>NC_137747.1:12977011-14410680 GCF_963264785.1 Psittacula echo | reverse complement strand
AAGTCAGATCTAAGAAGGAGAACTTTGTCAGTAGTGCCCTGTGCAGTGAAGCCCCAGCTGAAGATGGTTTAAAGTCTTTCTGGGTGACATTTTAAATGTGAAACAAACACTGGCAGATAGGATAAATAAGGGGATAAGTTACAGGAGGAGTGAGAGGGGCAGGAGAGAGAAATAGGGATGGTTTGGTCTACATCTGAGTCAAGTTCTGATGCAACTTTTTATGCTTTTCACTGCCCCACAACTGAAATGACAAGGGCTGCAAATCCAAATATTCGTTTTCCTTCCTGTAATAAAACTGTCACTGGACAAAACAAAATGTCAGGCAAAACATGTTTCCGGGTGGCGAAGCAGCTCTGTGGCATGAGCCTTGTCCTGAGAATGAAGTATTGGTGATGGGGTTTTGGGGGGCTCGGGTTTGGTTTTGATGTTGGTGTTTTGAGTTTTTTGTTGTTGTTTGTAGGGGGTTTTACCATGGAGGCAGCCATAGGTTGCCCATACCCAGAGGGAAATGACTGCAACATGATGCTGGCTGAAAGTAAGTGAAGCTGCAAAAGCTGGTACTCAGGCTAAGGGGACAGCAAAACAGAGGGCACTGGGGATATAAAGTTGTCAAATAATTGCAATGTTGGAATGTTGCGTAGCAACAATAAAGATCCTCTCTGCTTTTCTAATCAGAGTGTGCATTATATACCAGCCCAAACTGCCATTCCATCAGTGAAGAATTGCATCCAAAATCCTGAAGGCAGTGGGCACAGTGTAGCCAAGCACAATTAGTGGAATTGTTTACTCGCTGTGGTCTGCTGTGCTCACAGTCAATGTTTTCAATTGATCCCTCTTAAAAGCCTATGCTTGATAAAGGTGTTAAATTAAAACAGGTTTTTATAGCTCATGAATCCTTTTTCCCCTCCTTGGCAAGAGGATGAGTCTTCCTACACATCATTCGCTCAGAACAGCCTCTGATTAATACATTGTGTTTCTGAAGCACGAGATGCAGGTTTGCCTGCCTGTGCCCGCATGTTCTTCACTCCCATCTTTCCCATTTAGATTTCCTCCTGCCTTTTGCTGTGATATTTTGTCAAGTAGGGAATCTCTTTTTCTTCTACCAGCAAAGTGCCCTCAGCTCAGTTCTGTGAGAGCAGTGATTAACAATAGTGTTAATTGCTAAACTGTTTAAATCAAAAGCAGCAGTGAAAAGTTCACACACTGCGCTCACCTTCCTGCACCACTGAGCCCTGTGCCCCATGTTTGCCACAGCAAATATTGAGTATTTTAATTGTTACTTAACACACATAGCTCCGCTTTGGCATGAAGCATCCTGCATCCTGCTGACTCGCCTCAGCCTGCATGGGCTCAGACAAAACCATTTTCAATGGCCTTTTTTCCATTGCAATTAGAGGGGCAAAGTCAAATAAACACACAACAGAATTGCTCTCTTCTTCTTTGCAGTGATTTATTGGGCCCTACGTACATCAGCTGGAGATGGCTTTCATGTTTCAGAAAGCCAAACCAAACGAACAAACCAACAAAAAAAAAGCAACCTGAGCCAGCCAAACAAATAAAAAGCCAAACCAAAAAAGGAACCTGCAAGCAACAACACCACAGATCCAGCTTTAAAGGTATTGCACATTACTTTGTTGCACACAGCCTTCTGCCTCCTACTGTGAAGGTCAAAAAGCAAAATCTCTTTGTTTCCCCTTCAAGTGTCACACTAGCAAAAGCTAACACTGGCAGCCTCGGAAATGAAAGCTCAGTTTATCTGGTCCAGGTAATGTCACTTTACTCTTTCTCAAGTGTACATACCTTGGATGAGAGCCCCAACTTAGCTTTATACAGGCTTCCTCTGGGAATGAGCATTCCTATTAGGAACACATCCTCAGATCATACTGCAGCTGCTGCAGGTCAGGCCACGATTTGAGTGATGCAGATGCCTGCCCATGAAGGGCTGGTTGCAGATGTCCCTCACCTGAGTTTATGAGTCCAGGCATTGGTTCGGATTCACAAGCAGCTCATACTGGGCCAAAAGCTCAAATTTTCCTACTGCAAATCTTTTCTGCCTTGAATCAGATGAAGTTAATGACAGACAAGACAAAACCACCTCGGCTTTTTAGTCTTCCTGCTCCAAGCTGAAGGATGTTGAAATACTTCATTCTCTTTACTGCTCGGATCCTGCTAGTTTCCAGCCTAAACTTACTCTCCCCCAGGGGATCATTTCTCATTTGTTCTTGTGTCACAGTTATATTTTATATCGGCAGCGAGGCCAAATTGCCGATTTAAATAGCATTGTTGCTGCACAGTTTTGTGCCATGTACAGATGAAACAACTTCCTTGCAATAATTACATCATAGTTACTGTTTTCACCTGATTTGCTGGAAATACACTGATTTTTCTCCTCCCATACTTTGCATAAAAGTTCCTTTTTAGCAACAGTTTATACAAACGTTACTCTATAGGGGGTTGCTGTAGATGCGCTAGATTTAAATAACACCATAGCTTGTTTGTACATATCTCTGATCATTTTGAGCTCTGTCGGTTACTCCCTTTATGATATCCTGGAAAATAAAGAGCTGAGGAGGACATGGAGATCCATAAAACTCTAGGAGGGAGGGTGGATTGGGATTGATTGCTTAGTATTTTCCCCTATTTCCATGACTTCATGGAAATGAATCTGAGGGTTTCAAAGTATGCAGAATCTGTCTGCAATTCGTGAAAACCCTGAGCTGGAAGGAGCTTGGGAGGAGGAATGTGTCACACGAGTTTTCCCTACTTTTACTCTGAGTTAGCTTCCCTCTAGAGAGCTTGGGCAGAAGTGCAGCAGAGCTGAAATGGCAACGAGGGCTTTGTAACCCTGATCCAGAACAGACTCATCAAAATCGGCACAGTACATTGCCTTCCAAGTGTTCTATAGACATCTTCACTTTCTTGTGTGAGTATATCTTACCTCTCACATTATTTGAGGTTGAAAAAGTTAAAATATACAAATATTATATATTTGTAACTTGTCTAAAATGGAAATGAAGGCCTGATATTGAGGTGCATTTTAAAACGAGAAGGTGGATAGGAGAACTGTTAAATGAACCAAAGCACCTGCATTTATTTCAGTAGCAGGCAGCTTCATAAAAGTCCCCAATTTACAAGTGTAAATAAGTAATTTCAGCAGTGTGAATCACTGCAGCTATATATATCGAAATTCCAACTACAGCAGCTTAGAAACATGTAGAAGTATTGAGCTGCTATTGTTTCTATGGAAAAGAAAATAGAGTTTGCTGAACCTATTCAAAGGTTAACTCTTCCTAGCAGCATGCAGTTGTTCCAGCATTGTTTCTGAATGAGCTTGGTTTGAAAATCTCAGGAAATCACTTTTCTTCCCAGGCAAATCCTGCTCCAGGTGTATGCTGCTAAGCAGAGGCTTGCGCAAATGCCACTCCTCTTATCCCACCTTTGACGATGTTATGTTGCTGCTGGGTGCATTTCCTCAGTGTCTGATGGTGTCTTGAGTTTGAGTAGAAAGTCCAGAAGAATTAAAGGAGAGAAGTGTTCATTCTCAGCCAAACATATGGAGAGAGATGGAAGTGACTCTCCAAGGCTCATCTGTTTCATTTGATGTTCAGGAAAAGGAAGGTAAAACAAGGGTTTGTATATTGAGAGCTTTTCACAAATGGACTTTCTCATTGCCTTGCTTCTTTTGCTAAGTCTTCCCCTCTGAAGCAATGAAAAAGGAAGGTGGCTCAGGCATTTACTCTCCTGAGTATGAGATAAAATAATCTAGTCTCTCTGAAGGCAGCTTCACAGCAGCACAGTCCTGTGGGCTTCTAGAAACTTGCACTGGATGGAAATGAGCTCTGGTTTTCTAAATAGAAAATTACAGCTTTGATCCAGGTAATGTAGCTAAGTACATGTTTGTGAGCCTCTGCTGCTGCTTCATATACACCTTGGGAGGTCTGGTTAACGTTCCAAGGCACAGTGTTAAGACTGGTGAACTGCATGGTTACTGGCTGTTAGTAGAAAATACAATAGTGTTTTGCGAGGAAATGATGCAAAATGATCAAGTCCAACCCTGGAAAATCCTATTCAGGTTCATCTCGTATTGAAAGGATGGAAAATCATTTCAGAAAAATCCTGTGGGAATCAACAATTGGTATTTCCAGGGCTATATCACAGAATCATGTCATAGATGGGTTTGGGTTGAAAGGAGCCTTAAAGATCATTTTGTTCCAACCTCCTGCCATGGCTTTTCAGCTAGTATCCATGTCAGATAGGTGATGTGAGAGTGAGAAAGGTGATAGAGTGGGATAGCAGGTGGGGGTTTCTCTGGGAGTGGGACTTTTATGGATTCAGTTAAGAAGATATTGATCTGCTCAGAAAATGCTGAAATTCCTGAGTTTCTCCCTGCACTCAGGAGATTGGTGTCCAAAACATTACATTTTTTCCTGATATCTGCAATATATTTTATAGCCAGAGAAATATTTGCATCTTAAGGCGTTCTTCCCTGAACCTAGATATCGTTGAGCTTGAATATGTACCAAAGCCACAATTCACAGTTGTGCTGGCCCAGCGCTTCCCATTATAAGATCTTTTTATCCTCTTTTAAACAAACGGCTTAAGCTGATATTTTTGGTGCTGGGTACCTGTGTCAGCCTGAATCCTTTTGAAGGTTTCAGCAAAAGTGGCTGAGCATTTTCTATGAATAGGGTTATAGAGAAATGATGATCTGATGAATGCTAAGGGTGTCCTCTGTTGTTTGAAGACGAAAGAGGGCCCATACACTGAAATATGGTCTTTAAGATTCAGAATGGGTTTGTGTCGTGGCTTATTTTTAGTATTCCTGTTGTGCTGAATCCAGCAAGCCAGATGATGCTTCTTTTGATAAGCAAATGTGTTTTAACTGGCTTCAGCAAACCCATATGTACAGACAAGGAGTTATCTTTCCCTTAAGCAAATTCTCCTGATGTGAACTTCCAGCTTTAAGTGGTTTAGCTGCAGGGCCTTCATAGTGAGCACATCTGCTCTACAAATCTGTGCAGCATCACATCTGGCACAGAATTTAACAGAACTTGCTAATCAGAGGACAAAGGAGAATAAAAAGGATGGGTTCATTTCTGGCTTGAACATTGCCAACAGAATGAACTCTGGACAAGCTGTGGCTTGAAGCTACCTAAAAGACCAATACTTTTGTCATCACACAACTGCCTAGTTCTGCTGGGCAGTGTATTGTGACTGCCAGCCACAAGAGTTGAGCCAGAATCCAAGCCTTAGGGACACTGCGGGAGGAAGATCCTGCAGCTTTTGAGTGTAGGAGCAGTCTGCTTCCATCTTACCCACTTGTTCTGGTGCCAGGGTTCCAAAAACCTTGGTTCACAAAACCAGGGGGTTTGTGAGAAAAGTTTTAAAGAAAAACAAAACACCAACCAAAGAACAAATCTGAGGTAAGAAACCTCCTTCTATTGCTGCCACAACTGCTACCACCACTCAACCTGTGTGCCTAAAGGTCAGCTTCTTGCTCATTTCAGGCTTCCAACCACAGCCTGAGTCTTTTCAGTATCATCTGGGGTTCTGACATGCTTCCTTTCAATAGTATTCATTATTTAGTTTCTTGTGTTTGCTGATCTGCCAAGGCCAGAGCATTACTAGCAGGTTGTAAGGACTGTCTGGCAGCAAGGTCCTCATCTGCTGCAGGCCACTGACATCACAGTCTCACAAAGGTTCTAGTCTGTGGCATCATCTACTATTTTTTTTTTGTGTTTTTGCTCTTCCCATTCTGTAGTTATCTTCTACTTCTGTGGTTACTCACCTTATGTCCCATTCCTAAACCTCATCTTTTAGCTGATGCTTCTGGCCACCTGAAGTCTAGAACTTCTACATCCTCCTTATCCCAGCTTGTCTGCCCTGGTGCCACTGCGCATCCATCTCTAAGTGCCATCCTCCTCTGCCAGCATTCTGTGTCTGCTGTCACACTGCAACAAGAGCCTTTGTAACAGCTTTGTGGCTGTGCCCTCAACTTTTGCCGTGGTTTCTGGTCCCACAGCCTGTCTGCAGCACACACCTGGACCTGAAGTGGTAACTAGGTGGTTGTACAACGTTCTGCATGCTCCAGAAAGTGCAGGTATTACCCCATTCTCTTTGGCCACCTTGTGATCATTCTCTACTGTCCTGGGACACCTGCCTGCCTCAACAGCATCTCAGTGCAGCTGGACCACAGCAGATCTCCTACATGTGATGCTTTGCCTCGGCTTTCCAGCTCATCATTGTCTCTGGGCTGTTCCCTATGTCCCCCTTCCTCTCTAACCTCTTCTCCAGCACAGTTGTGGGACACAGACACAAGAGGAAGATGAAATTACCACCAGAGAAGGGAACCTTGGGGCAGAGCTGGTGGGAGTGAGGTGAGAAGTAAGCTCTGTTGTCCAAGAAGGTTTCTTGTAGAGCTCTTTCTTCTGCTGCCTTTTTCCAGTTGTGCACACATCAGCATGCAAGTGCTTCCATGTCACTGTTTGCTGCTTTGCCAGTGACAGGGTAAGCATTTCTCTGCTCCCAGGCTACTGCTGCTAACAGTTAGCCTTCAGCAACATAATGACCAGCCAGTGTGAAACTGTTAAAATTACCTCATAAATAACTCTTAATGCACAGAGAACTAGGAGTTTCTGTTGCTCATAGATAAATTATTCCCTGCCATTATGGAGCATTAAACCATGGTTAATATAAAGGTCTCCATAGGGTTTTCATTAAACACCAGACGTTTCCTATAGATTTAACCATCGGGGAGCTCCACAGCTCTTGCTGCTTGTCTGCTCTACTGTGTTAGAGGTATTGCACTTCTGCACAGGAGTCACAGGGTTGCTAATGGCCAGGAAAATGCCTCAATGGGAAGTAAATAAATAAATAAACACCAACACTGATCACATTCAGAGGCAGAATGCTGTTTGTAGCAAGAGTTTTTCATCCCTGTACTGTTTGGAAGTTGTTTCTTTTTGCATGAGGACGTTAAGGGAGTGTAATTGAAACTAGTCCTCTTCCAATCAGGAACCAGGGAAAGGGCAACACTTCAGACTTGCCTGTCCTGACAGTGATGATTTCCAAATCTCTGCAGTTAGCTTGCCTGGGAAAGATGTGCTGCAGAATGTTCATCTGTTTCCTGTGCCAGATCAGAGCTCCTGCAGGGTTATCTACCTGTGCTACTGTCACACCTCCGTGCTGCCTGGTAGAGACACCCTCTGAGAAGACACATCCTCATCTACATTGTCGTGTGACCCCACTGACAGAGGGCTGCAGCCACCCAGAATCTTTCCAGTCAGTCATAGGCACTGAACAACATTAGAAGAGCACCCAAGTTCCCTGTGATCAAATGAGACAGTGACTGAGCCCATTATTGGTCTAACTCACCTTTTGAAGACTCATCACCTGTTGTGGGCTAAATCACAGAATTCCAAAGTGGTTTGGGTTGGAAGGGACCTTAAAGCTCTTCCAGTTCCAACCCTTGCCACAGGCAGGGACACCTTCCACTAGACAAGGTTGCTCCATGTGCCTTTGTGCTTTCAAGTCACGCACACTCTCTTACAGCAAAGGCCAGAAGAACAGATGGTGCCTATCAGATGAGATTTGGGAAGGCTTATTGCCCACCGCGGAAGTATTTATAGCTCCATCTTGTAGGAAGCTTCTGGTAACTAATTAACCAGCAGCAATTCTACAGTGGTTTTTTCCATTTTTTTCCCATCTTTTCTATTGCTACATCCTCTATTATAATATTAAAACCTTTAAATCACAAGTTATTCCTTAATACACTCAGTATTGATATTTTGTTGAAGGTATGTCCTTCTTGGCACTCCAGTAAAATTGTACTTATTCTCAAAGTTATTGTAGCGGTCATTCATATGTAATTAATGCACCATTGATGACTCCACTGACACTAATTAAAGGTATGAAGGTGTGAATAGGAATTCACACCCAGTGATGTCCCCTGTTGGGTGTCCTTTTCTACCATTCCAAACCACTGTTTCAGCTAAACAGTGGTTGGGCAACTGTAAAGTAACCACATAAAGGTGGACTGGCACAGGTTGCCCAGGGAAGCTGTGGCTGCCCCATCCCTGGCAGTGTTCAAGGCCAGGTTGGACACAGGGGCTTGGAGCAAGCTGCTCCAGTGGAAGGTGTCCCTGCCCGTGGCAGGGGTTGGAGCTGGATGAGCTTTAAGGTCCCTTCCAACACAAATCAGGCTGGGGTTCTGCCACTCACCATGGCTCAGAGAACACCGCACCCCTGCAGAGAACACTGCAACCGCTGTATCCATTAGATATGTCACTGTATCCATTAGAGATGTCAGACCCCAAGCCATTGTGGGGCATAAAGGGATTTGCACTGCTTAAGCTCTCTCTAGACCAAGCAAGTGGTCTTCTGACACTTACTCAAGCCACCACTTATCTCCAGTGAGCTGAAAGGGCCCTCACAGCAGGATGGGTGCACTCTGTGACGCGCTCTTGTCCTTGTCTGCTGGCTGTCCTAAATAGAATCTGCCAGAAATTTGCCCCAGCTCCCTTCTGGAAAGCAGAAAGAATGGGAGGTGAACCCCAGTGGAAAAGGAATAAAAAATGGAATAACGATGGGCAGTGCTTGTAAGTTTTGTGGTTTAAGCACAGTTTGAATCTCGCTCTAGAATAACCACCTTGGTTCTTTGATTATCCAGAGAAATACGGCTTCTGGCACCAGAAGACTGAATTAGGTGATGTGATTACTCCTTTAAACTCAAATCAGATACTAATCTTTCAGGCACCCTGATCTTTCTGGTTTCTCTTCCCTTCCTCCCTCAAAGTACAAATTAAAAAGATGAACTATTATTACTTAAATAGTTTTCAAAGCTCTGGTTATTTTTCCGACCTCCATTTCTCCCTCAGCAGGATAGAAATGATGCTCTCTGTCTCTGGAGCAAACGCAGCCTTTTCCCACACACACACAAAGAAACCTGAGATCTGAAGGGAGAATATAGAGGGAAAAATAATTAACTGTGTTACTGAGAAATCAGGAATTTTAATCCTCATCTGCAGCTCGGCTGTGTTTTGCTGATACAGGGAGAGGAAAATGATTCACTTTAGGCAGTCCCACAGCATCCCAAAGCATCCTGGGGAGATCTACCTGAGCTCTTGTCCTCTGGGTCCGTTTCCCTGTCCTGGTGTGGGCAGGAGCTGGCCTGGTACTACTGCTTCTAGGTGATCTTTTTTCCTGCTGTGTCACACTCATGTATGAAACAGGTAAAGAGAATGTGTAGGAATATTGCAAGTCTTCCAAAAGGTTTTATTCTGGTATCTGCATAACCCCGAGTGTGCCCTGGTAAGGTTATTGCAAGGAATAACTGATTAAACAACATTCAGTGGCCAGTTATTTTAAAGCGCTCCCACTCTTGTTTGATTGTGATAAAGAGGATAAACAGAGAAATGCACATATTCACATCCACAGGAAAGCCAAAATCACATGTGGCAGAGATAGTCAGAAACAATAAAATCCAAGATTGGAAAATGAAAAAGAAGGGATAAAGCCTTGTGGTTTAATATGAGGGAAAACATGTGACAGAATCTTTCATCTCTGACCATGTTTGCTGCAAAGTAATAAGATACATTGGCTCTGAATGGAGAAGATAAGAGACTGGGATAAAAAACAAGCTTTGGTACGGCAGTCATGGAAGCTAAATTATTGCCTTGGTTTTATTACTACAAGCACAGAAATAGAGTGGAAAGATGCATTTGCAAAGAAAACCTCCAACAGCCAACAGGTTGGGCTACAAAAACTTGGGTATGCCTTTAAAAGGGTGAATGCTTTAGTATTTTCCTCCTTTAGAAGAATCAGAATAATGCTGCCTGTGGATAGGTTGAATGCCTTGAAAGAGTGGCTGTAGCTGACAGATTTGAGTGAAAATGTTGGGAAACTGGGATCTCCTCAAGCAAACTAGTAGCACCAGTCAAGTTGTGCCAGAACTGAGGTCATGTAAAATCAGAGTAAAGGGTGCTTGCAAGGTGACCACCTCCTCTGCCACCACAGAGCCTCAGAGCCCAGCCCCTTCCACTCAGTTCAGTTTTGGAGAGGTTTGTTTTAGAGGTTTTTTGCCCCCTTTTTCAAGCTAGGGAAATAGATGTCAAGCCAGAATGGCTTTTTCAAGTGCAGGATGTACTGCTGGGCTCCCAACTTTGCACGTGGTTTCCTAAACAGGCCGGCTGATTTTCCAACATGCTGAGCAGCTTCTGAAGCCAAATGCAAATTCATCTGGAGACACAGCTGGGTCACTAATGTGAGAAGGGCTTGGGATGAAAGGCACTGCAGGGAAGTTTCTGTCGTGGAGTTGCATTGACTCCACAGACTTCCAGACAGATCCTGAAGCTTAACCAAGTCTAAAAATGCAGGTACTGAGCAGCACTACTGGGCTTCTTGGATCTCCTATATCACAAGTTTGAACTCTTAAAGAAATTGAGTCTTCTTCCTATTGTAATTTGTCTTCCTGGCTGTCCTTCGCTCCTAGAACATGAGTTTCTATTTCCCTGTGTAGGTAGCGGCAAGGACATGCAGTTGCTGTGCCTCTCTCTTGGCTACTCTCTTTGCTGCTCTTTGCTCATGGTACCTGAGTAGACATGAGACAGAAATGCCAGGTCCAGCTCTTAGAGCATCAGGGAGGTTCAGACTTGCAGCCAAACATTTTGCCTTTGCCCTTTTTTGGTAGCAGGTCAGGCCAGCCTTTGGCCAGAATTTCCATGCTCAGCCCAGTCTGGTTTGGGGCATGTTGGATCCCGAGGCAATGTCCATCTATGCTGTTAATTCATTC
This sequence comes from Psittacula echo, assembly GCF_963264785.1. Lineage (NCBI taxonomy): Eukaryota > Metazoa > Chordata > Aves > Psittaciformes > Psittacidae > Psittacula > Psittacula echo. The sequence continues at coordinate 14,399,891 of NC_137747.1, read as the reverse complement.
CTGCTGTGGTCCTGCTGCCTGCTGTCCTCACTCACCGTGTTGCAAGGTGCTTCCTGCTATGCTCAGTTACCATGCTCTAGTTACCAAGAGGTAACTAGAGATGCTATTTCTGTTTATCACAACACAGCTAAATCTGTGTAGGGGCTCTTTGCAGCCCAGAGCAGATTTGTTTTGTGGTGCAGATTATACTGCCTTCCCATAGTGAAATACCATGCTGTATTTTGGCATATATGTTACATATATGCACAGTATATATATGCCTCTCCATCCTTCTAAGAGTATAATGTCTTATGTGGCAATGACAGGAGCCTCCCAGGTTCTTTACTGCAGGTTTCCCTGTTAATCAGGGGAAAATATGACAAATTTTGTCAAAAGTAGAGGGTTTTACTAAGAAGCAAATCTCCCTGGAGCTCCTTTTCCCCTATTTGCACTACAGCCTTGAATGATTTGACCTGTCCAGCTCCCCCAAGTGCGATTGCTCTCTTGCTTGTAAGCACTTGAAATTTGGACCACATGAAAATGAGCAATATGTGGATTAAACCAGAGTTTCCACTGTAGTTTGAGGGAAAAGCTTTCGAAAGACCTGCTGAGATGAAAACACAGTTTTTGGACTTGAATGCAGTTATATGTACCAGAGATTTCCCTCACAGGACCTGAGTATAATTTTGTGATAGGAAAGGTAGGTGGGACGTTAGAAATAAACATTAGTAGACTTCAATCTTCTGGCAGAAGCAGACGCTGCCCATGCCAGTCCATGACTCACCACAGGCCCTGGTTAACCTTTCACCACACTGAATCTAATGGTCTGGGAAGGGACTTGGAGAAAGAGCAGTCCTGGAGAAGTGGTTGGAAAGCAAGGCCTGCTCATGGCATGGTGGCCCCTTTGCTCCGTGCATTCAGAACCACTGATTCAGTGCTTCCTGGCATGTGCCTCAGGGAAGCTGAAGTAGAGGAAGGCAAAGGAGCTGAGACTTAAGATTTCCCTAAGAGCTCATCTCAGTCTCCCCTCTGGCAGCTTAAAGCCGTCCCCCCTGTCCTGTCCCTACAGACCCTTGTCCAAAGCCCCTCTCCAGGTTTCCTGTAACCCCCTTAGGCACTGGAGCTGCTCTAAGGTCTCCCTGGAGCCTTCTCTTCTCCAGACTGCTACCTGCCAGGATGTGTTAACCCAGCATCCCAGGACATGTGGCTGTGGCTTTGACAGGGGTGACTTCTCCATCACTCGTGACTCTCCTCTTCCCCAAGAGTTTCTCCAGTTTGGGCTTGTGTCCATGAGTTGCAGTGACTCAAGCAGAGCAGGTCTGCTGTCTGTCAAAGCCCGCTGTGGCTAAAAGTGAAATGTTATATCTGAATGCTAGAAATATGGGACACTCCAAAAACCCAATGTTTTTGAAGACGCAGATCTGCTGAGAGCATGACGAGTTCAGGCATCTCAGTTCCAAAGCTCTAGAGCCAAAGTTATTTTTTCATGCAAAGTGATTGTTTCTATGGCATCAAAATATTTAATTCTGATTTCTGCTTTTTAAACCTTTTATTTCAAAAGTTGGCTCTTTTGAAGTGAAGCAGAAAGCCAAGCATTTCACTGGAGATCACTCTTAGCAGATTGCTTCTTTTGTAACTCAAAGTTTTCTGCGGTTGACAAGCACGTTTATATTTAAATAGTTTCTTTTGGTTTGAGATTTCTTTAGTGAAAAAGATTTCCCCTGGTTTGTATTTAAGCCCTGCTGTTTTGTGTCTTAAACCCACGAAAAAAATCCAACCAAAAAGTGTCACAAACCAGAATGTGTTTCAGTCACTTCGACAGGACCTGCAAGTACAACAATGCCTATGAGAAACAGTGAACTGTGGAGAATTTGTCAAGCGCTTCAGTGTGCCAAGAGAACTGTTCACTCACCAGTTATTTCTGCTACAGCTCAAGAGTTTCTAAGGTAGAGATATTTAAAGAGTTCTCAGTAAAATCCAGAACCAAAAGAAATCCCCTGCCCATGGCAGGGGGGTTGGAACTGGATGATCTTAAGGTCCTTTCCAACCCTAAATATTCTATGATTCTGTGATTCTAAATCACATTTTTTGAACTGTGCATAAGAGACCAGGTTCCCTGAAAGTTTAATAGACATTTCTGATCCTCTTGTGTCTTGGGAGTGTATCTGAGCCAACCCAGGCTTCTTGTGATTTTTGCGTCGAAAGCCTCATAAAGAACTTTAAAAAGTGCCTTAAAACACCATTGGTTGCTACTCAGAGAGCCAAACCTGAACCAAATAAAGTACATTGAGGAGGTAGAACTGGTGCTAGAAATCTCACACCTGGCACTCCCAAGTCAGATCTGGAGGACGTAAGTTTAGGGCAATGCTGTGTGGCACATCATCAGGTGATAATGCAGATCCTGGTCTTCAGTCTGTAATTATCAGATGTGTGAGGGTTTGCCTGTTAGCAACCTGGGATTTGGAGCATCAATGTTATATGCTTTAAGGTCCCTTCCAACCAACACCATTCCATGCTTCTATGCTCACACACAATCATAAATCAGGTTCTTCTTCCTTCAAAGACTTGGCACTAAGTATCTTGGCAATCCACAATATAATTTAAGTATGTAGAAATACACGTATATATCACTTACACTTAAATGTGTGTTTTTCATAGCATTAAAACCTGATAGTGTTGTAAAATGTTACACATGTGTTCATTAAATTGTTCTGCAGGTGAATATTGTGGAGTTTGGGAAACATCTTGTTTGCACAGAGGCAGATTGGATAATGTATCTTAACCAGGGCTGAGACTTCACAGTGTCTTATCTCTCACCTGTAAGTAAAATTAAATACCCAGACTCTCATTGCTTCCCATAATCCTTTTGACTTCAAGGAAGGCTTTTTATTATAATAAATACCTCTGCAAATGGATTTCACCAGGGAAGCAGGAAAGTGTGGCTGTTTGGGGTTTTGATTGCACAGAGAATCATGGAGGGAATGAGAAAGGGAGACATGGAGGAGGGACCACAAGATGCATTCTGGCTAAAGTCCTGGCTAAGTCTACAGTACATCTTAATGCCAGCTCTGGGTGTGACAAACTGGCTTTACTGCTGTAGATCTGAGCTCATTTGATTTCATATCTAAACAGGCTTCTGAGTCTCACCTGGGCTACAGCTATTCCCAGAGGAGGGGTGAACACCAATGTTATTGGAGATTATTCTTAGCTAAATTCTGGGCTCCTGCTATACCTCAATTTTCACTTTCTCAGCACATTTTATTCGATTTTATTAGGTCATTTAGTAAATAATTTTAATTTTCTGCTTAGATCTGAGTTTCTGAAAGCAATGTAGTGTTGTACAGTTAATGAGTCTGCTAATAGGTTCCAAGAAAATGTGATTTGTGAATCATTCCAGGACATAACTGTCACTCAGACCCTATGCCAATTAGCATAACCATTAGCATCTATCCCTAAGAGGTCCTTGAAATTGAAATGAGATTTCCTAAGATCCCTTTTACTAGGGAGGTTGAAGATTCTGCCTCACATGGAAAATGCAGCCTGGTAAAAAGCAGCAATTCATTAAAGGCAAAGTGTATCTTTAGACGTAAATGCCCACCAGGGTTTTGAGCAGCAGCAATATGTAATGTAATGCACTTGGTGTTTGTTTGCCCTTACAATGATGTGAAGAGGTGCGAGGGTTGACTAACTACTTGAGCAGCAAAGAGCTGCTGCTGAGACATTGATACAGCACCAAAATGGATAGCTTTACATTGCAGACATGAAAACCATGTTAGCATGGGGCAGGGGCTATGTAGGGATCAATGTTTTACCCAGCAGTCGTACCAAATCTTGGTGGGTTTACTGACTTGGTGGACACAAACCATCAGCTTTGAAAACAAGGCTGCATAAAGTCTGTGTGAGGTTATGGCCAATGCCTCAATGCTCTTGGGTGCTGCAGGGACCACAGGTCCTCTGGGTGCAGGCCAAGTTCAGCCAGATGCAATTCCCACTGAAAGTTGTCCCTAACACTTCACAGCACCCCCACTCAAGAGCCAGCACTTTCCTCAATCTTGGCTAATTTTGATCTTTCCCTCTCCCAGCTCCTTAGTTGTTTGGGCTCCCAGGGCCAATTCTGTCACATGTTTTAGGAAGAAACAGACCTTCAAGACTTTGTTTAGGATAACAACCTCATGGAGATCTTGCCATAACATTGCAGAGATACCTTCCCACAGGTGAGGCTTTAGCTGGGCTATCAATAAGGGAAACAGAGCACTTAAGATGAAGTGCAAAAGCTTCAGACTCAGGAGGGGACTGCTGTCCTTTGGGGGTATAAAATACGAAAGCATGTCTGTTTAGGCAACTTTTAAGACCTAGCAGACATATTAGCGTAATCTCTCTTCTTTTAGTCTTGCTGTATCTCATTTATAAAACAAGAAATCCCTATACTTGCAACTGATTTCTGCCAGCTAGAGACTCATGGTCTCCATCAGGACTCTCCATGGCCAGAGCTGGCTCTGTCCTCAAGCCATCAGCTTTCCTCCCTGGCCGCTCCCCACAATGGAGAGAACAGCCTTTGATGCAGCATGTGAATCCCAAAGCTGCGCACCTCCTCTTGTGTCTCTATAAACATGTAGGCCTGTGAACTACTGCTGTGCCCATGTGGTCCATGGGGATGCAGTCCAAAGCTGGCATTCATGAATGTGACAAACATGAAAAACATGAAAACTCATGCTTGGGAAAGTGGCTCAGGGAGGTGCCCCTGGCTGGAGGATGGAGCTCAACAATGAGGTCGAAGGGGTATTTTCTCCTGAAGTCCTGATTGTTAGACTGACTCTATCTCACTTCTAACTGCACAAGTGAAACACAGGATTAAATAAAGCAAAGATCTAACAACTGATGCAGGTCATCGAGGAGAGATTAAGGTAGTCAGACAAAGGAACAAAGCAGGAAACACGCTAAGGGATGAAGTTTGTCAAGATCAAGGAACTGCCTCAGGAAATCATGTTAGGAATTAATGCACAGTAAAACTGAGCAAATTCCCATAGTGTCCTGAGAAGGGCTGTTTTCTCACCCACTTCCAAAGGGATTCCCCACTATCACTTGCCCATGCTCCTCCTGGAGCAGCTTTTGCGTGTCGCTGCCTGCCGCCTTTTGGTAACAGCAGTGGGCTGGTTTACTGAGATCCCACCTTCATTTGTTTTCCTGTTTTCTTTTGTTTTCAAGCAACCTGGAAGACATTTAGGACTGAGGAAAGGTTGTACACAGAGGCGATAACATGCAAACAATGTCAGCTGGTTATGATGGCGATTATTAATAGTGACATCAAGCAGCAGCTGGGACCTGATTGATTAAAGATGACTGGGAGGTCCAGGAGGCCTCAGAGCACTTCTCAACGTCTGGTTTTGCCTTTTCTAATGGAGCCTGAGCAACTGTCACCAGGACGTGGCAGGTTGGCATGGCCAGGTCCTGCTAACCTGTTTCATGTCTTGTCAAGACTCTGCTGGCAGGTAAATGCTTTCAGAGCTGCTAGTAAGCAGCTATCTCAAAGGATACTACATCTCAGGCTTGTCAAAGCTCAATAAATACTAGGGCTCCTTATTTAATATAGAGATCCTATGGAAATTCCTGTTTTCTGTAGCAAGCCTAGGAGAGGGTGGTTTATAAACCATTCCCAACTCAAGCTTTAGTATGTGGCTAAAGTTTTCTTGGCTATGTTGAATGATTATTTTCCATCTATTTCCTCTCTATATAAAAAGCCAGGGGTGTATAAGTCATCATTTCTTGCAAGAGATCAGGTACAGGGTTTTTGGTATTTGCCCTTAATTGCCTTCTCAGCTTTTGTTAGACAAGAAAGGATATTAACAGGATTTCACAATGGCCAATTAGTTTTAAAGGTCTTTAGTTCCATTACTTATCTGGAATAATTTGTAATCTCCCTTTGACAAAGGCAGTTGAGGAACCCTTTTTGATAATAACACTAAATCAGGCTGCTAGAGCACATAGCGATTAACATATACAAGGGATGTTACACCAAACAGAAATTCTATTTAACAGATCTCGTGGCTCCAACCATATCCCAATTATATTCATATCCTTCTACAGAGTTCTCTTTCTACCCTCTTATCCCTGTCTTCAGAGGTCTTAGCATAAATTTATCATGTTTCCTCTTGCTCTTGTGCATGTGCAGCCTGCTCACTACCCACCATTTTTGTCCATAATATGATCTTGGATCTCTGATGTCTTTACTGATCCCTTACGATGCTGCTGGCTATGCAGGTGAAAGGGACTGTGTTACCAGGAAAGTGGGAGAAGGCACGTGCACACTCGGGCCCTTACCCACATCTTTGAGGTATGAGATGAGTGCACTGACTTTGCTGTTAGTCAGTTATTTAGGGTCTGGAAGTTGCACAAGTTGAACAAGACTAGCTCAGTAGAAGACTTACCCTTCCATATCTAAGGGACTCAGTACCCTGGGGAGAGGCAGCAGTCCCTGATGCTCAGGCCAGGGCACTGGGAGGGCTGGTGGGCTTTTCTGCCACTTGAGCAGAACAGAAGCAGCTTCAGTGCAGACCCCATCACACTTAGACAGGACACCAGTTATTTCCTCAAGCCCTTCCTCATGCTGTGACTTCCCAGATCTTTCACATTTGCCAGCTGCCAGGTTTCTTTCTCAGTTTTGAAGTATTAGAAAGGCAGTTGAATACCTGTAAAAGGGTCTTTGGAAAGAAGTACAATATCCCTGCCCTTGCTATCATGCAAGTAGGATTCATTTTTTTGCCTTTGACCACTTGAAACTATTTAAGAGAAAAAAGCACTAAGTGGAGCAAAGCAGGCAAGCATGGCTTGAAGGCTTTCTAAATAGAGAAAATACATCTAACTATATCCCCTAATAGGAAGTAAAATCCTCATTAATGAGCTGTTATTATGTTAGGAAGTAAAGGTTGGAATCGGTTCATAAGGACTTGAATCACTGAAGTGCATGTGCAGACAAAGCACCTTCTTATCATAGAATCATAGAATGGTTTGGGTTGGAAAGGATGTTAAGATCATCCAGTTCCAACCTCCCTGCCATGAGCAGGGACACCTTCCACTAGATCTAGGAAGCCCAATTCCAGTCTAGGAATTCCACTAGCCCAAGGCTCTGTCAAAGCTGCCTGTCTCTGCAGTCTCTGATCGTTTCTCCCAAGCCTTCTGTAGGCATATTAAGTAAATAATTTTTGTTGACTGAGGATACTCATTTTCTCCTCTTTATGATGTTCAGATTATATCAGCTATGGCACTTTTTATATTGTGTGGGAGACACCAAAATGTTGTTCTAGCCCTGGTCAATGAAAAGGCAGCCACAGCAACATCACAAAACAGGAAGGCCAGGTTGGATGGGGCTTGGAGCAACCTGCTCTAGTGGAAGGTGTCCTTGTCCACAGCATGGGGTTGGAACTGTGAGCTTTGATGTCCCTTCCAACCCAAACCAGTCTGTGATTCTATAAACTCAGCAGCCAAGCAAGCCAGGTGACTTAAGCCTATGTCCTCTTCTCCTTGGTGCTCCCATAAACCTGTCCTGGCGGGAGCAGTGATGTGACATCACTTCTATCTTTCTATTTTCTTCCCTCTATTATTTCTTTGTACATAAGCCAGGCAGATTTCTTAACAGCGCTTGTGAGTGTCAGTGATCAGAATGCAGTGCCATGGAGACCAAAATCAGCTGTCACCTCTCCAACGCCTCTCCAGGGCTGGAAATGTCAAACAAGTTTGTCAAAACATGGGCAGCTGCCTGCATACAAAGCACTCATGTGGGGCTGGGTTCTGATACCTGCTTTCATGCTAAATGTTGTCTCTTTTACAGGTAACACAGGCAACAAAATCTGCTGCTTTCAAAAAATCAAAGAGGCAGGAAAATGTGGAGCCAACAAATCCTTGTTACGTGGCAGGTTCTGCTGCTGTTGGGTATTGTACAGCCATAAAAATTCAAACCAATTGAATTTCGATGTCTGTGTGCCTGCATCTCACAGGCTGCACAGAGCATTCCCTAGATGTGTATGGGCACGTGGGTCCGGGTTGAGCTGCTCCTGGGACGGTGCCATCAGACACATGCTTTTGAGGCTTCTCCTCCTGCCTCTGAGTGTGTCCCCATACACAAGGGGATAGCGAAAGCAAATGCCACTGCTGTGTCTTGTGCAGGTTTCTTTACAATATGTAAAAAATAAGAGAGAGAAAGACTTGCAGAAAGAGCAAGTGTGTTTTGCACTGTGAGAAAGTGTTCACAGAAAGGAAGGCTGATTAATGAGCTTACAAGACACCAAAAGAGCACAGTGTTGCATATTGTGACTGCAGGAAAAGCTTTGGTCAATAGTTGCACTTCACAGACAGGAGAAACTCCAAACATAACACACAACTGTAGGAACCAGATTGCATCAGTGCCACACCTCATAAAACTGCTTATTATATACTGTGCCTCACAGGATTTATTGTCACCTGGTCCACATCCAGTGCAGAGCGTTGACCTGGGACTCATGAATCCACAACTTCCCTTTCTACCTCTTCTACGGTGACAAGGCGGACTGATTTCCATCCAAGTGATTTAAATGAGGCACCAGAGAACCATGATTTAAATCATTGGTGTTTGCTTTTTACATTGGCAGGAGAAGCAGCTTTAATGATGTACGGTCCTAGCGCTGGGGCTAAAATCTAAATTCCTGGAATATTCCCTCTAGGCAATCTCTAAAGTTCATGTATTTGCCTCTGGCTGGTGAGCTGCACACAAGGGAGTGGATTCTTGGCACAGCCAGGCAATTTGGAGCTGCTGCACTTGTATTGGCAGCCTGAAATAGGCAGCCCAGAGTGAAGGTGCCAAGAGGGTTGGTATTAAGTACCTCTTGGCTTCTGCCAAGAGGACTAAAAGAGAGAGTGCTCCAAAGAGCTGGGAAGTGCAGGAGGGGGATTGCAGGACTGAGTGTGAGCCATGACTACTCTGCAACAGGATGGGAGCAGAGATGCTCACATAGGCAGGATGCGATGGTGTGAGCCATGTGCAGCCTAGGAATTTAAGATGTCCAACATAGATATGAAGGTACACAGAGAAAAATGTCAATCCTGGATGGATGGACAATTTATAGTGTAGTTATACTGTCAATTCAAATTATATATATATATGGGTTTTTTTAATGGAAAACCTTGAAAATTTTGGATACGTAAGTAGTAAACAGATGATTGATAGTCAAGTTGCCTTTTTTCTGCTAGTTAGAAGAGTGTCCTTTCTAACTATTACAAATTGATTTAAGTAAATATTTTGTTTAACCTTACATTAATCAGTTCTCCACAGTATTAACAATGGTCAATGAGACGCTTCTTTACCAGTGGGGAATCCCATGCAATATGTTTCAGTTTACACTTGGATGGGAAGTGGGACTTAAGGATTTGAAAAAGCAGCATCTTACTTATGTGTCTTATTAAATAATAGTGCATCAAAGCACCACATGTAAAGGACAATGAATGAGGGCAGGATTTCTGGTCACCTGATGGTTTCTTTTCAGAGAAGATGATAGATCTTTTTCTCTCACCCTTAATTTATGCCCTTGAATTGAACAGATCCTGACTTTCTGACTTCCTGAGTTGGCTGGTCACTGCTACAGTAGTTAAATAGCTGAAATTAAGAATAATCCTTTAGTTCCCGCAAAAGTAACCATGAGTTTAAGCACTTTGTGAACATCAGTTGTGGGTGAGTTGCTTTGACCTCCTCTTCCCTGCAGTGATAAGCATATCCATATTCAGATGGAGCATTTTTAGTTGAAGGTGTGTAATAAGACGTTTACACAGGGAACATTTAATCTTGGAACCTAAACAGATTGAGTTGTTTTTAAAACACAAAGTATTTGTTGTTTGAAAATCTGATCACACTGTTGAAAAGTACTTTTTTGCTCTCACTTTTACCCGTCCTGGTGTGTGTTTGCAGGTGACTCATCCTCTTTCTCCATCCACAAAGTGGAGAAGATCCTGACCATATGTGTATAACCCAGTGTGATTCCCTAGTTCTAAACCTGCCGCTAGTCCTAGCTACTATTATTTCTTTATTGCAGAAGGCCCTTTGTGCTGTATCAAAGCAGCACCATACACATCTCACTGTCTCCCTTCCATCATGTGCAGCATCCCCCACCTTTCCAGATTGCACAGAGATGATGAACACCAACTGACACCACAGCAGTTCCCTAGCAGAGCTTCCTGAGGTGTTCTGTGGACGCAGTAAGCTTCAGAAAACCTGCTGGTGAGGAGAGATACAAGCATGTCCCATCTGGTGGGGCTGATGTAACCTTGTAGGGTGTTTGGTGCTGCATGTTTCAAGGCCATGGATGATGTGGAGTGCTCTGTTCTTCTCCACTCCTGGCTCCATACGTGTAGCCATAGCCAACTTTTCTTATCACAGATGCATTAATGCAGAGTATGGTGCAGTTGGTTGAGCTGGTTCTCCTGCATTGTTCTCTCCTCCTCAGCTGCCTGCCTTTCCTTGATATAGATACCCATCTAAGGGAGGAAAAAACAGACAAGTATTAATAATTGCATTATGAGCTCCAAAGCTGAGAAGTTTGATTGCTCTTGTTATCATTGATATGATAATGTGGTGAGTAGAGACAATACCATCAGAAGTTGCTTTCATCTCTGGAGACAGAGAATAAACTAGATATGTATCTTAGGCTTGACCAGGATTCTCACTGAAGGCTTTTATGAGAGTCCTCATCTCTCTGGTTCATATGTATATTTTGAGACTTGTTAACACCCCACTGCCTCTCCCCAGCACAGGACTGTAATTGTGGAGGAGCTTCATAGAGCTCTGCTCCTGCCGCCTTGTGTTTCTGAGGACCCTAGGCTGGGCACCTGGGCTCATTTACCAAACTACCTGCTAGGAGAAAACAGAGCTATTCAAGGATACCTATTTTAAACACTGTAACCAAAGAGAACAGTAACACTTTGGCCTCTTTGGCTCTTTTCATGTGTGGATCTTAAAGTGCTTTGGAGTCACTAATTTGAAGCAGAAATCCCACTAATTAGCATTTATGTCTGGGATGGAGGGATGTGTTTTACAAGTCAGTGACATGAACAGTCCTGATTTACCATCAGATGAGGAACAGTGTACAGCAGAATAGAGCTTGTTCATTTGTGTTAAAGATCTGAGTTCACTTTGGTTACAGAGGGGATCTGCAGCAGAGCTTTATATCATAGGGTCCTGAACCTGAATGGGAAGCCCAAACATAGTCTTGAAATATTTGTGCTCAATTCCTTTCTCTCCCTGAAGTTACACAGATGTGGAGGACGGGACTGATGTCTAAGTGGAGATTTGATTTTTTTCTCCCTCTGTCATCTGTAGTGTCAGTAATTGGCAATTGAACTCAGGGAAGTTTGATGCTGAACCTGGCCTAACTCAGAACCATGGGAAGGTTTGTGTGCTGTATGATGTGAAATAGGGTTTTACAAAAGCCATCTACTAAGGAACATTTCTGGAAGGGAAGGAAAGGCAGGGTTGATTTGCAGGTCAAGGACCAGTGCTTAATTGTGGTGGCCAGTGCCTTCTAGGTTGCACAGAAGCTGCACGCAGTGGTAACTGATGGTGGAGCTTCATGGCACTTGCTAACAGGGACTGCAGTCACCAGGGTGCAAAGCGAGACCTACTGCACAACCTGCCCTGACAAACAGCTGCTATGTACCGCAGCGGCACTTGGCAGGATGAGATGGGGCTCAACAAGCTACTTCTTTACCTGGAAAAACTATTTTGCATTTCAACTCATTTGCCAAATCCTTTGTTTTCAGCATCCAAAGCACAAATTATCCTAACAAACCCAAGATGATCGGTAGCTGGGAGAAGAGAGGCCTCTGGATCAGGAGGGTTGGGGATCTCAATGGTGTTTCACAAGACCGTTATCTCCTCAAAGGCTGTCTACTTGGGAAACCAAGCGTGAGTGTTTAAATGCAGTTGCTCAGTGACTCAGCTGACATAACTGCTGGCTGTGCTATGCCTGATTCAAACCCTCTGCTTCAATTGCTAGACCCAACAAGCAAAGCCTAATAAGTCCCCAGAATACAGTGGTATAATGATGAAGAATGCTGTGAAGCACTTAGCAATAGAAAAACATGGGTAATGAGGGGCTTAATTTGGAACATATCATTTGTCAGATAATTTGGAGACACATCTCAAAACAGTGCATAAGAATGGAGTTTGCTGCACCAGCTGCAGTCACCCCAAATGTTCTTTCTTTGTGGCAAATCCCTTTTTTGAATCTAAGCCTTCAGAAAAGAACCTGGAACCAGTGAATGACATAAAAGAATAAATGTTCACAACACATATTTTGGGTTTGGTTCAAACACAATATTAGAAAGCTGAATTAATTGTGTTTGTATCAACCCCAAATATATTTTATGAAACAATGAGGCCTCTTAAATGACTAACTGCTGCCCAGAATATATTTTCCCTAAACCAAACTAGATAACAGCATATCCCTCTTAAATTGGTCAGGAGAAGTGGTTGCCAAATGACAATTCTGTGCCCTGTATTTATTCACCATCTGTGACTTCCACATCAATTTGCTCATTTTAAAAACCAAAACTTGATCAAAACCTCTTTCTCCTTTCTCTGCCAGAGCTGATGAGTAAATGCAATGGCTGAAAACCAAGCTATGTTCTTCCTGCTGCAGAAATGGTTTATGCTGGGGATGCGTGAGGAATGATGGACTGTGGCTAAGTTGTCTTTGCGGGGATTCCTGCACTGTCTATTACGTACGTACTCATCAGAGTACCCAAAGCTGAGGCTCTTAAGGGACATAAAAAGCATAAAATCCCCAGAAGGAATTTCTCTTGCTCTTACCTCTCCATTTTCCTGCATCCATCCATTTGTAGCATTGCATACCTGTTACTATAGTAGCGGACTGGGGTGTTTTTACCCTGAGCTGGCCACTCTCAGGGAAATCAATCCACTAAAGCAAAGCCAGAGCATTTGAGAGAAGACAGCTGCTGTTAAAGCATCCAAGTAGTTCCTGCTTGGTTTAGAGGTCTAACATTGTAAATAACACCAGTGCATTTACATTCTGAGCAGAATTTATGATTGAGCCATAGATAAATACATTCTCTCCCAATTACACATCGCTGGTAGGCTGATGTCTTGCAGTTCTAGAGGGTGGATCAGTTAAATGCTCCTTACATTTGTTTGTTAGAGCTGGAAAGCAGCGTTGCTTAGCACAGGTTTTCCTCAAGCAGCTTGACATGACTCTGAGCTTCACCCAGCCTTCTGGTTTTGTTTGACATGAACTCATTTTGAAGCAAGCAGATAATGATCTGTCTCTCTCCGCATAGCTCACAGGAAGTGCAGCCCTGAACCTTGGGCTCAGATTTTATGAACCTTTCCAAAGTGCTCTGTGAAACTGATGTAAATGTAAGCATTTTTGACAAACTCCAAGAACTGATGTGATTTGCTTTGGTTTTGTGTTTACTTTTGGCGGCTCTAAATCAGAAACCTATCTGAACTTGTTTGCTATTGACGTGAGGTGGAAACATCACAAGAAAAGGCTGCCTCATGCCATTTCTGGCACTTAACAGGCTTTATGGGAAATAGCAGAACCATTTTTTCTCAGAGGTGCTGGGACACTTCCACTTCTTCCTCTGCTAAGGCTAATTTAAGTGTAGGTATGAATCAGAGTTTGTCTTTCAGATGGAAGGCTCATTCAGTTGTCCTTTATCTTTGCCCTGTCTACAAAGCTGCTCTGCAGATGGCAAGAGAAAGATGTCATCTGGAGGCAGCCGCTGGAATGATGGGAGACGACATGAAGGTGGGTGGTGGGGTGTTGTTTGTCTGCCTAAAGTCAAGTCCCATGAACGGTGAAAGGAGATGGAGGAAAAAGGAATCACTCTCCCAGGCAATCTTCTTGGAGGAATAAAATGACATGAGGAATGACTGACAAATTAGAAGCACTTTGCACCTAATTTTAATGTGTTCCGATCTTAGGGAGGGGAAATATGTTAAGTTTCAAATTACCCACTTTACCAATTGCTGCCTTCCCTAGAATCAAAATCAACCTAGGCATTTGGTACTAAATCTTAAAGAAACAAAGTGCTTTCTATGGTACACTGCTTTCTTAAAACAGCTTTATTTGAAAGTCCAGCTGAGCAAGTTAATTTGAGCAGTGAGCTGGTCCATGACTGTTGAGCACTTGTTATTGAGGCCAGTTACTTCTATGAGCACAAATCATACTGCCAGGTACACTTGAGCTAAACCTGACCTTGGGCTCTAACTCAAAGCCAGCTGATGTCCATGGAGACTTTCAATTGACTTAATGGCTGCTGCAGTAGATCCCAGGCAACATCAGCAGTCTGCAGTGGCCTTGCTTGATTTACTGGCCCCAGTGACCCATGTTCCCAGAAAAGAAGGAGCAATTTCCCAAAGTCCTCTTTTCCCTTACTCTTCTGGACAACAGCTACTCTTGCACTAGCCCTAGAACCATCCTACAGCCACTCCTATACCTCTACCCTAAGTAAGCCTCCAGGATGAAGTCTGAGGTCCCTTATTCTATATGTTTACGTATACATAGACATGTTGCTCCCAATGCCAGAGCTTGCAAGGCAGAGAGAAGATCTGAAGTAATGCTTTAAAGCACTATTTAAGCTGGATTGCGCCTCAGTCTGTCTCTGAAGCTCTTTCCCATGACCTCAGTCCTTGCAGGCCTAGCAATATGATGTGTTCATTTTATTTAATGTAAGTGATCTGAAATAGCCAGTTCAACATCCCAATTTAGTAATGAGACTTATTGAAGCTGATGAGCTGCCTTGGCTTGCCACACAATTGAATCTCAGGAAATAGAAAATATTCTAGGGAGGCTGGTAGATTTGTAATGCTATTTGAGGCTTAATGCATAATAAAACATTGCCATTTAAGGTTTAATATAATATGCAGCAGCCCGAAATGACCAGCAAAAACATTATGCAAATTTTAAAGGAAGTTATTGCCTTCTGCAAATGACAATTTATCAATGGTTTATAAACAAAGGGCTTTCCTCATGGTTGTGGACCAAAGAAAACACTGAAATTAGCAGGCTTAAATGGGTTATAGACATAGGAGGTCATCAGAAAGCTCTACAATATGAATCGCTGTGGGCCTTCCTGTCGGGCACTGTTATTTCTGTGTGCCAACAGACTGCATTCAGCCTTCCCCATCTAAAAAAACAGATTTGCTTAAAAATAATGAGGGTTTTGGTTGTATTTTTTTCCAAGCATCGTGCCTGCAGTTTACTTGTGGTTCTTCTTCTCTTTTCCACTTTTAGTATTTGTTAAATAGTTCCAGATTTCATCTGTAAACACAAGGGTAAAGACCATAGTATTTATTGTCAGGACACCTCTTGTGTCAGCACATGAATCTGAGGGTAACACTGCAAGATTCTCAGTTGAAGTGCCCAGTATTAGGGTGCCCAGGTGTGCTCTGGGGATGTCTGCTCTCTGACATCATCACCTTTAGGAGGGAGATGAAGCCAATAATGCTGCCCACGTAGGCCTGGGCTTGCATCCATCACTGCAGTCTGTCCTATGGAGGAGGCAGAGAGGGAGAGCCAGCAGAGACACGGGCTGCCCTTAAGAGCAGGTAGGTGTGGGAGAAGGAATAAAACCACAGCACAGAGTTGAACAATGATTCCTAGGGGGTTTTTTTGAGGGAAAGGAGGGAGGGGGGGTGTAGGTAGAGCTGGGCCCCAAGAGCAAGCCCCATCACATCCAAAGTGCCTGCCATTATAATGGGTTTGAAAAATGTTTCGACTGTTATGGAGCCCTTTTTACAGTTGTGCCATCAATTCAGCATGAGAAGATATTTTATTCTCAGTGTGCTCTGAAGCCACGGAGGCATTTGCATTGTTAATTTCTCAGATGTCAAACAAACACCATTACTGCAAAATGAATGCAGCTACCCAGCTGAGAAACAGACCCATTCACTGCAAATAAGCACAACTTAAAAAATGAATGAGTTCCACTGATTGCAAGTAGCATCAGACATTAATAACGCTCTAGGAGTTTTTCACACAAGAGATAATGAAAGCGTTGTGACGGTTTCCAGCTGTCCATCTTCATCCCTCTCTGAGGTGCAAGGGATCATCACCTGCATCAACTGTAAAGGTCCTGACTCAGAGCACCAATTCTGTTGTCAGTCTGGGGAACTGATCTTTCCAATGACGTATGATTTGACCCTCAAGTCTTGACAGTTGAGGCAGCTTTGTGTTCCCCTGGCCAGCTGGACTCCTGAGCGAGGCGTTGGCTGCTCTCATTAACTCATCTATGCCAGATCCTTCTCAATTTGCAAGTATCGTCTGTGAAATGCCTAAACCTTCTCTTTCAGCATGATGCTCCCTTTCTGTTTCCTCTCATGCCGCACCCTTCCTTCAGCCAGTGCTGCACACATCACTGTTTCTTACCCTCCTTTTCCCATGCCTAGTTCTGTCTTCCCTTGTCTGCTCCATGGCCTTGATTTTTCCCTGTGTCTGTGTTTGTGATAACAACTTCAGCTCTCAGAAAATTAGGTGAGATGAACTTGTTATGTGACAAATTAAATATAAACAGTGCCAAAAAGCCATTCTGAAGTATCTGTCTCTGTCTCTGTATTCATCTACTGGATGAATCACTTGAGTTATAAAATGTGTGGAAGAGAAAAATCTAATGGAGATGATAATATGATTAGTGCCCGTAATTCTCACAAATCAAGCATATCAGTTACGCACAAGTAGGTTGTCTAAGTGTCTGTGGGGTTTTTTATTTTATTATTTAAAGCTGATTAAACACCTGATTGTGGGCCCTTACGTACCTTTCTACACAGCTGATGCTTGAAGTGAATAGCAACAGTGAGGTATTTATGTTATGACTATGCAGGAGTCAAGCCTCACAGGATGAAGGCTGTGTGCCCTTCTCTGTATCATCTTGTTTCAAATATTGAGAAAACAGAGGAGACACATTTATTTACAGAGGTACTTAGTGAGGAGCTACTAAACTGGTCTCCATGTCAACCTGGATTTCATCTCTTTATCTGGCCTTTAAAAGCCTTTTCTGTGTGTGCTGAGCAGGCACAGCTAATGAATTAGCATCCTGTTTGTACATTGAATGGCAATATCAAAGCATGTGGCTGAAATACAGTGATCACCTTGCAGTGACAAGATTCAGACTTTGTGTCTTTTATCAGGAAATTATAGTGCACCCTGCAAATGCTATTTAAAAACTGTTGGGGTATGAAGACAAAAGCCCACTGTAATGAGAAGTTACTGCAAGGAGAATGGATATTAATTGTTAAGAAGGTTATAAATCCCTATGTTGATGGGCTGAACACATGGGGGAAGTGCATAAGAAGGTATTTATTCTTGGTATTAATTTTTAAGCTGAAAGAATTTATTGCAAAACAACCTAGCTACTGTTACCAACTCAAATGTTCTGAGCAAATCGAGTTCCAGCTTTGCCTGCCTTGCTCCTCAGAAACGCCATGCTACTCGGAGCAGGCTCCAGCAAGCGGCACAAGGAGAGAAAATAGGAAACCCTCAGTCCTCTTCTTCCAGCAAAGAGGGCACCCAGCTGTGGCATCACAAGGTAGAGATGGGCTGGAGAGAAGATGGGAATGAAGGGATGGGGAATATGGATTTGCTGTTGCACTAATGGTGTGCCAGCATGAGCTCCTCCTGACGAGAGCAGGAAGCATCCTGCTGGAAAACAGCAGCATTCCCATCACTAAGGGCTCATATTCCTGTACTTTATTTATGCATTCAGCTGAAGAGAAGAGTCCCTGCTCTCTGTGGCAGCAATACAGCCTGCAGCCCCGTGGGTCGGGCTGGGCAGAGAGGAGGGCAGGTTGGCCAGTGTCGCAAGGCTGGGTTGATGTTCCAATGCAGAAGCTCTTCTCTCCAGAAGCCAAGTTACAGCCTTCTAGGAGTGACTCCAACCCTTGCTCTGCAGTGACTCAAGAGAGGAGACAGTGAGCTCACACAGCTGCAAAAGAGAACAGGCTTGAGCACAGCCCGTACTGGAAACTTGGGTTGAGCTCTGAAAATAAGCCGAGTCCTACGTGCAGTCAGTGTGGGGTACAAGCTTGAACACCGGACAAGAGCCCTGTTGTAATTTGTGAGGTCCTGAGCTTGTTCCCTTTGTATCCCACAACCTATTTTCCATTCCCCCTCACTCAGCGCAGCCACACGGCTTCTTTCTCCCCTTGTCAACCTTGGTCAGCCTGGTCTAGACACACATGCAGGAACAGAGGGCAAGGTGAAACCAGTGGCCAAGTGAAATCCAGGCTCACAGGAGCTCACCCCTAACTACAGCCTTGCTCTGAGTCTCTTTCTGTCCCCAGACTAAAAGCAAAAAGAGTCTTCACATGGTAAACAGATGATAGATGGCACGGGAGACAAGGAAGGCTGGGAGCTCCCCCTGACCTGGAGGTCTCCTTTGAGCACAGAAGGCACAAAAGATGAGTTTACAAGCTTAAAGAGTTACTTCAGTTACAGCCTGGACTGTTGGTAGACCTGAAGAGTGCTAATTTGTACGTCAGTGCTCTCATACACTCAATACCATCTGAGAGGATGTTTGAGTGACTCTTGTGGAGGTCCCTGAATGGTCCTTTGGACTAACCAAGGATTTGTCTCTTTTACTTATGTGAAAGGATTGGTTTACAGTTGAGAGCAATCCTTGCCTTTCCTTTTATAGGAAGGTTTTGGCTGGCTGAGAAGCAGGCAGGCCTGATGTTTGAGATGAAGTAGAAAGAAGGGTCCCCTGACAATGGAGCTGTGGGGTCCTCAGAGGAAAAACAAAATATTCTTATTACATATGGAGTCATTCATACCAACTGGACTACCAGCACTACTCACTTGTGTGATTCACAAAACATATTCAGCCAGGATAATCAGCAATGGCCTGCTTCAATACATTATTTACCCACCTGCTTTTTAGAACAGCTTATTGAAGAAATAGAGCCAGAGAGCAATGGAGCTGGTAGTACACATCCAGGCCAGTGCATCTGCTTAGTGCTGATCTTCTGTTGATTTCAGTAGGGTCAGATCAGGAGCTACTGGGACTACTCCAAGTTTGTTATTTCAGATGAATTTCAACAATAACATCTTTTCATTTGTTTTATTTTGCCATAAAGTCGCTGGCTTCATCCTGCCAAAAGCCGTTGGTAATGACGTATGCAGCACATACTCATTAAACATGTAGTGGTCTCATCCTGACCTGGGCACCAGAACCTGGGTACTTATGCATCTCGTATATGTGCCATTGCACTAATGGAGCATTTTGGAACTACGCCATTTCTGAGCTCAATCCAGATTTTAAAGCCAGTCTCTAAAAGGTATCTGCTCATTTAATTCATTTGTGGTAATAGCTTCAAATGAGAGGCATTCATTTCCTCTCAACATAACCACATTATGAAATTCCATTGTGAATGAAGTACTTGTAAGGAAATCTTAATTATTTTTTAAAGCTTTACTTCCTTTCAGAGAGACAGATTTAGAAGATACATTTGCCTTTGTACAAATGAGCCCTTACTGTAGCTCTGAACAGACTTTCCCAAGTGTTATTAGACCCAGAAATCGCATAGCCTTTCTGGGAGGAAAACAAAAACGAAACCTCCACCCCATTTTGTGTATCCCAGTGCTCTTTGGTACTTGAGAAGATTGATAGAAAACACTGTATTCACAGAAATTATTTATTTTTCTACAAAAAATAGGAGTTTTCCCCTTCAATAATAACGGATGTAGCTCGCCATGTTTGATAATGCCTAGCACCACTCAAGTGACAACAGAACTTGACAGCAACTGGGAACCATAATGGTATTGCTACTTCGCAGTGATAGGCCAATGAATAGAGGAGTAGAGAAGTACCTAAATCATTCCTAGGGAAAGAAGACACAAAGGGAAAACCACTGTTGTTGTACAGGCATGGTTTTGGTGTGCAAATGCAATAGACGCTTGGCTCTCAGTCTGCGTTCCATTGAGGCTCTCCCCACCAGCACTGATCTTTATGTGTAAGTTTATTATTTACATTGCAATTCAAGACACAGATTTCAGCTACTCACATTTAGACTGGATAGGGAAGGAAAGGCAAGCTAGATCCTGGCTTTAGACTCTTGAACAAATCTTAGGTGCAGCCATGCTATGCAAAGGAATTGCCTTTCTGGAAGTAAGGAGAGGCCTTCCTCATCCATGCTCTGTGGTGTGCATTAGCTGCTCTCCCCAGAGACCAAGAGTGAGAAGTGCTACATCTATCTAAGTACTGTTCCCAGTGGAAAAGTGTTTTTTCTTCATCTTATCCTGCTCCCTATCATTTACCATTAGAACTAAAGAAATTCACAGTGCATCACCACTCCCCTTCAAAGCCCACGGGTGGGCTAGCAGGAGCTATGGCAGTTCAGGAGTGTGCCTCTTTTTGTCCTTCTGTCTGTTCATAGTCCCTGTTATTAAGCTCTTGCTGCCAGAGTGTTCGTTGCATCTGTTTGATAGATGTAAGTACACCCAGCAAAGGGAAAGGTGAGGGAGAGGGGTCAGGAGACAGAGCATTTTGAGCTTGGATTTCAGTGCTACAAAGGTACAGGCATGTGTTGATAATCCAGAGGATTAAAAAGTGCTTGAAAGATTTATGGCAGCCTGGAAAAATCGATAGTAACTCATCACAGGCAAAATCTTCTGGAACACAAAATCCCACTGCGGGGGACAAGGCAAAATTATGGCAGTCTGCAGCAGGGCTAATGAGCCTGTGATTAAAATTGAAGACTCGCTGCGTCACGTTGCATCCCTCCTATAAGCTTCCTCTGAAAACTGGCCCATCCAACTCATAGATCCTGAAAATAATTTAGACACAATTATTATTTATAAATAATAAATATGTATTAAAAAATAAGAAATTAGGCAGCTTAGACTCCTAAATATCGTTTAAGAACTGTGGCCCTTAATCCCTCCTTGCCTCAGTTTCCTGTTTCCAAAACTGTGAAGTTTCTTTTCTCTCCTGCTGAATCTCCTTCATACTGTACCATGGTGAAAGGCAGAGAGCTTTTGCTGTCTGAATACACAGCACTTTGCCCAGGAGACTCCTGATCTTGCCAGGCACCTCAAACTGCTGCTCTTAACAGAAATCATTAGTGAAGAAACAGATTTGCAAGAGGGGACCTTGTCCCTTAAATCTCATCAGGAAAAGCACACTGTAAAGGACAGCCTTGAACTGGTGGGATATTAAGTCATCTTATACCTCAAACTGCAGTTGTTAAGTGTTCATGGTGCTAGTAAGTTATATGAACTGGTGAGATGATCTCTTCTCCAAGAAGTAACCTGAAAAGAAATAGCAATTTAAAACCACCGGATACCCTCATAATTTCTATGAATACAAAATGCAGACAGAAACCAGGTTGTGGAGCATTCCTGGCACAATACCTTTGCAAGGTCTTATTTGGAAGGACAGAATGAAACTGCATATGTTGAAAGCTATTCTAATAATATTCATCAGAAGAAAAAGCCTTGCCAAGGCAGCTGCCAGGGCTGAATCAGAATGCGTGAACATCCTACTGCCTCCGATCTACATCGGATCTAAAAGATTTGGCAAGAAATCTGGATCAGAGCAATTACCTGTTTGGCTATTTGTCAAGGGTTGTCTCAAACACAGCACTCGGAGAGATTGAACTGTCAGAACCTAATACAGGAATAATAACAGGACACTTCATTTCCATTGGACACCAGAGATGGATAGCAGGTGAGTCTGAATGGAAACAAAATAAAACTGAATATGGATTTGGCTTTAGTTTTTGTTAAAGGACTGTAACATGAGTAATGAATATCTTAAGGAGAGAAGACTGGGCCTTCAATTTCTTTCAATAATGTTAGTGTTGTATATATTGGTTTGAATAAAATACATTTCATAAAACACCTACACACAGCTCTGCAATGCATTATGGATGGCCCCTCTTGAGAAATCTTACGTTGCTTTCAATTCTGACACAGTGATATAGTAATAATAGAAAATTCAGGCATAATATTCAGACTGCATCTATTTTCCCCCTTTATTATTTTGTGCCACACTGGGTGAACACAGTTGTGCTTTCCTTATGCCTCCTCAGGCAGCTTGCACGGCGCTGTGGTACTCCCAGGAGGAGGTACCTGATGCAGTGGAGGGTTGTGTCCTGCATTGTGTGGGCTGAGCACTGAAGCTGAAGCAGGGTTTTTCAGCAGAAGGCTCCCAGAATAGCTGAACTTTGGCACAGGAAATGCTGCCAAGGCTGGAGGAACTGCCACCAAACTGATGCATGGCATGCTTGATGAGAAGTCAAATCATGCAGCCCAAGCAGTGTCCCTTGGGAGTGAGGGAGAAAACTTCAGTGCTTGGACATCAACTGAAGGAGCTCATCACGTGTGTGGGTAGCAGAGTGTGTGGTACCTATGAGTAGCAGGAAGAAGCAGCAAGAAGGCAGCAGACATCAAAGCACTAAGCACACTGTTTGAAGGAGATTTCCCATGCTGTGCTAAAGGCACCAGCTACTGATGGTGCGAGAAGGTCTGGAAATATCACGCAACAAGAAAACTCCTGCTCCTGTGCCCATTGCACATCCTGCCAAAAGGCTGCGAAAGCAAACTGAAGTCAGGGTGCGGGTTTGGTGCTGGGCGCCGAGAGGCTAAAACAGCCGGTGAAGAGGCATCACTGGAGGTTAGGGGCCAGTCATTACCCAGCAAAAGGCCTAGAGGGCCTGGGCTGAGGGCAGAGTGTAAAAGGCAGCATTCCATGGCTAGCTGCCATCATGAGTTTTGCACTGAGATTAACCCCCAGGTAAACAACTGCTCATTCACTCAGATCGGGGCTGCTCTGTGGTGGGGACCATGGGGAAGCTGCGATGTGCAGATACAGCCTTAAGCCCACTGGCATTCACCTGCCAGGTCTGCTTGGCCCAAAGGCCCCACAGACCCTCTCCTTTTCCTGGTGATTTTACCTTCAGCCCTCTCCCCGTGGACCCCACTCGATAAATCGTCTGGATTCGTCTCTCATCAGAGCATGCATTGGGGATCTCATCTGCTATGTGAGTGTGCTCTTGTATTAACAGCAGGGCAGATGCATTTGGCTTCCTGCTGTGCATGCACAGGCTAATTTCTAGGCAATCCAATTCTGAGGGTAACTGTGAAATGCTGCAGTAAACAATCAGGCTTTTGAACTAAAAACTAATCTGTTATTGATGAACAAATGGTAAATCAGGCAGTGCTGTCTCAGGCTGGATTCAAACAGCAAGAGGGCAGTGAGACACTAGGATAAGGTGCTATAAAGGTAGTAAAGACAGCACCAAATGCCATCCAGGGCCATGGATCACCATGACCCCCATGGATCACCATGACCCAACAGCACTTGAGGTGGCCTTTCGCTGATGTTCCTAAGGCTGTGGTGACTGCAGGGGCTGGTATTGGAAAGCAGCAACACACACTCATTGACCAGTGCTGGGTTCTGAAATATCAGAGAGAAACCTCAGGTTTTGAGACATCATTTTTTACAGTCTCAAGAGGCCCTTGGTTAATCTCCAAGCGAATAGTGGATCATAAGTATTCCAAAGTTAAAAGACTACATACAATGTCCAGCAGATAAAAACAGCCAACAAAAGAACTCTGCTTTGGAAATACTGTACAGGGAGTGAAGAACAACATCATCATGGACCATAAGAATCACACCACTGAAATCAGGAACAAAAGGTACCCACAGACCCACATCTGAAGGCAAAGCGTGACATTCCCTAGAACAATTAGCAATCACAACGTGTTCCTTCCCGTTGCTGTCAGCCATGCCTGAGCCACCCACTAGGTAAAATTACAGGGTTAAGATCAGAAGTGTATATCAGCTGATTAGCTGAGAGCACCCCGAGAGCTCTGCTGCGCAGGAGGAGAGCGTGCGCGTCAAGGGGCACAAAGCATAAAGCACATCAGCCCCTTGGGTCAGACCTGCACGCACGCACACACACGTACACGCGCATCCTCTTACACACACACAACCAGAGTGCTGAAAGCACAATATTGCTGAAAGAATTAGCAGGGAACAACAGTGAAGGAAAACCTTGTAAAGTTGGGAAAATGAAGGTGCTTTGGAATGCAAGAATAAAGGAGGCTGGGAGCAAACAGGGCCCTCTTTGCCATGTGCAAAACAGCAAGGCCTTTATTCCTGAGACCCGCAGAAGTATTGGGAAGCCGTAGAAAAGTCCTGGTAAAGGATGTTCTTCCAGGGTCCTTCCTGCAAATGTCACTTGCAAGGAGGATGTAGGACTCAGGAAACTGAGGAGCTGATGATTAAGAGGAAGAGTAAGGAAAATAGAAAAAGATGAACATGAAAGGAGGAAAGGAAGGAGGAAGGAGAGGACTAAGAAATCCGGGCAGTTGCAAAGTACTTGTGATTAAACTAAGCCAGGGAGAGGATAGTGAAAAGCAGGGCTGAGGCACACAGCTGAATCAGGTGCTCATACCCAGGAGCAAGGAGCCACAGCGCGAGGCAGAGCTGTGGGCTGCTGCACAGGGATGCTCAGTTATCACATGTCCTGACCCAAGCCTGACACAGTTATCCAAGCAGAGAGTGAAAACCTGCCCAGGACCACCGGGGACGACTCAGCTCCCGCACTGTTAGAGCTCACCCTGGAAGAGGAGCTGACTGGTCTTGTGTTACCAGTAATACGTGGGAGGGACACCCTCAAGCATCATTGGATAACACTTGAGCACATGCAATTATCACTTTATCAGCAGCAGGACGGTGGGGAAGAGCCTTTGTTCAGCCTGTCACTTTTTGTTGCCCCTGCTCCAAGCCCTTTCCAGCACTACCATAGCTGAGCTGGGAGCAGAAGGCTTTCCCTGGGTAGTGGGAGCAGAAGTATTGCTGTAGGGCAGAATGATTTAATAAAGGAAAATAGAGTCCATTAAGTCCTCCCCATATGTAAGACATAGTAGGGTTTCTTCTGAGGCAATGGAACAGTATTATTTGTGAAAAATTATCTCTGGGAAAAAATATAACTTCCCAGTCAGCTTTCTTGCTGAATGCCTCTGCCTGTGGCCAGCTGCCTGCCAGCTTTTGCTAACATCACCACATCTAAAATTATAGTGGTGGGATAGTTTGTGCTGCCTGCGTGCAGTCCATAGGAACTGACCAACTAGATCTTAGCAGTGGTTCATCCTGACTAATGTCCTGTCTTGACAGTCACTAAAGCAAGCTGTTTTTGAAGGAGTGACTCTGGTCTCTGCTTATTCCTTTCTACCATTCTCTTTCCCTCTTTTGTCTCCCATATCTGTCATTGTCTTATACCTCTATGATTTGCCATCCTCTTCTTTCTTCTGTTGTCTCAACTTCCGTTGCTAAATCGTTCTGTCTCTTCCATCTCAAAGTCATATTGATATGAATATCAATAAGTGTATCCATTTCTGCACTGATACTGTACAATGTTCCACAGGATTTGGGTTTGAAACACACCCCGGTCTTCAACCTCTGCGTGTAGCACAGGATCCTGGTAACAGAAATGTGCAGGGACCAATTGAAACTGGGAAATGAGTTTCACTTCAGGTCTGCACAAAGACATTTAGAACTAGTGCTGCTTGGCATAATTGTCTGAAGTCACCATAGAAAGTCCAAGGACTGAGTAGGCCACAGAGGTTTTCAGAGCAATATGACACATTATGATGGCATAGGCCTTAGTTGCAGAGTGACAAATGTAATCCTCAAGATACCTTAGGTCTAACTCACACAAAAGCAATAATAGACCTGTGGCTGTGAGAGGGTTTGGGTTTGTTTTCATATTTAAATAACAGAGACTAAATACACAGACAGCCTTTCAATGTGTTGTTTTCCAGATACTACTGAATCTTAATGAATAAATAGGTACAAAATGAAAGGCTCATTACCCACCCCGAAAAGTCCCTGCCATTTGTTAAACCTTTCAAAGGGAGCCAGGAACAGGAGAAGTTCCCATTAGAAGGATAAACGTGTCACAGATAGGAATGTCAAATCAAAGTGAGCAAAAATTAATTAACTCATAGAGCATTAGGAGGCAAAGTGGAGTCAGCAGAGACGATGTTTGCCTGTTGGTACTTTCTTATCTAGCTCAGAGGGCGCTAGAGGCAGAGCAGGAATTAATGCGTGCCAAGTGCAATCCTCACAGCTCACTTCCATAGAAGAAACCTGTTCCTCATTCAGAAACCACTTTTCTTCCATCTGGAAGAAATTGTCTGTAAATGGCTTCTCCCTGGTGCCACATGCTCCAAGAGCTGAGACTCCTCTCAAGCTGGGGACTTCCTAATTCAAAGGTGTCCCTGAAATTGCTGTTCAAGTAAGTTGAGGGAGTTTAAGATCAGGCCCCCAGTGCCAGCTGGTTTATGGCTCCAGCTCGGCTTACAAATGATGCTCTGAAACTGAACTATCTGTAGCTGAGAGTTAATCCCCTTAAAATCAATAATTCCTAATCCTTGAAGCTGTTCTTTCGGTGATGGATGGATGGCAAGTGAGACCCAGCTTTCTGAAATCATCCCTTTTCCTCCCCTCTCTGAAACAAGCTTTTTTCTATTATTATATCAGCTGATAAAACAACTGTAATCAACTCTTTTCTGCTCCATAAAATAGTTTCTGCTAATTACTAATTATTGGGAATAAGCTTCCTAATGTATCTGGAAGCATTATAGTGACTGGGAGTTAACAGTAATCATTGCTTTCGGAACAGCTTCTATTCACTTGCAAGGGGTTACATACGCACACCGAAGAGTTTTTAACTGACATAAGCCAAAAAACTCTTTGAAAGGGAGGTTGATTTGTCAGCTATTAATACACACACACATTTTTACACGTTTGCATATGCAACTATTCATTGCAAATTGAAATTCAAGCCACTGCATCCACTCGATGCTTACTGGCCATTTGCATACAAAACCACTTGATTTGTGTAGACAATCACAGTAATTGCATGGGCAAAGAGTTGCTGCCTTGTGCTTTCCTCTTGTAAAAGCTGTTTCTGGGCATTAGAAAGTGGTACCCAGCAGAATACAAACACACTGAAAAGCTATGTCCGTGAGATGGCTCCAGTCTTTCTTCACTAGGACGTCACTGTTTCTGGGGAGAGGAATTAATGAGGATCAAACAGAAGCGACCCAACTGAAGAACATTCTCATCTTCCTGGATAGGAAAATTCACTATAATCTTGTATAAAACCGCTATCAGCTGCAGAGGGCAAAATAAGCCCAATGGATAATGGCATATCAGGAAGTCCTGTTAAAGCAGCGGGAACGCATTTGTGCATCAGTCACACGATGCAAGTGCAGCACAAGCTGTGTCTCCTGCCAGTACAGGTGACAGCAGCAGTGATGGTGACAGCAGGACTGTAGGACTCCAAGCACTTGTATCCCACTTTTCTATCCCAGGTTGTCCTCAGGGATGGTGGAAACTGAGAAAGATCAAATTGACCAGAACATTCACTTGAATTTAATTGGACAGAGATCAGACTTCACTGGGAGTTCAAAACCAAGACTTCTTTCATGTTCCTTCACCTCCCTTTCATTGGTATTTCCTAAAGCAGCCAAGTATCTGGAAGTCCTAGAACTCACTTAGGATATCAAGCCTACGTCTGTAGTCCCAAGAAATATCCCCTAGCTGGAATTGCCAAGTGTCTACCCAGACCAAGAGAAAGCTTCTGTTAGCAGCAGAGACACACACAGTGAGTATGCTTTGCCCACATCTGAATCAGGACTTATTTATGGGATGTAACAGTGGCTGGATGCTTTTCCAGACTTAATTCAGAGGTGATACCTTCTGTACAAAGAAATTAAAAATCTAAATGATCCTTGCCATATGTTTTAATCAGACAGAGAAGTGCACGCAGAAAGAAAATTAGGTTCTTGCTGCTTCTGGGTGCTGGTATAAATCTACAAGCACAGTCTTTGGCTTCACCACAAGTTCTCAGATAGTGATGAAAACCAAGAGACTTACACAGTGTTTGAGTTGGGTTGCAAAGTGTTGGAGTCACACAACCACCAGTTGCCCATCCCCTTCTGCAATCTTGACTGTGACCACTGC
This sequence comes from Psittacula echo, assembly GCF_963264785.1. Lineage (NCBI taxonomy): Eukaryota > Metazoa > Chordata > Aves > Psittaciformes > Psittacidae > Psittacula > Psittacula echo. The sequence goes on along the minus strand of NC_137747.1, from coordinate 14,371,898 downwards.
AGTAATCACAGTTCTCATGAGGCAACCCATACGGGAACTTCTTCCTCCTTCACAGGAGGAAAAGTATTTTCTTCAGAACTTTTGTTGCTTATGCAGAATAGACTGTTCCCAAATTGCCTGCACCTCCCTTGACTTTTGTAAATGATGCTTTGGTGGTTCCTTATGTTCATTTCCCTCTTGGCCATTCTCCACACTCAGATATTCATCCTTTCCCTGGCCAACCTTTCCTTCCACTGTTCATATAAACCCCCATGACAGCAAGCCCTTTACTTGCCATGCCTGTGTTAAGTAACACGTAACACTTTTTCTCTTTAGTTTTTATTGTTTTGCAAATACGTCAAATAAAACACCATCTTTAGCAAGTCTTAATAAGAGCCTTAAAGTACTCTGAGCATCGGCTGGGAGTTTTTTCTTTCATTGCATCTATAAAAGGATATGTGATACTAACCAAGGTACAAGTAACCCACCTCAAAACTACTCTGTGGACTTACAGCCCCATTAATTCTACTAAATAATTACCCCAAAGGAGAAAAAGGAACATGTTCATTACAAATAGAACAGAGGAAAATCCATTGCTTTTGATTTGTGGTAACTAACACAAACTATAGATAAGCCTTATCTCTGGAAAGTGAGATGTGGAAGAGAGCTTCATCAGTGGAGAAGGGCATTTACTCCCATTCAACCATGTATTACATAGAAAAATAAACCCGTAACCCCTTTGTGGTGATTTGTGGTGAATAGCAATGGATGCAAAGAAGCAGCAGCACAAAGTTCAGTTTGACTCAAGGTCCCTCTTTATGCAAAGGGTTGTTTGTTTTTTTTTTTTCCAGTAATTGATTTGATTTATCAAAATAGACATTTTGTAGGAAAATGGTTTGGTTTTCTTTTGGTTTTTAATTTGACAACATTTTTGCTGTAGAAGTAGAAAAACCTAAAAAATGTGGAGGTTTTATTTCAAAAATGCCTATTTGCTCTTGGACTTTTAAAAAGAAAACTGGCCCAGATTTTATGAAGTTTAAAAGAAGCTGAAATAACGAGGCAATGAAAAAGCACATTACAGTTTTTAAGTTGGATGAAGTGCTCTCAGTTAATCCAAAGATTTGCAATTCCGGGGTTGTTTTCTGAATTTCCACCTAAAAACTGGTTAGGTTCATTAACCTTTTCTCTCCCCAGCCTGCAAAAACAAATCACCAAAAACCTCAAATCATATTCTACTTCAGTTTGACCTGAAATAATATTTCTTCCATACTATTTATTTAGCCTACAGACATTCGTTTATCCTGCCTCTAGACCAGCTCATGTCAAAACCTACAGCTTATGAAGACCTTCTTTGAAAAGCAGAGATGAATTCTGCCTCCCTTGAAGAGTGAGCCCAGGTTCACTTGGGGCTTGGATCCAATTTCCAATTTCCAGCTACCATTTCCCATCCCGAGATTAAACCCTGTCTCAAGTCATTCACATGTTAAGTTTGACTCGGCCAAAACTTCAGCTGGAAACTTAATGAAATCTGAAAACTCCCCACAGCTGCAAACACAAGGCAGCCATCGATCTGCGTTGTCTTTATTATTTCGTATTTGTTCCACTCTGAGAGAGCCCTTGTAACTCATGGACTTGAGTCCAAAAAGCAGAGATAGTCCCTGAGTTTGTTCCTGCGGGGCACTGTGAACTCAGGCAGTATTTAATTTCCTTGTGACTGTCAACTGAGAGAAGTGTCGGCAGACAAAAGCCTTAGTATGGGATGGCTGAAAGATTGCTGTGCTCTGTGAAAACACCTCGGATAGATAAGCCAGGAAATGTGCTCCAAGCTGATTACTCTTCCCAGGTACTACAGGTGACAGCTGAGGAGATCTCAGCTAGCAAATCCAATCCAACCAGCTATCTTTCTGTACTGCCTTTCATGCCAGTTGTCTTAGGCAAGTTCAAATGATGAGGTAGAGCCCAAATCTGGAAAAAATCTATTTGAAGTCCTTTTCTTTAACACTTTTAACAAGTTCAGCCTCACAAACTGCCACAGGGTGGTTAATCAGAAGTCTTAGGAGTGCTACTTCTGAGCTCCTGAGTGCTGTACAGACATAGAAGAATCACCAGTAGACAGTATTCATAACTGATCCTGCGGCTCATAAATCACACCACAAAAACATCCAGGAGTTAAGCAATTAAATAATCATTCTAATAATACTGATCTTGTATAAAATACTTTTTTTCACTAGCGCACATCAAAATATGTCATTACAGACCTGCTCAGTGTTTCAACTAAACTGTTTTCCACTGAGAAATCATGTCTCAATAAACCCGAGATGTCCCGTCTGTATTGCCCTTTCGTTAGGTACTGCCATTGCACAGTGAAATGCCATACAAAAAATAAAGTGATTTCAAAACTTCTTTGGTTTTTTTTGTTTTCATCTGAGCCAAAAATTGTGTTTAAAATGAAATTTCCAGAAATAGTGCCAGGGGGAGGGAACACAGGGAGGAATTTATAGCTTACAACACATCTTCCAAACGGCTGAGTGTTGTTCCAAACTGCAACAAAACACTTCTTAAAGCATTTGCCATGAAATTATCAGTCAACCACTTCAGATTGTCCCAGTAAAATAGGGGCAAATCAGGAAAAAATCCAATGCCTTCCATGTCCTTGACCTCCAAAGCACCTTAAGCCATCACAGTTCACTGTTCACTCCAATTGATACCCTCACTGCGTATTTGCCTCCAAAGGCACCTGGTACAAGGACTGTCCTTTGACAAGTTTCCCTTGCATCCTCCCAGTTATATTTTGCAAAAGCTAAAGAGATATTGGTGCATGTTAATAAAATCAAAGACTCTTAAAAGCGCTTTGTGCCCTGGGGTTCTACATTCATAATTTACACAGATTTTGCCACACTCAATTTTGCCTTGCAGAAACCAGTCCTTTGCTAAACGCTGCTGCATGTGCAGTGCACAGATAGCTTTTATTTATTTCTTAAAAGACTGTTGCTAATCAGTTAGAGCAACCAGTTGCAAAATACTTTGAGCCAACTGGATTAAAGTGATTATGGGATTATTAAATGGATTAAGTTCTATCAATAGCTGGTTATGAGCCAGAAGACTTAAAGCCCTAATCAGCTACAGAAAAAAAGACCATGCCAGCCACTTACATTTGTGGCTCACCTTGAACTTAACAGTAACTTCTGCTTGTTTCAGTCATGTCTCTATAGCAACCAGGGTAATTGACATTAATTACCATATTTTGTCTGTAGTTATTTTGTGCTAATTTCATTTTTTAATTGCCTGGAATTATAATGTGAGACCATAGTAACAAGGTGTCACTCTGTTTTTCATAAGGTTTTGAGGACATGGAGATTCATTCTCCTTTTCCCCCAACATATACTTGTGAGGTCCCATCTACGTATATGGGGGGCTCAGGGTTTGTTCAACTGGAAGAGGAGAAGGCTTCAAAGGCTTCAGGGAATCTAAGAGCAGCCTCCCCCATACCTATGAGGATGTCATCAAGAAGACAGGCCACGCTCTTCACAGCAGCAAATGGTGGGAGATGAGAGACAGAAAGGGTGTAAATTGAAACAGGAGTTCACACTGGATGTAAGGAAAAACATTGTCCCCCATGAGGGCAGTCAAACATTGAAGCCCAGAGAGGTTGGGCAGTCTCTGTCCTTGGAATTTTTCAAGACGCAACATGATCATGTCCTGGACTGCCTGTCCTGGCCTCATAACTGACCTTGCTTTGGGCAGGAGCTTGGACTAGAGACCTCCTGTGGTCCATTCCCACCTTAATTACCTTATGACCTTATGTTCCTTATTATTTTCTTTCATTATAAACAGAACTGCACCATGTGTTGTAGGGTATTCCAAGATCCATACGCTGCCTGAAGGACATCTGCTCTGGTTTTATTTATTCACTACCAGTATTCTAGTGCTATTCCTATCAAAGCTCATGGCCCCATTGTATGTGTCTTCACATCTGAGATTTTGACTCCAAACACCCCAAAGGTATTTAACTTACTAACCCTCATTGAAAACAACACTTAACCAGTTTAGGAAACATTATCCTAAGCCAAGAATATTTTCAGTTTCCAGAAACTGATTGCAAGGAAAAACATCACCTATTTTTGCTAATTATGATCAATTAAAAATATAGAATAATAACATAATGTTAACATTTTGGGGGCCTAGACTTCATGAAATGATATTGTTCCTGTGATACCAGTGGAAGCACATGGACCCGGTCTGATTTTGGTCTTTGAACGCCTCTAGTAAGTCTGGGCTTTTTACTTGATGTACAGGTACGTTCTAGAGAGAGCCCACCACTGTAAGGTGTCATTTCTCCTTTCTGAAATAGTTAATATCTGCCGTAACACTACTGCCTGCATAGCTGCTGTCAAGCTGGAGGAAAAGAATAATTGAATTTTACTCTAACCTTTCAAACATTGGATTTTTACATGAGCATGAAGACTTCAAAGCTCCTCAAGAGCAGTGAATTGGGACTGTGTTAAACTCACTGGAAAAAAACCCAATCCTGCAATTCTCTGTGCCACTGAAAACCTTACCAGGGCATTACAATAAACTTGCAGTTGCAGGTTCAAAATGTAGTCATAACTCCTTGTTTTTAAATATCAGATAATACTGTATTATTCTAATATGCTGGAAGGAGACTTTCAACCTTGTGTGCACATGCACCAGGCAAAAAGATGGTGTCTTAGTCTAGGAATAGTATGTGACAGAAATATGTAGAAAAATGTACTAATTCACCAGAAGCACCGGAAGACCATTACATTTGCAAAACAAAATGAAACAAACTCCCTAATAATAAACCTTGGAAAACATCTGAAGGCATTCCTATTTATTTCTGATGCTCGATCTGTGTTGCTGTTGCAGATGATGATATTCTCTGCCATTTGAAAACCAAAAATGTTTGTCCTGCTAAGCTGTATTCCAGGCTGTGGCACGGGGATGGCCATCTTCACTGTGAAGGAGTTGGAATTTTTGTCCTTTGGATGTGGCTGAAGCACCGTGAAGCTCTGCAGTGTGACTGTGAGGTGAAAGGTCTGATCTCAGCAACAACTTCTTTCCTAAGGTTTCCCTTTCTTTATCTGGTCTCATACTTTGCCTTCCTCATACCTGACATACATCCCCAAGCCTAAAAAGTCCATCCATTTTAGCTTTGAAAAACAGATTTATGCAACTGGAGCCTCGATGTAGGTGATAGGAGACCTACAAGAAACATTGGGTAATAAACAGTCCTTACATGGAGGACGGATGTTCCACTCTTTGCTTAGGGCTCCTGATGAAATGTCTCTGCAAGGCTGAGTTGATAAAGCCTCCTGCTCTTCTGGCAACAGATTATAAACCTTTAGCCTTAGCAAGGAAGCAGGTAGAGAAGGCAGGGTGGAAACTGCGCAGGGAAAACATGAGCTTTGTAAGGGAAGCCAAGAAAGGAGCACTCATTAAAAAAGCAAGATTTAAGCCGGTATATTCAGTGTGTCCCCAGTGGGCTTTCAGGGTATTCAGATGAGGTGTATTTAGTTTTGCTGCTCAGTTCAAATAGTTTTAAGACGCAACTGTTTTCTGTGGGTGAGTTCATGCAGCCATTCATGAGAAAACTGCAGCCCTACAAGTGGAGATACTGAGAGATGGCACAGTTTTGGAGATCAAGGTTCTATTGCTATAGTTTCAGAGAGAGCATTAGATTCACTTGCAAGTCTTCATGAGTATTTTCAGATCCTGAGCTGTATGGTTTCCTGTGTAAATATATGGGTCAGTGAGTTTTCTTGAATTGGTGCCTTTGAATCACAATAAACACGGCTTTGAAAGAGGGAGGGGAGGGCAGAGGAAACATGAGGTCCAACTGAGCCTGTTTCCAAACAGTGGCCTGAAGTAATTTCCTTACCTTCAGCCTTGCCTGCAACCTCTTCTTTGCTGTTTTATTGCCCTTCTTGGGGATGGCCTTCATGATGCTCCACGCGAAGGAGTCAACAAATCCTTACACTGCACTGCAGCGTAGTCTCTTCAGGTGAACACCATCCCTGGCTGTGAAACCAGACAGCAGAAATGACTGCAGCAGACCTGGCTAAGGGGTACCGGGAGGTATGAATGTGACATGGGATAATGTACTGCACAGAACTTCTGAACATCTTCCCTTAATGAACAAATATGAATATTAAGGAAAAAAAAATACATTTCATAATAACACTTCAGCGCTGCAGTCAGATTCTGCAGCGGCTGAGTGATGGTTTATTAACTCAGGCACTGCTGTGTAGAGAGCACTTGCAGTCTTTGGCCTTACACTTAATAACTCACTAAGCATGAATGGGTTCAGTAATTCATTCCTTGTCTTGTGTGGCTGCTCAAAAACCTCATTGGGTTGAAATTTATGGTTTGTTCTTGCAAGACTGCAAGCACCAGGTCTGTGACAGCCCCACGCTCCTGCTAACCTGTGCCAGCTGCTGCAGGTAGCTGAGCACCAGCTTACCATGACCAGCCCACCACGTCCAGCACCTCCTGCTTAGCTGAGCTGAGCTGAGGCACATTTGTGTTAGGTTTTCATAAGAATTTGAGTTCAACAGTACCCAAACTTGCGCTTTTGTCATGTGGGACTTTCAGGCTACCCTTTTCTTTCTGTGTCTGACATCATACAATTCCCTTTTTGAATGATGGGAAGGTTACAGAACAAGCAAGTTATGATGTTACAAAGACAAGAAAAGTAAAACTTAAGCAGCTAAAGGAAATAGAGAATGAATGTTAGAGGCGACTGTTAGAAGTTTGCTTTCTTTAGGGCTTTTTGATGGACTCCTGAACTCAGTGAGAGCAGCACCCCCAGAGGTGGGGTTTAGCAATGTTTTCTCTCTATTTTGAAGTCATGCTCCTCAGCAAAGCGAGGCCAGGCTCAGGATTTCTGGTGACTCCATGGCAAAATCATAAAGGGAAGGAAACAGAAAACTTAAACCCCCTCTGTCTGTGACTTGATGAACATGAAGTGTTATACAACCCAATGAATATGTGGTGTTATACAACGCAACAGTGCAATTGAGGGTGTGAAAGGAACAATAAACATCAGCTGGTCCATATCCCAGGATGTATCTGAAGTCATCCCCTCAGTGGGTGGACAGCAGTGACACATGGAGCAGGATCAGCTCCACTCCTCAGCATTTTCAGCTTAAGTGCAATCTTTTACTGGGGATTAAACTGCCCTTGAGATCTGGCTGAGACGCAAGAAGACACATGGAGCAGTGAACAGTCAACAGGTTCTGTCTGCAGATGCTGATGTATTCACATTCAGTGTTGTCACTCAGCACTGGGAGGCCACAGCCCTGGTGATGAACAGATGTGGGCACACAAGCAGAGGGACTCTTGAGAGGAAACTTGAGATCCTTCAGTATAAGCACCAGGCTGTTCACTTTTCCTGTGATTTTTTTTTGTTCTGTCCTCTTTACTCTTTTCAAAGATGGGAATGCAGTTGGGTGACAGACTCTTCCTTCCTGCTCAGGGTCCTATTGCCGTTTCCTTGCAGTAATCTCTAGAACTGGCATTTTCAAAGAGACTAAGGAAGCAAGAGTCCCTAAAGAGACACAAATACCCCCTTGGGAAAACCCAGACTAGTCTATCTATGAACTTAAAGACACGGATCCTTACAAACCTGAGGCAGAGATGCGCGAGAAGGCCAGAAACATGGAGATGTGATATATTCAAGGTCATTCACAATGTCAGATGCAGAGCTGGGAAACAGCGCTTGTATCCTCAACCTCCCTGCTGGGATTTCAATCAGTGAAGTATCCTTCCTCCCCCTCAGAGACTCTGATCCTTCACTCACCCGAGCTCGGCACAAATCAGTAGTAATCCCAGCAAGTCCCCAGCATTACCTCATGAGCAAGAGGAGAGCCGAGGAGGGGCTCATGCTTAGATTCACCAGGGACATCAGCAGGAGTCAGCTGCCTAAATGCTTCTGTGAATTGAGGCTCGAGTGTCTTTGTTCATTAATGGAGAAAAGGGGAAAAAAGTAGCTGTAATTAGAGCAAAACGAATGCCACAGAGGAGCTGCACGAGCAGTCTCTCATGTTAAAAAATATTGGCTTCAAGCTCACTGGTGCTTATTGACATGAAAGAGCTCTGTTCATTGGTGTGCACAGCTCTGTTCTGTGAGTATGAGAACCAACATATTCAGTCCTGCAGACATTTGGAGAGGGAACATTTCAAACTGAAAAGCCTGAATGGAAACCCAGTGTCAGCCCCCATGGGAGAACATGTGCAGTAGGAGTGTCCACTGCAAGGGTCACTATCCCCATGGCAGGGAACAGGGAACTCCATCCTCCACGTATCACCAATCCCCAGCTTTTGAGGTTTAAATGTTAAGGACTCACATACAACCCACTAGATGATAATAATGTGCAAGGAAAGAGTGCATAAAGCTGAGCAGCCAGGATAAAAGTGACACCTCGTCAGCAGTTTATGGATGGGAGGAAAGGCTACTTGGTTAGAAATAGCTCCTGATGAGTTAATCACTTGGCCCATTCAATCTTGAACAGTGTCAGTGTTCCACTGGGGCAGATGAGAGTACAAAGCAACACCTGCAATTTGCCACATCTGTAGCTGGAGCCTGGCTTGCTTTCAAGCAAAACAACTGCAAGAGACCATACCTTATCCAAAGGTCTTTTGAAAATGTGTTCCCTTGGCCATGATTCTAGTAATAGACATATCTTGAACTTCCTGAGGAATTATCTCCAGCATGATGCTGGTGAGTAGGAGACCCTCCAGCCACCTGAAGGACAGTCACCAGTTGTTGGTGAATCGCATCCTATCAGGTCACATCTAACAGGTTTTGCCTGTTTGGAAAACCGTAATAAAATACATTGTGGTCCAAATAATCAGAAACTGCAGCCCCATCACAGTAGGTGCCTTCTGCTTCACAGAACCCCAGACTGGTTTGGGTTGGAAGGGACCTTAAAGCTCATCCAGCTCCAACCCCTGCCACGGGCAGGGACCTCTTCCACTGGAGCAGCTTGCTCCAAGCCCCTGTGTCCAACCTGGCCTTGAACACTGCCAGGGATGGGGCAGCCACAGCTTCTCTGGGCACCCTGGGCCAGCACCTCAGCACCCTCACAGGGAAGAGCTTCTGCCTAAGAGCTCAGCTCAGTCTCCCCTCTGGCAGGTTCAAGCCATTCCCCTTGGCCTGGCCTGTCCCTCCAGGCCCTTTTCAAAAGCCCCTCTCCATGTTCCTTGTAAGTCCCGTTCAGGTATTGGCTGTTTCTGCACATACATCACTATTAATAAGCTGAAGTTTTCTGGCAATTATGGTGAGATGAGTAGAAAGAAATTAGGTTCCCAAGGGGGCTCATCAGGCAGGAGCTTCGCTAAGTGCAATAGACATGGGAGCAGGATGATTTGCCATGGACACAGAAGCCACTAGTTTATTGTTATTTGGGCATAAGGCAACAAAACTGTGAGAGGGGCTGAGACTGAGTATTAAGATTATTTTTAGCAGATACTTGTAATGTCTCAGATGATTTGATACTGTCAATCCTGATAAATTATTTGTGAAGTTACTCTGATCGTAGCAGCATAACCTGATGGGGATTCAACCAATACAACAAAGATCCTCAAACATATGCCATAGCTTTATATGTAAATCAGACTGCTTCAGTCACAAGCCAGTGTGTTTCAGGAAGAGTTCTTTGGAGCTATTCCCAGGACAACATCCACCCTGATAGCTGGTTACTTCATTCTGTCAGTCAAGCCTGTGTGGATGCAAAAGGGCTACACAAAGCTCCTTGGGCAGAGCTGGGATGGGGAATAGCTCTGAAAAGCCAGTTAAACTTTCAAAATCACAGCCTTTCTTTGGATATGAAACAGAAATAGCACTACACAATGGTGGAAGATGTATAGGAATAATTTCTCTAAATTTAGCTTAATTACTTAATCTTTGAGACTAATAATAAGTAATGCTAATTTCGCTTCCTGTTATCTCCTGAATGGAACCTGTGAATTTCTGAGGGAATTTGAATCTGGCTGGTGAGGTCTAAATTTAGCTCAAGAAACAAGTGTCAACCCTTTTCTAATCTCATTCTAATCTGACAGCTAACCCTGACATTGGTGTGAAAGTTAGCAGCTTCTGCTGTATTCCCTTCTGTTCAAGCATGTGGGATTGTTTGGGCACTCAGGGTTCTCCAGATACAAGTATAATTGGTGGATGCAATAGATCATTTATAAATGTTCACCAGAATGGGTCTGTTTAACAAAACTCATCACCAGGAAAACCTCTACAACATTTTAACCCAGAGCTTGAGAAATCAAAATTATGCCTCCAGAAGCCACATTTGGTTAGCTGGAATTTCTGTGCTTTTGCCATCATAAACAAGTGACTTTGTAGACATAGAAGGTGTCACAGGTGGACACATACATAGCATCTGGGAACTTTAACTGCTTTCTGGATGCAGAGAGGGATGAGAGCCTGTTCTTGCCGCCCGCCACCAAGACCATGTACCTCTGAGGAAGCACCAGTGGTTTATCTCATTGCCCGTGGCCAGTGGCTGGGGCTCAGCACAGTGCCCCGTTGTGCACAGGCAGCATGACAAACCATCAGCCTGCATGGGGAGCTTGCAGGGACCAGGCTGCAGGCAATAAAGGCTCCACTTTTTCTTCCAGACTTGTATCCAGCTCACTACAGAGTAAGAGGCTGATGAGGGTGACAAACGTGGATGCCTCAGCCTTCCCTGAGAGTTTGCATAGGAACATAAGGCAGCCAGCCTTGCTCATAGACAAAAAGGTTAACTCCCCCCCCTGCCAATGTTCAAAAATAGAGTATACATACCTTCAAGTAGAGTGGGTTTTTTCCCCCTCTTGCCTCCACAGTAGATTATAGTTAATTAAACCTCTGCTCGCATAAACAGAACAAGAAAGGATGTAAAAGTAATGAGCTGACAACATGGTCTGTGTTATGCTGGGCTTCTAAGAGAATTTAATTTGGAGAAGAATAATGCACAGGCTGAACGACAGTCCATTTAACTGAGCCAACTGTCTGGAAAGAGATAAAACCACAAAAAAAAGTGTTCTGCCTCCTGTGAAGTAAATGGTGCTGCACCTTCCTTTTCCCTTGGGGGTGCAGGGCTACATGTGCAGATGCAAGTGGCCAGTGGCCCATAAGACTCCGCTATGGTGACAAAGATACCTGGTACCTTCCTCCCAAAAGGAGGTGAGAACCATGACAGTGATGGTGACAGAGCTTGCAAATGTGACAGGGTGAAACACACTCTTGGTAATATTTCCTCTGACAAAACCCTGCACAAGGATCAGAATATCCTCCTGTGTGAAGCACCAGGTGTTTGAGCAGTTTCTGGTCCAAATTCATGCGCCGTCTGCAAAGGAGAGAGATGCTGCTGTCTGCTGTGTTTAGCTGTGATAAACATTTCCTTCTCTTCTGTTTTTTTTAATCATAAAGATGGATAATCAACAAATCAGCCCCTTGCAGTTCTTAAAAGGGGCCTACAGGAAAGATAGGGAAAGAAATTAGCAGGACCTGTTGCCATAGGACGAGGGGTGATGGTTGTAAACTAAAGGAGGAGATTCAGGCTCGATGTAAGGAAGAGATTCTGTTCAATGAGGGTGGTAAACACTGGCACAGGTTGCCCAGAGAGGTGGTGGATGCTCCATCCCTGCAGACATTCCAGGCCAGGCTGGATGTGGTTCTGGGCACTCTGATCTAGTTGAAGATGTCCCTGCTCATTGCAGGGGTTGGACTTGATGAGCTTTGGAGGTCCCTTCCAACCCAAGTTATTCTATGATTCTCAATCAGCACAGTACACAGCGGGTAAATTGAGGTGGTCCCTCTTGTACTTACAAACTGATGCAGCAGCGCCCAAACCCAGGTCTCAGCCAGTCACCCACAGAGCAGAGGATGTCCATGGCTGGGGGAGGATGTGTCACCACCATGCTGGGTTGCCGGAGCACAGGGGCAGGAGACAATTGCCCCTTCAGCCACCTTCTGTGCCACAGACTTCCCACAGGAATTCTGGAGACTCACCTGGTCACGCAGGTTAGCACAGAGTCGTCACATACTGGGTGCACACGTTCTTCTCCTGGTGTCTCGCTCTTCCCATATCCTTTATAAACTGTTGCTTCTATTTAACAAAAAGTGTACAGAGGAACTCAGCTAAACAACATGGCAAGACACGCATGATGGTTTTACCGCGTAAGCAAGACAAAGTGCCCAGGGGACTCATTTCCTATTGTGTTCTCCTTGAGGCAACTGCCGTTTATTCAGGATAATCAACATTTTATTTATTTTATTTTATATATATTATTCTATTTTATAAAAAAAAAGGTTTGGGGTTAAAGTGATTTGCATCACCAATGAATCTCCCCCATAAAACCAAAACAAAGGGGTTTGTCACTTAATCTCTTTTCCTTAGTAAAGGGAAATAATACCTTCTAATGCTTCCTTTCATTTGGGCACTTTGTTTAAAGAGGTTGCAAATAGTGAGATGCAGAGTAGCTGTCTGACGTGAGTTTGTTAGGACACATCCATGATGATGTTCACACAACTGGTACTTGCAAACTTTCTGGAAGCTGAGCTGGGACAAGGCCGATCAGCTCATTGACTTGACCTCACAGATCTGCTCTATTTAGATGGTGGTACAGGAAGAAGCTGGCATCATTCCCCAGCCTCGGAAGCACTTCCTCATAGTCAGGTTTCTTTTACCCATTTCTTTAATCCACTCTTCAGCCATCTTCCCGTTCATCTCGCAAGAGCATTTCCATTAATACTTCCCTATGTTCTGCCTCTGTTCAGGGTGTATGGTAAGGACTTGAATCCTTCCAACATCCCTTTTACAGTCCTACTTTAAAATAAGCTCAGGGTTTCTTTACAGCTGGATCTGCTGAATGAACAAAGTCATGGTGATGACATGATGCTTGAATATGCTTCAGCCGTTTAGTCACTGGAGAGAGCCCGCACTGTTGTGCACCAGTACCAAAGTTATCCTGAAAACAAACAAATTCTTGTCTCTTCAGTTATTTTAACAAAATCAGTGCTGAGAGAGACCCTGCAAAACTGATACGTTCCATGCTGCTGGTGCTAACTGGAAACCAGTTGGAGTTTCTTACCCATCAACACTGATCTACAGTTGGCCTCTGGAGTGTGATGTGAATTCTTCTGTGCATTTTGCTTCCACACAGTGCCTCTGGGCTGCCACAATAGCTTCCTAGGCACTGGCACACTCGATACAGCACTGGAGCTCTTGGACATCCTGTTAGATCCTTAGCTCACCAGCCATTGTCTTGTTGTTATTAGCAGGGGATTAGAAGTTTAAGGCCTCAGAGCTTAATGGCCTCAGTGGGTGGAAAGCATGGCACTCGCTGTGAAAATGACAAAAATCAATAGCTAATCCAGTGCAGTCAGTCAACCTTTTCAAAGCCTCATCCGTATCGATTTCCAAGCACTGTTCTTCCTGTCCCCTGACGTAACCAGTCTGTTTGCTCAGTAGATGAACCCGCTTTCTTCCACTCTTCCCCCACTTCTGCAGCTTTTTTACACTTAGAAATGGATTACTGAGATCCCCCCAGCTTGTCGTCTCTCCAGCTGCTGTCAGGGGAGTGATTAAAGGGGAGGCAGCCTGGGCAACCGTCTCCTACAAATCAAGGAAGAGCTGATCTGCGATGTGATGGATGCTTCAGGGAAGGAGCAGGCAGGCCCTGATATGGGGGGAATGGAGAACATCTGCTCAGGTTAGATAGTTACAATCCAGTAGTAAGCACAGAAAAAAATACCAAAAATCACTTCTTTCTCCTTTCCCATTACTTTGAAGACACGTGAGAGTTACCACATTGATAGAAAAGTCCCTATGGCACCATGTGAATTTAAGGATTAGAATGCAAGTATGTATGAACAGTTTTCCTCTTCCAGAATGGCTTTTTCCTTCACCCACTGTGCTCTGCTATTTGCAAGATGAATTTTAGGGGCATCTAGACACCCTCGTAAAACCTCACAAATACAACGCCTTCTGTTTCTAGAAGTAGCCCAGTGTTAGAGGAGATGATCCTGGGTCACCCCTGGGCAGAAAGCTGAGATCATGTGCAACGTTCCTGCTGCTGAGCATCCACACCCCAACATTGCCCATCTCCAAAGTACAAAGCTACTGACAAAGCAGAAAGGCAGATGGGTACCATTAGTCACAAGCTCAGAGGATGACTCAGTCTTTCCAGCCTGACCGATGGCTGTCCACTGCCACTAAATAAGAGTCAGTTCATAGGAAACTAGAGGGTGTTTGAAATAGCTTTAATCGCTGGATGTGCTTGGCAATGCTTTGAACCACCTCTAAGGTCTGAATTGACCCAAAGAGTAATAAACACATTTCGCATTGGGAAATTAAAACCCCAAACAACTGTGCCTGTTCTGCAGAGCTGGGCTCTGTTGGGTCTATCTGCAGTGTGAGAGTGCTCCAAAACCACTGAATAATGCTGCGAAAAACATAGCAAAAGCTTTCTCTGCCCATGGCACTGATCATTGCTGGAGCAGAGGGGACAGTGCAAGCAGACAGGGATAAAGCAGCCAATGGGGGCTGCAGCTCAGAGCAAGGTCTATGTGCTAGTCCTGCTGGGAAGCAATCCCTTGCCCCAAACTCATACACCAAGCATAGGAGGGGGACCAGAAAAAGAAAGTGAAATAGCTGAGACTTCACAGCAGCTTCAGCCGTGCCCACATCCCCAGCCCTGCAGTCAGACCCGGGCAGCACTGGTGGTTGGGCTTGGTGGGTATTTTCCTCTCAAAGACTTGCTCATCCACCGCTCCGAGCTGAGCTGGCACTGTTAACATAGGGAGATAAGAAGCATAATTTACTGTAATGTTTCCCCCAAGGGCTGCTTCACTGTGCCTCAAACCCAGCAGATGAATTCTGTCTGTCAAACCCAGTTACATTTGATTCCATCTCCTGTAGCTGGGATCAGAGGGCAGACATTTATCAGGCAAGCAACTGAATTACCAAATTGCATTCCTAAAACTACTGAACAAAAAAGCCCCTCTGTGACACTGTTCTGGGTGCAGGATATGACCCAAACAGCTGCTATTTTTCCTTGGAAATTATGTTGAAGCATCTGCTATTGTTAGACCCACCAGAATGACTCCAGCAAAATGGGAGGCATTGGAGAGCAAGCATCATCTCAGCAGAGGCTCATTTCTTAACAACACTCTTTATGCTCTTTCTTCTGTTAGGTATTGTGCCACCCACAAAAATAAGTCATTCGTTGAATCTACAAGTTTCAAGAGCAAAGCCACTTCTGTGCCTATTGCTCCATTTTGCCTCAGGCTAACAGGAAAGAACACATCTGGGCTCCTTCAAGGTGGTGCTTTGTGACAGCTGCAGATGGGACAACGGCAGCAGCAGAGGCTATTCTTGGTCCCCTTCCTCCCCAGTTAGCGTTAACAGGCTTGTCTGAAGTCATCTGGCATGAAAAACAGAGGAGACTCTGAAGGTCAGCTTTACAGAGCCATACAGCAAGGTCTGCTGGCCAATATACATTTATCTTAATGAGAATTCAGTGAGCAAGTCCCCTAGCATCTTCAGCTGCTGATCCAGCACATGAAAGAGAAGGAATCAGTCTGAAGCAATGTCTACCATCAGAGGATAGTTGGCAAACTTCAGATGAAGCATTTTCCCTCTGATGAGTTTTTCTCAGGGACCTTGCTGAGTTAAACACTGTCCCAGCCAGTTGGCCTTGGCATAATAGATAGGCTTCAAGGAAGAAGTCTGTGAGGAGACCATGACCAGGATACCATGCTGTCCAGCAGAACAGAACCAGCTGTTTTACTGCCAAACTATCATTGCGCTGCAGCACAGCCAGGTCCAGGCTCCTGATGTAGGATGCATCACTGTGTCCTGGTGATCACATGTATCCCTGTAGTGGGATTTTTACAACTGATGCTCTCAAGGTTGCTCCCTCCCTTCTGCCACACACAACACTTGCAGATACTTTTTCTTCAGGACTCAAGAACTGTATTTTCTGTTTAGAGAGAATGTTGTCTTTGCCAAGAACAGAAGGATGGCTGAAAGGGGCAAAGAGATCTAGCTGCACATATTCTGTTCCTGAAGGTTGGTAGCTCCCTCAGGAGTCTACCATGGACTGACTTGTCCAAAGAGTCCCATGTTGCCTGTGGAACAGGAAGGAGCTTTTGCTTCTCTCCAGCCCTCCATCTGCGTGCCATGGCTGTCAGCCTCCATCTCCACTGCTCTTTCTGCAGGCTACAAGTTCTAAGGTTTAGTATCTCCCATTGATCCTCAGCTTAGCATTGGGAAGTCTATGCTTTACCAGCCAGAAGGGTGATGCAGAAGCATTCCCCAATTAGTAACTCTCTGCTTTGTTCTTGTACAGGCTTGTACTCTTGCTGGTCTGGCTTGGCTTTTTAACAACCCTTTTGATCTCACTCCTGCACAGCTACTCGTCAGAGAGGAAAGGGTGATGAGTGAAGAGTACCCACTGGAAAGAAACATTTTTCCCCTAATTGTGCTGGCCTAAGTGACATGAGAGGTACCTTTTATTTGGGACAGGTCTGCCTTGACATGGGCACCATTCCCCAGCCCACTTCCACCCACCTTAAGACAGGCTTGCAGGATGCTCATCCCCTTTGGCTTTGCATGGTCAACAGAGAGTCTAGCTGTTCCCAGAGCATGCTTCAGGGCAATTCCTTGCTCTCTATGTACCTGATACAGACAGAAGAAGGCAATGTGATCTCCTCTCCTGTGTTCCTAAAGGTGCCATTTTTCAATGGAGATACCAAAGCAAAGTCTTGATTACTTGTAATAAATAAAAAAAATCCTATTTTAAATATTCTGCAAGGGGAAAGTTCTTATCCCAAGGGCAATAACAGCTACAGACAGGACAATGGCAGCAAAGGCTACATTTTCCTATGAGTGGAGGTGTCAGCTTCACTGTACTGACTATATTTTAGCCTAAATTATTGCTAAAAAATATGCTTTTATTTTTTTTTATTATGATGCCAACCTTTTCCAGGAAAGCTCAAGGCTTTGTAAATGCTGCACAAAACTGTAGAAAGAAGAAGGACCAGTGTTAACTGGATCACACCAAAGTAACTTCATAGCTTAACAGGACAAAATATACCTGTTGAAGTGCTAAAAGTTGGATTCCCAAACCTGTCTTTAAGCACTACATTGAAGTGTACTGGTTAATGAATGATGCATTTCAGAGCCCATTTGAGCCAATCAGATCTGCAAATTGAGTTTTGGTTTCCCAGTGGGCATAAGTAATGGTGATGGGATCAGCTTACCACTACATCAACGGTAAATAGGTGATTACTTTCTGATGCATTCATTAAACATTTAACCAGTATTTATATGTGTGAGTGACATATAAAAAGGTAGTTTTAACAGGTTCATTTGGGATTCAGATTGCAAAGATGTTAATTGACATTTAATAGTTTTGTAATTGATCCCTGTCATCTTAAATTGTGGAAGACTGCTAAAGCATATTTCAGCTCAATGGAGAATTGTACAATGTAATGTAATATTAAACATATAATCAAGATACACATTTATTGCAGCTATATAATGCTAAACTAAGCTACTCAAGAAGTTATTTGCTAGTTCAAAAATGTATTTTGTTTCAAACCACCCACAGTATTTCAGGAGGCAGTAGTTTTACATGGCAACTAAGAAAATGAGCTTATATGTACTAATGAGGGCTACATAGTGATATAATATGCATACATTCCTGGCTCATTGCTCGTTTTAATAATTAAGCATGTATCAGCATATTTACAGAAGCCCAGACACTGACTTTTGTGGGTAGTGATGTGCATGAAATAGCTCAATTATTATTATAATTGCCTGGTGCCTATGCATTTGTAGCTCTTTTCAGTGACACGGAACTACAGCAGGCTGTAAGCTGAAAGCCTGTCTATTGCTTGTCTGGGTATTTCTGAACAAACATATAAGGTTTTTGTCCAGGTAAAACATTTCTGGTGCCTTGGAGCAGGACACTGAAATTTAATGTAAGCTTGGTTTTTATAGCAAGGATATATCATTTGTTGGTTTTATGACAATCCAGCATAATTCAGGCTGTTAGGAGCATGGTGACCCAGTGGAGCTGGAGAGCTCTTTCTACTCGACTACAAAAATAGGAAGGAAAACGTATTAAGGGGGCTTGACTGCAGTGATTACTTCCAAACATCACTGCTTGCATCACGGTGAGCGAAGCAGGCAGGTAGGGAAGCTCTTGACCCAGCATAGAGTGTTTGCATTTACACTCTTCTCCCTTCAAGCCGAGCCTCCGGGATGAGTACGAGGTTACCTGCAGGAGGGCAAGAAACTGCCTTGCAGAGCATTGACTCAACAGGGAGGGCTTGAAATAACTTCTCTGCCTTAGCATCCTCTGGAGCTTTATCATCAGCAGAGACAGGGCCTAATTTCTCCATAGGTGCATGAGCTGGATTGCTGCTCTGGGCTGTAAGTTGTATCAGCCTCACTGGTTATTCCACCTGATATCATCGGATGCACTGAACTGTCAGAGGCATCACTGTTTATCCATGTCAAACCATCTTCTAAGGCTTTTAGTAACTGAACTCCCTATATTGAGCTGTGGTCTGATTATGTAGTTTTCTTCCCTGTATAAGTAATGCCTTTTCCCCTCACTCACTTTTGGTCCTGAAAAATGAGCAGCCACTCTTGATCACCTAGAGTTTTAATCTGAAAAGCCATATGACAACAGCGCCATTTCATGTTTTTTCTTAGTGATTTTTTAAGGGATACTGTCAAACTGAATCTACAGACTGAATTCGACTCTTTTTCTATGTATTGTGAAATTCTCATTATTCGCCAAAGGAAATACTCAGAAAAGGGATTGTTAGAGATCAGTAAGGGCTGGGAGACTAATATGTCCGAGTCCTTAATTTCCAATCTGCCCTATAGTGGTGCTTAGCTGGTATAGAAAACATTTAATGTAATCTAAAGCTTGGGCTTGATATGAACATGTTCAAGATTTCAGCATTTACAGATGCCTGAACCTGTTTTCTGTGCCTCTGAAGCTGATGCATTCAGTCTGCCACACACATGCAGCCTACCTGAGCAGCTCATTCTGAACAGCAAATACAGAAGCGCTTCCCCACCAATGGCCACTTGTTTACTCACAAAAGTTGCTGAACATGTTAAAGTATTGACAAGACCGGCAAGTCCCAGGGTGACCTGGGAGTGCTGGAAGACTCAAAACTCAATTATAGTTCATGTTTGTTTGTTCTTGAGTTATTTACTTTAATTTTGATGACTTATGAAACTCCCATGTTTAGATCTAGGCATATAGAAGAGGTTTTAGACAAACAAATTATTGTAATTAACTGCTCCCACAACACCGCTGCAAATGCACAGTAACCCAGAAACAGTACAAATACCTAGGCAGCTAGCCAGCATACCTCTTTTCTCAGCAATGGTCTTTGTGGGAACCTCTAAAGATTGGCAAACATGGACTATTTGCAGCAACAGAATGGTCTCACACATTGCCTTGGGTCACAGGCTGAGCTGACTGCAGATCTGAAAACATGCAGGAGAAGGCAGCAATCTCCTTTCTGTCCTTCTTTTGCTCTAGTTTGTCTCACTTCCATTGCCAGAACAGCAATACAGCTGGTCTCTGTTCTTCTGAGACCTATATTGATTATTCAAGATGAAAGGGAGGAATAAGATCCAAACCCAGTGCAATGCATATAATAGGGACAGCTGGAGCATCCCTGCTATCCACAGCTGGTACAGAAGCGCACACACAAGAACCAGTCTCCTCAAAGTCACCTAGGAATTAACCTACAATTAATGTATAAACAGCTAGCTGAGCCTGTGAGATGGTCTGCCTGCCTCTTTGTAAGTCTGCCAGGTAGGGACTGAACAGGCTAGTCAACAGAAACTATTCCAACTGTGGGTTGCTGGACCTAAAGCACATGAATACGGTCTGCTGCTGCCCATGTGCTTACTCCCTGGGAGCCAGGTGCTGTGGGCATCAAAGGCATTCAGGGCTTCTGTGAGCTCCCATGGGCTGGAGGTCAGGTATTCCCTTCTATAAACACGTGAGCTCATGGCCAAAGTGAAGACTATGCTAAGAATCACTAAGGTTATATATTTCATTCATATTGCCAAGTACTTATATTCTCTCACAGGTTATCATATAATACTTAGTTAGGCTTGGAAAGGAGCTTAAGATCATCCAGTTCCAACCCCCCCTGCCAGGGGCAGGAACACCTCACACAAAACCATGGCACCCAAGGCTCTGTCCAACCTGGCCTTGAACACTGACAGGGATGGAGCATTCATAACTTCCCTGGGCAACCCATTCCAGTGCCTCACCACCCTCTCAGTAAAGAACTTCCTCCTTATATCCAATCTAAACTTCCCCTGTTTCAGTTTGAACCCGTTACCCCTTGTCCTATCACTGCAGTCCCTGATGAAGAGTCCCTCCGCAGCATCCTTGTAGGCCCCCTTCAGACACTGGAAGCTGCTCTGAGGTCTCCACGCAGCTTCTCTTCTCCAGGCTGAACAGCCCCAACTTTCTCACCCTGTCTCCATACAGGAGGTGCTCCAGCCCCTGATCATCCTCGTGGCCTCCTCTGGACTTGTTCCAACAGTTCCATGTCCTTTTGATGTTGAGGACACCAGAACTGCACACAATGCTCCAAGTGAGGTCTCATGAGAGCAGAGCAGAGGGGCAGGATCACCTCCTTCGACCTGCTGGTCACGCTCCTCTTGATGCAGCCCAGGATACGGTTGCTTTCTGGGCTGCGAGCGCACACTGCAGCCGGCTCATGTTCATTTTCTCATCGACCAACACCCCCAAGTCCTTCTCTGCAGGGCTGCTCTCAATCTCTTCTCTGCCCAACCTGTAGCAGTGCCTGGGATTGCTCCGACCCAGGTGTAGGACCTTGCACTTGGCATGGTTAAACTTCATCAGGTTGGCATCAGCCCACCTCACAAGCGTGTCGAGGTCCCTCTGGATGGCATCCCTTCCCTCCGGCGTATCAACCGAACCACACAGCTTGGTGTCATCAGCAAACTTGCTGAGGGCGCACTCAATCCCCCTGTCCATGTCACCGACAAAGATGTTGAACAAGACCAGTTATGAGGAGTCCTGCACGTGGGTGGGCATGTGTAGAAAACAAGATAAGTGATTCCTTAAGTTACAAATGTACAAAAGTGGGAGCCTAATCCTTCAGCCGACCTGTCACTGAAGTTTCTCCTCCAGTGAGCTGGAGTTGGGCTTAAGCATTGCTGGTGGCCTTTGTTTTATAACTATGTGTATGCATACATATATAAAGGAAAGTGCATATATAGGCATGCACATACACAAACACACAGTGGAGTGGTGTCCATCCAGAGATACACTTTCAGGGTATAAATAATGTCAGTGTCATTTCCCTCATTGCCCAGGCTGTGTTAGGTAGATGGTCAGTGCAATGCCCAGCACACTAACCAGCTTGGACTTGCTCAAAGGGAGAAAACTACTTTGCAGATCAGATGAAATGCTTCTGCTGCTTCAGTAACATGTAATGATATTTATAGAACCATAGAATGGTCTGGACTGGAAAGGACCTTAATCTTACCCAGTTCCAATACCCTGCCACGGGCAGGGACACCTTCCACTAGAGCTGCTTGCTCCAAGCCCCGTCCAACCTGGCCTTGAACACTGCCAGGGATGGGGCAACCACATTATTATGTATTTATTATTATTAGGAAAGAAAACTTATTTAGACCATTTCAAGAATTAAGCCTTAATACGTTTATTGACTGCACCTAGGGCTATTGCCAGTAGTGGCAGTGACCTGAGACTATACAGCACTTTGCACTCCTCTTTCATTGCAATACGTCTTCACCAGGGGAATACTAAACTGGATTTTAAACTAGTTGATGACCCTCCTTAGCACTGCTTTAGAACAGCATGAGAGCTAACACAGAGATGGAGAATTACAAAACACTACAGGCTCCAGAAATAAAGTCAGTCAGTTATTTACTCCCACTAATGGAGACTGGTTAATTCTCAAGGGTAAATCATTTTTTCATTATATTTATTACTTGTGCTGACATATGAGATTCTGGTTAATGCTATGGCATTTCACAGATATGTTTACTACCCTGTGGGCTGTGTTTCTGCCAGTCACATGGGTGCTATGGAGGAGAGACTGATTGTAACAAGTAAAATTAAACTGAGCATACCTGTAATGTAGGTGGAGAACAAAACCACTTATGTTCCCTTATTCTTGTCACCAGAACAAGGGAATCACTCCTGTGCATGCTCCTGATAAATCAGAAAGCAGAGATGAAAATTTGAGCTTTCTAAGTAAAAATATCTGCTTACTGATTCCTCTTCCAAGTTCAAGCCACTGCTCAAGTGCTCTGCACAGTGGACGCTGCCTATGTCCTCACAAGAAGAATTAAATCCAAAGAAAAATAAGGGAAAAGAAACTAAACCCTGGCCAGATTAAGGAGGGGTTATTTTCTTAGACATTGCTTTGTATTGTCCTCTACTGCCCCATGTCACAGTGCAAGTAGTCATCTCAGGCTGCTGCACAGGATCATTGCTCAACAGCAGTCATGCTTGGAGAGCAGACACTGGATCACAGTGAACCATGCCCATTGTCAGAGGGTTGTGCAGAAAAGCAAGCAACAAGACCACCAGTAGTGGCATGCTGCTTACCACTTTGATGCTTTATAGGTGCCTAGTTGTGAATCTTTACTTCTTGCTGTTTGAGACCAACCTCCCAGTAATTCATCTTGCCTCCCTGAAGCCCAAATGTGGATTTAGTAGAGTTCTACCCTATGAAGGATCATTCAGGAGCTCAGAACTGTAGCAGCAGGGGACCTTTTGCAGCAGGGGATCATTGAACACTTGACTTAAATGCAAACTTAAGAAAGTTGCTTTGAATACCAAATTTCTTCTCACCGCCTCAACAAATGCCTGGTGATGTTACCCCCAGTGGAGAGCTTTCCAGAACAGCTTCACTCATCTGATTTTTGCTACCTTTATATTTCAACTGTGACCGAAGTGACTACAGATCAATACGACGGAGAGTATTTTTATTCTGACATGATGTGAAGGCAAGCAGACTGGCAGAATTTAAATGTTCTTGGGACTTTGTCCTCAATAAACACCACTGCAAAATGCTCCAACGCTGCCTTCCGAAAGTTGCACCATGAGCTTTAGAAGGTGCTCAGGTTAAATGTAAATAATTACCAGTTCTCAGCGGCTCATCCAGGCAGGAGAGATGCCAAGAGCTTGTGTGTTTATCTTCAGATCTATGGGGAAATTTCCCAAGAGCATGAGCTCTCAGACATGTAGTCAAAACATCCAGTGATAACTGTCTCCAGAACATTCAGCAGCTCGTTGACTGACATATCATTCAACATTCTCATCAACAAGTTGGCTTTGTTTACACGTCTCTGAGAAGTACATCAGCAACGATGGAAAAAAAATACAACAGAGTTTTCTGTTCTTAGACTTTCCTCTTCTGGCAAGATGGGTTTTATTTCACGAAGTGTTACAGCCCGGATTTGCTAGCATTAACCAGCTGGGCTATGCCGAAATGGCCATACAGAACAGCTTGCAAATACTCCTTGAGGAGTTTTCCAGCAGCTCTGATCTGAAGCAGGAACAGCAGAAGGCAAAGAAAGCTGCCTTTTGGGTTTGTTTTTTCCCTTCAGCCCACCTCTGCTTTCTGGACTGAGCATGTTTTGCCTCTTTTGTCAATCCCACCTTTCAGGAAAATCCCACAAAACACATGCACAAATCCCAATACACCCCTAGAGCTGACAGACCCTATTTTACTTCGCCTGATTGCATACAATTGTTTCTTATCAGATGGACCAACCCTAACAAATCCTCCTCCTTCCTCTCTTGCCACTTCTATAATCCTGCCAGGGATTGCCCAGGCTTTACTTCTCACATGCTGTTGAGACAGCTCATCACCAGCTCCATCCTAGTTTACCCATCCGCAAAATATCTGTAACATTGACTTACTCACAGGGTTGCCGCAGAACCTAGTTTATTTATGGGCACACTAAAGTATTTTAATAGATCACCTCACAGGCCTTCATCTGTTCTCTTCCATAATAGTATCTAAATACAAACATATCAAGCTGCTAGAGGGAAGAAGTCTGTGGTTCTTGTCTTGCCATATTAATCCATGCAGTGGGACCAAAACCAGACTAAGGACAATAGTGGATATTGCCATGAATTCTAGCTCAGACCCAGTTTCCAATGAGGTGAATTACCTCC
Source organism: Psittacula echo (assembly GCF_963264785.1). Taxonomy (NCBI): domain Eukaryota; kingdom Metazoa; phylum Chordata; class Aves; order Psittaciformes; family Psittacidae; genus Psittacula; species Psittacula echo. Next base: position 14,347,667 of record NC_137747.1, on the reverse strand, counting down.
TGTCTACCACCTCCCCTGGGCTCAGTTCTGTCAGGGATCACAGCTCAAAACATACATAAAAGAAGGTATTAAGGTTGGACATGTACAACAAGAAAACAGCTATGGAAGTTCCAACAGAGTGTGTCAGCAGATGGCTACACACAGAAGATTAGAACATTATTTTGGGGGGCAAATATCAGAAGCTGAGGGTGGAAACCACAGGGAATGCAAAATAAGCCCTCTTGCTCTCACCTCCATTTCAGCCTGAAGGTACTGGGTGAGCAGATGCCTTCTGCTGGCATGACAGCTCCTCAAGGAAAGTGGAACCTGCTCAGCTGGGACAGATGAAAATGCCCTAGAAGAACTTCTAGAAACCACAACATCAAAGAAAACTCTTACTGAGGGATGGGGTGAGGTAACTTCATCAGTCTTACCTGTTCCTCAGTCTGCAAGCACACAACACCATTCTGCTCCCCAGCACCATGCGGGTTTCCAACTACTGCAGATCACCCTGGGGAGAAACCATGAATTTGATAACTTCCACCCCAGAGGAAGGAAGCACTACTTTTTCACCCCAGACTCCTGAGAGTTGTCAATCTAACAATGGGAGCACCAGAAACCACTTTGTCAATTATACCCATGGCTCTTGGCCAGCTCTGGGTGGATCTGACCCACAGCCTGAGCAACCTGCTTACTCCAGCAAAGCCACCTGCTGTCCCTCGTAGTAAATCAGTAAAACCTCAGAGTTAATAACCAAGAAATGCTATAGAAAAGTCTCCCATATAATCCAGCAATTAGGAAGATTTTCAAACCCACAGCTAGTGAGAGTTCTTGAAAACAACAAAAAAAAAAGCTGTTTTGGAACAGAAAGAAGGACAAGCTGTTTCAGTCATCATTTTATTACTGACTCACAAGGGAAATCAGTGAATCTACCAGTGGTTCATGCAATTCTGTTGCCAGCTTCTCAGAAAGGAAATGTCATGTTATAGCAACTTGTTTTTCTATTGCAGCAATTAAAGTACATAGGAGGCCACAACAAAATCAATACAAAACTGGTAAATCCGTAATGAATGACAGCAAAATACTGATCTTCTTGCCTAAAGAAACAGCTGTCTAAATGCCACCACAGGGCTAGGCAGCAGAAGGCTTTTCTGGTTTATTTTTGAAGGGTCTGCCGTTCTTTATCTCTTATTTATGTAGACATCACCAAATGACCTCATGCTTCTTGCTTATTGTGTTTGAGTTTCCTCTGAGGAAATTATGTGTAAGTGTGAATTTTCAAGGCTTGAGCTATCCCTGTGGGCAGTGCAATTTATGCTCCATGAGGCACGTGCCTGGGTTGCTGCTGGTGAGACTCCCGCAGAGGCTCACCAGGGAGCCAGCAGGGCAATATACAGATTGCTCTGGGGCTGTCTGTGTAAATGAGGCCTCATGCTTTTGCTGCAGGCTTCGGGATCCCACAATCCATGGTTTATGTCAGGATGACACCCACTTCTCTCAGCTCATCCGTCTGAGAGGATTGGCAAGTGAGCCGTGATCAGTGCTCCGGAGACGGATATCAACTTCTGAACTCACAGCAAGAATACAGCAAGTATTAGAACACAAAGATGTTTTCAGCCATGGAGAGGTTCTTCTTCTGCATATGACTTTTTTGTATCTTACTCTCATGCTGAAGGTTTAGAAGGCCACACTTCTTCAGCCTTCTCCACGGGGGCTGTCTCTGTGGTATCTGTCCTTTCTGAGCCACCCTTGCATGGTCCTTTTTTTGCCATCCGCAGTTTGTACTTCTGTATCCAGAGGAATCTTCACAGCTAATTGTGCACATACAGTTTTTCCCCTTTCCATAGCATTTATAGGTAATTTACTTAGGTAGAGGCCAGCTATTGCCTCTGACAGCTTCCTGTCTGACCTGTGAAGCAATATACAGTATAAGATGCAGTAAGCCAGTACAGCATGATCTCTGTACCCAGGTCACATCTAGTGCTCATAAATAATTGCAGATCAGCTCCACAACCTTCACAGATGCAACCTTGTCTGCTGTTGGGTTTTTTCTTACTTTTTTATTCATTTTAATTGCCACCTGCTCTTCCATCAGAACTGTGGCCAAATGCCTTTTAAAGCAGAACCAGCTAATGCTTTTGATTGTAGCAGGACCTTTACTTACGCACTGCGTGTTACTACATTTGTGTCTGGTGGGGGGTTTTTTTGGAGTTTATCAACAAAGTTGTTTTCTAGTGCTGGAATGGCTTGATCTGCTGAGCTGAACTCTCATTGTGTCTGTCACATGCTTATCTTATTTCAGCAGTGAGAAATCAATAGGAATTGATTTGAGAATGTCCAATCTTATCAAGTATCGAGTAGGGTGCTGGGACAAATGCTGAGTTGATGGTATAACATTTAACAAGACATGTATCCAAGTATGACAACCTTGTTTATAAAGGATGGTTGGACTCCAAGGTGTTAAACATGTTTGTTCCTCTCTATGCCCTTGGCTTTCAGATGCTGCCAATTTCCATAGCAGCTCTCCCAGCTAAAAGCAGAATGCAAGCACACTCCGTAGTCCTAGCAGAAGGTAACGTAGGGAAGAGAGAAAGTGTTGCATTTAGAAGCATAAAAGCTGCCAGCAAATGCTATTTCAGCAATTACCTATGTTTAGTAATTATGCTAATGTTGATTCTCAAAAGGCTGTAATTTGCTCAGCATGTTCTTCATACTTTATCTCTTTACCTGCCTAACCCTTTATTTTCACTCTAGCTATTACTGGTTGTTTGTCAAGTTAAGTGATGTTTGCAGTGCCAAGTGTTGTCAAGGTACTGTTGCTTTAGCTGAATTCCTGTTTTTCCAGCACTGACTGCCATGATTTTCTGCTCATTGCTGCAACAAGGCTTTGGGGATTGGATTTCACTGCTTACAGGAGACCTTGGGTGCTACAGGTGTTATTGGTACCTTGGGCTGCGGGATGAATGAACAGCTCCTGGGGTCTATAACAACACGTTTGATGAAGTGTGATGGGCATCAATTTGTAGGTGTTGGACTGACAGACGTGGGGAACCTGTATGTTCCTATATTGCTGGATCATCACTCCCCCTTAAGCCAGTGGCTATCAGACAGCAACAGAGAATTAACCATGGAAAGACCCACAGCACACACTCCCATTAATATGGCCACAGCAAAGTTTAAGTGACAGAAATACCATACCTGGAGCAACCTGACCAGTTAGTTTTGAGGAGATACCTAGGGAGATGCTTGCACATTTAGATATATAACTAATTGATAGCCCACATCCTATAGAGCAGTATCTGTGTGTGTACATATGTATATGTGTGTGTATATGTCTTGTATGTACACATGCAGAGGAAAGTACTCAGTTACCCACAGGTGCAAAGCAAAATTGCACAAGGGCAAGCACACTTTAAAGCGGATGAGGCCCAATGGAACATAATGGGCTAGCACCAAAGGCCATACCCTCAGGAACATACATACTTGTATCTGCTGACCTCAGCAAGTTGTTCCCCCAGAAGATGCAATGACAGAAGAGAAACATGCAGTATGCATGGAACACAAACACTGAGAAGCACTGATCTGGTGGAGGAAAAGGGAAAAGCCCAACTCCAGAAAGATATTCTGCATGCACAAGGCTGGCAAACAGCACTTGAAAAGGGCCAGTTTCAGAGACAGGACCGTGCCTGTGCCTAACAACACAGCAGTGTGCACCTGAGCCTAAAACCATGATGAGTTTATCAGTGCTTAGCGGTCCATAATGAGAAGGCTGTGTTGCTTCCAGGTCCCAACCAGACTCCCAGCACGGTTCTGAACGGTGTTATACTGCTGCCTCCTCACCTTCTCCTCACACTCTCGGCAGATACCTGCTGTCCAAAATCTTTACAGCAATCCCCAATTTTGGCAGAGGCTACAACCCATTTCTAGAGAATTCCCACGAAGGATGTATGATTTAACGTTAGAGCTGTTTCAGCAAGCACTCTGCCAACAGCAGCCTACACTGAAGGAGAAAAGAGCTACATGGTATGGAGATGAGCCTGCCAGCCTCAGCGTTAAACAGTGACACCAAGTATATTTAATTTATCAGCATAGACATGGTTTTTGAGAACTTGAATTCACATTGCAGCCTCTCCACAACATACAGCAGCCTCAAACACAGGGTGCTGCATTGTACACATGAATAAACTAATTTGCTCTACATTTAGTGTCAATGAACAATTGTACATTCCTTGAACTTTGAGGGCTACAACTTTCTTTCTTCATTGATTTATTGATTTCTTTTTTTCCTTGTAATTTTCCACCATGTTCCTGGGTTTCGAGGAACAGGTCAGGAGCCCTCCTGTGGTTAGTTTAGCATCTATTATTTTTTATCAACTTATTTGTAAATTAATTGTTAGGACATTTTTAGAAGGAAGAAATCACATCTGATTCTCAACAGTCTTTACGGAGCGAAATCAAACCTACAAAGAGGAGCAATACTCCCTTGCAGAGATGTGCAATGTCCATTAACAGCAATGTTAGCAGAAAGCCAGCTTGTTTAAATGGTCAAGATAAGCAAGGTACAAATAGGGCTGACTTGGCATACGTGTTCATTAACTTAAATGTGGGAGCTCTGAACTGAAGAAAGAACCGATTAAGCTCTAATTGTATCTTCTTCAAGGGGGCATTTTGAACAGCTAACCCTTTTGTATGGTGGCTCTTGTTACACATATCACGTCCTCCTATGGATAAACAGCCCTTTATCTCACTTGTCTTTTTGGTTTTCCTTCCTTTGTGAAATGCTGGATCTGATTTCAGTTCTAATGTGACACTCAGCATACAGTGACTCAGAATTTAATGGATCTTCCTTGTTGCCTCTTTCCTCTTGGAAAGTCTTCGTCAATGAATCTCTTGAAGATGTTTTAAATGACCAATACAGAGTAGTGCTCTTTAACTGTGCAATCAGAGATGATTTACTGAATGCATTTCAGGATGATTGCAGCATGTGTTAAGGGACTGTTTCAGAAAAAGAGGAGAAAGTTGCTCAGATTTGTTGGCCTTCCCCAAAGGGCAATGAACAGAAGTAGGAACACTGACCGTAGCTGCCACTATTATTACAGAATATGTAGTATCCATTAAAAGACAGCAAAACCATCATGTCAGGGATTTGGAAAGCTTCCAGTCACTGCAGGACCAGCACAAAACAGAGACTAGTGATGGATTATGTTGACTTATTTCCTAGACTGGGGAACTGAATCATATTTGCTATTTGCACACTCATTATTTTCACCAAATGCCTCTGCAGATGCAGTTACCTGCTTTGCACATTCAGTGGAAGCTCAGTTTAAGTGCTGAAACGTGCATCTATCTTGTATTAAACTGAAGTTCTTCTACAACATGTTATTCTTTTGTCTCAGGGTCAACTGTCACACTGCACGTGTAGAATATATTCAGGATAACAAGAAGAAACAACAAAATACACTGATCAGTGGCAGGTCTTGCCTGTTATACTTTAGATTTATTCCATCTACTTTGGCTCAGTACAATTGTATAGTTTAATCAAACTGAAGAAGCTTAAATCAACCTTTTCCCCACTCTGTGAGAGCATCTTGGACCAAGATGTGATCTCACATCACTCAGACCAAGAGATTGCTGTATTCACTTTCTCTTTGCTGTTTCTTAACTTCATGTATCTAAATCAGCCCTGGAACATTATACGACTGAACCTTCTTTTAGCTTAATCAGGTTCAAATATTTGTCTTTCTAATCTGCAAGTCTTTCTGTGCTTACTTATCAGCCGAGCTGAAGCCAAGATCATGCTCTCAGCAGTAAATATCTCATGAATGAGGTTGTGTAAACAAGGGAAAAAAGAGAATGCCAGCGGACTGTGTGAGGATTAGAGATTGCTGTAACAGCATTGAATTTACAGGAGCTTGAAAGCATAGGAAAGGTCTGTTTCAGAGAAGAAATATGATACTTCATGGCCAGAGGGATTCAGGAAGGGTTCAGCCAAGCCAGGAATTACTTTTTGGTGTTCCTTTACTATAATTCCTATAACTCCAACTATAGTCATAAAACAAGTTGTTTAACTCTTGTCTTACAACACAAAGCCTTATGCATGACTTAAGCCTTCCAGCTCTTAATGAACTCATTATTCTTATGATGCTGAACTAAGAAGGGGTTTTCGCTCTTGCTTGAGAGGCCATTATTTTGGGGCTGATGGATGTGAAGCTAAAGTCCTCCAGCAGCACTAGCCCATGCTGCATGGATATCCAATGCTATGCCTCCATCTGATCTTTGATTCTGAGGTGAGATTCATTTTTTTTCAGTGAAAAATGACGTTTTCTACATAAATCTGATTCTTTTATCAAAGATCTTCACTTACTTTAGGGAGATAATTCTCCTCCAAAGAATGATCCACAATAACCCATCTTGGTCTCCAATAGTTAGAATATGGCTTCTTGTATTTCATAGAATTGTAGAATCCCAGCCTGGTTTGGGTTGGAAGGGACCTTAAAGCTCATCCATTTCCAACCCCCTGCCATGGGCAAGGACACCTTCCACTAGAGCAGGTTGCTCCCAGCTCCATCCAACCTTCCCATTCACACAATTAGATTTCTAAAGCGGTTCAAATCAATAAAAACCCCAGCTTTGGTCCACAGCTTTGACAGGTTTTCTTTCAGAAGGTTCTGCCCACCCTGAAGAAGCAGCCAGCAGAGCTGCCACAGGACCTGCAGACGGAGAGGCATCTTCAGACAGCTCCTCTTCGTGCTCACCCTCTGCTCTGCTTTCACCCATGTTGGGGTTTGGTTTATCTAAAACAAATAAAGCCTCTTTGCCTGCTGCTGGACGGCAGCAGAACAGATGCTACAGAATTGTTTCAAATCTATCTTTACTCTGAGGTAGAGCTCAGTATTTAGGGGCATGGCTGGGTCAGAAGTATTGCTTCATGGCCTTTGGGTATTTGTTAAATACATACTGCTCTTGTGCATTATCCCCTTTTCAGTTATGGCATATTACTTTCAATAATAGCTACAATTTAGCAAGTACACGCACACCAAAGCAAAATCACACAATAAAGCTTATAGCTAAACTGCAACGTCATAAATCCAAGGGGTAAAAAAAAGGCAGAGACTTTTTGTTTGCATTAAACTGCTTAGTAGGGACATCGAGAACATAGGTCCTAATTCGGGGAAGTATTCAGCCAGTAGAAGCTCATAATATAGTAGAGTTGTTGGAAAACCTTTCCCCTTGTTGAAGCCTATTAAATTCCATATGTTAAACTTGTGCTTAAGCTTCAAGTAGGATAAGGATGCATAGGATGCTTTGTAACTACAAACCCATCTAAAATGACCGAAGTTTCCAGGTTTGGAAAACAGCTACAAAACCCCAAAACATGAAATTAAAACATTCGAAACATTCAATCCTCTTCTTTAAGTAAAATCAACTCCATTTTGAAGCAGTGAAATCTGATGTAAAATCTCCTTGCAGTGAATTTCTGAATTTCCTGTTCTGGAGTTGTGGGAGGCTTTGTTATGTACCCAAAATACTGTTAACACTGTTGTTTGGTATTAAATGAAAACATGGCTTATTCTATGGGGTCACTGAAAGAGCATCTATGGAAGAAATATGCAGGTCACCTTGGCAGAGTCAATGAGGCACCAAAGAAGATATTTCTTAGTATTACTTAAACCCAATTTGTCAGTTTGCTGGTGCTGTCATTCATCTTCTACCACTTCGGGGTCCGCTTCAGTCCCTGGCTGAGGCTCAGTGTTCTTTAGTTCAGTGATACCTATGGGTATATGATGATCTTCCAGGATGACACAGGGCTTTTTTCTTACTGTTACAACAATTCAGCAGAGCTGAGTTCTTTTCACTGCCTGAGAACAGTCTGAGTAAGGATCCTGCCTGTCACCTTCAAAAGTTCACTTCATCAATCACAAAAGATGGGACTTAACCCTGGCTGAGTTATTCCTAAGCAGACAGGACTGGATAAAGGTGCAATCCAGCTCAGGGAGAAACGCTGGGGCCTCTCCCACTGGCTGAATAACCAACTGGTAGTTCATAAGCCTGATTTTGCAAGCCAGCCTCTGGGCTAGAATGTGTGTGAGAGAGCGCAAATAGGCTTCAGCATTTAACAGGCAATGTGAAAGATGAGCAGCTCAACAGCAGCCAAGGCAACCTGCTTGCAGACAGGGTAAAACATATCAAGCCCACCTTCTGCTCTGATAACAATGCCAGCTCTTATTGCCCGTTGGTTACATATTCCAACAAGCCTTTTCTTTCCTTTTTTTCTGTCCTATTACCATGCTGCCCCTGGGAGGAATGCAAAAACATGTTGTCCTCCTCCAAAGCTCTCGTTAAAATTTACCTATGGCAAGATGCCTATGAAACACTTGCTAACAGCAGGGCAGGCTGCACTGTGACAGTCACTTACTACACCAAATGTAATTGTTTCTCCTTCCTTAGGCTCCCTGTCCTGAACCTATTCTACTATCCTCCACTAAACATACCATGTTAGTGCAAAGCTTAACACTGTAGAGCTTCAATCTGTAAGGAGTCATTAGAGGCTACAGCAGTATAAATAATACATAAACCATTCATAGCAATCAATAGCTATATTCCTCAAAAGCTTTATTTCCAATGAATAGTTCCACCAGTTCAAGTTCTCAGGCATGGCAGCAGGAAAAAAAGCTGCAAGCAGCTCTGAAATGTTCCCAAATTACGGCTCCCCGCAGTTCTTTTACCTATGGCAGCTTTCGACAGGCCTTAAAAAGTAGATGAGGAATACAGGATATCCACAGGCAGAGTAACTGTGGTGTAGTGCTGGCAGCCCACACTGGAGTCAGGGATGGCATCAATGGTAGAGAAAATGACTTGGCAAAGGTAAAAAGATGTCGCCAAAACTGAAGAGAAAGAGATGGAAAAGGATGGGCAGCAGGGGAGCTACACAGCCAGTGTAAGCGGGGGCCTCCTGATGCCTGCTCCTGCCGTTTCAGAAAGGAATTGTGAGAGATGGAGATTAAAATAAGAGATTTTGGGTTGGGAGTCTGGCTGTGGGGTTTGGGGGGTGATTTTTGGTTTGCTTTGGGTTGGTTTTTCTTTTCCCAAAATCCTGTAGTCTGATTCTGTAGGAAAACCTTTCAAATGAACAGTTACTGGACAAGTTGCAGTCAACATGAAGAAGTGTGATGCAGCCTATACTGCCATGGAGATGTCTCAAAGAAGTCCACCCCAAAGGGAGCTGGAAGGTTCAGCCCCTTTAAGGTGCTTGCAAGGGCACAGCAAGTTCACCCACAGAGTAAGAAGGCTTCAGCTCTGGGGTGCTCCTATAGTTAAAGTCATTTGCCTGTTCCTCCTTTAGTTCACTTTGTGACATCTCCCCTCATCTGCGCTAGTGACAGAGCAGACACTGGCTCTCTGGACATTTGCACTTCTTCTAAAGTTCAGCTGGATCCAAACTGATAACTCATCGATCTGTGCACAGAAAGTGGTTTTGTGGTTGGACAATGAAAACCAGCAAATGATAAAGCAGTCTCATTTGGTTTGGAAGTAGCAGAGAACAGTTTTACAGTTAATTAAATCAGAATAAACTTCTGTGCTTGCATAATATCATTTTTTCATCTTGCCGTAACCCAAATGCTTCCTCAACACTGAGCAATTAAGCCCTGCAACTCCCCTGAAGAGTGGGGAAATAAGTACATATATTTTCTGCCACCGAGACAGCCTGAAACAGTCACAGTTTAGGTAACTGGGCCACACTGTCAGCCTGGGGCAGACCCCCCACCAGCTACCTTTGCATTTTGATTTGTGCTGGGATGCTGGTAACGTATGAGAGCCTCCTCCCCAGAACATCACGTTTGTGTCTAAGGCCAACCATGCATATTCAGAAATACTCATTTTTAGCAGACACATTTTTGTTGTTTAGAGGGGGTGAGGGTTTTCTTTTTCCTGGAAAATTGGTGCTGGAAATAGGAAATACATGGAAACTTCTTATGAGAGGCAAAAGTCTTTTCTGTTGCTCCTGCTTCTGGACATAACCTTTCTGGAAAAATTGTTAAGGATCTGGCAACCACATTTTGTTTCAAAGCCTTTCATTGATCTGCCTCTGTCTGTCAGCACAGTGACACTCCATCAGCTCTGGGAGCCCCTGACACTTCCCATTGACTAAGTGCTACCCCCCTGCAGCCACTCCAGAGGCACTGGTGACAGGCGTCCTTCACTCACAGATGGGCCAGAGAAGCCACATTGTCATGGAACCTCTTTTGCAACAGAAGTTTCTCTAGTGATTTTGACATGCAGATTTCTCCGTCAGCAAAACATCATCTACAGCACAAGAGGAATGGGATTTCAGTGAGCAGGCATTGGCATCCTGCTCTGACTTTAAATTTATATATAGTTAAATCAAATCTAACAGACTTCTCACAATGCTGGCATAACCTCTCATATGTTAACGCTGACACCTTCACCAAAGGCCGCCTTATGTTTAATCCTGACCAAGTGGTCATTCCTTAGCTATTCCTCGTGGTATTGTAAACCTAGGTCTAAAACTGTTGAGATGAATTGCAGTCTAAAACTGGGTGGGATTATTTCCCCATTGACTACAAAGGGAGCCTAAATGGTTAGTGGAGATGTAGATGTCTAAAAGCAGGTGAGCTATCTCCTGTCCCACTGGATTGGCTACATGTAGTCCACGTTGACTCTGCCCGAATTAATGCAGCACATGTTCCAAAGAACAGGTTACAGCTCCCAAGATCCAGGATCCAAGTAAGGGAATGGTGGGACTCCAAGCAGTCCAACCAGATATGTCCGAAAATGAGATTGAGTCCAAGGTTGAACTATGACGCAAAGACCCTGTTGTACCCCAGCAAGAGCTCCTGCCTTCCACTCGCCTTCTTTAACCAATTACCCACATTTTCTGTGTAATTGCATCAGTGTAATAGCCTTCTGTCAGGCTTCTGCCATTCATCTATCACACATTAACAGTCTATTCTGATTTCTGAGGTACATTTAATCTTCTCTGAAACTCATCGTTTTCCTGTTACCCCTTTATTGAGGCAATTAAATCTGTTTCCAATCCATTTGTTTAGAGTTCAAATTTACATTTTTAGTACTAGCTTTTCAACAGCTCTGCTTCCATCACAGTTGTGGGGTTTAATTCATGTTTATGTTCAGATCATGTGGCACCCTCACCACATGGTTTATTTCTGTCAACTACAAGTCCCTGCAGAATTCAGATTGCAGCCCAGGCTCAATTTGCATTTCCACCACTACAAATAGGAAACACATAATATAAAATGGGATATTTCCTTCTAATTTCAACAGATTGCTTCTGTCCTATAAGATTTTTGTATATTAAGACTTAAAAAAGACCCTAAAAAACCCAACAACTCCTCCCCCCCAAAAAACCAACTATCATGATGGTAGCTATTCTCACTATGATACATGCAAGTGCGTAATCCAGTGAGCGTGAAAAATACACAGACAAGAGATTAAAATCCAAACGAAAAACTCAACAGAGCACACAGTACATCTGTCTAGCATTTCTAAAGAGTTACCCATCTCCATGGTTTTCAGGACCACAAATTGTTCATAGCAGAACAGGTCAGTGAATCAGAATCCCAGCCTGGTTTGTGTTGGAAGGGACCTTAAAGCTCATCCAGCTCCAACCCCTGCCATGGGCAGGGACACCTTCCACTGGAGCAGCTTGCTCCAAGCCCCTGTGTCCAACCTGGCCTTGAACACTGCCAGGGATGGGGCAGCCACAGCTTCTCTGGGCACCCTGTGCCAGCGCCTCAGCACCCTCACAGGGAAGAGCTTCTGCCTAAGAGCTCATCTCAGTCTCCCCTCTGGCAGGTTCAAGCCATTCCCCTTGGCCTGTCCCTACAGGCCCTTGTCCCAAGCCCCTCTCCAGCTTTCCTGCAGCCCCTTTAGGCACTGGAGCTGCTCTCAGGTCTCCCCTTCAGGAGCCTTCTCTTGTCCAGGCTGACCCAGCCCAGCTCTTTCAGCCTGGCTCCAGAGCAGAGCTGCTCCAGCCCTCTTAGAATCTCCATGGCCGTTTTTGTTTTCTTTTTCTTTTATTCAAGAATACTTTTTCTTGCATGATTTATATAATAAAAAAAGCTACAGGCAAACTATTTATCTTTGCTGAAGAGACAAATTGCTACAGAGTTTGGACCCCAACAGCAAACTGCAGCCACACCAGGCTGCTCCTCTTTCCCATAGCAGCCCTGGGAATTCCACACATCAGCACAGACCTGCCCAAAATGTTAAACTCTGTAGGGAAGCTTCATAAAAACCCTTTTATTCCCCGCCAGCCTCCACATGTAGATGCTAAACTCACCTTTGGGAACACTCAGCGCAGCAGCTCGCTGGCTCACCTCGGAGCTGCAGTTCCCCAGCCCTGGTCATCAATCAGGCTGTTATTACCACCACAAACACCACATTTGTCAACAGCTAATGTTCTTCACAATCAGGGCATGATGGATTAGTCTTCATTTGAAAGGAAGGGTCACACTTTCATGAGGATTAGATCAGAGCAGTGTGACAGAGTCCCATGGGAGCTGGTAAAGTCCCAGTTCAGCAATTATTTTCCCATCTGCAGGACAGTCACCAAACCCCTCAGGGAATAGTTCTGAAGCCACTTTCAAACTTGGGTATGAGGAACATTAATAAAAAATGTGACTATTTGACATTTACGCAGTAAATCCCAAAGCAGTAATCATTCTCGTAAGCCACAGTAAGCTACAAGAGTGGGACCAACCAAACCAACTCACTCTCCAACACATCCCAACTCCTGGCACAATCCACAGGGCTCTGTGAAGAAAGGGGAAAACTTGCAAACCTTCCTTTTGCCTTGTGTCAGAGGAGATTTCCCCTGGTAGTTCTCAGTGGCACATTGTCTCAGCTGAGAGAGGAAAGACAGTTCTCCTCATCTGCAGTGTCTGGTGTTTAGAGAGACCAAAGAGTCCAAGCAAGTTCTTATTTTTGACTCAGGAAATGTAAAATCTTGCTTACAAAATGGACTTGTCTGAAACAGAATTTGTGCTACCCACAGCACGTTTCATCCCTCCTCTGCTTTGACTTTATTTACACGGCTTTCCTGGCATTTTCACTTAGGTCTCTCTGCTTCCTTGAATGGTGCCTTAGCAGGTTAACGAGTTATCCAAACTGACTGTTACCACTGACTCCCCATCTTCCCCTCCTAGACTTTATTTACTCTTGATCACCCCGATAGCCCCGGTGACTTGCCAAGCTGCTGAAAGAGCCACCAGCCATGGATACTTCACTGGGAGAGCACACATACACAGAATAAATATAAAATCAATTAAAAACAAATCAAGAAAAAGAGTAGAATTAATTCTTCTTTAACTTAGTTGTCTCATTACCTTTACAAAACGGATCTTTGTTATGAAGAAGTGATGGCAGGGCCACGCCATTGTGCAGGTTTGGATGCCGGTCACGTCCATCTCCAGCAAGGAGCTCATGAAGAGCCAGCAGGACCACAGTGATGAGCCTGGTGCTCTCAGCCAAGCAAGGAGAGACCAGGAGGAATTTAGAGATTATATTGAGGGTGAAATCACTCCAGTCCTAACTGAGCTGCTGGCTCCTGGCGTTTGGGAACAGCAAGTAAGGGGACAAAAGCACAATGTCTGCTGGTTGGCATAAGCCTCTCTCTGGTCTCAGATCTGTGTGCGCATAGGTCCCAGGCTGCGATGCCGGCTAGCACCCTCCTGGCCTAGCAGAGGAAAGGGGTTATGGAAGCCAACGAGCAGCTCAAACTGTTTTGGCCTCCCCAGTGTGGACAATGTGCAAGGCTTTCTTCCATGGAGAGGGACAGGGAGTCTACAAGGGAGCTTGAACAAAGGTGCTCAGACAGACTGTGCGCATCGCTGTGATTTCCATCCCTGCGCAGAGGCAGGGCCAGCTCCATGCTTGGACAAGCAACAGGACTGCCAGCAGCAGCCAAAATGGGCTGGACTTGCTGCCTGCCAGGGCCTACAAAGGCCCATCTGACTCCTGCTGTTTGCTGGCATGTTCAGGACAGGGTTTATGAGAGAGCATCCATTCTGTGGTGGAGAGCATCTCCCCGGCAGCACCACTCCTGTCACATCCCTCCTTGCTTGGCAGCAGCAGCAGGGACTGCAAGTCTCATCCTATGGAGCTGTCCCCACGAAGCTCTGCCCTGTGCCAGGGCAGAACTGGGAGAGCTGTCATCCTTGCAGCGATTCAGCTTCATCTGCTCTGCCAAGGTGTGCACAGGGCAGGCGTGGGCATGGTATTGCTGCTGCTCCTGCCAGCACCCCAGCTGATGCAAGGGGTTTGGAAACCCTCTTGCCTTTGAGTGCAGCACATGAAGGGCTTTGCCTCACACACTGGGTGCTGTAGTGGTTCATCACACCCTCCAACACCCAGAGAACAACCCAACTGGACCTTTTAATCATTTTTCACGATTAGAGAGAACAGGTTTTGGGTATTACAAATGCTGTCTTTTTAAATTGGATTGGTGCTCTTTAAGAGCCTGTTGTTACTTAGGATCATGGGCTGTTATATCAATATTGTCATCTTGTCATCAATTAGCTTTTAATTAATGTGAATTTTATCTTTTCTCTCCTAACTGGGGAAAGGGAAGAGGACAGTAATCAGCAGGATAGGTGTACACAAAGCAGCCTCAACCACGGTTTCACTGAGCAAGCTAAGAGCCACCAGACACTGACTGCACTTTCTAATGTGTGCTGTAACCACTATGAACATGATGCTCTACATTCCTTTCTAATGTCCCTGCACATTTTTGACCAACAGCCACCACTTGAAGCCAGGTTTCACCCTCACCCACCAGCACAGCAGGACAGGAAGCCACCAGGAAGCTGTCTTGGTGTAGTCAGCTTCTTAGGCTGCAAAACTATGCAACTTCAGAACTTTTGGTGACAATCAAGAAAGGTGGAATTACTCCAAAGGGGGGGAAGCAAGCACTGAAAGAGAATGAGGTAGAAATCTCTCACCTCTTCTCCCATTCCTGATTTATTTATCACTTTGTTTTGCTGCATTTATGCTTGTTGTGGGCAAAGATCTTGCCACATGTGGGCCAGTTCTCCCTATTCTATCTTTGCCTTGGATCCTTGTTTGTACAAAGCTCTCAACATCAAAAACAGATTTTATGTCCATTAATGGAGAAAAAGCTCTGTTGAAAAGGAAAGTAAAAACTGTTGTTTCTGTGGAGCCCCCTGCCTGAAAGCATGCTGGTGATGGAGGGTGAGGGACGGATGGTGAGGAAACCAGCCTAGAGCATCTCTATTGCGGTTCAAAGACAGGTTTTAATTCATTAGAGGGCCCACAGTAGATGTGGAGCCATTTGTTTCATCCAAGTGAAGCCGTGATTTTGCCTCTGTCCTTCAGCATTATTTCAAGATAAGAGAGACAAAGCATGGAGTTTTGGGAAGAATCCAAACCATTCATAACCCTTTTTGGTTTAAGGGTTTATGATACTTGCAACCTTAGTTAAAAATGATTGAAAAAGCTCTCTGATCACCCTACAGTTAGACATAAAGAGCAGCGTACTATTCATCTGCTTGTTACATGGCTGTACACACCAAAGTCCTTATCCTGAAGGTAATGCTGATTGTATCTCTGCTGATTTTGTTTGGTCCCCTTAGTTTCCTTGCAAGGAATGGTCCACAATTCCTTGACTATCTAGGCAAGCCTGTCATCTGCCATTGCTCATAGCAGGATCCCCATTAGCCTGTCTTTGATACAAGCCTTGATAAAGAGCAAAATTTAAGCCAGCCACAGTCAGAATTAAATAAAAAGTTAGATTTCTTCCCATTTCTTTTTGCCACTTGAAAATTACTTTCCAGCTTTGTCCCAGGCTAAGTAATTCAAAGCTGATGGCAAATTAAAGCCATGGCCCATAGAGACTTAAAGGCTATTTAAAAGCAGCAAAAAAAGCTGGGGGAAAAATTATCCTCACCCCACACCTAAATCCACCTGAGTTGGAAAGGGTGATAAATCAAGAGGTCTGTTGACAGTTTCTCTTCCAGTATAATATTATAATCCCATTTTATCCAGCTCATCATCTTGTGGACCTACAGACTGGTGATAGATAGCTCCAGAAAGACTCGAGCTGACACTGAAGAGAAAAATGCCTCCCATCTCCCTGTTTGCTATGCACCCTGATTCCACTCCAGAGTCACATGTGCTGCAGTTTCCTCTTGGCACCAGTCTACAAGAAAATAAACCCCTAAATAAATCCCAGAAGCATGAGGTTAGGGTGTTCTCAGCAGTCTTGAGCAATGACGCCAGACACCAACTCATGGGACATGACCCAAGAACCTGCCCAGAGATATTTCCTTCAGTGACTCCCCAAGGGGAGATCACCCCCAGCTCTCATTGCTTACGGATGACTATACCCATCCTCTGCAACAGGACATGCGGTTGGAGAAGATGAGGAATGGGGACAGAAGTATGACACCTCCCCTTTGGCGTCTTGTTTTCTCTCTCTGGCCTTGATTTTTGTCATATCTGCTACAAGACTTCTCTTGCTCAGGGATGCAGGAAGAGTCATTAAGGTTGAGAGCAAGCATCCATCCAGCCTTGCACAGTGGCCCTTGGCAGCACCTCCAGCTACTTCCCCTGTTAACTCAGGGATTTTTTTAAGACTGATGTGACCTGTGAATTTAGCAGCCACCAGTTCATCCCCTGTACTCTGCTCTACAGACTAAAAATCAGCCCTGACCAAGCCAAGATCCTAAAGCAACACTAAAGTTCTCAAGCTGGTCCCAGTTTTGACCCTTCCATCCCTCTTAGCCCCTGAACTAGCAGAATTAGAAGCAAGGTGCTTCATCTGGGAAATATAATTTATTTGGATATGTGACCTTATATTATAGTTTGCCATGCTTGCAAACCTGTAACTCTTGCTGAGTTACTTCTGTTGTCTCCATTACTGTCATGTTCATTTGTCCCTCAGGCTCTAACGAACATCTCGTCAAGAGCCTCTCCAGCCACAGACATGCCGTGATGGCTCTTTGCAGGGAGGGAAGAGAGGAGCAAAGAGGGAGTTACTCAACTGAGGCTGGAAACACGAAGCAGAACATAAAGCTGAAGTCTGCAGTGTTCCAGGTCAACCTTGCCTTGCCATGTCGCATTGCCATCTCTAAACGTGTCACATAGAAAGCTGATCTTAAAGATTCATATATTACATAAGCTTTTGACCCTGGGATGTTCCTGGTTTGGTAGTCATTAGTCACTTAGAGCCTATGTAACAGCTTCTGTTAAACAGATGCTCTGGACACAGGAAGAAAACCTCCCCTGCACAGGCAGGTGTTGGAAGCTGTGAGGAGTGACTATAAATCCTGCCTGTCCTTTGCTGACACACACAAAAAAGGGAAGCAGGACAGAGTGACGTGGCAAAATAACAAGATACGACAAACCCTCATTATATCTAATATGCTGCTCACTCAGGTACAATGCAACTGTCATTCACAGACACAGGGGAAAGGCTCCTCAGTGCCTCTCCTACTCCCCAAAATTGTGAGCACATCCCCATCAGTGAGTACATGCAGTGCATGGCACAAGGGAGCTGCTAAGTAAAAAAACCCAGCAGTATCTTTCGTGCAGGAAGATAACTGCTGGAACAAGTCCAGGGGAGACCCTTCCTGTACAAAGACAGGCTAAGAAAGTTGGGGTTGTTCAGCCTGGAGAAGAGAAGCTGCGTGGAGACCTCATAGCAGCTTCCAGTGTCTGAAGGGGGCTACAAGGATGCCGGTTGGAACCAGATGATCTTAAGGTCCTGTCAACCCCAAACCAGTCTGTGATTCTATGATAATATATGATAACATATAACAGGACACTGTTATACAAGGCCTCATCATATAGGATGTGTAGATGAAGCAACAGCCAGTCCTGCCTTTACTGACTGGTTGTCAGACCAACCTCAAAGGGCAGTTCCTTCCCCTCCTTCATGCTGAAGGACAAAAGTAAGGTTTGAAATTTGCCACACGAACCCAAGAGGAGCTACATGGATGTGTCCTTGTCCTGTAGCATCCCACCCACTGCAGGATCTCACCCATCGCCCCTCACCTGCAAGAGAAGGGATGAAGACATTTCATTGCAGAGTGTTTCTGAGACCAGCACTGTGGTGAAGACAGCACAGCCGTTTTATGACTGTCATGGGAGTGCATGATGGGGATGCTGGAAATGCACTCAGTCCAGGGAGGCAGCACACCTTGGGAAAAGGCACAGAATCACAGAATAGTTAGAGTTGGAAAGCACCTCAAGATCACTTAGTTCCAATCCCCCTGCCTTCTCCATCAGTGGGTCTGGCTTTGGACTTATAGTAGGTAGAATAGCACACTCCTGTCTGAGAGCTCATAGGTCCGTAGGGCAGAAACAGCTGTAGACTCGAAAAGCAGGACAGGAGGCATTTGAGAAGAAACTAAAAATATGGAAGCCCTTATGAAGGTCAAGATAAAAGTACCTTGAACAGATAGAGAAGAGAGGGAGGAAAAAAAAGCTTACAAAACATTTCCTACTGCTGTTTTCTGAAACATGAGAGGTTTTAGTCTCTAGGAGCCTGTTGGAAAGAAGTTCTCACAGCTCTGCTTCTGCTTCTACAAGTAGTTTTCTGAAAATATAAGAACCCAGAAAATTTCACTAGAATTATTATTTCATATTTATTGCCATTCACAGTATCACAGTATCACAGTATGTTAGAGATTGGAAGGGACCTCAAAAGATCATCTAGTCCAATCCCCCTGCCAGAGCAGGAACACCTAGATAAGGTTACACAGGAATGTGTCCAAGCGGGTTTTGAATGTCTCCAGAGAAGGAGACTCCACAACCCCCCTGGGCAGCCTGTTCCAGTGTTCTGTCACCCTCACTGAGAAGAAGTTTCTTCTCAAGTGTAAGTGCAACCTCTTGTGTTCCAGTTTATACCCATTACCCCTTGTCCTATCATTGTTTGCCATTGAGAAGAGCCTGGCTCCATCTTCATGACACTCCCCCTTTATATATTTATATACACTAATAAGGTCCCCCCGCAGTCTCCTCTTCTCCAAATGTTCATATAGGCAAACGGCAAATGTAGACATCAGCCAAACGCTGGACCATTTCTTCTCTCTTTCTGGGCTCTAGATGAGTACAGTAAAAGGAAATCTCTGTCCCTGGCTGCATAACTTCCACTGGGGGGTTGGAACTAGATGATCTTAAGGTCCTTTCCAACCCTATTCTATGATTCTATGGTGAGGCTCAAGAGATGCAAGACAAACTCCAGAGCACACCAGCTCCAAATTTTACTCTCCCCCAATGAGTTCAGCCTGACAGAACTTAAAACCTCACAGAATGTTTTGGTCCTACATGCACAGCATCATTACAAGTTAGCAAAAATACTAACCTTCATGGGGTTTTATACATAAGTGCTATACACAGAGTCAAAGTTATGGTAGGACAAGCCTTGCAGCAGAGAGGTTCTGGTCTTAAATCTGTAACAGAATTGTGGCCCTTTGCACAGCAAAGTAATGCTGAATGACTCTCCAAACACTCATTAAAGTGAAGCCCAATGGACAGCAGAGAGAACAAGGCAGTAAATCCCTGCTGGAGCCTCTGAAGCCCAGAGGAAACAGCGAGTCAGAAAATTATGCTTCCTCCTGACAACTTTTCCCAAGGTTCAGAACCAGCTCAGGGGTGTCACTTCACGTGTGTCCCTTTGCTGAGTGCAACCAGAAAAGAAAGCAGAGCCCAAACATGAGCTCACTCTTCCTCACTGAGATTTATTGTGTGCAGGAACTGGTGATGAGGATGAATAACAGGGTGCTGAAAAGAGAGAGATGGATGTAAATCAGACTGTTCTCAGCCAGCTTGGGCTTTCACAGGAAAAAGGATTGTTTCCAAGCCTGCCTTGTAACCTTTGACTGACTTCATCTACCTGGCAGTGTTTTCCGCCCACTTCCCCATCACTTTGCACTGAGGGGCACGGAAACACGGTAGATACACACAGGACTGCTCCCTAAAAAGCAAAACAGATCAAGTTTAACAGAGTGGGAAACTGATTTTCACAAGACCATCAGTCACTGCCTCTGTTGTAGTGATCCAGCAGGCAGAGCAGCCCCCAGGGCAGCTGGTCCAGCAGGAGAGGGGTTAACCAGGAGAAGGCACAGGGCAGTGCAGTACAGAGTACAATACTAGCCCTGATGCTCAGCATCAGCAGGAACATGCTGCTACCTATTAGCGTGAGAAACTAAGTCTCTGCAGGGTGCAAATTGGCTGCTAAAAGCAAAGAGTTCTCTGACCTCTTTGCAGCCTGAAATATTCCAAATACACTGCTAGGGAGATCAGGGAGGCATAGGGGAGCCACTGAAATGCAGAGAGATGGATACCTGTGAAGTATCTCTGTCACAGTGGATTATTGCATGGGGTTACTGTATTAAATCACCTTCTTAGCTCTGCAGCCACTCTCCAACTGAACAAACACATCTCATGGAAACCATCAGCCCACCCTACCCCATGCCATGCACTGACTGCAGGGGCATCCAAATGCTCATGACATACAAACCTTCCTAATTAGCTGTACCAAAGGCTGTTTTCTTCACACCCAGCCACTCTGAAAGCACAGTCTTTTCCTGATGAGGGCTTGCTAATACAACTCTGTCCCATAAGGCATGAAAGAAATCCCATGTGACCCAGCATGAAAATCCAGTCCCATGGTGGGTATTGGTGGGGTTTGACAGTCGGTGATGCCAGGGCATGGCTTGGTGATGCACAGGCTGGTGGGAGCAGGAAGGTGCATCGGAGCCAAGAAGAGAGCAGACAGAGACCGGGAACAGAAGTGTCTTCTGGACTCACCTGGGCTCATTGTATTACCCATGTCATGCAACAACATGGGTGAGACCACGGCCCCTCAAATACCATCTTACGTTACAAAATACAGGTATGAGGTGGGATGAGGGGCAAAGCCCCGAGCTTTACCTGAACCCTTTCTAGAGAAAAGTCAGAGTAAGGTTTTCTAAAAGCGACTGGGATCCAGAGGAAGGTTCATGTTTGTGAGGTATGGCTCACTTTCACCTCTACAAGAGCAAGAAACACAAAAACATTACGGTTTAATCTGTCTTCTATCTTGTGTTTTGCTGACAGCTCCATAGGAGACCTCAGGAGCAGAGATATTGCAGGTACAGCTGCAAGCATAATGGATTTTTCAGTTCATTTGGAAAACAAAAAGAGCTGTTCTGTGTTGACCTGAAACATTTTTTCCACTATAATGAGAAAAAAGGAGCAAATACTCACCTTCAATCAACTGAAACATCCTGTTTGACCCCCAATGAAAGCTTTCATTTTGTTTTCACAGTAGTCAACTACTTCTTAATTTATGCTAAATTCAAAACAAGTAATGTCATTAGGCAAAATGCGTTGCATTTAGCTTAACAGTTTCTCTTACCTCCCCGCCCTCACCCATGGCACTAAGGTACTAAATGCAAGTCGAGTTTTGTTTTGGTTTTGGTGTCCCTGCCCGTGGCAGGGGGTTGGAACTGGATGAGCTTTAAGTTCCCTTCCGACACAAACCAGGCTGGGATTCTATGAACTATGTGGAAAAGTGAGGGGAAATCTAACGGCAGGTCTAACCTCCCCTGCCTCCCCTTGCACAGATGTAATAACAGGACCAGCTCCTTCAAATCGGCAGCTTGAAACTCCTTTCCTGCCCCATCTAAATATCTGTAATAAAGGCAATTTACAGCTCAAGAGATGTGCACCCTCCCTCCCCACTGATGGCTACCTGCTAATCAATTGCAGCCGTGCTCCCATCTACATCGTAGAATGTGTTATTAATGGCTGGCGTCCCCCAGGGAACGGCAGGAGAGCTGAAAGTAAACCGTCAGGTTATGTCAGGATTTGAGGCACAGAGCAGCTCTAATTGAAATCCTCTCTGTCATTTACTCATCAGGAATGTAGAGCTCCTTCTTTGAATGAAACATTAGACACCGGCCTGACAGCTCCAGGTGGAAGATTATACAGCAGCTTAATCGCTCCTTGACAGCCCTGGTTACTCCCACATCAGCATCCATTAACCCTGTTTCTATGCCTTTTTAAATCAGTGGCTCCGGGTGCTTTGGAGCAAGAGCTGGTCAGCTCTCGGATGGAATGGGAGCACTGCGTTTCACCAAAGCCAAGTTATGCCGTTTGATGGGGCAAGGGCTGCCTGTCAGGTCACCTCCTCTTGGATGGCAAGCCTCAGAAAGGAGGTTGTCTTCTGTAACTGCTCAGGAAGGAGATAACTGTTTTGCCAAAAGTTAGGATGTTATCAGAAGCTTCAAACTTTTGGGCTGTGCTGTTTCATGCCCCAAGTCATGGATGAAAAAAGCACTGTGAAAAATTCAGCTTTAATTTAACTTTTTAAAATTAATATCTATCCTTTATGTTTGCAGTGAAAAGCTCAAAACCAGATGTGAGTGCACCCTCAAGACTCAGACATTGGAAGAGATGAAAAGAACCCAAAGCCTATCCTCACTAAATCAAGACTGGATGACTCCTGAAAACTGATGCTATAACTCACACAGAAGTTAGGGGCTTAATGTGGAAATTATTAGCTGAGGTCTCCTGAACTGTATTATGCAGGAAGTCAGACTGGATGATGATAATAGCCCCTTCTGCCCTCAAGTCTATGAATCCTTCTCCTGAAAGTTTTGCTATTGTTCCAAATTTGTCCTTCCCTGTCTTATTCACTTGGGTCCAGACTCTCAACACTATTCAGATGTATACCACCAGCATGCATCTTTCAGGGGGAAATGAAAGCATTTTAGCATCTCCTTAGCCTCTCACCAACCTGCACCAGTTCCGTCTGTTTGTTCTGAGACCTCAGTGCAGATCCAGGGAGACAAAAGACCAGTGGGAATGAGCAGACTAAGGCACTTGGTGCTTCTAGTTGCCCCAACACAGGGCAGTTGCTTGTCCCATACAAGTATGAGTGTGGCTCAGCCTTTCCTTATTGATATTACAAGGTAATTACTGTAAGAAATCTGGAGAGGGACTTTTTACGAGGGTATCCAGTAACAGGACAAGGGGAATGGCTTTAAACTGACAGGGTGCCCAGAGAAGCTGTGGCTGCCCCATCCCTGGCAGTGTTCAAGGCCAGGTTGGACACAGGGGCTTGGAGCAAGCTGCTCTAGTGGAAGGGGTCCCTGTCTGTGGCAGGGGTTGGAACTGGAGGAGCTTTAAGGTCCCTTCCAACACAAACCAGTTTCTGATTCTAACTTTGTTTATGAAACTATGACATTAACAGACTAAATTTCAGACTGGCCACACAACACAACACAAACTGTTCTATGATCTTATGATTCTATGGCACCACAAGTCTGACTCTTCCTGCTCAGTAGCTGTGGACCACGTGGACCTGCTGAATTCAGGACATTCGTTTATCAAGCAGAAGGGAAGCAGAGCAGCCATCTCAAACTCTGTGGTTTTGAAAAGCCTCTTCCCTTCATCTGCCACCTTTATCCCTTCCAATCTAATTTTGTGCTTCTCCCAGTTAACCAGCATGTATCTATAACACATCAAGGCTGTCTGCCTGCTGGCTCACCCCTGTTGTCTGTTGCTGCTGTACCACATGCTGCTCCACTTGACTCCTGGCTGCGCCAAGTCCTCGCTCTGTCCATGGGCTCACATGCCCAAAGATTCAGTACTCCTTTTCCATGCAATTCTGGCAGGTTTTGTTTCAGCCTTGGTCCAGATTGCTTTTGCTGGCTCCAGTTGGCTTGGCAACGCCATAGTGGAGCCATCTCCAGGATAAATAGCCCTCTTGTGAAAGAACACCAGCAGGCCTCCTGCGCTCACCTCTTTCTTGCTCTCTACTGTTCTATGGGAAAGTCAGGACAGATGAAACGTGTCCTAAGTTGTCTCAGTGAAGAGAAGATCCAGCCTTCAAATGGTGATGCTGTATTTCTGCAATGCAGCCCTGGAAACCGGATGTTCCTCCTCCCACAGGGGGTTCCCAGCCCCCTTAATAATCTGAAATAAGCTTGAGTCCATGCCCAGCAGAGCTTCCAGCAAAGTCAGACAAACCAAACAGCATGCTGGAAAATAGCTGAGTGTTGGAAGGAGTGAGGAAACCTGGTTAAAGGGAGAGAGGTGGAAAGGACTGCTAGAGGGAACGTGCGCAAAGATGGGTTTGATGGAGGAGAGCAGAGGCTATCTGGTGAAAAGGAGAAGAACATATCCAAAGCAGGGGCAGCACAGCTGAAGGCAGAACACCAAGAAAGAAGAGACTGAGGGAATACAAGAATGAAAGGGGTGCAAAATATGAAAACTAAGCATAGGAATAACAACAGAAATTTGGAAAGGTTGGAGATGAGATATAAGACCAGATATAAGAAGAAAAAGCCTATGAATGCATTCAGAATGGTACCAGTAAAGGAAAATGAAAATAGAAATGATGGTCTGGGAGCAGAGACAGAGGTGAAAAATATAAAAATACAAAAAAGGCAAATTCTTATCTAATGAAGATTAGGAGGTGCCTTCGTGGCTTATAAACATTTTCACACTGTGAACAAAGGTAAAAGAGAGATTAATGCAGCTAATGAGTGGCAAGTTTCAGTTTAAATATCTAAGTACATAGATAGACAGATATTTTACCATGAAAACAAAAGGATGAAAACATTCCAGGAACAAGTTGCTGCCTTTCTAGAAAAACTCTGGCGCGATTTAAAAACCATCACCATCCACCCAAGCACTAAAACTCCGTGTGTCAGGGTCAGGTGAGGGAGCAGGAAGAGTAAGGAGTAAGGTGGCAACATGAAACAAACAGTAAGGT
This sequence comes from Psittacula echo, assembly GCF_963264785.1. Classification (NCBI taxonomy): domain Eukaryota; kingdom Metazoa; phylum Chordata; class Aves; order Psittaciformes; family Psittacidae; genus Psittacula; species Psittacula echo. The sequence goes on along the minus strand of NC_137747.1, from coordinate 14,322,919 downwards.
TAACCCTTAATCCAGCCTCTTCAAAAAAACATTCTGAAGATTGTTTGTTTTCCAGGCTTGAATTTATCAGATGGGGTCAAGGCACCACACAGCACAACCTGATTGTGGCAGAACCAGATGGAGAGCAGCAATACTGCTGCACAGGTATCAGTGATGTTCCTTCTGATACACCACTGCCATTTCTCCTTCCACCTCCTATTCCCCTAAAGGGAAGAAGCTAGAAAAAAGGTGGGTTTTGTATTATTTTGTATTTTATATATTTTATATTTATATTATATTATATTTTATTTATATTTATATATATATTTTATTTTTGTATTATTTTGACTATTTGTTTTCAGACACCACTGTATCAGATACTCATATATCAGTTGTTTCATGGGAAATAGATTTTACACTCTAAGTGTCTCCGTAAGTTTATGCAAGGTACCGAGAGATGTTTAATCACTGGGTTAACATTTACTTAATAGAGACTTATAAGATACATAATATTTAATAAATTGTATAAAAGAAAATAATATAAACACTATAGATAAAAAATATTTAATGGAGCCTGCACATCTACTAAACTTACAGCATTTCAGCATGTAATAAGCCACAGGGGAACTCCGGATTTGTCATACCCATGAAGCATCAATAGCACTGGATTTGGAAGTCTTTTATATTGCAAGAGTTTGATTTTGGCTATGCTGCTAGTGAATACCAGCATTAACACACACATGTGCATCCCCTTCCCCAGGAACAAACCTCTGCTTGGCCACTAAATCAAACAGAGCACAAACTGTCAGAGTCCCAAATGTCAGCGGTGATTACGTGCTTGAATTTAATTCAAACCTAGCAAAAAAGAGGATATCAGAGGAGCACTCCTGGGTACGGGTGTGATGTTCATGTACTCACTGTTGGAGGAGGATGGAGATCCTTCTGAGAACTATGAGAGAAGTCGAGCACATGTATTACAGACGTGCTGATTGTAGAAGATAATTCACTTGCTTCCAGTGATGGTCATCCCACCTCTGCCCCCTGCATACGGTTAGAGAAGGGATGAATATGTTTGCTGGCAGCAGATGGGGAGTTCTGAATTATGGCAGTTTGACATGCAGTGACCCCCCTGCTGAGTAGTAAATGTAGAAATAGGGTCAGGAGTGCTCCCTGTGAGGTGACTCTAACACTGCTAATTCTACCTGCATAGTAAGCACCCAGATTATAATCATTATTTATAACCCTCCCAATACATCTCACCTGAGGAACGCCAGTAAAGAAAAGGCTTTGAAAGACAATGATTGCAGCTTATTTACAATGGCTCCACTGGATCACAGCACTCTCCAAATGCATGTTACAGCAGCAGTAAAGGAAGCAAGAGCATTTTTAAAACCTGCTTTTATAGCAGTGCATTGGTGACATGTATTTAAATGATCTGAATGCCATCACACATGGGTTCAAACCCACGGGTTAAATGTCACCGTGGAAGGTTTTTGCCTTGTCTCCTGACAAAATCATTTGTCACCTTCCAATTCATGGCAATGAAAGGAAGCGAACAGAAAATTAGACAAAAATCTATGTGTTTAATGTAAAATGCAACCCTGGAAACCACTTACTGGGGGGGGGGGTTTAATATCATTCAAGAGAAAGAGGGGAACAAAACAAAACTACTGTTAAAGGAAACAATAGACAAAGCAAAAGTCTTTCTCTTTGCTAAATGCTAGAACTAACAATCAAATGAAATAACCATGATGGCTGATCATCTGGCTGCCAGGGTGGATATTTACCTTCCTGTTTCTTCCCACCTCTATTGTGATAAACTTGAATAAGTGGGGAGAAGCGGAGGGGAATTAAGTGATATTTAATTCTAAGCTCAAGAAAGCAGCCTCATTTCCCAGATCACTCAAACGTGTTCTTTATTTCTGGCAATCTGACAAAGTGTCTTATATATTCCAATATTTTTTCCCCATGAATTCCTAGTTTATGCTGCCCCAAATTATAACACTCTTCTAAATATGAAAACCTTTGTCACTCTAATGCTTCTTTTGACCAGTAATCTTATTTTTATATCAGACAAAATATTATGAGCATGATGTATAAGTAATATAACATGGTCTCCATAGCTAAAGACACTATTAAACCACTACAACATTTTTAGACTGCAATGGTAGCTGTACAACAGACACACAAACATGGATTATATGACAGCAATGATAAAAATAATTATTACCTTCAGTCACAGAGCCAAATGTACGGCTCCTAAGGCACTCAGCATTGCTCCTCATGCCAGAATATAACCTTCTGCCTTTTTACCTTAAAGGGGAAAATATTTCAAGTCAAAAGAACTTTAATATGGGTTGATGGTAGACAAGGGATTCCTGATTACAGTCCTTTATTAGCAAATATGTATTTGGTTCGCTTTATCAGAGTGAAAGGTGTGAATTTTCCCCCCAGTCCTGTGACAGTGATGAGAATCACTGTTCTTCTCTAAAACTAGTTCAGACTGTAACTTGGACCCAGATGTAAGAGAAAATGCTTTGAAAATAGACATCTGAGGTTGCAATACAGAAAGATGCATTAAAAGGGCTCAGAGAGTTCTTTCCATGAGTCTCATCATGTATGGCCAAATCCAGGCTTTGAGGGAAACTTGAGTCTTAGGGGTACTCACAAAATCTATTAACTTCGGTGAAATTAGTTATGAGCTTGAATTCCAAAGCTTCTCAAACTGGGAGGTTTTCTTCTGGGGATGTTACTGGGCTTTGGGTCAAGATTAATTTGCACATGAAACAAAGCACCGAGTTTCAGAACCAGAGGAAGCTTTCCTTCTCAGAACACCAGGCTAGCTGCTGCTTGGGGTTGCTTCTGTACGAGATGGGTCACAGAGGAACCATGTCTCACCCCACTACGTTCTGCAGTAGATTTGTTCAGTATTTGCTTAATTTTTTCAACACAACTCTCAGACTTTTAAGTCAAGGACCTAACTTTGAATACTCAAATTAAGAAATGAGCTGTTTAATTTACAGTCACTCAATTGGCATGTCTGTCTTTTACCTTTTTTGCATGAATTAAAGTTAGAAAAGCTACAGCACAACAGCAAACAGCACTGAATCGCAAATGCAACAAGATATTTTCCTATGGTCCATGAACTGAGAGTCTCACAAGTCACCTAAATGGGTGTATAAACACATTGGTTAGCTGAAAAGCATGGTTTTAGGTGTCTGTAATCAGTTGAGGTGCTTGTGAGTGACTTCGGCATTCATGAAAGCAAAAGATTATTTGGACTAGATCAAAGTCCTATTCAACATTCCTAACAAAGCTAGAGTGCTCTGTGAATTTGGCCTCCTGTTCTCCAGTTATCCAAAGGCAGATGGTGATTTTCTATTTGGTCACTATTGGATTTTGCTGGACAACCTCAGCAAGCCATTCTCACTCAATAGGTTGCCAGTGAGCCAGCTGAACCTTCAGGACTTGCTCTGGTTCAGTAAGATGTGAGGGAGGACCACCTGCAATCACTGCTGTCTCTGCTGGGATGAGCCTTAGAAACAGGTTTCCAATTAAACAGGCTGTGATTTCAGGTTCGACATTCCCTTTCCAGGAATATTTCTGTAAACTGAACTTTTTCCCGTGAGCATATCTAATAGTCACCCCAATGCCCAGAATTAGGCCAGGTACAAAAAAATCCCTGAACTCCCAATCTAGGCACAGCCATGATCCTTGCAGGTCTTTCTTTTGACTTCCCTACTGAGACTTGAGGCTTTCAGCTCTTCCTTCATATGACAAGCACTTGTCTATAGAATGGTCAATGTGAAGGACGTTTTAAGCAGCCCTTGACAGCCTGCACAGGCTTTTAATATAGTTTATCATCCATTAAAATAAAAGCTTTTCAGAGAAAAGTTACATTAAAAACAATAAACTGATGCATACAAGCCTGCTTCTCCCCATCTCCTGTGCCCTTCAGACTCCCCCCAGTCTCTCTTAAGATCCATCTCTCCACAGGTCTCCTGGTCCCCTACTTCCCCTTACTGCTGGGAGAGGCTTTTAGCTGCTGAGAGTTCCTTCAACCCTCAGGCGCCCCACTTCAGGAGAACCACTTGCTACTTACCACTTAGCAGTGTTAAAAGACATACAGGTCCTTGAATCTCAAAGGTTATCCGTGGTCTGTCAAGCAGATGGATGATAGACAATATTGAAGAAGCTGTTTAGCTTCATGCTTGAATTCCGCTGCATCTGAGCATCAGTGTGGTATTATAAACACTCCTGTACTACAAAATAATCTGAATCAATAAAGTCATAGGGAAATTCAGGTATCACAGCTCATACAATAACTCTATCTGTCTAACCAGGCAACCTAAAATATCCGTATTATATTCTAGGAGATTATTTACCTAACCTCGAGGAGTCTACTGAGCACAAGGATCCTTTGAAAATATGCACACCCATTTATAGGAAACGTCTTGCAGTTGGATTTCATACTATATAAGTTGCCCAGTGCCTGCCAATGAATTGTGAGCCACTTTTCCAGACATGGATTTCTACCAGGCAGAAATAAAGTATGGAATTACTTTTCTTATTTTATGGGCCATGAGAAAAATCACTGATCTCAGGACTTAAACACTGGCCAGCAAAACAAATGTCCGTTCAAAGGAGAATTATAGAGGCATAAGAAATTGCCAATAAATAACACATCAATATTGAAAGTACAGGGTGAGCTAGCAAGCACATCAAAGGAAAACCCAATGTTCTTAACACCAAAATCCTAAATAATCCTGGCAGCATCTCCAAAGGATATCCAATATATCCAAAGGATATATCCCACTGACTCTGAAAGGGTATTGGTATTTCTCAATGATCAACCTGGAAACCACAGTCTATACACAAATGCATAAACATTAGATAAAGCCAGGAGCTGCGGCTCATGAGATGCTTGTTGAGCTTTGATGTAGAGGTATGCTGAGCCAGCATTTTCCAGTATAGAACAGTGCAAGATCTGAACTAGCTGAATTAGTGAAAAGTCAGGGCTTTGAAGCTCAGTGTTGCCTAATGTGGATGTTAAGAGTGAAAAGGACCAAGTTACTCCCCTTGGAAGGCTGGGTTTGGAATTGCAAAGGCCTGGACATCCATGGAGACCCAACAGAACATTCCTATGACTGAGCTGTGCAATGAATTCCTGTAAATAACTTCATGGTTAAACAGCATCACACTCTCACGGTTGTGCCTGATGCTCACAATTCACTGCATGAAATAATGTTCAAGTTCTATAGAACAGCTTAGCACTGAAGCAAAATAAAACATAACAACATTGAAATCCTGGATACAGGGATTTTTTTCCCTAGCGGCACTGGAATTCAAATCAGAGCATAGCAGATGTGCTGAAAGGAAGAACATCTCATGGCGAGCGTAGGTGTTTGAAATGGAAGATCTGGACTTTAGAAAAAGGTTTACAGCAATGTTGGACAATGAATTCATCTTTATCAGATAAAAGAATTTATGAAACATAGAGTTAATAAATACAATTAAACATAAAAATAATAAACATACTGAATAAGTTTTCAAATTCTCCTGCAGGCTCACAACTGAGCTGACAAGTTAACACAGAAGCTGGAGAACCTCACTTTGAAATCACTGAAAAGTTCCCTATCGACTTCAGTGATACCAGTTCATGAACAGATTTTGGGTAGGAAATTATGAATGTGGCTTTGTCAGCATAAAGTTTATCCGTCCTTCAGAAGACATAAAAAGGAAATATACTTTCTTCCATAGGTAGATGCCATACAACAGCTTCACTCTTTCTTCTACAGCACTTCGGTGCAACAACTGCTTGGAAAATGGGTCTGTCAAGATTCAGCTTGATGTGTTCCCACACAGAAAAATCCTGAAGTCACACATATTTAGGGACATGCTCCCGCCTGCATTAGCAGAGATTATTTGTACCTAATGTTTTTGCTGTTTGGGCTATTAGAGCTCCCTTGGCACTGCAGAGACACTGTGCCCTAGAAAACCTCTCCCAGCATGGCCTTGATTTCATGGCTCTCCTCCTCTTCCTTGTTTCATCCCTGCAGAGCTGTAGCTTACAGAGGCTCATTTTAGGAAATATGTCTCAGTTGACTTATGTGGCCACCTCGTTGACCCTGTTCACTGGAGCAAAAGCCTTTTCCTGCCATCTCCCAGTCCTCCAAGTCCTGGTACTGGAAATGAAGTTTTGATGTCTAAGGCACTGGAGCAGTTGCCCCTGCCTATGGAAGGTGGAAGCACTAAACTGTTAAATTAACAGCTGCAAACAGCTCATGGAATTGGGATGAAAGCAAATGAACACTGCTCCAAATCATTCCTTCTGAGCAAAGCAGGCCCCCACGCAGCCAGGGCAGAACCACTGGTGCTCAGGGCACAAAGCAATCAGCCTGGCAAGCACCCTGGCTGGGGCTATAATTCCACATTCTAACCCAAACTCTGCCCCTGAGACCAACCAGTTTGGACAAAAACACTTCTAGAGAGAAAAATAATCTTGCAACTGATGGAGAAGCCTTAAAAAAACATTGTGAAGCCAAGATTTTTTAAGCCCCAAATTGCTGCTCAGATGGCAGCATTTTTTTCTGGACTGTTTCACCCATCCCTACATGATGATATAAAAGTCAGCGCTTCATTGAACTTTCTAATAGCCAGGACATATTTCCTTCGCAACCCCAGTGCTCTCTCGCTATGAGATTTTCTCCTAAGCAGCGTGACACAACATATTGTAAAGGGAAAATGATAATTAGAAGGAACATTCGAGCAGAGGAACTTGTCTGGAAAAATGCTTTAGTTAAATGAAGCGATAAAGATTGTTTTTAACTTAATCTGTTAAACACACACGCACACACGCGCATCTATTCCAGTACAAGAATGCTGTCCACAGACAGAGGACACACCTAAAAGAGGAGGAGAAGTCAATTCTTGTTTTGATTTTATGGAGGTTAAATGGAGGTGCAGAGAGATTAAAGGCACATCAAGTTCCTAAATTCAGGAATAAAGTGCTGCAGGGCTGTGGCCCAGCTCTGTCACACACTGGAGATGCTGCTGCTCCCACACATTACACAGCTGCCCCACAGCCCCAGGGGAAACCTCCATCACCACTGGGAACCAAATTCACTTTGGATGCCTGAATCTTGCCTTCATCACAAACCCGTCCTTCTCAAGGCATATGGTTAAAACCATTGGTATTTCCAGGCAAGCATGTATTAGGAATGTGGGATAAAGACATTTCCGATACAAATCACAAATATTGGAGAGAGAAATAAATAGAAAATGTTGTCCTGAGGTGAAGAAAATAAAATCAATTGCCCTGACAGTCAATTTCTGAGTCCTTGGCCAGTGGGCTGGAGGGTGGCAGATAATGGCAATCACACATTTTGTAATTAAAAACTATTCCAAACCACATTCTTATTTCTTTATTTTCTCAACCATATTCTTACTTTTTTGTTCTACAATACACTGTGAAAAAATAACTATATAGGGAATAAGATTTTACTTAAATGTATATATAGAGAGATATGTTTCTCTTCAAGATAATGCCAGAGCTTCAACAATCCTTAGGTCCAACCATAGCAGCCTCTACATAGCAAAAATACACAATTGCTATTTGCTAAGCACTAAGAAGCATCTTAAACACCTCTGATTGTGTCTTTCTGCCATCTCCACCGGATTCTGTGTTATCTCTGCAGGGAGCCTGCCCTAGTGTTGTTACTTCTATGGCACAGTCTGATGCTGTAAAGACTCCTTGCTTTCTGCTGCACTCTCAAGCCATACCAGAATCATCAGGGCCAAGCTGCTTCCCAAGAACCTAATCCTGGCATTTGGACATGTTTCTTGAAAGAATAAAACTGTTTGAAACCTGGAGAGGGGCTTTGGACAAGGGCCGGTAGGGACAGGCCAAGGGGAATGGCTTGAACCTGCCAGAGGGGAGACTGAGATGAGCTCTTAGGCAGAAGCTCTTCCCTGTGAGGGTGCTGAGGCGCTGGCACAGGGTGCCCAGAGAAGCTGTGGCTGCCCCATCCCTGGCAGTGTTCAAGGCCAGGTTGGACACAGGGGCTTGGAGCAAGCTGCTCCAGTGGAAGGGGTCCCTGCCCGTGACAGGGGGCTGGAACTGGATGAGCTTTAAGGTCCCTTCCAACACAAACCAGGCTGGGATTCTATGAGTATCATCTCTGTTCAAGAGCTGGTGTTAATTAATCAGTTATATTTTTCTAACCAGAACATAGTAACAGCAGTATCTCCTTCACTCAGGAGTGTTTTGCTTTTGCATAGGAGAGAGAACCATACTGGGGTTTGGACCAGATTAATTTGGGTGTGCAGGAAATGAGCATGGAATTCCATTTTGGAAGAGTAAAGACCGATTTTCCTTTGAGAAAAGCTCACTCTTGCAACAGTGATTGATGTCTAAAAGCTACAGGGGTACAAGGCTTTCAGAAGCAGTCTCAGGTGAAAGGATGCAGCACAGTGCAAGGCAAAGTGACCAAATTTGTTTAATAGATGTGGTTTGTCAGGAATATCTCCATCCCATAAGTGTTCTGAAATGATCAAGTTTGCTCTCTGTGTAGAGATTTGGGAATGAAATAATGAACTGCCAAGTAGTGAATGATCATGACTTATAGCAGAGAGCAAGCAGTGCTGCAATTGCAATGGAACTATGCGGGAAAGGGAGTTTTCCTACTGCTAGTAGCTCTGCCTGAGCCTGTAAGCGTAGTACAAAACGAGATCAATACAGCAACATATGTTTTCTCCAGAACTGAGAATTTTTTTTCTCTCTTCTAGGTTAATGTAAGATTTTCTGGTAGCCTTCTGCTTTTCTCTTCCAACCCTTGTTTTGCTTTTGCCTTCAAACACAGGGAAGAAAGAATCTGAAAGCACAGCTGGATGTCAGCTCTTTGCTGGGAGGCACAGGGCAGTCCAGCAAAGCTCATTTGTGCTCAGGCTGGGACAGGACAACCATGGGTCAGTGTTAAAGCCATTTCCTGCCACCCAGGAAGAATGAATTAACAAATCCCTGGTGTAATAGAAAAGAAGTCTAAAGAAGAGCCTTGAAAGTCTTAATACACCCTGAAGCTTTCCTTGTGATAAACTATTACACTTTTAGATAGCTAAAAATCAGGTATTTCTATACAGGAGTTGAAATGAATTTGGTAGTCCTGGCCAAGACTCACTCTTCTGTATTCTTCCACCCATTGCTCAGATGAATGAATTGCCTTGTACAAGAAGATGCTAGAGATTGGTTGTTGTTCACTTACCACAATGTCCGTGCACAAATTTGCTCTTCACATCTGTGTAGATCTTGATTCATTCCACCCTGGGAAAGAGACCAATTCCTTATGGTCAAATGAGAAGATAAGAGGTTAAGCCAACAGTGTGATAAAGGACCCTGATCAATTAACCAGTCTTTCTGGATGGAAATAGTAGGGTCCATCCTCCACTGGGAGGAAGAGACTCATGGGAAGTAATACTCTCCAGCAGAATCTCTATAGAGGGCTATTCAGCAGAAATAACACATTTCTCCTTGTTGGATTTTATGTTCCAGTAAATTTTGTGCAGATGGAAAGTGCCACCTTCATAGCCCTGGAGACCCAGATGCTGTTGCAGAGATTATTTCTTTTCCTGACACCACCTATAAGCAAGTATGTTTCTTTTTTCTTTCTCCCCCTCATTCCCTGCCTGCTTTATAAGCTCTCCCATCACAATGGTGTCCAAATTCACTGTGCAGTCAAAACATGTTCATATAGGACAAGGAGAAATACTGCAACTGCTCCATGACAAACTCCCAGTACCTTTAGTCGCGCTATAATTTCACAGTTGTGCTCCAAGTGTAACCACTTCCTTGGGTTTAATTGTCATAGAACATTAATAGCTGAGTTAGAAAAATAAGCACCTCTCTATAGATGGAGTATTTGGGCTTTGCAGGTTGGTTCACTTTGGCATTGCTATGAGCTGCCTTCTTTGTCTTCCTAATCTAAGTACCTGTTCCTCAGTAGAAAAGATAACTTTGGGTTCTTCAGTCTGGGTGACCCACTCAGATCTTTAATACTCGGCTCATGCATAATCTGTCTGTGGAGCTCCTTGCTACAGGATCCTCTTGCAGCACATGGTATTATGCAATGCTTTAGTGGGAAACAAGTAGAATTTGTTCTTTTGTTTGCTGTCATCATGTTTGAACCTAAAAATCAAGATGATGGCTTGCATCCATGTGAATCCTCTGATGTCACGAATAATTAAAATTCATTCAAGATTTTTTCACTTCTGGACTTGCAAATAAGCTTTTGGCAACCTTATAGTATCATGTGGCACTAAACTAGCCATGAACATGACAAAATTGCCAGTAGCAGAGAGTTCTGGCACTCAACTGTGCTTTTGCATTTGCAGGTCCCTGCGCCACGCTTCAGAACTATGTAGCAGTCAGTTTTCCTTGGTTTTCTGTTCTTTAACTGTGGCCTGTGCTACCAGCATCCTTCTTGGGAGCTCGGAACACCCAATGTTTCCTTTTTGTCTAGAAGGATCTGTCACAGGAGGTGCTGTAACAGCACCACCAACTGCTGTAACCCACTGCCAACACTGCACAGCCCTTCTTCGTGAGGACAGTGTACCAGCCAGGCCAAGTAAAACATAGTTCTCAAAGTCCATCCCGCAGTGTGGATACCAGATTGTCTCTGAAGGCTGAGAAAGTCCATTTTCTGCATCAATGACAAAAAGCCAGGGCACAGAATGGTCACTGACTTTAATAAGAGCAGGACAGGAGTCTGCTTCAGATGACCAGTCTGAGCTTGTGATTTATTGCTCTGCAACACCCATGTTGTAGCAGATACCACTTTGGGGTTAAAGTCTATGTGGGCTGCCAGAGTTGTTGCTTGTGTGCTTTCTGTCCCGTAACATCACTAAATACTTGGACACCTTCTACCCAGGACTATTTATTGCTAGAGCTATGGGTAACTATAAAATCAAATTTGCCAACCAAGGCAAGCTTCCTCCAGCCCTGTTAGAGCATTACAGGTGTACTCAATGGCAGTTAGGGAACTACAACCCTAAGCAGTTATGGTTAGGTTTGATTTCTGGGTAAAAAATTAAAAATAAAGTTCAAGTTCTATAACTGCTCTCCTTGCACAACATGTGTCACCTATAAATACCCATCACATATGGTGAAGTGCTACAGCTCTGTCATTTACACTTTGTCTGCAGGTGGCAAACTAAACCCAAGAAATGAATCTATCGTAACAGTAAAGTTAAATGTTACAGGAAAACTGAAAGTTAAACGAGCATTTTCATATCAGAGGAATTTGATTTTCTACCATCATCTCCACTGGAGCACTGCACAGGAAATCTCCTAAAGGACTGCAGCCCATGCCATGAAGATCCTATTCAGTTGGCTGCAAAATATCATCTCTCCCTTTTAAATCCTTTTTCCCTTACTTTTACCTCCATGATACTTATGGTGCCATCATAAGTAACTGTATCATTGTCTTTATTTCTGTCAGCGGGTCTTGGCTGCTCCTTCTCTTTCCTGCTCCTTGGAAGTCAGGAATGGCAGGTACAAACCACAAAACTATATTAAATCAAGATGTGCTTTCCTGAAGAAATCACTCATCTTTAAATTTAAAGGATGGTGACTAATCTCTTCCATTCTTATTTTTATTATGGAAATAATTGTGTGTACTGGACAACTTGTAGAAGTATAATACAGAAAACAGTAAGTAAGTACGTGAATTAATAGGATGAATGACTCAACACTGCTTTTGTTAAGTCAAATTGTGATCAGAAATCTCCTGGAGTTCTTTGAGGTGTTTATGAGCTTGCAATTATAAAGAATTGGTCAACATAGCATAGCTGGATTTCCAAAAGACTTTCATGACATTTCCTCACGAGGATTCCTAAAGAAGTGAGACCACCATGGAATAAAAGAGCTGCTCATTTTGTGGGTTAATAAATGGTTATAAAATAAGAAACAAAAGGTAAGAATGGATTTTACTCATTTCCAGCAAATGATGTCTGCTAGAACTTGTTTTGTTCGACAGTTCTACATAACCCCAAAGATGTGATGAATACTGATACGACAAATTGCTGAGGACAGAAAATTATTGGCAATAATCAAACTTGAAGTTTATTTCAAGGAAGTGTAAAAGGCTTCCATGATGTGATAGAAGAAATTCAGTGGGAGGGAATTTATGATTGGATAGACTATAGGGGTCTGAACTACTTTAAATAGAAGGTGATTATTCCGCAATGGTGGATGAAGAAGGGTAAAAGATGAGATAAAGTTATGAAATTATCAGTCATGTGGAGAAGGTGAACAAGAAATTATTATTTGGCTTATTACAATATGAAAACAGGGAAGCACCTAATGAAAAGTGTCGGGAAGAGGGCTGAAACAGATAAAAATATACTTCTTTAGCACAAAATAAAGAATTATTTTGAGATCATTTTCACGGGACATTTCAGCAGCAGAAACCATGAACAGATTGGAAAAATTCATTGAGATAAGTTGTTGTTGTTGCTGTTGCACACAATTATTACACATCTTGCATATTATCAAGACCAGAAAACGCTGAACTCCAGAAACTGGGACAATCATCAGCTTAAAATCAACTTTTTTTCTTGCAGATGCCACCCTTGATAACTCCTTGACATGGAGTTACATGGGTCTTCGATCTAGCATTGCACAGCAGTTCTTCCATGTTCATAGCACAACCACCACCTGAATCTGCTTGGGGGGGAGTTGAGCATGAGCCACAGCTCATTCTGGATCAGGGCAGGAGGCCTACAACAGTTCTGGATTTTGTAGCTATTTATACCTCATACTGCATCCATTATACCTTGCTTTATACCCGAATTGCATTATCTATTTGCAGCAATGTAACACCATATGAAAATTGTCTAGTTTAATAAAAGATTGACTATCTGTCTATAGAAACAAGTTTCCCTCATTTTATACAGAGCCATTGCTGCAAGCTACCTGGTTGTTCTTAGCTGAAAGGACAAGGCTGTGGTAGAGTCAAACTTAGTGTGAGAAACCAGGGGTGATTATCACCAAAGAGACGTGGAGGGTAAAAAACAAGATGAAAAAGAGAGGTAATGCAGTGTGACCATAAGCCTCAAAGCTTCCCTCTCTCAGTTCCAGCTCTGCCTTTCCTGATACTGTAAAAGGATTAGGAGGTTTTTGAAAGATGCTTGGCTGTGAAGGGCATCCAGAAAACACCCTGTTCTTGCCCCCATTCGAAGACCACTGAAGTCAAATGGGCTCTTTTCCACAGCATTTTATATTTAGGCTTCTGGTCCCAGAAATGATTATCCATGGCCGATAACTGTCCGGGAAGCAATGCTACGCTGTCTTTCCCAGCCATTAATTGCAGATCCAGATCAGCTGCTCCGATACCAAAGACAAGAATTGTTTGCCACTCTCTGAGCTTGGGTTAGTTCTTGCTCTCAGACTGCCTACAGCCATGTGACACCCTCCTCCCCATCACCCCACAGCACTGCTAAACTGATCAAACTGAGACCCTTTCTTCAAAGCTTCTGCCTATTTCTGATATCTGCTGAAAACCACTCCTCTGATGGTTGTCACTGGTACATTATTAATGAACAAAGATACCATCTTTCTGTGTGCTAGCTTACAGCTCCATCCTGAAAGAGGCTTTTTCCATCATTTAGGAGTGTGTGGGTTGCCTCGTCACATTGTTTGGGTAATGAAAGGGTATAGAAAACAGCCTGAGACCTGGTACTGGAGACGTGTAGTTATTTCTGATATCACAAGACCTTGTAAGTTGGGGGGTTTGTATCATTTGTGCTATGACAATCGCATCTGAATGTTTACCTTTTAGCCCTATCCCATATTTAACAAGCTGAAAAGATGGATGCATTAGCAGGGATTCTAAGGGGAAAAGAGTGGAATAGAGTTTTAGTCTCCTTTGCTGCTATGTGAAGCTTTCTGAAAGCACAGGCTACTAATGCCTGCAGTTTGCCTGAATATTTAGGTTTGTTTCTGTCCTGTATTTTTTTACCAGTGTTTAATATGATGTAATAAACACGTCATGGTACAAGGCTATGTGGTGATACAGCCCCTTTTACACAGCAGATTCACTTCCATAGTAATGATTAACACTACTTGAGCAGGAACATATACCTTTACATTCCCAATGTATTTCCACTTCCATTTAGCCATGGCTAAAATCACAAAATCAGGTAACTCTCCAGCCAGGCAGGAAAGCTCCAGGTACCAGAGGCCATGTGTTTTCCACCAGGGAATTGACATTCTTATGGTGGGTTGGAACAAGAGCCAAATTCCGCCAGGAATTATTACACACAAGATATCAATGTTGATCGACAAATGCACATTAAAAATCATAGCATTTTCTGCAACAAACCACGACACTCTGTATTGCATCCCATCTATCTACTTAGAAGGGAAAGTGCTAAGTGAAGTTTTAAGCTTCATCCCTGCATCCCCGTAAGCCTAACAAGTGTCCATGTGGATTGCAAGCCTCACATCACAGTGTTCACAGAAACCTGTCAGCATCGATAAGCTGATGGTTTATGCAGAGTGAAACCCAAGGATGAACCTCTGACTTTCCTTTTCTCTTATGAATCTCCCATATCTTGAGGCATACCCAAGTTATGGTCTCTAAACACACAAAAGTACCAGAAATACCTAGGCAAAATCACTAAAACACACAGATTTCAGGTGTTCTTCAGCAGCAAGCGCTGCTTTGCTGGACCGAGGACTGTGACCATTCAGTACATCTAAAACTGAGGTGACATTTTAGGTGCCTTATTTCAAATTTACAGGACTCAAGAGACACAGTTCAAAACTTTGTGACTGTTTCAGTGCAAATTTCTCCCTAATCCCTCCCATCCCCACAACACTGACAAATTGCTGGTGAAGTGACTTACATCGGATAAAATAGTGAAGTTTAGATGGGTTTACTCACTTTTCTCCTATGTTTTTTAGCAAAAAAAAACCCAAGGAGAACAACCCCCTTTGTTTTTTTAATTTCTTCTTAGGAACAGATTTGACATCACCCAGTGCCAGGAAATTCCCACTATCTGAAAATCCACAGAAAATCTGGGAGAAACACAGGATATTTCTGCCTTCAGCCATGACTGCAATTAAAGTGTCCCATTGCAGTACTAAAAGAGCGTACCTCTAAGTTGTGCTTGTTTTGAGCTAGCACAGTTCCAGTTCCAGCTACTGGAATTGATTCCAGTTACACAGTTATCTGCAACTGCATTGAGAAAGCTGTGTTGAAAGGCAAGCAATCATATCTATTAACTGCAGATAGACTGTGAAGGCATACCACATATTTAATTTGCAGGAAAATACACCAGAGCAAAGACTGCAGCACTTGGCTTTTGTCATCAAAAAGCAGAGGCTGCTCTAGGTACTGTCTGGTTGGGAGCAAAGGGAGAAGAAGGCCTTGGAGTTGAGAAAGAAGCAGATTACATGCCTAAACTACAGGTGAAAATGAGCTGTGATCCGTCGGGAGTGAGAGTCTGGCACTTGCTTCACCTTCATCCGTGCTGTTTCCTCTCCTGCTGCTTGAAGATAGCCAAGAGCTTCCTTTTTAATCAAGGACCATTGGAAAGTAGCAGCGGGCTCCCACTCACAACGCATTGATTGGCTTCCAACCGCAGTGACAATTGCATCCTGTAATCAAAATAGCAATCATTAATGGCACAATTATTCCCCCCTCCACACACACGCATGCACTCTTGTACCACTGAGTAATGGTGCTGAAATGCAGACTGCAAACAATGTAAAATGGATTCCTGGCTCTGGGAAAGGCTCCAGGTTTTCAGATGCTCCAGGGAAGCAGGTGTTGATGACAGAGCCTGTGGATCAAGGGGCTGATTGGAAATGGAAAGGCAAATCTAAAGGAATTGAGATGGGAATCCGAGCTGATGCAATTGTCATCTTTTTCACAGTGCTCCCTCCCCATCCCTCTTGCTTGAGCATCCCTCATCAACCCCTCGTCAGGCTTTATCTGAGCTGCTTGCATTTGGCTGGGAATTACCTTCCAGCAGGTTTCCCTCCCCATCACACCTTGTGGCTGTGGAGGGAGCCATACTTTCGGGGATGTCTGATTTTTACTTGTCTGAACACAGAGCTGGGGTGGTTTATTCCCAGGACACCTCACTGTGGTGCCAGCTTTTCCTTTCCTTTTCACTTCCTCACCTGCTTCCAGCTCCCTTTTTGATGTTTCATTTCTGAATAGGCTCTTCTCTATCTACAACCACTACATGCACAGGGGCTCTTCTCCCACTCTGGGCCTTGTGCTGCCTTGTTGGGACATCCTTCTCCATCAGTGTCTTAGAAATCCACTTCTTTTGAATGTGAAACTAACCTCCACAGAAACAGGAATATCCATGTGAGAGATGGACTTTTTTAACCTTAACACTTGCAACACAGAAGAAAAATATAGGTGTTAAAGAACCAAATAAATGCCATGTTCAAATGCAATTTCTTGTTAGAGCTGGGTGGACAGCAGACCTCACAGTTTGCTGTAAACACAGGAGAAAACAAGGAGAGTTATGTAAAATCTGTGTGGACTATCCATGCAGTTGTGGGTGATGAAATAAAAATGCAAAGTCCTTTTTTTGCCAGCCCATATCTTGCATTCCTTTAGAAAGCCGGTTTCATTTTACTCACTGGTTATTTTACTTCAAAAAATCTTTACAATGAAGGTGACTTTTAAAGGCCGCAATACTGAAACAAAGAGGTTGCAAAGTTGCACTCTGAAATGTCAAGAAAGAAAAGGAATGGCGGTCTCACAATCCACACCTCTACTTCCTTCCTCCCCACCAAAGGAACACACCGAGTGAAGCCCATTTTGTGCATGAATTTCATCCTCCTAACTTTCAGTTTGGTTTTCATATTTAGTCCCTGTAAACAGCCTCCCATTCCTCATACTTATGCTACTTTTTTTCTCCCTTTATAAACACTCTTAACCATCCTGGAGGGAATCAAAGTCTAGAGGAGTCCTACTTAAACCAATCAATATATTACTCTGTAAATGTAGATCTGAGCCGTTTATGGACCAGTGAAGATCCAACTAGCAAATGATGCTATTCCCATTGTGCATAGATATTTTGTAAGGTCTTGCCAGTAATGTGTGATACCTTTAGTGGGAGCGTGAGGACTATTGACTGGATGAACTACTGGCAGACTTTCTCCTTCTTAACCTACCAGCAGGTTGGAATCAGGACCTACTGACACTGCAGACAGCAAAAGCTTTCAGTGTAACACAGAGACAAATAGAGGGCCTGAATCTGTAGGTGTGATTGGCTGCAAGATTTCACCAGCACTAAACTAACTTCACCTGCACCATTACAGAAAACCAGGAAAGGATATATTTTTACATTCCATTTCTGAGATATAATAAAGCAGGTCCCAGACCCGGAATGAGATGAAGAATTTATGAAATGTTATTAATAAATAAACCTCTGGGTAATAAAAGCGTGATTTTTGTCTACTCTTCTGCAATGCCTCTTCTGGAACTGCTCCCATGGCATCATATGTTGATTCTTTCTTTCCTTACGACCCAACTTCAAGGTATTTACAGGTGAAGAAGTCTCTTCTGTAAAGTAATCAGTAATCAATATGATGATAGAAACACAAGACCCTCACCTTGGGAAAAGTATTTCTTTGTCAGCCTGCATCAGACTGACTTAATAACAAATCATTAGCAACAGGTACATCTCAAGAGTTTGGAATTTGATTCCATTCATTCCAGATACATGTGTTCTTATTACAGTTCCTTGAGCTTATTCTAATGTATTTGGCCTGGAAAGCAGCCTGAGGAATTTGGAGTCTCAATCAGCTTGACAAAGCCCACAAACTAAATGCAGAACAAATTAGTGATGCCTCATGGTTGCACTGGGTAGCTTGACAAGGCATAAGGCTTGATGAGATGTTCAAAAATACATCAGATTGGATTTAAGACCTGCAGTGGGAGAAGGTAGACAAGTAGAGAGAGCCTGTTTTTGCCAGCAGGAACTGCACAGACATCCATTGCACTCACAGTTAGCATTTTCCTCACTGCACCCTTTCACCCCATGGTCATGGAATCCCAGCCTGGTTTCAATTGGAAGGGACCTCAAAGCTCCTCCAGTTCCAACTCCTGCCATGGGCAGGGACCCCTTCCACTGGAGCAGCTTGCTCCAAGCCCCTGTGTCCAACCTGGCCTTGAACACTGCCAGGGATGGGGCAGCCACAGCTTCTCTGGGCACCCTGTGCCAGCGCCTCAGCACCCTCACAGGGAAGAGCTTCTGCCTAAGAGCTCAGCTCAGTCTCCCCTCGGACAGGTTAAAGCCATTCCCCTTGGCCTGTCCCTACAGGCCCTTGTCCAAAGCCCCTCTCCAGCTTTCCTGCAGCCCCTTTAGGCACTGGAGCTGCTCTCAGGTCTCCCCTTCAGGAGCCTTCTCTTGTCCAGGCTGCCCCAGCCCAGCTCTCTCAGCCTGGCTCCAGAGCAGAGCTGCTCCAGCCCTTGCAGCATCTCCATGGCCTCCTCTGATCCTTTGTAGCCAGGTTCAGAGCTGGTTCTATTGGCAGGCAGAGGTAAAACATGGTGCCATGGAGAACCAGCCTCTGGGTCAGCCTCATAACAGTAAGGTTGGTCCTTTGATGTGGGTCCTGCACACCCCCATCATCCTCCTTTAATCAGCCTTTCTTACAGGTGACGGGTGTTTCTGCTTTCCAGTGAGACCAAGCACAGGAAAACCTAAACCAACTTTTCTAACCTCAGTAAATAGTTCAGGACAGTTTCAGGAGTCTCTTTTGTGACAGCTTGTTCCGCTGCCTCCGGAGCCCCGCAGCAGAAAGGAGGACATAAGGCTTAAGAGGAAAGGAATTCTTTCCCTGTTGGATTCTATTAGTAAGTGCATTTATTTCCAGGAACGCAAACTTTTTATTGTTAACAACTAGTTCTGACCTATACAAGGGACTTCAGCCAAGGACGGCTATCAACCACGGACATACCAGCTCTCAATGAGAGCAACTGCTCCCTAAGCCACGATTTCCAGCAGCTGGACTGTTGGAAAGAAGGCCAAGATCTTCACAAAAGCAAATACTGCCTTCCAAGACCTTGGCCTTGAGGGGAAACTCGCACTGCTACAGGGCACTGCAGCCACTGGGTTCAAGGCAGTTCCTAGACCAGGAACTAAAATGAATTTGGCTGGCTGCTCTACGACATGAGCAGTCACTAACGCATAAACATGTGCAGAACCACCTTTTCTTACAGTGCATTATTATTAACCGGCAATAGCAGCCAGATCCATCATGTTCAGCATGCCCCACATCACCGCTTCACTAAAAATCACAGATTATTGCCCTGTAATTGCCTTCCTGAGCTGTCTAGCAGCCTCGATTCATTTCCATTAAGGCTCAGGAGGATGAGATCATTTAATACTTCCCTGTCCTCCTTTCATTCCCCCACACCTTGTTTCTGTAAATTCGGCAATTACGTGCTCACTGACATCCCCCTCAGTCACAACAGTTAAAGTTTAGCACTTGCAGTTGAAGCAGCTGAAACCATAGTGAAGTAACACTTATTGTCATTTTCACCATGTGCTTTCCCCCTTAACTTGAGAGCAAAATAGATTTGTGCCCTGCAAAATCAGACTGACAACAGTTTCATGTCTGGTACTCTGCACAGAACAGCTTGATGGAGTGGTCAAGAGGAGTGAAAGAAGAACACCAGCAGAAGAAAGCCCTAGAGTCTGGTGTCATCCAAGACCCGACATCAAGTTCCTAAGTCATCTGCTGGGTTTTGCCTTTGGTAGCTGCAGAGAGTTAATTAAAAATGTTCTGGATGTAGATTAAGTTTCTGCACTTGGAAGTTATCGTCAAGGCCTCACCTGCCTTGAAATGAGAACTGCATGTTCTTTGATAAATGGATTGAACTCTTTGCTTTGATGAACCAAGTGTCTGCTGCTTCCTTCAGAGGATTTATTCCTTAGACCAGTCTGTGCCATCTCCTGTGCTGCAACTACACTCAGGGAGTGTGGTCTTCCTCCAACCATGAAACAGCATCCACCTGCTCAGATCAATACTCAGATGGGTTAGGATGACATCAGGTTTGATGTCAGGATCATCTCATGGAAAAACAGGTAGTAAGTGAACAATCCTTCCATCAGACACGTACAAATCCCTGGACTTCTGCCAGCTGGGGAGCACTGCTTATGTCTCCATCACAGTTTCAATGCTGCGTTTGTCTCACTGACGCTCTGCTTCTGAGAACAAGATCCAAAACACCATGCTGCCATTTCATAGAATCCCAGCCTGGTTTGGGTTGGAAGGGAACTTAAAGCTCATCCAGCTCCAACCCCTGCCGCAGACAGGGGCACCTTCCCCTAGATCAGGCTGCTCCAAGCCCCATCCAAACTTTTCTGTTCCTTTTCCTAACTTTCTGCACGTGGCTTTGTTAATTCTGACTTTTTTTCCCTTCAGATAACTGTTAATCCCATAAAGGAGTTATCAGATATGTCAAATATCGCCTGTTCTGGCAATTACTACACTTTGATGCAGCAATCTTTTGATGTTGCTATAACCCCATTTTGTCATTAATTCCCCGTGCCACTGCTGTCAGAGTCTGACCTGATCTGACCCCAAGCTCCCCAAAACACCAACTGCCAGCAGGCAGGAGTCCAGAAGGCTTCAGACAGGGCTTTTCATTCTCATTCCCTTGCTTGGCTGTAAACCTTGGACCCACACAGCCTGTGCTCATCTAAGCTCTGCCACTAGTGTGTGCCAGCTGACCAGAGCAAGCAAAAGCCACTCTAAGGACCTGCTGAGGCAGCCCAGAGAGCTTCCCACAATTCAGAGGACCCCAGTGACTGCAGAAATACTTATTCCACATTGAGAGCTCCATGTGGAGCTCTCTCCCCAGCTCTGCTGGGCTCTGAGGCTCTGAGCATCATCCTTGGACTTTGTTCCCTTGCTGCCTGCAAGAACAGCGGCTCAGCCCTGGCAAGGGGTAAAATGGGTATCATTTACCAGCAGGTAAAATGGGAAATAGGGGGAGGCCTGGGCTCCAGGAAGGATTATGCACAATTAGCCTCCAAAAAGAAGCTTATGCAACACATTGCCAGCTCCTAGTTTTGGCTTGAGTGGCATATGACTTACATTGTCTGAATGTCTGTCACTATACAGGTTTATCAGGATCTGACACAACTACCAGTTTGCCAGCGCTTAAAATACTCTGTGGATGGGGAGGAATTCAGGTATAATAGAACTAAACCTTTGAACTAAACTGCCTCTTTGACCCTCCAAGAACACAACTGCACATCATTTGGGGAGCAGCTGAGCGAAGTATCCATGAGATCTCCTTGGGGTCACATCGCTAACAATGGCATGAGGGATTTATTTAATCCAGGTCTTTATCAAGGAGCCAGGGGCTACTTTCTGTGCTGAGAGAGACATCCTTCTCTGAACTCAAGGCAGGAAGGAAAGGAAAGAAGGGACATTATTTCCCATGGATGGCATAAAGGAGACAGAGCAAGACAAAGAGACAGGAGGAGACACGTGAGCATTTATCAACACATCAGCAACGAGAGAAAAGCAAGATTTGTTCCACATGGGCTTAAACAGACTCAGGAGCTGCTGGAGACTAAAAAGTTCCTCAGCCCCATGGACACAAGGCAAACTGAAAACGTGACCAGCAATGCCACCAAGACAGTGCTGCTCAGGGTCAGCCCACAGTCAAGAAACAGCTCTGAGAGCCACAAATGAGCTTCCTCTCCTTAGGGAACCCAAAGGCTTGTGAAGTTACTTTAAATGTTTTGCTGCATGTAGCTCCCATAGAGGCAGGCTGAGGTGGGAATATGCAGCTTTACTGTTGTCCCTGCCCAGCTCAGACCACAGAGTCATCCACACCTAAGGCAAAAGCCAGGAGCAAAGGGGAAGGTGCATCCCACTTCCCCAGGGCCCCACAAACAGAGTCGCACATTCCTTTGGGGCACTGTGGGATGCATCCCACTTCCCCAGGGCCCCACAAACAGAGTCGCACATTCCTTCGGGGCACTGTGGGATGCCATCCGTGTCCACCCACCAAAGCGTGCTGTCCACCCTGCCCCACAGCTCCTGCAATCCTGGGATTTGCTCCTAGAGTGATGTTCTCTGCAGCCTTCTGCTGTCTCCTGCTTCGGTGCAGCCCAAGGCTCCTACATAACCAGGAGTCCCAGACTGCGCAGCCTTGTCTAATGGCTAACAAGAAGGACACATTTCCACAGCATAAACCCTGCTTATTTAATTTTTTAAGGCAATCCATAAGCTCCTGATTATAATGCTCCCTTCCCTGCCTTGCTCAGATCTGTGTCAGCCTGGCAATGTCACCAAGTGGAGCAGATAAACATTTTACTAGTCCTTCAGGGCTATTATGGCAAATGACGAATTGCTCCATATTCACCCAGAAACAGCTGCTGATGTTTAATTTTTTGCATAAAATGCTTTGGAAATAGAGATACAATGCACTGAGCAGCTGTTAATGCTCTGGTTTGCTCGTGCACTGGCTCTAGTGAGGAGGGCAATGCTTATCTCCAGCACTGCTGCTACCACGAGAGATTGACTACAGCAGCATAGGGTGAGGTCTCAGCTAAACCCGTATCAGCTCCAGCTGCTGGGCTTTCAGAGTCCTGGAGCTTGGGCTCACATTGCAGGGAAACGTCAAACTGAAATCTGCTGTCAAAAAAGAAGAAAACCATCACTTCTGGGCAGGAAATGTTTTTTGTCCTCCTTTTGTTTCTGCACATCAAAAAGAGTTGGATTTTGTTCCCCATATCTTAGGAAGCCAAACTGGTTTTGTTACTTGTCTGCATGATGTTTGATTCCTTCTGATGCCACTTTACAGCTTTTCAGGTGTGAGCCAGTGGCTGAATGAAGCTGGGCATTGCCAGCAGTCTCCAGGCACAATGGGCTTTTACCTGTTTCTCTAGCAGCACATGTGGTATCAAACCATCAAAAGGACTAGAAGCAAACTACAGGTCTCAAGAGACTAGAGAATGTGGAATTAGTCACCCTTTGAAATATGGAGGCCCTAGCAAATGAGCATAGATGGGCTTTGATGTCAGGAGGAGAAGCTGACAGTGGAGCTCAAACTCTGATAGATCCTTCCCGGAACCTGGCTCACACTGGCTTTAATCTCTCGAGGTCTGGAACAGCTCTGTGCTCAAAAACGCCTTTGAGAGATCTCTCCATTGAAAAGGGAAGGAATTAGAGGGAAGCATCACATCAACAAGTCCAGCACTGCTCGGTCTGTGAACTGACGCCACCCAGGACTTGCCACTTTTGCTCAGGGAATCCATGTGTTAGAGCTGGAATTGGGAAGCCCAAGTTTGAGCGATGGCTGCTGATGCCTTTTCACTAAGAAGTGACTCTTCTTACTCTTTTCTTGACACTATCTGTGCACACCCCATCTGAAAGAACATGGCAAACAGATTAATTAAGCCTCCAGTAAGTAAACCTATAGGGAAGGTTTATCAAATCAAGGCACAGAGTCACAAAGTCATTATGCAAGGCTATGGCTAAGGCTGCTCCAAATCTATTCTCTGTGCATGACTAGACACTGCTGTTTTTCGAGGCCATGTCTTCCTTTTGTGCCGCAAAGCTCAGCCAGCCGATAAAACTGATTAAAACAGGTCACTTAATGCACAAGCACTCTGGACAACTTCCTGCTGGGTCTCCTCAACTAAGAGAGCAGAGATTGTCTTGAATGCCTCAGGGCAAACGTCTTTGAGTGTGTGTGTTTGCATGTGCATGACACTGAATAAATTTGATCAGATTTGGTGTGACAAAATTATCAAGGAAACATTTGAATTGCCATTTATGCAGCAGGCTGCACGATGGAAAGCAGAAAGAGAACATGTTCAGGGTGTCAGGCTGTGCTATGCCATGATTAATGGGAAGAGACACGCGAGCTAGAGAATAATCGTACTTATTAACAGCGACATCCAAAGCTAACATGGACAGTGTCTTCTCACCAAGGGCAACTAATGTGTCTGATGCTCCTCTGACTTGAGCCGCTGCTGCAGTGAGGCTCAGGGCAGTGGAGACTTGGCGTATTGGCCCCGACGTCCTCCCTTCTCTGTGCAGAGCCCTCATCTCCAGCTCACCAGACAACACCCCAAGGTACTGCACCACAGAGGCTGGGGAGGCCCAGAGCACAAGCAAATGAAGCTGCAGGACACTGCAGCACATCAGAGAGTGAGAACCTTTTCCTTTGTGCCACTCCAAAGTAGGACAGCAGAA
The DNA here is from genome assembly GCF_963264785.1 of Psittacula echo. NCBI lineage: Eukaryota > Metazoa > Chordata > Aves > Psittaciformes > Psittacidae > Psittacula > Psittacula echo. Next base: position 14,298,690 of record NC_137747.1, on the reverse strand, counting down.
AGGGATTCGCAGCCTGTTTATTCTCCTGAAGTTTAAAATGCACCTGGGAGTCAGAATAACAGATTTAACCCACTTGTGAGCAGGCATCCTCTGAGATCAAGAGTGGTCATTTTCAGATGTGGGGTGCTCTAATGGTTCTAGGAAATTTTAAGTGTATTGCCTCTTTACTTCCACTTTTGCACCCAATTATGGAATTTGTTACACCCAAGAGACCCTTGGAATAAAAAAAAAGCTGAAGAATGAAATCACTTTGCACATCTCTACATTGGTTAGTTTTTGGTGTAAGAAATCTCTTTAAAGAAGGATTGTCAGACCTTGAAACTTGACTATTTTGTACGAGTGTGTGCACGTCTGTGCCAGTGGCTTCTTCATCTTCAACCAGCTCTTCCTTTTTATTTATTCCCATAAATACAGGAGGATATGGCAGGGAAAACTGTGCAGGTGGAACTGAGTAACGGCTCTCAGGGTTTCTATAAATTAACAACACCCAACATGACAATGTACATGTCGTCTTTATCAATTTACTCGCTGAGCCCATGCCAAATGTTCTGCAATAAACTTCCTCCCTGTTTCACACCTAATCATGTGTAGCATAAATCCCATAGATCAGAGACTGCTCACAGGGCTGAGGAAGGATCAGCATGCAGTGTTTATCCTCAGATGTGATCTAGCTGAGACAGCTGTTCTCCCCTGCTCACCCCCTACCACAGCAAAGGAACTTCTATCCACTGAATAATCCGGGTTAGGCTTATTTTCTGGTTCGAATGCAAAGCATCTGGACATCTCCCCATGTGCTCTGCTCTCCACCACCTCTTTTCTTTCTGCTTTGTTTGTGAACAAGCTGCAGGTGAACAGTGCTGCTCAGCACTTTGCAGACCTTATCCGCTATTTTTATAAACAGCACAAATGTGATCAGCACATCAGCCTGATTATCTCCAAAAGGATTCGAGGAGAAGACTGCCAGACAGCTTCAAGTCTTTGAAAATCCTATTAAGGTTAAAGAAAGTAAGGAGCATTCATAGCAACGAGTGGTGATGCGGTGGATTACTGCTGTAATTCAAAGTGTGGAGAGAGAAAAGCCCCACCATCATACTCTGTCTGTTCACGTCACACCAACAGCATAAGAGAATTGTTAAAACTGCCTCCTTTTTTGAAGAGAAAGCTAAATATTCTACTAGAAAGTCACTCTCTTGGCCTCTTGTGCCACATTTTGCCCGCTGCTCACAAATTACACTTTGTACAAGTTTTTGACATCCTTTCTGCTGTTGTAGATGCTTGTCCTGCTTTTCAGAGAGCCAATAGCTCAGGCAGAGCTCTTGCTCTCAACCAGTCTGGATAAATGGGGAGGTGCGCATAGAATCACAGACTGGTTTGTGTTGGAAGGGACCTTAAAGCTCCTCCCGTTCCAACCCCTGCCACGGGCAGGGACACCTTCCACTGGAGCAGCTTGCTCCAAGCCCCTGTGTCCAACCTGGCCTTGAACACTGCCAGGGATGGGGCAGCCACAGCTCCTCTGGGCACCCTGGGCCAGCGCCTCAGCACCCTCACAGGGAAGAGCTTCTGCCTAAGAGCTCGTCTCAGTCTCCCCTCTCCCAGGTTAAAGCCATTCCCCTTGGCCTGTCCTTACATACCCTTGTCAAAAGTCCCTCTCTAAATGCATGTTGTGACAATGCACACCAATACTTACAGCGGTATTTGGGTTTGTAAAGGCTTGAAATATGTGGGGTTTGGATTTAGTGGTCTGGATCTGCAAATGTAGCACAGCATCTGCATTTCCATCTGGGAAACAGGCAAGAAATCTGGATAGACATATGGGAGTCACTGGGTTTGAGATTTCTAACACTGATAGATAAGCACCTAAATTTTCAACAGTAACATCCTTAGCTCAAAGGATCAACTGCATTTTCTCTTTGTTGGGTGAAAGAGCAAGTGTTTCAGACCAAAGCTCCACTGATAAAGAGTCAGAGCTCCTGTATGTCCAGAAGAGCTGCGCTCTTGTTGGGAGGCCACACACTGCTGCTGGGACTCACTGTGTTGCCTTGATTTAGCTGTGCAAGAGCCTGGGACAAGAAATTCAGCACAAAAGCTGAATGAGTGCTTTGGTCACACTTGGCTCTAAGAAGTCACACCCAAGTGTTGGCAGAGATGTGAAAATAAGGACGTGCCTTGTGGTACATAAACAAGATCTGGTTTCAAATCAGTTCCTCTTTGCAAACCTTGAGAAAAGGTTTCTGCTTGTCCTTTTCTTGCCTCATCTGCTTTCACATTGCTTTTCTTCATAAGCCTAAGTTAATTCTTCCTGCTGTTAGCCAAGTGTGGCTGGGTATACACGCATAAGTGTACATAGACCTGTGCATATATATACATCTCTACCTACATATATATATACACACATCTATATGTAGCATCTCAGTGCAAATTTTTACATCCTTGCAATCTCCTGGAAAACTCGCCATCAGGTATTAAAAGGCAGAAACCTCCAGGAAGGCTGATAAATCATCCTGAGTGCGATGTGTGTAGGGGAAGACATTTTGGAGATGATAAAAAAGAAGCACATTTTCAAAATGTCAATGAACCCTCGTAAATGGTGAGCAGCTTTTCAGCTGTCTGCCCACTTATTAGAGGTGGGCAAAGTCTGGTACCTAAAATATTCAACTAGGACAAGCTAGAGCAGAAATGACACTGTAGCCTTTCCAAGCCTATAAAAAGGGAGGGATCAGAAATGATGGGGGGAACGAATTTCCCACAAGCCTATTTTTCAGAAACCAGAGTTCAGGTGGTTCCTGAGAATTGCAAGAGGTAACTCCTCATGAGAAATTCTCTTAGAATACATAGGATGACATTACTGGGCAGGAAGGTAACAGGAGGAAGAAGCATCACATGTGTGTGTTACTCAGGAAGCTGTTTGTATCAATTTCTACTTGTCCGTATGTTTTGTTACACAAATTAATAGCTGGGAATGCCACCACAGTCTACTGTGTCTACTAACTCTCCAAATTCCAGTATCTCTCCTATGTTTACACATGGTAGACATCAGAAATACTGAACATAAACACAAATATAATAGCAGAAATTAGGTGTGATGATTCCTGTAGCTGATAATACATTCATTATGTTCCTGCTTTTGAGTACTCCAGGGAACAGGATGCTCACTTCCCTCACCACCATCACAATTACAGAGCATTTTACAATGACATCCTAGGTCTTTGTTTTTCCTTCTTTATGATTGGTAGAATAACCATTTAGAAATAAAACTCCTGCACCCTTTTATTAAAGAAGATAGGGAGCAGAGAAGGTTGTATTATATATGGCATTTTTATGAAACATTAGGCACAAAGTGATAGCCATATTATTGTATATTAGAGAGCTCTGAAGGATGCTCAGCCAACGTGAAAGCTTGATTGCATGAACATTCAAATACATCTTTTTGAAAGGAGATATGGGCTAATGGAGCAGCTAACAGGCCATGGTGCTGGCAGCTGAGGGGTTGACTTTTAAAGCAAAGTTATGGCTGATAGTTTTAATTTCCAAAATATGTGGCTTATTTTTGTAAGACAATTGAAATATCCACAGCTATTTTCTAATATGCCTGGGATCTGGTTCATCTCCCACGTTTTCAGCACTGGTTTCAGTGCATTTATGCCTGATCCATGTCAGGGCAACAAAGAGGAACTCCAGCTGCATGTTTCTTTATATATGCCTCTTCACACAAGGCGTTTAAGCCTGATTCTAAATCTATCCCTATTCAGCAAAGACTGATGCAGATCTTAGGCTTTCACTAAAGAAACATGTTTAAAAGCTTTGCTTAATAGGAATGAACCGCAAGCCAGGGCTTTAGGAGCAGCTTTAGGTTAGTACCTGCACCTTTCCTGATGAACCTTGCTTCAGAAAAGGATCATTATTTCTGAAAGCCAGTATCTGTGGTGTGAAGCTAGACTTCTACTGAGCCTGCACAGAAGATCATTACTTGGCTGCAGCATCTCAGCAGACAAGTATTTGACATTGATACCCATTTACCAAAGGCAAAAAGAAAGAATTAAAGAGGAAAATAAATAGTTAAATAGTAGATTGCATTTTTAGCAGACTTCCCTAACTGCATCTGCAGAAACTGCAAAGCTCTCTGTTCTGTGACAGCACAATCCTCACTCAAGCATGTACAACACGTTCATGTACAACATGTGCACACAGGAGCTCCAGAGCCTACAATTCATAGCGCCAGTAAACCCCCCCTCCAGGTCCCCCAGCTTGTGCACAGCCAAGGTATGCTTGTGCGTTCTATAGACGCAGTCTCAAAAGGCAGCTGGAAACTTCTTTCACTGTGTTCCACAGTAAGTGCACGTTGACTGTAGTTAAAATCATTTCTATTTTGCAAGGGCAGCTTGGTAACACGCTTCCTTTCATGCAGGGCCATGAATTGCAGCAGCAATTAGTGAGAGACGTGACTGATAGAAGCCATGCTTTCGAAAGGTCAGAGACAAGTTTCCTTGCTCACAGTAGCTGCATGAAGCATCAGATCTGAAAGGGGCTAAAAGCTGAACAATGGGTTCAGGTTTGTAGCAGGCATATTGGACCCACATAGATGTAGACTGTACTAAAAGACCCACTATCCCTATACAATATCCAGTCCCCAAAGCTCCTGAATCCTGCTGATGAAGCCATTCAAAAGGCTAAAGCCCGATGTGTGTCTTTCCTCATGGAAATCTCCAAAGCCATTTCCTTCCTAATTCATAGAATCACAGAATCCCAGCCTGGTTTGTGTTGGGAGGGACCTTAAAGCTCATCCAGTTCCAACCCCTGCCACGGGCAGGGACACCTTCCACTGGAGCAGCTTGCTCCAAGCCCCTGTGTCCAACCTGGCCTTGAGCACTGCCAGGGATGGGGCAGCCACAGCTTCTCTGGGCACCCTGTGCCAGCGCCTCAGCACCCTCACAGGGAAGAGCTTCTGCCTAAGAGCTCATCTCAGTCTCCCCTCTGGCAGGTTCAAGCCATTCCCCTTGGCCTGTCCCTACAGGCCCTTGTCCAAAGCCCCTCTCCAGAAGCACTTAGCACACACATCAGGGAGATCAGGGCTGCTATCGCTCATCACAGTGTGACATGAACCTTCCCAGTCTGTGCAGCACCATGAGACAAGTGGGGACAAGCTGGAGGAGGTCTCCATCTGCATGTGCCTCCTTGCCTCCTCCCTTCACTGTCTGAGCTGCAGCCCTGACACCCTCATCTCCCCAGGGACATCAAATGGAGCAAGTGGAGGACAAGGTCTGGTGCAAGGCACATTCGTCTCCAACACAGGCCAACAGAGCACAGATGGGAAGATTTCCTTTGGCCCCAAATTAAGCAGTTTCTCCAATGCAATCTGCCAAGAGTGCACGAAAGCAATATCTATAAACAAACACATTCAGGCTTTTCCTTTAAGAATAAAAACCTTCTAAACTTAATGTGTTGCACTTACAGGTACTTAGGGGCTAGAAAACCTTACACTATCCAAAGCTTCATTAGGGACTCATGTAGCTACAGATAACAGGGATAGGTATAACTGTAACCAGACCTGAGATTGATTGCTCTGAAAAATAGGTAACAATTAACCAAACAACAAAAGAGTCCAAGCAAGTGAACAGATGAAGTTTGCAGTTCTGTGGTGTGAAGGAAAGCTTGGAAGTGTAACCCACCTGTAACACATGGCTGGGTACTGCTGGGTACCCATCCCTCCATAGACAGCACGACCAGACAGTCCTCCATGAGCCAGGCCAAAGGCACTGCATAGCTGGAGCACCCTGAGATTTGACCATCCATTCAAGGCTCCGTAGACATAAGTATAAAAGTTATTATAGAAGTCACCATCTATTCAACTTCCACAGATATTTTCTCATTCATTTGGACATTTGGGCATGCTTATGCTTAGCAATCCCTGTGACCAACACAAATTCTGCTCTCTATGCAATACAGATCTATTCTATATATCTAATATATCTAATACATTCTAGATAATTTTTCTGCTTTTCTATGAAATTAAGATAAAGCCAGCACCCTCCATAGTGTATCTTAGACTGATATCAGACAGAAAGGTCTACTTTACGCCTCTTCTCCCTGTTCTGTGAGCACAGCAACAGAGAAAATCAGCACAAAAAGCCTTTGATTTTCCTTGTGTTCTTATTTATTTCTGTTTCAACCAAAGTTTTCCCTGTTTAAATCTCAGTTTGCTTCCTTCTTCTGCAATTGGGGTCACCACAGCAGGAGTGAAGGCAGCACTTATCTGGTCACACACAACAGACACCAGCCCAGCAGAAATACAAGCAAGCGCTCACCACATAACTCTAATTGTTAGTGCAGAATTGCACTGACCTAAATGGAATTTCACCTTGGGAGTTTGGGCTGAATTGAGTGAACAGAGGTGAAATTCCCCAGGCACATGACAAATCCTGTGGCTGGCATAGCCAGCGCCCCGCAGCACTTCATCAGGCCTTCGGAGCCCACCATTAACTCCACAGAGTGCTGTTATTAGGGAGAGGAGAACAGCTGTAAGTGTCTCTTAATGCCAGTGGGGAGCTGCAGAGTGCTAAACTACTGCATGTATAATATAAAAGGAAGAGGGATATAGCTGCACTGAATCAGTTTAGGCCACTGAGGTCTGTTTGTTTCAATTATCACCGGTACACTCACGTCCCCTGAAAGCCCCTATTAGCTCCCAATGTGTTCTTTTACACATAGGCACCTTTTCAAATAGCTTTCACTTTAATGAAGCTTTCTTTTTTTATAGCACACGTTGGAGCAGATATCAGAAAGAGAGCCTGAGCCCTTAAAAATAAACAGGTCAAACGTGTCCCTGGTGTAATGCAATGGGATGTGTTGGTACTTAGTTCAGATCAAAGCTGTTGGGCAAGTGAAATGGTGGAAAAAGGGGGAAAAGAACAAAGATTGAAACCAAATAAAGGCCTGCCTTCTCTCCCCTCCTGGTTTCCGTTCAACAGGTCAGTGCCTGATGTTTCCACTTGGCAGTGAGGCTTTCATGGATAAGCAGTCACATCTATCATTTGCCCCCTGCTAGCTGTTTAACAAGCCCTGCTAGGGAAAACACTGAATTCATACCTGGTGCCTCCATTCACGCCTACACTTACGTAGCTGGGTGGCAGGGAGAAGCCTCCGAAGAGGACCATGGCTTCCTATGTCTTTTGCCTGGCTGCTGCTACCACAGAGGGAGAAGTTTGAACTTGTATAGAATGCCCAGGACTGCACCTCAATTACAACTCCAAAACCATCAAATAAAGGCAAGAAGGCAGAGCTCAGATGCTGCCGTCCCCCTGTGCCTGTGACACTGCCCTGGCAGCAGCATTGCTCTTTGCCCTGGAGAAGGGACCTGTGAGCATAGCCCGTAAGGCAGCAGAAAGGGGATGGTGCTGCAGGACCGGTTCCATGTGAGCATGCCAGCAGTGCAGGCTCCCGGCAAGGCTCACAGACAAGGAAGGGATCCTTCAGCTCTCACTGAAACTGGATGGGATTTTTTTCACCTCATTATACACTTGCAAGTCCGCAGCCAGCTCTGCTCAGTCGGGCTGCTAGGAAATGCTGCCTTATTTCAAGACTGAATTTCTCCACACCCATTTCCCAGCCTTCTTGTTAGGCTCTATTTTGCAAGGTCAAAAGGCCCTTGACTCTCCTGACTCCTCTCCATGCACAAGTTCTTAAAATGAATGATAAAATCTCCTCTCCATGTTTTAATAAGATAATGAATAGAATTTTCTGTGCTTCAGGTCATGTAACTCGTTTTCCATCCCCTGAATCATTTTCATAGCCTTCCTTTGAGGTCTGTGTAAGATCTTCCTGCCACTCCTGAAGAGGCAAGGCCAGAGGTGGATGCAGTCCCCCGGCAGCCGTCGCTACAGTACTGAAGACAGAGGTGAGGATGCTCTCCTAATTTCACTTGATTCTTTTCGGAGTTACCCTTCTGCTGCAGAGCGAGAGCTCACTTTGTGGCTGCTGCCCACAATGACCCCCAAGTCCATGCCAGAGCCACCATGTTCCAAGACAGAATCTCCCATCCTGTAGGTCCACCAGCATCCTTGCCAGCTGCATCAGCTGAAATGTGGCTGTATTTAACTACAAGTGCTGGGACTGTCGGTACTGATGTGAGCAATGTGAACATCATCACCTTCGCAGGAAGCCTTCTGCTGCCATCGGGGTCTCCCTGCTCTGCATCACAGAATCCCAGACTGGTTTGTATTGGAAGGGACCTTAAAGCTCATCCAGCTCCAACTCCTGCCATGGGCAGGGACCCCTTCCACTGGAGCAGCTTGCTCCAAGCCCCTGTGTCCAACCTGGCCGTGAACACTGCCAGGGATGGGGCAGCCACAGCTTCTCTGGGCACCCTGTGCCAGCGCCTCAGCACCCTCACAGGGAAGAGCTTCTGCCTAAGAGCTCATCTCAGTCTCCCCTCGGGCAGGTTCAAGCCATTCCCCTTGGCCTGTCCCTACAGGCCCTTGTCCCAAGCCCCTCTCCAGCTTTCCTGCAGCCCCTTTAGGCACTGGAGCTGCTCTCAGGTCTCCCCTTCAGGAGCCTTCTCTTCTCCAGGCTGCCCCAGCCCAGCTCTCTCAGCCTGGCTCCAGAGCAGAGCTGCTCCAGCCCTCGCAGCATCTCCATGGCCTCCTCTGGCCTCGCTCCAGCAGCTCCACGTCCCTCTTGTGCTGCTGCCCCAGAGCTGGATCAGGGCTGCAGGGGGGGTCTCCCCAGAGCACAGCAGAGGGGAAGCATCACACATGTGGATGCAGAACTGACCACAGTTTGCAGCCTGGACTATCTCGGTAAATCAGAATTGATTGCAGGTTTCTTCATCCTGGATTCTGGCATTTCAGCAGTTAACTGCACAAACAGCTGAGACCTCCACAGGCACAGGCAGCCTGGAGCTGCCACAGGTATCTTCACAATGAGCCTTCCTCACTGCTCACCCAGCACCAAGGGCACAAGGGGCCACGGTTTTCCTGAGCCTGAATGAAAACTGAAGAGGATCTCAGTGCTATGAGTGGATGTGCAGTGAAAGCTGCAAGTAGGGAGCTTATGGCTATTACTGACCTCTCCTTTCTTACTCTAAGAAGGGGAGCCTTTCATGCACGGTGCCTTCAGTGCCCTGAGGGCTGGAGGAAGGGGAAAGTGCACCATAAACCAATACAAACACAACCAAGCGTACAGCAATTCTGGAAGGAATTTTAGCAAACATTTCCTTTTGCAGAAATTTTTTCTGAAGAGAAAATAAGAACAGTCTTGTCCTTACGAGGAGACAGATTCCACCAAACAGACTATTTTTTACAGTAGCTGATGCCACTGCCAGCACACAGGAAAGCAAACAGTGATTAAAAGAGTCTCAAATCTATTGCTGCAAGTGAAAAAGGACATGGAGTATATATAAATATATATATATATATATAAATATATATATAGCTGCATGGGCAGCTATTTTTAAGATAAGCAGCAGTGTTGCCTGCTGCTTCCACACCACCACAGTTACAATCTCTGGTGGGTCACACAGTTGCTTTCATCTTCTTTTCAAACCCATAACCAGATCTATAACCAGTGTCCTGTGAATCACTGCAGTGGCTCCTAAGATAATGAAGGTGGTTGTTCAAGACAGATTCATTAAACTCCTGAGACTTGCACCTGAGTGCAAATTGTATTTGCAGGTCTTAATGACGAGTGAAAGGCAGCCCTAGGTTAGATCAGCAGAAAAGTCCAGGTGATTCTGATTTACAAGGTATCTAGAGGAGGGGTAAGTATATATACACGTGTGCACTGCATGCATGCCAGGCTTTCCATGGGTGGCAAAGCAAAGAGGTTCTGTTCAGTGCCCCAGATCCTGGGCTAAAGCACTCTATGTAAAAGTGACATGCTGGAAGGTTGGGAACATGCCCACATTTCCACAGGTGGATATTGAGTAATCCCTTAAACCCCTGAGAAGCAAAGAGGTGAAGGCTGGAACAGGGCTGAAGTGCAGGCAGTTTCCTTTATCCTGCAATAAAAACAGAAGATCTCTCATTAGCCCAGTTTTAAAGGGGGAGGGAGGTAAGAGAAGATATATCCACTGGTGTTAAGTGGAATAAAGAATTATATGCAAACAGTGCAAGCCTGCAGCAGCTGCAGTCAAGAAAACAAATCAACCATTTATTACTTCTCCTTCGGTGTTTTTAAACATTTATAGGGTGCCATCAATAACCAGGTTAACTGTGAATGGCTGATAGTGTACTTCCAAAGCCGCCTTCAACCTGCAAGCATCAGAACTGCTGTGAAAGGGGCTTTTCATCAATGGCAATACTTACATGGCCCTTTAACAGTTTTCTGCATACCTTATGGCAGAATCCTGTTCAGCAAGTCACAGCGGGCTTTGCATGATATTATTAATGAGTGGAGCCAAAGACCATTGAGCAAATGGGAACAAACCAGGGTAATTCTTTGTGCCCTCTCTGGAGAAAGAAATCAGGCACCATTTTTGCCAAACAGAGACTTCAGCAGCATCCACAGCTGAGCAAATGAAGAGGCTTGATGGTCCCTGCTATTTAACAAGGTAGAAATGAATCCTGAGTGAGCTCATTCCTGCTCATAGCACTTTGCTTAACCAAGAACACCCAAACCCCCCAAACAAACTGCATACTTGTGCAGTGACCTGGTGTCAGAACTGAAGAATCTGTCTCCAGACTGATTTAATCATATCAGAAAGATGGATGCCAGGATTCATTACTGTGACAACCTGCTTACTGGTCAATCTCATTATCCACCAGCTTTCAGCTAGGCTGAGACAAGCTTATGTGACATCGACCTGCACTGGGGATCATACAGAGCTGCCTCCTGGTTTCAGGATGCTCCTGGAGTCTGCATGCGATGCTGAGCAGCTGAAGGCTGCATCATGCACATCCCTTTTTTCCTAATCTGGCTGCTGTATTTTACCTATTCCCTTCCTGTCAGTTCTCTGGCATGTGTGGATGCACCCTTTTCACCCAGGTGGATGGAAACAGGGCATCAGAAAGCACAGGTACCACTTGAAAAAGAGTTTCTGATCCCTCTCCAGATGCGCATTTTTATGTGAAATCCCACTGACTTCCTGAGGATGAAATCCACAGAAGTCTGTTATTTTTACCACCTCACAACTCATTCAGGCCAACTCCCATTTGGGTTTGCCAGACTCCCTTCAGCAAAATAAGAACTCACAGTATAGGGAAGGAAGGAAAATGTGCTTATGGTATTTCTGAAGCATTTTCCATTTTGGTGACATGCAACAGATCTTAGCGTTGTGCTCAGCTCCGGTGAGAAGGGCAGTGAACAGAGCCAGCTCCTCCTTTGGCAGCTGATTTCACTGTGGGGTAGCAGGTACTAAGCACCCACTGAGAAGCGGGCAAGTGTTGGGTCCTGCCTCCGTAGCAGGAGAGCTACGTCCCACGAGTGATTTCTGTAACTGCTGCACAGAACATGAATTACTCTCCTACAGACCCTGCTCAATGAGGCTGTAAATACAGATACGTGTCCTACAGAAAGCACATCCTTCAGTTTATAACTTCTGCCGGAGCTATGACATATCTTTCACAAAGACATTTAGCCTCCAGCTAAGGACTTCAAATGATGGAGAACCCACCTTGCTGCCAGGTAATTTATTTCAGTGCTTAATTACTCTCACTAAAAAGTGTGTCCCATATTTCTAGTCTGCATTTGTTTAGCAACTGCTCTAGAGCAAGTTCTTAAATGAGCTCAAATGCATGCTGGACCAGGACTTTGAGAGTTCATTAATGCAGTTTGGATAGCCAGAGAGTGGAGACATGCTCAATAAAGCTGATGTTTATGTATCACTATCAATTCAAAAAGGTGAAACACACTGAACGCCTTTGCAAAACAACAGGCTTGTGCATTTTTAGACATCTTAGTGGAATTTCAATAAAGTCATAAGAAATAATCTACTTAATTTCCACCAAAACCTGCTCTCTATAATGTAAAGGTAGAACAGTTTTATTCCTCATCTTTAGAGGAAAATATTCACTCCATAATCCCTTGCAAGCCTGAGCTGAAAAACATTTATCCTACCATTTAAATTTTTTTCCTCCATGACTTGTAAATGCTGCTGCTTTTCCCTAGAGATAGAACCATAGAATCATAGAATAGTTTGGGTTGGAAAGGACCTTAAGATCATCCAGTTCCAACCCCCCTGCCATGGGCAGGGACACCCCACACTAAACCATGGCACCCAAGGCCTCATCCAACCTGGCCTTGAACACCGCCAAGGATGAAGCACTCAGAACTTCCCTTGGAAACCCATTCCAGTGCCTCACCACCCTCTCAGTAAAGAATTTCTTCCTTAGATCCAATCTAAACTTCCCCTGTTTCAGTTTGAACCCGTTACCCCTTGTCCTGTCACTACAGTCCCTGATGAAGAGTCCATCCCCAGCATCCTTGTAGCCCCCCTTCAGACACTGGAAGCTGCTCTGAGGTCTCCACGCAGCCTTCTCTTCTCCAGGCTGAACAGCCCCAACTTTCTCAGCCTGTCTTCATACAGGAGTGTGGAGACATGGTTAGCAAGCAAAGGTCATGTTCCCATGTCTGAGCTTAATTAAGCACAGATTCTGTGAAATTGAGAAAAAACACCAGTTGTGTACAGTTACCAGCAGTGTAAAAACCCTGGAAGTTAACCAATAGAGATAGAAGACCAGCTGGCCAACCTTGTAGCTAAAAATTGTCTGTGAACTAGGAGTAGAGACCTTGAGGGGAGGATGTGTATATGAGCAGGGGAAATCACCGAGATGCACCTGGAATGTACCCAATACTGTATATGCCAACCAATCACTGCGGGAAGCTGTGTGTACGTGGCAGTTTGACACTATATATACCCATTATTTGAGCACAATAAACGGATCACTTTTATCAATCATATTGATTGTGCATGTGTTCCGTCCGTGCGCGACGACACAGGAGGTGCTCCAGCCCCTGATCATCACTTCCTTCTAGTTGGGATGCAACACTCCTGAGCTTGGAGCAGGTGATCCTTGAATAACAACCAACAGTCTTGGGCCCCCCTGCCCTCTAGGGCTGTGTCCCATGGAACCTTACTAAGCAGGTTCCTGAAGAGGCCAGAGTCTGCTCTCCTGAAGTCCAGGGCAGTGAGCTTGCTGCACGCTCTTCTCACTGTGCTGAGGATCTTGAATTCGACCATCTCGTGGTCACTGCAACCAAGGCTGCCCTGGAGCGTCACATTTCCCACCAGCCCTTCCCTGTTGGTGAGCACGAGGTCAAGCATGGCACCTCTCCTTGTCGGCTCCTCTGTTACTTGCAGAAGGAAGTTGTCTTCCACACAATCAAGGAACCTCCTGGATTGCTTGTGCCAGGCCGTACCTTCACTCCAGCAGATATCAGGGTGGTTGAAGTCCCCCATGAGAACAAGGGCCTGTGAGTGTGAGGCTGTTCCTATCTGTCTGTAGAGCGCTTCATCCACAGAGTCCTCTTGATCAGGCGGTCTATAACAGATTCCCACAGTAATGTTCCCCATCGCTGCTCTCCCTTTAACCCTGACCCACAAACTCTCTGTCGACTGCTCACCCATCCCCAGACAGAGTTCCATACTCTCCAGCCTATCCCTAACATAAATAGCAACTCCCTGTCTGCCGGGCCTGTCGTTTCTATAGAGCCTGTAACCTCCCATTCCAACACTCCAGTCGTAGGAGCCATCCCACCATGTTTCTGTGATGCCTACTACATCATACTCCCGTAGTCGTGCACACATCTCTAATTCTCAGGGGTGCCAGGTTTGCATTCCTGACACTGATTGATTCAAGGGGGAGAAGTATGTAACATTTGCTATGACAAGATGAGCACATGCAATCCTTGGACAGATGTACCAGTGAGAGAGGTAACATTTTGAGCCTTGAATCTATTCAGATGTTATCTGGGTTCAGATTCTATGAGAAATCATTTAGAATATGCAAAGAGAAATAACTACAAAGACAAATCTCTTCTTCCTTCCCCTACCAACATGCAGCCATCAGAAAAAAGCAAGATTCAAGAGGACTTCACACTTGTTGAGACCATAATTCACAAATCTCTCCTAGTTGCCAAACAGTGCTAAGGTGACCACAAAGAAGGATCATTGATTGCTTTTTCTTATGCCATGAAGAATGATGAAAGGTATCGGCATTCTCACCCTGTTCAGCTTCAAACTCAAATCAGTTTTGGAAACAGGATTTTTAACTTTCTTGGTTTGGGTCATTTCAAATATTTCAGTTCAATGTCATTGGAATCAGCTCAGTTCACTCCACTCCATTGTTTTGTTCTGCTTTTTCAAACATAATATTATTATGGTTAAAGACAAATGAGCAAACCCAAGTTATTTTATGCTGGAAAAAAGGGATAACCAAAGCCTAGAAATATACGCTTAAAGAAAAATATAAATCAATAGCATTTTTTTCTGTGAATGATTTAATCCACTTTTCATGAACTGAGACATTCTGAATTAAAAGAAATTTTGTTCAAAAAATTCTCAACAACCCCCAGCAAATATATTTTCTTGTGTTTATAAACCCTTTTTGTCTCCCTTTGCAAGTACCTGGTGTGCTTCAATAAGAACCTCTTCTCTTACCCAATAAATTCAATATACCCATCACCAAATGTGGGGAAAGTACAGCATGCCAACGACTTCAACAAGCATTTCTCTTCTACTTTATTGATAGTTACCTGGCAAGCCTTCAAGGAGCTGACCCTGAAGCAAAACAGATGCATGGAGCCTTGTAACACCTACATCTTCATTTCAAATGTATTGCTTTTAGAAGTACTGTAGGTGTCTAATGGGACTTGGGAAAGCCACATTTTCCTTCAACTACACCCTCAAAGTATATCAAGAGTGTCAAATAAAGAGGAACTAATTCTATTTTGCTTGCTTTCAATAAGAAGGAGGATTGTCTCTCCTCCCCTTCTCACCCCAAGCAACAGCATTGGCAGTAAAGAATATCTTTTCTTAAAGCATAATGTAGAAGCAGCTCTCATTCACTCCAGAAAATCCTGTTTAATCCCTGGATTTGTATCGTTTGATGACTAGACTGAGAAATCTGGCTCCATCTAATCCTTCGGCTTCTGAAGAAAAATGGCTTATTTAAATATTTAGCTGCACTTTGTCAATACCAGCAGGACAGGGGTGATGGACTACAGCAGTTATGCTGGGTGCATCTCCATTAACACACCGTTTCTTCCAGGTATGGAGTCTGCCTCTTGTCTGGTTTATTTAATGATCAGGACTGAGAAGGAATCTGAACAACCCCTCAGCAGCTTGTGCTCATTTGAGGCTGGATATCAATTAGTGGTGCACAAGTAGCCAGTGAGTCGGGATGATCACAATGGTGGATTAGACACAGACTCTGCAAGCAAGTTTTCTCCATACCTCATGACATGCTAATTTGCAGCAACCAAAACACGAGGAGATAATAAAGGTTCAGCCATGGGAGCTAAAGGAGCTCTTAGTGCTCCTCAGTGTAAAGGATGACATTCTTCGTGCATCATGTGATGAAAGCAATCAACACTTCCCACCAAACATCAGCCGTGTGTTTCTCTCATGAACTATTTCTTATAGGTAGCTAGAGAGATGGAGACAGAATTAGAGAAGAGAGACACACCTGTGTTCACAGCAATGCCTTCAGCACCCTGGCCTCGGTGACAGCAGTGATATGCTGGCTCCACAGATATCAGGCAGGGGTTCACCAGACTTGCAGCTTGAGTCCAAGGATGCACTGCCCAGGATGTGTTCATATGCACCCCATTCCCCTTGCTTTCCAGACCGTGCTGGAAAAGCCCTTACAGTCCAGAGCAGAGATGGAGACTCAGCCCATGGCAATATGGCAGTCACAGAGCTGGGCATGTACACTCACAAGCCCAAACACTCCTGGGTCTGCTGGGTGCCAGAATAAACCAGTCAAGAATAAATCTGAAGCCATCCACTGTTTTTCATCCTTGGCAGGATGATCATTTCTTATAGGGTGGATCCAGTCTTACCTCACTGACAATTGTAAAGACAAATACAAAGAGAGTGTACATCAATGACAACAGACTTATCACAGAAACCTGACTTTGAGCTCCAGTTCCTTTCCCCCGGCCCCAAATCTTTTCTCCTTCTGTCTAGGCCAGAGATTCTGTTCCTGCTACCATTTTCTGTATGCTATTCATAAGGTTTCTGCATGTAGGGTGAATTCATTTGGCTGCTACTTTTAATACTGATGCTTTCATATCATATGTACCTGTATGCACATAGGCTTCATGTGAATTATTTCCCTCTTGGTCAGAGCAGTGCACAAGAAACAAATATTTGTTCCGGGTGAATTACTGTATGTTAATATTATCATGCAACACGAGAGGTAAAGTGTGGTAATCTGGTAAGTCCCAGTTACTTTGTGTTCCACACACACATGGTGTAAATCTCGTGAAGTCAGTTTGGATGCCCAGAGGACAGACAAAGACAACAGAGACCTTTGCATGTCACTTCATCATCAGGTAACAGACATCCGTTTAGAAACACAATTTAATAATATAGTTTATAGTGCACATTGAAGTACTGAAAGCAGTCCTGACCACTGACAGGGTAGGAACAAGTTCTCTCCATCCTTAGTGCAGCTAGGATTTGGGGGTGCAAGAGGCAGCTCAGCGCTCCCTCTGTACTTTAGAAGTGAAAAAACCCTGTTCTTCCCCTCTAAAAAAAAATCTATTCAAAACCTGCCAGAAATACAGGCTGCACAAACACATTTTTCCTATCTATTTCTCCTGCTATAAGGCATTATTTATACTGGAAAGATGCCTGCACAGAAGGTGCGATGGGGAGGTTTAATCAGTCAGTCTGCAGACCTGACCTGTATTCTCCACCTCAGCCTCCACTGCAAAGGAATACACAGAGGACACCTTAAAAAATAATTAAAGGCAGACCACACAAAGGATCTACACAGCACTGCCATCTATTAATGGAAATGATGGATGCTCTGTATTAACCTTGCTGCAGTCGCAGCCCTATATACAGGGAGAGAGGCAGCTGTGCGGGTGATTCAGGGAGGTTACCTCTTGCAAATTGTATTAATAATTCACTTGTCTGTGTGAACAAATCCCCTTCCCAGGCTGAAGGGCTGGACTAATTTAATGTTTCAAGGCTCAAATAGCCACATGGCTGCTCCAGACAAAACTGAAGCAGGAAACCTGGAGGTTAACAGCTACCCTTCCCTGAGCTCTATGGTGCACGGTGTTGCCCAGCCTCTCTTGTGGGGTGGTAGAAACCAAAGCTGTCCAGAGCCTGAGGGATTTACTGGTACTCATCAAACGTCAGGAGCAGAACATCAATAGCTCAGCCTTGACAACATCAGACCTGGCAGCTGGCATTGATATGTGGAAATTTTGCTTACCTTGCTCACCACAGACTAGAGTTGAGAAAAGTAAATTAATCATTTACTATGGACAGATTAATTAGTTCCGCCTTTCACCACCTATAAATTGTCTACAACCTTGTCACTGGATTCATAGAATCCCAGCCTGGTTTGTGTGGAAGGGACCTTAGAGCTCCCTCCAGTTCCAACCCCTGCCACGGGCAGGGACCCCTTCCACTGGAGCAGCTTGCTCCAAGCCCCTGTGTCCAACCTGGCCTTGAACACTGCCAGGGATGGGGCAGCCACAGCTTCTCTGGGCACCCTGGGCCAGCGCCTCAGCACCCTCACAGGGAAGAGCTTCTGCCTAAGAGCTCATCTCAGTCTCCCCT
This sequence comes from Psittacula echo, assembly GCF_963264785.1. NCBI lineage: Eukaryota > Metazoa > Chordata > Aves > Psittaciformes > Psittacidae > Psittacula > Psittacula echo. The sequence goes on along the minus strand of NC_137747.1, from coordinate 14,280,959 downwards.
CTGGCAGGTTCAAGCCATTCCCCTTGGCCTGTCCCTACAGGCCCTTGTCCCAAGCCCCTCTCCAGCTTTCCTGCAGCCCCTTTAGGCACTGGAGCTGCTCTCAGGTCTCCCCTTCAGGAGCCTTCTCTTCTCCAGGCTGCCCCAGCCCAGCTCTCTCAGCCTGGCTCCAGAGCAGAGCTGCTCCAGCCCTCGCAGCATCTCCATGGCCTCCTCTGGACTTGCTCCAGCAGCTCCACATCCCTCTTGTGTCTTACCAGAGCAGAAATAAAGCATCCCTTTCCTCAGCACAGGCTGGTTTGTTACTCACAGGTATTAAAGCATTTTGCCAGTCCCACCTGGCACTCCTCATAGCAGGTACAGCTGCTGGTGCTATGAGTGGCAAACCCAGCACAGTGGGTCCCACACCAGCTGCACTGAGTTTCATCAGAACACACTGAAGGCTTTTTGGCTAGAAAGCTCTCTAGCGCTGAGTAATCCTAATAATAACTCTGCAAACACGCTGTTAAAGTGAAGGAGTGGTCAGGGAAGAAAAGAGTTCAAATATTCTTAGCAGGGTGGCTTTGCAGGAGTTTGGTCCTCTCTGGGAGAGGAAAACCTTTTCCAGACTCACTGCTGCTGTCGATATGTTAAAAGTAAGTTTTTCAGAGCCAAGAGCCTGTGCTGCCACTTACTACACAAGCCTTTGCTCCAGGCAAGCTGGAAACCCAGGACTTGAGGAAAGGAGTAGGCAGTGGTATTCCTCACTGCAGCCGTCACCTTCACTCATTTACTTCTGTCTCAGCATTCCCATTTTTCACATATATATTCCCAAGCCCTGTTTTATTTAACCTTGTAGCTACAAGGCCACTATCCAGTTCTGCTCTTCTGACAAGGTAGGGTATTATTGTGTGCAGTTCTGATGTCCTCATCATACAAAGGACATGAAACTGCTGGAACAAGTCCAGAGGAGGCCACGAGGATGATCAGGGGCTGGAGCACCTCCTGTATGGAGACAGGCTGAGAAAGTTGGGGCTGTTCAGCCTGGAGAAGAGAAGCTGCGTGGAGACCTCAGAGCAGCTTCCAGCGTCTGAAGGGGGCCTACAAGGATGCTGGGGATGGACTCTTCATCAGGGACTGTAGTGACAGGACAAGGGGTGATGGGTTCAAACTGAAACAGGGGAAGTTTAGATTGGATATAAGGAAGAAATTCTTTACTGTGAGGGTGGTGAGGCACTGGAATGGGTTGCCCAGGGAGGCTGTGAATGCTCCATCCCTGGCGGTGTCCAAGGCCAGGCTGGATGAGGCCTTGGGTGCCATGGTTTAGTGTGAGGTGTCCCTGCCCATGGCAGGGGGGTTGGAACTGGATGATCTTAAGGTCCTTTCCAACCCTAACTATTCTATGATTCTAATCCAATCACATACACAACCCTGTGCAGAGCCCCATCATGTCTGCAGCTATAGGCAATGGCACTGCAGGTACAGGTCTTTGGTGATTTAGCAGAGACCCCACATGCTGCAACCCTATCAATGGTGTGTCCAAAGTGATCTATAAGAAACTGCAAACCACTAGCAGTGTTCTTGCTAAATTACTTAGTATTTGCTTATAGCCCCTGTGCCTTAACTGGCAGCGTTAACTTAGCTCACTGAGCTGAGATGGAAGAGAGGGAAGAGAGAGCAGAGGGGTGAGAAGATGTGGGAGCAACCAACAGGTTTTGAGAAATGCTCCAAATCTGGAGGGGAGAAAAGTGATGGATTTCAAGGCTGTGATGCTTTTCTAAGTGTTTTACTCCCCAGTTGAATGTCACCAACCTTTCTTTATGACAACCTGTACAGTGTTGAATTTCCATGTATTTTGCCTGCCTACACAGTCTAATTTGGAGTTACCTGCTAACAATAATTTAATACACTACGGAGTTTTCATACCTTTTTTTACTCCTGGAGTAGTCATCTGACAACATGTGAAGTGGGAGCCAAACACAGCCGAGACTGAGAACTCCTGTTGTCCATGTTAAATGTGGGTGGCAGAAACAGGGAATCAGGAAAGATTCAGAAGCAGCTGGTAATTATCCCAGAGCAGGGATATTTAAAGCAGACGAGTCTCACACAAACCCACTCAAATAGTTCTCTCGCTGTACATACTGCAGCTACCATGCTCCCTGCTGGGTTTACACTGCATGTACAGGAAGACTCAGGGCACAGGGGTAGCCAAAGCACAGATCTGGGGGTTTAGCCCTGGAGAGAAAGAACAGTGTGGCTTTAACTAGGAAGAACTTAACATAACTGGAAACTGTAAATGTTATGGCTTTCCAGCAGTACTGTAAGCATCGCTTTGAATACATAGCTGTGATACCAGCTGTGAGTGCCTGTGCTGGATATAATTGCTTGTTTTCCTCCTGGTGTTCTTCATCAGCCACCCGACCAACATATGAAGCAGAGGAACTTGCCATATGAGAGAGGAAATCAAGTGCAAGATTTACTTCAGTTTCTCTCTGCTACCAAAGAGAAACAAGGACAGCAGATCTCAAGGTGTAGAGGGAAGAAAGGGACATTTGCCTATAATCCTGACTGAATCCAAAGACACAGAGGAAAACCCCTATGTGCCATTTTCCCTAAGGAGCCCTAAGGCTGTTACATTATGAGAAGTGCTACCATCAGTTTGGAACTACAGGGACCAACATCTGGATCCAAGTCCAATGCAGTGGTGACAGCTGGATTCTTAGCTGCTTGCTGCCTGAGCCTGATGTACCCTTATCTATATATGGCTCTTCTGCTCCTGCTGCAGCTCATTTTGCTGCTTTGTTTCCCACTCACACCCCAGGTCTGCCTCTTTCCACCCCCACCCTCCACACTTTCATACATTCCTGTCTATAGGAGCACCTTTGCTCTCTTCCCTATACCCAAACTTAATCAATATTCAACACCAACTGAAGCAACCTGCAACCAAAAAGAGGGACACAGAGGTGCTGTAATGGCTGGAGCAGCTCTGCTCTGGAGCCAGGCTGAGAGAGCTGGGCTGGGTCAGCCTGGACAAGAGAAGGCTCCTGAAGGGGAGACCTGAGAGCAGCTCCAGTGCCTAAAGGGGCTGCAGGAAAGCTGGAGAGGGGCTTGGGACAAGGACATGTAGGGACAGGCCAAGGGGAATGGCTTTAACCTGCCAGAGGGGAGACTGAGATGAGCTCTTAGGCAGAAGCTCTTCCCTGTGAGGGTGCTGAGGCGCTGGCCCAGGGTGCCCAGAGAAGCTGTGGCTGCCCCATCCCTGGCAGTGCTCAAGGCCAGGTTGGACACAGGGGCTTGGAGCAAGCTGCTCCAGTGGAAGGGGTCCCTGCCCGTGGCAGGGGTTGGAACTGGATGAGCTTTAAGGTCCCTTTCAGCCCAAACCAGTTTCTGATTCTAACTTTGTTTAGAAAACTATGACATTAACAGACTAAACTTCAGACTGGCCACACAGCACAACTAAGAAACAAGTCCACTAAAAGTCATTTGCCTTCCGCAGCACGTAAAGCAGTCAGAGCAGATGACATTCCCCAGCAGATCCTGAGCTACCCAGCATCAGACAGAGGTTTTTCCTTCCCATTCATTCCTGCCCTCTATGGGTTTCAATGACAGAGGGAGTGAAGACAGAAATCTGAATGTTTCTATTCATATAGAAAGGCAAATGTCAAAGCAGTAGAGGAAGTTTTCACAGCTGATAGACCCTGAGGACAGGAATACAAGTGCTGTGTTTCTGGCTTCTAGCTGCCAGCATTCCCAGGCACTCACTGGACCTGATTGAACCCACAACTCCTCTATTAATGTGGGACAAAAGCAGCAGAGTTCTTTAAATCTTTACCTATTTTTGCCCAGATTTTCCTTATAGATTGAATTTGCATCAAAATAAGAGTGTTGTGGACTTGGCAGTCTCCTTTCTACGGCTGATTACTTGAAGGAAACTATATTTTCCTTCACTTCTCTCCAAAATAAAGGTGTTTTTTTTTTTCCAAGGGGAGAAATTACATTGCAAACCACTGAAGATTTGCTATTCAGCAAACAGTTCAGTTCCAAGTGCCAGCTTCACCGCTGGTTGCAATATAGACTGTGAGACACTGTCATTCTGCTATCATTTACTGTGCACAGCTTCATTGTACAGAGCTCTTGACCCTATTGAATTTGGCTCAGGAGTTACCTTACGAGAGAATTTATAAGACAGTGGCTTAAAAGGGAACTTGAAAACTGCCAGTGTATTATGCATTTGTTTAGATGAAAATATCAATGATTTTTTGTTTCCAGGAAGCCTGATGGTTACTTATAGACACATTTAAAGAAGGCGGAGGTGAACCCAGAACTTATTACCTTGTTGCCATCAGTAGGAAATAAGTAGAAATGCCTGCAGCTCCTCAGCAAAAACACTTCCAGAAGCAAGCGTTAAGATTACCAGCACTGCAGTGATGACAGAAGAAAAAACTCACAGATGTGGTATGTGTGATTTCAATTGTGGTGTGAGCATCCTTTATGGAGACTTCAACCAATAGACGCCAGAGCTCTAATTTGGACCTTTCATTTTCACTTGGAAATAAGAATAAAGAAGATGTTTGTTCTCTCTCTGGCTGCTCCCAGGTACTTTTCAAGCCAATCATTCATTTTTAATAAGCAAACAGTCCTTTTTGTGACACGAAGTTCTGAATGGAGCCATGTTCAGAATGACAAATGACTATGAGCAGCATCTTCTGCAATAATTAGCAGGGAACTTCAGCAACAACTCCTCTGATTTTTAGCATTTTTAACAGCAAGAGTAATCTTTGCAGCTCAGGGTTGGATTTCTGGAGGCAGAAAAAGGGACTCTGTTCTGCTAACTTTAGTTTGGAGTACTCACCTGATAGAAACAAACACCAGAGCCAGAAATAATGGCACTCCATCCCCCTGAGTTTGCAATGAATGCAAAACCTCATCCTCCCTCCCTGCTATAACCATCCCCAGGCACTGACAAAGGTAAAGCTCCTTCCTCCAGAGACATCAACATTTTTTCCTGCCCTCTGGGACATGATTGTGGCTTTCCAGACCATGGAAGAACACAACTGGGGATGTAAGTAGGGAAAAACACAGGATGCCACAAAAGAGAGGAAGAATAACCAAGAAAGACAAAGGTAAATAGTGATGTTCACCATGGGGAATAGCCAGTGAAGGTCTTGAGGGACTCATGACATATTGCCTGGGTAGACAACACTTAGGGAGGACTCATTTAGGGCCTGATTGTTATAGAAAGGCACTGTTGAGAAAACAAATAATTTGGGTTTATATCATGCTTTTCACACCCAAGCTATGACAGAGCAACCTGATAAATGAGGTGCAGTGTAATTTCTGACTGCTGGCAAGCAAGGGAGGTTTTATATGCACAGCAGTACTTTGCAGCCTGCCTTTGACAGCAGAAGTGCTTCTGCTGAGCAGAAAGACACTGGGTCTAAAGGCAGGAGCAAGGCAATTTGTTCTAGTGCCTCTTCCAAGGATGCTCCTTACAACCTGAATTCTCTTCTCTTGGGACTAAAGCAGCATCAGCAATAACAAGCTCATGCAGCAGTCCCATCTTGGAACCAACACAGCCATCTGCCCTTTAAAGGGATGGAAGGATCAATGTGTCCAGTCTCAGTCCTATGCAAAGTGTAGAGGCCTAAGTGCCCCTCTGGGATAACATGCTTAATACATTACAGAGTGTGCAGCATCACCCAACGGAGCCGTGTGACTTACTGTTGTGGCCCTACTTGAAGCGACTTTCGCATCATTTTCACTAATGATCACCTAGCCTTTCATGTGTGGGATGGCTGCAAGCAGAACAATTTGTCTGCATTTGTAGGGAGAAGCTATACAATCCCACTGGGCATGTTTTCCTAGCATGTGTTAACTTCTCCGGCAGCAGACCTGCATGACCTCAAGCTAACCTGCAATCCCAAACAACTGTGCTGAAAGTAAATCCGTCTTCAACCTCAGGCTGAGCTGCATGAAGGAAAGCCACATCTGAATAAAAGAAGCTAATTTGTTATCTTGTACTGAACCCTTGACAGTTTCAGCAGAGTTTGACATGATATGGGGTTTCATCAAACCAAAAGTTCAAGGTAAAAGTGGCAGAATTATGTTCAAGAAAGCCTCCCAGTCAGAATGATTGGCTTTGTCTCAAATGAGGAGAAATACACAGGCTGCACTCTGCAGAGGAATCGGTGTAAATCATTAGAAGGAAAATCTAGCAGCTTGTTTACAGCCTGGGTTACCTAAATTATGTCAATATTTCTCTTTTTTTTTTTCCCCAAGCATTCCTTCAAATGCACACAAATCACTTCCCCACCACTCAGCTTCCAAAGAAAATCAAGCAGCAACAGATCCTCCCCTCTCTCTCATACAGCTGAGAGAATAGCTCCAAAAGAGAAAACATCCAGCCCCTGCTCCCACACCTAAGGTGCCAGCACAGAAAGCTGCTGCTGGGCATCACATGGTGAGCACTGGAACATCCCCATCAACAGAGGGATTTGCACTTGCTTAGCTGCCTAATGGTCTTAAAGAGCTGGTGAATAGCAGGTATCAAAGTGTAAGGAGAAAATAAAGTATCTCTTTTGTGTTATTGACAAGAACACACAATAAAACCCCCCATGGCATCTGACCATCATTGGTGAGCATTTCACCAGAAAACCAGGTTGACCTTCACTCATCACTAATGACAACTCTGCTGCAGAATCTAACTCTGTGGATTAGCACAGGGGAGCTCTCAAAGCCTGATGTGCAGAAAGGTTAATTAAATGCTCTTTGTCATCTGTGATTACATTTGCCCTAGAGGATCACAATAGCTGACATGTCCAGGACCACTTTCTAATGTACCTGCCTGAAAAGGAACCAAATTGCAATGGATGCTCTCCTCCACTAAGGTAAAGGAAGTAATGCAATTGGATTTTACTAGACAACCAGGAGGTGCAGCAATAACTCTTCTCAGCTGCCAGAAAGTTCTGGAGGTTTATTGTTTTCTTGAGCTCTCTGAAATAAATCCCAGGGAGTAATTGCAGAACAGAGGAATAAGGCATAAATCCTGTTCAATTGACAACAACCAGAAAAGAGAAATACAACAGAGTTTCATCCCTCCTCCTGCACCCCCCACGTTGCTTCTAATGTGTTTGGGACATTTGGAAACCAGGTAGAGCCGAATGCAGAAATGCCAACATGGATGGGGAATCTGCCTTAATGTAATGCTCTTATGGGAAATCATTCCTCTCAACCCTTGGTAATGGGTTTACAAGGAAAACCAATAGAGCAGAAAACTGATAGCAGCCTGGATTATCTCACTCCAGGACTTCTGACCCTGCAGGAGTGGATTCACATAAATGACCCCAGAGAACAGCTTTCAGCTCCCACACCGTAGGCACCGAGCAGGATGATCCGATCCTTTTGCCTACTGCAGGAGGGAAAGCTGGAGCTCGTGTTCCCAGCTGCACTAACATGCTGCACTTCTCTGTCCACAGCACCATGATCCAGACTTCCAAGTTTTCCAGCTGTGGCCTTTAGGCAGCAAAGGGCCTGGAAAGAAATGGCCAGAAATGTGTCATTTTGTTGTCCAGTAATCAGAATTTTAAGGCAAAGTCTTTGGAAAAAGCTGTGTGTGGAATCCCTCCATCAACCAGTTCACAGGCAATTCAGTGCTGGAAGGGGCAGCGAATCCTTGGCAGCTCTATTTTTGCTGTTGTCACCAACTTCTACCTACTTACCTTAAAGGAGACAAAAAAAGAACGAATGACAGGGCCTGGAAATGCCGTTACTCCCTGAACAGGCAGAGCATCTGTTGCCTGGCACTGACAGTCAAAAAAGCAGTGCTGGGTGCTCACTCACTGCTCCTGGGGCATGACACAGGGAGCAGAGGAAAGCACCAAGTGTGGGATGCAAGGCCAGAGCATGTGTCTGCATGAGCCTCGCTGCTGCACTGTTGTTAAAGCATAGAATCATAGAATAGTCAGGGTTGGAAAGGACCTTAAGATCATCCAGTTCCAACCCCCCTGCCACGGGCAGGGACACCTCACACTAAACCATGGCACCCAAGGCTCTGTCCAACCTGGCCTTGAACACTGCCAGGGATGGAGCATTCACAACCTCCCTGGGCAACCCATTCCAGTGCCTCACCACCCTCTCAGTAAAGAATTTCTTCCTTAGATCCAATCTAAACTTCCCCTGTTTCAGTTTGAACCCGTTACCCCTTGTCCTGTCACTACAGTCCCTGATGAAGAGTCCATCCCCAGCATCCTTGTAGCCCCCTTCATACACTGGAAGCTGCTCTGAGGTCTCCACGCAGCCTTCTCTTCTCCAGGCTGAACAGCCCCAGCTTTCTCAGCCTGTCTCCATACGGGAGGTGCTCCAGCCCCTGATCATCCTCGTGGCCTCCTCTGGACTTGTTCCAACAGTTCCATGTCCTTTTTATGTTGAGGACACCAGAACTGCACACAATGCTCCAAGTGAGGTCTCACGAGAGCAGAGCAGAGGGGCAGGATCACCTCCTTCGACCTGCTGGTCAGGCTCCTCTTGATGCAGCCCGGGATACGGTTGCTTTCTGGGCTGCGAGCGCACACTGCAGCCGGCTCATGTTCATTTTCTCATTGAAGCAGTGTGTCCTCACCTTCTCGAGAGCCCAGGATGAATGATAGCAGGGACTAAGTCTGTGACCCAAAGCATCAGTGAAATGTGCCTCCAACCTGAGCTACAGAAGTTACTCTCAATAACTGGGTTGTAGTCTTGGAGCTGAAGGGAAAAGGACTGCATTTATTGAGGCAGTGTAATCCACTGATTCGACATTAACCTGGCATAGAGAAATAACAAGATCCAATCTGTCTCCTTTAAACCTGAGGGAGCAGAATCTGTCTGGTTTGGAGGCAAAGACACAAGGCTAGGTCCCAGGGCACAGCTGCTACAGCTCTTTGGTGGTTGCTTTCCTCTTTGCTGGTGGTGATGGTTCTGTCAGGCCTCTTCACACATCCACTGCCAAGGCATCTTTAAGCAGACCACCACTGGAGTGCACATAGTGGTGTTCAAACAGTCTGTCACAGTCTAAATCTGATCCTTTTGCTTACTGCTATTTGCTAGGGATAGCTCTGCAAGCTGCTGGCTATGATAACCAACTGTCCTGTCCTGCTGTCCCCACCCTGACCCCTGATCAGGTCAGAATAAAGTGTTATCTCCTCTACACTGCTTACACAACAGTATAGTGACTGGATCATTATTGCCCATGCTAGTATACAAGTGGGAAAAAATATTTCAGCTTCCCTTTTTGACTTCTGAGGGACCAAAGGGCACTCCATTGCAGTTCCAGTCCTGTGCACTATGTTCCCGAGTCAATCCTGCTGCAATCCAACTTCTGTTGTTGCTGCAGCACAGCTCCATGTAGCTGTAGAGCACAATGTCACCCCACACAATGATGCCACCAGCTTGCAATTGTCTTTGCTCTGCCTCCCTGTCCAGTAGCCAGAGCCAGGCCCTTTTCCTCAAAGAGATCAGCAGGAGAGGATGCCACCATTGATACCCTGCAGATGTGAACAGGTTCTTTCTCCAGGGCTATGCAGGGAGGTGCTGGCAATAGCTGCCATTTGCTTTTGTTCATTTACTGTAGGTTAACTCATGGTGCTCTGGAAGAGCATAATCCAAATGGCAGGAGGAAGAAAACATCTGAAGCAGAGAAAGAAGAGAGCGTGCCCCTATTCTTTCTCTCCAAAATACATGTTCCTCACACATACTCTGCTTGTTTGACCCCTAGATTTGAAATCTTAATGTAAAAATTTGGCATCCTTTTCACTGAAGTCAGTGGGATGATGCACAAGCTCTAGTGATTTATGGCACAGGAGCAGAGCCTCAGCAAAGCCCTTAGGGCAAACAAGGCTGCTTTCCCCCTCTATTTCTCCTTCACATAGTGATACAGTGAGAAAAGAATATTGCTGCTTACCAGTGACAATATCAGGTCTCTCCCAATTTTCCTATGAAGACCCCGCGTCACTTTGTGTCACGCGGATTCATTCTGGATTTCTGGGCAGGGGGAGCAGGGAGTGCTGATTTTTTTTCTTCACATTTACAGTTCAGACCTGGCATCAGATCTGGCAAGATGAAAAAGAGGGTCAAGTTTCTAATGCAGCTATAGTTCATCATGCAGCAACCCAGGAACAGAGCTTTCTGCCTGTGAGCACTAGAGAGAAACCATTGCACTCAATTTGGAATCAGATCTGGAACAGGATGGGCCTCCGGATTTTCATTCCAAACCATTCCCTTTCACTCTCATTTTTCTTAAAATGCATATATATTGCTGTATCTAGACTGCACCAACGTAGTTCTTCTTTCTTTTGTGACCAAATGGAAGTTTAATCTTCTGCTCATTCTCACAGCATCCTCTTTCCCTCTTGCTTTGCTCTCTCTCTCTGTTGCCTTTCATTCTCAGCTTTATTTCCTTTTCTATTCCCTTTTCACCATACTTTCCTCTATTTTCTGTATTGTATGTGCCTTCTTTGGTGAGTGTCTGGCTCTGAAAGCAAACTCATGATGCCTTGTACTCCGAGAAGTTATATTAGCCTGCATTCTTTCCTAATGCCAATGCTTTTAAAGAGGCAGTCTCATTTTCATTAAAGCAATTTGCATTGCATTACCCACATTTGCATTCAAATGCACTTTATCTTGATCCTAAAGCATAGGTGTATTTGGGAGCAGATTAACAGAATGTTTGTAAGCAGTTTAAAATACAGCAATCATAAAAATTCCAGCAGCTTTGGGAAATGGTCTTGCTGGCTTTGGCTGCCTGGGCTCTGTCCTAGTCTGTACACCAGGGATCCCAAATGGTTTGGGATAATGGCCCAAGGCATTTAAAAGAGCTGTCACAGTGGTGGATTGCACAGTTTCCAGTGAATTAAGCAGTCACTTAAATTTGATTATCCCCCTCTCAGTTAGTGCACCTAAAAGGGTTGGGGAAAAGATATCCATCATCCAAATCCTGCCATTAAACCACTTTGTGAATCCAGCTTTCAAACATGGTTAACAAAATTAGAGCTTTTATTACTGCCCCTATATCGCCTTCTTCCATCCCTAGGACATCCAGAATGGAGCTTACAATGCCCATTGCCTGGTTTAGGCATTTGTATTCATGTGTAATACCAAAGTCTTTGAAAAGAACAGCAGCAGCAACAAAAGAAAGCAATGCTGATTTTTCTAGATATTATCGTTCCTCAGATTTTTTACAAGCAAAAATAGGCATTTATACTTAATCTAGCTTCATCACCCCAGTCAGGTTGGAATCCTCTGAAAACGCATCTCTGTCTAACCCTTGGACACACAATAGCGGATTTGGGGTATCCCCCAAAAACCCAAGACAGAACAATCAATGTTATTCCTTACACAGAGCCCTGTAAATTTAACACCACCACCCTGCCACACCATGGATTAGAGAAACACTGGTGTGGGTGATGCCTGGGGTGAACACACACACATGTGCCCACTGGAAAGTGCTATGGGACAGGAAGGAGACGAGAGAAAAAGGAAAAACAGAAAGTTGGAGCATACCCAGTTTCCAAATGAGATGGATGGTGCTCTCTGCTTGTGCAAGACGCAAGGGGAAAATATCCAAGATTGATTTGTGAACGCCCAGCAGGAACTGTGCATGGTAGGGATTGCAGAGGAAATAAAGTATAGGAAAATACAGTTTTACTGTGATATGAGAAAGCCAATAAATCAAAGCACACTAGCAAATATCAGATGTATGAATAAATTGGCAGAGCCATTATGTTATACCAGTTTCATGTAGCTGAATGCAGATTGAGCAAAGTTCATTTCTGCAAGGGATTTGCTGGTCACAAAGTTTAAGTCATTTAAGTTTCCCTAAGGGGATAAACCAGCTTCCATCCCTGATCTGTCTGATGGACTAAAAATGCGATTGTTTCTTTGAAACTCTATAAACCTACCTAATAAATCCTACTCCAGAATCACTTTTGCTTTCAGGTTAGTAAATAAAAATCCTCCCCCAGGACCTTGGTCTGGTGTTTTCCCCATTGCCCCAGTGTGCCTTCAGGAGAGCACACACTTGCCCAAACCAGTGGGTAACATCAGCAGGCAGAGGCCTTGTGCTATTCGAGATGCACAAGAACATTCTTTGGTGTTATTTGTGAGCATTGGGACACATGAATAAGTGAGCGCTGAAGCTGGTGACAGGCAGAGAGAATGGTTGAAGGTCATCTTCCTGCTCCATATAATGAGCCATATCCAGGTGCTGTAATCTGGTGGTGCAACCACAGTGCACACATCTTCCTCAGAGTGGATGCTCACGCCTCCTTAAGACAGTGTAGATACATGATGCTCCTAACCACTGCTGAATGAGACAGAACCCAATCCTCTGCTCAATTTCCTGTTGAATGCTCTACTATTAAAACATATTTGTGCGGTGTCCAAGTGCAGAAGCAGTGTTTGACAGCACCTTTTTTCTACCAGCAGAAATACCAGACAGAGAACACAAACTAAAGCACTCCAAAGCCTCTGTCCTGCCCTTTCATATTATTGTTTGCATAAAGCTGATTTTTTTTCCAAAACTGCTGACTCTGTTCTTCTGGGAGTTCTTTTAACTATGCTCATAATATTATCTCAGTAAGAGCATTATCATTCCTATACTACAAAAGTACTTGATCAAAAGAATTTGTTTCAATTCTCTATAGGCTCCAGAAATGAGATGTTCCATCCACGCTCTTTTCAACCTGGATGCAAGAGAGGGGGAAGTGAACTTCCCAGCTGTTTTCTTGTTGATGACTGCAACAATGATAGAGAATGGGAAGTTGTGGAAAAGCGAATGTTCTGTCCTCTGGGGGAGGAGAAAGATTTAGGTTTCCTACTTCTTGGCCTTGTTTTGTAAACACCAAGGTATCAGAAACTGGAGTCACTTCTGATAATCCCAGCTTTGAGTTCCAGCCAAAAGCACCTCCATATGTGTGAGCATGGTAAGTGTTGTGAAGTCTCACTAGCTCATTAGGAATCATGCAATGCTGTACAACCTTGTCCCAAAATGCTGTAGGAGGGAGGCTTAGTGTGGTCAGGGAACTACCCTGAGACTTCAGACTAATTTCCAGCTCTCCCAGAATCCTCATATAACCTGAGGTAAGTCACCCAGGCTTGCTGTGCCTCAGTTTCCCTTTGCACAGGTGTCTCAAGGATAACAAATTCATGAGCTGTGTAAATGACATATCAATAAAGATCATCTAAGATATTAAGTAGAAGCATCCCTACAACTCTGTATGTTGGTGTGACTGCAGAACACCAACTAGAAGAAGAAAAAGACCATCTGCTTGTTCTTAGAGCTACTGGAGCATTTCTGGACCTCCTTCTACAACATAACCTGGCACCTAGATACAGCCTTAGCTGGCACATTCAAATCTAGAGGCACTGTTCCTTTATACCACCATTGCTAAAGAAGCTTTTGGATTTCAACCCAGTGTTGTAGGGATAATAAGGAAATACATATATATTATTTTTTTTTCCCTATACACAAAATGCAGATTGCTATTGTCAGCAAAAAGCCATGTGAACATATCATTACAGGATGGTGTATTTATATTCCAGGGGCCTGGCTGAAAGCCCAGGAAAGCCATAAGAGCTCTCCAGGGCACAGAGTCATCTCACATAACACCAGCCACTTAAACAGTTTGCTTAAGGCACCCAGGCTCCTTCAGCAATCAATGGGGAAGGAGACACACACCTCCCTGGGCATGCTTATGGTCTCTCAGCATCAGAGACCTGGCTGGAAGCAGATGCCAGACCAGGGGCTTACCTGGGGTTTGGAGACCTCTTGCACCCAGGCTCTGGACATCAAACTTCTTTCCCATTCTAGGTCATTCCTGTGATAAATGTAAGAAAATAAGAGCTCTGATAAGAATACAAGAATACAACAAATGTGCTTTTCCCAGCTATGTGAAACACACGGGAGGCTGTGGATGATTTTCTGGCAAAGAACAGCCACATACCCAGATCAGCAAGTGCCTACGTGGAGTTCGACATGAACCAAGGAACAACAAATGGTGAAGGAGGATGGGAGCGAGGCACTGGGAGTGAGAATCCCAGCAAGATAAGAAGGAGCTGGAATTTACTGAGTTGCTAAATTGAGGACTGTTGGAAAACTTTGAAGGTCAGGCTCTTACACCTGTGCTTAACCAATTATATGTTGGTTGTTAAGGGCCTCACAGATATGTATCCAATCACAATGGGCCAAGTTAGTGCAAACAACTTTCAGAAATAGTATATAAAGAGTTTTCTATAATAAATGGCTTTTGTCTGATCACACTGATCTCCAACTGAGTCCATTCTGCGACAGGAGGCTGAGTTGCCTGGAGCAAGGCAGTTTGATTTGATACCCACTGCAAGCAGGTATGTTCAGGAAAAACAGCAGTTCAATACCTTGATGTCTAAGCAGTTATTTAGCACTGATGTTCAGCACAAAAGGTGATCAGACTCTATTGTGCCTTGAAATAATTTTGGCAGAATTCACATGCAAATGCTTCCTGTGAGCAAGCTCAGTGTGTATTTAATACTACCTCCAAGTTGGATTTGTTTGCAAGGATGCTGTTGTAGCCCATTTGGTTCCCAGGCCATTTAGAAGTCACCTCTGAACACTGTGAACACATCTGACACAAAATAGTGCAATGCCAGAGCTTCAAGAATTAATCAGCTGAGATGAGCATCCCTTTTGTTTGTGAAGAACCATCACATTTCAAGGGAAGCACTCATTAAACTCTCTTTCTTCTGCTCATATTTACCACTTGCCCTGTCCCATTTAACTAGCTGGCAGTGAGAAATGACCCTTGACACCCCACGTGGAGTCTTTTCCTTGGAGATCAATAAGTGGCAAGTTGGAAGACAGGGACATAGACCAAGACCCTCCTAAGTCCAAGGTAAATTCTCTCCCAGCAAGGCTGAAGGAGTGCAGTCATTAACCCAGCCAGGAGCTCCCATCCAGCCGTTACAAGGCCACTTTTATTACAATAGCTGGTAGCACTGAGCGATGAGGAGTATCTCACACATCAGTAGGGCTTGTAACTGCTCCCTTAGGAAGGCAACTGTTCAGTTGCACAACAGCCATGGTTTATTACTGCTTCCTCACCCTTGTTTTATTTCTCTCTAAAGCACCACTTCAGCCTTTAGAACAAACAAGTATATTTGTAAAAGTGCCAGTGTGCTTTGCCCTCACCCACTGGCCCTCATTTGTTGTGCTGTGAACTTTGCAGATCATTAGCAGCTTTCTCAGAGAAGATGCAATCCTCACTTCCAAATCTTTTCTGTTTCTTTGCTGGACTTATGGCTGCCTGGACAAAATTGCTTCACGACCTGAGGCCTTAGAGCAAAAGCCAGGGCTGGGCAGAGTTATCATCAGCCTGGCTCCAGAGCAGAGCTGCTCCAGCCCTCGCAGCATCTCCGTGGCCTTCTCTGGATTCCAACAGCTCCACGTCCCTCTTGTGTTGTTGCCCCCAGAGCTCAATGCAGTACTCCAGATGTTCAGAAGTGGAGGGCTACCTAACACAGGAAACACCTGAAATGCCTCCCCTTACATTATTTTGAGTGGATACAATGACCTCTTCATGGGACAGGGTATGTCATTCACTGCAGTTTAAGGAGATGTGTCAGGTGCTCCTGATTCCTCAATCTATATCCCTCCCCCTGCCACCACAGGCAGCTGTGGTTTTCTTAGCCTATTCTATGTTTTGCAGCTGCAATGTGAATTTTGCGTTCTGGTACCTCCTGCTCAACCCAGTGAATCCTGCCCATTTGTACACCAGGGACACTAGCCTCCAGTTGTCTTCTTCTGATACATGGCAAGGCACTGGCACTGCCAAAACCACTGATGCTGTCTTAACTTCAGTCCCTGCTCTCTCCATGTGGACACACAAGGGGACCCCAGCTGTGGTTATCACAGCCAGGCTCAAAAGGTTCCGCTTATAAAGGAACTGAAAACAGCTCTTTGCAAAGGAGGGGACAGATCTAGCCCTGGTGGCCCTGAAAATATCAGTGACCTTTACTGACATTAAAAAATCATGTTTTTCCCAAGCTTATGAATGAATACAACTCTCAAGGACAAATATTGTTCAAAACAAAAACTGAACAAGTGAGAAAATGCAGGATCTTTCCCTCTGGAACACTGTTAACCCCACTTGCCCTTAGCAGCTCTATCCATTTTCAATCATCTTTGTCATGCTGCCTATGTTTCTGGCTTCAGGAAACCAAAACACCAGGAAGCAGAGCTAAGGTGATGCTAGATCTAACCTGAAGACCAGCTGCAGACCTTGGAACTTGCCGCTCATCCTCAATCTGTTCTTCTCATGGATGTAAGGAGCCAGGGTTCAGAAGGCGAAGCCCGAGCTCTAAACCACAGCAGCAGTGTTTTCTCCCTTAGCTATGAACGCTTCCCTCTTCTTTTTGTGCCTCAGCAACAGCTGAGTTGGTAGAGAGGGAAGGAATTCATTTCTCCTGGCTCTGATGGTCGAATGTCAAAACAGAAGCACTTCAATAGTATTTCCACATTAGAGAAACAATTAGAGATTTTTTAGGAATTGAAAAATAAAAGTGTTTCTAATCAAAACAAAAATATTCCATTTTTAGGAAATACGAAAATCTAAAGAATCCGAAGGATCAATTACATTTCTCCTCACATTTTGGTTTTGGTTGAATGCTATTTGCACTGCACCACAAGAAAGATCAGAGACAAAACTCACTCTAAGGGAAAGTTCAAACTGGTACAACATTTTAAAACCTTTGAATATTCTGATTTCTTTTCTAATGAATAATTCTGCATGGATTAGTGTGGCAGAGAGTTTCAAGCATCAGCTTTTGCAAAAATGGAAATCTGCTTTTTAAAGTGCTTTGATAAATGTTCATTTGCAAGCTGAGGACACTGTTCTCAATGCCGCAATACGTACTGTACTCTATGGGACATTGAGCTCTCTGCTACACATTTTAGGATATGCACATTTCATAGGTGAATGAAAAAAACGTAATATTGTTTTCAAAGACTGTTTCATAAGAGATCTTTAACTACAAATGAACTTTACATACTCCAAACCCCATGAATGTGAGATGATGACTGTGAGCAACTACAAGCTTCCAGTTCTGTATCAAAAGTGCCCTATCCCCCATGAAATATTAACTCAAGGTTGGCCACTTTAGACTAAGAGAGTGAAAAAATTGTTCTGAGCCTTAGCTGCTAACCAAATTCCAGTCATGGCTTAGAATATTGTGTCTTTCTATGATGCCAAAAATCCTCATTTTCATTCTGTGCCTTAAATGCCTTATCATGCTTCTAAGTGATCTTTCATAATTGCTACGGTTCCTCTTAGCTGTGGTCCAGAGGGAAGATAACCAATTCTTGTACGCTTTTAGTGTAAATCAAGAGTAATCCCCCTGAAGCCAAGAGTGCAGAAAAGCAAGGTGAGAAGACAGTGAAGTCCAGCTGTTTTCAAAGGGTTTTGGAATCTCTGGGAATAGAAAGGTGTTATATAAATCTAGGATATTACTAGATTATTTATTAGTATGTAATAAATCCATGTAGCACAGTAATGCGCGTACAGAGTCTAAACACTAGGCAGAGGTCAGTAGGTTCCCCATATGTCTCTTTTCTCTCTCTCTGGAGAGCTATGCCATGTATAAGAAGAAATGAAGAGCAAAATGAAAATGTGCAAGGGCCAATAAAAACAAGCTGGTTTTTAGCCCTGATAACTGAACAGTTTGTTTCAATGACATCTTCACTTAATACTTCCATTTTTTCTTGCTTTGCAAGTCCACAGAGTAATGGCAGGCTACAACAGAAAGCTTCAGCGCTAATTTCAGAATCCCTGAGTCAGCCACTTATCTTGCTTTATCCTCTTCGGCTGGAATCTTGTTAAATAAAAACCAAAACAAAACCCACTGCAATTTCATAATCCTCAAATAAATGGATTTCCTCCCTCCTTATGTTTTGCTACAAATTAAACTGTGTTACACTATTCTCCTGCAATTTCTTATTAACTGCCTTTATCCCTAGCTACATTTAGTGCCAGGAGTCATATTGGTCTAACATTAAACCAGCAAAGGCTTACATTTATTGACAAAATTATGCTTTATTTAAGGGTTACATAATGTCAAACTTCACACACCTTCGCTCTCACAGCAGCTTGAAGCTTGTTGTCTGCCCCTGCGGTGCTGAGTCTTGTTTTCCAGTGGGGAGATCTACAGATTAATTCTGGTTTTTTTACAGGATAATGACCATTCGGCCTAGTGCTCTTTACACTATGGATATGTCTGACCTAAGGTGGCTCTAACCCTTCTATCATGATAACTAGATAGCCAGCAGGAGTTTGAGAGAGAAGATCTTCCAGCTTAAACCCACAAATGCAAATGTTACTGGAGCAGCAAGTAAGCTTAAAAGAATAAGCTCTTTTAAAATAGGAACCAAATATTTGCTGGCCTCAGGCACTGCTGAGGGGACTTGCTGAGATTTGAATGCCTCAACAGGTGAAGATTTCAAAGTTTCCTCACTACGTTGGTGTCCTCTGCAGGACTCATACCACTACATCAATGCTGTTCCCATACTCTAGAGAACAAAAGATTATAGAATCATTGAATAGGTTGGTTAGGAAAGGACCTTAAGATCATTCAGTTCCAACCCCCCTGCCATGGGCAGGGATGCTTCAGACTAGACCATGTTGCCCAAGGTTCTGTCCAACCTTCCCGAAACACTGCCAGAGATGGAGCATTTACCGTATCTCTGGGCACCTTGTGCCAGCACCTCAGCACCCTCACAATGAAGAACTTCTTCCTTCTATCTAACCTGAACTTTCCCTCTTTAAGCTTGAACCCATCACCCCTTGTCCTATCACTACAGTCCCTGATGAAGAGTCCCCCTCCAGCATCCAAAGATAATTTACAGAGATTATCTTTGTCATTCAAACAGCCACAAATGGCAATGATGCTTGGACACAACCATGCAGGACGCCCAGCTTTCCAGGAGATGTAGGCACCCCACCAAGCAAATGTAGAAGTAACACTGACATATTAAGGCTATGAGACCCATAATCAACTCACCTTGTGTAACTAAAGGTTTAGAATTTCCCTCCTTGTTTGAAGCAGTCTGGACTTGATTACTATTTGAGCTGCAACATTACATTCAGGAAAGCCAGGTAACTGCTGGGATATTTTTTCCCTGTCCCCTGCACTTCTGCATGTCTTAATATTTGCTGTGCTCTCTGGAAATTGCTTCCATTCTGTATTCTATTCAGATAACAGCAGAGCAGAGGAGACATATGCTGTGCTAACACAAAAGAGATTGTTGGAGGCATTCTGAAAGCTGGGAAAGAAAATAACAGCAACAGCAAAGGAATATCTTCCCCTATGAGGAGTTTGTCCCTTTAGAGCACAAACAACTATGTGCCATTCTGGTTTGTGATTTGATCCTCCTTTGGAAACAAGCACAGGTTTTAGAGTACTGCCCATCACCCATCATTGTACTATCACATCCCCTGTGTCTCTACATGGAAGCAGCTTTTGCAGCAGCATCTCTAGTGGAGCTCTTTCCCTTTCGATTCTGCCCAGCCTGGTGCAACTCTGAATGCTTTGTGGGTGAATGAAAAACTTGTCAATGTCTACACCATTCTGTTCTAGTTTCTGATCTCTCCGGTGTGCTATGTCACTGTACAGCTTCTCCTGAACAAGAATGGCTTTGCTCCTCCTCTGCCCCCAACAATGCACATTGTTAGCCATTACTGCTTTCAGTTCTGGAAACTGGAAACTCAGTAACTCTGGGTCATCTAAACCTATGATCAAACTTGTATTTTTAAAGTGATGGCACAGTACAACACCGGCAAATTGTCATTTCAGCCTTTCTACAGAGGAATTGTGTGCATCTTGGTCCATAGGAGCAACAGGAAACAAGTCAAAGTATCGATCACCCAACTTAAGTCTCCAGAGTTTGAAATGATGGCTATTGAATGGAAGAGATAAGAAAGAAGTATACTGGCGATAACAGAAATCAGCAAAAGGGGTTTGAATGAGGCCCAAGGGGAGCTCTGCCCTATTTCCAGGTCTGAAAGGTGACCTCTCAATGTTCCCTCTTGTTTTGTGCTTGGCTTTTTAGGGGCACAAATATTCCTGGATTTAAAAAGGCAGCTGCATCAGATTTTACTGGCGACGAAGGAAAGGGGAGTTGAAATTTGAACTGTTTTAAGTATCTCATTTTATGATACGTGGTCTCCAACAACACATTGTCTTTCTGTGGAGTCTTCTGTGTGTGGTCCTCAAAGCCCTTTTCATAAATAAAGCCATCTGTCTCTTTTGAACTATAGTAGCTCTAATTTAAAAAGTCAGTATTTGCCAATGTCTACAACTCATTAGCTCCAAAGCTGTGAAAAACTTCCATATGTGGGTGCACCATTCAGCAGTTTCTGGCAATTGCTGTGTTTTAAAAACCATGCCATTAGTTGTAAACATCCATTTTTATGAAAGATGTGCTTTGCTTTGGTTATCAGGTAATTTAAAAGATAGGAGTGAGATTAAGGAAAAAGCCAAGCCCTCAACCTCCTGTCTGATGAAAAAAATCTCACCTGGAGATCTACCTGCATATAAGTGCAGGTAGAATAGATAAACTATTAACTTCATTTCTATGCATGTGGTTAGCTGCCTTCACAATAACAAAGAGAAACGGTCAGACAGCATAATTTCAAAGAAGGAAGAGATTTGCCTCAGAACAGATCTCACGAGCAGGGTCTCTATAAAAGAGAGGCCTCTCGATGAGCCGGGTTGCTGTCAGCAGGAAGACTGGCAGAGGGAGGATGAAGGAAAACATCCACTTGGAACATTTTTTTCCTCATCAAGATATATTTTTCAATGATATCTACACAAAACCTTTGTGGTGCTTAATTGCCAAGATCAAAGTAGATAGGCACATTCTGGTGACAGAAATACTGCCTGGTGCAAAGTGTTTCCTGAGGTGCTGGAACACTCTGTGATGCTACAAAGAATCCCCAGGAAGAGGTGAAGCCCGGCCCTCTGAAGGAAAGCAGTAATACATCTGCATTGCTTTGAACCAAAGTAGCTGTGCACAGAGGATCATGGGGCTAATGCTTTGCAGACCAGAAAACGTGACTGAAAATGGGAGAAAAAGCATACAGTGTGTTCACAGCTTTTGAGTATATTACATGTAGGGTAGAGCTCTTCTGAAAAGGGATTCCAGCTATGTGACTCTGTGACACAGGGCCTTATGCACTTACAACTGAGTCTTTAAACCCCCTGCTAAATGCACTGAAAGAGAAAATCAATCCAGCCCTTTCTGTGTTTTGGCTGCAATTCAGCAAACCACATGGATGATTCCCAGAGAATTAACAAGATTTAAACACATTCATGTTTAAATGATTTAAACATCTTCATGTTTAAATGACCTGTTTGTTGAACTGGGCTTTATTACAGAGGGGTTTAGAAAAATCCCTTGCCACATTTTAACTCTTTAAATGCCTATGACCCAGAAGTGAGGGTGATAGATGATAGTCTCGTGCCTCTTAGCAGAGGTCTGACGTGTAAACATCATTTTAACCTTTTCTGAGAATCTTCAGAGGAATTTCTTAAGAAGAAAAGAAGCCTGCTCTAAAATAAGGATAAGGCCCACAGCCAAAGCTCACTGAAGCCAAAAGAAAGGTATTCCTTGCTTCCAAAGGACTTTAAATGAGATGTACTTAAGAAGGGTCTCTGAAGAAATGGAGGGTCATGAAAGAGGCCACATGTGTGTGTGCATGTGGGTATGTGCAGGAAGGAGATTAGCTCCATCTAAACAGATAAGCAGCTGTGGAAGAGGTTTGGGGACTTAAAGCAATCCTTATGGTGCTGTGACGATGCAGCTGGGCTGGCAGAGCCATTCCTGTTTTGGAGAAAGGTAAGTTTAGCAGAAGAAAAAGATGGTCTCACACTTTAAACACCATTTACTTATTACTCTCTATTTTCCTATTCTGTCTCTTTCACACTTTTTTGGTAACAGGCTCCTTATCACACCAGGAAACAAAGTTTTTTATGATGAAATTTGGGATATGAAAAGCAACTGCACATCCACCTACTTCAAATGGAGTGTCTCAGTGAACTATCCTGCTTCAGAATCTCACGAGGCATCACAGGGGCTTGGACAGGGAAGCCTCCTTGTCTTTGCTATGCAGATGGGTCAGGGCTGACAGTATACGTAATGAGAGATATCTCAAAAAGGAATGAAAGGTATTGCAAAAGGTTACAGAACCCAATGTAATTCTGGGATAGATCTTACAAATCTCGGGTAACCAACTGTCGTTTCCTAGTGCTGTTTAAAGTACTGACATGAGTTGAGTTAAACTTACTTGAAACCAAAACGAACACCCCGATTGAAGGCAGTTGAAGTGAAACTTCAGCTGACTGAAGCATGCTATAGCTGGCTCCTGCAGACACTGAAGAGTGTTAATAACTGAATAATCTCCTTGAGGGTGCTGCAGGGTTATGGATGTTCACTCGTGAGATTGGAGCTTGCTGAGGAGTCTAAAAGCAAAATGCAGGAAAGCAAGGAAGCATCAGAGACAGCCACAAAGACATCATCAGAGTGAGACCTCGAAAAACTCATTGCTCTGCTACAGTGGGGACTCAGTTGACAGTCAGAGACTACTGTGATCAATACGATTATTACAAATAAAAGAACAAGGCTCAACTTCTTACAAGCTGTCTCAAAGTCAAAATAGAGGGAACCTAGCTTGTAAAAAGCAAGTATTTGTTTCCCTAGATTCAGCAAAATCTTCTGTTTGGCACTGCTTTAGCAAGGGAAAAGACAAGGTGTGGATGAGCTTATGTGCTACTGAACTCACAAGTCCAGGACAGATAAGGGAAGTACCACTCATCCATCACTTAAAGCACAACAGCAAGGAAGCGGGAGGCTCAATTTATCTGCCTGTGCTGTGCCTCTTTCTATATGTACAGGAATTTCTATCTCTGGGGCTGTTAATATAGCACCTTTCAAAGACAGTGAATTCTCTTTAGAAATAGGGAGATAATGAGGCTGTTTCCACTCAACACTGCATTGAGATAGAAAAACAAAACAAATAATGCTGTCAAGATTTATAGCAATTACATTATAAAGGGCACTAGGACATTTGTATAAAGAGCTAAAATGGACCTGCAGTAGAAAACACACTTTACTTTTACGACTTTAACTTTAGGGCATGAAAGGCACCTCACTAATGATTAGAGGGATACAGATGAGCCATAACAGTCTATATATCCTTATAAATTATATGCAGGGAGAGCTAAAAGACAGGGAGTTACAGCCTCTGGTGCTGTACCTTTTAACTCCTCACCTCTTTCTTTCTCAGTCTTCCAGCTCAAAGAAGGCAATCAGAACTTATATTGACCAACTGGGTATTAACTCAGTCAAAACCAACCACTTCTAGCAGGTGGTGTAGGAGGCTGCTCTGGACTAGAGTGTTATTATAATACCCAGGCACATGGAAAGAGGCTGAGGTCTTGCAACGGTGCCACTCACATGGTGACCCTGGGTGACACAGCCAACAGCTCATCGGCTTGGGGCTGGCTCATCTCTCTCAACCCCCTCAGCCAGTTTACAGCCACCCCCCTGGTTGTATTTGGGATTTGCTGGGTTTGCTGTCCATGTGGAGCTGGGCCAAGTGCACAACTTACCCAAGCCTCCCAGGAGAGGTCCTGGTGCAAGGCAGGGTCCTGCCGCTGTCTCACTGACCTCTGCTGCAAGGGTTCCGTGAGCGTGACTGGACACTGAGGTTGCACTCTGAAAAAAAGAGGTTTAATATTGTCTATAACTGTTTTTATTTCAGAGTCTTTGCTTTCAGGAGCCTTTCCTCATTTCCTAATTGCAAATGCAGACTCTAAGCTGGAGTAAACTATTTTTACTGGTTTAATACATGTTGTATTTCCCAGCAGGAGGCAGCTAAGAGCACACATGCGTACAGTCAGTTCTTGCTGACAGACAACTCATGTAATTAACTCATTAAGCCACAGTAACTCCGTTTCTTTGGATCACTTGACCTTACGCTAAAAGACAACTCATTCATCAAAGCCCGGACCTCCTTGTGGACAGGAAGGAGGAGGAGAAGGAAGGAAAGAAAGGGGGAGAAATGATGAAGAAAAGGAAAATTAAGTTACTTAAAGTCATAAAAAGTCTGCAGGACTAGCATGGCTGAGCTCAGCACTGAATGCCAGCACTCGGTCTGCAAGCCAAGAAAGTGCCTCCTCTAACACTCAGGGAAATGTACATTTCACATCAGGAAGCAAATCACTCTTTTCCCTTCAAGATAGAGAAAAAGGCAGTTGTGGCTACAAACCTTGGCTGTACTGACAGCTCAGACCTTGACCAACCCCTTCAGAACAGGGCTAGCAGAAAAGTCATATTTCTTTCTGGTCAAAAACACTGAAAGAGAAAGTTTTTCAAATACAGGGACTTTCTTCATGCTTGATATGTGAGAGATTCCTGCTGCAGAGTGGGCAACGACAAGTGAGAAAGCCAGGCTGGACGAGTCTAGGAATATTACTCAGGGAAAAAGAAGCGAATACTTCCAACCATGGCAGCTCACTGCCCAGCTCAAAGGAAAGAAGCATGGATGATTTGGGTTGGTTGGAAGGGACCTTAAAGCTCATCCAGCTCCAACCCGTGCCACGGGCAGGGACCCCTTCCACTAGAGCAGCTTGCTCCAAGCCCCTGTGTCCAACCTGGCCTTGAACACTGCCAGGGATGGGGCAGCCACAGCTTCTCTGGGCACCCTGGGCCAGCGCCTCAGCACCCTCACAGGGAAGAGCTTCTGCCTAAGAGCTCATCTCAGTCTCCCCTCTGGCAGGTTAAAGCCATTCCCCTTGGCCTGTCCCTACATGTCCTTGTCCAAAGCCCCTCCCCAGCTGTCCCTCCACTATGCATCTGTCTCCAGCTGTGGTTTTTGGATAGTCTGTACATGACTATTAATAGAGTCCTGAGGCTGCTCTAATGCAGCGCAGTGAGACAGTCTGGGCAACCCTGCAACTTTGCATTGCCCTCTGCATTCACAGTGGCCTGCAGCAGACAGACAGACAGACACTCAGACTAAGGTCGATGGATCCCTGGGGCTCTTTGAGCGCTGGCGCTGTGCAGGCACCTTGTGATTTCGGAGCCGACTTCTTCATTCCTTTGCCATGTAATTCTTTCTTTATGGAGTTTTACCTTGGGGGAAATGGGTTTTATTGCAAAGTCAAAAGGTATTTTTTACACAGACTCCATTACCTGTTTATAATTAAAACCATAAAATCCCTTCGTAAGAGGCTTAATAACTTCCCCTCACCAAAAGAGGTTTTCATAAAAAGACTCATTAAAAGTACTCACAGCTAATGCTGGAAAATGAAGAGAAATATATAAAATTATTTGGTCTTATTTGAGCATTTAAAAACAGGCATTGTCCCCGTTCATTTTTATAGCTCAAATTGATACACAACTTGCAGGACAATCTTAGCCTCTCTGGTCCTCGTCCCCTTCCTTTTCCCTCTTCCAGGAGTCCATTTGCCTCAAAGTGCCTGGGCCTTACAAGGGCTGCAAGCATGAGTTGTGAGAAGCAGCCGTGATTTCAGACCTTGTGACTGCACTGGGATGTTCAAGCCCAGCAGTTCCTATGAGCTTCGCCATGTTCTGTTTGCTTGTCTTGACCTCTCACCATTAAAATAAATGGATGTTGAGTAAAATTGTTATATTCTATTTTGCAGTAACAACAAGCTAGGAATATGGATCTCGAGGGTTACCACAGCTTGGCTACCACAGAATCATGGAATCATAGGACAGTTTGGGCTGGAAGGGACCTTGAAGCTCAGCCAGTTCCAACCCACTGCCATGGGTAGGGACACCTTCCACTAGAGCAGTTTGCTCCAAGCCCCTGTGTCCAACCTGGCCTTGAACACTGCCAGGGATGGGGCAGCCACAGCTTCTCTGGGCACCCTGGGCCAGGGCCTCACAGGGAAGAAATTCTGCCTAATGTCTAACCTAAATCTGCCCTCTGCCAGTTTAAAGCAGCTTGTCAATGCTTGAAATTTCATGCTCATTCCTTTCCCACTCCAGTAAGCCCATAGTCTTAACCAGTGCTTCAGCAGAGTCAGCTTCAGAGCCTCTTTGATGCAGTATCGGAGTTGTAGAGCGAAAGCTGCACTGTTTGGCTTTCCTCAAGAAGATGCACGTGGCACAGTTCATACTTCAAACATCCTTCATCTGCATCTGAGCAAGATTCCTGCTTTGAGGCATCACAAGAGATGCTGCCACCTCAGCCACATTCAGGTGTCTGCAGCCTCTGCCTCCCTGGGACTGAGCAGTGGAGAGCAGCACAGCTGCTGAAAGCTTTTCCCAGAGCAGGTTATGGTGGGATCTATAAGAGGTACAAAGTTGGTTATATGTGAGGATTATCCCAAATAGTCAAGGCTTTTACTGTTGCAATATTCAGTGAAAAAGATCTGAGAATACGAGTATTAGGAAAGCTAATTTGATTCCACACTCAGTCTGAACTGGTCCTGGGACAGTCAGTGGCCTGGAGGAGCTCTGCTGGTCCTTCCCAGTTCTGAAGAATAAAAATCAAGCAAGGAAAAATACAACCACAACAACCAACCAAAACCAAGTTACATGAGAAAAGTAAATCTTAAACAGACATCTAGCAAGGTTCCTAAAAACAGCTGCGAGTATCATACAGCTTGACCTACACGGATTTACAACTGTACAGGCACCACAACCAGAGACCAAAGAAGCCCTACCCTACAACCACCTTTGTTTTGTGTTTCATTGCCCCTTCAAAGAACCTTAGCTCCAGCTCAGATTCCAGCCTGTGTTTATTCTTTTCCCTTGCCCTAAACCATGTCCTCATTGTCACGAGCACTCAACAACGTCACCTTAGCATTTAATTTTGTGTGCAAATGAGATAAAATTGGGTAACTTAAGTGGTAGCACAGTGGAGGTCAGTGTCTGCTCGTGCCAAGTTCATGGGTTAATGATTAGTATCATGATGCCACACTTCTGCAAAGGAGGGTAGATCTGTATGGGACTGGGGCAGTCCAGACCCTTGAAAGCCAGGCTTAAAACAGATCTTACCTTTAATAGAAGCAGAATGAGTGGAGACTCTTCCTGAAGTCAGGACATTTGGAACCAGATTCTGGGGGACACCACACTCTGAGTTTTGCCCTGCTTACTGGGTAATGAATATATTGTTCTGTTTAACTGCAGAACTGTTGCATCTTATCCCACCCTTCCTCGCTAAGTATTGGTTTCCTTAAATTTACATTCTCACAATGATGTCTCTAATATCTCTGGATTTTTTGTGTAAATCGTTTCCAGTCAGCAATGCTGACTCATGGGAGAGCTGAGGTTAAAGAAACTTTATTTCTGTCAGAGAAATTGATCCCCTGTAATTTAAACCCTTCCAGCACCACTATTTATCTTATGCCTCTCACCTCAGGTTTTTGTGCCACATCTGGGCCATGGCAGGTGGAGAGCCATGTATCTGTCAGAACAGTAAAGCTGTCTCATTGTTCATTTCTGGCCTCCTTGACCTTGACTGCTCACCTTACTTTATTAGTACAGTTCTTCAAAACTTCTCAAAAAGCAAAATATTCCCCCCAATGTAATATAATAGCACTTCTAATGCCTTTTTTCAAGCTGTAGCAACCTCTTGACTCCCTTGCTTCTGTCACCTCTTCCCTTCTTTTTCTTTCTCACTTTTCTTTTTCTCCCAGCCAACACACAAAGCCCACTTCTTTCTTGAGCTTCTGACCTTTTAGCTTCAGCCTTATGTTACTTTAACATACAAATAACCATCATTATGTTAGTTTTATCTGACTGTTTCCTTCACTTGGGGGCTGTGTTACTTGAAAACCACCTAACACATCCTCATTCCTGCAGGAGTGCAGCAAACAAGACTTATCACTCATTGTCCTCTGTACATTGTCTCCTACCATGACTTAGGGTTTCTTGATTTTCTGCTGTTCTTTGTAGCCTCACGGACCTTCTGCTCTTGAATACCTGCCACCTTTCACTTTCTAAGGCTTTACCATTGAATCATGGAATGGTTTGGGTTGGAAAGGACCTTAAAATCATTCCAACCCGAATTCCACGAGCAGGGACACCTCACACCAGACCATGTTGCCCAAGGCTCTGTCCAACCTGGCTTTGAACGTTGTCAGGAATGGAGCATTGGCCACTTCTCTGGGCAGCCTGTGCCAGTGCCTCACGACCCTCACAGTAAAGAACTTCTTCCTTCTATCTAACCTGAACTTCCCGTTTCAGTTTAAACCCATTACTCCTTGTCCTATTGCTACAGTTCCTGATGAAGAGTCTCTCTCCAGCATCCTTGTAGCCCCTCTTCAAATGTTAGAAGGCTGCTATGAGATCTCCATGCAGCTTGATCCTCATAGCCGAGATTACAACAGTCCCACTTCTTCAGAATTCCAAGGGGAAGTCAGCCAAACCAGTAAACTGTTGGCCATTAGCATCATGTATTCATCCCACACAGGACCTCTTTGCTCTGGAATGACATGACCATGATGGAGAGCACAGAGCCCGTTAAAGTAGGCAGCCTTGGGCTATGCCTGCAGCCCGTGTCTCTGAAAGACAACAAACCTGTCCCATTTGCTAACTGATGCAGTAAGTCAGCTGCTCCCACAGCAGCCAGGAGACACTGCAATGATGGCTGTAAAGAAAAGCTTTCCATCCCCTTTATCTGTCCCTAGTACATAAAGGTGTCCTGTAATGCTGGTTTGTAGCTTGCTGCTTTTTCTCATTTTATTTGTAACTCTTCTAGAAACTTCACAGTAATTGGCCTTGGTGGATTTCCCATCAATTTATCTTTCCCTACACCTTAACTCTCTTGAGAACTCAGCCTGTAAAGACTTTGCAGAAGGGGGAATGAATTCCTGTCACATCTGTAGTGTGCCCAATTCAACTGGAGCCAGACCCGTATGGGCTAGTGAGTAGCAATGGAGTAATAGTCATGAAAAGCCCTCTCACAGCTGCTGCTGCTTGTGCTGCACCCTAGGTCTCAGGCTTTCCTCAGAAAGATCCTGAAGAATTCACACAGAAATCTGTGATAGATTGAAAGCTATATTGAACAAATTGAATTTATCATAGACTCACAGACTGGTTTGGGTTGGAAGGGACCTTAAAGACAACCCAGTCTCAACCATGCCACAGGCAGGGACCCCTTCCACTGGAGCAGCTTGCTCCAAGCCCCTGTGTCCAACCTGGCCTTGAGCACTGCCAGGGATGGGGCAGCCACAGCTTCTCTGGGCACCCTGTGCCAGCGTCTCAGCACCCTCACAGGGAAGAGCTTCTGCCTAAGAGCTCATCTCAGTCTCCCCTCTGGCAGGTTCAAGCCATTCCCCTTGGCCTGTCCCTACAGGCCCTTGTCAAAAGTCCCTCTCTAGATATCTTTTAGGCTCTCTTTAGGTATTGGAAGGCTGCTCTAAGGTGTTTCTGGAGCCTTCTCTTCTCCAGGCTGTGTATCAGCTGGATTCAACAAAACAGCAACCACAGTGGGAAAGAAACAAAAATTAGATGGGGTTAACGAGGCTGGTGATGGAGGAAAGAGTAATTCACAGCCAAATTAACCAAAGCAGTCAGGTTACAACAGTGCTTTTGCTGTGTATTATTTGTAGTTAGTGTGTTTATACTGGCTTCTAAAGGAAAATGACATTAAACTTAACAGAATATGGCAAACGCTAGAGGAAAGTCTGAAGCTATCTGAAGCACAACACAACTGCTGCTATTATGAATGGAAGAAATTCCAGCTTACTGGGGGGGAAATGGGAGCCTGTTAGTTCAGAGCCTGACTTGAGCAATCTGCCTCCTGCACTGAGCAGGGAAAGCTCAGCCCTCCCACGCATGAGCTCAACTCTGCTGCATACAAGCACCCAAGGTTTGGACTAAGCTCATCAAATGCAGGAAGGAGTACCATATTCAATAAGGCTGATATAGCATTTCCAAGATGCTGTGAGATAGAATATGCGGTTCAATATAGCTTTCAATCTATCACACCAGAGCACAGCAAAATAGAGACAAGACAGGTATGAAAAATTGCAAACTGGTCAGCAATTTGTCACAGACTTACAAGGAGTTCACCAGAGCTGGAGGTAATGGAACAACAGGAACTTTCTGGGGCTCCAAACCAACAAGGCACCAAATTTTCTATTCCAATCTCAGGAAACTCAATAGCAGCAATAATCATTGAACAGCTCTGAAATGTCTTCTCATGGTTTTCTGTTCCTGATTCTATTGTTCAGGTAGGAGAACATTTCCTCATCAAACAGTTTATTAATAGTCCATTAGACGTTTTTTCCCCTCTGAAGTTGTTAAATGCCATCCAGATGTCAGAGACAAGATACTAAACAGCAAATAAGCACGGGAGGAAACCTATCTTTTCACTGCAGCACTGGATCTGACATTCAAGCATCCAGACCCTGTTTTTACCCCTAGAACTTCACTTACTTACCCTTGCCGCACCTTCCCATTCATAACAGGAAAGCAAGAACAAATCCAGTCCCAAATTTCCATGGCCTTTGACATCAAGTATGAGCAAAGTGAAATAAGGATCATGTTCATGGGATGGTCTGGAGAGTGCCTAGTACAAGAAAGCTTTGATTTGAGGGCTGCAGAAATGATTGCAATACAAAAGAATAAAGGATAATAAAGGGTGAAGAGCATTGTAATTTCTGTGTCACACAGTCTGTCTCCTGTAATGGATAGCTCATTTTTCACTCTCCTTTTTGTTGTTGTTGAAATGTTTTCAGACACCTGCAGGCTGCAGCAATACCTATTTCTCCCTCCATAAAATGGCTTCACATAGCTCTCTGGATGATGCTCAGCAGTGTGAGCAGTAAACCCACACACAAAGGCCAGTAAAACACATGTAGGTACCAAAATACTCGCTGTGTGATTTTAGCTTTTCCCCTTTTTTTTGCTAAGACCAAGCACTAGCAGCTTTTAAGTTTTAAAAACAGTATGTTAGTGCCTTTAAATGTAGAAATGTGCAATGCTGGCTAGCAAATTGCATTTAAGATACAGATGCCTTCCGAAAAAGTTTGCCTGATCACTCCTGCCAAGGCACCTCATTCCTGCTTCTCCTTGGGATACAGGGAGGGCAATTCCTGCCAAATCAACTATTACTCCTGTAATACTGAGTCCGGAAGCTGACGCCCTGCTCATCCCGGCCCGCACCCAATGCCTTACAGACTGGATGACTCTTTCACCCAGCCTTGGAGCCCAGCGCAGCACCTCATCACTTCAGCTCTTTAGAAAGAACATGCACAAAGAAATGAGCATGAACCACCTCATTTTTCCATACAAAGGAAGGAGAAAGTCCAGAACAGCTTCCTACTGGAGCTGCAGCTGCTCCAGCGCGCAAAGGGCGACGTGCATACAAATGGTGCCTAATTAACTGCTTAAGGAGAAATTAGCTGCCATATGTTGCCAAGAAGGATGGGTGAGCTCCCAGTGCAGAAAGCATCGATTACAAACATGCCATCTCATGAAATATACAGCCAGAAAGATGGGCTGTCACACTCTGGGAATGGAGGGGAAGGATTTGGAGGGACAGCATGTGTGCTGTGTTGGTTTTCCTGGTGCTGCTGTGGCTGGGTGCATGTGAGCAGTGCAAAAGGAGCAGGGGAGGAGCTCTATGGCCACAGACACCCATGTGCTGAAACTACAGGTTGTACCTTACTCTGACCCAGCTACGTGTGTTCGGGTGACTACAGCAACGACAGCACAGAGGGTCTGCTCCACCAGTGGAAAGAGCAATTACTCTGTGGGCAATGCAGTAATTCAAGGAACAAGTCAAGTAACCAGCTAATGAAGCTTTTGCACAACACTTCACATATCACAAGATGCCAAGACGGAGAAAGAGCTGGATCTCAGTACTGACCTATTTCTTCATCCAAGCCAGGTACCTTTCATTAATAAATGCTTTCTCTCTGAACTTTGGGAAAGAGGCAAGACAGTTCAGCTCCCGATGCTCGCAATGTGACACAGGTGTGGCCACCACTGGAAAAAAAGGCTATGCTCTCCCCAGTCATCCCCCGGCCAGGTAGCTGCCCACTCCAACTCAACTTTTTTTTCGCTTTTTTTTGTTGTTGTTGTTGTTGTTGTTGTTGTTGATGTCATCTACCTGGACTTGTGCAAAGTGTTCGACACTGTCCCACACGACATTCTTGTCTCTAAATTGGAGAGACATCAATTTGATGGGTGGACCACTCGGTGGATACAGAACTGGCTGGATGGCCGCATGCAAAGTGTTGTGGTCAATGGCTCAATGTCCAGCTGGAGACCAGTAACGAGTGGTGTCCCTCAGGGATCAGTGTTGGGACCGGTCTTGTTCAACATCTTGTTGGTGACATGGACAGGGGGATTGAGTGCGCCCTCAGCAAGTTTGCCGATGACACCAAGCTGTGTGGTTCGGTTGATACGCCGGAGGGAAGGGATGCCATCCAGAGGGACCTCGACACGCTTGTGAGGTGGGCTGATGCCAACCTGATGAAGTTTAACCATGCCAAGTGCAAGGTCCTACACCTGGGTCAGAGCAATCCCAGGCACAGCTACAGGTTGGGCAGAGAAGAGATTCAGAGCAGCCCAAGGAGAAGGACTTGGGGGTGTTGGTCGATGAAAAAATGAACCTGAGCCGGCTGCAGTGTGCGCTCGCAGCCCAGAAAGCAACCGTATCCTGGGCTGCATCAAGAGGAGCGTGACCAGCAGGTCGAAGGAGGTGATCCTGCCCCTCTACTCTGCTCTCGTGAGACCTCACTTGGAGCATTGTGTGCAGTTCTGGTGTCCTCAACATAAAAAGGACATGGAACTGTTGGAACAAGTCCAGAGGAGGCCACGAGGATGATCAGGGACTGGAGCACCTCCCGTATGGAGACAGGCTGAGAAATTGGGGCTGTTCAGCCTGGAGAAGAGAAGCTGCGTGGAGACCTCAGAGCAGCTTCCGGTGTCTGAAGGGGGCTACAAGGATGCTGGGGAGGGACTCTTCATCAGGGACTGTAGTGACAGGACAAGGGGTAACGGGTTCAAACTGAAACAGGGGAAGTTTAGGTTGGATATAAGGAAGAAATTCTTTACTGAGAGGGTGGTGAGGCACTGGAATGGGTTGCCCAGGGAGGTTGTGAATGCTCCATCCTTGGCGGTGTTCAAGGCCAGGTTGGACAGAGCCTTGGGTGGCATGGTTTAGTGTGGGGTGTCCCTGCCCATGGCAGGGGGGTTGGAACTGGATGATCTCAAGGTCCTTTCCAACCCGAACTATTCTATGATTCTATGATTCTAACCCTTACCTCACCCTGTTGCTCCCTCAGCTACCTAAAGCTAACCAAGGAATTATAATGGTGTTCTGCAGCTCAGAAAGTTCAATGGACTCATCAAGGATTCAGCAGGGCTGGGGGGGTGCCGCAAGGAGAGAAATGGTGGGGAAGGATCACACTTTTGAGCAGCAGTGAGCTCATCATCAGCATCATCAGCTCAATTGCCTTTTCCAACAGCACTTTATCAAGTATGTGCTAATCAGGAGAAATCATTTAACCTTTCTCAACTCCTTTTCTGTAAAATGGGTTATTGATATATCCTAGTCTTGCCTGGTTTGGCATGGGTCAATCCATAACTGGCTCTTTATTGCCACAGTTATGGGACTCTGTGAGAAAGAAATGTGAACTGTAAAGAAATGCAACCTGTAACTCATATAGAGCCCCCACTTTCGAAAATCACAAATTGCATCACTTGAAAGCCTTCAACCAAGTCCCTGGAAAGGAATGCAAGACTCCATCATGGTACAGATTAGCCTGTTAAAGTCTGAGCTCCAGCATTTCCTCAGAGGTTTCCCCTTGCCTGCCAAGACTGGCAGGCCTGAAAGCATGTAGGGCACTGCCCCAAACTGTGGAGCAGCAGATTATACCACAGGCTCCATACCATTGAAAATGGCATTATAATGAGGCGTAGATGACAAAGTAGTCACTGCGAGCATCAGAAAGGTCAAGTGATCCTGTGCTTTCTTAGGAGCAATTTTTACAGCTTCAGTAACATCTGAAATGGAATAATCCCTGGTAGGCATTGAGAGCTCTCGTTCTCTTCCTTCCTGGACCTCAGGAGGAGATGGAAAACCCAGGAGATTTATATGTTAAACAGAAATTTGATGATGTTAACAGAAACCATTAGATGTTAAACAGAAGCAAAAGAAATGATCCTCCTGCTTTCTCAGAGTCTTTTCAGCTTCTCCTCCCAGCAGTTTCAAATGCTTGCCTCACACACAGCCTGACTCTCATCCCACTCCTTTACATACACAAAGAAGCAATATAGCAAGTATTCTGTATAAATACTCATCTGCCTCCTAGTGCCATTTAGTGCTCGAAAAATAAGAAGGAACTGGTACCAACACCACTGAATGATGCAAAAGATAAGATACTACTGGATAGAAATACCTAATGCTGAAAATGGGATATGAGCCTCTGAGATCTGGGGCTTTGATACAGCTCTAGAAGTTTTAACTACAGGAGCCTAAGGAGCTAAGAACTGACAATTGTTGGGCTGTAAGAAAAACCTGCTTTAATGCAGAAAATGTTAAAGTAACTTTTAAACCACAGCCAGGAGGCACCTAAATATTGCATTAGAATGGGCCATTGAGCATCACAGCAGCACCAAAGGAAGGGAAACTTACCTAAAGCAAAGAGAGGAAAACTGAAAGGTAAATGGAAAATAGGTATGAGAAAGGTGTAAAAAGAACTGAAACACAGGAGACTTACTCCTGCAAGAGGCCTGGCACATCCTACATGCACAGAACGCCTCTGTATGAGAAAGTGGTATGTTTTGACTTTAAATTTAGCCTTTAAAAACCCCACTGGTTTGTACAGAGGTTTGGTTATCTGGGACGGGTTGAGAGCCAGCCCTATGTGTGCAGTGTCACTTCTCAGTTATTGGCAGTAATTGTGGTTGCCAGTTTGTCACTGCCGGGATCATGTAGTGGATTTAAGTAGAAAGAACATTAATAAACCGAACCCCATCAAGTAACATACAAATCTCAAATACCTTCAGAATTATTGCAGTCAGGCAGCAGATCAGCTTTGGAAGACAGAGGGGAATAAAGTTATTAGATCAGCAAAATCCCACAAAACTTGCCATGTTCTATTCAAATACAACTCTATGAAAAAGCTGCATACACCAGACAAGATGCCATTCACAACACTCTGCAGAAAGAAACAATAAACATCTTCTTCAGAACATGTTCACAGCCTTCTTTATTATCATTACACTAATTATTCTGGGCTATTCACCTCTGTCTTGCTCAATATACATGAAAATTCAAAAGACAATATGGTACAGTATCCTCCCCTCTCTCTCAGCCCGTTCCTTCTGAGAACATTGTTAAAGGCTCCCTCTTAGGAGTCTGAAAGATGCTAAATACAGACAGACAAGAGATTGTCACTTATACTCTGTGTTTTTACAAAATCCAGTAATTTCTAGAAAAGCAAAGTTCTTCAAAATGACCTTTTAGGTACTAGACAATTTATGTGAAGTGGGAGAAAGAGGAAAAAAATCAAGATGACTTTCTCATGGTCGTATGAAGTGCACTTAGTAAGAGAAAGCTGTTGAAAACGCTTATGCTCTATTTTAGGTCTTTCTACTGTTGCCCATCACCATGGTATCAGAATATCTGAAATGTAAAGTAGATTAGCGAACTCAAAGTCCCTGGGGATTCTGGCTCTTTGTCACTTTGGGTGTATGCAGAATCCTACGTGAGGCGAGTCCACGTGTGCTTATTTCCAGCAAGGCTGAAAACAAACTTCATTTTTCTACAGTGCTGCATAAGAGGATGGAGCTACAGCAGTTTCCTAAACCAGACAGGCTTTGGCTTTGTCCATTTTCCTCTGGAAGTTTATTCTGTAATCAGGCCTCTGATCAAGGACTGTTCAGTCTCTCGTGCTCTGCCAGCGAGGAAGGACACAAGACGCCAGAGACAGGACACCTGATCCCAACTAGCCAAAGGATATTCCATCACAGCAAGTCATGCCCTGTATAGAAACTGAAGGGAGTTAGACAGGAGCCACTGATCCCTGACTGGGGACTGGCTGGGCATTGGTCAGTGGGTGGTGAACAACTGTGCTGTGCATCACTTGCCTTTCTTGGGTTTTATTCCTCTTTTTTACCTATTATTATTATATTTTACTTTATTTCAATTATTCAGTTGTTCTTATCTCAACCCACGAGTCTTCCCTTTTTCCGATTCTCCTCCCCATCCCATGGGAAGTGAATTGTGTGGTGCTTAGTTGCCAAGTGGGGTTAAACCCCGACAACTTCAGAATTTGAAACCGGTATTTTGGATTCTCTGAGGTATCAGATATGTGTCTGACTGCAAATATCTTTTTTCTAGGTCTGAACGGGTTAATTTCCCCACTGGTAATTCTGGGAAATCACTCAAATGGATGTGAATTCATGGCACACGTGTTTTATAGCCTTTTCTTTTATCAGAACAAAGCCCCAGCTCCTGTCACATTGCAGTATCTCTCCTCATATGACAGCTAGGACCATCACTGTCACAAGTTACATGATGTAGTTATAATCACAGCGAACATCACATCTCAAAAGTTGGGATTGCGGTCATCTGGTTGCGCTGCACAAAATTACGTCTGAATAGAACTAACAATGGAACATTTAGAACCATTACATGAAAAGATGAAAGAACAAAATAATACAGGGGAAAGGAAAAAAGAGATCTGGGGACATTCCCCAGTGCTGCTTGTACCCTCACACAACAGTTCTGTTTCTCCTACTGCATATGGTTAGAGTGGCATAGATGGCTTGAGCCATTCCCAAAGTCCAGGAGGTCCACTGCAGCAATGCAGTCTCTAGGTCACCTAACTCCAGACCCCAGAGGTGGGGTCTGGCATTCTGGTGACACTGAACATCAGAGCCAATAACCCTGATCATCTGTAGGATGCTATGTGTGAGTAAGCAGAGCACCAGTCCCAACTTAAATCACAGAATCTACCCAGTTGAAAAAGATCTTTAAAATCATCCAGTCCAACCATTCCCAGTGCTGCCAAGGCCACCACTAACCCATGGCACTGAGGGCCTCATCTCCACAGTGTGTGAACACTTCCAGGGACAGTGACTCCAGCACTGCCCTGAGCAGCCTGTTCCAATGCCTGAGCACCCTTTGGGGAAGGAATTGTTCCTCAGCTCCATCTAAACCTGCCCTGGTGCAGCTTGAGGCTGTTTCCTGTTGTCCTGTCACTTGTTCCTTGGGAGAAGAGACCAGCCACCTGCCTCTTGTGTGCTAGAGCATAAGAGTTGTGATGAGGACTGTGACCACAGCACACAGCTCATCATCTAATCTGGCTACATTCACGCTGCTACGCAGTCCTGGAAACCAAACTTAGGTAAATAAATTATTCCACTGATTGTAGGGACTGACTTAATGCACAGTTGGCTACATGCTATGAATGCAAATTTGCTGCTCTGTTGAGTCAAGAGCAAGCTCCACATCTGCACGGCAAATCCATGCAGACAGGAGCATGGATTTGCCATGCTCCTACCTTCTTGTCTCTGCAACTCTTCTGCGAGGCCCTGACTTGCAGTGTACAGAGCTTCTGTACTCTCCAGGGACTTAGTGAACTAAGTTGTTGTCTCAAATCTCCACCAGAAATCTGGGAAAATTAAACCAGAGAGTGTGATCTACAGCAATCCATGCACCCTCTGAGCCCATCAATCCTGGCACCCACTCCCCCCACCCCAGGCAAGGCAGGGCAACAGCTCCAAGGGTCTCTTGTGAGTGCTGTCATGTAGGAAAGTCAGGAACTGTTCCACAGAAAAGGGGAACAATCCATTACTGTAGCTAATGCATTCAGTGAAACTACTGTCAAAGCCTTCTGAGGGTGCAGGGAAAGTTACCCTTAGGAAGGTTTAGCCTCACGTTTTTGCAGTTTTTAGACACTACGCATAAAAGTAGTGTCATTTAAAATAATTACAAAGCCAGGGCAATTGGTTCAGAATTCCTACAAAATAAGTGTGAGGAGAAAGAGCTTTAAAAAATTTAAACAGGAACAAAATCAATGCCTTGAAAATAAATGTAATCGAAAGAAGTACAAGATGAAATCATTACTCAAGGAAGACAAGTCAAATTATTACTGCTTTGATGCATACAGAAAAGAAAAGCATCTTGATAACAACATGGAAAACCGAAGTATCACCATTATCACTGAAGAACATGTTACCAAAAGAGAACTGGGTCCCTGTTTTGTCTGATGCATTCTGAAACCTTCAATAGTAGTGATTTGATTTCTCTGACCTCAGAAGAGGTTCAACCAGACCCGAAAAATACAGGAGGTGATGAATGTACCAGCAAAAGGCTCAGCTCTGGAAGAGCTCTCTGAAGGCAGAGCCACGCAGCTCCACATGACCTCTCTGAGCAGCTACCTATGGGTCAGGGAAGTCACAGGGATGCAGACATTCAGGGATATAGATATTTTTGTATGTCCAGCCATTAAATCTGCTTTGATATAATAAATCAGTAACAAGAATATATTCTGAAGATTATAAGAAGAGTGAAGCATGAAGGTACTGAGACAGCTCTTCAAGAAAACAATTCTTTTATACAGAGATTTAATTAAAGGTTACAGCAGTTCTAAAGAGAGGTCATAAAGGAGATGGAGACAGGTTTTCCTCTGCAGAGCACAGTGAAAGGGCAAAACGAAACAGTCACAGCAGCTGCCCTCACGATGGTAGGGGAAGAAAAGGAAAGAAACGAAGAAACTGCCTATTTCTGCATGATAATTCACTCAAGCAATTGAGCTACATCTATGGTTTGGCACTGGATGTGCTAGTGTGCATCCAAACCTCACATTTTAGTGTGTGTTCAGCCTGACTGGAGAGCGGGCCATTTCCTGGTATCAACCACCCCCCTGTCTTCATAAAATACTGCTGAAAAAAGGCTTCTTGTGGTCAAATAGCTACAAGCCATTTAAAAATCTCAAGTGACCCAATCCAGCATATTCAAAGTCCTTCAAAATAAAAGGTAAACTAAAAAAAGATTAAAATGTGAATCTTCATTAGTGAGAAGCAATATTACTTTTTACTTACTGCTTGTCCTAATCTGCAGTGCATGGAAGGGACAGAAGGGACTATTTCACACACTGATATGAAGCTGAGAGACATGGATTGGGATTAATCTTTTGCTGTGTCAGTTCTCCCCCCACGCCCCCAGGAAATAATTCTCCTTTCCCCATGCTCCTGCCCAAGCTTCTCCCTTCCCCACACAGTTGGAGGACTTGCTTCAGCTGCCTCCCCTCTACTGTCTCTTTCCAGGCAGATGCAAGCCATTTTAAGGCTATTTCTCACTCTGTGAGGTTGGGATGAGATACCTATATGCGGGTACCATTGGTTGCCACTCGCATGCACTGGTGACAGCACTGAGGCCGTGTTCAAATGGTTCGTCAGACCAAGCATGGCTTGC
This sequence comes from Psittacula echo, assembly GCF_963264785.1. Classification (NCBI taxonomy): domain Eukaryota; kingdom Metazoa; phylum Chordata; class Aves; order Psittaciformes; family Psittacidae; genus Psittacula; species Psittacula echo. The sequence goes on along the minus strand of NC_137747.1, from coordinate 14,241,510 downwards.
CCAGCTTTAGAGAATGGTCCAGCTGGAGCTGGGGAGCAAAAGGTGACCTAAGTGTCCCTGCACCTGCTTCAGGTAGGGAATATGGTGACAACATACAGTAAATTCCCTTACATTGATTAAAGGACCCATAGATGTACTCACACCTTGTCACCTGCCTGCCTGATGTGAAGTCCTTGCTTGCTGAAAGGCTGAAAGAACCTGGAACTCGTTGCAGCAGCAGAAGCAGCAATGCACAACGTTTAGTGGCCACGCTGCCCCTGTGTCAGTTCCCAGCTCCTCTCCAGCTCCCGCTGCGAGTTCCAGTTCTCCAGGCTCCATCTAGGAAACCTGGGCAAGAACTACAAGTGAACATGCATCTACTTGCACAACCTCATTTCTCACCTTGGCTGGGCTAATGACAGAACTCTGACTAACTTCCCAAGCTTGTTCCTTTTCAGTTTAAATCAGGCTCCAGTTTGTCCCTGTGGACAAAGATGACAGCCTTGCTCTGCCACATCTTTTCAGGTTTATGCCATGACACAGCATCCTCCAGGTGGTCCTGCAGCACGCGCTGCTCTTACAAAGATCGTACAAAGGGATTTGGGTAAAATGGAGGGGGAAGGGGTCCAGGTCTGCTATTCACCAGCTGTGAGCAGCTGAGCAACGGAGGCTGTGCCATGAGGGGTTTGGTTTTTTCTCTTTGAAGCTTTTGCTCTAAAGCTGAAAAAGGGGCAGGAGGCACCAAAACACAACCAAGTACTTACTGCCCAGAGAGCCCTCGCTGCTCGGACCACGGGGCTGTTTACAATATATCTGGGATTGCTCTTCAGTTCCAATAAACTTGAGATTGGAGGAAATCCAAATGAAGGGTCTCGGGTTGTCTTCCTAGCTCTTTCCTTGTGAAAGCAATTTCCTTTATTGGCATCTTCAAAGCTAAAGTAATCTTTCTGAGGGAGGTTTGGCAAAAACATGGAAGGTGTTTATAGCGAGAGGGTGAAAGGCTCATAAAACTCCGTTGAAGCCATCGCAGTCCAAGGTAATAGGTAGCTATAGACCTTCAGGAGAACTAATAGAAGGAACACAGCCCGGGTTTTCAGTAAAAGGAAAGGCAGAAACCTCTGTTTGATTTTTACCAGTACTTTTCCTTTCCAATGCACACACATCAACACCACCAAACATAGTTCAAAAGGGACACAGGACTTTAGAAACAGGCATTCCAGAATACTTCCATTGCTTTAAAGCAAGGAATTGTGCTGAAAAGCCATTCTTATGCTGAAAAGTCATTCTTACTGATCCCATACGATGCTAGAGCTCTCATTGTTATCACGTGGATACAGAGGCTGTTCAACATGACAGCCCAATGAGATGTTCCTCCCAAGAGCCCTTTTGCATTTAGGACAGAGTTAGAGCAATGGGAAACAAAAGAAAAACAACGGCAGAATCTTAACAGTGCTAACGAAGCAGGGTCAATTACAGCAGCAAAAAATGACACAGTCCCACCCAAGGCTCAGCAAAGTCCTCCATGTGCAGATGTGGGACCCCATATTCTCTGGCAGAATCACTTCTTCTGAGCTGTCATCCAGCAAGTTTTAAAGCCAGTAACTGTTCCCATCTCTAATTGTTTTTCACGCCTGCAATTGCAAGTGTATTCAGAGAGGAATGCAGGCAGACAATAGCAGAAGGATTACATTTCTTAGGCATATGTGCTCTGGGGATCACGAAGCTGGGACAGTAGCTGAACACTTCTTGGCAACTGCATCTTGTGGAGGGAGCCAAAATACTCCTTCCTTCTGGACAAAATGAAACTGCTGCATTTATAAAACACCATTGTTTATATTCTTTAAAAATAAAACTGTGCCATTTTCTGCTTTAGTCATAGTTTAATCAGTATATAGAGCTGAAAGAGAGGAAAACTGAAGCTGCAAAATTTTGCCTGGATCCAGCAGTTTTGTTGTTAACAACACCCGTAAGTTCTTTTTTAACATCTCTCTCTGCGCTGATGTCTGAACTGTGGGACAAAAGCAGCCATCAGCATCTTCTCTCCTTGGTTCAAGGATTTCCCTTGAGCTCAAGACCAGAGGTAGGAGGTTCGCTCCTATGAATGGCAGTTGCTCAACTCTAATAACTCCCACAGTCCAATCACTGCTAACGGCACTGGCACCACCAAGCACGCATGCAGGTGGACTGAGATACTTTGGCACCTCAGGGTAGCCCCCATGTCTCTTCCTGTCTAATCAGACCAAGTATTTGGGCTTTAAAATATCCATAGATTAATAAATATATATGCTTCTATTTGGTGTCCCCCACAAATAGCTGCCTGAAGAGATCCTCTACCTCTGCAGCATCATTGTTGGCTCTCACATAGGGAGAGAGCCCTTTCTGGGCTACTATAGGAAGAGCTTTGCCCACTATCAGCAGCAGAACTGAACACAATGACTGGCTGGGCATCCTTTCATACCCACAATCAATGTGGTATCAAAGGATCCAATTTTTGTCTCCCCAGTGGTGCGAGGAGCTCTTCTGTACAATCTGGCTGCCACTGTGGTTACAGTCCATGGTTTTAAGAAACTGCTCAGAGTCCCTTCACTCTTCTCTTTTCAATCCCTCAATTTCACTGCATTTCCAGGTCCTGCACCGCTCTCGCCACTTTCTGGGAACATCCCAGTATTTTGGTTTTAGGATACAGGCACAGAGCAATGCACTTGAACTTACACACAGTCTTTTTTTCCTTTACCCTCTCAAGTAACACAAAATTCTGACTTATAAATTTCTTAAGATTCATAGAATCAGCTTTCTCTGGGTACTCTGTGCCAGCGCCTCACTACCCTCACAGGGAAAATCTTCTTTCTAATACCTAATCTAACATGGCTATAACTGAGTTTCAGGTTAAATTTTACTTTTGCATTCAGAAAATACATTACTACTTCTTTATTCCCCCTGCAGCGTTACTACAAGCAGGGCTAGACCACAACACTCAGATTTTAACAGCAGTGCTTCAAACACAACTCAGAGCTTTGCAATTTGCCTGTCTGAGAGTGGGCAGGGAAGAAGGAAAAGAGGCAGAGAGTGCACGTTTGCTAGGAGGTGTTTTGCAGAGCGGTGCACGTCACACCCTTACGGGACTCAGTAACTTCATGCTTTAGACCTGAACCAAGACACAATTGTAAAATGTTCTCATGCTCTCCTTTGAGGGGAAATCCAAGTCTCCAAGGTTTTTAGGTCTGTCAGAATCCTGCTTGGCTGTGGAGCCAATGTCCATCCCCAGCTACGAGAAGCTCAAGAGGCTTTTAGAAAGCACCAATATCTCCAGCATGGCCACATCAATGGGGACAGCCCTGGGCAGCGACAGCCCCTTGGGCAGAGGCACCTCCCCCAGCTCCTCTGCTGATCCTCACAGCCAAGGCTCTGGGGACATGGCTGGGGACATTGTAGAGCAGGAAATCGGGAGAAAAAGCCCCAGAGCCAAACTTCAGGGATGGCCACAAGTTAAAGCCTGCTCGGAAGGGCCCCGTCCACATTGGCTCCTCTCGAGCCTGCTGCACCTGGATGGCAAACAGCGAGGAGGAGCTGGGAGCCGCTGTGCAGCAGGGAAATGATGACATTGTCACCAGCACAGAGCCCTGCTGGAGTGATTCACATGGTTGGAGTGCTGCAGGGGATGGCTACAGGCTCTTCAGAAGGGATAGGCAAGGGAAGGGAGGTGGTGGGGTTGTGTTGTGTGTCAGGGAATGTATGGACTGCCTGGAACCAAACGTTGTGAGAGAGAAGCTGAATGTTTGTGGGTAAGGATCAGCAGAACCTTTGCTCTCCTGAAGTGCAGGGCAGTGACTCTGCTGCCCCTTCTCTGCGTTCATCTGACAACCGTTTCATGCCCATGGTGGCCAGGACCATGCCAGGCCCCCTGAGTGCTTCTCCACTGACAGCTCCCAGCCCAGGAGGGCATCTTCCCGAGCTGGCACAATGAGAACTCGGGACAAGAAGTTCTCTTGTCCCCAACTTCAGAGCTGGCCCCAAGGAGAGCCCGACCCTGGGAACGGAGCAAGATCGCAGCCAAAGGCACCTGCACCCCCAGCCCCTGAGAGGCGCCGGTGGGGGCCGGGGGAGCCCCAGCCCCCCTTAACCCTTTCCCTGCCCAGGAGCAGCTGGGGACAATGCAGGGGCGTGGCGGAACACGGGGAGCCCCAACATTCCATGGGTGATGTCAAAGAGTCCTTAGCAGCAGGCAGCGGCCAGCACGGACCATGGCGCTGCTGCCACAGCAGCTCCCAGCGCGCGGCCCCCGGGCCCCCCCGGCACTGCAGATGCTGCGGGATTTTGTGCTCCCTGAGAGCTTCTGCCCGCGAGGTGGGGACCGAGCCCGCAGGCGGGGACGCTGCTGGGGCAAGAGCGGAGGTGACCGCGGCCGTGGCTCCTGTCTCTCTTTCAGCCTTTGCCAGGCTGTCCCGGCTGCTCAGCCAGGTGCTGCCCTTCCCTGTGTCCTGGATCCCCTGGACAGCATGGGCACCCCCGCACGCGCAGGCACCACCAGCAGGTCTGGCACCCCTGTCTGCTCTGGCACCGCGGCACCTTCGCGCCTGCAGCATCCCCAGGGCCGGGTGCTGCGGGATCCCACCCCCTGACCCCGGCGGATACGGCACAGGGGCTCTGCAAGCCCGGCCGAGCGTCCCTGCCCTCGCCTGGCTGGGGTGTGCTCAGTGAACCCCATCTGCAGGGACATTGCCAAAGGCTCAGCACTGCTCCCGCTCCCCCCCACAGGGCTGCAGAGGGCTCCAGGTGAGGGCTTCGTGGAGCCCCAGGTCTCCGCCGCGCACTGGACCAGCCCCAACCTGCCTCCAGCGGACACCTCCACGCTGGGCTTCGGCGCTGCTGCTCTGCCGGGTGCTGCCCTGCTGGGCCCTGGAGGCTGCGGGTCCCTCCCGGCCTGGGCAGCCCCTGGGACCCCCCAGGGCCCAGTGCAAGACCTTGGACCCCAGAGCCATCGGGGGAGAGGAGCAGAGGCCCCAGCGGCCCCAGTGCTGCCAGCACCCGACCCCGGGAACGAGCGGGTTGAGAAGGTTCCTGCTGGGATCGACTTCTGGAGCACGGCCACCCCCGTGGGGACACCCCCTGGCAGCAGCAGCCCTGCAGGGAGCGACATCCCTTCAAGCCCCTCTGGTGACCAGGACAGCCGGGGCCTTGGGGACCCAGACGGGGACATTGAGGTCACCGGAGGGATGCTCCTCAGAGAGGCCCTGGGGGTCTTTGGAATGTCCGAGGACATGATGGAGGTGATCCAGGACGTCCCTGGCGATGTCAGCACGCCCGGGGACCCTGGTGTCACTGTAGGACAGGAGGGAGGAGTGGCCCCAGCTGCCCCGGTTGGGGTGAATTTCATCTGTGGCCACGAGAGCAACCAGGGGGTGTCTGCAGACTGCAGCATCCCCGGCACAGCCACCGCCATGGGGACAGCCCCTGGGAGCAGCAGCCCCTTTGGCGGCCAGGTCCCCCCAGGCCCAGCTGCTCACCTCCACTGCCAGGGCCTTGGGGAGCTGGGTTTCATGAGGGAATACGCCAGGGAGGAGGAGGAGGCCGTGCGCTCCCTCGAGCTCTGCAAAGAGTTGGAGGGAGTCAGGCAGGAGGGTCCTGGCAGCAGCCCCATGGCTGGGGAGCCGGGGGGCCTGGGCTCACGCCCACCTGCCAGGGCAGGGATTAAACATGGGGGGAGCCACTTCCCGACTCCCCCCACCAAGTGCAGGGCTCCCCCAGGGGGGGATTAGATGAGAAAAAGCTTAGGATGGGGATGAGGGGAGCGGGAGCGGGGTGGGGGGAAAAGTTATGGGGATGGGAGCAGTGGGGATGGGGTGTAGGAGGGGTGTGGGAGGAGAGGGCATGGGGAGGTGGGGAATGGATTTGGGAGCAGGGGACATGGGGGGCAGTGGGGATGGAGGGCATAGGGATGGGGGAAGGAGGGTGCTGTGGTGTGGGGTGATATTATTAATAAATTGTTGTGTGTTTCATTTAAACCAGTTTGTTCAGCACCGCTCTGTGTCTGTGGGGCGGGAGGGAGCAATGGGGGCACTGGGAAATGGCTCCCAAGAGGTGCCAAAGCCCTGCTGGGCGCAGGGCAGAGTCAGCGGCAACGGGGCAGCAGTGGCGGGGGGAACCTCCTGTCCCCTTCCCCGGGGAGCCAGGACAGACGGGTCCCTGCGGGACCCACGGACACGGCCCCGCACAGGGGCAGCACCAAGACCCTGGCACAAGGGCAGAGCTTGGGGCCAGGTGGGGACGGACGCTCAAGGTGTGGCCGCATCAATGGGGACACCCCTAGGCACCGACATCCTGCTCAGTGACATCCCCTGCAATGCCTCTGGTGTCCCTAGAGTCAAGGCTTTGGGACATGGCTGGTGACAGCACAGGGTCCAAGGAGATGCCTCTCGAGGAGGCCCTGAGGGTTTGTAGGTGCTTGGAGGACACCATCTGGAAGGAGCCCTATGAGCGGTGGGGGGATGCGGGGATGGAGCTGGAACCGTCCTACCCTGCAAGGGCAGAGAAGCGCAGGGGAGCAGCTTGCTCAAAGTCCCCCAGCAAGCTCAAGCCCCTCTCAGCCAGTCCGGGGCTGCCAGTGGGGATTAGAAGAGAGCAGAGGAGAGAGGGGATGGGGGCAGTGGGCATGGGGAGGAGGGTTCTGCGCTGGGGCCGGGAGATGTTCGTGTAGAGCCAACAAGTCCATTTTCTCCTTCCTTTTTCCATTCTGTTTTGCTGAGTGGTGCACATCACACCCTTATGGGACTCAGTAACTTCATGCTTTAGACCTGAACCTAGTCACAATTGTAAAATGTTCCCATGCTCTCCTTTGAGGGGAAATCCAAGTCTCCAAGGTTTTTAGGTCTGTTAGAATCCTGCTTGGCTGTGGAGCCAAAGAAATCAAACCCTTGACACTGAAGGGTGTTGGGGTTTGGCAGAAACCCATGCTGATGCTGTCTGTACCAACCTAGCACGTCTCTGTGCAGAAAAACAAACCCAATTCCCTCCATCTCCTTGTCCATTTTTATCAGCAGGGTGAAGGTAAAAGTCAGTTGAGGCAGAGATTTTAGGTTAACCGCAGAATGCCAGAGTGGTTTGGGTTGGAAGGCACCTTAAAACTCCTCCAGATCCATCCTCTGCCATGGGCAGGGACACCTTCCAGTAGAGCAGGTTGCTCCAAGCCCCTTGAAGGAAGGATCGCATCAAGGAAGAGGGATTTGTCTCATTGAAAGGCATGAAAATCTGTGACATCCTGTGACTAAAAGGTAAAGGAGGTAATATAGAGATGATATTTAAGGCAGTCGGATGGATCAGATCAGACAGAGTTTGCTCAGATTCCTCACAGCCTTGCCAACCCCTCTTGCTTTGTTCTGTTTGCAGCCAAAAACACACAACACGAATCATTCTCTCAAATGGCCACAGAACCAACAAATGAGGCTAAACTGAATTTACTGCCCAATCTCAATTAAAGCTCCACCACCATTAACTGCAGATTTGGGATGTCACTTGGGCTCGTCCCTACACTGCTGAACCTTAAAGTTTATGGCCAGTGATCCAGCAAGTGCAGTCACTCACCTGAAAAGGGAAGGCTCTCAATGGCAAGGAGTTGCCTTGGATGGCCTCCTGACCCAAGGGGAGAGTCCCCAGCTGCAGACCGCTGCTCTGAGGAGGAACAACTCCAAATGGCTGCCCAAGGGGCTCCTTTTACACCCTGGTAGCATCTGAGGTCTGCTCCAATATGATCATAGAATAGTTTGGGTTGGAGGAGACCTTCAAAGCTCATCTACTCCAGCCCCCTGCAGTGAGCACATGGACATCTTCAACTAGATCCGAGTGCCCAGAACCACATCCAGCCTGGCCTGGAATGTCTGCAGGGATGGGGCATCCACCACCTCTCTGGGCAACCTGTGCCAGTGTTTTACCACCCTCATTGGACAAAATGTCTTCATTCTGTGCAGTCTGAATGTCCCCTTTTTAGTTTAAAACCAAGCACTGCTGTGGGGCTTCTTGAAGTGAGGTAGAAGAAAGAGCAGAGGCCTGGCTGGTCCTTGTGGTCCCTCTTGGAAAACACCACAGCACAAAGCATGGGGGCAAATTCCCACTCCATTCTTAACAGACCCTGTGGGTGCAGCTGGCCTGGCCTCTGGCAGGCTTGGAGTTCATCTTTCAGAATATTGAAGGCTTCCATAAGCTGTGGAGTCCAGCCCCATTCCTCCTTTTTCCAAGGAAAACCATGCCATGGGCAAGCAATTGCCAAAAACCCCTGGTCTGTGTTTTCTCCAGGAACCTCACGTGCAGCCGTTGTAATTCTGGTTTATTGCTCAGTGTTTGTCCCTTCCCAGTGCTTCTCAGGGCATCATCAGGTCCTGCAACAGCACCTGCTGCCCACCAAGCCCCTGAGAATTGAACTTCTGGTCCAGGACCTCGGCATTTGGAGGCTGGAGCCTTGAGCCTGATTTTACTCGATAGGTTCCAGCAGGCTCCAGCCACTTGCCCCACTTGTTCTTTCTTGTCTCCACCAATTAGGATACCAGAGTCAGCAAGTTTGCTGCTGATGGGAAGCTGGGGCAGTGGCTGACACACCTGAAGCTGTGCTGCCATTCAGTGGGACCTCCATAGGCTGGAGAATTGGGCAGAGAGAAACCTTGTGAGGTTCAACAAGGGCAAGTGCAGGGTCCTGCCCCTGGGGAGGAAGCACCCCAAGGTCCAGCAGAGGTTGGGGCTGACCCACTAGAGAGCAGTTCAGCGGAGAAGGACCTGGGGGTTGGTGGATGAGGAGTTGACCATGAGCTGGCCCTCGCAGCCAGGAGGGACTGGAGTATCCTGGGGTGCACTGGGAGCAGTGTGGCAGCAGGTGGAGGGAGGTGATTCCTCCACTCTGCTCGACCCTGGTGAGGCCACGTCTGGAGCACTGTGTCCAGTGCTGGGCTCCTCAGTCCAAGAGAAACAAGGAGCTACTGCACAGGGTGCAGCTTCTTGCCATTGAGGCTGTCAGAGCCCTGGCAAGGGCTGCCCGGGGGGGCTGTGGAGTCTCCCTCTCTGGAGACATTGAAACCCACCATGGGCACGTTCCTGTGCAGCCTGCTCTGGGTGGCCCTGCCCTGGCAGGGGCTGGGCTGCACAATCTCCAGAGGGCCCTTCTGACCCCACTGATGCTGTGGGTCTGTGACCTGCAGTGTGTCTCTGCTCTTTAATGACTGCAGAGGTGCCCTGTTTGGCAGCGGGTATCACGACACAGCTTGTCCAGGCTGGGGTAGCGCAGGGGCAGCCTGCGGAAGCCTCACACGAGCAGCTGCTCCCTCCCTGCACCCCAAACTCCACACCCCGCCATGGGCATTTCTTCCTGAAGCCCTTCTTCCGCCCCGGGCTGCCTCGGGACGGCTCCAGATCCGGGCGGCCCGCGCCGCGCTTTGTGACCGACCGGACGGACCCTCCGCTCCCGCCCGCGCCGCGCTGGTGCCCGGCCCCGCCCCGCTCCTCTCGGGGGCTTTTGTGTCTCGTCCCCGCCCGAGCCGCGCCGCGCACGGTGGTTGCTGAGGGGCGGCCGTGCCCGAGGCGCCGGGAGCCTCCTCTCGGGGTGTCCGGTGGTGCCGTGAGGAGGGCTCTGAGGCGGTGGCACCCACCGGGGCCATCGTGTCCGTGCAGCCGCTCTCGGCCCTCGCCTGGGCACAGGCAGCCACGTGCGCTGCCTGCGGCCGCTCCAGGCCTTTCCCTGCGGTTTGAGGGAGTTCTCTCCCTACAGACCCAGTTGAGTCCTTGGAATAGGTGCTCTTTCCTGATCTCCTCATGGGCCCTGCTTGCAGAGCCTTGCCACTGCTGCAGCAGCTTCGTGCAGGCTCCACAGTAGGGAAATGACGTTAAAAGCAGCAGACAGAACAGGAGCTGTGACGAAAAGGCCGTGTTTTCCACAGAGCAACGCGGGCAGAATTGTGAAGGTGCTTTCAGACCACAACTGTCACCGTGTCTGCTGCTGGCAGAGATCTGTTCTCTCTCGGCAAGCTGCGGTCTGCGGTAGATTTCCACGGTGTTCGTGTGGCTTTTCAGCCTGGTCCCATCATTCCCAAGCTGCAGTTTGCAGAAATTAGCCTCCAGACTTGCAGAGCTGATTCACACAAGCAATAGCAGCAGCAGGGCATTGTCAAAGGGAACCATTTGCATGTTTACAGCCCCAAATGAGTTGTGACTTAATACTTGTTCATGGCATGCTGAATGTTTTCGCAGCTCTTTGGTTTACAGAGGGATGGGAGGCTGAAGGAAGGGGCCTGCTTGCCTTGGACCCTGCACTCGAGTTGAGGGTGGGAGGACGGTGAGAGGCTGTGACAGCTCTGAGAGGTGCAGAGGGAGCCAGAGCAGGGGCAGACGCGTCCTCCCCACACTCCCTGCTTCTCATTTTCCAACCCTTGACCCTGATGCAAGCCACAGACTCACACATCAGTCCTGACCTGACTGCAGGGTGAATCCTGCAATAAATAAAATAAAAAAAAAATAAATAAAATAACAAATAAAAATAAAAAATAAATTAAATCCACAGTAAATGGGATTTGAATTTCTACAGATGTAGGTTTTATTTGAAAACTTGTGAGAAAAAGAACATTTGTAGATGGAGCAGGCTGGAGTGAGAAAGATTAAAATACAAGAGTCATGTAACAGTAACACAGCAAGAAGTGAACATGTGGAATGTGTAGCAGGGCTCATCCAGTGTAAAATGTTTGCAAGCTAAAAAAGAAAAGTGGCACTTAGTTCTTTCTTCACCTGGATGCAAAACAGCTCTGAGCAACACAAGCCTGAGAAACTGGTCTCAGAGGTCTGTGGGTGGAGGACCTCCATGACTGGAAGTATAAATTCCTCCCCGAAAGTTGAAGAAATCCCTCTTCTATATCATGCATCTATCTAAGCAACCTTGACAACAGAGACGTAATTCATGTGAGAGTATATTTTGGGAAGAGGCAAGAGAAAGAGATTCTGCTCTAGAGGAGCAGGAAATCAGGAGAAAAAGCCCCAGAGCCAAACTTCAGGGATGGCCACAAGTTAAAGCCTGCTCGGAAGGGCCCTGTCCGCATCGGCTCCTCTCGAGCCTGCTGCACCTGGATGGCAAACAGCGAGGAGGAGCTGGGAGCCGCTGTGCAGCAGGGAAATTATGACATTGTCACCAGCACAGAGCCCTGCTGGAGTGATTCACATGGTTGGAGTGCTGCAGGGGATGGCTACAGGCTCTTCAGAAGGGATAGGCAAGGGAAGGGAGGGAGGTGGTGGGGTTGTGTTGTGTGTCAGGGAATGCATGGACTGCCTGGAACCAAACGTGAGAGAGAAGCTGAATGTTTGTGGGTAAGGATCAGCAGAACCTTTGCTCTCCTGAAGTGCAGGGCAGTGACTCTGCTGCCCCTTCTCTGCGTTCATCCGACAACCGTTTCATGCCCATGGTGGCCAGGACCATGCCAGGCCCCCTGAGTGCTTCTCCACTGACAGCTCCCAGCCCAGGAGGGCATCTTCCCGAGCTGGCACAATGAGAACTCGGGACAAGAAGTTCTCTTGTCCCCAACTTCAGAGCTGGCCCCAAGGAGAGCCCAGCCCTGGGAACGGAGCAAGATCGCAGCCAAAGGCACCTGCACCCCCAGCCCCTGAGAGGCGCCGGTGGGGGCCGGGGGAGCCCCAGCCCCCCTTAATGTGAGGTCACGTCTGGAGCACTGTGTCCAGTGCTGGGCTCCTCAGTCCAAGAGAAACAAAGAGCTTTCCCTCCCCAAGCAAAGAGGTGTTTTCTGCAAAAGGAGATGTTCAGGGACAGCCGCTGCTTTCCATGGAATTGTTGTTGTTTTCCAGTTTGCATTGAGTAACCAACCCAGAAGGGATTCGCACCACCAGGAAAAGGACTTGGGTTGCAGCAGACTTGTCTCCATTGAAAAGCAGGTGAAAGTAAAGGCTTATGTGCGGTTCTTGCATCAATACCATCTGATTTCCCAACCATTTTTAAGGCTAAAGCGAAGAAAAAGATTTAAGGAAAAATACTCTCAGGAAACGCAAAGCAAGCCAGATGCTATTGATGGGAAATCTGTAGAAGCTTTTAGCAAATCTGGCTGCTGTTGTTACCCATCGATCTCCCAAAGTTGCCACACAGAGGATAACCATGTCCTGGAGGTCAGCCTGCTGCTTAAAACAGGGATTGGCTCATACACCCCAAACCCCCCCAGGCTGCAATGTTCCACCCAGACCTTCTTCTGACCACCAGAACCAAGCTCTTGGAGACCCAGAAACTGACACTTGAGGTCACCGAGGAGTTACTTCCATCAGGGATGAAGAGTGCTATGTAGGGGTATGGGAGGTTTTAAGACTGAAGCGAATGAGACCTTTTTTATCTGTTTTTCCAATAAAACCAGTTTGTTCAGCTCTGATCCCTGCCTGTGAGGAGGGGATGGGAGCAATCGGGGCACCGGGAAATGGCCCCCAAGAGGTGCCAAAGCCCCGCTGGGCCCCACATCAGAGGTGCCCAGCCCTGCAGGGCACCGAGCTGGCCCCAGGGCCAAGTCACCAGCAGTGGGGCAGCAGTGGCGGGGGAACCTCCTGTCCCCCTTCACGGGGAGCCAGGACAGACGGGTCCCTGCAGGACACACGGACATGCCCCCGAGCAGGAGAGGCAGAGGCAGAGCTTGGGGCCAGGCGGGGACGGACACACAGGACAAGCTGGGTGGCAAGGCCCCATCCTGAACAGCTCCAGTGTCCCCTCAGCAGGGACAGGCCTGGTGCAAAGCCTTTCTAAGCCCCCAGGCACCCCTCCCTTCTTGCACTCTGCTCCGGAGCAGGGCTTTGCCTCCCGGCGCAGCAGCAGGACCCCACAGCACCCCGAGAATGGCAAGGGACGGAGCTGCAGCCCAGGCACGGACCTTCCTTTCCCTCTTCCCATATGTGTTAGGTGACCGTCACAACGTTCTCCTCTCTCAGTTGCTCTGCTGCCCCTCACAACCAGGGCACTGAGGCACTGGCCAGCAACCCTGCAGTGTCTGCAAAGACTGAGTGTGTTACCATTGGTATGGACTAACCAGTCCTTCATGCCCCAGCTGATGCAGGAACCAGTATCCCATGTTGCAGTGCCTTTTATTGTACAAATGAGCTGGAAACTGGCTACTTACAAGTGGTGTATTCATACATTCAGCCATGTGGTGTAATTATAATTCAACCGCATATACACACAAGCTCAGAGAACTGGAGTTGCTCATTACCTCCTTTTGTCAAAGGTTATTTTTCTGTGCAAGATAGTTCCTATGGCACCAGAATAAACAATAGTTTTGTTTCTTTGCACGTCAGCAGCATTTTCCTAGACAACCCATTCTTCCATTATCAGCACCCTGCACTGTACCAACACCGTCAATAAAGCCTTCCAGTCCAGAAGACACAGACAAGCACACACACACGCACACACACTTACAGTTATACAAACAATTGGTTCCCTACTTTGCTGATCAAACAGGTTCATTTGCAAGAGCAATGCAGAAAACTGGAGTAGCTCAATCCTGAATGGAGGTCCATGCTCTGCTGTTGGGTCAGAAGCTCTACATGGATCCTGTAGATGGAAAAAATCAGTCAGTTCAAGCACAATTCAGCACGTTTCTTGGAAGAAAGAACCACCCGGGTATCGCCTCGTGATATCCCACACTCAGGCAGTGTAACGGAGAAGCCCATTGCAAACTTAGCATTGTACATACCAACAACTTCACTTTCCTAGTAACATGGTAAGTCCATGGTGGAGCTGAGAGCTGTGCTAAGTGTTTCCTACAGAACAGGCTCAGGCAATAAGTGGTAGCCTCTCCTTCCTAGTATCTCCTTCCTTCTCAGCATACTTAGTCATGAAACACAAGTGAAAGGATACTCCCAGGAACATCTTTAGAAATTTCAAGTAAGAGGATATTTAGTACAAGCTCTTCATCTTCTTGATCCTGCATGGAACAAGGCTCACATCCATCCTGTATTTGAGCCTGCTGAGGCTTCTGGGTTTATTCATCTCCAGAATGCGAGGTTCTGCATATTTCACAGATTTTCTATGCAAGCCAGGCTTTCCCTTGCTCTTGTTTTAGAGGGAACATTTCTACATGAAATAAAAAAGCTGTTCTATTACATCACAGAAAATTCCATCAGGTTATGGCTTATCCTAGCTATATATCATCTACGATGTATTAATAAAGGAGTACTAAACATTACATTATTTTGGGCATAAAGAGTCCATTATAGGTATTCATAAACACATCAGTAAATGTTACAGACTTTTAAGTAACTCTATTGACCTGCAGCATTAATGCTCTGTAGCTACTAATCCACAATATATAGCGACTTTATGGATAAGCTTTTACACGCCTTTTATAAATACACTCTTAGTAAGAAACATAAAATAACCCCAAATAGTCACAGAAATAACTCACAAACCCCAAGATCATTACGAGAAAAAGTACATGTCTTTTATCTGGTTTAGTTCATGTAAATTAAAGTAATGCCTCATTGTACAGAAGTAGAATTAACATAGGACAGCATTTAAGAGAAAAATATCTTTCATTGTTTTTCAACTGTGAGCCTTGACAAAAAAGAGGATCTGGAATGGCCAAGCTAGATGGCTCAGAAGAAGAATCTCCAAGCGTAAGCAAGAAGCATTGAATCTGTTCCTTCTCTCTTTATGCCATTTAATTTATGACAGAGGTTATTTGCTTACAGGTATTTACTAGGGGAACACATCTCATCTAACTGCAGCCATCTCAAAATGCACCTCATCTCAACTGCAGCCTGAGTCATTACTGGTTACCTAGTGAACTCAATCAGTGGAGCAAGACAGACACATTCAGAGGACAGTCCAACCCATCTGCCCCAGACTGCTTTATCCAGGACAGACTCACCCTCTGGAGAGGCCTCTTTCTTACCATCAAGACAGTTGTCCACGTTCCCTCTCTAGTTGGACAACTATCACGGAGATAGCCATGCCTGATTAAGTCCCAGGTTTGAAGTCTGCTGTTAAACAACAGCAGCGGAGTCAGTTCAGTGTGAGATACGATAGTTAAAGGTTTAACTTGTGAAACTCAGAGCTTTGGCTCAGCAAAGAGCTTCTGCCACACATGACAGACCTTGCAGTAGTATCAGTGTGATGATACCAGTCATGGTGGGGATGGATGGAAAACCAGTAGCTGATACTTGGAGGCAGTGACCAACCTGGGTAAAATCTATGCTGCATTCACACCCTGGCACATGCCAGTCACGGCAGCAGGAACAAGGTGTGAAGCACTTTGAACCCCTTTGGGTTTCAGGCTTCTGCATCTGTCTTTCCCCAGCACTTTAACCCACCACTATCCTTGTGCTGGGCAGAAAGCAGGACAAAAAGGTGAATTTGTGTCTGTTTCTCAGTGCTGGCACTTCAACATGGATCTTTGTAAGACCATCTGGAATACAGCAGAGCTGTCTCTGCTGTTTACCTTCCATACATGCAAACTGCTGTTATTATCAAGTGTCAGCAAAATATTTTGGATAAATCTGGATCAAGTGCCAAGATGAATTGTAATTAATCACCATGAACATACAGCTGTCTCTGGTAAAGCTAGGGCTGCGCGGGTAAAACTGCCTCTCAATCTTATAGTGTGGTAAGGTGTTCTTTGGTGTCAGCTTCTTCCTAGCATAACAATAACTGTGTTACTGAAGGGTGTTTTACACAGTCTAACCTCATTATAATGAATGCTCTGAATAAACAGTTGCTATATCTGAATGTTCACTGCAATTAAGATGGGGAATTTGCTTCATCAGGCCAATGAAAAAACACAAGGATCTGAGCCAAACACTGAGACCTGGTGCAGAAACAGAGTTTTGTTCATAGCAATGAAAATTGCAGTACTTTCAAAAGCAAATAGTGAATGCATACAAAAAGAAACAGTAAAGTAATAGCAAAGTATGCTTCCAAAGTGATCCCAGGTATGTTTGCTATGCTTTAAGAAAAAGAGGAGCTACATTGTCCTTGTTAAGATGCCTTATCTGTTAACTTTTCTAGTAAGGCTAATGAAAAATGCCAGAAAGAGTCATTCTTACCAGTTGGGTTGTGTGAGCATGGCATGACTGGGCTCTCCTGACACTCCAAGCTGTGAACCTTGACATACTCCTGCTTGTATTCTGGAAATGAAGAGGTCTTCAGAGCATAGCAGCCTTGTGTAATGCCTTGCCTATGATCTACTCCTTTGTACTGGCTGACCTGGGTGCCCAGGTCTGTCAATAAACCAGTGTAGAAGCCCGGAAGATGACAGCCTGCTGGGAAATGTGTGAGAACACTCCTAGTGACACCCATCTCTTGTGCTTGGGTTTGGCACAACAGCTGCACTAAACCCCCCTGGGTGTCTGTCTACAGAAAACACCACAAAAAGCTCAGTATCAGTAATTGTTATTCAGCACTGAACACCAAGGAAACAATATATTAATACCTGTTAGAAAGAAAATGTTGCTAAAATATTCTTCACTTTAACCCATGCTGCTAAGACTATAATTGTCATAACTACTTAGCTTTCATACACAGAAGTTCTGAGAGGACTGACCCCAAATCTGCAGGCAGACTGAAATGCCCAGTGAGGTCTCTTTGCTGCTCTCAAGCTCCTCCTGAATGACATCTGTGATGCACAGCCCATCACTGTGACAAAAACCTGCACTTGTTTTTTTCCGTGCAACCACCCCAGCATTTCTAGTAGTACTATTTGCAATGCATTGTCCCCTCAGTGCAAAGAAAAAGCACAAGTACAAGAGTCCTTAGTAAAACATTACTCTCAGATCACAGATTTATTTTATGGATTTGCAACACAGCCCATATTACAAACATTGTCTGGGAACATTTACAAGAATAAATAAGATGGACTCGCAGTTGTAAAAAAAAGATTACACTTCACTGTAATGTACAGTCAAAAAATATATCTGATATTCATTGACTTGACATTATTTACCTTCCTTCTTTTAAGCTAGAAAGAAAAGACACTGAATGCACAGTGTTGAGATTTCTGTATTTATATTTTTTTCCTTTTTTTTCCATACGTGCTTTATCTATCAAACATCCAAACTGTACAAGTGAGTTTCACCAGTAATCCATAAAGGCCAAAGGAGGGGGGGAGATGGGGGTGGCATTGCAACAGCAGAGACTCTCTCTCATGCAGCATTCCTCCCTGCTGCCAAAATGCATCGAGGGAGCTGGAAGAGGATACTGCTGATCCAGATGCAGCCACAGCATTGCTGTGTGAAGTAGTGCCAGGTCTGGCAATAAGTGATGCTCGTACAGTTTAATGTCAACAGGATTGGTGCAGGGAGGGAGGAGGTGGAGGAGGTTAAATCAATATGGGAGTGAATTTTGTCAATGCAGTTATCCCACATGGGTTAGAGGATGTGTTAAGGATACAGCTCCAACTTTTGGCATAGAAGTACAGTGTTTAAGGGCTGGAGATGTAAGAAAGGGCTACAGGGACAATGAGGGGTTAATGCCAGTTCTGCTCCAGGTACATGAAAGTCTAGCACGTGATGTCTGGTTAGACTGTTAGCAATGCAAACAACTGACCATCCTGGGGAGTCTGGTTAGAGCATCTAAGTTCATGAAAGCTTGTGAAGTGCTGGCCACACTCCCACTTCCATCCCCCAAATGCACTCCTTTCCATAATTTCACAGAAATAACATTTCCTGGAGGTCCCCATTGGAAAATGACACACACAAGGAAACAGATCCCAACATGTTTGAGGTATCTCACAACGTCTCCCAAATAGTGATGCTTCAGGGTATCAGATCTCCCAGTGACAAACAGCTCCACCCAAACGCCATCACTCTGTGAAAGCATCTCCACTAAAGGAACCACAATGCTGTTGGATACCTACATATGAAACACCAGGCCCCAAAGGGTGCATTTACAGCATACCTTCACCTTGCAACAAGCAAATCCTTTCTGCAGACGATGTAGCATGGAATGGCTCATGTTTATACTGCTTAGAAACAGCTCATGCTGAATTGAGTTGCAAGGAAAACATGTTAGTAGCTCTTTTCTCATTCCATTTTTCTTTTCTTTCCCCCCCACCAGGCAACACTATGGGAACACCAGCATCTGGCATTCAGTCTGCTGCATTATTTTGGTTTTTAAGGCTCAGGTTGAAAACAGAATAGTGGTGAAAAACCTGCTGCATGCACTGGGCTGAGGATGGAAAGGCTGATTTGTCTCTCATGTTTCTACAAACTGGAAAAGCTGCCAGGATTTTACCATTATGTGAGTCCAACTGCAGGACAGCTGAGTGGAGGTTGTTGCTTACAGGGGAGGCTTTTAAAACATTTTAACAGAGCAGATAAAGATTATAGACTAGATAATCACTGGAAGTCAGCAAGTTTGGGTTTTTTTCTTCCCATCACACTCAGTACCATCAGGATTTGGTCCCTATGTATGAAAATAGATGATTTTGCCAGACAGTTACAGCAAATTGTACATTCTTCAAGTATGTATATGAGGAAGATGAAGGTTGCCCAGAGAAGCTGTGGCTGCCCCATCCCTGGCAGTGTTCAAGGCCAGGTTGGACACAGGGGCTTGGAGCAAGCTGCTCCAGTGGAAGGTGTCCCTGCCCGTGGCAGGGGTTGGAACTGGAGGAGCTTTAAGGTCCAGGCTGTGATCTATGATAACTTTTCCAAGTCAATGAACAGATAACACATGACAGATTTTCCTAGTGGTCCTTGGCAGAACTGCAGAAAGGGGGCTTTGCTTGCTATGCTGTTGGCTTGCCCTTGATGAAAGAACAGCTCTAGGTATTTTGGGGAACAGGGAAAGAAAGAGCACTTGCATTTAAATTGTGCATTATGTATGTATGGCAATAGAAGACTGAAATCTAAATAGCTGGGAACAGTGGGGTTAACAGAATCTTCAGTACTCAGTTCTGTCTCCCTGACTTTCATTAGCTGGCTCCCCCTTTCTATTCCTCTAAATGTCTGCAGGAAAGATGCAGTAGTTTGTCTACCCTTTGAGAGTGTCCTAGCAGGTATGCTGAGGTTTTGACCCAAAGGCAGTGTTTATGCTGAATAACTTTTGCCACATAGGGCTCAACTTGTCTAACAAACTGGGGCTGACTGAACTGTGTACACTGAAGAGAAATGAAAGAACCCCAAATGAAAATACAGCAGCTTACACCAAGTTCTGCAGATGCCCCTTGCATTAGCTGGAGATATCATTAACGTTAACTGTGGCACCCACGTAACAGGGTTGTTTGTTTAAACTGACTACAGGACAATGACGTTTCCCAAGTGGAACATTTCCATTGGCACATCCAGGACTGCACCAGGACTGTGTGTGCTCGGATGGCTTGATCAGAATTCTGCAAGTGTGGCAGACAAAGACACCTCATATTTGCAGGTTCCTCTCTCGAGCAAACCTCATTTTATCTTTGTCTCTCAGGATTTATTCCCTCTGTAACACTCTGCTCCATCTCCATAGAGCTCCACAGCATGGAATGTAGCATTACCTGGTGTTTATGATCTTGGCATGAACTCGGAATAGTAAAAAAGACACAAGAGTAGCTGTGCAAGCATGAGAGACAGAACAAAGTGCAAGTTTCCTACCTGTTTCAGGACTACAGTTAATCTGCCTTCTCCTCCAATGTTTGTTTCTCCCAAAGGAGGTTTCTTCTCCTTCTCTTCCTGATGGCAACTGGTTTAACTGCTTTCTGAATCATCTCCTTTCTCTGACTCTACAGCACATCAAGAGCAGTGACCAGCAATCCCTGGCTTGAGATTCCCAAGGGAAATCCCACACACTACTTCTAAAGGGCCTGCCAAAAGTAAATGGAAAAAACAGGTCTACCATCTGCATGCTTACACCTACTGCTGTGGGGTCCACATTGCCACTGGGCTTTCTTTTTACAGGGAGTTTTTTCAGATCCAGAATAAAAGGTTGGAAACTACTGACCAAAATGGACAACTTTAACTCACATAAATGGCTCAAATGTGACTAAATTACAGTAACCACCAGAGACTGGCAAAGGCAGACCTCATTTCGTGATTTCTATGATAATTCTGTGCAACCCTGCTGAAGAATTTAAATCACAAACTGAAGGGCCTCCTACTGACTGCCCTGATCACAGAATACCAATTATTTCAAACTGCAGCCATAAATAAAACCACCAAATTCCTATTTGCTTGCTTGCTACCAGAGGTCCCAGTTCAGTTCCTTTAGATGTACACTGTGCTCCCTTGCATCTTCTCTTTCAGCTAATAAACAAGTCCCTCCAGTTTATTTACAGGAGGTCGAAAGCCTTTTTTCCTTACAGGTAACTTGAAGAAGGCAAAACAAAAAGAAGAGCAAGGACACAGCTCCTGCAGAGATCGTGATTAAAACCCCCACCTACAAACCACCACCAAACACACACAGAGAACTACAAAAAGAACAGATTGTTAAGACCTACTGCACCTTTTAGGGGGTTTGCTCTGTCTTTCCCCTGCAGACAACTCAGTCTTCCTTCTCCAGCAGCCAGCCTAGATAGCTCTGGAATTCACTGCTTCAGTTATATCCCTTAACAATTTGAGATGTTAGCTACAACCTGAGTCAGTGACCCCTGAGCCATCCTTCTTTACCTATTTCTAGTTCCTTGTAATTCAGACTAAACACTAGACCAACACTATGCTATCAATAAATAGTGCTCCCTCACTCCTGCAGGATGTCTGAATGGGACTAAGTTTCTTGGCATAATGTCCACTCAAACATTGTCAATGTTGTATCTTACCAGCCTAAAATTCAGACATGGAGGAATTCACCTTTTCTACTGTACATTATTGCTTTCCATCCACAGCAGGGGATGCTAAGGTTGGAAAGCTCAACCTGACTATTAAACCTTTCAGCAGTGAGAAAGCTCCTTTAGCTCATCTCATATTTTCTCCCTTTCCCAGCATAAACTAACCCATCACCCATAATCTTGCTCCAACACGTCACCTATTTTGCTACAGGCTGTTCTCTAGGGTTTAAACAACCTCAAGGTAATAAGGTTATTTAAATGAGCTTCTCTTGCCACACAATTCCCTTCATCATTAATTCCCATTCAGCATACATGCATCTTGCAGTAAGGAACAGCATAAAGGTCCCTGAGCTAACACAGAGTGGAGCTGGTCAGTCCCCAAAAGCATGATGATATAACAGCAACACCACCTGTAATGCGCGGAGCATCTTTCCACAGGGATTGTATGATGGGCATGAGAAGGTTGAGACACACAGCACAGTTACCATATCATAAGCTGTGACTAACAGGCTGTGGTAACCAGCATTAAACTTGTTCCTTGCAAATTAAAGGTAAAATATAGCTTAATCTCTCTCCCTGCAGTGTATGCTACCATCACTTGGCACATGGTGAGTTGCTGTGGGTCAGCTGAGACAGGACCTGGCCCTTCAGTCAAACACATTCAAACCTACCTCAAAACCTTAAATAACTCCACTGCAAGTTCTGTGCTGCTCTGGTCATCCAACAACTCCTGCTCTCCATGCACACATCTCCTATGAGCTTCCTTCTGGCTTTTTAATCCACTTTCCTTCATGCTACAGTTAAGCCTTGATTTACCTCCTACAGTTCACATCTCAATCCTATTGCCATTTCTTCTACCTATAAGTCCTTTTATCCTGGCTGTGACCCTCAGTGCTTTCAGTAACTCATGAGGAGGCCCTATCGCTGTGCTAGATTCCATGCTAACTACTAATGACCATTTCCAAAGTATCCACAGGGAATGATTCCCTCTGGCCTTCTGGAGTTAGTGAAGGCACAAAAATTTTACTGACTTGTAGCTTCTTCCTACCTGGGCAGTCGTTGGAAAAGCCCTTTCTGGGATCTGGATTCTCCCTCTTTGCTAATGGCTCCCAACTCCTGACCTACACTGTTGCAGCAAGTCACCTGTAAGCAGAACACAAATACATGTCTTCCTTCTCATTTTTAACTCATAGTTTTGCTTTGCTTTCTATTTTCTTCTAATTCTTAAACACAATTGTTTGTGTTTAAGAATTCTTTGTGTTTCTTAAACATAATTGTTTGTATTTCTTAGAGGCAAAAGGAAAAAACAACAACAAAAAAACCCCATACTGCCCCAATTACAACCGGTAGTTTGTTTCATGAGATGCCAGACATCCATCTACAGCCCCAAAAGAACTAAAGGGGATTTCCCCATCCCTGGCAGTGTTCAAGGCCAGGTTGGACACAGGGGCTTGGAGCAAGCTGCTCCAGTGGAAGGTGTCCCTGCCCGTGGCAGGGGGTGGAACTGGAAGAGCTTTAAGGTCCCTTCCAACACAAACCACTCTGTGATTCTATGATTAATGGTTTCATGCAGACAACAGAAAGGACCAAATAGAAGCAGAGCAGAGGCACCTGTGAAGGGTTTCTCACTGATACTTTAGGGCACAGTGGCTACATCAGGAAGAATCTGGTTCTAGCTCATTTAAAACCTTCATTATTCTTAAGAATCCAAAGCTCCTTGGAAAGAATATGAGCTAGGTGCTTCAGCATCCTAAGAAGCCCCTCCTCTTCACTCTGGAAGAGGATTATTGCTGTTCCAAGCATCCTTCCTTTGCCTGTTGCAGGTCCTGGTATTGATGATAACTATTTGGTTAGATACTCGTATGTTGGATGAGCTGAGAGTTGTTTTAATCAGATTTTCATCCTTCATTGTCAAGGCAAAGGTATGACTGTTGATACAATAATGAGCATGAAGCAGAGGTGCCTTTTGAATTTACATACAGAATTAGTAACCTGTTTGGGACTCCTGGCATGCTCTGTACCAGGCACTGACATGACAGAGCTCCCAGCACAGTCTCCAAGTATTTACCTGAGAGTGGTAAGAAAGTGGAGTTTCCTTCAACTCTTCAGTCTATCTTTGAGCAAGTCTGTATCTGAAGAAACCTTCATCTCCCAGAATCTAATTTACACACAGAGCAGCCTCATATCCCTGTACCCTCAAGATAAATAAATGGCTAAATTGAAATACTGAATATTGTAAGGCCTTGTTCATTCAATTATTTTTTTTCTCCAAGATTACCCTGCAGACCTCAGTGATTAACTACTGCAACATACCCCCTCCGAAAAGCAATTTCTTAGCTGCTGAGAAGTCAGAGTGAGATCCAGAACATGGCAAAACACATCTGGTGTTTGTTTCAAAGGAGAAGATTGGCACAGGCATTTCTGCAGAATAAAACAAAAGCTGATTCGTTTGAGAAGGGGAGTTGCAGGTCTAACCCTTCCTTAGCACATGCCAGAAGAGGTTTCTGTGTATGTACATCACCTTTCCTGCACCTTGGATGGGTTACTGTTTTGAAGGAGGCCTGAATAAATCACTCAACTGCATCTGATTGTACAACAGTTTGGAAATAGTGAGGAAATCTTGAGCAAGCCCAATTTTAAGACTTATCTTCAGAAGCTCCTGAGCAGGAACCTTCTTTGTCCTCTGTTTGCACAGTGCCTAGTTCAGCAGGGTCCTGTCGTGACTAGGGGTCCCGAGTTTGTATTGTACAGCAATACAAGTTATAAATAAGAAATAGCAATACATAGTATATGATCAATAATACCTACTGTATACCCTGTTCGTCAAACACACTGCACCCCAGCAAATACTTGAAAAACCTGGTAACAAAGTTACCAATTGCAAGACAAATGCAATTTGTTTGATGCAAATATTTAACCTTAAGGTTCAAGTGCCTGGGAAACTCATTCCTGGTATTGCTTCACCAGCACTGAGAGAACACAGACCAGAGCTGGAACTGGTTCATGCACAGCCTTGGGAGCTTAGCAGAAACTGGGAGGAAATGTCTGGGTAGAAGCCAAGGCAGTGAATCCATGAACAGCTTCTCATGTCCACCATCTATTTTCATGCTAAAAGGAACTACACATGAGAAGAGAATTCCAATGTTGGTGGGTTGGTTGTTTTTTTTCTCTTGTGTTGGCCTTTTCATTTGGAAAAACAAATAAACAGGGAAGGCAGACAAATGGTAATGAACCATTTCCGATGTCCCCTATGGCTATCTCATTTGTCCCAAATGACTGCTGCATGGAATTAAAAAACCTAGAGGCTGGGATTTGAGAACAAAATTAGAAATTAAAAAGGAGACATTGAAAAGAGAATTTCCTCAGGGTTTCGTTCCTTCCCCACTCTGCAGCAAGGAGAGCAAAAATACAATCTCAAAGAGGAGAGAAGAAGTCAGAGGGGATTGGGAAGTCCAGTCGTGAGCCTGTCTCCCGTGTTGCTAATTTTCACAGGAGCTTATTTACGAAGCAGGAGATGTTCGAGGGAAAGCAGGCAGCTGCAGACACAGGCATCGGCTCCTCCATCCAGACAGGTCTGTGCAGTCTCAGTCTCTTGCTCCGGGAAGGAAAGGTTTTCCTTCCCACGCTTGTCACTGCCTTCCAGTGTGGGAGAGGGGAGAAGCATTGGCCCGAGTTTGGGGTCTGGCATTCCAGAGGCTCCCCTGCCTCCACTGCGCTAAAAGGAACTCAAGTATTCCAGTGCAACCTCGTATACAAATCTATACTGTTCCTGAAAGAGAGAACAGAAATCACCGGCTTTAGGATATGTGTAAATTCTTCAGAGCCTCATTTTGCAAGCTGCCAAAAATGCCTTCTTTTCTACCCCATTTGGCAGCACCAGGCAAACAGTAATTGCCTTTCTATGCAATCCTGAGCAAGCACTACTAGGAGATGGTATCACCAGTGGAAGAGAAAAGCACTCATAGAGACAAAACACTCATAGCAACAGCCACAGTACGGACTATTCATTGTTTGCTTCAAGCACTCATTGCACACATTGATTCTGAGGAAAGAATTCAGTGTGATCGATTGGGATGGTTGAAATCAGGACAGTTTAATCTCTTTGGCTGCAGGGATCAAGGCCTGGGGCTCAATCTGTTCTCCCTTCCTGGCTTCAAGGCATGTCACAGCATTAAGTGCCAGGCTGTATGCAGGCACAGAAGAGAAATCCCCACACTCCCCAAAGCCACGGGTTATGGCGACTTGGAGTTTAACCTCCTGCAAGCAGCTGGGCATGGGAGACATTGTTCAGGGAAGCATCAAGACCAGAGGACTCATTGCACATGCTAAAGTAGGACTGATTTTAACTCTGATGGATCCACGTTCTGATTCATTTTGATTCATACTGGGCTAAGCCATGTTGGACAGGGCTTGGAGCAACCTGGTCTAGTGGAAGGTGGCAGGGGAGTTGGAACTGGATGAGCTTTAAGGTCCCTTCCAACCCAAACCACTTTGGGATTCTGTGGTTCTTTAACCTATCCTGAAGTCTCCCTGCATATGCTGGGTGGGATAAGGCACAGGTTAAAAAAGCTTACCAATGACTCCACCATGTTGGATTTGTTATTCCGTAGTGTTTTCACGATGTGGAACACATCAATGATATTCTGCTGTTGAATCATTTCACACACGCTGCAGATGGCACAGAAAGTGCCGCTGCGTCCCCCACCATTCCTGGGAGCACAAGAAAAGAGGCAAGAGGTGAAGACAGGACATGGACCTGCTTGAGCGAGTCCCTGTGAGGATGGTGAGACACAGGTACAGGGTGCCCAGAGAAGCTGTGGCTGCCCCATCCCTGGCAGTGTTCAAGGCCAGGTTGGACACAGGGGCTTGGAGCAAGCTGCTCCAGTGGAAGGTGTCCCTGCCCGTGGCAGGGGTTGGAACTGGAGGAGCTTTAAGGTCCCTTCCAATCCCAACCAGTCTGGGATTCTGTGAAGGCTGAAGCAATGGAGGAGAGCACTACTTGCACAGTTCTCACACCATATATGCTAAGGAAGGTCTGTAATACAAGGACAGGTGAAGAACATACAAGGGTTTGTGAAAGTGGAGACCTGCAGGGCAGGAGATGGGTGGAAGAGCTACGCTCATCCCTGGCGGTGGTGGACAGGGAAGTCCCAGGGACTGCAGTGCTGCCCCTCACTGCTCTGGGGCTCACTGCAGCTCTGTGGTCACACTGGGACACATGGCAGCACTGCTTCGATTGCATCTGGACTCCACCTATGAGACCTACCTATACAGCAGAAAGTTAGCAGAGCTTTTTCAGCTGCTCCTCACTGCAATTCATAAAATCTCTAGGCCAGGATGCTATGAAGTAGCACAATGTTCAACTTGAAGTTCATTACAAACGTAATTAACTTTATTTTCCTCAGCTGAAGCCTGGCAAGCCACCAGATTTCCAGATCCGTCATTAGTGCTCTTCAGACAGCATTTCATGAGCTTACAGACATTCTCCAGTCCTACTTACAGGCAGTGGACAACAGTCCGTCCGTCTCTCCCATCGTACTGTTCTTGCCACTTCTCCAACCTTCTGACCACCTTGAGAAGGGAGCGTTTGGAAGGAGGGGTGTCTCTGTATGCTGGCCAGCCAATGTACTGCAGATGCTGAACTATGCGGTACCCGTCCTGCGGCTGAAACAAAGAGTGTTTTCAAGATGTGAGATGGGATGTTGCAGGAAACAGAAACAGGGTAAAGCAGGGGGCACTGGTTACATCTTCCCTCCTGGATCTGATCAGTGTTAATCCCCATCCCTGGCAGTGCTCAAGGCCAGGTTGGATGGGGCTTGGAGCAAGCTGCTCTAGTGGAAGGTGTCCCTGCCTGTGGCAGGGGGTTGGAACTGTTGAGTTTTAAGGTCCCTTCCACCCCAAACCAGTCTGTGATTCTATGATTAAGATTCTGCACTCTGGATACCTGATACAGGGAGGAAACAAGGACTTTTCAGTAATCTGAATAACAATAATGACCTCAGATATTACAGAGCCAGGCAGAAAGCAGGTGCACAGGATCCTTTGTTGTTCCCAGTGGAGAATAAAGTCTCATCAAACTGTACGAGTAGATCAAATAGATCAAATGTCTCTTTCCTGGTTGCCTGTGCTGCAGATTCATTGTGCCTTAAGAACAAGGCAAAGGCGGCCCTCAAAAAAATCCCTGGGGGCCATGGCAGGAAATGATCCTCATAAAGATTTTAGCAGTGGCCACTGGTGTTGAACTGAGATGGGTGCAGAGAATTGTGAGTTCCCAGCATCCACCCTGCCAGCCATGCAGTCACAAGCCAGCTCCATCCTGAGAGTCCCAGAGCCTTGCTCTTATCAGCTGTATGATTTCAAGACTGGTTCCGAGGCCGCTGGCCTGGGATACAGAAGGTCAATATCTAACTGATACATCAGTTGTGTGGTTGGACCACAAGGTTCACGGCAGTGCCATGACTGAATTGCTGCTCAGGTTCTGACCATACAGTCAGACACTGATGTGTAAAACAACATGGAAAAGTAATCTGTGGAGGCTGTTTCCATTTCTGATTAGAAAAAAACTAAAAAGGAGACATAATCAATCTGGGAAACAACTAATGAGAGAAAAATCCTCTCCTGGAAGCCTTCCCTGCAGCACTGAAGTTCTGCTGTCAGGGTCCAGTGTGCAGATAAACTTTGTTTCTATCGTTTCAGTTGTCCTGGGGCTGAGGAATAGAGAGACAGAGTTACTTACAGAAATGGCAGGTGCTTGTTTATAGGAAAAACGGGCAATTGGGAATCCCAGTCTAGCCAGTAAGCAGTGGACCTGTCTTCAGAGACACTGCGCAGCAGCTGACAGATGGGAGAGCTGCTGACACCATCGCAGTTTTATTTCCTATGATACCGATGGTTTTATATTGGCTACAGAGTGACTAATTTATCTCAAATACAGACAGAAAAATGCTTTACATTAAATACAGATTTTCAGCTCATATCATCCACTCTCTACTTTCAGCCAAGAATCTTTTACCAACACAGACTGATGCAATTAAATGTTAATTAAAAGAAGTAGCTACTAAATTCTGCAGTGGAATTTTTTTCCTAGGTGAGGGATTCAGCATCTCTAAACCACAAGTCTTGGTTCTGCCTATTCCTCATGCCAAAATAGACTTTTGAGAGAAAGGAAGCTGGTATCTCACTGCTCTTACCCTGGCCATGTTGCAGATCCGGAATATCCGATTGATGATATCTTCATCAATGTCTGCTGAAACAAACTCTACTTGAATTGGGCCATAACAACAGGAAGTCTTCTCTGGCCAGTACTGCATGCAGAGCTGGAGAAAAAGAAGAAACAGAAAGCACCTTAACTACTGACAAGGAGATGCATGTTCAGTCTTCCTTCCTGCTGAATTTATAACCAGCCCAAAATCCATAACCCATCTTGTATTACATGTATTTGCTCAGAGAAGTCCTCCTTTTACCTCAGTACAAGTCCTTTTGTATCATGAATATGAAGAAAAAAGAGATTTTTTTAAAAGCTTGACTTTTCCCCCCTTCTTTTTTTCCGTATGGACACAATTTGTAACTGAATTCTGGGCTCTGAAGGTGCAGAAAAAGTGGCTGATGAATGAAGCTTCTGTAGGGGTATAGATTTAAAATGAACATAAAAGATTAGTGTATGCACGTAAATCTGGTCAGAACCAGAGGTTTGGTGTGAATGAGGAAGCAGTGCATGCACCAAGAAAGTTCATCTTAATTCAAGCAAAGTGGAACTGCTTTTTTAATGTAAGATGAACCTTTTAGCTTTCGGGCTCTATCAGTGAGCAGGGGAGGGAGGATGAGTTTGCTCTGAAAGCAATGAGAGCAACTCTGATTGCAGGTGAGCCACACAATCTCTGCAGTCTGTGAAGCAGCTCGGAAGTCTTTTCTTATGCAGATATTACTGAACGTACAGAAAAAATCCTACCCATACAAACTACCATCCAGGTATTTCAAATCCATCTGAAGTAGATCACGATGAGAAAATATTTTGTTGAGGTCTCATTAGCAGTTTCTGCTGAATTTTTCTTTCTGAGTTTTCTTCCTATTTTCAAGTGTAATTTTTTAGAAGTTTTGAAACCCCCAGATGCTCATTTGAACTTGATCTCACGCATTTCAGGTTCAGTCATTGCCAGTACCAGCGTCAAGTGTGTCAAGTGTGCATGGTAATGCATTAATTCTGTATCCCTTTTATTCCTTTGATCATATGGGATTGAAATTGGGTGGGATATTCATGCAATCCTATGCTTCTTTGCCCTTGTGAGTGTTTCAAGATTAAGCAAGCCAGCCAAGACCACCTAAGCAAGTCCTCCTCTGAAGGTTTCTTTACTCTTCATTCAGACTTCCAAGCAGCCCACAGATCTCCTCCCAAAGCATCTGCCCAATAGCCAAGGAGATTTGAGCTGAGCTGGTGCTTTAGGAAACAACCTCAAGGTGCATTGGAAGGAAGAATAAGATTAAACCTTTCCTTCATCTTGAGAATCTGCTTTTCATAGAGCAGGTCTGTGAATGGCCATCATCCAAATGTATATGGATATACACTGCTTAAAATTGTCTGTCATCTTCTCTGACCTCCACATGGTTTTAGTTGCACCTTTTCCCTCCATAGTGTATTAAAGGTTCACTTACCTGTTTATTTTAACTATTGTCCTCTCTATAGTTCAGGCACAGCTTTTATATAAGCAGTTTCTGTATTTGTGTTCTACTAAGAGAAAGGAGTAACACACCCTGCACACAAGTACAGTACCTGCAAGTAACTGTACCCCAACAGTTTGGTAGTGCTTAGGGTACAGCACAGTGATGAACAACTAGGTAATTACAACATGGTTACACAATGACAGTGCAAGCACATCCCTTTCACAACTGAGCTGCTGATCTGCAAAAGAGCAGGAGGCTCTGCAGAGGGATGTGGACAGGCTGGATCGATGGCCATGGCCAACGGTGTGCGGTTCAACAAAGTGCTGTGTCCTGCACTTGGGCCACAGGAACCCCCTGCAACACTCCAGGCTTGGGCCAGCGTGGCTGGAAACTGCTCATGGCAAAGGAGCTGCAGGTGCTGATTGATGGAGCTGGACATGAGCAGCTTGTGCCCAGGCAGCCAGGAAGCCCCCAGCATCCTGGCCTGGATCAGCACCAGTGTGGCAGCAGGGCCAGGGCAGGGATTGTGCCCCTGCACTGGGCACTGGTGAGGCCGCACCTCGGATCCTGTGTTCAGTTCTGGGCCCCTCACTACAAGAGAGACATTGAGGGGCTGGAGCGGGGCCAGAGAAGGGCAATGGAGCTGGTGCAGGGCCTGGAGCACAGTGTGATGGGGAACGGCTGAGGGACCTGGGGGGTTCAGTCTGGAGAAGAGAAGGCTGAGGGGGGACCTGATCGCTCCCTACAACTGCCTGACAGGAGGATGGAGCCAGGAGGGGCTGGGCTCTGCTCCCAAGGAACAAGGGATGGGACAAGAGGAACCGGCCTCAAGCTGCACCAGGGCAGGTTTAGATGGAGCTGAGGAACAATTCCTGCCCCAAAGGGTGCTCAGGCATTGGAACAGGCTGCCCAGGGCAGGGCTGCAGGCACCGTCCCTGGAGGTATTTAAATGAACCGTAGATACGGCACTTAGAGATATGGTCTAGTGGTGGACTTGGCAGCATTAAGTTTATGGTTGGACTCGATGATCTTAAGGGTTGCACACTCAAGCTACGTGACACCGTGCTTCAGTAATCATCAAAGTGAGTTTGTGCATTGCCAAATCCTCTTTTCTGTGCCTACAGACTACCTTGTAGTAACAAAACTTTGCTAGGGAAAAACCAAAGCAGGTGAAGTCTTGTGCAGAAAGAGAGTCGCAAGAATAACGCTGGCTGGGGCTGACAGGCTTTGCTTTCCAAGTACAAAGTGTGAGAAAGTGTGTCATTTCCAGAAAAAAACTCTGTGTTTTTCTTTTAAGTGTCAGGAAAGAAAAGGAAAAGATGAAATTTGCCTCTAGATTCAATGGCAAGATACAGGATCAGGCAGGCTGAACTGGACAGGAGGCAGCAAGTACACAGGACCTCCATTACAGCTCAGTGGTGGGACTCCATGGGTCAGCAAGGGAGCATGCTTCCGAGCAGAGCTCTCACTGTACCTGGAATTGAAATCCCATCTCCTTCACCCTGAAGGAGATGCCCTCAATGGATGGGGTGACTGGTTTCTCCATTACCATCAAAAAAAAGAGACCAATAAACTTGCTGCCTTCAAGTGTGGTAAGATTTTGAAGAGAGAGACAAATGCAAAATGAATCCATGAAGCACCAGTTACTTGAGGGTTCCTCTCCTCTTGTTGCACAAGTGCTGTAATGGGTGAATCAGCCATGCCAAATGTACTCTTCACACAAATTGTACGATTATGCCTTTTTGAAAGCTGTTCTGCCACTCATGAGCTAGGTGGCTGGAAATGCTGCTACAGGACGAGCTGCAACAGCTCCTGCCCTGGCAAGCTCAATAATGGTGTGTTCAGTAGCCAAGAAACAACGTACACATGACACTAGAGAGAAAAACACAGAGCAGAGCGTGCTTCTCCAGAACCTGTGCAAACCACACTTCTCACTGTGACTGACTTGCATTGGAAGACTCAGGGAAAAGATCTTTCACATGAGGTCAGCATCCCTCTTGGTTTCATTCTTCTGGAAAGGCCATGTGGACATCAAGCATGAAGCACACTGGGCTGTGCTAGGGAAAACTTCCCTGAACCAAAGACAGTCACAAATATGAAGGGATGAAAGCGGTGTTGAGAGGAAAATACAGGCCCACAAGCACAATGTGTTTAGGTATCCCTGTTTCTTGCAGCAAGAATTAGCTGCCTTGGAAGGAGCCAAGCATCCATATGTAAGTCCATACTTACTCTTCATTATAGCCCAATATATTACCTATTACTTTCCAGTTACCCTTCATTTGTTTATTGGGCTGGGGAGGGGGAAGGGGCACAAGAAAATGGCAGCAGAAACACTCTTAAAACCATCTGGATTTGAGAAGAAAGTTACATGACAGAAATGATGAAAAGCCACTTACCTGTGCTGCATCCATCTCGTTCAGCATCACCACAGAGGAGCAGTTATAATCAAACACCAGCCTCCAGAAGTCTGCTACGGTGTTGGGCAAAGGGTGTTGGGTGACAATAAAGGCAGCAGGTTGCTTGTGGCTCTAACAAAAGAGTGAGATTAGTTAAAAAGAAATTCAATCAACCTTTTTTTCCCAATGACTATTGCACCCAGGAGGCTGTGGCAAGGCAACGGAGCCATTTAACCAGATTATACAAATCACATCTCCTTCTTCTTGTTATCGCTCTGCAGTGAATGAACCTTTCATAATGGGATTCTTTTGCTCCCAATGAAGACATTTCATTAAAGAAGTGTCACAAGAGCAGAGATTACCCAAATCAATTATTTATATTTTGAGACTCAGCAAATAATACTAATTCTACTATTACTACTACTATCAGAAATATTAATAAATGGGAAGAAAACAGCTGGAAACAAATGTTATCCTTTTTTGCTGCAATGAACACTAGGAGCTAGAGAAGGGATTAGCCCCCCTGTCTGCTATTGCTCCCTGGTGATGTAGTGCTACAGAGGTGGCACATCTGGATCCCAGCCATCCTTTAGGAGCTTGTGGGGCAATATTCAGGGTCTGCAGCACTGGCATTTAATGTCTGGTGTTATGCTTTCACCTGAGAAAAGCTCTCTGACCTCAGTCTCCCTAACCATGAAGGGCAAAAACCGTGCTCCCAACCTCTGCAGGGCTCTGTCAATGAATGCTTGTGAGGCACTTGGAGATGGAAGGTTATTGCTTTCCAGCAACGGCAGCCTAAGTGAGCCTACAAACTGCTCAGTACTTGGTGCTGCACGTCTGTGAAGCTGACCTGAATCATAAGGCACAGTATTTCTGAGGCAGAAGAGGCTGGTTTTTAATGCTGTGCAGTCAACAGCCCAATTTTAGGCAGGGGCCCATGCTGAGTGCTTCACCCCTGAGAGAGGGTACAAATGGAGTTCTGTGTCTAAGGGCGAATTTTGGTGAGCACAGTCCAGAGGAGCCTGCAAGACTGCCTTCCTGGGACAATTCATGCTTCCAAAGCCAGGCTCTAACCCATCCTAGGTGTACCATCACCCCTTCCTGCTCTAGCACTTCCTTCCATCACAGCTTTCATGATATACACAGAGTGAGCTGCAAGTCAGATAAGGGTGGGAGAGAAGTTTACAAAGAAGAAATAAAGAGGCTGCCCAGGGCAGTGCTGGAGGCACCGTCCCTGGAAGTGTTCACACACTGTGTAGATGATGCCCGCAGTGCTGTGGGTTAGTGGTGGCCTTGGCAGTGCTGGGAACGGTTGGACTGGATCAGCTTAAAGGGCTTTTCCAACCTCACTGATTCTACGAGTCTATCACAAATCTGGAAACAAAATCATCACTGGGACTGTGTTATCAAGTGTTCCCCAGCATGTGCCTGTCTGCACACAGTGAAAGAACTAATGATGGCTCAAAGCAATATGGGCTGGATGATCTTTTACAAGAGTCCAGGCTCAGTACAAGACTGCAGACATTAAGCTACTGGAAAAGACAAAGAATTTGTAAGGTCTGTTCTCAACAGCCTATGAAAATGTGGGATTCTGGCTGTTCCCCTCTGATTATTATCTTTTTAAAAGCTGCTGATTCATCCATGGCAAGATAAAGCAGAGCCAGAGACCAGCTCAGAAGCTGAATTTCAGTGACAGGTGAAAAATTCCTTCATAGAAATTCACAGGAAGTTTGTGGGGAATGACACAAGTATTAGCAAAGTGATTTGAGGTAATAGGGCTGAAATGTGTGAACACATTCCCAGTCCCTAAGAAACCACAGAAGAAGAGATGGTGCTTCTGAAGATTTGCCAAAGCACAAAACCCACTTTGAAGGAAAACCAAAAAGGTTCCTTAGGAATACTGGCCATGGAAACATCACGATCTTTCTGAAACAATCTGAAATTAATTCCATAACCATTTGACTTGACCCCTTCAATGCAGCAGTACCACTGTTTGCCAAAGACTGAAGGAACAGACAGAATTAAAACATGACCAACCCCAACACTGTTAGGGAAAAAATGCTTCATTGCAGGTGTTTCGCCCTTCGTTCTATTTACACACACTCCAACAATTACTGGCTTTAAAGACATCTTTGTCCAAAGGCAGTCAGGTACTGCAGCAAAAGAAACCATTAACATAATTCACCCTACACAAATGACCTGTGCTGCTGGACTCCAGCCTGTAAACAAAGCAAGGGAAAATGCCTTCAGACAGATCCACATCAGCTTAACTCATGTCCTTAGGCCTTAAAAGTATCCTGCACATCTGATCCATGCAATCCCATATTTCTAACTGCATATATAAATCTTGTGCTCCATACTACAAATGATGCTTCTCAAATTGCTGACCTGGCAAACATTTCTCTTCCAGCTTGTACAACAACCAATGTATGGGAAGACATCACCTCAGACTGCTCATACACTTCTTGTCAGTAATTATCCACCAGTGTGAGGCAGAACCAGTCTAGGGGACACCCTTCTGTGAAGGAGAGAAAAGCCACGTGCCTTTGTCCAGTCTCACAGACTCACAGACCTGTTTGTGTTGGAGGAGCCTTTCAAAGCTCATCTAGTCCAGCCCCCTGCAATGAGCAGGGACACCTTCAACTAGATCCGAGTGCCCAGAACCACATCCAGCCTGGCCGGGAATGTCTGCAGGGATGGGGCATCCACCACCTCTCTGGGCAGCCTGTGCCAGTGTTTTACCACCCTCATTGGACAAAATCTCTTCCTCACATCCAGCCTGAATCTGCCTCTTTTAGTTTAAACCCGTCACCCCTCACCCTGTTGCAACAGGCCCTGCTGAAAAGTCTCTCCCCATCTTTCTCATAGGCCCCTTTTAGGAACTGAAAGACCGTAATAAGATACCCTCCAGAATCTCCTCTTCTCCAGGCTCTCCAGTTTGGAGAGGTCAGACCCAGAAACCACATGTAAGAAAGTGTTTTGCTTTGGATCCCTTCCTCCCAGAAAAGCATCCTGAGAACGAATAAACTCAATGCAGAGTAGGATCCGTGGGTACAGTGCGGTGCTGCTTACATCCATGAGTGCAGCATTGATGTAATTACTGGATTCGCCATCCACGGAGATGAGGAAAGGCAGGCACCGGTCCAAGGGCAGCACGTCCATGCAGCGGTTCTTGTCGTGGTTCCTGGGCAGGAGGCCGATGCTGCAATCCTCTGGCCGCACACGCGGTGTCACGATATTGAGAGTCTGTGCAGGGGAGGGGAGAAGGGAAAGAAAGACAGAAGCAGGCTGAGTGTCTTGGACTTTACTTCCAAGAGGGATGCCGTCTGCACAGCACATGTATTGTAAAGGTACTTGGACTAGCAGATCTGTGGGATCCCAGAGTGCCGCAGAATGGACTCAGTCGGAGATCAATGTGCTCAGACAAAAGCCATTCATTATAGAAAACTAACTCTTTATATACTGTTTCTGAAAGTTGTTTGCACTAACTTGGCCCATTGTGATTGGATACATATCTGTGAGGCCCTTAACAACTAACATATAATTGGTTAAGCACAGGTGTGAGAACCTGACCTTCAAAGTTTTCCAACAGTCCTCAATTTAGCAACTCAGTAAATTCCAGCTCCTTCTTATCTTGCTGGGATTCTCACTCCCAGTGCCTCGCTCCCATCCTCCTTCACCTTTTGTTGTCCCTTGGTTCATGTCGAACTCCACGTAGGCACTTCCTGATCTGGGTATGTGGCTGTTCTTTGCCAGAAAATCATCCACACCAGAGAATGAAAAAGAATGAGCACTGAGGAGCTTGCTGTTATAATACACTGCATTCTGCGCATTGTCCTCAGGTGCTCTTCCAAAATCCGTAAGCTCCAGCAATAACTGAGGGCACTATATACACCTTCCAACAACTTCCAGCTCTAAAACCGCACAGCAGTTAGGTAACATTTCTGTTCTTTCCTAGAGGTTGGGAATAGCTGTCACAGGTACAAACTTCAGCTTTGACCTGGTCATGGAGTGAAACATCCTCATGTTTGTACTATACCTAGGGTGGAAGCACACATCCCTCTCCCTCTTCATGTGGATCCTGGGCAGAAGTACCCTGAGTACTGACCAGGCTAACCCAGCAGGTCAGACTGGGTTCAAATCCTCTGGTGATTCCTCGGTCTAATTACTGATTTATCTTAACAACTCATATAAAAACCCTGAGAAAAGTTTGGGCTTTTTTAAACAGGAAAGTCTATTTGTTTCTGGTATTATTTACATTGCTACTTTCCTTTTGGAGTGGCATACAGAATGCTTCACTTGCATAGTTATAACTTATCTCTGGGGTCTTGCTGTCAGTCTTTGACCATTATCTGTCTTTCCCGAAACTTGATAATCTGCATTTCTTTGTATCTAATTTTCTTTTGTGACCAACCAGTCCAGGTTGGTGAGCAGGGATCAAATACAGGGAATAAAAGTGAATGCATCTCAACACTGTTGCTTAACTAGTGGCACATCAGTGGCTATCTGATGTCATTCCAGTTTCACTTGTTACGTGTCCTCATCCTGAGCAAAGCCCAAGCAGTCATAGAGTGAACACCTCTGCAGCCATCAGAGGAACCCCAAATATTTAGGGTGCAAAAATTCTTACCTAGAGCTTGAGTTCTGCCACAGAGAGGCTACAAATGGGTCAAACAACCCAAGATAAATGAATGTGTCAAAGTTTAAAGCTGAAATAACACAGTTGCTCTAAATTAGGCAGATTCTACATTGAAGGCCCTTAGTCTAGAGATGGAAAGCAGATAATCTGGCTGGGGAAGCAACACGAAATCTCAGACCTCTGCCAGTGCAGATAAATAGATGACTCAATGATTTACTCATGTGTATTTTATGCCCTTCCCCTCGCTCCCTTGTTTTAGTATTTATTCAGCTTACAAAACCTCTCCAGAACAAGCTTTGCCATGTTCAGACAACATGTAGCGCATGAGAAATGCACCCAGGCTTCCTTAGGCCAGTGGGACCTAAATAATACAAATTGCACCAACAGATCTATAGTTAGATCAACTGGTTCATAAAGACTGTAGTAAAAGATACCATCTCCTGCATTAAATCCAGACAATTCGGGCTGAAGAATGCACTGAGCCAAAATCAGTACAAAGAGATTCTACAACTAGACAAGGACCGAACCTCTTATCAAAGTACAGTGGAGTATTTCCTTCCCACAGGAGATGCCAGCCCATGGCTGCTCAAACGAACAAGCACACAGGTGACAAATCTCATCTCCTATCATGACAAAATAAGCCCAGCAAACACTGCCTCTCATCTTAATAGGATGACAGCATTAGATGTGGTTGGGCTTCGGTTCCATCAGGCCAAGCGTCCTGAACCAGAAACACTTTTATAGATCTGGTATCACCTGATAAAACCAGATCTCACTTTAATTGAACTGTCACCAGTTGGGATGCACATTCCTTATCTCACTATACCAACCCTGATGTTTCTGTGGTTTCAGATAAAACCCACACTTTGTCCCTTTGCAGAGGGAGAGAGGAAAAGAGGCATCACATCCCTCTTGTGCTGCTGCCCCAGAGCCGGATCAGGACTGCAGGGGGGGGTCTCCCCAGAGCACAGCAGAGGGGCAGGATCCCCTCCCTGAGCTGCTGCTCACGCTCTGGGGGTGCAGCCTAGCACACGGGGGGGTTCTGGGCTCAAGCGCACACTGAAGTCGGGTCATGGGGAGCTGCTCCTCACCCAACACCCCAAGTCCTTCTCCTCAGGCTGCTCTCAATCCACTTTGTGAACTCAAATGTTTTCTCAAATCATTTTGTACAATTAAAGGAATCTCACCTTTTTACTACTGACTAAGCAGCATGGCTTCTTAATAAATACCTGAGGCCTCTTTTGCCTATCAAACTCACCTTGCCCCAAATTTCCCACAATATTATCTCTTTTCTCTACATCAGTGTTGGCTGAAAATCCTAAAGGGATGCTCAATACCAGTCCATGCTTGAAGTCCATGCTCAGAAATAAACCTCTGCCTGATGCAGCAGTAAAATAACAAAAATCAGTTGAAATGAGACCTGGGCTCAGTGTCCCCCTTCTCTGCTCTATTGGAGATCATAAAATAACACACAGAAATTGATTAAACACCAACTGCAATGACAGACATATCAAATTACCTGAAACTCATCTTTTATCTGGCTGGAATTGGTCTGTGGATCTAGTCGGCTGATGTTGTAATATATGGATCTGAACTCACAAACTGGAATGGCCGTGTTGCCACAGAGACATGCCTCCAAAATGGCATCATGGACAAACACATACTGCTCCTGCACATGGGGGGATAAGACATTAAAATCATATTTTCAATGCAGATAATGAAACATCGTGGGTTTTTTTTTTCCTTAAATCATGCCCGATATGCACATCTGGCTCTGTTTCATGCAGAGACAAATTACAATGTGCTTTGTGACAGCTTTGTGAGTGTATTTCATCCACCACTGACTGCGAGGTCTCATGTCCTCATTTCAGATTTACAAGTAAAATCAGAAGTCACCACTCTCAGGAATACTGGGATAAAATGGGAGTGGGCTGAGGAGGAAATCAGGGTGCAAAGCTTTTCTGTTCGCAGTCATGAGGTACTGGTCAGGAATGAATTGTGCTTTGGACCTATGATAATACCAGAGAAACAACTGTACTATCAGGTCTGGTCTATCGCTTCAAAACCCCTGGACTTCTGGTATTGTGGGTAAAGTTCTTCCCTTGAACTAAAGATGGGAAGTCCAACAAAGTTAAAAGCACTTCTGTGTTGCTGTCCCTCAGGAGGGGAAGGCATTGAAGCACATACATAAACCTGTGCAGCAGGGTGACAGTTCCGGAGAAGTTTGCACAGCTGCTAGATGCTACATGATGGAGCAGCTTGCTTAATCAGCACCCGAAGCTTGAGTCAAGGATGTTTCATTTGTTTAGCGTGCAGTTGATACAAACCAGGCGCTACTGGAGTCTGTGGCATGCCTACGAATGAGGCATGAGAGGATGCAGGAGCTAGCTTTTTTCTACTAGGAGAATAAAATTAATCAGCAATGCTAAGACCTAAACTTCAAGGCTTGGCCTCCTGTCTTGGAGGCCCTGAGGAGCTGCCAGTGAATGTGATTCAGGGCACATCTGGACATGTTTAGCCACCGAAAGCTCGGTATAATCACAGCACAGAGCAAGGGAGTGTTGACTTAATGAATTTCTGGGCTCCTGTTGAGCAGAGAAGCTGACAGAAAAGCAGCACGCTGTAAGAGGAGACCTGCTGGCACCTACCTCTGTCTGCACCAAATTGACTCTTTGGGATCGCAGCTCGCGCACACAGTTAAATATATCCACCACGCCTTCATTCTCTGCCATGTCGAGCATGATGTCGATGGCAATGAAGCACCCTGTTCTCCCAGCCCCTGCACTGAAACAAGAGAGAAACACAAGGAGCTGCATGATCAAGGGACCGTGGAGAGGCCAGGCTCTGTGGAGGAGACCACTGCAGCATGGACACAGCAATCTCCTCTTGGAAGCTGCTACCCTGTCCCTCTAAAGTTGATTTTTATGTGTAGCTAAATTAGCTTAGGATTTAAGAGAGCGAGATGAAATACTATTTCCTGAATGGACTCAGGTAGCAGGAAAAAAAGCTTTGTGTTCTTCAACACCAAGAAAATAATGACAAATAATCACTATGCCATTACAGGTCGGTTAACCTGCACATCCCTCACCACACAGGATGTGGGAGAGCAGTTGCAAATCGACACAATTCCAAACATTTCCTTCTTTAAAAAAGCCATGCACATCTTTACTCCAGTGGGCATGATGAAAGGGGCTCAGTCCTCCACCTCTAACATTTCCCTTTTTAATGCAGAGGAGTCTGGGTCCTGAGGAGGGTGATCTCATGTTGTGGATTGTAAGAGGATGGAGAAAAGGAGCTCCAGGCTACTCAAAACCTTCAGTTTAGAGCCTCCCACTGCTTGTGGGAATTGAACCATCTCCCGCAAAGCTGTGCTGTCACTGTGTCCTTCTTCCCTCCTGGGAAATCATCCAAGCTCTTTAGGTGTGAAGGAGAGAGCGACGGGAACGTCTCTTTACATTACTCCAAAGGAAGAAGGAAAACTCAGCTAAAAAAAGGGCAACTTCAGCTGCATGAAAACTCCAGCAGTGCCGAAAGCAAGGAGATATGAATGACCATAAATTAATGGACCAGATTAATCAACTGCTGAATAGAGGAAAGATATTTTTCATTTGCAGAATTTTAATGAATAAGTGGCATTTCCTCTCCCTTTATCTCTCAGCTTTTCAGAATTTTAACAAATAGTTATAACATTTCTATATTTAGAGGATCCTGGCACTTCATAAATATCGAACAGTGATATTATCCAGCCAGGCATCGATAGGGAGAATTTGGTAATTACCACTTAAAGCAAGTCATTTAAATTCAAAAGCAGATAAATAACGGTGAGGAAATGGCCTCTATTCATTACAATGGGAAGGATGAAAAATTCCTCCTTGCTTTCAAACTCCTTCCAGGGCCAGACTCATGTTCTGGCACCGAGGCAGCAAATTCAGGCCCTGAGCTCTAAATGAATTCCCTTCTGTTACCTCCTCAGGCCTAGCTGTATTTTATTATGGAAATGATTCACTGCTTGATAAAAAAACCCCAACAGAACAAACACCACATCCCCCCCCAACCCAAAACTGTTTAAAAAGGGTGAGATTTAATTGATTTCCCTTTTTAAAGTGGTTGTGGGATGCACTGTCTCTGTCTTCATGATCACACAGCATGGCACTCAGAGGTAAGTGTAGACTGATTAGGGTTGAGGTTTTGGCACTGCTGCTACAAACCCAGGCTAAGGTTTTGTATCAGTCTCTTGCCTTGCATTTGAAGTCATCAAGCTCTGATGGCAGCCTGTGTGTGTCTGCTCTCCCACCAACAGCAGCATGCTTGCTCACACCTCAAACTGTTTCTTCTGCATGTTAGGAACACTCTCCTACATATTCATATAGAGCCTTGCTCAGTAGGGCTTTAAGATCAGTTTAGATTAAGATTAGATATAAAGAAGAAACTTCCCTGTGAGGGTGCTGAGGCCCTGGCCCAGGGTGCCCAGGGAGGCTGTCGCTGCCCCATCCCTGGCAGTGTTCAAGGCCAGGTTGGACACAGGGGCTTGGAGCAAGCTGCTCTAGTGGAAGGTGTCCCTGCCCGTGTCAGGGGGTTGGAACTGGCTGAGCTTTAAGGTCCCTTCCAACAAACCCAGTCTGGGATTCTGTGATGATTCTATGGAGCCCTCACCAGTAACAGCAGCAGCAGCAGAGTTAGCAAGCACGTGATTCAATACTCTGAATTCTCACAGCTGTAAACCAAGCAGTGAGGTTTCCTCAAGCATCCCCCTTTTATTGACTAGCTGGAAGACCCTGGACAGGTTTTCAATCTGATATCCACATTCCAACTCCTGGGCTTTGAGGAGTCCAAGATGCACAGCACTGGCATCCAGACCCACAAAGACAGACTAATGTTTCTGATAAGCCTATTGATGCTGGTACAAAGCTGAACTGAAGTGTATGTGGGTACAGCAAAGCAAAGTTGCTTTAAAATTCCCTTTCTTTTTGTAGACATTGACCCTTCTGCTACGTGAGGTCTCGCTGTAGATAACAACTGGAATGGCTGACCCAAATACTTACCATTCTTCCAGCTCTGCTATGAGTATCTAAGAGAGTACAGGTCACCAGAGAGTCTTTAACATTCAAATGACCCTCTTGAACCTACTTATATCATCTCCAATCCGTGCCAGCAAGGCTCCAGAGCTGCCACTTTAGAAAAGAAAATCAAATTCCACTTTGTTTCCTGGTGAGGCCCACAGATTATACCCTTACACAAACTAAATGCAGCCGATTATTGCCGGATGAGAAGGAAAGAAGCTGATGGAGGAAAGGCTCACTCAAAGAGCTCGCATACCTGCAGTGCACAACAATGGGTCCTGCTTCTGGGGGATTGAGGAACTTCACTTGGCGAACGAAGCCCAGGAGGCCGGTGGCATAGCAAGGAACGCCGTGGTCCGGCCAGCTGGTGAAGTGGAACTGCCGAATCTCTCGGATCTCATGGTAGCCTTTCTGAGGAGACAACACAGCCTCTATGACTGCAGTCAGCACATTCTGATTACTGCTCCTTTCTCTGAGCAAGCATTCAGCTCTCCTTACGCGCAGGAACGTGTCCTGTGCTGCTTTTTACTCCAAGAGATTTCAAGCTGAACTCCAATAACAAATGAGGTCGGTCACACAACTGAGAGCTGTGAAGGTGAATGCCAGCTCCCAGTTCAAACCTGTGGTCTTAGAGTTCAAACCCAGCTCACTTTATAGATGGACTTTAGCACCAGTAAACCATGGCTTCATGTATCCAACCTCCTGTGGTGTTTTTACCATAAACCACCAAGCAGTCACTCTTAAATCCTTCTTGAGGTGCTGAAGCTACAAGCCTGGGGAATGAACACCCTCATAGTAGGCATGCCCCATGACAATGGTAGATTTTCTGCCATTTCCTGCCAAAAAGTCTCAGTTTGAGATTATAGCTGGTGTCAAAATGGGCAAAAAGTGGTACCCAGACCCATGAGCTGGCTTTTCTGGTGAGACCAAGTGATTGGCACATGAAAATGGACACGAATTGTATATGCCCTGCAAGGGTAACAAAGAAGTGCCTGTCAGCGGTGACATTTTATGGTCACAGGAAATGCAGGTAGAATCCAGCAGCAGGTCCCCTAGCATGTCAGCTGTTGGCAATAACATTTCTTACCAGGTTTATAATGTGTTGTGGTTTAAACCCAGCTGCCAACTAAGTACCAGGCAGCCGCTTGCTCTATCCCAGCTGAAAACAGGACAGAGTGGTTTAATGACATATGGAGCTGATGTATTAGAGAACTGGAGCAATATCCCCAGCGTAACTGAAGTTCATTTAGCAGGAATTTTTGAAAGCTTTAAAAGCATTTACTGAGTGTTTGGAGAGTAACTTGGAAGTTACTGGAAGACCTGGAATACTCCGGCACTTACACTTCCAATTTCTAATTACAAGTAACAAAAATCTTCCAAATGCTGCCAATTTGGGGATAATTCTTACACTCTTGCCTTTATTATGTTTTTATTTCTGTTGAAAAGGGACCCTACTTGGCATCTAGTTTAACTGGTAGCTTTTTTGATGTGTAATTTGCCACTGTGAAACACGCGTTATGCCTGGCGTACCATCAACTATCTGCTGGCTTTTGGATCCATTTAAACTTCGTGCACTGTGGATTCTACTTTAATGGCTACATCAAGATGTTCACATAAAATCATTTGTCCAAAATTAGACTCTCTTTAAGATTTAGGTTTCTGAAGTGAAACCTGTCCAAATAGCAACAGGTCCCGTCTCCAAGAACATTCTGGATCTGTTTCCCAGACAATTTCTGAACACAAATTAAGTGTTGTATCAGAATTCCAGCTGACTGAAGGCTTCCTTACCTTCTGCACAGTAAATGTGCGTATGACATACTCTGCCAACGGTTCTGTCTCAATTAATGTGACTTTAATATCTCCATAGACCTCCGTGTCATCTGGCCAGTACCGAACGCACTTTACCTGGGTGAGGGAAAGAAAACATTGAGAGGAAGTAGCTCAAGTTGAGTCTGAACTGATCTACATTTTTCTCCACTTTGAAGCTGAAGCCAACACGAGTTGGCTTTTCTTGTGATGTATAAACCTTGTCAAAATTAACTGTATAAATTAGACCAAGATTCCTTTACCATATATAGAAAGCACAGGGAGGATGTTATCCTGGTTTCCTCTGTTGTCAATGCAAATCAAAAGGATGCATTTAAGCTCTTCTTCTTTAAGACAGTCTTCCTTGAATTTCCACACATGCCCTGAGCATATATGAGGTTCACAGACTCCCTGGCAGCCACTGCCACCACCCCCTTTGAGAAAAATCTATGCTCTTGCTATTGCTACTGTAATTCCCAACTCCCTCTGTTTAGTCAAAGCATTTCAGTTCACAGGGATTGTGAGATCCTTGCTGATACGTTAAATTTGTTTGACTCTGATCTTTCCTTATCAGATGTGGACACAAATTTGACATTTTACCAGCTGTGACAGGCCTCAGCTAAGGCTCAGGAAAGGAATCTCCTGATCACGTAAACATAGCCCAAGCTTAGCCACTTCTAGAAGATGTGTGCTAAACTAATAGTAGAAATTAAAGCCAAGGCTGTGAAACCCTGGAAGGGATATTTAAGGCTAACAAAGACTATCAAGTTTTTAAATGCTTTAGCATGAAAGAGAGGAACAGCACCTAAAAGCTGAAGCAATTAGCTTCTGCAAAGCAGGTTTCATGTTCCAGTCATAATCAGAAGGGGTTTTATAAATATTAAATATGATTAATGCAGGTTTGTTGGGGATTTTTTTACACAGTGGCATGTATTTCAAAGTGCAGTGTCAGCAGAAGGTAACTCAGAATAAGTAACAACAAATGAACTGAACCAGCCGGCATTCAACCATGAGATCTAAAGGAAATCAAACACAAAGCAGCTGAATCACTAATGGCTGTGGGTAAATGATCATTTAAACTTTTCTTAGTACCAAAGCAATGGAAAGTGACAAACACCAGGAAAAACAATAAATGAGAGCTTCAGTTTCTGGCTAAGAACGTCTCTAAACCAAAACCCACCAGAAGTGGGAAGACCACGCTGAGGAAAGCCACCCCAGACATGCCTTTTCCTGCTCCGTACAGCCTACCCTATGCCTTTGGAGTTATTCATGTTTGCTCCCACCGTGGGCTTTGGCAATTGCCTTGTGCTGACACAGGGCCTCTGGTGAAGTGGTGATCTCATGTTGTGGGCTTTGGCAGTTGTGAAGTGGTGGGGGTTGAGGAGGCCAAGCTGCTGGGTGGCCCCAGGATCCAGCCGTGCAGTCTGATACCACCTCGGAACAATGATCTTCTGAAGT
The DNA here is from genome assembly GCF_963264785.1 of Psittacula echo. NCBI lineage: Eukaryota > Metazoa > Chordata > Aves > Psittaciformes > Psittacidae > Psittacula > Psittacula echo. Next base: position 14,196,773 of record NC_137747.1, on the reverse strand, counting down.
GACCAGAAACTCTAGGCTTTGAACTGTTATTTAAAGAGCTCTTTTAAACAGTTTGAACACCAGGCACACATCCTTGCCCCTCTGGATTTTCATGGGTAAAGAAGTATTCAAATTATACAGATAAAGAATAATTATTACAGAAGTACATTTTCCTTCTGTAGTGAAAAAGGAGACAGCTTCTCAGCCAGCATAAATTTGTAGATAACTCCGCTAAAGCCGAGACTTACACCAGGAACACAATCCTTATTAGTCTAGAAGGGAAGCAGCTAAGTATTACAAAATCTAGCACTGTAGAGAAAAGCCCAGAGTGGTTTAATTCATTCCCTTACTACAGTAAGCAAAAGGCATTTCACTTGCCAAGCTTGCCTGAACAGCAGTGTGGTACCCAGTACTAGACTGGCTTTATATGCTGGGAAAGTGGAATCCTTACCCTGCCCACTTCCACCAAGTTGGTGACCATGACCACACTTGCGGAGTTTTCTTGCCAGATCATTCTCCAGAAATCCTTCACTGTCTCTTGCATAGGCCCTAGGGCAGGAGAAAAGGCAAAAGGACATCTTAAGAGAGCGTACTGAATGCCAACAACTCTTCTCAGCTGTTCCCCCGGATTCCCACTCTCCTTTTCAGAGCATTTCTCTGCAATTCAACAGCCGGGAGCCCTTTAAGGGAGCAGACACATCCTTGCAGGTGTATTTGGGGTATTTAAGGTTCTAGCATGCCGGAAATAGAGGTGATAGTGGTGTATTGTAACCAGCAGAGATGGCTCCAGTAGGTAAACATGTATAAGTGACAGGACATGGATGCACCCTACAGTGACTCTGTAATTAAGACTGTACTGAAATGTGTATCTGGTGCAGCACTAAAACTCCTCCATTTCACTCTATATTTATTAGTTATGAAAGAGGAAGGAAATAGGCAGGTATCAGCCCTTTTCCAAAGTCCCCCCAGTAACCAGATGTTCATCAGTCACAGGGTTATTCATACTGCCCTCCTCAAGCAATTTCATACCACCAGCAGGTAAACCCAAGATCCATAAAGTCTTAGTTCTAATCTCATACTTCATGCACAACAGACACGTTATAGATTACACTGCCACCTCTAAGTCTGAAGCATTTCTTATTCTTGTAGCTGAGGTTTTGCATTTGAGTGCCTTAAAGATCTTGGAGCATTCTATACCCTTCCCTTTTGTGCTCCTATACTGAGTTTTCGTAAGTTCCCCAAAACAGAAGACAGCACCCTATAAATAGGGTGTCCCGTCCCTGGCAGAGTTCAAGGCCAGGCTGGACACAGGGGCTTGGAGCAAGCTGCGGTAGTGGAAGGTGTTGGAACTGGGTGAGCTTTAATGTCCCTTCCAACACAAACCAGTCTGGGATTCTATGGAATAGCTCTTACAACCATTTAAAACAGCAGCGGTTTTACAAATATTTAGACATACAAGAATGAACTTGCCTTGAGTTGCAATGTAATGGCGAGGCCGGTGGTACCCCTAGAAGAACAGAAAATACGTGATGGTCTGTGAGATCACAGTTCAGACAAAGCACATTGTGTATTTTATACCTTCCAGGCAACAACAGCTGCTGCAGCCTAGTGTACTAACACCCGTTACTGAATGAATGAAGATAGGCAACTGGATTGCCCTGTGAGATTTTAAGTGATGGTATCTTGCTCAGGCTGAAAAACAAGATCTCATCACACCAAAGCGAAAACAGGAATGAGGCAGCTTTTACTACTTCCTTAAAGAAACACAGGCCCTGGGACTCACCTGTGGGCAGCTCTGCAAACTAACAGGCAAAATGCTGCACCTTCTTGTTTGCAAGAAGATGAAAAGCGTGCTTTGCCTCAGTGTGGAAATGCTGAGTACCTGTCCTACGTACATTTATCTGGTAGATTTTTCATCCTTTAAAGAAACTCTTCTGAAGTGTTTAAGGCCAGGTTGGACACAGGGGCTTGGAGCAAGCTGCTCTAGTGGAAGGTGTCCCAGCCCATGGCAGGGGTTGGGACTGGGTGAGCTTTAAGGTCCCTTCCAACTCAAACCAGGCTGGGGTTCTATGAGTCTATGTTCCTAAGATTTAGAACACGCATATACAAGAAGCACATGTTCATTTGATGATTCTGTGTGTGTGTGTGTGTGAGGGAGGCTGCTCTTTGAATGTTATTCTATAACACTAAAAAATATGTCAATCTATTTACATGCCTTCCACACTGCGACTCTGTAAGAAGTTAGCAAGTCTCATATCTACCAGTGCTATTGCATGGGGCTGATACTGCTTTCCATATACGTCAATTTAGCCCACATTCCACTTATGTTGGTGGGTCTGTCAAACATAGGAAATCTCCATCTGTCCAGATTGGTCAGATAGAATAAACAGAAGACCGAGAACCTTCTCCCTGTCACAACATGATGTTTGTGTAATGTTCAGCTGTCATCCATATCAGATCAACAGTCTGTCCCTATGTCACATGCACCAAATTCATAAGCAGACTTGTCATCAGGAGTGTTTGTCATAGTGGGGATGTCCAGGAGCCTTACGTCTATGTAATTGGCATTTATGTAGTCAGAGTGAGGGTCCCCATCCAGCAGCTGCAATCTCACTCTTGAATGATCATCTGAAAGAAAGAAAGGAAAAGAAGTGACAGTAACGATAAAAAGGAGTTTCTCAGTGTTTCATTGGATCTGCTGGTTCCTGCAAGTGGGGAAAGGAATTCTTACAGCAATAAAAAATGAAATCATATCACATTCCTGTTCCTACAAGCCTGTTGTGTTTAACATGTAATGTTTAGATCCTGAGGTTAGTGTCCATTCGTACTCTGTGTTCAGTAAGTTCACTGCTGTTATAATGCTCACTGAGCTTTTAAACAGACCACAGATGCTGCTTCTGCTTGGCTTGCGGGTCTCAGGACAGAACCTTACAGGATGTATCTCCATGACAAAAGCCATCCTGATGCTGGAAGCCTCCCTGCCTTCATCTGACCTATGGAAACTGAGGCACGAGCTGAAACTTGTCAAGATGAGGATAAAAATAAATACATCACATCAGAGGTATAAAAGATCAAGGAGGGTAAAATGGCAAATGCAATCCTGCAAATAAGAAATGGGACAACCCAGAAACCAGAGAAGAAATACTAAAGGAAATTAGAGCCATCTCCTTTGTGCAACACACAGAACTCACAGCAGCAAAACAGCATCAAGGCAGTGTCAAAACGCAACAAAATTAAAAATATACATGTTTTTGAGGATGTTCAAAGTTCCTTTAGATAAGGCAGTAAAATACCAGATACTGATCTTTCCATCTCCCAGCACTACAGTTCAGAGGCAGACAGAAGCTCACCAGTGGGCAGATTATGACACGATTTTCTGCCATGGGACTGTTCGGATCTGTCCCTGGAACAGCTGGTGCTGGGCCCTGCCACAGGAGATCCTCCTCGAGCTGGGCTCTGATCTGATTTGGTCTGGCAATCCCAGCACAGGCATGTGATTACGCTGCAGAACTCTCTCTAAGGGTCAGTTGCTTGGCAAAGGTACTGGGTGACAGAGGTCACTGCGGGCCATGCTGGGCTCAGTTCTAAGGGATTTATAAAAAGAAGTATAATATTGAGTCCATTAAATTTAATTCCTCTCTACCAGCTATATGACTGTAGCCCTCAGTCAATAAAGCATTAATGTTTAGAAGCAATTTGCAAAATATAGGCCTAAGCATGATTTATATGCCATTAAGAAGAATCACAGCAATGAAACATAAAAATCCGAGGTGTGATTCTGCAGCAAGTCAGTCAAAAAGGGGTTTAGTCATGACTTAATTAAATGTAGGATCAGATAATAATTGTGAGGAGAGATGCGCCTGCAGTCCTGGAAACCAAGATTTGGATATTTATTAAATATTCATTGGGTTGTGAAAGGGAATTATTTTCATACTGTGCTCCTTCTTTGGGTGAGATTTTCAGCCCCCAAAAATACAACCACATTTGCTGCATTTATCAAATCCCGTATTTGCATTCTAAAAAGGTTATGCAGGTGAATCCATCAAAAGCTCTATTATATTTGTATTAATAAATACAACCTTTGCAGGCGCAGTGGAAGGAGGTATGTGTGTTTCTCACAGTGCTGATGTTGTTCCCAATTACCTGCACTCAAGGCAACGGCACCGGGAGTTGCAGTAAATCATGTGGTGAGACAGACAACAAAAGAATTTATACTTGGAGCAATTCCCAAAGACAGACAAATTGCTGATTAAACTGGACATCCGGATGAAATACACAAACCCTCCCGTCGACAATGCCACACTTGTAATTCCAGGCAGCAAACCCAGCTAGGTAAGGATCACATGGAATAAAAGGAAAGGGAAAGCCCCAAGAGCTGATGTTTTGGAGGGGAACTTTAGTAACTCTGCTTGTGATCCCACGATACAACAATGTTATGGAAGTCTTCACTTATTGCAACAACAGACCTAAAAAGTGAAAATGATGTTTTAAGAGGGACAAAGACAATGTCTATGCAGGGGGTGTAGCTAAGGGGCTCTGAATAGCCCTCAAGAAAAAAACCTGCCTCTCTTCTTCTAATAGAACCAAACCCCAAAATTAAGTGTCAGTTCTTTGAGCCACTCACAATAAACTCAAAACAGACAGGATGAATTGAGAGAGCTGGGCTTGTTCAGCCTGGACAAGAGAAGGCTCCTTAAGGTGAAACCTTAGAGCAGCTCCAGTGCCTAAAGGGGCTGCAGGAAACCTGGAGAGGGGCTTGGGACAAGGGCCTGTAGGGACAGGCCAAGGGGAATGGCTTTAACCTGCCAGAGGGGAGACTGAGATGAGCTCTTAGGCAGAAGCTCTTCCCTGTGAGGGTGCTGAGGCGCTGGCCCAGGGTGCCCAGAGAAGCTGTGGCTGCCCCATCCCTGGCAGTGTTCAAGGCCAGGTTGGACACAGGGGCTTGGAGCAAGCTGCTCCAGTGGAAGGGGTCCCTGCCTGTGGCAGGGGTTGGAGCTGGATGAGCTTTGAGGTCCCTTCCAGCCGAAACCAGGCTGGGATTCTGTGAACACCTTTCGAGGCAGCTAAATGTGAAGGACCCAAGTAACAGACTGCAGAAAAGGTCTATGCAGTTAAGACAATTACGGATAAAGAAAAGATGCTCTATAGCTGTAGGAAATGTTGTTGGCTGTTTTTTTTCCTTTAAGCCAATATGGTTATTCTATCTTTGAAAACCACCAAAGGATTAAGAATGATGATTGGAAATGAATGACATTTTACAAAGAGGAGACATCCAGATTTAGGTCCTATTATATTTTGGGAGCAAATAAAAAATACTTTTTTTTTTTTTTTTGGAGGACAGTAGTCAAAATATTTTATTGCATATTTTACAAAAATGTGATTAATTCCTGGAGGAGATTTATTTCTCTTTATAAGTGTGAACAGTGCAGCAGAAAAGAAAAAAGATCAGTGTATGCGGTAAGCACACAAAATATTAATGATGTCTTAATGGTGCCCTTAATCTTTTTCATAAGTTTAGGAGCACAGCATGGATAAAAGTTCATCAAATAACTTACCTTGTAAATCCCTTTTTTCTTCCCAAACTTTGGAATGTGTCTTCTTATTTTAATGGAGAGGGGCAAAAGTCCCACGCAATTTATACTATTAGCAATAACAATATTCTACTTAAGTTTTTTTCATCAAGTGACTTTAAAGGGGTTTTTGAAGAACAGCAAATGTCTTCATTATATCTTCTCTCAGTGGTTAAGATCTGTTTCTGATCCTGCAGCCTATTCACTGGACTATGCTAGCCAAGGAGACAACTTATTTGGATACTGAAATCAAAGTATTGCTCAACTCTTCTCTAAACCTGTCAAACACCATGTCACTGTGTTCCAAATGGATTATAAGTAAGTTGAGAAATGGAGGGAGGAACAGGGAAAAAAATTGCATGTCTGTAACATTGAGGACTGCAAAGAATGGAATTTAAGTGTATAAATGCTTTGATTTCTCTGTTTACTTTAGTCTCTATGTAACTCAGCAGAACTCTAAATCTGTACAGAGTACTTGGCCTGAAAATTGGTCTTAAAAAGGATTTCAAAAATGACAAGAATTTCACCCAGAAGAATCGTGCTCCCACTTTAGCACAAAAATGCTATGGCTTCAAACTTCTGTCAAAATTCCCATTAGTGATCATTTGAAAGATCACTGCAATTTTTCCACATCTCATTCTGAAACCAGCACTGGATTAATCTCGCACAACTTTCGCCATCTAAACATTACACAGCTCATCTAAACTGGCTGTCACAGCTCCTCACAAAGCCAACAGAGAAATACACAGACATCTTTTGAAATGATTCAGCCCAGTTCTGGTATGGAAGGAAAAGATCTGCCCTCTTCAGGACACACCATCCTCCTCCTCTGTCCATCCCCTCTGATCCTGAACTGTGCCCTGAGAACTGGGTAACAGCAAGGTGTGATTTATCCCATCCTCTCAGGACTGAGATCCATGGACACTGCACAGAGAAGCAAGAGTTTAGGCACTACACAAAAAAGCATGGAATAAAAATGCTTGAAAGAGACGACCTTTATCCTAAATCAGATACCGACTGTGCATTATCCCTTTCCATGGCCAAGATGTGCACTCGACCTACGTTTCAGCTGAAATCTCTGTTAATCTCAAACTGTTCTTTGTCTCTTCTACCATAAAATTCCCTGATTAATTCACAGTGTTCCAGCCCGAAGCATCTGGTAGCCAGAGCGTGAAGGAAATGAAGCAAACTTCTACCCTGCCTTTTGTCATCAACTCAAGTTTTTAACAGACCATCACAAGACTTCAAACCTGTGGTGCCCAAGAAGGAACATGCTTTGCTCCAAAGCACAACCCTATGTCTTCATGTCCTCAGCTCTCATCTGAGGGTTTTCACTCTCATTACCCATTATAACAGCTCTAAATCTGGACAAGATGAAGAGAAATAGAAGAATAGAACCAAAGGTCCCAGATAGCTTCTGGATTTTTTCTCTTCTATGTGTTCAGCTCAACATCCCTCCCTTAACAACCACTTGCCAATGTGCTTTGAAGGCCTCAGTATCTAGGCCTTGAAGCAAGTTTAAACCATTTTTTATGGTTTAAGACAAATCTTGCAACTCCACAATTAACTTTGCATTTACAGCTTTTATACCCAAAGCAAAGCTCAGGGAGGCTGCCGGCGATACTATAAAAAGTTTGAGTAGGGCAGCTTCCTCCAGCATGGCAAATCTGTGCAGTCACAGTCCATCCTTCCAGCATCAACAGGGGATTTCTGTGGTCACACAGACCCCAAATCACTCCTCAGGTTTTCTTTTTTTTCTAAAAAAAAAAAGCATTGCAGATTGAAGGGAACCTTGAAAACCGGGGTTTAAAGCACGGGAGAATCATAGAATCAATAAGGTTGGAAAAGACCTTTGAGATCACCAAGTCCAACCATTCCCCAGCACTGCCAAGGCCACCACTAACCCATGGCACTGCGGGCCTCGTCTGCAGGGACGGTGACTGCAGCCCTGCCCTGGGCAGCCTGTTCCAATGCCTGAGCACCCTTTGGGGAAGGAATTGTTCCTCAGCTCCATCTAAACCTGCCCTGGTGCAGCTTGAGGCCGGTTCCTCTTGTCCCATCCCTTGTTCCTTGTGAGCAGAGTCCAGTCCCCTCCTGGCTCCATCCTCGGGTCAGGTCATTGTAGAGAGAGAGAACTTAAAGCTAACTCTCTTGCATCTCCTCTCCATGAAGAGATTAGCCTCATCTGCAGTTTTGGTTTGCAAATGTAAGAACAGCAGATGGTGGGGCTGGCAGTGAGATCTAGGTTTTCACTGGGAGGCACGATGTTAATACAGCCCTGGGAAAGCAGTGAGCCGAGTGAAACAGTGCTGGAAGTGTACTATTACCCAGAAGGCCATAAAGACAAGATCTCATTTGCTGTGATTCACTGAGCAACGCTACTTACTGCGAGAGCTTACAAACCCACATTTTAACAGAAGTCTCTCAAGCAGTTACAAAAGTTAGATCAAATCTGACTTTTCAATTCACTGCCCAAAATGCATGGGGTATCTTGCTCCAGGAGTGGTGGAAATACAACTGTGGTTAAATAAATCACATTACTTGCCATCTGCAGCATTTTACCAAGTAAGCTGGTAGTAACCCACTGCATACTCTGGGTTTTACTAGCAATTACAATTCTAGTACAGCAAAGGAGCTACAGGTGTCATTGTGTTCCACCTCCCTGTGAAGGCTTTTGCACAGTTTGCACCCGCTGAGCACAGTTCATTTTTATGATCTCCCTACAGGGATCTGCTCACCTGCTATCAGCTCTCGATCCTGGATCGCGTCCTTGCCTTTACTCATGGAAGTTGCCCAGCATTGCCATCAGTGGGCTCCGGCTCAAGGCTTAACCAGTGACACCACTGAGCATTTCCCACTGGTTCTACAGAACATCTGATGAACAATATGCTCCTTCCTTAGGCATCCTCCCTCCCTTCTCCCCAGCCTCTGCAAAGTGAAGCGAGGATTTCACTCCATTTTATCACCCTTTATTGCACATTGCTGAATTCTTCTTGCTGTCTTTCAGAAGAGCTGCTTTCTCCTCCTCAAACTCTTTGTCCTGATAAATATTTGAAATGAAGAAAACCCACTCAACTTTGTAATTTACCCTCAACTCTTATGCATCCTTCCTCTCACTACGTTGATTTCTTGATCTATTCCTTTCTACCTTACCCTGAAACCTTTCCCAACAGGCCTCAAACTTGAGCTTCTTTTCTGATGTTTTATACTGCTATGCTTTATACTTCTGCCTTAGCTTTTATTACATTTTGCATTCCCTTACTCAAGTGCATCACCTTCTATCTGTATTTATACTGTATTTATATCTATAGCCAAAAGGCTACCATCACTCTTTGTTAGACCACAATTCATCTTTGTGAACATCTTCATCTTCCCTTTAAATAATACCCCATTTATCTTCCTTGATTTTGCTTCCTTAATTTCTTCTCACATTTCACTTGGGGTTGAACATTTTCTTTGCAACCTTCAATATAGATGAGGTGGTGGCTACTGCACAGACTTGTTTCTTCCTACCTCTACTTTTATATTATACCAACTGTTTTGTCAAGATCATACAAAGAAACAGAGCCTTTCACGTTTCCTTCCTTCTATGATGGCACTTTCATCTTCAGTCCATTGGGTACTTGTTACAGCTGGACGATGCATCTGTCTTAAACTAATTTAATCTAAGCTAATCGTATTGACAGGTAAACTGAACCTCTATCTGGAGGCATCTCTCTTTGCCCTAAGGAACACAGGAAACTTGTAGCAAGGTTCAGTGACAGATTTCCACACTAATTGTAATACTCCAGTACTATCACTTCCATTTTCCATACAGAGAAAAAAAGACTGATGGAATTTGTGACCTGCTCCCAACCAACACAGGAAACCAGCAGCAGAAGTGGGATTAGAGCAAGGCTCACAAATTTCTGATACTCATTTCTAGATCTCTTCATCTTTACCATGGGGTCCCTGAACTGAGCTGTCCTACGCCATTCCCCCGAAACTGTTACATGAAACCACTTCTTTCAAGTCTTAAGAGAGGAATAGTTACGTGTGAGACGATCCTTCTTGTGGCCAAGAGGTTTTTATTCTTTAGTAGATCTGCTTGTTCTACAGCAAATACATATTTAACCTCAGAAAAAATAAAGCACTAAATGTATCACACAGCATGACTTCATTCTGCGCTTCTAGCGTTCTACAGATTTATCCAGTCATGAAAATCTATGGCACATTCATTCATATTCTTATTTCTTGTTCTGATGGTCTCAGGCCTGGCTTCTCCAACTTGATGCTGCTCAGCAGCCCTTACAAAGAATTACCTCTCCCACCTCCTCTCCCCAGTCATTGTAAGGAATAATGAAACACTGGGGTAAGCTGCCTGGAGAAGTATCTGATCAAAATGACAGAGTGAATCTAGTCCTGACTTGGAGAACAAAGCTGACCTGAATGGTCTGATAGAGTCATTCACTGCCCTGCAGTTCTGTGATGCATCAATATTCCTATAATATCAACAGCAACTGGTTATTGAAAGGAGTAAAACTAAGACGCTTTAGTGCATTTTCAGCTGCCTAATTGTGATTCTGAGGCAGAAGCGAAGCTTGTCCCACACATCAAACCGGATCTCTGGAGACAAGCAGTGATTGCTTCACCAGTTCCTGACCGCAAGGAGGGAGAAAATCTCATCTCTGATCCCCAACTAGGAATCTGATATATCTGCATCTCCCCCGGTGCTCCCATCTGTGGCACTGAAAGCTCTGGTTTATGCAGTAGAAATGGACAGAAAACGGGCGTCATCACTCACCATGAATATCTGGCAAAAGGATTTAGCCCTTAAATTGCAAACATTAAGCACAAAGCAAAGCAGATAGAAAATGTGTAAAAACCATCAAGTCATACTTGACTTTATGTAAAACAATGAGAAAAACCCCTAAAATAAACTAAAATCTCAGAAACATAGCTTGGAACAAACATAATTAGCAACCAGCACTGCAAACCAGCTTTTAGTGAGGTTCTCCAACACACCCTTTTCCCCAGGATGCATGCAGCATCTCACAGAAAGGCCAGGTTAATGTGAATTTACACCTACAGGAGATTATGTTTCCGTATCTGTTCTTATTGCGGTTTTCGTCTTCCTTGGCTGTATCCCAGGATGCTGTCTGCCCCTCGGGTAGTGCCTGTAAAACAAACAGTACAGAGACTTCATAAATAGCTGGCCAATGCCTTAAGATGACTGAGCAGGGCAAAAATAAAGGCACTGCATAATTCAGTCATCAACCAAGCACACAAGTGTTCTTGAGGAAAGGGCACGTCCACTAAAGCAAGCAGCAGAGCTTGGTGCAGACCATTTGCAGCTCTTGGCTTCTGCCAGCAAAGAATCATTCGCATCTGGCTACTTCTGATGCAAAAGGACCAGGGGAATTTGTTTCTGGCTTCACAGCCACAGGTTAACTTCATTCTTCCTGCAAAACAGGGTTTGTGGGGATTTCACATCCATACAAACACAGCACTTAGTCTTTCATATTTAAGTTGAAAACAGATACAGTGGTTTCACCTAGTTCTGTATTAATAGTGGAGTGATGCAATGCAAACCACTAGCTGGTTTTCTCTAGGGAAAAATAAAGCAGCTCAGGGTTTAGATCATGTGTAAGGAAGAGAGGCAAAAGGAGGTAAAATGTGCTCATGAAGTATGAAAATAACCAGGCATTTTCCTAAAATCTGCTCTTTTCTTTGAGACAGGATGGGGTAAGGACACTGGCAGCACATGGTGCTGCCCTACAGCCTGGCCTTTCAACTGTTCTGAACACACTCAAATGAGCCACTTTACCCATGGGGCACATCCAGGAAGATTTATCAAGGCAGCGCCAGGAAAAGCACAGGGTGCCCAGAGAAGCTGTGGCTGCCCCATCCCTGGCAGTGCTCAAGGCCAGGTTGGACACAGGGGCTTGGAGCAAGCTGCTCCAGTGGAAGGGGTCCCTGCCCGTGGCAGGGGTTGGAGCTGGAGGAGCTTTAAGGTCCCTTCCAACCCAAACCAGGCTGGGATTCTGTGATTCTAAAATGTCATTTTCATGGGATCTGGCTGGAGGATGGTCTGGCCTTCGCTGAAAGATGGCCTGGATGCCTGAAAGCAGGATGAGCCTTCTCCCTTTCTCAGGATGGTGGGGAATGTCAGTACAGATACAAGCAGCAGGCACACCAGTGCTTACTGCTGGAACAGCAACAGCAACAACTCCCTGGGCATTGCTCATCATAACTGAATGGAAAGCCACGATCTAGTTAAAGATGTCCCTGCCCATTGCAGGGGATTGGAGTAGACGAGCTTTGAAGGTCTCTTTCAACCCAAACTATTCTATGATTCTATGATCTGCAAACCACTGCTGGTGGCGACAGACAGCCTAGCCTTGATCTGGGCCAAAAACACAGGTGAGGAGCACACCTCCCACTGAATTGCACCTATGTGCGTCCACCAAGATCTACTCCCTAACATGATCCCCCATTACTAAAAACAAAAGCAACATCATAAATTGTAGTATTGATGGTCCCTAGGAAATTTTGAGGGTTTTTATATTGCAGTCATTGTAGAATCGTATCTTCCTTAGCTAGCGGTGGATAGTGTGACACAGCTGTGCTAGTAAATGAATTTATACTCATCTTCACAAGCCACTCAGGTCTATTACAGTGCCTGAATGCAATAGCAGAATGACATAATTATTAGGATCTACAACACTGATGTTACAATTCAGTTTAATACAAGCATAGCCCTGGCAGAGCAGATCACTGTGAATGTCCCCCTGAAGGGTTCCAGGACAGAAAATGTCAGGCACTACAGCACTGCCACCAGCACTGCTGGTAACAGACAGGGAGAGTGAGCTCCTGTTCAAAAGCCCAGGATAAAGAGTAATAACTCTGTAATTGGTAGGGCTTTGATCACACATCCATTTCCTTTACAGGCAGCTGTTTCCAAACAGCAACTCATCTCCCGAGCAAAAAATCCCAACCCAAGCAACAAACCCAGACACAACAAAAAATCCCAAAGCAAAAGAAAAGAGCTAACGAAGGTCCATTTTCATCTTCAAAGACTGAGCAAAAAAGATGCCTTATTTTCCCACTAATATCCACTATTACAGCAGATTGACCAGAGAATGACAACAGTCATTAGACATCTAATCACAGCCATCTGAAAAGAAAAAGAAAAAAAAGGGAAAATCCTTTCTCATGACTACCACTGGGAGAAGCTATCTTGGCCAAAGAAAATACATCAGCTCCAATAAATACCTTTTCAACAAACCCTATGTGATTTGAACATGAAATTCTCCATTGAAACTGATGTTTTTATATTAGCCTGATAGCCTCCAGGGATTTAAGAGTCCAGGATTTTTCATCTCATTCAATACCAAAGAAATCTCTGCTTTGCACAGAACTACCCACAGCCCAGCTCTGACTGATGAGGAACACAAGCTACCCTTGCAGAGGTGTACCTTTTCCCCCTAACTTTATACGCACCAGATGACCAAACAGGAGTAAACAGTGTGTACAGGGGTGGTACAGCACAGAGAACTTTCTATGGGATCACTGAAAATGCTGCACCAAGAATGGAAACTGCATTTACAAATGCAATAGTATCACTTATAATTTGGTTGCATCCAGACAAAGCGGAGCACACCTAATGTTTTGTTCCTTCATGTTTTGTTGACACAGTATAATAGCAAAAAGAGTTAAGTTTGTGTTTCTCTGCATTATCAGTAACGGTAAACAGGATAAATCACTCAGATGTTGGTATTTGATATGTTTTTCACAGGAAGCACTCCCTCTTTGAGTTTTTAATGGCAAAATTGTTCACAAACCTGGACTGGATTTTTAGGCTTTTCTTCATTTTCTAGGTCAGTTTTATAAAATGTATAATGAAATATCTTCCCAGTTGTAAAATTTATGTTACAGTGATGCTTTTTAAGCTAAATTGATCCGATTTTGATCTGAAATGACAAGAATAGAACTCTAAAAGTCGGCTTCATCTCAATCAAGCTTTCTAAGCACCACGGCCCAAATATAACTAAAGTGTTCACATTAAATTGAGGCTTCCTGTGAGCCAATTTAAATTTCCAATGGATGCATTTAGTTAGTTTGCTGTTTTTAATTTAAATAGGAAAACTTGAATCATTCATCTGCACTGCTCTAGTCCAATGCTGCAATATTGCTGCCAAAGGCAACATCAATTAAAAGCTGTGCTGCTCCTCTCAAAGTGTGCTACAGAGTCCTAGTCCTCTCTCTGCATCACTGTCTTCTCAGCAGTGGTGGCAAAACTAATCCCGCAAGTCTGCTGTGACCCAGGGTTAAAAACTGTTTTGGCTAAAAGAAAACATAACCTGAAAAGCAGTATTTCACCAGTTCAGGTGCCTATTCTGGTTCATAGCAAAGCCTTAAATCAGCATTTTCCAATGACAGCACCTACAGTAACATCCTGCTGCCAAACATGCAGTAGCGTCATGTCATAGTCTGAACCACAGGACCTATTCTTTTTACCAGACAAAAGCTGTGTAGCCAGAAATGAAATGGTTAAAATCCAGAGGTGACTTAAACAAGTCAACAAGACTCTCAAAACGAAGATGCACAAGGAAGAAGCCGCAAAATCCAAATTAACTAAATGGCCTCAGTAATGCAGCAGGAGAAGGTACTTCAGTGACATCCTAAATCATACTGGAAAATGAGTTTGGACACTTAAGCTTATTATCTCCATAGCCAGTAACTGGTGCTTGCAGTGAGTCTAGGGGACTCGTCCTGCAGCTCACAACAAATCAGGGCTGATAAGTTCTGAAGAAGGAATATGGGACATTTAAATGTGTCCTGTTTAAATGTTTGTGACTATGCCTAACCCCAAACAGTGCTATCTACATCCAGAGCTGGTGATACATTATTCTCTAGTGGTCTACACATTCTATTACTAAACAGCAGCAGCCAAAAAGGCCCAAATCCCACTTCAGCCCCAGGTCAGCAGGCAGACCCAAACTAACACATACATGGCAAGTGCTGACAGATTTCCACTCTCACATACACACACAGAGTTATCATCCATTTCACACCAGCAGTGACACTGCTTCCACAATCACAGCCTGCTTTTCACCTCAGCACGCAGTTCCATGCAAGGTGCAAGCAGCAAGAAATCCTCTTCTAGATGCCCTTGGTAGAACATGCTACCCATGCTCCAATGGTCTGTAGGTGAAGGTGTGCTAAACGAGTATCAGATGCGATTTCCAATTATTTAGTGGAGATGAGAATATAGAGATAAGAGATTGTCACAAAGTGACTGATACACTCCATTCAAAGTGATTTTTCATGAGAGTAAAATTATTTGCTAACATGTCACTAAACAGGCTGTAATTTATGCTATCAATTTGCAAAGTAAGTAGAAAATCAGCTCTTTAGAAGAAAAAATGTATTTGAAGATGACACTAATACTAGTGTATCAAAAGGCATTTTAAAAGAGACACCAGATTCTTTTCCAAGATTTTCTCAGTCATTCCACAAAGCCAAAGAAGCTTTGTGTTCCTCCAGATTTCAGCCAGAGACATCCTTTCAAACAACTTCAACCTCTTGCCCTCTGGGAGCTGTAACACTCCTTGACATCCCTCTACTCTGCTCTCATGAGACCCCACTTGGAGTTCCGTGTTATAGTTCTGGTCTCCCCAACATAAGAAGGACATGAAGCTGCCAGAGCAAGTCCAGAGGAGGCCAGGAGCATGATGAGGAGCTGCAGCACCTCCTGTATGAAGACAGGCTGAGAACAATGGGGCTGTTCAGCCTGGAGAAGAGAAGCTGTGTGGAGACCTCAGAGCAGCTTCCAGTGTCTGAAGGGGGCTACAAGGATGCTGGGGAGGGACTCTTCATCAGGGACTGTAGCAACAGGACAAGGGATGATGGGTTCAAACTTAAACAGGGGAGATTTAGCTTGGATACAAGGCAGCAGTTCTTCCCTGTGAGGGTGCTGAGGCGCTGGCACAGGGTGCCCAGAGAAGCTGTGGCTGCCCCATCCCTGGCAGTGTTCAAGGCCAGGTTGGACACAGGGGCTTGGAGCAAGCTGCTCCAGTGGAAGGGGTCCCTGCCCGGGGCAGGGGTTGGAAATGGAGGAGCTTTAAGGTCCCTTCCAACACAAACCAGGCTGGGATTCTGTTATTTAATATCTTACAATGCAGCCAGTTTTGCTAACGGCTGATTTATCAGGGTGTGCTTAACTTTTGTGACATGTTGGCTTGGGATGTTGGCTTTCCAGACAACCTTCTGGAGTGACACTGATGCAGGTTAGCTAGGTGGCTTCAATGGGACAGGCAG
This sequence comes from Psittacula echo, assembly GCF_963264785.1. Lineage (NCBI taxonomy): Eukaryota > Metazoa > Chordata > Aves > Psittaciformes > Psittacidae > Psittacula > Psittacula echo. Next base: position 14,180,922 of record NC_137747.1, on the reverse strand, counting down.
AAGCACGGTTTGAAGGCTGGGATTCTATGATATTCTGTGATAATCTTTACATTTGTAGGATTGCTGGTGGTGGCTGGAAGCTCTTTGGAGCTGAAGTGTTCCCTGCATCCCGTGCTTTGAAAACCAAATTACACCACTGAAAACGACTGCTGCTGCTGCCACAGGCAGTTACCTCTAATTGAAGGGTAGAGCAGCACATGTGATTTGAGAGCTTGTGGCATTCTCCAGGCTATTTCTTGTAAAGAAAGGAATTATGCAAATCTCTATAATGTCACAGTCATTACATACGTATGGAGATAGCACTTTCTGGGAAAGGCAGAACTTGTGGAGCTGAAAGTTGCACTGACATTTTTCATGCTAATGTGCTATTTTGATAATTACCAATGCCAGTGCCAGAAAATTACATATATGCCAGCACCTGTTTTCTTCTTGAGCATCAAGAACTAGATCTTAGGGCATCTGTAATTGAGCTGAATGTAGTTTTGGGTACTATGATGGAAATAGAGGCCAAGGGGGAGCTAAGTAAGTCTCCTAGGAGAATTATTACCCTTTCTCAATATTAAACAGAGCTCTTTATATTGATAGTTTGATTAGTGTGCTTGATTGCAGGGCATGAGTGACTAAACCTGGTTAACATACAGTTACCAGAAACTTTGTTATGACAGTCTTTGATGTCATCTGATTAAAAAAATACTCCCTGGTGACAACCAGGAGAAGATTGCCTCTCAATTACAACAAACCCCAGCATCAACGATGCAAACCCCATGGACCCTGGCTTGCAGGGTGGAAAAGTGAGCTGTTTTCATTAAGTAGCTTATTTTTCACAGATGTTATGTTATTTTTAAGTAGTTTTAATGCCACTATGCATATTAATTGCTTATTGCCTTCCCACAAGCTTACGCCATTCATTACAATTATCGCTTGCCAGGGCAAAGTTTCACATATGTTTGATGTTGTTTCTCTCTTCTTCTGTTCTCTCTGCTCTAAATATATACTCCTTTTCCATTTCCTCCCCAATGTCAAGTTTTTCTGGTCATTTGGATTATGCTCCCGGTCATTCCAGCCTGGTGGGAAGATGAGAGGGGAGCATGGCTGCTTTCATTTTTACAGCTTACTCTTTGCTTCTCTCCACACAGGGAAGAGGACATCAGTCAAACACATTAGGAGCCAGAGGTTTGAGCATACTGGAATTTAAGCTTCACATGGCTCCTGCCTTTGCCTTTACAATTCTGCAGCCCAGTCATCACATTGTGATTTAGTTTGACCAATTGTTAGAGAGTATAAAAGCTCAAGCAAAAGTTCTTCCTTTTCTTAACGCCTGACTTGCCCTGTTGGCAACAAAAGCACATTAACAAGTAAGGACCTATGGGACTCCACTTCCTGCATTGAGTTCAGCACCTTTGGGCATTTACTGTCTGCTCTTTATGAGAGAGAGGGCACGTGCTAACGGATGAGCACAGTGTAATCTCACTGCTGTAGTAAACACGTTTTCTTTGGACTAGAGGGCCATCAAAGAGTGCTAGCACCGCAAAACCCTACCCTTAGAAATGGAAATACGATGGAGAAAGGAAAGGATTAAGAGGGTAAGGAAATCAAGGAACAGAAGCTCTGAAAAACAGTTATCCTCCCCTCCCAAGCATCTATCCTTCTACTCATTCATGTGAGCAAAGGTTCCTCTCACCTCATACTCCTCTTTAAATCCATAGCCCTGTCCTCGCTTCATCTGGGTGATGTGCTGCAGCAGGTCGGCCACTCGGATGGCTGGCTGGAACTGCCCCCGGGGGTAGGACATTTCCACCGGCTCGCAGCTCCGGAACGGGTGGGTCTGGATAGTCAGGGTTGGCTGGGTCATCTCTCCATGGCTACTGTCTGTTTTAAAGACAGGGAGGCAAAACAAGCTTTCACCTATCTGGTATTTCCATTCGCGTTCTTGCTCTGTTAGTTTATTTGATTCTCCACCACCCCATAGGTTGGTGCAGGCAAAAGAAAGTAAAGAAGTAAGCACGAAACACACACTTGCCTACAGCTTCCTGGAGAGACTAAACCACACTTGAGTAAACCCAATGAGATAGAACAGAGTAAATAGCCAGTCAGGCTGATAAGGACACAGCACAGAGACTGAAATAGCGCATTTTGTAAGGGTGAGCTGTGCATAACAACTCCAATCGAATTACATACCTGTCTTCACAAACCTGCAAAGAACATGACTGAGAGATACATACAGATGAGCAAGATACTCAAGTGGGATTTGGGGTTTACAGCATGAGGTAACTCAAAGGGGCCACGTTAATAGCAAACAAATTATTAGCATTTCAAATAAGTCACACAGGGTGTTAGAGGCGAATTAAACTGCTCTGCTGGTTCAGGCCTAAAATTATCTCAATTATGAAGCTGTAATATTATCAGAAATAGTAAGCCAGCATAAAAATATGGTTATCTTGCATGCAGAAATTGACATTCCAGGCACGTAAGCACAGAAGAAAGTTTCTTTTTTAAAGAAATGGATTAAAACCCCCTCTATCGCTATGCAGCTGGAGCTGTAATCTCTTACATCCCCAGCAAAACTCTGTATACACAAAAGATATTCCTGGTGAAGGAATATGGAAGAACTTAAATAACCAAACAATTGACTGTCACACTATTTAACAACAGAAACTCAGATTAAATGAAAAATTCAGTTTCTTATTTACCAGAGATAACCAAATTTAAATAGTTGGCCAAATAAACCATTGTTTTTTCCTATGGCTACAGGTATGTGAGGTGCTTGGGTCCTTTCACACATACAGGCCTTAACAGACTGCAGCAATTCTGTCCGGTCTTACCCAAAACCAACCTATGAGCAAACACAAAATGCATCTCCCTCAGACTGTTCTTAAAAATCCTTAACATTGTACAGACAAGGCTAGTTTCTGACAAAGAGCCTACACCCCATCCCTTGTCAGCAATCCTACAGCCGTGTTTCTGAAGGGATAAAGAATAAATAAATCAAATTTCAATTTCAGGGTGATTTCGATGAGGCAGAAATATGGCTGGAATGCTGCTGTAAACACTGCTGTCCTTGGGAAATCGCCAGGGAGTGTGATCAGCAGCAGTCAGGATCCGTGCCGTGTCCCTTACTGCAGAGGTGGGCAGGGGCAGAGGGATGAGGGCATCGGACGGCCTCTGCAGTGACAGGACATGACAAATGATGCTTGAGCTGGTTTAATGTGGTATTAGGGGGAAGATACCAAGACTGTACGCTCTGTTTTGAAGTTGTGAGTTGCAGGACTACGAGAACAGAATGCCAGCAGTGGACACTGCTGCACGAGGAGGTCACCTCCAGTGAGAGAGAAATAAGTCTGGTGGTTGAATTATTGGAGATGCTGAACACATCCCGCTTCTCCTGAAATAAATTACACAAAGTGATCATCAGCTCTGAAGATTAGGCTTCTGAATTGAAGGATTTCGGAATCCCAGGTTCTCATAAACACAGTCACATTCCCAGGACACTCGGAGATTTACAGAGCCATGGCTCTAGCGCAGCAACCCGCACATACAAAATGTGAATAAATTTGGGATTTAAGGAAGAGTAACATCCAAAGCATTTGTATAATCATCCCTAATGCTCCGACTAATGACAGTGTGAGCACTCTGAACAGAGGGAATTTCAAGGCTTATTAATTCCTCTCGTTGGATTCGCTTTCCCAATGCATCTTTCCACCCCTATTCCCTATTAACCTCCTGTAATGGAGAGGAGAGGATTTTTATCGCAGACCATTTCCGACAGACGTACTACACTTAATTTTCCATCATTAGGTTTAATACAAACCCAATTTCACAACTGGCTTCTCTGAGGAACCTGCAAGTAATGCCACATTTTTATCAGCCCCAATTAAGAAACATTACCACATCCCTATTCGAGAGGGAGTCTTAAAGCTAATGTGTGGCTCTAGTGCTAATACGGTGAGGGCACATGCAGAGCACAAGCAACTTGTACAATGTAGCTCAGATCAGTCAGCTCCTTTGCAGGCAATTATTAATTTCTCTCTTCATCAGATCCTTTAATTCTGGCATACTTGGTTCTTTTGTCGGGGAGAAGTATCATAAGGAGAGGTGAAAGGCAGGAAAGCGGTGCCCCTTCCTTTCCAGTATAACTGCCCTCAAGTAGGTGCCCGTGTTATCAGTCTGGGGCTAGAAGAAGGTGCTCAGTGATTCTCTTCTTTGAGTTTACAGTGACAATTGTGCTTCTGGTCTTTTTGTTCAGACAGATAAAAAATGGTACAAACTCCACTGATTGTAGTAACAGCTCTTGCAGCATGGTCTGTGGCATCACACTGTTCATGTGCTTCTCACCCAGGCAAGCACTTCTGCTTTAAAAGAAGCATCACACAATCTACTCTCAACCCTATGACACACAGACCTGGAACTAGGGAGAAGATCACCTCCTCTGGCCATCTGTGACAAATGCATCTTGAATGGCCTCTGTGCTACCTGAAAAACACCCCAAACCCTAGAATTGCACCAGCTCAGGATGGCTGCCAGGTATTTCCACCAGCCTTTTCTCTGGGCCAAGGAAAGAGCGGAGGGGCTTTTATGAAGACTAATTGCTATGTATGAGGCAAGCCCCATGCTCATATGTTCTGCTAATAAAGCCTGATGCAAGCAACATATTGTTCCTGCTCTGTCTAATCAGACCATGAGTCCAAACCTAAGCAAGGCATGACACCGTCTCCCAAGATGTGCTGTGAACAATTCCAAATGCAGGTAGGAGGGGAGGTAGCAGCAAAATGCTCTCTCTCTAGGACAATCAACTAAAAGTCTTTGGAGGGCTTCCAAAGAGGCTGTGCTTCTCCTGCAGATTGCAGCTATAAACCACATCTTATTCCTTTTGTTGCTCGTATTACCAGAAAACACAATAAAAAATCCCTCAGGAAAGTCAGACCTTCTGCTTTAATTGTTGCACTAAAGGCAAGCCACAGCAATTTTCCACAGACCCCTCTCTCTGTCCCCTTCTCACAAACATGCCCCATGCAAACCACAGAATCACAGAATGGTTTGGGTTGGAAGGGACCTCCAAAGCTCATCTAGTCCAATACCCTGCAATGAGCAGGGACATCTTCAACTAGATCAGAGTGCTCAGAACCACATCCAGCCTGGCTTAGAATGTCTGCAGGGATGGGGCATCCCCCACCTCTCTGGGCAAATGAGGATGAGTTTGTAGGACAAATTGACCTCTGAAGCATGTGTGCCTGTTGGGAGTTTTCAGTGAGGAGAGCAAAGCAAAATATACTTTTTTTTTTTTTTGAAAGATGCTTGAAATAATTCACTCTAATACTCAAAATCTACTGAACATAGAGAATTGTGCACTGGGGGTTTTATCATCTTTTGTATGCATATCTTATTTCTAGTCATATGTCCTCCTATTTTGATAGAACACATGTCACCATATTCCATTTCGTACCAATGATGGAATACAGTACCAAGGAATAATCCAAATTAAAACACTTCAAGAGACGGTGATTCCATTCTGACCTCAGAAATGGGGGCAATGGTTAATTACCTTTGCTGTCTAAACAGTTCTTAATTGCAATTTGATTTTGCTTTGCTTTGACTTGCAGGCATTGAATCTTAATACACCTTCTATTAGATTAAAGAGCCCTCGGAGCATTTGAAACCCTGACCCACGCAGGCACTGACCAAATCACTTCTTCAGTTTGTCTTTGGTAATGTAAATCAATTGAGAGCTTCTGAAGTCTCTCACTGGGGCAGGCTGCTGAGGCCTCCCGTTCTTTCCTAGAACCATTTCTGATTTTCCACAGATCTTTTTGTGCAGCTGTGACTAGAACAGGTATTCTGCATGTTGCTGGAAACACACAGTTTGCAAGAGGATCATTTCTAATATTAGCAGCTCGCAATAGCAAAATACGTTGTCAGCTTGTTTGTTAACCCTTTTTAGTGCAACAGTCTTACTCCCCATAGTAAGATGTCCTTTGCTAACACAGATATTTCGATTCCTGGAAGCTGGCACTTTCATTATCAGCCCAAGAATTCACAAAATACCCTGAAATTTTGTACAAGACGTTAAATCAATGATTCACTGCCTCACATAACTACCACGATTGGGAAACTCTTCAGGCATCTCAGCTTATCTGTTTAGTGTGTGACTGCAGATAATCAAATTTAACAGTGTTGCCTCTCCACTTTTAATATTCATAAACTCTCCCTGCTTATGAAATGGGGCTTCTTAGGACTCTCTGATAGAGAAATAATCATGAGCTTGCTGAAGTAATCTCTGAGGGTTCACTCTACCAGGAGAAACGTGTTGCAGCAGAGGCCAGCTAGGTGGCATCTTTCCCCATCTGATGAGGAACCCTGAGGGTGAGATGCTATTGCTTGCCTACACCACCTTGCACTTTGGTGCTACTCAGACAAGTAAAATAAGTGTCTCCCTCCACCAAAAAACCGATAAACTTCTCCATGGATGTCACATATAAGATGGAGAGCAGCTAAGAAAGTAGATTCCCAGCCTGGCAGTGGCTGTGTGTGACCAGAGCCCTGTGCACCATCCCAGCAGAGCTGCTGACAGACGACCTGCTCCTCCAGAGCACCTCTGGGAATGAAAACTTTAGATCCTTTTATACATGTCACCTTGTTTTGTAAAGGTAGTTTTGTTAGTGTGAGAGGTAGGTACCTGGACACAGTATGATGGTGCCTTCTGACCAGAGAACTGCCTCAAACAACCGAGAGCGACATGGCGCTGGTGTGTCATCTTGTACGTGCAGAGAAGTTTCTTTCAGAACTTTTGCTTTAATATCCACAAATGCCTTCTGTGTCTGTAATGACAGGCCTATCATCCCTGTTTATATTTTTATGCTCTTAGCCTTGCAAGTGTGTAACACAATAAGACATCCTTTGCACCCAATAAATTATACTTTGAGTAGTGTTTGTGATGGATTTAATTATACACATATCCAGTCTCTCCACACTAGAGCAAGGGTTGTCAGTTATTTGACATCTCCCAAGCATGACTCCAGCATGGCTAATATCAGTTTCCCTCTCACTAAGAATATGGTGCAAGCTGGTAAAATTAATTTGCTTTTTTGTATGCGTCAAGGCTTTATTATAGGATGACTATTCAGCTGTAATATGTTATATACAATACAAACACTGGTATGGCAAACCAAAGTGAAAGCATCATTTATCTAATGATATCAACTGACCTAGAAAAGGCACTTTCCTTAACAAAAAGCCTTCTGACACCAGGTCTGACAGACTGCAGAGAATGGAACTTTCTTTTCAAAGCCTATGAAGAAGCCACATATGCATAATCAAAAAAACCTTGAGAAAGTGATTTTCTTTAGGTTCTAAAGAGAATTCTAAGAACTTCTTGGCAAACACCTTACACAAGTCTATTCTACTCATATAGCATACATTTCAACCATTAGCATAGAAGCAAATCCCCTTAAAGATGTAAGGAAGATACTTTGGTGAGGTGAGCTGAAACTTGGGACTACAGGGTACATGTGTAACAGTGAAGCTCTTCAAATGTGTGGACCTCACCAAGACACATCTCTGCCTCCTTGGTGTAGAGGGTGTGTAAGGTAGGTAGACCTGACAGCAATTCATTAGCTACAGATAAAAAACTATTGATGGCAACTTCAATACAGCACACAAAGCTAGCAGCCATAAAGACTGGAAGAGTTTTCCAAGCCACATGATCATCTGCAGGCAGAAACAAATGTCAGAGAAATTCAGATCAAAACCAGCCTATGAGGGCACCCATCTCTGTCGCTCATGCTGCTGCAGGCCAACATGAAAACTGGAACAAGAAACCTGGAATGGGGCTTTGGATAAGGGCCTGTAGGGACAGGCCAAGGGGAATGGCTTTAACCTGCCAGAGGGGAGACTGAGATGAGCTCTTAGGCAGAAGCTCTTCCCTGTGAGGGTGCTGAGGTGCTGGCAGAGAGTGCCCAGAGAAGCTGTGGCTGCCCCATCCCTGGCAGTGTTCAAGGCCAGGTTGGACACAGGGGCTTGGAGCAAGCTGCTCCAGTGGAAGGTGTCCCTGCCCGTGGCAGGGGGTTGGAACTGGATGAGCTTTAAGGTCCCTTCCAACCCAAACCAGTCTGGGATTCTTTTGTGAAAGCCTCTCTCAAATCTCCTTAGAGGCTGACATGGCCTAGAAAGCTACAGATACAACTGACTAGAACAAGCCACTGAATTTCAAGATTCTATTGCATAAACCTGCCTCATCCCACAATTAAAAAAGCTGCTAATGATGACAATTGCTAAAACAGCAGTATCAGCTTAACATCTTTTTAGGTCCTTGGACATTAGGCTGTGGGTATAGCCGCAGCAGACAGATTAGTCACAGACCCATCCAAGCTACAGAAGAGTGAACTGCAAGGCAAATACTGTTTTTCTGAGCAGAAGCCAGTTTTTGTGTGAGGCTTTGTGACAGCATTCTCAGCTTGCCCTGCACATCTGCAAGGAACTACAAGGCACTACAGATCTCATCCTCTCTGGGCAGTGACTCCTGTTATCAGGAACCTCCTGAGCAGTTGTAATGAGGACAAAGGGTTAAAGTCCTCACATCCTGCTGGGAGACGTCAACAGATACAAGGGAGGGACATGCTGGTTCCCCTAAGCTGAATGCCTTGGTGGCATCTGCTGAACAACTTCAAGAGCTACTGGTCATGCACAGTTTCTCCAAAAGCAACCTCTGCTTCAGGCCTTAAAGCGCTGGTACCACATGGGCCTTAACGAAATTGAAAACACAGGGAAATCTACCTCCTTTATTTCCTAGTATTAAATATTCACTTCTCTAATGAAGATATTTGTGCAAAACATTTAAATCCAGAGCTGTCTACAGCTGGAGGAGAAAATTACAGAGCTAAAAACATGCATTACATCAAAAAGTATTAATCAAGCATGGAATAGGGTAGAGGCAAAACCAAAATCCCCTATATCTTCCTATCAACAAATCATGTAACAGCCAAGCCTAGGGACTCATCCATTACTGCAGATACAGAACATTTATTAGCAGAAGGCATAACAGATGGGAACAAATAGCAACGAGCTGCAGATAGTGCCCAAAGATGGATACTGGTGGTGGGATGACTGATGCCCCTTTTAGGATCTCTTTTTCTTTCCCAGGATTGAATATTAATAAACGTCAAAAACTAAATTTATGTAGCTCATACGGCAATGTCTGGTGAATCTATCCAAGAAGCCAGAGGGCCAAGGTTTGAATTTGCCTTCAAGTCACAAGATAGAAATTTCTCCAATGCCAAGGGCTGTTTCATAGCACCTGTGGCTGTTAAATTCAGATGGAACTGGGCAGGGTGACCGGTCTGTGTAAATCATGTCTTAACAGTACCTTGTACTTAACTTCTCATGTGTAAAACGGGGGTATTAATCCTTACTCAGATAGCATGGTTAGTAGAAGTGAAGTTTGAAAGAGCTCTGAATACATCTATACAAGTTTGTTTCTTATTTCCTCTTTTTCCTCTCTAAAATCTGGGATTTTGAAAGTTTTGGGGACTTTTTTTGGCTTTTGCCTTCCCATGAGAAGCGCAGACTGAATCTGTCTGTTGCTCCTTCAGCTTCAGATTACTTAGTTCACACCGTCATTCTCACTACCAGGACAGAGGGGGGAAAACAGCTCCCCGAGAGGAGGATCCGGTTGTCACAGATGCCAGTACCAGACTGAGAGCAGTCTGACACCTCCCAGCAAACTGCAGGTCTGTGCCCTGCTGTGCAAGTATGGCTGAAAGATAAATCTACCTTTAGACTCTTCTGCTGATGACACTGTCTCTGGAAAATGGGAACAAACCGTCTGGAAAACGGACTCCTTTCCTTCCCTCCCTTCTTAAAAGAAGGCTCATTCACTGACATTAACACTGTGATAGGCATCAGGATAAATGCGTGTATAGTGGCAGTCCCTTCAAGCCTCTGTGCCTGTGCTGTTCATGTGTAAGCCAAGGCACTTAAGCAATGGGTTGTAATTTCTTTCTGGTCTACCTGTGGGCCTTCAACATGCTCAGAGTAATGTTTAAGGCAGCCACGGTAGATTACGGTGCCTGGAAGTGAACATTTACTGTAGATAAGTCAAAATGACAGGTCTGGTAAACACCAGTGGTTAGATTTTGATCAACTACACGACATCTTTCTGATTCACAGTCACAGAATGGTTTGGGTTGGAAGGGACTTTAAAGCTCATCTAGTTCCAACCCCTCCTGCAATGAGCAGGGACATCTTCAACCACACCAGGTTGCTCAAAGCCCCGTTCAACCTTATCTTGAATGTTCCCAGGGATGGGGCATCTACCATGGTCCCTTCCAACCCAAACCATTCCATGATTCTACGCCAGCTGCCCACTTACACAAGACAGAACTAAGCTGAAGGCAAGGCAGCCTGCTGGGATTTGGCCAGAATGTCAAATCCCGTTCATAAAAAGAAACAACAAACACTTGTTAGAACTCCTAAACCTTATTTGTTTAACTGTTCTTTCCCTTAAATAATGCTAAAATATCAATTAATAGCAATAATAAAGCATGAGCCAAAAGGCTTTCCAACTAACGCACGACCACAGGATTAATTATGATTTTAGAGCCCAGCCACTCAACAGTGCTCTCTCCAAGTTACATTTCCAAGATACACTAAGTGTGTTTGCTCTCCAATGAAGTGCAGGACACCATACCTGTCTTCTTACCTAACAGCGTGGTCGATGGAACAGTGTCTGATGATACTTGGAGATGGAATTCCGTTCACCCACACGACACAGATCAATGGAAATCAACAGAAGATCGACAGGAAGAGAAGTCACAAAAGATGAAAACAAGGTTAGCTGGATCTCACAAGCAGAAGAGTCGGTCTACAGCTCATATTTGGAACGTACAAAAGCCAAGAACATTTAGAAATGAAAGAAAAGTCTGGCACTAGTACCTGAGTAGTAGGAATTCAACAAAGATTTGCTCTGAAGGGTTTTGCTTTGGACAGAAAATGAACAAGGAGAGGGTGATGCTAGGTAGGAAAGACATAAGGAAAAGACTTTAGACATATATTAAGAGAGAGAAAGAGAACAGGGAGAATGTTCTGCAAAGAACACAGTAATATGGGATATATAAGGCTTATCAAAATGAATTATATTTTTCATCTTGACATGCATATTACATTTATTACATTGTCACCATGATGGATTTTCTTTAATATAAGCACTCCAGACCCCAAATATAGCATTATAGTTATTGTAAATCAATGTGCTCCTACACAGGGTACACATACGGAACTATATTCTAGAAATCTCTTTTTTTAACCAAAGGAACAAATTCACCTTTTTGTGTCTAGGAGAAATATCCTTAAAAACAACCCCCAGAATACAAACTATAGAGAATCAAGTGCAGTATTAACAGGAAAATAAGCCTGCTCAAACACAATGTACACTGCTGCCGCAGAAATACACAGGTAGGATAGCAATTCTTTTGCTAGAACAATGCAAGATAACAGGGGACTTGTTCTTCAACCCAAGACTGTTCATAGCAAATCCTATGATCCTTTCCCGTGCGAACTGGGTTCTTTCAGGACCAGCATCTCTCCTATCTCCCATTTAAAGCATTATCTTTCTCTGGACAAGAATCCACAAAGTATTTCCATATTAACCAAACCTCTATGGGAGGCAGGGCTCAAAATCTTCCCAGTAGATTCTTTTCTTGATAGTAAATTTGTGAGGCTGGTTTCTATCTACAACAGCATACATGTACACTGTTATGGCAATCCATCATTTCTGAAGACATATTCCTTTGTTATAATTCTGCATTCACTCTCAGAGCTACAGGCATTTATTTATCTCCTCTTCCCAGTGTGGGGAAACAAGCTAATACAAATCTCAGTATATCAGAAAGATGACAATAGATAACAGGGAAAACTATCCCATAATCCAATAGAAGTAGATAAAACTCAGTATACATCAAAGTAATTTCAGAAGCAATTTTTGTATCTCTAGACCAAATACCACTTAAAAAATTCATGTTACTTTATAGGGTGAACCGAGGAAGTCACTAGGCTGGGAGTCAGCAGAATTGCCTCCTAAGCAGTTTAGAATCATCTAGTAAATGAACTCGCTCTCATTGTGCATTCTCCTGCCATTTTTCAGACTTACACCCTTTGTGCACACATTACAATAACCAAATTTCTCACAGCTTAGTCCTGCCCCTGCTGCCTTCAAGCCATAAAGCATCTCTCCTCTGGGGCCTCTTACACTTTTCCCCCTGTGTTTTTCAGCCTAAATCAGACCCTTCTCTTACTGTACTTGGAACCTGGCCACTTTTGCAGACCTATAAAATCAGGTCTCAAGAAAGTAATTTGTTTGCCCGCTGTCACAGAAAGTCAACAGGGCTTGGAGCAGGATTCAGGTATCTGGGAGAATAAAAGAACTCACTGGGCCATCCTGCCTTGCCAGGAACTGCTAATGATAAATTACTGAGACAGTGGAAGTTACACACCTCACTGCAGTGAGGCTGATTAAAACTGTTACTAACTGAGGTCTATGAATTGAACCGTGTTTGTGAGACAGGGAGGAGATGCCTAGATTCAGAAAAAGGAAAAATAAAACCCCAAAAAACCCATGTTTCCCACAATTCTGGAGAGCTTATTCCCCAAATCTCACCAGCTACTGGCTTGTGTAATGAGAGCTACGTGCACAGTGCTGCTTCCTGAACAGAGGTTCTTACAAGCAGCAGTGTGTGCAGTGACAGGAAACACCTCCAGAGAGGGCCTCATGTAAGGGTAGAGATTAAGACTTCATTAAAAGCTCTCTCTGAGCTCCCTGCAGTGCCAGGTGAGGCCACGCAGATCCCTATGGCCATGCAGAACGGTGGGGGCTCCATCCTATTCTGGAAATGATTCTCCCTTGCTTTTGATAAGATTTCTCTGAACTAGCAAATCCCACAAAAATCCCAAACCAGCACGAAAACCAATAAAATGAATTTAATGTTTTTCCTTTCATGCCTTTGATGAAATTTGACTTTTATTTTTTATTTTAAAATTGATTTTAGAACTTTTCATTAAGAAAGCATGATGGTCATGATTCCACAAGTCTGCATTTAGCAGGTAACCTAAAATTATCTAGGGGGTAGGAATAAGAACTAGATCTTGATGTAACTGACTATTGTGACACACAGTAAATCTAAAGACCCTTGTATTTCATTCATTGTAAAAACATGCAGGATATGGAAAGGTGTGAATTTACATGCTTCTTGTTAAATATGATCCTTAATACCCTGACTGCCAATCACTACATCTTTCTCATCTTCTTGTTCCTCCTACTAAAAGCATGCTAACTTGGTCACTGTACCCTAGTACCACTAATGCAAAACTCAGCTCCCTACTGCTTCCAAAACACTGCCTTCAAACCGTGCTTCTGCCTGTCCCATTGAAGCCACCTAGCTAACCTGCATCAGTGTCACTCCAGAAGGTTGTCTGGAAAGCCAACCTCCCAAGCCAACATGTCACAAAAGTTAAGCACACCCTGATAAATCAGCTGTTAGCAAAACTGGCTGCATTGTAAGATATTAAATAACAGAATCCCAGCCTGGTTTGTGTTGGAAGGGACCTCAAAGCTCATCAAGCTCCAACCCCTGCCACGGGCAGGGACCCCTTCCACTGGAGCAGCTTGCTTCAAGCCCCTGTGTCCAACCTGGTCTTGAACACTGCCAGGGATGGGGCAGCCACAGCTTCTCTGGGCACCCTGTGCCAGCGCCTCAGCACCCTCACAGGGAAGAGCTTCTGCCTAAGAGCTCATCTCAGTCTCCCCTCTGGCAGGTTCAAGCCATTCCCCTTGGCCTGTCCCTACAGGCCCTTGTCCAAAGTCTCTCTCCAGATGCTCAGAATCAAACAGATCCTGCCAGAACCCTCCCAGCATGCAGCAGGTCAGGATGGCTATGCTGGTGACCTGCAATTCTCCTGGATAAGCCCAATCCATGGCATTTCAGCAATGTAAAGTCAAAAGAGCAGCTCCCTTGTGCATCTCTGCTGAGACGATACACTACTGCTTCTCCCATCATACAGACGGGGTGCCAAACTGCACAATTTACGTGCAATAACATCCCCTCGCACACTCTTCTGGTCTGTGCACAGATACTGGTGGATAATTTTAGGCTCACCTTGTCTCAAATTTGTCATCTTGTTTTATAATAACCCTTCACCAAGGCAGTGCCTTCATGTGACTGTGCAGTACCTACAGGAACACGATGCTGCTTTCCAAACATTCCTATAAGAGGAGCATGCTCCAGCACTGCAAGTCCCATCATTTACCTTCAATGGATTTAGGACAGACTTCTGTTTTTAAAAAAGATATTTGAAAAAATTAACAACTGTGATGAGCCTGCTTCACCTTCACACAATCCCTGGGGTAAAACCAGACAAGCTGGAATTGCCACAAACCAGTCTATCTCTCCGCAAACACCTTTTCCTGATGCCATATGGTGTCAGAGACAGAGGCTGAGTCCAAAAATCTCTTCAGTTTAAACTTCCGTATGTACCAGTAAGAATTCCGCCTGAATAATGACTACCAGTGTAGAATGGCAGGAGGGATGAGGAGCTTTGGTTTCGGCCAGGAAAGATAAATGCCCAGTTCTCTCCCACTTTTCAGCAAGACCTGAGGTCTCCCTGTTCAGCACAGAGCCTACGCATCTTCCAGATGTCATCTGCATGAGTTTGATATTGAAAATATACGTGTTTTCCCTTAAGGCACTGAGACAGACCATCAGATGGAAGCTCCCTATGGGGTAAGAGGCAGGCAGCAAACAGGGCGGGTGCAGCAGCAAGGCAGAGAGGGGTCATCCAGGAACAGCAATAGTTGCAGCAGGAGCAGACCAGTGGCCAAGCTGGAGAGACTACGGGAGGAAAAACGCTTCTATAGGGAACCCACTGAAATTTTTCTGTAGGAAAAGTCTTGAAAATTATTGGGACAGGAAGGAAAAGCTGGAGGGAAGGACACATACCCTGCAAGGACACTGTCATCTGGAGATAACCTCGCTTGCAAGTCATTCAGTAATTGCGGGGTATCCTACTTCAAAAGTTGTTCTTGTCCCATTTGCTGTTGTGAGCTTGCAAGGTGACCTTGGGATTGAAAACACTCAGCTTCAATTCGTGGGCTTTCCTCAAAGAGGAGAGGGGTATTTCCATGTCACTGCCCCGACCAACTGGGGCTCCTATAACTGAGGGTCAAGATACTGTTCACCAAGGAATGAAGCAGCAGGGCAAGAGGTGATGGGTTTAAACTGAAACAGGGAAGTTCAGGTTAAATATAAGCAAGAAGCTCTTCCCTGTGAGGGTGCTGAGGCGCTGGCACAGGGTGCCCAGAGAAGCTGTGGCTGCCCCATCCCTGGCAGTGTTCAAGGCCAGGTTGGACACAGGGGCTTGGAGCAAGCTGCTCCAGTGGAAGGTGTCCCTGCTTGTGGCAGGGGTTGGAACTGGATGATCTTAAGGTCCTTCCCAGCCCAAACCATTCTATGATTCTGTGATTCTATAGGGAAGGTGATTACCCATCATGATATCTGCAAATGCCATTCACTGTTGGGAGGCAAAAGGACAATTTACTGCTTCAACAGCTGATTTCAAAAGCCAGGATGGATAACCCCTGTAAAACTGTCTTAGCAGGCAGGTTAAGAAGTAATCCTATTCTGCTATTCAAAAGTTGGAGTAGGCCTCCATAGAAACTTTTAAGTATTAAACTCTATTAAGGCTTTTTTTTTTTTAAGAGGAAGTCTTTTACCCATAGAATTCCTGCATGAGCACGTGCGCAGTACTGCAGAGACCAGAACTTACCTCCAACGCCTCGGCACCCTGGACCTGGCAGTGAAATATCTGGAGAAATCAGGAAAGCTTAATGGTAATTGTTCCTCATGGATGTAATAAGGAAAACAAGAAAAGAATGGGCTTGTGACTTGACTCAGGCTGTGCTACAGAGGGAGGTGGTGCTAAAACCTGCAGTGATGTCAGACAAGCAAAGGGCTAACTGATTTAAAAAAAGAAAACCTGGAGGGATGCTTTTTTACAGAATTAGATACAACATATTTTCCATCGTTGCCATTTCAAGTCAATGATTCAGCTGGTTTAATTAGGCTCCCAAAATACCAAGGGGGTGGGAAAAAAAAAAAGAGGTCACATTTTCAGCTCATCTCTTCTCTCTTATTTTCTGGTTGGAAACAACTCCTCAAACTTGTAAAAATCCAGATACTGCAGAAAGTGTTAAAAACTCCCTTTTCCCCATGCACCTTAGACAAGGTACCTTGCTGTTTCTAGGCTGTGACAATGCTGTCCTCTGCTATCCTGTCCTTCAAAGAGATGAACCACTGACAA
The DNA here is from genome assembly GCF_963264785.1 of Psittacula echo. Classification (NCBI taxonomy): domain Eukaryota; kingdom Metazoa; phylum Chordata; class Aves; order Psittaciformes; family Psittacidae; genus Psittacula; species Psittacula echo. The sequence continues at coordinate 14,164,584 of NC_137747.1, read as the reverse complement.
CTCTTACTGTCTCTTTAGGAGATACAGCTACCCAGCACCTGAGAAAATTAGATCTTGACTTATGTCAATTTAGTATCAGAGAGAAGTGTCCATTGCTAGCCCTGACTGCCCCCGACACCTATCTGTCCATCTCACAGGTATGTTACACAGAGGGACAGCAGCAACACATGCAGATGGCATCTGGCATGACCTACAGGGAAAAGAAGAATTCACTCAGCCTGTCCCACTCTGAGACGACAAAGAAAGGTTTCAATGATAAACCACATTTGTACCACTTCCATGTTAGTAATTAGGGGGAAAAAACTCTTTACTAAAGATGTTTAAGAAAGACAAAAGGGGTTTAGTACATAGTTGTGTTTCAGAGCTGTTCCCTGTTCAGGCTATAGCAGGCCAAGTGTCAAAAGAAGGAGTGACATTCCCACAGTGTCTAAGTTGAAATTTATTTCATATGACAACGGTTACACAGCCACCATGCAATCCACCATGCACCCAATATGCATCTAGTGAGGCTAAAGTATGACTTCACATTGCTTTACCCACAAAACTCTTCCAGCTACTTGGTTTACAAGTATTAACTAAGATTAGTTTTACTGAACCCATGTGAACAATGAACAGAGGACACAGACAAAAGAAGAAATGCTCTTTCCATTCCAGACCTCTAACCAGGAGACCACGCTTTCTGTCATAACAATTTCACACAGAAGATGTTTTCTCATCCTACAAGTCAGCCTAGTGATTTGATTTGACTCTTCTACTCACAAAGGAAAAAATATTTCTGAAGAGCAAATAAACATGTGCCTTTTTGTCTGCCTGATGGAGTTATTAGAACAGACTTTATAAATTACCCTTAGTCAGAAGGAATGTTCTGACAGTTAAAATAGGGGCAGTGTCAGAGACATTTCAGACAACTGACTTCTACTAAGCATTTGCAATGATCTCTGTCACTGTCATCCCTAGCTCCTCAATATTGTGCCCATAGGAATAGGTTCTTTTAAGAACCTAGAGCTCTCCAAGGGGGACATATCCATTGCAAGCAAGTTAAACTTACTGAATCCATTAACATCTTGGCAGCTGGAAGAGAAAGCTTCTTCATTGTGAACAGCACTGAGTTTGGTACAGGTCTTGTCAGAAGTAGCCATGGGACCCATCTCCCTCTGCGTGCTGGTCTGAGTCTCCTTCTGCTTCTTGGCTAGCTTCCTTTAGGGTATTTTGAAGAGGGGAGAAATCAAGGTCAGTTTTCCCTCATTAAAAACAAAGCAATGACAAAGTACTTTGAAAATCATGATTATCCCACTTGGTCAGACATGCAGGGCATTATGACAAACTGCACAAGAGGAAACCCCACAACTTTCTCATATAAGTTTTGTGGTGCACAGTAAATAGAGTGATACCAGTCTTTGATCTTAGTTGTCCCTCCCAGGGGCTTATCTTGCACAAACCTGCATCACCCCAGCAGTAGGAGTGCTAAAGTCACTAAAGGGTGGCAGAGGTAAAGTCCTGGATGGGTGTCAGCGGCTCCAGGACGAGCAGAGGGCATGGGATCAGAACCAATCACTAGGAGGTAAATGGGACATCTGCATCTATCCCATGGAGGCGCCTGGACCTGGGATCGCCTTTGTGTGCTGCAGTGGGAAGTGTGACCTGAGCCTGTGTAAACTGGGAGCTGGAGCAGGAGCTCTGCCTACAGGACAGCAGCCTCTATGGAATTCTGACACGGACCCAAACTGCACTGAGGATCGACAGTCAGTGAAGTGTGGGGCAAAAGAAAAGGTTGAAGATATTTTAGAAATGCCCAAATATGCCTCTGTTCTGGGAAAAACAGGTCTTTTCTTATTTTGAGGAGCCATCAAAACCATTGGCAAAAGCAGGAGCACTGCCTGCTCTGAAAACACAACCAAAGCCAAGAGCATCAGAGGCTCCTCATGCAAACACAGCTAATAATAGGAAAATGGAGAGAAGCAGAGAGAGTGAGCTGCTGAGCTTCCACTGACATTTGACTGCCCTGTGCTTCATTCATATCAGAAAGCAGAACTCTTTAAAAATGAATGTGTGACATTCCGCAATCCGCACCTTGAGGAAACATCACACAAATCCCCAGCACCAGCAAAGCACTTTGCTTACACAACTTCCGTAGATAAGAAAACAAAACAAAATAAAAGGGAGAAAAAGAGATTTCCGTAAGAAGGAGCTTCAGTTTTCTTTCTTTTTTTCTCTGACTCAAAGAAAAAAAAATAAACCTGACAACAAAATCATTTTGCAAAGAGGTTTTTCTTCACTAAATTTACATGCTTATGGAAAGTACTACCCATCGTTTAAACTGCAGTAGATTCTGATAAAGATTTTCCTTGCAACATATTCAACCAGGCTTGCTTTACGCAAAATACACGTCAGAGTGGCATTTCCAAGCAAGTTCAAGCACACAGTTGCACTCCAGCCCTTCTTGAGGCCAGTTACAGTCATTTGCAGAGAAGGGTCAAAGAGAACTAAAACCTTTGTGCCTGTGGGAAATCCCTATTTTAAAGCAAGCTGACCATCCAGAGCAGGTGAGCACAGCCCTACGGAGAAATGTCCAACGTTTGCTGCAAACTTTTGGACAAACACATCTGCTTCATCTGCTCAACCAGTTGAGGTTCAGCCTTTTAGTTACGTGGTTTCAACTCAAACCTGTAGCTACTCAAATTGGGCACATAATTACAGAGTGCATCTTTAGATCTCACTAAATCTCCATGGTGTATCCACTTCTGCAGATGAAGATGCAAACAGGGGGACCATCCTTGAGTGATGAAGCAAAAAGCTGGCATTTAATGGTGTTAACAGCTTGGCTTCCAGTGTTCAGCAATGTTATAGCACAGCCAGATTTATTAACTACGAGCTGCAGATATTGGAGCCCCTCTTTTTTTTGTGCTGTGGTAACAATAGTCTTCAAGTGTATTAACCCTGCTGTGTGGTTATTTTAATCCTTTAGATTTGCTAGTCATACACGCCTATGTGACTTCTTTGGCAACAGGAATTAAAATCTCTCAGTGGGAAACACTAATCCAAAATGCACAAGTCCTTAATAACAAGCACTCTGGACTGCTGGGGTGAGCCATTACAGACAGCCACGACTGCTGGTTAAAAATGGAGAGTCAAAAAGGGTGAATTCCTTATTAAATCCAGATTAAATTGATTGTGGCAATGATTATCTCTAAGTCCCATTGCCTGGTATCTTCTCAGAAATGCCAACAAGCTACAAAAAGCTGGAATTGGCAACCTCTTTTTCAGTGAACGAACAATAACATTTCTGCATGTGCTAGGCAGGACAAAATAACCCCAAACCCAAGCCCATTAGTCCCCACAGGCCTGCTTACAAAAGCCCTATGCAAAGCAGTTCTACCTGGTCCTGTAGAAGACAGAGAGGCCCCTAAAACATTGGCTTGAATGCCTAAAAAGAAAAGGTGACATGAGTTTCAGGTTCTCACGCTAACTCGCACGCACAAACCGGCCGCCTCTGCACAGGGGGGACCAGCTCCCGCTCACCCGCGCTCAGAGAGAAGCCGCACAGAAAATCCTGCTGCGCCTGAAAAGGCTGCTGCGCTCTTTCCGCAGCACGTTATCGGTTTCCACCTTTCTCCCTCTCTATTCCGGGAATTTAAAAACTCTTCATCTAAATTTAGAGGGAAGAGGCAGACAGATCTCTTTGGAGGATTTCAGCGCTAAGCTTGCCAGACACATCAAGGGGCTCTTGGTTTCTAAATGTGCCTTTTCTGCCTCCGTTACGTGTTTGGATGGAGTGGCAGCACAGGACTAAGCCTATTTGGGCCTTACCATCATTATAATTCATAGAAAGGATTATAAAATCAAATGACTAGCACTTTCTAGAATGTTAGGGATGTGACTTAAACCCACAGCTAGGTAGAGGTTTATTTCACAGCATGTCAAAATGCCTTCGAATTGGAAAAGCATTTATCTGGAAATTCTGTTTCCCAAAATAGGGCACTTCAAGAGATCTTTGTGACTCACTGACCAGCTGCATTGGTGCCACAGCTCCTGCTCTCCTGACTGACCAGCCTCCCCCAGACACAACTGCAGACCCGGATGAAACTGCAATCAGTGCATGCGTGTCAAGCAGTGCATGGGTGTCAGTCATGGGTGGGCTGCAGGCTGCCACCAGCATGCACCCAGCACACTCTGACACCAGGCAGAGACACTTCCCATCTCATGCATTATGCAGCTGAAAAGGGGAAGAAATAAAGGACCAGGCAGATATTTGGAAGAAGAGTCTGATACAATCAACATAGGGTGAAATGGCAAACTCAATAAGGTGACATTAATGGCTGGTTTACATTTAAGTGTAAGGAACATGTGCCAAGAAGTAAACAGGAATCCAGGGATGTAGTTTACTAGGTTGCCCTTTTTTTAGTTCCACGGGGTTTGTAATTGAAGGCACTATACATGCACACACGAGGGATGAGACAGAAAGATGCTCAAAGTAGAATAAAACTGTGAAGCCAGCTGTATCATTCAGGCAGTTGATGCTGACCCAGCTGAAGCACAGATAAAAGTTACTGGCACTGAACCTCAACTAGGCGTGAACTTGGTAAAACCAAAATACAGATGGAGATTTGATTCAGCTCTTTTTGATATTTTTACTACATGATCAGGTCCCCATTTTGCAGAGTTCTGGATAAATGTTAGGGATTACTTTTTTAAAGCAGCTTCAAACTCTTTTTGTATCAGTTTTACATGCATGAATGTTAAATCTGTATCAGCCACTCCTAAAGAGCTCCTCTACATGTACGTTGACAGATTTAATTTTAGATGTCTCACAGGGCTGGATTATATACACCATAATGTGGATTTGCATGCACAGGTAATTGAGACATTAGGTATAGATCACCTAAGTTAAACATGAAATTTCCTCCTACAGAGAAGAACTGCATATTGCCCTCATTTTCTATAAGCAATTTAAGAAAGCTGCAGAACACAATTCCTTTTAGATATTTGTGTGCAGCAGCCTGCTAGGAGTATACATATTATTTATGATGAAATCTGCACAAATTTCAGGCAGGCAGCAACCAGCCGTGCAAACATCCAGCACTGGTTAAATAGCAGTTCTCTGTCCCCTAAACCTGTAGTAGATCACAAACTCAATTTGAAAGAACAGTTTCATGCTGGTGTAAAAATAAGGGAGAGATTATACATGGCACTAGGGTCTGCAAGCCACACGTAATCCTCCTGCTCTGTCTGAGAATCCCTAAGGCCTCTGTTGCAATACTGCACATCAAATAAGATGTGTGCCAAGGGGACATGAACAAAAAAGGTAAATCTAGAAACCATGACCTACAAGCAAAGGCCAAAGGAAATATGGATCTTTAATGCAGAGAAAAGAAAATCAAACAGAGCTGATAGGTCTTCAAACGTATGAAAAGACTCCACATTGGGAAGCTGTTCTGCCTGCCTACAGGGGCTAGGAAAAAAACAATAGGGCTAAGCCATGGATGTGCAATTCATTTTAAACTCTGTGCACCGGAGGCTGCCCATCTCCAGCTGACCATGCAGGCAGGCTGAGCAATGTTGGCAACTGAAGGATTTTAAACAGAGAGCAAGGGGAAGGAGATTTGAAGCAGTGCAGCCTTCTGGCAGCCTGACATGTGGATATCTCCTGCCCATACTTTGATGGTCCTGCTTGAAATTGCAGCTCATCCCAGGCTCCCTTTGTGCAGACTGTAAAGAAGGGCAGGGACACCTGCCATTAAAGCAGGCTGCTGCATTCCCAACCTGGCCTTGAGCACTGCCAGGGATGGGGCAGCCACAGCTTCTCTGGGCACCCTGTGCCAGCGCCTCAGCACCCTCACAGGGAAGAGCTTCTGCCTAAGAGCTCATCTCAGTCTCCCTCTGGCAGGTTAAAGCCATTCCCCTTGGCCTGTCCCTACAGGCCCTTGTCCCAAGCCCCTCTCCAGGTTTCCTGCAGCCCCTTTAGGCACTGGAGCTGCTCTCAGGTCTCCCCTTCAGGAGCCTTCTCTTCTCCAGGCTGAATCAGCGCAGCTCTCTCAGCCTGTCTTCAAATACTCTCTAGCTTAAGCACATTGGCAGCTTACTGCTTCTTATAACCACTCTAAGGGCAAATCCTCCACTTACAGGCACGTATAATGCCAACTTTACTTGCGCTATTTTAGCAGCTGCCATGGTGAAGCCTAACTCAGTGCAGGCCATTGCAGGAGCAGAGGGAATTCCCTAGAGCAAAGATGAAGTGAAGAGTGAGGAGTAGCTGCGCCACTTTTTACTTACAAAGCAAACATTACCTGACACAAGGAAGGGATCTACTGTAGATATAAGATGCTGTCAGTATTTATACTCTGTGCATACAAACGCAGGGTCTTGAAAAATGTAGGGCTGCACTCCTGAAGCTTTACTTATCATTTGCTTATAACTACATAAACCTTAGACAAGAAAGACACATATAAGAGCCATACAGACTAAGCAGATGCTGGTACAGCCAGCAAACACTGCCCTCTGCAAAGTGTAGGCTTGCAACCACCACACATACATGTTCTAAATAAATCTCACTTTCTGGAGTTTAATTGTGCTTTCTTTTAGTTGCTTTCACCAGGCTGGCAGAACTGGTGAGTCATGGTTCTGGTTTTCCAGCATCTAATGAGAAACCCAGTTTCTTCTTAACATTCTGATTTAGCAAGGTGACCTGTGCAGGCAGATCCCCCATCCATGGAAATATATGGAGATATTTAAGTATGTCTGTGGTTATACAGAGGTTTGCCTATAAATAACCAATGTTTTATTTCTTTTCAAATGGCCCACAAAGGGTGGAAATAAATTCAGCACAAACTCTGTTATTTCAGAAATGGCAAGTGTAAATTTAGCTTAATACCTCTGACAGAACCTCTCCTGTGGAAAGAAACTCCTGGCTGACACCACCACCACAACTAAAAATGGTGTGGAATTGTGATGGGAGTTAAAGGGGCTTCCTACACTGCAATGGGCTTGGTACTTTGGCCAGCTCAGGGAAAAGGGAAACAACATACTGGCCACTGAGTGACCTTTCCTTATAAATAACACTACACTGAGTGCCTGTAGCACATACGTGAAGCTATGTGTTTCCAGAAATACTTCTCTGGCCTGATAACACCCTTGATTCCATTTCATTCCACAAACATTATGCAGCCCAGGAACAAAAAACCAAACTAAACCAACATTTCCATTCACAACAGCATTTCCATTCCCTTTCCTGGTGAGAAAATAATAAAGCCTTGATACAGGTTGCTGCAGTCGAAAACACTGCTCAGAAGAGGCGTTTGTCATTTAATGTAAAGCCTCCTTCAAAGCAGATGAACTGCTGTCTGTGGCTCCAGCCAGGAAAAGCAGCAGCAGCTTCCACCCGTGGATGGGCTGCTGTCTTACACTGCACATCATACCTCATAACACATTAAACTGCAGAGCCAGTAACTTTGTACACACCTTTGATGACATCTGTATGGGTGTAAACACAGAGCAACTCCTCTGAAAAGGTTCATACATTGCCCTGGCAACAGCAATGTGCTGAGTGCACCAAGACAGGAACGCTAAGTTCCACATCCCGCTCTTCCCATCACAAACTGAGTTCTGTTCAGAGATCTCAAATCATACACAACTAGCTTTAATGATGGGTAAATGGAAGTACACAAAACTGTGTCAACCCTGCACGATGACTTAGTTAGGAATAGAGGCCTCCTGGGTTTGTATTTCCACTTGAAGTGTGTTAAAGATCTTTATGGCCTTCTCTTTCAACCATAATATCCCTTCCTATATGTTGTAGGAAGTTTTTAATGAAGTATTGCTATACAGAACCTCCATAATAACTATTTACCAATAACTATGTACACACAAAATAGCTAAAAGAGCTGCTCTTATAAATCAGTATTTTTGGTTGGTCTCACCCAAGCTGCAGGTCCTCAACCATCTTACAGAATCAGGCTTTATGGTCCTGGATTGTAGCAGAACATAGGACAGGCTGCAGGCAGAACTCCAGTCTAGAGATTACCACAACGCTTATGGCCTCTCTCTGTAAAAACCAGTTACTCCTGATGTAAGGCTCTGTGACTTTAGCAGGCTTACCATTAACACCTCTTTAGAAGAGTTGGGGTTGGAGATTTTGGTCCCCAACAAGACGAAATGCCAGATGACAAAGGGCTGAGAATTATCTGAAAGCAGATAAGTATTACTCCAAGAAGCACAGCTTTGAAGTCCAGAAACTGAAACTAAAACAATGATGTAGTCCATGTGGTCTTATTTAAATGTCTGCCAGCAGACCCATCCAAGAACCTACTGGCAACTCATTCAACTGAATTTGGCTTCAGGACTAAAACATTCATACAAGGTCATAACACCAAAACCAATTCTATTGGAAATACATACACAGTCTGCTGCTCTTTTTTTCCCAACATTTCAAATAAACATAAATCAAACCTCTTGCTCATAGGAGGCTGCTCCAATTTCTATCAGCTTTGGCTAAGAATTACACAGTCCTTTGCAATTTCAGATTTTCATCTGCAATCATAATGAAATGTCCAATCGCATGTGAAACTTGAAAGATGACACTCAATAAAACTTCATTATGTGCTCCTTCATGGATTCTCCTGCTTTCTTCTCTCACTACTGGAGCATCCCCCATACCCTGACTATTGTTAAGGGAAAAAAGAAACCACAAACAGAGCCTGGTTTTGCCAGATCAGGGAACAAGCAAATTGTCAATATAGAATCATAGAATAGTTAGGGTTGGAGAGCACATTAAGATCATCCAGTTCCAACCCCACTGCCATAGGCAGGGACACCTCACACTAAACCATGTCACCCAAGGCATAGCCTGATGATGGAAGTATTTACTGTGTGATGACTACTTATGTGTTACCTCTACCACATATATACTACAGCTAGCAGAGCTCATGCTTGATGTGGCACTTGGGACAACACAAACACAGAGCTAAGAATGAGCTCTCTGCAAACAATGCTGGGTGCAGTACTAGGGAGATGCAGGTATATGATTTTTGCATCCTGAGCTCAAATCTCCATCGAGTGCTTCAGTGGGCTGTTATGAAGTCATAAGCTTGCCTGATGATACCTCTGGCTTGTCTCTGCTACGATATACTGCATGGTGTACACCTGCCTTATTAAATCTTATTAAACCACTTGTTTCTGCTATTGCTGAAGCTCATTGCAACCTCAGGCTTGGGTGACCTCCAGAGGTTTGTCTCTTCACTTTTCTTGAGTCATTCTCCAGTTCCCTGAGAATAAAGTTCTAGTGTATTGATCCACCAAAGCCATTACAAGACAGCAAAGAGACCGTTTAATAATACCCTTACTTCTCAAGCACAGTAATTCTCAGCTGTTTAAAGCAATGCTGTTGTGCAGCTGTTTAAAAGGGGTCACACAGGGCTCAGAAGTTGATTCATCTTTCTAAATACACACATCTCAAAGTAAAATAAAGCAGGGAACATCCTGACCACACACTGCTGCTGGAAGAACACAAAATTAGCATGGAAAACTGAGGTCTGCATTCTTCAGGCAATGGTGCTGACCGGTGAGGAAACCAAACCAGCAGATGAGTGCAGAGGGCACTTTCCTGATGCTCATGAGAAACGTGCAGAAGAGAAAAGGTTGTAGCAAGAAATGCAACCAGCTAGGAGCACCTATGTTAAGACTGTTTCCTACTTCACCATTTGGTTAAATGTCCCTTGGAATCTGACTACTCAAGGTCAAATTCCATTCTTGGTGAACCAGTGAGAAGTCTAGAGGAAATGGAGTTACTCTGCATTTACAGCTGGATAAAGTCAATGCTCATTATGGTGTCTTCAGGCTTCTTACACACTTAGTAAGTGGGGAAGGTTCCTCTTTCAGTTATTTTCTGATGGGTCATTGAGAAGCAAAATTACTCCAACAGGTGGCACAAAGGGATCCTCACACTTAACTCCTTTGCCCTGCTCTTTGTATGCAAATCAACTCATATGGAAAAGAAGTTGACTTCCACTAAAACGATTTAGTGCATTATTTAATGCACTCATTCACTGACCCGCAAACACCTTCCAGATGTGTCCATAGGACAAAGTCACAAGATCAAGACAAAGACAAACTGTAGGAACAGGTGAAGGAGGAGGTTGCCAGGGGTGGTGGAGGGCTAGCACAGCAGATGTGGCCCTTTGACAACTCTGTTGATGTCAGAGCCCTGGAAGGTCTGGCAGGCTGCTGCCTTGGGGGGAAAGGTTTAGGCCAGTGATACAGCTGCTGATTCTGCAAGATGGAGAGGGGAGACCTGCTTCTCTCAGCAGGAACAGTTGCTTTCTCCATGCCTCCCAGCTCTCTTGGTGACAGCAAAGGCATCCAACACAGTTCTCCAGGACTCTTTCCTCAGATCACTGATCCAGTCCTCTCCTCCTCCTGATCCTCAGACAGCTGTTATCCTGGCACAAACAGCTTGGCCCTGATTACTTTCCAGCCCCTCAATCTTTAGAGAACAGATGGCCCTGGAAGAACTGATGTGTGAAGCTTTTTCATGCACCTTAACAACTGCCTTAATTATGCAGCATTGTCATTAGGACTGGACAGGTGATTTGGGTCTGAACAGCTGAACCGCTTCATCATCCACATCTAAGCTGGAACTTGTAAGCTGAAAACTCCAGGAGCAGGGATGTTTGCTGAGCTGATGGCAAGTCCTGTGTGTCTGAAACCTTGCATTTTCAAAGAGCTTATATCCATGGCTGAGAAATTCCTAACAGTGAGTTTCTGGTGGGCATTTCCCTGCAGCCTGGCTAAATACAGAGGAGAATGACAAAAAGGTGCAGCTGGGACACTGCATTTGTCCATTAGCATTTGAAGAACTATCAACCATAACTGACATATCTGCGGGCATTTATGTGTTTGCAGGCACAGTTACAGGTGCAATGGTAAAACAGGGAAAATATAAGAGTGTGAAACTGAGAAAATAAAACACAGGCTGCTGGATAGACAAGGATAAATGGAGTGGTAAAAAAAAAAGAGGGAGAATACAACAAAGCACAGAACTACCCCAGCCAAGTACTTACAAGTAGTAGGAGTAGGAATATGCATTTCTTCTAAATATCGTCAGCCAGCCAGATGAACACAGTATCCAAAAGGAGAAAAAGGAGAAAAACACAGAATTAGATTTATATGAACTCTGGGATTATTCCTTTCAATCTACAAAGAATTTGTGTTGCCTGTTGTACTGAGCTACTATTTCCCTACTCTTTTGTCAGCAGCTTTTACGTGGGTGAGGAATGGATACTTGAAGTGGAGGCAGGGAAACACAGGCTGTGTTTCCACTTCTGCTATTGACCTGTATCACCACAAGTAAATCCCCTCACCTCTTTAACTTTGCCATGTCAGTAACACAGGTCATGAGACTTACCTTTGCCTCCAAAGTGCTTTGAGATTTTTGGAGTGGGAAGAAATACGTACGAGCTATTAATATAAATAACAAGAAACAGGAAAGTGGCATGCAAGAACACCAGATTTCTGGAATACTTAGACAATGAACAAATCGTGTAATGATAAATCAAGCTTCATCCAACTCTAAAATGCAAATAGTTCATTAACAATTCAAGCCTCTCTCCATATTTATAGATGAGCACTGGGTATGCATTAGCTTTTGCGTCACTGTGATTAAGTCTTTTCTATTACAGGTTTTCAACAATGCACTTCAGAACATTCTGATATGGTTTTGAGCAGAGCTGCAAAATGAGCCTTAGCAATCAGTTAGAACCTAAGAGGTGATGGCTTCCCTCTTATAGCTGGAAAAGGGCTTCTCTGAAGAGGCTGGTTCACAACAGATCTAGCACATGTTATCAGATCCAGAGCCAAGAAAGCAGCAGCAATGGTCAAGACAGGGGAAACAATATTGACACACAAGCTTCAACCAATTGCACAGCTTTAAAATCCCATCCTTGAAGATACTACAAATATCAGAAAGTAGAAATGCAGGGTTCAAGTGTTCACTTTATGGATGCTCTGAACACAGCTTCCATAAGCACACATGGAATCCAGATTCAACACAATTACTCTCTGCACAATCGCCCTCCTTGCTATGCACACACTGGGTAAAAGATGGTGACTTAAGAGACGTTCAAGAGGATTACTCTGAAATAACAGGTTTTGCCTGGTGATGACCCCTACTATAAACCTGAAATTCTGACCAGATTCCTGCTATGTACCAAGTTATTTAAATGACACCAATTCCAAGGTCCACCTCAATGCATGTTTAACATGATGCTATTATCTCCTGACACCCATGCCATAGCAATGCATCAGGTAAGGTGCAGTGCTTGCCACTTGAGCTTCACTCACTGGGAAATTCCAAGTTCCTCTGAACCTCTAAACAAAGGGAAAAGTCAACAGGATGTGGAAAAGGAAGAGGCCACACAGCTGAAGCCTCTACATCCCCCAACTGATCCCATTAAACCAACCCCTCTGATAGCCAATGCCAGGTTTCACTCACAGCTATCAGCTATAATTACTCTGTTGAACATCTTGCTGTACTTCCGGCTTGCCTCATGTCCTGGCCAGCAGACACATGTGATCACACAGACTCTTAGTTCTCATTAAAAAGCTGTGTAATCCCTCAAGGCTGCAGAGGAAAGCTCAGAAAGACTTATTGCAAGACAGAAAATAAAGGAAGACAAACAAAAGGAGGATTATATTTTGGAATTGGACAGGACATTTTGGCTCAAATTCTCCCCCAAAATGCAACCTAAAATAAGGAATTCCTAAGGAATATTTCAAAACTAACTGTTAAAATTGTGAGAGTTACAGAGCACTAAAAACATGCCCTGAACTTAAAATGTGTCACCCAAATTGCAAACCTGCCTGTCATCCACCTGAAATATGGACACAGAAGGGACACGGATCACTGAATGTGCAAATGCCCCTTTTGTTAACTCTATCCCACAGCTTGGGTATGTTCTGCTCAAGAGGCTTTGGGGTTTTATTTAATGAGTTTAAGGTAACAACCTAAATCCTAATGCAGAATAAGGAGATGGAATTTCATAGAAGCAACTAATCCTAGACCCTACATAGCCCCAAATCTCCTTTTTTGCTACCAACAGCAGTTTAAAGAACTTATATACAGTGCACCCATGACAGGCTGTCTGATCCTATTTATTCAGTCTTATCCTTAAAGGGGTCAGTAGAAGCTTTGTCTGCTCAATGCACCAGCCTGAGAAGTGTCACACTCCTCACTCCAGGGAAACGCAAGTCAGGATGACACGAGTGTTCAAACTGCCCGTCTGAAATCAGAACTGACCAAAATCTAATCCTTTGGTGGGGGGGGCAGAGTCAAAGGGTATTTTCTCCAGAAAAGGAGTTTACAAATGTCTTGTTTCTCTTATTTCAGCTTGTTTTTACTAACTGGCCCTGTATTCTCTATTACTAACTGGTCCTGTCTTCCCAATTGCCCAGAGAAGCTGTGGCTGCCCCATCCCTGGCAGTGTTCACGGCCAGGTTGGACACAGGGGCTTGGAGCAAGCTGCTCTAGTGGAAGGTGTCCCTGCCTGTGGCAGGGGTTGGAACTGGATGAGCTTTAAGGTCCCTTCCAACACAAACCAGGCTGGGATTCTATTACACAAAAATATTTAACAGTAAGGGCAAACAAGCTCCTTAGAGAAACAGCAATGTTTTGATACAATAAAATGAGCTATTTCCAGGTATGTATCTATTAATGAAAGAAAGTGGTGCTGTGTTATGTGGGCAAATACACCAATGTGGGCACTCACTGACTGTACCACTTGTACATTAACAGGCTAAACGATGTAGTTACAATTAGTGTCCATCTACATATGATGACAGCAGAATTGCAAACAAGTAGCTAGTGTGCTCCCAAACCCAAGAAAACAAATGTTAATGGTTTTGATTTTAGAGACTGTAAGACAGTCATACTTACAACAGAACTTTCTATATACACATTTTTTACACAGGTACACACATACAGAAACTTTAGCTCACTTCAGGAGACTAAAACTTGTAGATAACAAAAGTAAAGTCAAACCAAATTGTCCACTGCATAAACATTCTGCCTGGCTTAATTTATCTTCACAGATCTGACTAAACCCTGTAAAACACTGGCAGCCTCCAGAAATCTGCAAGTCATTAGAGGTTTTGCAATATCGTCTATTGAAACTACGAGCAACTGGGCAACACTTGCTCATGTCTTGCATACGAAAGGCTCATATTATTTGCTGCATCTCACAGAAACAAAAAGCAGTTTCTGATCTGCCTAATACTAATCTCAAACCAGTGCCTGCCTTCTCTTAGTGCAATGTCTCTTCTAATCTCTTTCCCTTCTCTGTTCTTTGCCCTGGTTAACAAAAGGCTTCATTCAGGAAATCCACTACTGTGCCTATTACCAATGATCTATGATGTCCTGGCCCATGAACAAATGCCACTGTGATATTTTCCAGCTCCATTTCAAGAAAAGGTCTCAAGTTTGTCTAATTACATTGTTTTTCTGCATTGTTGCCTGCCTCAGCTTTGGTGAACTGAGCAGGGAACTCTTTTTAAAGTAAGGTTAATGCAAAAATCGATCGCAAGAGCTTAAGCTCCTGATGTTTCTGTTTGTAAAATAGAAAGAGAACTTTGCTGTGAAACTGCTCTCTCAGACAAGTGTGAGCTTTCAGCTGTGCTCCTCTGAAATTCAAACCAATCTGTGGTCCAGAGGCCTTTCGTTTTTATAACGAAATATAACGCTCCCAATCGGCGTTAGTTTACAAATGAAATGAGCCTGACAGGCTTGAGCTCATCTTCAGGGACCACTTGTCCATATGCAGCTCCAAGCTTCAACTGGATGCAAGTGGTGGTGCCCGTTCAAGGGAGACCTGGACTGGAGTGATGGGCTGGTTTGTCAGTGATGCTGGAGGTGTGCTCACAGAGCCAAGGACAGCAATGCTCCCCAACCTTCCTGCACTCATAGCTTCCAAATGGGAAAAGATTTTGAAGTCGATGAGCCAGATTATTTCTTATGATAGTCTGTATTCCAGTGGGTAACCTTGCAAATGATAGCAAACAGGCCAAGAGCAATACAGGCTGCAGGGATTTTGCATTCTGGCAAGGAGCGACCCAGAGGAAAAGGTGATTTTTCAGCTCTGGAAGGAAAAAGGGGAGAATTTATATTTTTAATACTCCCAACTCACTCACTTTCTTAATTTAATTTTAAAGGAAGATGCTCAGGTTAACAGAGCCTATGGCAAATCCAGATATAGTAACATTCTGTCCATGGGACATCACACCCAAACTGACTAAACGTTGAAGCTTTTGGGACCTGGCTGGTTCCAAAGAAGAGCATGTGTACAGCATAAGGGGGGGGCAATTCCAGTCAGCTCTAGCTTGGGAGTTTTTATATCAAGCTGTCCTGGTTTTGGCTGGAATAGAATTAATTCTCTTCCCAGTACCTGGTGCAGTGCTGTGTTTTGGCTTTAGTCTGAGAACAATGCTGGTAACACACCGATGGTTTAGTTGTTGCTCAGTAGCACTTAGCCTGATCAAGGACTAGATGAGCTTTAAGATCCTCTGCAACCCATACCAATCCAGGATTCTATGACTTCAGGAATACTTTCTAAAGTACATTGCCTCATAAGAGTATCCTTACCTCTCTGACTTAGCATTTGGCAGGTGACACCACAGAAAAACTGTCCTGGTCATCATGAAAAGTCACTGTTTGTTTTCTGCCCAGCAATACACATGATTTATAATAATAATACATGATGGGACAGAAATGCTATCAACTTTTAATAGCTCGTGAAATACACCAGATGTGGCATTGCTCTAATGGCTTTCCTTCAATTTTTCATTTTTCAATCTGAAAACAAAAGCTTTTCTTAAAGAGCTTTCAGGAAGGTAAGAGGACTGGATGAGGGCTGGGCATCAACCAAACCAGAAACCCAGCTCCACGTTTGCTGAAACCCTTTCTCTGGTTTTCATTAGAGGCATCTGATTTCTTTCTGCTTATGAACTGAAAAACTCCCAGGGGCCTGGAATCAGAGACATCTGTTAACCCAGCCTGGGTTAACACCGAACAAAGTGCACCAGACATGAGAACAAAACTCATATGCATTTGCCCACAAAATGGGGAACCTTTACATACACACAAAATTGGATTAAAACCCTAGCTCTCCCTCACCTTCAGTTAATTCATCAGGAATTCACTGTAGTCAGCCCACGTGCCATCTGTTTTGTAGATTACATCATTTGGAAAGGTTACTCAAAGGACATCCAGTCCAACGTCCTCCTCAAACCAGCTTCACTTGCAGCAAGTCCCTCAGGGCCTTGGCCACGTGTTTAATTTCACCAAGGATGGAGCTTCTCCACCTCCACACCACTTTGTTAACTCTCCTCTGGACTTGCTCTAATACATCAGTGCCTTTCATGTACTGTGGATCCCTTATGGATGTCCTATGCCTACATCAACCTCACCAGTGGCAAACAGAAGGCAATAATCACTTGCCCCAACCTACTAGCTACACTCTTGCTAACACTGCCCTGAATACAGCTCAACACTGCCCTGGATACAGTCAGCAATGCACTGCAAGGAGCATGTTGCTGACTGTTGTTCAACTTGTCTGCCAAGATCTCCAGGTCCTTCTATGTCTGTACTGGTGCATGGGGTTGCTCCATCCCAGATGCAGTACTTTGCCTTTGCTAAACTCCACAAGGTTCCCATCAGCCCATTTCTCCAGCTTCTCAATGTCCTTCTGAATAGCAGCCCTGCACTCCAGCATCTGTAGCATGGAGCTATCCATTTGCACGTGCTCTGGATTATGATAGAGGAGATCCTATCTAGATTTAACTGCTACTCTTATTTCTGGGAAATGGGTGACTGTCAGAGATCTCAAAGAAACTCAGCTTTGCTTTGAAAAGCTTCAATCCTTGCAACAGACCAAGTCAAATCATCAAGGCTCTCACACATAATGTTACCTGTACCTAGAGGAGGGTCCACCAGGCCACCTTGCTCCTCTTTCACTTAGAATCAAATTACTGTTGAGAAGTAGGCTTCACTTCAGAAATGAGACTGGTAAAATATATACAAAATGCATCCTTTTCTCAGGAAAACCTCCTGCCTAAGTGGTCTGCTGAATCAGTGTATTACACTGAAAATGTGGAGCTCTTCAAATAGCAGCAACTACAATAGTCTACTTCAAAGTGCAAGTACAAATGGTCCAAAGAAAATCACACAGAATGCACTGTCTGAGCAAATTTCATTACCATTCACGATCTTTCTAAGTTTCATTCCCCTGTAAACTAAAACTAACTCTTGGAAAGATTCTAACCCTCAGCAAGATACAATATTCCAGCTGAAAACTGGTTGCAAAGCAATTGCTGTGTGAAAGAATATCTCATCAAGACTCACTTGGAAGAAAGACTCTTGGTCACATTATCTTAAGACATCATTTTCCTTGGCTGTGAACGAAGAATTCTTGTCTTCTCCTGGACCGCTGCAGTGCTACCTGCACAGGCTCATGTGCCCGCTTCCATTGCCTCCCTGTCACTTTGTACTTCCCCATGTTTTTTCACGGGCTATTCCTCTCCATTGATTATCAATTCATTATTAGTAACACTTTGCATTAGCAAGCATTCTTTTGTTGCTCTTACAGTATGTGCCAGAACAGGCATCTCTCCTGGGACTGTCTCTTAGTGGTAGCAAACAGGGATCAACTGCTGCCCTCTGTAACCCAAACTGAATGTTTTACCTCTACTAAATCTATTCTTCTTTTCTACTAACAACACTGTAGCCAGAAGGTCCAAGATGGAAGCAAAGCAGAAACTCACCTTCTCTTGATGGTAAGCATTGCTCCCAAGAGGATAATAACAAACATCAGCAGACCAGCTATAACTCCAGCCATTTTCACCGTGCTGTCAACTTGTTTTTCTGGTTCCACTGCATTGGAATTCTGGGTGGAAGCTCCTTAAAAGACAGAGGAAGAAGAAGGAGGAGATAAAAAGAGAATTTGTAGAAAAAGTCGTGCAATGACCCATTTTACATATTCATTTGAAAGCCTAACAGCGTATTTGCAATCGAACTGCAATAGACAATTGTCCAGCTAACCCAATCTGCCTTTATAAAGGCTGATGAGAAATAATTCAGAGCAGTAATAGGGTGTAAAATCCCAGTGTAATGCAACTGGCTCTAATATTTTACCACATTATACTGTAATGGGGAATTTACTTGTCTGAAGCACTCAGCATACACCCAGAAGCAGGAGAATTAACAGCAGTTATCATTTTCATCTCAAGCAGCTTAAGTGGAGGTGCAATCCTTACTCATCAAAATACTGATGTAGAAGTTTGCAGTAACATACCCCATAGTACTACTCACAGAACCTTTTATTTTCTTCTAAAATTAGAACCCATTTGTATTTCTCACTATAGCAGAGGCCTGGCTTTTGTAAATACATGGTTGTAATTCTGCATGTAACCAGCATTAAGCCAATGCACAGAGCACCCTCCACATCAGTTAATGTATTCCAGGCAGGAGGTCTGCAGCCCAGGCACGAAAACATGATTTCTTTTGAAATTTTGGGGTCTTTTTTCAGAGTAAAGCCAACACACCTGAAAATAAAACATATTTAGGTGCAGAGCTTACGCAGCACTTTTTGCTTTTCTTCTTTGTCTGACTTCAAGGGTCTTTTGCCCCTGCAACAACTGAGGATCTTTCAGAATGCTGCCTTCTTCCCTGTTGCTAAGACTACTTCTGTAGTGCTCATTATATACCTGAGCTCTGCTGACTTCACTGCTTGCTGCACAGAGTTTTTCCAGATCTAGCTTGAACTACTGAGCTTGATTTAGAAAGCCCCACAAGATTCAAGTTGTGCCTCCTCTAAAGACTAAATAAGCCCATCTTTACCATATTCCTGAGACACTTAACGACTCCTAAAAACACCACCACTGCATTTGCTGAAGTTAAATGAATTCCCATTGCACCAGGTCACAATCTTGGGCTTCACCTTTGCTGTTGGAGTCAGCCAAGTCTTCCTCTACAGCTTAAACGCAGTAGAAAAAGGGAATCAAAGATGAGAACAAAGTGCTGTCATCAGAAGACTGTAATGTTTTGCTCTTTTAACAGCTCAGTGTTGCTGACCTTCAGGAAAAGCTGAATCACTTCTGTTCGTTAAGTCAGTGCTTGGGGAGATAATATTCAATCAGGTCCTCATGTTGGTGAGACAGTACAAAGCCTCACTGGGTTATTCTTTTGCCTATTTGCCACATGTTAAACTGCATAAGCTTTAAAAGATCTCTGCCTGCAAGGATGAGTCCCACTGGTGACCATGATCAAATCATATAACCAAATATAGGGCTATCTGGTATGTTCTGAACAGGGCCTTAGCTGATGAACTTCCAGCGATGAGGAGCTGAACTGCAATAACGTGTTGTATTCTCTTGCCATCATATCTTGAAGAGAACACAGAAGACAAGGACACAATAGATGCAAACCAAAAACCTCACCACATGCAGTGATAAAAGTGTGATTCCATTTTTCCCACAGCTAAGCTGTTAATCTGGTTTGCCACAGCAAAGCACACTATTTACAAAGCAAAGATGATGGCTGTTGGAAACACATGTCATTTTCAGCTTTTTTTATCCCTGCTCTGCTGTGTCCGATTTTCCCATTCAGTTAAGGGTTCACTGGTAACTTCTGTGCTCACATGTCTGAAATGCATTAATGTGACTCTGGAGTGGGAAAATTAAGTATCAGTTGCATATTACCATCTTTGTTTGATAACATCTCTTACAGTCTTGGAGCAAATCTGTCCAAGAGGTGAGCTATATCCCATCATACAGGCCAACACTATCATGCGACAAAGTAAATGATATAGGTACATTTTTTCCCTTGAAAACGGCTAAAACTCTATTAAAGTGAAATTCAGAAGTACTCATATTATCCTTCACTTGAGATGCAGTTCCCCCTGTCACGCTAAATAACAGATGTTGGAGAATGGTTTTCTACCACTAACAGCACAGTTTCTGTACCATCCAAATACCCTCATGAATTGTGAGCCACATTAAAAGCACCCATAAGAATGTGCTGTCAGCTCCATCCTCTAATCTGCTTGATCGGGTTGATTTTGCCAGGCTGTTGCGTGTCACTACAGGCGATGTGTGCTCAGTGTACTTCTATTTGATAGTTCTCATCCCATTGTACACTACTGCAGTCCTAGAAGGAGAATAAAGGCTTATTATCCATCCTGACACCTACACACTGGGGTGACTGATTCCCCTGAATCTTCTATGTAACTCCTTCTATCTGTCTTGGCAAAGGCCAGCAATTCCTTTAGGCTACTAATCCAACCATTTGTAAGTTGTCTCAGCTAATAGCACTTAGGAATTGATAATATGACAGAGTCAGTAAACTCCTGGATTCTTAAAGCTCTGCAGTGAAGTGTTACTGCAAAAGTCCATTGTTTTCCTGCAATTCTGGTGTATTTTCCTTGTAGATGTCATATCTACTATGGTACTCCCACCCGCACCACCACCAGCTGTAGGTAAGAACACTTCTATTCTGGCAGGAGGAGGTCTGTGAGCTATTGCTGTACTTGCAGGAGATGACTTCTGCTGCTCCTGACTGTAATGCTTGTTTAGGATTCAGTTTTGCTTCTCTCCATTATGGACATGCAGAAGGTCTGAAATCCTCTGAGCACAGAAGCCCATAAAACTGTTCAGATGGCCATTCCATACAAATATCTTTACATACACTTGGAAAGCTCTGCACTACTGCACTTGAGGGGCACCCTGTTCTTTCTGAAAAATGTTTATATTTAAACTGCCTTAATTAAAAGGGAAAGAAAATAAACTATAACCATATTTTCTAGTGGATACTTCCACCACATTTCCTGGAACAAATTGTTCCTCATAACTGAAGCTGGATACTGGAATAACAGGATATAGAGCAGGTCACCACTGTTATTAACGTGTGTATTTCAGTGGCACCCAGAGCCCCCACTAGGGTCAGGACCCCATTACACTGTGCTAACATGAAGTTACAATTTCCTGCCCTAAGCTTACTTTCTTAATAAGGGAGGCAAATGATAGCAGACAGTGCCAGAGAAATGAAGGCTGCAGGTCCCCTGACTTCCTATCTGTGCATTATCCACTGTACCAGGTGACTGCTTTCAGAGATACACATTTATGAGCTGTATGAAATGCGCTGTCCCAGAAGCCTGACCAGTGGCATCAATCTGACTCACAGGCATCAGCATTCACCCAGCACCCCATGTTACATCCATAGCTATTTCAAGATTTCCTAACAATCTATTTCCTTTGCTTCTTCAATCCCTTTCAAAATTCCCAGAGATGCAGCATCTTGCAGCAAGACAGGACACGCTACAAACAGCACGTTCATGGGAGATGCTGCAGAGGTGCAAAGAGAGCAGGGGCAAGTGGGTTACTTCCCAGAGTCATCCACCTCATCAGCCCACAAGAAGTCAGGTTGATGGATCATCAAGCACTGATGGGTGCTGGTGATGGTTTGATTAAGGTCTAATCCAGCTATCCAGACTGGCTCAGTAAGGTACAGCTACTAGAAGCATGGTTTCATAAGGAATCATGGGGCCAGCTACTGATGGCTTTCAATCTTTTAAATTCCCCCTTGCTTCAGACCAGGGTTAAAGCTGGCCCTGAGGTGGCTGATAACATAAGGACAAGAATTTTGAGGTTCAAACCTGATTTCAGTACGGGGGGGCGTTCATATGCCAGAGTTAAATCTTTCAGAACATTTCTTCAGCTGAAAGTGTTTCCGTCCCCAGAGGAGAAGAGACGAGGTGTTCAGCTACTTTGAGCTGGAAGATGGTTTGCAAGTGATTCCAACAGCCTAAATCTAAATCCAAGTTTTTGCCAGTCATAACTAAAGAAGAAAACCCTCTCAAAATTCTAAGAAAGTGAAAAATCATCCACTTACCAGTGAGCATTCACAGAGTGCTACAAACTCCTAGAGCAATATTAATATGTACTTGAAATCCTCTTAATGCTCATGCAAGGTAACTAATAAATTATGTTATTTACTTTATTGATCTGGAAAGATTAAGGATATGCCTTTGGCATCACAAGCAGTCAAGAGAGCTGAGGACTGATGCTTCTGGACTGACATCCTGTGGCAATTCCATTAGACCATGATTTTGTTCCATGGGGAACAACACCGGCAGCTAAGTGAAAGGTACCACAGGAATCCTTCACCCAGCAATTTATGCACAGAAGAATTGCCTGAAAACAGTAAGGCACCAGATAATAAAGTGACCTTCTCTGAGGAGGCAGCACAATGAAGATCACCCGGAGCAATCCCAGGCACAGCTTTGTTGGTGACATGGACAGTGGGATTGAGTGCGCCCTCAGCAAGTTTGCCGATGACACCAAGCTGTGTGGTTCGGTTGATACGCCGGAGGGAAGGGATGCCATCCAGAGGGACCTCGACACGCTTGTGAGGTGGGCTGATGCCAACCTGATGAAGTTTAACCATGCCAAGTGCAAGGTCCTACACCTGGGTCGGAGCAATCCCAGGCACAGCTACAGGTTGGGCAGAGAAGAGATTCAGAGCAGCCCTGCAGAGAAGGACTTGGGGGTGTTGGTCCATGAGAAAATGAACATGAGCCGGCTGCAGTGTGCGCTCGCAGCCCAGAAAGCAACCGTATCCTGGGCTGCATCAAGAGCAGCGTGACCAGCAGGTCGAAGGAGGTGATCCTGCCCCTCTGCTCTGCTCTCGTGAGACCTCACTTGGAGCATTGTGTGCAGTTCTGGTGTCCTCAACATAAAAAGGACATGGAACTGTTGGAACAAGTCCAGAGGAGGCCACGAGGATGATCAGGGGCTGGAGCAGCTCCTGTATGGAGACAGGGTGAGAAAGTTGGGGCTGTTCAGCCTGGAGAAGAGAAGCTGCATGGAGACCTCAGAGCAGCTTCCAGTATCTGAAGGGGGCCTACAAGGATGCTGGGGATGGACTCTTCATCAGGGACTGTAGTGACAGGACAAGGGGTAATGGGTTCAAACTGAAACAGGGGAAGTTTAGATTGGATCTAAGGAAGAAATTCTTTACTGAGAGGGTGGTGAGGCACTGGAATGGGTTGCCCAGGGAGGTTGTGAATGCTCCATCCTTGGCAGTGTTCAAGGCCAGGCTGGATGAGGCCTTGGGTGCCATGGTTTAGTGTGGGGTGTCCCTGCCCATGGCAGGGGGGCTGGAACTGGATGATCTTAAGGTCCTTTCCAACCCTAACTATTCTATGATTCTATGAAAGAATGATTATTGAGTACATGTAGCTAAGCAGGAGTGATAATACACACAGATACTTCTACAAAACCTATTTCACAATAATTTGAAATGCTCTTTATTTAATGAGCAATTATAATGTTGCATTTAAAAATGTAACTAGCAGGAAGAAGAATTCAAAAGAGCCATGGGCAGGAGGAAAAGATGGGTTTTGTGTGAGATTTCCAACTGGCATGAAGGACAAAGTCCTGCAATGGAAGTGGTACCACAACCATCAGTAGCTGCGTCACTGCACAGGAGAGAGAAGCATCCGGCAGGAGAAGAGAAAGCAAACAGAAAGGCTCTATTGGCAGTAAAAGGCAGTGTAAGTGTAGATGAGGGAGGGACAAACGAGAGAAGCAACACAATAATGGGAGCTTCAGCCATGGCCAGATGACAGGAAAGACCCAGAAAGGAGATAAGTCAGGCTGGCAAAGCCTAGGTTTGGTTTCCAATTTCTATCACCTAAAAATGTAAATTCTTTAGATAGTTAAAAAAAAAAATAAATAAAAGAAAAAAAAACAATCAGAAAAATTACTTCAAAGCGTTATTTAACCCAGAAAAATTAATGAAAAATAATGGGTTCAAAGTCATTACAAGGTAAAATGAGCTGCTCAATCAGAGTAATTTCTTTGTGGCACATAATGGCTAGGCAGTATGCTGAATGTCCCAATAGACCTAGAGGCTTATTTTCGAAAGACAGTTATTCTCAAATCACTTGTAAACATGATTTCTTTTTCTTTTTTTCCTTTTTATGATGCTTTCTATGTGAGTGGCCTACAAATGACCAAAGCATCTCTGCACGTAGAAATGTTTTTCCTCAGAACCTGATTATATCTATACATCTAAAACACAGTCTTCAATATGTAAAAGCATGAGGGCAGTCAGGTACCTGTAAGGATGGTAATGTTGAGATAAAGTTGGAAGGGCACCATTCTACCTCTTGATCCACAATACCTGTTAGCTCTGCGTGAACTGGCCACATGCATGGGTTGTGGAAGACAAAATTAGTTTGCAGCCTTCCCCTCTATAAGCCAGAGAACTGGGACTAAAATAAAGCCATCATAATGCCGATGCTTCTGTGTGTTGTAGAATCCCAGACTGCTTTGGGCTGGAACAGATGCTAAAGCTCATCCAGCTCCAACCCCTGCCACGGGCAGGGACACCTTCCACTAGAGCAGCTTGCTCCAAGCCCCTGTGTCCAACCTGGCCTTGAACACTGCCAGGGATGGGGCAGCCACAGCTTCTCTGGGCACCCTGTGCCAGCGCCTCAGCACCCTCACAGGGAAGAGCTTCTGCCTAAGAGCTCATCTCAGTCTCCCCTCTGGCAGGTTAAAGCCATTCCCCTTGTTCTGTCCCTACAGGCCCTTGTCCAAAGCCCCTCTCCAGATTTCTTACAGGCCCAGCATAAACCAACAAAGTGAAACAGCTCATAAAATCTGACAGATTCCACTTGGGCTATTTCTTTGTTGTAATTCATTAAAAAAGAAAAAGAATAACACCAACAGTATCACTACACATCACATCACTACACCAATTTTCTACCTCCTGTTATTGACGACTGCACAGCACAGACTGACGACTTCAATGAGACATTCTCATTTCTTTAAAAAAGCTCAAAGAAATGGAAAGAATGATGACAGCCAAAAGCTTTCAACCATATTTGAAGCAGAGAGCGCAGCAAAACAAAGCAGTCCCAGAGAGAAAGACAGACCAGCATTTGTATGAGGGATTATCAGGCATATGGGTTGAATCTGTAGGAGGATGAGGGTAAACACACAGCAAGGAATCAAGATTAGCATTATGAAACTGAGGGAGAATTAAAAACTAGCAGTAAGAGAATAACTGATCCTGAAGATTCCAGGCAAATCCACCACAAAGGCTTTTATTTTCTCGTCCTGTTTTTCTTCCTCTCTCTTCAGAACAGCAGCTCTTGATTTGTGCTGGAGGCAGATACATGGCCTCCAAGTATGAGCAAGGTTATTATATTTACTTGAAAGAAGAGTTCAGATAAAGAGCAGCTGTTGTGATGCCTACCAGTGATGCAGTGGTTCAGAGTGATGCTTCCATCCTAGCTCTCCACGTCTGCAGAGGGACTTAGAAACCAGCTTGCAATTATAAAAATGGAAAACAGGCAAAATTCCCATTATCACAAGTGCAGATTTACAGATGTGACTTCATTTTTGTATGTTCTTAGTCACAAAGAGATCAATCTTTTCAGTGATACAGGCAAAAACTTCACAGCACGTGACAATGCTATGGGTGTGTAATAGACTCATCGCACCCAACAAACAAAACCTGATTAACCTTTGCATCAGCCAGTCCCCTCTAAACATCTCTGCTCATCATGGTTATAGAATCATAGAATGCTTTGGGCTGGAAGGGACCTTAAAGCTCATCCAGTTCCAACCCCTGCCACGGGCAGGGACACCTTCCACTGGAGCAGCTTGCTCCAAGCCCCTGTGTCCAACCTGGCCTTGAACACTGCCAGGGATGGGGCAGCCACAGCTTCTCTGGGCACCCTGTGCCAGCGCCTCAGCACCCTCACAGGGAAGAACTTGTGCCTTATCTCTAACCTGAACTTCCCCTGTTTCAGTTTAAACCCATCACCCCTTGTCCTATCACTACAGCCCCTGATGAAGTATCCCTCTCCTCTTATGAAAACTCCAAAGCTAGCCCCGCAGCAGATATTCCAAGCCCAGTGAGTAAAGTCCAGTGGTGGGTATAAAACGACCACTGGAATCAGGGCACCTTTTGAGCCTGAGTGGTCAAAGGTACCTGAAGCACCAGGGTGGCCTACAGAAGCTGCGCCTGCTAGTTCACCCCAGAGCTGACTGAGCAGCATGCAAAAGAGGGTACCACCACGTTACAGTCAAAGGGAGTCATACGGCCAATGCACTGGGGAGTCTGTGCATACACACCCTACGTGTGCTGCATAAAACACTGGGAAACAGTCTGTACTTTGCCAAGCTGAAGGAGCAGTTCCAGGCATGTCTTGAATGCAGATTTTAATTTTCCTCTACAGTAATATTATGAAACAGTCTCTTTCGCACTTACCTCTCTTATAACATTGTCACACACCCTAATGCTACCATAGGGTTTTTTAAATGTCCAGTCCATGGAAGACATTGAGAAGCACTGATACTAACCCTGTGTCTGAACACTGCCCCACTGAAACATCTAGTTAAGGAAACAGAGGGATAATGTGTTTGTAATAGCCTTGGGTTCATCATGCCTTTGGAAGTGCTATTTAAGGACACTGACAATGATCATGTTTATGAATAACCTTTAAAGTGATCCACAGTACCTGACCAACAGCTGACAGACCTTAGAAAGCACCTCCAGATGCTGGGAAATGAAGACGAAATACTAACAATGCAAGTAAGTTGGTGCAAGCGTATGAAGGTCAGGACGTGCAACACTGCTGGCCTTTGAAATGCAACAGCCCTCCTGTCCTGCCTCCTCCTCTGCCCCATCCCTCAGCCCCTGTGCTTCAGGCGACAAATCTTCAAGCAGAAAGAGAGGACGAAAAAAGATCCCCTGAACCTCACAAGTGATTAATCATCCACTGCAAAAATTCTTTCCAATTCAACCTTCTACTGGGGCTTTAATGTCCAAATACTGCCTTTCCCTCCACTCCTTTGCTTGGCTGCCAGGTTATCTGCACACAAAGGTGACTCTACAACCTACCAGCCACAGCCAGCACACATGGCCAACAGCATCGTTTCACACCAGGTGGGTGTTGAAAGGGGACAAAAACCCCCACAGCACCACAGGTGAATCCTTGCTTTGATTCCAGGAGGGCTTGGATCACCCAGCAACAATGAATTTCATTCTGCTTTTTCTAAAGACCCCTCTTTTCTAAAGCTTCCACCCTCTCCCCTCCCACTGCTTACTTAAACAGGGGAGCCCAAGACGAGGGTCTGGCAGTGCAGCAGAGCTCTGCAGTAGAGAATGTACTTTAGAACCTGGGCTGAAGTTATCAAACTCACTTCACTTGTGGCCTTGTCCAGTTCTGCATCAGGTTCTTAACTAATGGGAAGCTGGTTCATTAGCAGCAACCTGTCCCTAAGGCTGACATTTTAAATTCCTCTAAGTCTTGATAGCAACTTTGGTGCAAATAAAGATGCTCCCTGGGTTAAGTGGGCATCCACACACCTGGAAGTTCCATTTATCTTCCCAGCAGGGAATATTTTTCAGCAAGAGCAACATCAGTGTGTCCCTTACTAGCAACTAATTCGGTGATGCACAAACTTGTGCTAGAAAGTCACTTTTAGAAGGCAGAGATTTGTTCAGGGGGAAAAAAAAACCAAAACCAGTTCCATGCATTCAATATGAAAAGTGTGATAAAACCCTCTGAAATAAATAGCACAAAACTGAATAAACCTGTCAAAGGAGTAACATTCCAGTCTATCAGAAGACAAAATGCAATACAAACAGATATGAAGTGGGATTAGATCTGTTTAAAAAATACATTATCTGTCTACACAACCAGAATAGATTTCAGAAAGCAAAAGAGCCCCCTTAAATGAATTTGAGGGAGAAAGAGCTATTAAATGAACAGTTTTCATATGCAGCAAAACTGTGTGTGAACAGTAACAGGTTTTTTCCTCCTCATTTTCCATTAGTTTTTTTCAGTCTCCCCACCATGATTTCCCTGGTCACTTTTCAGACACAGGCTCATTACTGAGGTCTCAATATTGTTATGTACTCATCTCCCATGAAGGTTCCCCTTCTTCCAGTGCTTATGTGCTACAGAAAAGCAGGAGCACTTCTCTCAATCTTAAAAGCATTTGAACTTCCCAGTAATCCCAATACCTTTTGCACCTCTATCATCACAACCACTCTGATGCATAGTTGAAATTATAGCTGGGTGAGGAAGTCACACCTAGACAGGCATAATCATGGAGCACTGGAAGAGGAACATCCCTACACAAACAATCCATCTCCCAACAGAAAACCAACCCTCCTTCTCCTCCCCTTCATATTAATCACACAGAACTCTGTCACATCCCAGTAAGTCATTCTGTGCCCATCAGGCTAAAGTAGAAGAAACTGCTTCCACAAGCTGACAGGATTCCCTCTCTATTTGAATTTTCTGGAATTAAATGATGGTCCTAGTCCCAGTGTTACATATGACAAGGCAACTTTATGACACGCAGACCTCCAAATTCATTCTGATTGAAACTGTGAAACCCTTGGGAAGTTCTGAACCTCCTCAGGAATGATCTGTGAATGATGCTACTGAGGCTCAATCCTACAACATCTCAGATTCCAGCAGAAATTCCTATACAGAGGGCTTACAGAATCGAGTTTTCATTTCCCTGCCATCATCTCTTCACCAGCAGGACTCGACTGCCTAAGTGTAATAATCAGCCCCACAAAATGATGTAGCTACTTGAATTAAAAAATGCGAGATCATCTCCATGCATGCTCAGAGAGATTCAGGCTGCAGAGGACCAGCAAGGGATCCATGGGGCTCTCCAGCCATGCTCAAGCGCCCCTGTGGAGACGTAAGCGGTGTTTGGTCCTCCAGATGCACAGGCACGTATTCACCTCGAGTATTCAACAGG
The DNA here is from genome assembly GCF_963264785.1 of Psittacula echo. NCBI lineage: Eukaryota > Metazoa > Chordata > Aves > Psittaciformes > Psittacidae > Psittacula > Psittacula echo. The sequence continues at coordinate 14,135,751 of NC_137747.1, read as the reverse complement.
AGTGCCCCCTGTACGCTGTAGTTAGCACAACTGTCATATTGTCCCATGCAAACCAAATATGAAACAAGAAGTCATGAAGCTGCTCAGACTTGGGAAGTTGGAGCAGTTTTCCTTGTCCTGAGCTGATAATCACCTGTGCTCAAGAGGCTGGGCGGGTTTCGCGTGGTCAATTGTTGCCTACCCATTACTGCTAAGAACAAGCAAAACGGTTCCCAGGCAGCATGCACGAGGAAAAAAAAACAGGGAAAAATAAAAATGTACCTTATAGTGATTATTACAGTTCCATTCTTTCATTTGCAAGAACTCACATGTTAAAGGAAGAAGAAATGAGCGTCAAGAGATAAGGAACCATTAATGAGCCCACTGCCTTGGTTTCAATTACAGTGTAGAATTAATTTAATGCACTTTAAGAACATAAGAGGTAATCGCTCTCTCTTGGTAAGAGGTTGCAATTTGCTCTAATAAAGTGTCAATATAAATATGTTACTTTAAGACAGGGAGAACAAGTCAGTTAATTCAGAAAGAATGGGACAGATTAAAACAAATGCTATCAAGGAAACCAAATGGCAAAACTAATAAATAAAGTGTCTGAATGAAACTGGTATGGCAGAGAGCTGGCAAATCAGGCTTTAATGAGAAACTTGTTTTTAAAGAGTGGTTTCTGCTAATGATATGCACCCAAGTGACTAATGCTGTGAAAGATGACATGTCTCCAGTAATTCAGACAAGAGGAGTAGTCCATGTGAGGAGAGACGTTTATGGCTGGAAGTGGTAAGAAATCTGAGACCAGTGAGTCTGAAAATACATACACAGACACAAGAGGTTAATAATGCTTCTGGGATTAGAAACATGCTGGCAAAACAGGGAAGGGCTAAAGAGACTGGACAAATACAGAGCTTTCTGATGGACTGTCACCACAGCAAAGGCTGATGATGAGTCCCTGCCACTGGCCCTTCCCTCTGGGATCAGCCAAGACACTGGATAGAAGGAAATGAGTTCAACAGCTGTGCTCACCCCGTGGGTATCTGCTATATCTCCTAGCTCTCCTTTGGAGGATGCACTACTGGTGCCATGACCTACTGCTCTGAAATGCTGACACCCCAACATTTAATAAACCAATACACAAAGATTTGAGAGATCTTTCTGGCAACCACAAGAATCCAGTTCATCTCAACAGGAGCAGCAAGCACAAAACCATGCAGAAGGGTGCACCTCTGTGATAGGTGAGAAGAGCTCCTGTGAGAATCTGACCTGAACTGAACAGGGGTTGGTCTGAACAGTCTATTTCTTGCTAGAAGGGGAGGGGAGAAAACCAGAACATCTCCAAAATTCTCTTAAATGAACTAAAACGCTTTTTAAATTCCTAATAGAATCATCTCAGACTGGTTTGGGTTGGAAGGGACCTTAAAGCTCCTCCAGTTCCAACCCCTGCCACGGGCAGGGACCCCTTCCACTGGAGCAGCTTGCTCCAAGCCCCTGTGTCCAACCTGGCCTTGAACACTGCCAGGGATGGGGCAGCCACAGCTTCTCTGGGCACCCTGGGCCAGCGCCTCAGCACCCTCACAGGGAAGAGCTTCTTCCCAATATCTGTTGTCTACTTTCATTTTCCTGGGTCTTACAAAGGGAACTGCCTCCCAGCCTGCTGAAGTGGTGGCAGTGAAGCAACTTCATGCATCTCTCGAGTAATTAAAGCTCTGCAGCTTCTGCCCAGGTGCCGTGCAGCAACACCCAAGATGTGTTAAACCCCCAGGAACATGCTGCCTAACACATTTCATTGCCTAATTACTCCCACATTCATGTTTAGTGCCCTTGTTAATCCAGTGCTTCAAGAGAACCACTTGCCTCGTTTAAACACATCTTGATCCCAATCTTCCTGGCACTGGTGTAAATCAAAACTCATCTCACTAATGGTAATGGAGCTTCTGCAAGTGTCAGATGTGTAGGAATGGAAAAATTAGGCCTGTATCCCCAAATGAACATTTAGTCTGGCACTAGCAGTATGTATTTATTTTCTTGCATCAAAACAAAATATGCTTTTTCCCTGCTACCAACTCCAAGCTTTTAAGCTGTCAGTGCTGAGATCAGCCCTGCTTCCAAAAAAGTTGGAGATTTTTTCCCTGACTCCACAGGGGGATCTTCGTGAACAGCTCTGATGATTTCCTTCAAAGCAGACTACAGGTTTGCTCATTCTAGTCTCAGAAAGACAGCGATGCAAACAAAGACAAATACAGGGCAATGCCATTAAAGATAATCAACGTAATGAGTAGAAGACAGCAATAGGTCATCTAGAACATCCCAGCTAACAGCTTTTGAACAGATCACAATGTAATCTTAATTTTGTGAGTGTCTCTGTCCTTTGCTACCCGTCAGAGAAAGGGCAGATATGACACCCCTCCTCTGGAGTTGGGATGTGAAGTGTCTGAATCCTATTCATATGGAGTTAATGTACGGTGGGAATTCAGCCTCATGACATACAGAAATCAGAAACTATGGGAAAGCTGCAAAGCACAGAACCACACTGTTCAGCTATTGCTCAGCTGCACATACTTCAGAGAGTCACAGAATCCCAGCCTGGTTTGGGTTGGAAGGGACCTTAAAGCTCCTCCAGCTCCAACCCCTGCCACAGGCAGGGACACCTTCCACTGGAGCAGCTTGCTCCAAGCCCCTGTGTCCAACCTGGCCTTGAACACTGCCAGGGATGGGGCAGCCACAGCTTCTCTGGGCACCCTGGGCCAGCGCCTCAGCACCCTCACAGGGAAGCACTTCCCAGGTGCCAGCAATGGGAGATACAGTCAGACCACAGATCTGCTCACGATGCAACCCCTGCTGCGAGCTGCAGGAAATACTGTCCCTTTGAAGAGTTAAAGCTGTATAAGGTTAGGCACTGCTGGGCACGTTCCAGTGTCCTTCCCGATGGGCAGGCATTGGGAAATACAACATCGCCATTCAGTGAGTGAGGACAAGAGAAAGAAAAGAAGGGAAAAATAAACTTCCATAGAGTTAAAGAAATATCTGCCTGTAAGTCCAAAGTGATATCTATTGAGACAGTGAGAATAAACACTAGACCTACCATAATTTCCTGTCCTTTCCCATGCATGTCAATCAAGAGAAATCCTAAAGAATAAGCCCATACAAAAGCAGTGGCTCTCAGCATCCTCAGGCTCTCCCCATCTCTTTTATTTCTCTTATCAAATTAATATTAGTAAGAGATCCCTTTATAAAAAGAGATGACATTCAGAAACAACAGCATGAGGGAGGCTCAGTGACTCCTCCTGGTGACCTGGCAGGTTAATGAAAATTAAATCAGTTGCAGAAGTCAACTTCAGGTCAGACACTTCTGTGACACTTTTCTGAAGGACTCAGAGCAGCCAGTGCAAATCAAAAGGTCACAAAGGTTGGCATTTTCCAAACTACAGAGGTTTTTCTTTGTTAGTCACAGAGCAAATATCCTTCCTGCTAGCATGACAGCTTTCTTCCACCAACTCCAAAAGGAAGGACTAAACCAGAAGAAACTACTAGATTCCATCTAGTTTCTTTGATCTCATGAAGAGACCTCTACTCATGCACTGGGAAAACCCTGGGAAGACTCCTGTCATGCAGACTTGTCTCACCCAGTCCTGCTCTTCCTCTTTCCACCACCAGAAAGCCAAAATAAGGTACCTGAAACGGTCACATCTCTACGAGTTGGAACTTAGGGGGAAGGAAGAGAGACGGAGACACATGGAACATTTGTAACCAGAGAATGAGTTAAATAAAGATTTTACAAGGCCCTTTCAAAAAGGGAGGCCACAAGAGGATCGAGGGAGCACTAGAGCCACGGATGAAAAGGAGAAAGGGGAGAAATGGCTCATGCTCCTTGGCTCTCAGTGGTGACACAACTGCTTACAGCCCCACCTGACGGCACACCAGGTCTTGGCAGTGAACTAACTGCAGGGGTGGGATGCACATGCATCCATCATCTTCATGCACGGCCTTCTCTAATGGACTGGGGGATGTCTCCAGATGAAGACTGAAAAAGTCCTCTTGTGCTACCCAAGATCTGTTAGCTGGGGCTTTTCTGAGCCCTCCTAAAAGCTCTGTAAGTGCAGATGCAGAAGGGATCAGTAGGAAGCACCTAGAAGTAACTAACTTCTGTTTCTGCCAAAGACAAAGAAGTGAAAAGAATGGGAAAAATGGGATAGTGCCTCAAAAAAGAAAACAAATCATGGGTCCCTGCCAATTTTGTTTAAATCTCTAAAGACTCCACAGGCAGTGATGCAGATATTTCATATTACAGCAAAGCAGCAAGAGCACAAGGTGACCACTGCAAGTTTGGAAAATGGAGAGCTACCTCCATGGACAGCATGGTCCATTGCCATTACCAGCTCATCTCCTTATGGCTCATTTTGAGACTATGACAAAAGTGACCATGGCAGTGTTCAAGACCAAGCTGGATAGGGCTTGGAGCAAGCTGCTCTAGTGGAAGGTGTCCCTGCCTGTGGCAGGGGTTGGAACTGGATGAGCTTTAAGGTCCCTTCCAACCAAAACCAGTCTGGCATTCTGTGACATGTGTTGAGGAGTCTTACAGCCACTCCTCTGTGTTACAGGTAAATTGGTTTCTGACACCTTTGCTGTCAAAGCAGGCCCTGGAGTGTTGTTTAAGTCCTTACAAGAGTTGTTAAAAGCAACTCTAAGCTCCAAAAAGGAACCCAGACATTGTGATCACTGAGGGCTCTACCTTGTGAAGCAACCTGGGGATGGGAGCATTGCATCTTGACAATATTTGTCTCAGGCTTGCTCAGTTTGGTCTATCTGATTTATCAGTTTGGTCTGTCCTGGACTAATTGCAATGAAAGTCAGGAATATACTCTACTACTTAGTTGAATCACACCATGAGAATGGCCTGATATAAGAATTGTGCCCCTCTGCGTTCACTGTTAGACTGACACAAGATCTCCTCTTACTTATCTACTTTATACAGTTGTAGAGAGAATGAATTTTAGTAGGAAGTTAATGTTGCTTTTTCAGTGACGTTCTGCCAATAGCAAGAACAGTCCCCAGGACTGACAACAGAATTAAGGGAAACGAGGAACCACAGTGATAAATAACCTGTCTTAAAAAATTAACAGTCTACACATAGAGGTGTTCTGGAAACTGTGTTCTGCCCTTGTAATCCTTTTAAACACAACCAGATAAAAAGGAAAAATAAAAACGAAGGCAAGAGGCTTGTTCTCTGGGTAGTAACTGTAATCAAGTTGTGTCACCACTGCAGCTTGTACAATACTGGCATTATGCTTTGCAGGGAAAAGGAGACCCACATACCTTTGGTTGCCAGCCGGACACAGTTGATTTTTGTCTCCTGAAAAATACAAAAACAACAGAGGAAAACATCAAGATGTGTCATTTGCCCATCTACAGTAAACATACACTCCTTAAAAAGGAATTAAACAAACAAGCATTTTTCTTGCACTTCATCTCTGAAAATACCACCAACAGTTCTATTTGCATGAAAAACTCCATGCTAATGGACTTGCCTACAGCTGCTTTCTCTAACTTGAGAAGAATGACAACACATTCTTCCATACTTGATGTGTGAGTGACGGATCCCATGTAACTGCCTGATTAGCTAACAAAATTCACCCGTTAAATGACCTGATCTGTAATGGGCAGAGAAGCCTTGGGTCAAAAGCACACGCAGTTGTACATCTGATTTCCATGCAAGTTTTGCAAATTGGGTATTTATTTAAACACACGGCAGGAAGACACCGGAGCAGCCGTTTGAGGACTGGAGCTCTCTGCTATGTATGGGAAGCAGAAGAGCTGCTACAGGGCAGCTCTGCCAAGCGAGCTGCTCCATCACAACCCACACCACTGCGGTGGTTCAGTGCAGAGCTGGGCTAAAACCCAACACGTTTGTTCCATCCACCTCAGAGCCCGCAGATCCACATAAACAGGAGCCTGGATCAGAACAGCAATGTTGTGCTTGGCTTAACTAACAACAGCCTTCAATCAGCAGCCTTCTGAGGCCACCTCCACTGAAAAACCTGCTTTTTGCTATCCCCAGCTCCTCATTCTACAGCCCTTGCTGGCATGGGTCACTTCTGTCCGGTCCATGATTGCTATCCAAATCTGAATGTGTTGCTTTGGTTAAAAGCTGTGTCAGGCAGTCATCTGCTGCAGGCTTCTGTAGCACTTTTATGTCTTCACATGCTTTTGTACATGTCTCAGGTGTAATGAGTACTGCATAAATTACTGTGTGGAACAATACTGCATTAATATGGATGCTGCCTGTGCTCTGGAATCAACAGCCTAGCAAATGCACTGCTGAGCACCTCAGTCTGTCTGAGAGCAGAAAAATGAACAGTGGGAAAAGCTGAATTTGCTCATAGAGAGAATCTGTTCCATCTGTGACAGGCCTCAGCTAGAGCAGAAACACACAGCCCCAGCGTGCCTTTCTCCTCATATGTTGCATGTCAGAAAGGGACAATTGCAGGATCCACACTGGGACACACAGAGCAATTCCCTCTGATGCCTTTCTATGCATGCCTGAAGACATCAGTCGGCCACACTACCTGGATATAAGCAGCCCTGTGTATAGTCGAGAAACAATGAGCTATGCAGAAGGACAAATTGTCCCTTTCATCTTGCCTTCAAACTCTCTCAAAGAATCCCTGGATCCCCAAGGACAAATCACATCTATTAAGGCCATCCCTTTCCAGGCATTGAGCTCCCAGAGTGGGACTGAAGCACTGGTTATCCAAATAAACCAGAGGCATCTCTTTGGTGCACTCACCTTTCTCTCCCTCCAAAATCATCTCCCCTACACAACCTGTACATCCATCAGCACTGCAAAGTCACCACAGCTGTACAACAGAGCTCCCCATTCATCTCTGCATGTGTGTAATCAGTCTGAATTGCCAGCTTATGCTGGAAATCCAAAATCTTTATTGCTAGTGATGATATATGAAGCAGGAAAAACACAGCTTTATTTTCAGTGCAGAGCCTCAGCACACAATGCTGGGAATTATCAGACAGACAGATCCTGATGGAGTTTACAATCTATGACAAGGTGACCTGGAAAATGTGTGATGAAAATTAAAATAAAGACCAGCAAGACGACATTTGTGCAGTCTAAAAGGAGGGGGACACTTGATCGCGTTTTGATGAGGTCAATTTTCTTGCTTTCTGCTAGCTTCAAAGTGTAGCAAAAAGCTGGTGTAATCAGTCAATGCTGAGAGAGGAAGAGGTGAGAGAACAAAACCTGAAATGTTGTTAATGATGCTGTAACTGATCTCATTTGAGCATGTGCGTATTCCTGCACATTACCCTCCCACAGGGCAATTTGAGAAGACAGGATGTGTATTCTGTCTGCATCTACTAATTGCTGCATTTAGCACAGACAATAACAGTTATTACAAGACCATGATCAGGCACTGCCAAAAGCAAGGGCAATCAATCACCGGAGGAACAAGACATCTGGACTTCAGAACTTCATTTCAGATTGCATCTTCTGAGAAGGAAAACATAAAAGAAATGTGCACAGACACCAGGCGTCCAGCTATGAGGGATGCTGAAGCTGAAAGACTTGAACTTCGTCCATAATCCTGATTAGGGCTCATTATTCCATTGATTTCCGTTGATCAGCCCATTGATCGACCCACTACTCATCTCTTTGCTAAATTATAGGAATAAGATCTCTTTAAATTTACTCTGTTTTTCTTTGATGCTGCAAACTGTGAGCTTCAACTTCTCTACCAAGAAACAGAATAAACATGTACAACTTCTGATTCAGACCAAGGGCTTTCCTGCACAGTGAGAATGCTTCTCCTTAGCCAATTGTAAAGCAGAAATAAACAGGTAATTCTTCATTATCCATCCTGGTGGCTTAAATCAATTTTAAGAGAAGGAATGAAGTAAAGGGATAATAACAAAAGTTTTACAAAACTAAAAATAAAATCCCCAAATTTCAGTCTGTGTTGTTTCCAAATGTTCTTCAAATGCCTTACATATCTGCAACGATTTCAATGATGAACGAGGACCCTACATAGAGCATATCTACTTCATTTTATGGCTGAAGTCACAGGAATAACTTAATTTAATATCCCAGTAGCACCATTAATTCATCTCTGTATCACTGCCAGGTTAAGGCAGATATTTATATCCAGTCATTGAACAATGCAGGCAATGGGAATGGGAAACCACTGCATGAACACGTCCTACAGCTCTTGATCCAACCTTCAGACAATTGTATCACAGAATCCGAGGCTGGTTTGGGCTGGAAGGAACCTTAAAGCTCACCCAGTTCCAACCCCTGCCACAGGCAGGGACACCTTCCACTAGAGCAGCTTGCTCCAAGCCCCTGTGTCCAACCTGGCCTTGAACACTGCCAGGGATGGGGCAGCCACAGCTTCTCTGGGCACCCTGGGCCAGCGCCTCAGCACCCTCACAGGGAAGAGCTTCTGCCTAAGAGCTCCTCTCAGTCTCCCCTTGGTCAGGTTAAAACCATTCCCCCTTCTCCTGTACCTACAGGCCCTTGTTCAAAGCCCTTCTCCAGGTTTCTTGTAGCCCCTTTAGGCACGGGAAGACTGCTATATTCATTTTGGAAGACTGCTATATTCATTTTCTATCATGCTTTGTATCCAGAAAGCTTACTACATATTAAGCCCATCTACATGTTAAGTAGAACATATTAATGTATGTTTGTGTTTTGGAACTTACTTCCCTATGAATAAAGCATGATCACTGTGTACGCCCAATGAAGGCTGTATTCGTAGGTCCATACACCATGGACACAGACCATAGCAGGATGGTGTTGCTGAGCGCTGTCAAACTGTTCCTGGAAGACCGACTGGACCAATAGTTAGAATGAGCTGCAGACCCTCTGAGGAGCACCCAGACTGTGCTGAGGAGCCAGGTGAGCCTTCACTCCCAACAGCTCCTTCACAAAGACTTGAACCTGTTCTAGCATCCTCTGAATCCTCAGGAAGTTTGTTAACACTTTGTAATAGTTAAAATAGTTTGTTTCATGCAGTTTGTGTCTTTCTGGAAGCAAGGGAGCTGATGCTGTCTACTAATTACTTAGGTTCCTAAAGGTGCATTTCACAGAAGGACTTGGATGATAACAAGACAAGTTCTGCCTCTGTCTCTTCAGTGTTTGGATGGGAACAATTTTCTGCAGAGAAGGGCTCTGAGGGCAGCAGGACATATGTTTATGTGACAGCTGAGCCTTCACAACCTAAAAGGTCAGCTGATTTTTTTATTCTTTTCTTTTCAAATGACAGCCTGCTGTTTACAGCCTAGGAACAATAAAAGCAGCCCAGCTTTTTCATCCATCTGCTTTCGCACCCACAATTTTCGCTTCCCTTTACTATTATTATGACTGTGCATTGTTAACCAGCTCCTGCCTTGTCTGAACACCAGTGAGAGCGCCTGTCCCCAGTGTGGGGCTGCGTTGTCACAGGCACGGCTCCATCAGGCAGCTGTAACACAGACAAGTAATCAGCAACCTCTCACTTGGCCTCAGGGTCAGCTTCAGTTCCCCGTGTCCCAGAGCTATACATGAGCATGCTTGCTGGGAGCCTGCTTCACACAGCATAGAAACCCTGGGGAACACCTCAAGGAATCCCAGAATCCCAGACTGGTTTGGATTGAAGGGACCTTAAAGCTCATCCAGTCCCAACCCCTGCCACAGGCAGGGACCCCTTCCACTGGAGCAGCTTGCTCCAAGCCCCTGTGTCCAACCTGGCCTTGGACACTGCCAGGGATGGGGCAGCCACAGCTTCTCTGGGTCAGTGGACTTCCCTGTAACTTGTATCACAAGCTTAAGGAAACTGTTAGGTCTCTAAAACTGAAACAGGGAAGTTTAGATTGGATCTAAGGAAGAAATTCTTTACTGAGAGGGTGGTGAGGCACTGGAATGGGTTGCCCAGGGAGGTTGTGAGTGCTCCATCCTTGGTGGTGTTCAAGGCCAGGTTGGATGAGGCCTTGGGTGCCATGGTTTAGTGTGGGGTGTCCCTGCCCATGGCAGGGAGGTCGGAACTGGATGATCTTAAGGTCCTTTCCAACCTGAACTATTCTATGATTCTAAGGTAGTTCTCTAAGACTAAGATAAACCTAGTATTGCCATTCCAGTTATCTTTTAGTATCTGTGTCACTTGGGGAGGAAAGGTTTCACAAAGTGGCAGATCTTTTACTATTTACAACAGTTATTTCAATGATATATAGCTAATCACTGAATACCCACACCTCTCAACCTCTCAGATATGAGGTAGAATGGAGGAGGATTGTATTTACTCTCCAAAAACCATTCAGGTCATAGAATCATAAAACCACAGAACAGTTTGGGTTAGGGACCCAACAGCTGGGAAGGCACCTTCACAGGTTCACATACTCTGTCCCAGTATGGCCAACCAGATGTGGAAACAGAAGCTTACACCTCATGAAGCGCTTCCACAGCTGCTTTATTTCTGCCCCAGCGTCAGATCAAGGAGGAGTAAACATAAATGGACAAAACTGCACACCTGAAACCCTACAGAACTGAGCTCCCCAAAGCTGTTTAATAGCTCACAGCAGCAATGCAGGCAGCCTTGGTGACACTTCATTTGTCAGAACACGGCTCGTCCTGAAGTACCTCACTGTTTCTTCCATGGGCCATCTCCACATGGATGAATGCCACCTCTCTACTGGCAGCTGTATCCATACCTCCAAAATGTCCCAGAAGAACAATGCTGTGCACTGTGAGCAGACCTGTCAGCCTCTAGACATCCAGCCAGAAGTCCCCTGCTAATAATGAACTGCCTGATTGTGCATGTAGTACAAGTCATTAAAGAGAAAAAAAATCAATAAGAATCTCTGTAGAGCCTATTACTGCCTCACAAATAATATTCTTATTGATTCCAGTGGTGCTACTTTTCACAATCCTGGCCTGACAACATCACCCACCCGTTGGACCACCAGGCTCATATCATCTCCAGCTGCGCTAATGAGGTCCCGCCTCATCTCCCACTTAGAGGAGAAATGGCCAAGAGTTATTGATTGCAATGGTGCCATTGCAGATTTCATTTGAACTCATTGAGGACAAGTTAAACTCCCAGAAGGGTTTTTAGGAAGCTGCACAAAAATTCAGGCAGGTTTCACAGAGCAGCCAAAGAGATCTCCCCATCAGAGCGTGTTGCTGGATCACTAACCATAGACTGTCACAGCAACCCACATAAAGAACCTGGCGACAATAAAACCTGCAACATTTAATTTTTGATTTTTAAGTCAGTATAAAGATAAGAGAGGGTAAGGAGTAACAGGGTGCTGCCACACATGCCTTGCCTAACGGAACCACAGAATGCTTGGGGTTGAAAGGGACCTTAAAGCTCATCCAGTTCCAACCCCTGCCACGGGCAGGGACACCTTCCACTAGAGCAGCTTGCTCCAAGCCCCTGTGTCCAACCTGGCCTTGAACACTGCCAGGGATGGGGCAGCCACAGCTTCTCTGGGCACCCTGTGCCTGACACCCCTTGCAGGGGGATGAACACTGAAGGAGCTCATGTTTTGAAGGGGCTGAGCTGGGGGATGTTTAGCAGAGAAGGAAAGCTTCCTGTGCTGTCACGCAGCCATTTGTAGCAGGTGGCACCAGCACAACCAGCAGATATCAGTTAACTACCTGCAACAGCATGTGTGGACATCCTGCCAGAGGAAATGAAACCAGTTGTCCAGTATTCATCCTGCGTCATTTCTACTGCTAACTCCTTCTAACAATTATACAGTAACTAATGCTGCTTCTCACCCCCACTGGTACAAAGCCCGGAGCGTCTGTTTTCTTTCTCTCTTTTTTCCCCTCTTACTTCAGGCTCTGACACATTTCAGCTCAGCATCTGGCTTTCGACAGCCCCTAGGAGGGAAATTCACACAATTTGGAAGCGTTTTGTATAACAAAGCTCGAAACTCTTCTGTTTCACACATGTTCTATTTAGACCCCTGTCTGGAAGCAGCACCACGTTGACCAAACTTCAGGCAACTGTGCACAGAAAAGAATTCAGCCAGCGACAGCGATCTCATTCAGCCTTCCAAACAAGCCCAACCCTGCACCAGAGAAGGCAGAAAAGCTTGTGATCTCATTTTGCAGCAATCTGCCACACTTGTTTTGCATCCAGCTGTTAATTATGTTCCTTTCACTGTAACAACCACGGCTAATGGCTGCAGAACAGATGAGAACACCAAATGAACACAACATACAGAGGAGCTGAAACAATGCAGAACTCCTATAGCACTTCCAACCTCCTCCTAATCAAGCTTTTTGACCACATACCGAATGTTTCTTCAAATTAAGCTCTCCCCAGAGCCCTACATTTCCAAAGGAAGCTGTTCTGGTTCACTCCACGGAGGTTTCACATTGCAGCTTTCAGATGTGGACAGGAGTTTTGTGATTCCATCCCTGTCAGTGATTAATGAAACTACAGAATATCCTAATTAAAAACTGAGTGGCAACGTTGTGTTGAGTTTGTCATGTGCAAGGGAACACGAGGCTGTATTGCATTTGTGCTGAACTGTTACTGCCTCAGAGTTCTTGGGTATTGCAGTATCAGAAATGCCATGTTGCAGTTGGAACTATTAGCTGGCTCTAGGAAAAGCAGTCAAAGCTGCTCAGGTTATAGACACATGTCAAAACCCATAACTCTTAAACACAAATTATATCCTTATATACAAATACATATGAATGAAACAAAACTTAACTAGTTACAGCTCATGTTTGAAATGTGGGGCTTAAGGATTTTACCACAAAATCAGAAGTGTCACAGCTACTCCTCTGAAGATCCAGATCCCACTCTTGGCTATTTCCTCTGTATTTTTTCCCACACAGCACTTCCAGGACGTATAAGCATACACTGCACCAACATAAATTATTATTTCTTGCTCAAACAGGAATTTGCTTTGTCTGGCAGGACATTTCTCCTGCTGCTAGAAACTATGTATCATTGCACTACAGACTCTTTTGATTAACCTATGCTTAAAACGTCCTTTACAGCCTCATGTTCCTATCACAGCAGCACAAGCAAGTCATCCTTTTCTGGATCCTCAGCACCTTATACATAGAGTGTGATGCAACCTGCCAGCTCCACAGATCCAGCAAAAGCAGGAACCACACATCAGTGCTGCCTTAATCCAGAATGCCATGGGATCCAACATTTCCATCTATATAACCCATTTATGGCATGCTGTACTTAAGCAAATAAAGTTTCTTGTTCCCTGGGGATCCATTCACTAGCAATTAACTATCGCACAAGGAGGAACTAACTAGACACAGACACACACATATAGTTCATAATTTCCTTTATAAAGCCAAATCTAAAATTGAATTAATTGAGCAGTGCTGGAAGGAAACCATCAACTACACAGGAAACAAAGGTGAAAAGCAGCAGAGTATTAGAGAGATTTGTGCTCACTGGGCACACAGCAGGAACTCTGCAGGAGAATGGCGATAAATGAAGGTAGTACCACCGAGATATGTTGTGAGCATTCACTGTCATTGCCAGCCTGTTAAGACAGTGCACAGTCCTCTGTGATGTGCAGCGGTGTTCTGGATGTAAAAGACACTATCCCAAGTGGAGACCAAAGCCTCCACCATTCACCTTTGATTGATTATTTCTAATTCTGCTCTTTCAGAGGTGATGTCTCAGAGAGTTTACCTACACTGAAGTTAGATTCATGGAAGTACCGGCAGATGTGCTAATAACAGACTCAGCTACCCAACTTCTTGATGCCATGTTCATGCTCTGACACTCTTCATGAGGCCAGAGGGTCAAATTGTATCGTGTTATGTGATAATGAAAAACAATCAGGGGAGTCAAAGGGGAGGAAGGTGAATGCTTAGTCTGGATCTGGTCTGCAGACTGTTAGCTGAGCTGGCCTGGAACAGGAGAGGTAAAAGAGAAAGTCACAGACTGTCCTAGGCTGACTAGAAGGTGAAAAGAGGCCTTCCCTCTTCCTATAATGGGATCTGTTGGGGCATTATATGGCTGTCATCTGAGTCTGAGAATACGGCAGACTGTTTTCTGTGCAGTCTCCATTTTAAACTTAATATCACAAAGTCTACGTGCAGGGTATTCAAAAGAAGTAAGACAGACATGCACACGGACATACAGTATGAATTCCTCAAGTGAACACTCCCAACCATAAGTGCTACATTATGATGTAACCAAAAGAAAGCTACAAGGTAATCCAACTTCATGGCTTTTGGGTAGTTCTCATCTCATGGCTCCTCCAAAATCACAAATACTGAGAAATGGAGAGTATCAAGGTATTGCAGTTATGTCTTTTAAAAGCACAATAGCCCCTACCTCTGACATTTATACATATGCAAAGGAACACAAATCCAAATGCCAAGCAATGCATTTTGTAAATCACATGCCAACACACGCTTTTAGAGTCTGGCTCCCTAGTAGGCTTCTCATTGGATTTAGAGATCAGAGAGAGACTTGAGTGAAGGCCAAGTAATGGCATGTTTAATGTACATTAAAGAGGATAATAAGAAGGAGGAGTTAAACTAGCATCCAATGGAGAAGGAAGGAGAAGAGGGTACAGAGCTGCTCTTATGTACACATCCAGTTTCAATATTCCACTTACTCCATTTGCCTTGCTCAGAGCCTGGAAGTATATGCTGTAGCTTTTCAGAGGAGAAAGTGGAGCATTCCAGTAGCCATTGTAGGTTTTGTTGTCACCCACTGTGAAGGGCTGAGTGACGGGCAGGTTGATGGGTTTCAGCTCGGCTGCAAAGTAGTGTGGTGAGTCCAGACTGGAAGCGTTCTTGTAGCTCACTGGGACAGAGAAGCACTCGATGATATCTGCAGCTCTCCGTGCTTTCTGCAGCTTCTCCTCCTTGACAACTAGTTGATAGACACTAGGAAGGGGAGAGGAAGGGAAGATTAGAGCCCCAAGAGCCTATAGCATCAGGAATGTTTCCAACAATAAAAGACAAACAGTAAAGCACAGTAAGAAATACACAGGTAGAACACTGCACACACAGCTGTTGCGCACCAGTAACAGTGGCAGTGGCCACTATGTAGACAAGATGCTGATCACTTTTTCTGTTGACTTAGTTGAATTAATCAAGATACGCTTTGGTGAAAACCAGAATAATTTCAATAAGGAGTGACTAATAAAACATCAAACTTATAATGGATATTCCACATGCTGAAAACAGATGCTTTCTTCTTCAGCCACCATGTTGAAACATAAACTGCTTTGGCCAAACAGTGATTGTGGTAGAGCAGAGCATCAGAAAGTGTCAACGGGGTCAGGTCCCTTTTGAAATGGCTTCAAGGTGCAAGGACCAGTTTAGATCAAAAAGATTCTCATATCTTCTAAGAACATAACTTTCCTTGGCCTTTCCTGTCTTTTGGGGATATATCCTGCAACGCAGAGCTCTCTAACATTAATTCCTGATGGCAAGTCTCCCCCTATGCTCCATCAGTAAAGGGCTAGCTTATATAGCGAGAAGGGGGTTGAACAGCTCTCCCAATTCACTTTTGCTTCAGAAAACAACTTTTCATATTCTTTCCAACTCTATGAAACATTAAGACTTTTCAACTCCTGCTAAGCTTCTGGCCTCTATGATATGCAACAGCAATCTTGTTAGTTCTAGCTCACTATTTCAGGCTCAGAGAGGTTGCAAGGCATTCAAATCAGACTCCCAGACTGGTCTGTGTTGGAAGGAACCTTAAAGCTCATCCAGTTCCAATCCCCTGCCACAGGCAGGGACACCTTCTATTTTTTTCCAATCCCAAACACTCCTATTTTCTGGTTATAGAAAATGTTTCCTTTATGTATATACATAAATATATATGGTTAAATATCAATTAATCTCCTTTCAGCCTACACATAGGTGAAGGGTTTCCTCCCCCTCTCTCCCAAGCAGCGTTCAAAGGCTGCCACTCCTTCTCTTGGTTATCCCACTTACAAACAATGACCCTATGGACTTTGGAGAAGGGGAGCTCCCAGGAATGTGGATCACCAGATAACTGTACTCTGTCCCTAATCATTAGGGACAATCATTTGATGACATTCTCAGTTTCTCCTGTGACAATATTAATATATGCTCCACCAGCAGGGGCACTCTTTTTATCAGGAGCAAGAGTCCTGAAACATATAGACCCTGGTAACAGATACTCTTTTGCCTGTATTCTTTCTCATTTTAACTTTCCTACTGACATTGACACATTTCTTCCTTTCACAGGGATAACTCACTCTTCAGCAACCTGAAATTTCACTTTTGATATTTATTCTTTTGGTATAACTTGAGGTGTCTCTGGAAGCACAACTGTATGTTTATGAGCATTCAACTGAAATATAATAGATGTCCCATTTGTGTTCAAAGTTAAACCCCATTAATCTCCTGCCCAAACACTGTCTCCTTTCCTATGAAACAAGCATCTGAGCTGAAGCTGCTGTCACTGTTCTTCTGGTGGAACTCAGGATGAGTGACTGACGGCTTTCTTGGCACCTTTATCCCCACTCACACCACCTGACACAGCACGTTCATCTCTGGGTTCTTCACCTACCTGACCTGGTGACCGTCATCCTTCTCTCTGTTATTTGGTAGTGGTCAAGAGGCCACTCTAAGCAAGTGGGCAATGGAAATAAGGAGATCTCCAAGTGTTTGAGTGGCCAAGAGCACGTCTGATTTCAGAGATTACTCTGGATGGATGATTAGTACTCTGAGAAATTGCTTCTGCATAAAATAATTACTTTAGGTCTCACTTTCTGATACTTTAATCCCAGTATTTTAATCTTCCAGGACCCTCCCGAGGGCCGGATTCACCCGCAGCCAGTGCACAGACTGATGCGGAAAAACCCTTTCCGTGCTGTAGCTCTGTTTTTCAGGCTGTGCTCTCTTCCTCATGCCCTGTTTTTACCTAGGAGTCAGAATAAGGGCATTTTCAGAGATCAACTTCCCTGCATTAACCAGTGAGGGGCTGCAAGGCACATCAAGTGCTTCCAGACATGCTACCACCAGCATTCAGATGCTCCCATAACTCTTTGCCTTTTCAAAAAGCCAATGATCCTACGTCCAAATGAAATTCCTGTGAGGATTAAACTCTTTAAAGCTTTAAACTAAATGTGTTGGGGGAGGGAGCCATCATTCCATCCCATCACACCCAGTCAGTTGCCAGCACCTATAATAAATGCTCGGAGCGATGCAGAGATATTCCAGCCACTCCAGCCAATGAGCCGGCTTCATTTGGAGCTCGGCTCAGATGCCTCTATACAAACGCCCGTAGCATGGGAAACAAACAAGAGGAATTAAGAGATATGTGCACGACTACGGGAGTGTGATACAGTAGGCATCACAGAAACATGGTGGGATGGCTCTTACGACTGGAGTGTTGGAATGGAAGGTTACAGGCTCTTTAGAAAAGACAGGCCTGGCAGGCGGGGAGGGGGAGTTGCTATTTATGTTAGGGATAGGCTGGAGAGTATGGAACTCTGTCTGGGGACGGGTGAGCAGTCGACAGAGAGTTTGTGGGTCAGGGTTAAAGGGAGAGCAGCGATGGGAGACATTACTGTGGGGATTCGCCTGATCAAGAGGAATCTGTGGATGAAGTGCTCTATAGACAGACAGGAACAGCCTCACACTCACAGGCCCTTGTCCTTGTGGGGGACTTCAACCACCCTGACATCTGTTGGAGTGAAGGTACGGCCCCCCACAAGCAATCCAGGAGGTTCCTTGATTGTGTGGAAGACAACTTCCTTCTGCAAGTAATAGAGGAGCCGACAAGGAGAGGTGCCATGCTTGACCTCGTGCTCACCAACAGGGAAGGGCTGGTTGGAAATGTGACGCTCCAGGGCAGCCTTGGTTGCAGTGACCACGAGATGGTCGAATTCAAGATCCTCAGGACAGTGAGAAGAGCGTGCAGCAAGCTCACTGCCCTGGACTTCAAGAGAGCAGACTCTGGCCTCTTCAGGAACCTGCTTAGCAAGGTTCCATGGGATACAGCCCTAGAGGGCAGGGGGGCCCAAGACTGTTGGTTGTTATTCAAGGATCACCTGCTCCAAGCTCAGGAGTGTTGCATCCCAACTAGAAGGAAGTGCAGCAGGAGGGCCAGGAGACCTCCTTGGATGGATAAGGAGCCGCTCAGGAAAATTCAAAGGAAAAAAGAGGCTTATAGAAGGTGGAAGCAAGGACAGGCGGCCTGGGAAGAATACAGGGATGTTTTCTGGGAAGCTAGGGACCAGGTTAGGAAAGCTGAGGCCCAGTTAGAATTAAACTTGGCTAGGGAAGTTAAGGATAACAGGAAGGGATTCTATAGGTACATAGCAAATAAAAGACAGACTAGGGACAGCATAGTCCCCCTCCAGAACCTATCGGGAGAACTGGCTACCCAGGATTTGGAGAAGGCTGAGGTTCTTAATGACTTCTTTGCCTCAGTCTTCATTGGCAAATGCTCTGACCACACCACCCAAGTCTTGGAAGGCGAACGCAGGGACTGTGAGAATGAAGATCTTAGGCCCACTGTGGGAGAGGATCTGGTTTGAGACCATCTTAAGAACCTGAACGTACACAAGTCCATGGGACCTGATGAAATCCATCCGCGGGTCCTGAAGGAGCTGGCGAATGAAGTTGCTAAGCCACTGGCCATCGTATTTGAAAAATCATGGCAGTCAGGTGAAGTTCCCGACGACTGGAAAAAGGGAAATATAACCCCCATTTTGAAGAAGGGGAAAATGGATGACCCGGGGAATTACAGACCAGTCAGTCTCACTTCTGTGCCTGGCAAACTCTTGGAGCAGATCCTCCTGGAAGGCATGCTAAGGCACATGAAAAACAAGGAGGTGGTTGGTGACAGCCAGCATGGCTTCACTAAGGGGAAATCCTGCCTGACCAATTTGGTGGCTTTCTATGATGGGGCTACAGAACTGATGGACAGGGGCAGAGCAGTTGATGTCATCTACCTGGACTTGTGCAAAGCCTGTGACACTGTCCCACATGACATCCTTGTCTCTAAATTGGAGAGACATCAATTTGATGGGTGGACCACTCGGTGGATACAGAACTGGCTGGATGGCCGCACGCAAAGAGTTGTGGTCAATGGCTCAATGTCCGGCTGGAGACCCGTAATGAGTGGTGTCCCTCAGGGATCGGTGTTGGGACCGGTCTTGTTCAACATCTTTGTCGGTGACATGGACAGTGGGATTGAGTGCGCCCTCAGCAAGTTTGCCGATGACACCAAGCTGTGTGGTTCAGTTGATACGCCGGAGGGAAGGGATGCCATCCAGAGGGACCTCGACACGCTTGTGAGGTGGGCTGATGCCAACCTGATGAAGTTTAACCATGCCAAGTGCAAGGTCCTACACCTGGGTCGGAGCAACCCCAGGCACAGCTACAGGTTGGGCAGAGAAGAGATTCAGAGCAGCCCTGCAGAGAAGGACTTGGGGGTGTTGGTCGATGAGAAAATGAACATGAGCCGGCTGCAGTGTGCGCTCGCAGCCCAGAAAGCAACCGTATCCTGGGCTGCATCAAGAGGAACGTGACCAGCAGGTCGAAGGAGGTGATCCTGCCCCTCTGCTCTGCTCTTGTGAGACCTCACTTGGAGCATTGTGTGCAGTTCTGGAGTCCTCAACATAAAAAGGACATGGAACTGTTGGAACAAGTCCAGAGGAGGCCACGAGGATGATCAGGG
Source organism: Psittacula echo (assembly GCF_963264785.1). Taxonomy (NCBI): domain Eukaryota; kingdom Metazoa; phylum Chordata; class Aves; order Psittaciformes; family Psittacidae; genus Psittacula; species Psittacula echo. The sequence continues at coordinate 14,116,105 of NC_137747.1, read as the reverse complement.
GCTGGAGCAGCTCCTGTATGGAGACAGGGTGAGAAAGTTGGGGCTGTTCAGCCTGGAGAAGAGAAGCTGCGTGGAGACCTCAGAGCAGCTTCCAGTATCTGAAGGGGGCTACAAGGATGCTGGGGATGGACTCTTCATCAGGGACTGTAGTGACAGGACAAGGGGTAACGGGTTCAAACTGAAACAGGGGAAGTTTAGATTGGATCTAAGGAAGAAATTCTTTACTGTGAGGGTGGTGAGGCACTGGAATGGGTTGCCCAGGGAGGCTGTGAATGCTCAGTCCCTGGCGGTGTTCAAGGCCAGGCTGGACAGAGCCTTGGGTGCCATGGTTTAGTGTGGGGTGTCCCTGCCCCTGGCAGGGGCATTGAAACTGGATGATCTTAAGGTCCTTTCCAACCCTAACTATTCTGTGATTCTAATTCCGAATAGCAAGCATCCAGTTACACACTCTGAACTTCAGCCAAACCATCTGCATCACTACAACAATTCTCAGAAGAGTAACAGTCAACTTTGCTCAGAAGATTATAACTTTCTGTGATACATTATGATCCCTATTTGTGGTGGGGCACTAACTCAAACTAAACTGAGTAGGATCTACCCTTTTGTCCTGCAGAAGCACTTCAGCTGCCATTACATCTGTGCTTTGGTGCAGAGCAGGGTCAATCATTTGCTGCTTGTTAGGACTGACACAGTGTGATGACAACCAAGGAGAAAGAGGAGTGGCTTTCCAAAAGGAAGTGCTAGAGGGAAGGAAAAAAATGTGGGCAATGGAAATAAGGAGAAAATATCCAAACTGTTCTAATAGCTTTTATTCTGGCTACCAGGAAGGCGCTAACATGGATCTCCTGGGGCTTTCCCTGTTTCCAGCTTCAAAGCTACTGCTTCCAGCCACTACCAGCTAACACTGCTTTCATAGCAGGAATCAATACATCAGTTGCAAATGCCCAGCTGGATATACGAAAGTTTCAGTGTTGGACATTGAAATGATATTAGAAGAGGCAACAGAAGCAGAGCATTAAAACTCCCAACACTGTACAACAACTTCAGTACAAATGAACTAAAAGATGACATAGTAAACCCACATTTTTAATATTCAGCCACATCTGCAAACACTGCAAACAAACCCACACACGTGCACGCTGCAGGGCAATAGAAGCAGAGATCTTGTGTTCCCAGTGCTAAGTTACCCCATCCCATGTCACACAGCCACGTCACACTGCTGTCCCCACAAACAACAGGACAGGACTGCTTCCCAAAGCATCCATAAGCTCTGCCCTTCAGGAAGCTCTTGAGAGATTCTCAAATCTGAACCACTCAGCCTGACTTCCTAGAAGAAGGGGGGCTGACTGCCATGGTGTGCAGCTGCACACTCCTATGAGAAAGGGAGGCCAGAACGGTGTCCCTTGATGGATTTCACAGGTCTTAGATAAATCCTCATTAATAGAAGCTTTTAAAAGTTTTTGACAACTCCATCCTAAATCACCGATAAAAGTACCAGCCATAATGGTCGCCACAGCACAAATGTTGTCTGCAGAGGAAGAAAATGTGCTCTTACCATCACCTACAAGGTAATCTTTAAATGATGAGCTCTCTATTCAGTGTCAAAGCACAAGTGTGGATAATAAACATTCCAAATCACAGCCCATTTCTGTGCCACTGAGCTATCCCTGAGCATTGTTAAGACTTCTCCTTCCCCTGCTCTTTGATTTCTTTTTGTGCTACTGGATGGACTGAGGAAGCTCTTGTCCACAAATCCAGCCATGTATTTAGACAAGACTGAAGTTTTAGATAGAGGATGTGTTTGAACATGGAGAGGACAAGCTGAGTCAGAGCTTTCAATAAACCATTCAACATCTGGTGGGTTCAGGTCGGTATCTTGACATGGTACTTGCCAACAAAGTGAAATCTTCACTGTACCCCTGGTAACTGTAGAGTACGAAAAGGAATAACATTTCTTTGTAACCTTACAGTGATCCCCTCACCTGACTTACAAAAGCTTGAAAGAAACAATGCTTCTGCAGCTCAGTACCCCCTCTGAGCCAATTTTGGTACTAAATGTTCTTAAACGTATCTTATAAACATTTAATGCATTTTCATTTATTTTTTATATGCAACACATAAATAGATTAACAGCCATGTATTATTTCCAATAATATTTTCTCCTGGGGAACAAAACTAAGTGGCAATTAGTACAGCCTGATGTATGGCTGTGTGGGTTTTAGCACATCAGTGTGAGCAGGTTTTGTTCACAGAGAACAGGAACTTCCCAAACACATTGCTTTCAGAGTAATGTTCCACAGGCTACAGGAAATAAGACACTACCGGCAGACAGCCATTTCCTGATGAATGGTTATCTTAATTCAAATTAAAAAGTACAAAAAGGGGCAAATGAAGGAAGGATAGAAAAGACTCGCAGCTTCCAGTAGCTGTGTCATCTCAGGCTGGAGGCATGAGGAGGTAGCAGCCAATATGGAGCTACATTGAATTTCCACTGTTGCACCTCTTCTATGGAATGAACAGATTCAGCTCTTCTGAAAAGGCTACACAGAGGTGAATAAAAGGCATCGGGTGCATCTGAGCAGATTCAAAGATACAATAACAACAACCAATTCAGCTTCTTTTATTTATGATGTAAACATTTTTAAGCAGCATGCTTTTAAGGCCATGGAGCCTTGTCAACAGTATGGTTCATAGCCTCTGCAAGCATCACACAGAAGCCTCACACACTCAGTGCTGATTTCCTGCTTCAGAGCTCTGCAATAAGCTGCAGAAATCAGATATAAATTCAGTGATCAAATACCAGACCTGCCCACTGGAGATGCTGATACTGGAAACACACCCTGAGACCAGTTTCCGTGGCTGTTATTTAATACTGGTACCCACTGGTACCACCCAGCTTTAAGAGACCACTTTTTAAGTCAACAGTGAAGTTGCAGAATCCAGGCTACAGATACTCAACACCAGCTTCTTTACCATCTGGTTTTCCATTTAACCTATGATCCCATTAAATTTGATGGAGCCAATGTAAATCTATCTGTATATATCCATGAAGGTTCATCATGTTTATTCTGACAGCATGGAGCCATCTCCCAGGATCCTGATATGGGAAAGGGCTGAATGTGCTGTCCGATACCTACATTTAGAATTCAGATTACCTACTGAATATGCACATGCTTGTTTTATGGCCAAGATGGTTTCAGTGATGCAAACAGAGAGAGAAGAGTGGCATCAACATCTTTATTTTCTTTTTCTTAAAGGTATCCATTCAGATACCTCTTATTTCTATAATTCTTATTTACATAAATTTATACAAATATTATATCTATATAATATTATTTTATTCTAAAGCCTGAATTCTGTCAGAGAGACTATAAGAAATAAAATAACGGGAAATTTGAGGAAATATAACAGGCACAGAAGCTAGAAGTATCCTATAAAAATCTACCAGCACTCTGTAGAGCTTACCCTAAGAAATGGTGAAATTAAACAGCAAATGAGATCCTTCTTACAGTGCCTCCAGCCTCTCCTGAACCTGCACAGAAGGGATTTTGTAAGAAATGCAACCAAAGCCCACAAAACTCTAAAAAAAGATTTATATATCATAAATTCTCCTAAAATTGACAAGAACTAAATGGATAACTGCCATAAAGCCTGATGCTGAGACTTGCCGCTCTGAGCATACACTGCACTGCTTTCCTCTGGCTATAATAGCGAGTATTTCCTCCCCAGGCTCCTCCTGCAATCCTGTAATCAAGCATTCCAGCATTCAGAAGTAACTCCACAGCCTGTGTCCAAGTTCACCCAGTGTTCTGGGTTCAAACAAGTCACAATATACTCCTGAGAACTGAGTCACCTGCTTCACATGTTCTAAAATGTCACCATTTTGTATCTTCAATAGCACCTTTAACCAGATGTTCTGAAACTCATCTACAGAACTTAATGAACTGAGTTTCAGAGCCACCTAGGTTGTGCATGCAGGACCCAGTGCTCTGTTGTGCAATTTTCTGTCTATTTAAGAACTGATTCAAACCCCATTAAAATCAATCAAAGATTGCTACTATTCCCATTAGGCTTTGGAACAGCTCTGTGCATGGGAATACAAAATACTGAAGTTAAGGTTAGCTTTCAAGAAATGTTTTTATGAAGCAAATAGGAGAAAAAAGGCTGTTCTGCCATGTCACCTCCTAGAATATGCTTGGCTATTTCAAAGATTCAGAAGTAGCCCATTATGGATACTGGGCTGGAATGTCATCAATCAGCTTGTTCACATCTGCAAAGCATTCACAAAAATAAAGCTTTAATAGTGATGCTACTCGAGGAAATAGTCTCTCATATTGAGAAGTTATTCACACCAGATCCTTCATTTTGCAGTTATTTTTGCGTGTTCTTTTAACACTCATTTAAATTAAACAACTCTTCTCCTGCTTTCACTGAAGTTGAAGAATGCCAACAAAACATCAAAATTCAGCCAGATTTGTAAAAATGGCATAGAAAGAAGAGATGGTAATTACTGCTGTGACAAAAACCTGCTGAGCTGGAGCCAATCATAATGCAATCCATTTAATCAAGAAGGCTGGTAAGGGAGTCTCTTCACATTTTCTTCTGCTCACCTATTCAGTTCAGTTGTCTGGTTTTACTACCGAGGGATGTGGTACCCTGAAATTCATGGAACAAAGGGAAGCTATTTCACACTTGGATAATACTTGTTGGAGGCAGAGCTTTCACACAGGCATTTCTTCCTCACTAAAATCTCAAGCTTTGTTAAATTTCTATAGTGATGGAAAGGGGCTCTAGAAAAAGGCAGGAAGATTAAAGGCTGGGTGCTCCCTCTGTAGAAAAGAGAGATGTTCCCGTGTTCTCCTCAGGGACAGGTGGTGGGAGCCTCGATGCATTTCAGGACTTGTGCACTCTGTCAAGCTTAAAGACAAAAAAGCAAACCCAAACAATCTATTTGTATTTGCAGAATAGCATCTCTGTATCAAGTGCTAGCTTTGGCCAGGATACTTTGAAGCTCCTTTGCAGTCAAACTGCAGCATCCCAGAAAATTCCCACAACTGAGTAAAACATGAAAAATCTGTTACAAAATTAGCAGAGGATTTTTGGAGGATTTTTTTTTGCTTGTTTTTTTGTTTGTTGGTTGGTTTTTTTCTTTTTTGGTGGGGGGCAGAGTGGGTTTGTTGGGGCTTTTTTGGTAAAAAGAAGTGAAAATGTAAAGTCAAATGCAGTGTCACATGGCCTCAGACCCTAGGTGGGTAGACATCTATCCTGACAGACCTCTGTGACACGATATATAATGACTTCACTGTTGTAGCTGTACAAAAAGTGACATGGAGAAAGTGCAATGAGTGACTTCCCTGGTATCACACAGTATCAGTTGTGCATCACAGAACCCCAGACTGGTTTGTGTTGGAAGGGACCTTAAAGCTCATCCACCTCCAACCCCTGCCACGGGCAGGGACACCTTCCACTAGAGCAGCTTGCTCCAAGCCCCTGTGTCCAACCTGGCCTTGAACACTGCCAGGGATGGGGCAGCCACAGCTTCTCTGGGCACCCTGGGCCAGCGCCTCAGCACCCTCACAGGGAAGAGCTTCTGCCTAAGAGCTCAGCTCAGTCTCCCCTCGGGCAGGTTAAAGCCATTCCCCTTGGCCTGTCCCTACAGGCCCTTGTCCCAAGCCCCTCTCCAGCTTTCCTGCAGCCCCTTTAGGCACTGGAGCTGCTCTCAGGTCTCCCCTTCAGGAGCCTTCTCTTCTCCAGGCTGAACCAGCCCAGCTCTCTCAGCCTGGCTCCAGAGCAGAGCTGCTCCAGCCCTTACAGCACTTCCATGGCCTCCTCTGGACTCGCTTCAACCTCACAATATTCCACTCACCACTGCTCTGCTATGAATGACTAACGATCACGTCCTTCCAAGGAAGGACAGATATAGTAAGGAATCTTGTAATGCCAATATTCCCCTATAACCCTTAGCAAGTCTGACCATGGTCCATGTACAGCAAACAGAAACATGGTAACCTGCATAAAACGTAAGCAGCTGTCAAAAAGGCAACTGTATTGGCAGTCAGTATGTACTGACCAAAAAGAAGGAGTTGTGTGCTTCAAAACCTGTTTTTCCCAGCTGTATAATTACGTCTTATAAAATATGCTATCCACACTCACAAAATCACCTCCTTTCCATCCCCAGACCACCAGAACACTGCTGCTTCATCTGTTTACTTGTATTCTATATGCATCATTCCTTTAAATGCTTTAAATCTCTCAGTTTAATCTTTTGGGAAATAAAAAGTTTAAAAAAGGAAAGAAAAAAAATAAAAGTAAAGAACTATAGGGCATTTCAAGGCTCTGTGTTCCATTATCTCAACCATCTCCATAAGCCTGACCTGGCTTCCAACACAGATTAGATACAATAGCTGCCGTTCCCCAGTGGAACAGGCCCAGTCCCGATCTCTCCAGTTCAAAGTTGGCAGATTAAAGATGATCAGCGCAGACAGATACAGCTTTTGCTGCAACAGGAGCTCATATTTGTAGCTTTGGAGCTGGTTTTCTCCTCCTGAGCCACCTACCATCTGTTTATCTACAAAAAAACCACCCCCTTTGCTGTTCATGCCCCTCAGCATTCAACAGGCACTGCTGGCTGAGGTCTTGTCCCCATCCTCAGTGATTACTGGTCTAAGACTACAACGAAGTTTCAAGTATAACAAGAGCCAAAGCGGTTCTTGAACAACCTGCAGGACAAGAACAGACGGGCACTCCCTTGCTAGCGTTGTCCAACACCTTCTGCCATGCCCTTCACAAACATGGTGCCTTGGGGATGGGTATATTTGCATATATCCTTAGAATTAATTTGGGTATTTCCAACAACTTCCATGAAACATGTTTGGATGCAGAAATAACCTAGTCTGGATTTCAAAGCTTCCTCTTTCTTTTCCACAACCATGGCTACTAGTCTATGGCGGGAAAACCCCCACAGCAGAATCCAATGTCTTTAGACATCAGAGAGAACAGTAGGAAACAGAGAGAACAAGAATTTCAGCTGGCTTTGTGTGTGTTTTTTTCCAAACTAAAAGGCTAAGAGAAACACAAGATAAAAAGGGGGAACCTGCTCTGTTTCTAACCTCAGGAGAAACTTCATCACTAGACAAGGCCCACGTGGTCAGGTATGAGTCTACTCCCAGCTGTACATCGATGTACAACACAAAATATTAGCTGCACTGGGTAAGAGATCTTTCAGCACCTGAAGCTGCAGGAGCATCAGCCAGATTCATTCCACCTTATCCAGACACTTAATGCTTTTCAGGAAGTGCAAAGTGATCATGTCTCTGACAACAGAGAGAGGGCTTTGATGGTACCTTCACTACATGTGCCTGAGGATAAAGGAAAATTGAGGATGAAGAAGGGGAGGATGGAAGTCCCAAAGGCAAGGAATTCTTTACAGCAATTTGCAGCTAGGCAAATATTTTTGAAGATATCTTTTAGGCTGAAAGAGTTGGGGTTGTTCAACCTGGAGAAGGCTCTGGGAGACCTTACTGCAGCATTTCAGGACTTCAAAGGGGCCTATAAGGAAGATGGGGGAGAGACTTTTCAGCAGGCCCTGTTGCCACAGGATGAGGGGTGATGCATTTAAACTAAAAAAGGGAGATTTAGGCTGCACAGAATGAAGACATTTTGTCCAATGAGGGTGGTAAAACACTGGTGCAGGTTGCCCAGAGAGGTGGGGGATGCCTCATCCCTGCAGACATTCCAGGCCAGGCTGGATGTGGTTCTGGGCACTCTGATCTAGTTGAAGATGTCCCTGTGCTCACTGCAGGCAGTTGGAGCTGGATGAGCTTTGAAGGTCCCTTCCAACCCAAACTATTCTATGATTCTATGATTTAGTCCAACCATACACCATCTGGGGACACCTCCACCATAGTGGGAATGGGGCAGATGTCAACATTTGGAGATTGTATCCGATAATCCTGTACTTCACCAAATCCCGTCAAAACTAACCATATTTTAGATACAAGAGAAAACATTAGATACAGGGTGCATCCCTTGGCAGGAAAAGCCCTCACCCTGCATCAACATCTGCTCCTGCCATCACCTAGGGACGCGTCAAAGGCGACAAGGGAAGCCAGCATCGCTTCCTCTCTACCAGAAACACTGCCTGCTCTCTTCTCCTCACCTTCCTCTTTTGCCCCATGACTACTGTTAGTTAAACAAGCCTTATTTCCCCTTCCTCCTGCACAGTCTGCAAATCCCTGCCCATCTCCTACCTCTGCCTCTTGCTTTGGAAAAGCGCTGTGAAAGGAGAACTGAAATTACAGAGAGAGAGGAGAGCACCATGGCTGCAGAGGGTTACTCTTCCAGATTGTCTGGCTGCATTTATGATAATCCCTTCATTCCATCTGCAGCCCACACGCTGCTGCAGCAACCCCCTTTTCGAGTTCCAAGAAATTATGCATTCATTATGGAGGAAATTAACACCTCAAAGCAAACTATAATTAGGAATTCTTCAATTCGGTTTATGCTTTTTCAATTAGGCCCTCTATAATTTTAATCACGGGAGCATTAACATGTTTCCAGATTTTATATACCTGTAGTATAATTAAATCCTGAAATGCCTTAGTCTGCAACAACAAAGCAGAGCTTACTCATCTTCCCTTTTATTGCATTTTTGGGTTATTATATGCATTGAGGGGCATGTGCTAGTGCAAAGACTGCCTGCCACGTGCAACAGCAAAGAGCTCACCCTCTGCACCCATCATCCTCAATCCTAGTAGAGACTGCTGGCTGGATGAAAAGCTCCTGCACTGCTTCTGAGGGGTGGACATTTGCCAGGGACTTGTGCTCACACTCATCCCATCTCTTGAAGTACCTTAAGGAGCTGCTTCAATTAGGTAAACGATCCTTGGTGATCCGAGAAAGAGCCAAGCTCCTTTCTGGGCTGCTCCAAACCCAAGCAGGAGTGGTCAGGCTCAGCTTGTCCCACTGAAGGGTCTGATCCAAGGGCCCTCATAGGCAAAGAGAGGCTTGGCATACGGCTCCAGAAAAGCAGAGTTTCTCATTTTTGAAATCTTTTACATGGTTTACTCTGATCCTTTTGTTCTGCAATAACAGGTAAGGGGCATGCTGGCTCTGGGAGCTGTAAAGCAAAGAAATGTCTTGGGAAAAAGAACCTTCAAACTGGCAATCATGGGTATTTTCTGCTGTTCCCTCATCGTGCTGGTTGACAGCTTGATGTGAGAAAATGGCCATCAATTTGTAATTCTCAGCTTAAAGTTCAGACTTCATTAACCTTTTGATTGCTGGAATTTAATCTGACAGTTTACACGGTCAGCATAAAAGATTTATGCAAAACCATTTACTCCCTCTCTCTCAGTAACCTCAGGCCTTCAAAAACTAAAAAGCATTAGCAAAAGCTTTACTGTAGAGCTAATAAAATGCTGCTTGACACAGAAGAATTGGAGTTATGAGTAATTTGATTGTTAAAATATTATTATTAAAATATATGCAAATTTTATGGCTTTCCTCTCCCATTTCTGTCTCCTGACAAAGCACTCTGTGGAAAGACACAACAGGTCATCCAGGCTCAGACAATGGCTGTTTCTGATGGTGGATAAATCCCAGACTGCTCTGCGTTGGAAGGGACCTCAAAGCTCATCCAGTTCCAACCCCTGCCACAGGCAGGGACCCCTTCCACTGGAGCAGCTTGCTCCAAGCCCCTGTGTCCAACCTGGCCTTGAACACTGCCAGGGATGGGGCAGCCACAGCTTCTCTGGGCACCCTGGGCCAGCGCCTCAGCACCCTCACAGGGAAGAGCTTCTGCCTAAGAGCTCATCTCAGTCTCCCCTCTGGCAGGTTAAAGCCATTCCCCTTGGCCTGTTCCTACAGGCCCTTGTCCCAAGCCCCTCTCCAGCTTTCCTGCAGCCCCTTTAGGCACTGGAGCTGCTCTAAGGTCTCCCCTTCAGGAGCCTTCTCTTCTCCAGGCTGACCCAGCCCAGCTCTCTCAGCCTGGCTCCAGAGCAGAGCTGCTCCAGCCCTTACAGCACTTCCATGGCCTCCTCTGGACTTGCTCCAACAGCTCCACGTCACTCTGGTGTTGCGGGACCCAGATAAACGGGCAAAGGCAGTTCTATGATCTTTTTAGGGGCAGTATTCTCTGATAACAATATGCTGATCCAGTAAGAAAATGCAGTTCTTGTATCAGATGAGACTATTGACCCCAAATGGCCCTTATCCTCACTTCTTGGGGCCAACACCTGACTTTTTTGGGGGAACTAAAGAAAACCCTTAAAATACCCATTCAACTAATCATGGCATGCTATATAAAAGACTAAATATTCCTTTCTGATAATGACGGTTGTCTGTCATCATGCATTCCAATGCATCCCTGTATCTCTCCTGATACACAAGAGAAAGCACTTCTAAGATCCAGAATAACTTCAAGTACAGCTGAAGCCATCATGTGTGATCTAAACTTCAAGGACTCAGCTGAAGTGGAACTCTATGCTCAGGTTTGCAGTGCCCTGGGTTTGGACACACTGAGGAAGCCAAGCCTGCAAATGCTTACCGTGCAACTCAGTTCTGTTCCTTTTTGGTCTCACAAACTCCATGCTGATCCATGCAGCTGCCTTTATTCCAGGCCTTCCACCCACATTCTTATTTTCACTCTCTCACATTCACACATAGTTCAAAAAAAGCAGATCTGGTTTATCTTTAAGAGGAAAGAAACTCATTTACCTTCATACTCTTGCCTAAATGAACTGCAGAATACCATGCAGGAGAAACCCAGCTTGAATGATATCAGAACAATATCCCCGAGGTCTATTGTATGAGATGTTAATTAATACAGATAATTAGGCTTATAATATCAGGACCTTAGATTGATAATCTCATTCCTTATTAGATACTACAAAATTAAAAGATCTAACACAACGACTGTTTGCCCTGTATTCAATCAACCAACTCATGTGATGCCTACAACTGAGAAAGGCCAGGATTTTATTTTCCAGGTATTTATAACATGCCCATCAAGGCAAGTGAACCTGCAGGATTACCAAGGGCTGGATAATTTGTTACGCTTCCCATCGCTTTCAACATTAGAACCTTTTTTGTCGTTTCCCTGCTCCCTGACTCCAGTCTTTATTTCCAAACACAAGGTACACTGTGTGGGAGTGTTAAGAACAAGAAATTGCCACCTTTTCTTGGCATTAATGAATTAATTATCCACATAAATGCCTGAGGCAAGCTCATGTGATGCCACCAAGAAGTTGCAAAGCACCAAGCTGAATGGCATTGCTCCCTGTATAGCTATGGAGAGCCGCTCACCAAAGCCACCCTCTGTAAAACCAAGTCCTCCAGCAGAGCTTACAAGTTTATAGCTGCTTCTGTCATTCCTCCTCCACCACAGAACCAAGGTCACTAGGCTGCCAACCATTCCTTCAGGAGGATGGGGAGAACTGCTGTGCATTAAATACAAAACCAAAGTCAGGATGCTAATGAGAGGGATGTACGATAAGCTCAGGATGAATAGACGATGCCTGAAATCATAGAAAAAGAAAGAATTATCTGGAGATAATTCTTTCTGGAGATAATAAGCATCATCTGAAGTCACAGTTGTAGCCTATGGCTCCAGAGATTCTCAGTTTCTACTTTGCTGCAGACTGACATGGAAGACAAGTTTTATCTAGTCAAAGTCTCAGTATTCCAACATAAAATGGGAGTGACACCACTCGCCTTTGTCCCAGGAAATTCGCATTTGTTACAACATGTAGGAATGCAGCAGTGTACAGATACACCATACAGGATTGCTTGCTTGGAGAACAGCTTGAACACAAAACCAGAAAAAACACACTGTTCTTAGGTCTCTGTTAAACAACACTACAGCTGTTTTCTCTTAATCTCTTTAACATCATGTAGACCACCAATATTTCCTTTATTTCATACTTGGGAGCCTAAGAATCAGATGATAATACTCAAGAGTAACACGGAGCTTGGCCTGTATAAATTAATTTCTCCTCCTCGCTGGCTATTAATATGAAAATACCTGTTTCACCTTTGCTTAGCGCATCTAAACGTATCTCAAATATTTAAAGTCCCACTCACCTATTCAGATTTATTCATTCCTTTTAAGATGTATATTAATAAACCTTCCCATCCTTCCTTAGCAAAGTGAATACAAGTATCTGACCATCACACATATACACAGTACGTGACTGTTACCTGAATGCATTTCTCCAGAATCACACATTCAACCTACACTGCATATATATATATATATATAAAATATATATATCCCCAAACAAATATGCATAAAGGCAAGTGCAAAGATTGAATATCTCTGTGCTAATAACACTGTTCTTTAGCACAGTACAGGGCTCAGGTGCCTAAAGGCTGTACCTGTGTGCGGGCAGACACACAAAGAACAGCACAGATTATTTACTGTTACACCTCAGAGAGCTGCAGGAAGATAAGGGAGATGAAATCCATCCTTTTCCAACAAACAAGTTCCCCATTGTCTGAACCCCACACAAAATAATTGCAGACTCTTCTCTTACGTCCTCCTGCAGTCTCCTCCAGCTCAAAACCAGACAAACTTCAAAAATCACCCCTAAGTGGAGCATTTATTTAAACTTTGAAATCCTCAAAACTAATACGTGCTCTTGGAATTTGATTTTCTCCATAATAGTAGTATAGGTGCATTGACAGAACCAACCACATGTTAATAAACCAAGTGGACTTTCAAATATCCAACACACAAAAACCAGTGGACATGTCATGTAGATAAAATCCCTCACCGTGGTATTTTCAAGCTGGGAATGGGATATAAATTCTCAAATAGAGGTCTAAAGATGTCATATGTGAATAATCTATGACGGTCCGACTCAGCCCTCCTGACAATAACAGATTCAAAAGGCAGAATTATCCCCAAAATCACATTGGAGATTTTTTGAGGAAAGGTTTGAGGAGTAAAGATTGAGAACACTTGCATTCTTCTTTCCTCTTCTGAATTCATTATAGATGAATGTCAGTCTTCAGCAAATCAATCACAGCACCATTCACAGGTTTTAGATTGATACAAGAACACCTGAAAGTTATTTTTAAAGGGCAACATGGAGTCAAGCTCTGCAGGTTACACCATGGAAAATAAAGGCAAGAATGGAATGCCTGTGCCACCAGGGAGAATATTTATGCTTGCTGACACATCATTCTTTTGGCAATGGGACAAACTAGTTCAAAGAATATCTAGGTGTATATTATTCCTATTAGTTTATATGAATGCATCTTCACTGTTATCTATAGATCATTAACAGTGCTGAGATCATGATCATTAGTTTTCTAAAGAACCTCATTTAAGTTCTTTATCATGAGCTCTGGGGAACATCAGAAATGCCTTAATGTCAAGAGTGACTTTGCATTTCGTATGCCTGCATTTCAGATGAATGGGGAGACAATGAATCTTGTTTCAAATATTCTCCACTATTACTCTAAAAATGATCTTGCAGCCCCTGCTCCATCTGTATGCTGCTCAGACCCCAGCGCAGTGAAACACCACAAGACAAAGACACAGAACTACTGTATGGACACTAGCTTACAGTCACACCCCACACGTACTCCAAGCCACCATCCCCTACATATGAGATGAAGTATGAAGAATAATTACTGTACAGTGATATTATTTTCATCTTCACAGTTTGGAAGGATTATAACAAAAACCTGGAGCACTGCAGAACAGAAATTGTCAGGTTGATGAGATGAAGGGTTGACCTATTTCTGCAGAGTGGAATATCTCAATATTGAAGGTTTTATAAGAAGGTGTGAGGAAAATCCATTTCAGACTAACGTCAAGTAGCTTTGCAGACCCCTCTCAGGAAGGAGATCCAAGAAAGCATGGTCATGTCTACAAGGGAGGCCAGGAGAAGGCGCATCCTACCAGGATGCTGCATCTTATGGGATCCCCTCCAGTGACCTCGGCATCACCTCACTGCTGCACATGGACACTTGCCAGTCTTTTGTCTTCAATCTGCGTCTGCATTAATGCCTTTGGTAACTGAGCAGAGGATGGCATCTGACTAAGAATCATAGAATCAAGCAGGTTGGAAAAGACCTTTAAGATCATCGGGTCCAACTGTTCCCCAGCACTGTGAAGGCCAAAACTAACCCCTTGTCTACACAGTGTGTGAACACTTCCAGGGATGGTGACTCCAGTATTGTCCTGGGCAGCCTGTAGGAAGGGCTTCAATTCATTGAAGTTTGTATCAGAATTTTAAAGCATTCTGAAAATCAATTTTATCATATTTTATAGAGATGGATGGAAAATACTGTATTTGTGAAGGCGAAATAAATCACACACAAGCAAAAGGCAGCACAACTAACCAGACAACAACAAAGAGGATATAGTGGATCTCAGCTGGAATACAAAAAAACACACTGAGGAGGAAAAACCACCTCATTCTTGTGTGTTACGAGTGTCACAAGCACTTCACAGTATCCTATTCTAATCTGTCGGGTGCTACTGAGGCCATCAAGGGAATGCTACCTGGTTTTGGCTGTGATATTTGGAGAGAATTCACACAAATTGGAGTGCGTGCAGAAAAGGCTGAGAGAAAAGGGAAAGGTCGAGAAAATCTAAGGTTGAAATAACTGGATTTGTTGAGGCCAGACTTAGAACAGTCTCTGTGGTTATACAGGGAAAGGTATTCTGAAACACAGGTTATTCTGAAACACAGGTTATACAGGGAAAGGTATTCTGATGTGTTTCAGGGAAACACATTCTGAGGCTGTCCTAGTTAATAAAAAGCTGCAATTCACCCCAAGACCCTCTCCTCTTTGCCCCCCCTTGTCTATTCTGGTTTTCATATACATGTCTGTAAGTCAATTAAATGAGCTCATAATAGGAAATAACGTTATCACTTCAATGTGGCATGTAAATACCGCACTCTCTGCAAACCTGTGCAGAACAGGCTACGATGCAATTAAAGAAACCAGAGTGAACACTTCTAAAGATCTCTACCAAATATTTTATAACAGATGCATTTTCTGAGAAAGACATTACTCACTGAATGCAGTTAAAGGGTGGTAAATTGACTTGGAGAAAAATCACAAGACTTTTCAATAAAAAGACAAAATAGCAACACTTTTAACACAGCAGGTGGTAAAACGAGATATAAGAATGTTCCCCCATATAAAGAAATAAAACAAAACAGAGCTGTGTGATTTTACTGCTCTTTTCCAGCAGAAAAACATCTCTAAAGGACTCAGAAAATAGGCTCCTTAATTCGCTTATATAGAGTACCAGAGATTGCAAGGGAAAGTTTAAAATACATTATTCAGAACCAGAAAAAAGGGATGGTGCTAAGTGTGAGAGAGAATTTTTTGCTTGAAACTATCAATGCAATCTAGGGGAGAGCTGTGACAGCGGGCCACCAACTCACAGTTCCATTAGAACAGGTAGCTCATGTCTGAGCAATTGGCTCCCAAGTACTTTGTGGGACGTCTTTCAAAAGCACAAAGAACCTCTCAGTGGGGTGGAGGAACCCAAGTCACTTGGAAAGGGTCTCTGGGCTTTTAAAATACCACCCATAGGAAAAAATTCAAAAGTCTCCTGTGAAAACCGGAGGTAAAAGCCTGAGGAGCCTCCAGGGAGCTGATGGCTGCTGGATTCCATTGCAAAGCAGTCACTTTTATCATAAGTGATTCAAATTCCTGCTCTCAGCTGAGGAGACTGGCAGGATGAATGACCAACTGGCACTTCAGCCACTGACAGATATGGCAGTGCCAGCTCAAAGGGTTCATCAAAGGGTGCTGGTGCCTTCCACCATGTACAAACTCACCTGGATGGAAGAGAACAATGAAAGACGCTTCTGTGAGTCATGTTCCCACAGTCAGTGATCTGCAATTGAGTGCCCTACTGCAGCAGCTCATCAGTGAGAACAGGACCCAGCCCAGAGACAGCCAGAAATGTTTTCAACAAGGTCCCCACTTTATTTCACAGGTGCTTGTGCAGATTCCTGCCCCTAAATCCTCTCTGCCACTGGAAGCTGCCTACAACTGACAAAGCCTCGCTACACCAGAGTTCATCTTTTGTGGACCAGATGACTACTTCATTCCACAACCAGCCCAGCAAAACCAGCTTGATTATAACACGAGGAGTGTGGTTAGATCCAGAACGTGGACAAAAGCATCCACAAGCATTAAAGATAATGCTCGCATTCCTATGATAGTTACAAAAAGGCCCTCCCCATCACAAAGAGGAAGGGCAGCAGGCAGAGGCCTGAAGCCTCCTCCACCTTTTCATGGCGATGCTGAATTCCCAGCAGCACAGCACAGAGCTGCACATACCAATGTACTTCAGTGCTGCAAAGGCATCTGAAGTGATGCTGAAAGGGTAATAACCCGGTGCAAGGCTATCAGCATCCTTCCTGGAGGTTAACAGCAGGAGGCAAGCAGGTTGAGGCATTGATAAAAGGAGCCTGTGAAAGGCAGAATCGACAGCAGAGTTGGCCTCTGAGCCAGCGTTTGCTTTCCGCAGCTACATTATCAGGCAAGAATGAGAGAGGCGTGAGCAAAGCCTGGGGAGGAAGGAGAGGGGAGAATTGTGAAAGGACAAGGGGAAAGACCTACCTGACAGGAGCACCCCGGGACTGAGCGGGCTTCAGCATGACGGTAATGGTCGTGTCAGTCTCATTCAGGGGTGAGTCTGTGTCGTACTCTGGCATTGACGGTGCTAGAGCAGAACAAAGAGCAACACGTTAGTTATACCCCAGCTACTGCCTTGGGTAGTGATGGCAACATGACTGGAACAGTTCTTGGAGACTGTTTAACATTTCTCAAATGAAACATCAAAATGCTTCCCAATATTATGCCCAAAATTGTCAAAATTGCTTCAATATTTGTACACTCTTCCTATTAAAATTAAACAGGAATCGCACACATGAATCTTCCAGATGGCTTCAAAAATCCTGTCTGGAATTTTTAACGTTTAATAATCCTTTGAGATGGGATCATTCCTTTGATTTTAAAGGAGAAGAAAGAAACTGCCTGCACATTTAATAATGCCACTTAGGATGAAGGAATCAATGGCAGAGCTAAGAACAGCACCCAGGAAACCTGGCTCTTATTCTCTGTTCAGGTCACTGGATTAGCCCCCCACAACTCAAGAGTTTTTAACACAGAGACTTAAACTGTATCTCCTTCATTAGCTGGAGGGTGTGTTATGAAGCACGAAAGATGAAAAGAGAGAAGCCCAAATTAGCCAGGTTATTTTAGCACTCCAACCCATGACATTTTACCCCAGCGCTTTAGTGATGTTGAATCACCAGGCAGAATTCCAACAGTGTGCTCAGTGCTCCCCAAAGCAACAGAGCAATCCACTGAATATTCACACTTAGCCAAAGCCTAGTTTCTGCCTCTGCTTTGTTATCTTCTATTAGGATCATTTCATGAAAGTAGGGTAGCTTCCCTTTGGAAACATTATTACATTCCTTCTTCCTTCCCTCACAGCAGACATCTGTTTGGGGCAATTTTGACTGTGGAAGAACTGAAGAGATCACGAGATCAGAGCAGCACCAAATTTATTCCAAAGATGCAAGTTTTGTTGAAATAGCTTTGAAGTACAGAGCAAACAGAGGAATTCACACAGCTAGTTCATCTGTAACTCGCAAGGGCAAGCTGCATTGCGGGGAGCCCTTCTTTAATCCTCTCACAGAGCTTTCCACTGTAATCCTGTTTATAATCAGGATTTTTATCTAAATGCCTGA
Source organism: Psittacula echo (assembly GCF_963264785.1). Lineage (NCBI taxonomy): Eukaryota > Metazoa > Chordata > Aves > Psittaciformes > Psittacidae > Psittacula > Psittacula echo. Next base: position 14,098,370 of record NC_137747.1, on the reverse strand, counting down.
AAACTGTCAAGAATGGTGGCTGCTATTATCAGCTCAGCCACTGACTTCCCTGTCAATAAGCTGGCAATGAGTTCAGCACGAATGCCAGTTCCTTAAAGAGGATTCTTCTGAACAAGGTTCTCGGCACCAAGGGGAAGCAGTGTGAGACATTTAAAGAAGAAGCATGTTACCAGTGGTCTTCTGTACCAGAGATCACTGTAGCTGCTGCAGGTGCCACTACAAGAACTGTTTAGCACCTGCTCTGGGCAGAGGGGATGGTGCTATAGCTGATGCAATACTACAAACAGGTTGCAAAGCCGGTTTGGGCATCAGAAACAGGCTGGGCACTGCCTTTGCAGCTCCATCATCCTCCTTTGAAGCAGCTTCTTCTAGTCTAACTGCAGCGCCGCACTGGGCCACGCAACTGTCTCTGATATGCCAGCTAGCTTGGGTGGCTCCTTCTGACCTCTTCAGTTATCCTCTGTGTAAAACAGTCTATCTGCTGTAAATGCAGAGCATTTACAATCTTACTTTCAGACACATACAATTAAAATGTAAATGCAAAAGCATAGGTCTTGGCAGCCTTGACTAGCTAAAGGTATTACCATAACTGTGCAACACTGAGCATGAGAGACCTGGGCTGGGTCAGCCTGGACAAGAGAAGGCTCCTGAAGGGGAGACCTTAGAGCAGCTCCAGTGCCTAAAGGGGCTGCAGGAAACCTGGAGAGGGGCTTGGGACAAGGGCCTGTAGGAACAGGCCAAGGGGAATGGCTTGAACCTGCCAGAGGGGAGACTGAGATGAGCTCTTAGGCAGAAGCTCTTCCCTGTGAGGGTGCTGAGGCGCTGGCCCAGGGTGCCCAGAGAAGCTGTGGCTGCCCCATCCCTGGCAGTGTTCAAGGCCAGGTTGGACACAGGGGCTTGGAGCAAGCTGCTCCAGTGGAAGGGGTCCCTGCCCGTGGCAGGGGTTGGAACTGGATGAGCTTTAAGGTCCCTTCCAACCCAAACCAGTCTGTGTGTCTATAATTCAGCGATCGATCTGTATTAGTCACAAGACACTGAGGTAAGATGAAGTAGTTTTCCTGCGTACTCAACATGGAGCAACTGTGTAGCACCTCTTTAAACCTCCAGTTGGCAGTGCTCTCTCTACATTACCAACACTGCTCATCAATTTAATGCCTGTTTTACAAGATCCCAGTCCTGCCCAAGGAGAAATCCTCACGAGTTCTGCCATTTAACTGTGATTAGGACATAAACAAACATGTCCACCCACATAAACACATACACTCCCACATTGCTACAGCACATATGTCTTTTCATTTTAGAACAGTCTTCCAAGGACATCCCAGTCAATCCAAAAATCATTCTTCTCCCAACTAACCTCGAGTACTGCCTCTGGAAGCAAGTTTATCATACAGGACTGACCTGGGCTTTTGCACTGAATGTTCAGTGTTCAGACCCTGCTGATGGCCAGTGCAGGGAATAGATATATTTTACTGCCTTACAGTTTACATTGTCACTTACTGCTAACAACTCTTTTTTATTAGCCAGTTTTGAGATAGGGCAATGGGAAACACAGACTGCTGTGCACTCTTTTCTCTGGTACCCAGACATAATTTCAAGCATCACAATTGTCCTGAATGTCCCAAACATTCTTTTTTAACTTTACTGAAATAACAGTCAAGGTATTAAAAATAAAGGAATGTCTTAAACTCTGTTAGAGAACCTATCTTAATGCTAACAATTAAATGGTAAAATTCAATTTCACAGATATCTGCCCAATATTATTTCTAACCCTTATCCATCTTTTTTTTTTGACAGTCAGCCTAAGTTTCCTTTCTTTTTCCTAGATACACATGCACCTTCTGTTTGCAATGCCTCCTGATTTTAATCCCTCTCATATACTCCCCTGCCTATCTCAAGGCTCCTCTCTGCCCTTGCTCAGAAAGGAAACATAGAACCAGCTTTCCTCTTTTATTTTTAGGCTCCTTGCACTATTAATTCAAATACTTCCTTACATCCATTCCAGTGCATTCTGAAAAGAAAAGCCACATTATTGAAGGCGCTTCCTCAGCCACGCAGATAATACCAACAATTATTATAGGGAACATTCATTTATAGAACTAATGAAGGTTCTAATTTAAAATGCTCTATAAAGATATTCATAGATATTGAAGATATCCTCAAATTAACCACTGCATTTGTAACTCAAACAGAGAGGCTGTATTGTGGATGGTTTAAAGATCTGCACTATGAAACTAGTAGAGACACTAGGCTGAGGATCTTTCTGTTCAGCTTCAGGTCTAAAGAACAAAGCCCTAGAAAGTTCTTCTTCAGTTCTCTCCAAAGCAGTACCTGAAATCTTGGTTGCAATCCGTGTTGTGATGGGTGGCCCAAAGCCCTTGACTGTGCTGGCTTTGATGGTGAATGAATACGTAGTCCCTGGGTATAATCCTACAAAGAGGTGATGTGTTTCATTCCTTAGCTTGAAGACTTTCCCTCTTTGGCTGGACAGGTCAGCACTAGGATCCAGAGACCCAACGGCCTTGTATGTGATCTGCAAATGAAGAACAAGGAAAGTCAGGAGATAAGGAGCCTGCTGCAGCTGGCCTTTCTTTGCTCCCCTATTTTGTCATCCCTGGAGACTAGACACTGAAAACACAAGGACAGATGCAACTTCAGCATCTCCAGTGAGTGGTTCTGTATTCAGATGCTGCCAAACAAACATGACAATTTTTCCGAGGCTTTACTTAGAGAAAAATGAATTCCTTCTCTTCACTAAAACCTCAGCACGAGCCGGTTTACAACAAAAATGCACAGAACTGCTTTTGGTTCCAAAGCTCAGAACTGCTGCAGCCAACCCAGAGCACACAGCACAATGGGCAGACCTTCCGGGAGACTTTCCCATACAACCCTCCCCCCAGCACATGAAAGCATTGACAAAACACGGACACATTATCCATCAAGTTGTTTTCTTTTCTCTCATAAATGGGCTTCTCCTGAGACCGCTGAAAACAATGGGAATGACAACAAAGTTTGGGGAAGTCTTTCCATTTGCAAAAGAGAATAATACACTGACATTAAATGCTATGTTTAAATGAAATAAAAGGGCCAAAGCCCTTCTCTTCTGCGATTTGGAAGTCAGCTGCAGATAGCATCTCCCTCCCTGTGCTGAGCCTTAGGTTGCAGGTTTACACGTGGCACAGTGCCTGGTTTTTGCCTGAGAGAACAAGCCAGCAGGTTACAGGCCTTGAGAGCTGCTCATGAAAACACACGCGGCTGGAGCTAACACACCTTTAGAGCACTCCAGGCTGAAAGCTCACCTCTGGAATATGCTCGAGCTCCATTATGCTTCCCCACGGCCCCCCTGGTGACATACAGACACCTGCAAGTAAAACTCATGACTTATTTACCAGCCAATTCCTTGCCTGCGTTCCAAATTCAATCCAAAGGCAGCTCAATTTCCACTGAGCTGTCAATATAATGTAACGTGCTCCGGTGCTCTCCTAACCTCTCCTGATATTATGGGATCCTCGCTTATTTGTAATGAAACACTATGAATAAATCAATGTATGTTAATACACCAAGTCTTCAATTTTTTATGAAGGACTCCACAGAATGCTATTCCCAGCTTTGCTGAAACAGCCTTTGAAAAATTTTAAGTCGCTTTATGCAGATGGAAAATGGTGCATTTTGAGCAAAAATAAATATACAGTGCTTAAAAAGGGAGACTTTAATATAACTGGATAAACAGAGACAAAGACTGATGCTCCCAGCACCAGAGGAGGTGTGAGGGTGAACCCCATGATTTGGAAAGAAAACTGTTTAGACTGTGCTACACCCAAGGTGAGGCAGCACAAATGAGAAGGGCCATGAATTACACCAGACCCACAGAGCAGCAAGAAATTACAAAAGCAGGAATTAAAACCTGGTTTAAAATTCTTATTACTCGCCAGAAGCCTGAGAAAGACAGAGATCTCAGCACAGTGGTCATTAAACCAAGCAAAGTCATGCAGGAAGGAGAAATCTTTACCCTGGCTCCTTCTCCTTAGTTAAGGTGAGGACCATGCAATGCACATGGCCTGGGACAGTATTCTGACAGTTCTTACTGCATCAAGGTACTGCAAGGCAAGGGAATCTTGCAAAACCACCATCAGAGATGGAGTGAGCATCAAAGACCTTAACTTGAGACATGACCCAGTCAATGCCATAGCCAAGTCCAGAAAGAAAAATACATTTAAGCTGTGAGGCAGGAGTGAACTGATGCTATTTGTGTGCTCTGTTTGCAGATCAAGTGCTAGAGAAATAGCAATTCCATAGATCCCATAGGTGAATCAGCAAAGCAGGGGCTTGGGGAAAATGAAAGGGAACTTCCTACTGCTTACTGCTTGAACCACATTCACAGGATGCCCAGAGAGTGCCTTTGTGAAATCAGGGGTATTTATTCTCAAGCAGGCTATAAACATAAATGGAAGATGCACGTGTCCTTGATCTCCATATAAATAAAAGCACTCAGTTACCTTCACCAGCTCTAAAATCACTACAAAAAACAGGTGGTTTTCTTCATTAAGAACCCTATTCCCTTAAGGCAAATAGAGCTAGAAAAGCTTTTTTTGGGGGGGCGAGGGAGGGAGAAAGATATTGATTAAAAAACCTAAACCACTTCAACAGCTTTTCTTTTTCCTGTTGACTACAGAAGGGAGTAGAAGGGACCTTCAAACAACTAGGGTCAACTCACAACAAGTGGGGAAAGCGAAGACTATACTTAAGAGAGAGAACATCCACAATGGAGATGAGAGCGTGGCAGTTTTCAGGATGACTGCTCTCTCAACTCAGACCTCAACATTGCCTCGAACTATTTTTGAGAATATGTAAAGTGCAGTAAAGAGAGATCCATGGCATTATCAAACCGCGAGATCCTTATTTCTGCAGCAGGCTCTATGATACGAACCTTGCTAAACCAGGGCAGAAAAAAGCGATCCTTGCCCACAAAACGTGTTACCTTGAACACATCAACAGGACCTGAATGCCACACACAGAACGGGAGAATGACAGTGCAAAATTCCACCTGGAGAAGAGAAGGCTCCTGAAGGGGAGACCTTAGAGCAGCTCCAGTGCCTAAAGAGGCTGCAAGAAACCTGGAGAGGGGCTTTGGACAAGGGCCTGTAGGGACAGGCCAAGGGGAATGGCTTTAACCTGCCAGAGGGGAGACTGAGATGAGCTCTTAGGCAGAAGCTCTTCCCTGTGAGGGTGCTGAGGCGCTGGCACAGGGTGCCCAGAGAAGCTGTGGCTGCCCCATCCCTGGCAGTGTTCAAGGCAATTCCAGCTACAACTACGTCTCTCCTTGTCAGAGGAGTCCTGTGCAGTGCTGTCCGCCTGCTCCCTCCTGACCCGGGACACATCCAGCACACCGCTGAGCCCACAGGCTGCCCATCCAGCTCTGCATTGCTCATAGCCAGGATCACCTCCAGTTTTTGGTATTTCATAGAATCACAGAACAGTTTGGGTTGGAAGGGACTTTCAAAGCTCATACAGTCCAATCCTCTGCAGTGAGCAGGGACATCTTCGACCAGACCATGTTGCTCAGAAGCACATCCTTCCTGCAATACCTGGGAAGTGCCGCACCAAATGTTTGTGCTTCTGCCTCTGTGGCAGAAGAGTTTCGCTTACAGAAAGAAAAGATGCTGTAACGTGTGACTTTTATGTTGGCTTTCATGTATAAATGCATCATATATCAAATTATAATGGGGTGAAAAGAAGACACTGAGAAGTTGCCACCTTCTTACTTGATTTAAACTAGAATTTCTGAAGCAGGAGGAATTTCAGGGAATCAGACACTGAAAAAAATTCAACAAGAAACTACGGAAATTTCCAACTATGGAGTAGTTTATAAAGGCACAGAAACACATCTGGAGAAGAAATACATCTCTTTCCTGGAATAAGAACGATGCTGAACAAACCACCTGCTCTTCTACTTGGTATGCTGAGTACTTATCTGATTTTCTTGTTCTAAGTGTTGAACCATTTCATTACAAAACAAACAAGAGATTCTAATCCAGAAAATGGGATGACTCAATCACTCGAAAGCAGCTGTCCTGAATTATTTTGAAATAAGCTATTTTAAAGACAAGCCAAGTCATGTAATACTTCTGTGTTGTGAGAAAGGAAACAACAGTATTAATTTAAACACTTAAAAACCTAGACAGAAAACAAATAAAATACTGGAAAATATATTTAAGAATGTCACTCTGATTGAAATATCAAAAATATTTGGGTTTATTCTGATGCAGAACAAATGCAAATATAAAGATGAGGAAATTTCTCACAAGACTGAAACTCTGTGGTTTTTAACCAGCTTTTTGGTTATCTCTTGCATAGCAACACAAGTACAAAGTTGCTTTTTCTCTGCAAACTGCAAGGGCTCTCCAGAGTTTAAATGGGTAATGTAGAGCTTACACTTTGGTTCCCGGCAAAACTTGATGGTCCCAAGGGAAATTCTGAGTAGCCAACACTGTTGTGGTTCTAATCACAGCAAAACCCAGGACAGGCTAAAATACAGCAAACCTAAGAAATATACATTAATAAATCCTAAATCTTCCTTTGATCCTCCTTCACTAAGTTAATGAAATGATTCTCAAACTGAAGCAACAACAGCAGTAAATCAGGAGTAATCAGAAAGTCAGATTGCAAAGGGGTCTGAGAAGGATGAAGAAGAGCCACATCAACACCAGACAGGAGGGACAAAACCCGGGTTCTATCATTCCTCCAACTGGATGGGAATGATGCACTCAGGAGATGCACAGATGATCCAAGTCCTTGGTCAATCTGGAAAGTTTGCCTACATGAGTCCAAATTCTTTGTAACATGTAAAGCAGGTCAACAGCCAAGTACACATTTAGTGGAAACTACAAAAAAAAGGCTTTATGTATGCAATTTCTTAGTGTTCACTGATATATAGCTGCTATGGTAGACTATGGAGAATAAAACAAGAACAGATCAGTGTAAAGAATGGGATGGTTAGTGAGTTTATTCCTTGTTGTTACTCAAGCAGACACCCAATTTTCACCAGCGCACTCTCAAGTCCCCATTCACCAGAAGCATCCCCTCTTACTCCATCTTCCCCTCTGGTTTTCATCCATTTTAAGAGTTCAGAATATTAACTCCTTGAAACCACTGAGCAAACATGATGTTAACAACCACAAAGATGAAGATACAATATTAAGAACATTAGTATAGCTCATCTGTCCTTCACAGAGCCTAATTTCACAATTTGCTAGGGAAACGTGAACACTGCTGTCATCATCTGCGACTGGAAAACTTCTATTGCAATGTGAGGATTTATGAAGCTTTCATTGTGAAGGGAAAGACCAGAGGAGAGCTATTAACTGAACTAGGAAGCACAAGGCTATTTTCCACTGCAAATCTTACTTCAGAAGAAAACACATAATAAATTAAAAATAAATCAACATCTTTAACCCACTATTTTTTCCTATGCCCCTTGGGTGTTAGGCAACTGTGTGTGCACACAAGGTATGGGAAACTGTGGTACTGGAATATATCATTATACATAAAATAACATCTTCAACAAGGATGCTGCGAGGGCTGGAGCAGCTCTGCTCTGGAGCCAGGCTGAGAGAGCTGGGCTGGGTCAGCCTGGACAAGAGAAGGCTCCTGAAGGGGAGACCTGAGAGCAGCTCCAGTGCCTAAAGGGGCTGCAGGAAAGCTGGAGAGGGGCTTGGGACAAGGGCCTGTAGGGACAGGCCAAGGGGAATGGCTTTAACCTGCCCGAGGGGAGACTGAGATGAGCTCTTAGGCAGAAGCTCTTCCCTGTGAGGGTGCTGAGGCGCTGGCCCAGGGTGCCCAGAGAAGCTGTGGCTGCCCCATCCCTGGCAGTGTTCAAGGCCAGGTTGGACACAGGGGCTTGGAGCAAGCTGCTCCAGTGGAAGGTGTCCCTGCCCGTGGCAGGGGTTGGAAGTGGATGAGCTTTAACGTTTTGTGACGATTCTATGGTTCTATATCCATAATACATTATGCTTCATCAGCTGCATCTTGAAAACGTCTGCTCAGCCTCAGTATCATCCATCGACCAGAACACAAAACTCTGCAAGGACTTCCCAGGCTGCTCAAGAAGTTCAATGAATATTCAGCAGTTCAGCCTTCACTTCAGCAGTTATCCTGTGCCCAGGCGCCTGCTGAATCTCTACAAACAGAGACAGTAAGCCAAGTCCTGTGAATTTTACTCCATCTTTGCATGGTGGAGGCAGGAGAGGGACTCTGTCCTGTGCTTTTTTAAATCCTAGAATCGTAGCATGGTGTGGGTTGGAAGGGACCTAAAAGATAATCCAGTTCCATACCCCTTGCCATGGCGGTTAATAAAAGTATCAGGAATGTAGTTGGAAACTGGAGGGTAAAAAACATAGAATCCCTGTAGAAAAAAAGGTACATATTGTTAAAAATGTGGTAATTAAACAGGGAAACGGACTATCAAGCGATGTGATAAATTACCTTGTGGGTTAAGACATTCCTTTGGAAGAATGCATTATGGCACAATCTTTGGACAATAAAATAAAAAATTATAATTTTTTTTTATATAATATATATATAAATAGAATATATATATAATTTTTTTTTTATATAATAGTATAATAGAATCCTAATAAAAGAATGAACTGTGATAAATATCTTATCCCTTCATTGTAACGGTCCTTCTTTTCCCTCCACTGCTAAAGCCCTTTGGGAACCCCGGATGGCTGTTCAGATTCCCTTTAATCCTGTGAAATAAATAAATTAACAAGATGGAATATTCTGCTCACATCAGGGCTGATGTATCCACTCAGCTTTCCCATGCATTTCATACATTCGAGTAAGCTTTCACACTGATGAATAACTGAGTTGCCAGGATTTCATGTGTTCACAACCTTAAAACTGAGGGCAGCAAGCTCTAATGTCTCAGGATTGAGAGCTAGCCAGTCAAGGCAAAAGAATACGCTCATATGTTTCATCCCACCACAGCTGATCCCAGTATACACACCACTTCATCTTCCATCTTTTGTCATAGGGAATTAATCAAACACAGCAAGCAGAATTTTGCTCTGTACAACCATATTTACCATTAAACATCAGGGCTCTAAGTTTCCCCTCTGATTCTAGCAATTGCAGCCTCTTACAATGCAAATGGTAAGTACTGCTGTTAAATCGAACACTAGTTTGTGTATACATTATGCAATCTTAGATATATTTCCCATTGTAGTGACAGCCTGCACAGCAGTTTGGGGAAGGCAGTTGAAACCTGTAAATCCATTACATTATCTGCCTGCATCGCCATTGATGTTTTCTGCCCCTGTATTTATCAAACAGCCCATTCTGCCTCCCCACACCCCTCACACAACATCCAGCCCCCAGCTCCTGCGGATGTCCTGGAGCTGACACGTAGCCACAATACCTTTGGGTCTCTTTTCCTCTTTCAGTTAGTAATGCCTCAAGACTGAACCCATCTCTTGCTATGGACCACAGAGGAGCCAGGACCATCACACAGCCACTGTATGCACGACTGTGCCACGGTGGGCAGTTTGGAAGTAGATGATCTTTCAGGTCCCTTCCAACCCAATCATTCTATGATTCCATAATGTCAGACCCTGACTCATGTCTTCCCTCACTTTGTTGAGCTACAGGAAAATGAAGCTTTTTCCTGACTTACTGCTGTTTTTTGAACTCACTCCTGTCTTGTGCATCAAGACCTGGAATCACGACTTGGGTCTTAACCATCAGCTCTCATCACACCGTGCTGCACACTGGGGCATGGCTGGTGCACTGCTTGCAGAAGGGGCACTGGGAATAAGGCTCCTTGCCACTGTCAGCAGCATCAGCTCCTCCTGTGCTGCTCAGCAGGCAGTGGATGAAGAGGGCAGCGTGCTCCCGACCAGAGCAGCCTGAGCTGCAGTCACAGCCTGCATCAGGGCTGCCCTGTGGGGCCACACACTGCCACTGCATCCCCAACAGCCCTGCCACCGGCCTGCCTGGGCTGACAGAGGGGTGACATCAAACGATGGAACTGAGAGAACAGAGCTGCTGGCATCCCTGAGAATGGAAAACAGAGCAGCCACAGCTTTAATGCCTTTCTTTTAAAGGGGCCCCTGCTTGAGTGAGTGCAGAGGAGGCCATGGAGATGCTGCGAGGGCTGGAGCAGCTCTGCTCTGGAGCCAGGCTGAGAGAGCTGGGCTGGGGCAGCCTGGAGAAGAGAAGGCTCCTGAAGGGGAGACCTCAGAGCAGCTCCAGTGCCTAAAGGGGCTGCAGGAAAGCTGGAGAGGGGCTTGGGACAAGGGCCTGTAGGGACAGGCCAAGGGGAATGGCTTGAACCTGCCCGAGGGGAGACTGAGATGAGCTCTTAGGCAGAAGCTCTTCCCTGTGAGGGTGCTGAGGCGCTGGCCCAGGGTGCCCAGAGAAGCTGTGGCTGCCCCATCCCTGGCAGTGTTCAAGGCCAGGTTGGACACAGGGGCTTGGAGCAAGCTGCTCTAGTGGAAGGTGTCCCTGCCCATGGCAGGGGTTGGAGCTGGAGGAGCTTTAAGGTCCCTTCCAACACAAACCAGGCTGGGATTCTGTGATTTTGAAAACCACTTAACTGCAGACACTGCTGCTTCCCAGCTACACAATCCTCTCTTGAATGGGAATCACTTCTATTTAACCAGAAGACAACCAGGCAGACTCAGTGGGCCACCAGCCTTAATGTTGTTTATGTCCTACTTAGTGCAGCTTTACAGAAGCTCAGGGCTCAGGTGTCTGGTGCCCAGCATCAGTACAGTTGCACCCCACCAGAGTGTGCAGAACACCTCCTTGACTGCCATGCTGTGGCCCTGCCTGCCTACAGGGAACAGGAACTTTTCTCCTGTGCTTTCCTATGGCACTTGCTCCACATTCATAACAGGATCAGCGCAAAACTCCACAAACAGATGAGAAAGAAGGTTGTCACAGGCGAAGTGTGACTTTCCAGCACTACAACTCATCACACAGCTCATAGGAGCGCCGGGTAAGGGAGCTGGGTGTCAGTGGAGAGCGATGGATGTGTTTCACAGGCTCCACCATTGCAGGTGGAGGGCAGGGAGACAACTGAAAGACTTCACACTTGACAACACCTTGGGAAACAATAGGCTATTTAGTTTTAAACCTTGCTTTACATACTTCATGCTCTAACAAAGCCTCCAGAAACCTTTACTTTTCCTTGTTTCAGCAAAATAAACACAAAAAACCCCGATGCATTAAAGTCTGACCTAAATATTACTGAACGCAAAGTTATCCGAACGTTTCCTTCCCTTCCCAAGTCACTGCCTCAGGGAAGCAGGGTCCCTCGGGCTAGGGGTTAAGATCCAAGCGCAGCGTGACCAACCCATGCAAATGACTTGTGCTGGAAGGAAACCACTTCTAGCTCCTGCTATGACCTGCAGGTTGTTTCATTGAATTCAGCATGTCCAGAGGGTGCACAAGGGGAAGAAGGTGTTTCACAGAGCATCTCAGCTGCTGCCAGGTCAGGCAGCACTGACCTTCCAGACATTTTGCAAGGCTTCTTCTCCATCCACACTACATCCGCATCACTCTCACGTAGTCACCACTGAGCTCTGAAACCTCTCCTTTTGAACCTAAGTGTGCCTCACTCCTAAAATACCCGATAGCAACAGCAGTTTCAGATACCAGTGCAAGAAACAGCAAGGAATAGCCATTCCTGACCACAGCTTTCCCATCCTACCTTCTAGCTGTGCCTGAAAACAGGAAGACCAGCAACATGTTCTTAAAATTCCATACATATTCCTTACACAGACCAGCATGATTGGGCTCCTCCCTGGTCACTGCACACCAGGCTAAGTGATAAAGCTTTAATTGCCCCTTCCTCTTCAGTGACATCTCTTCAGACCAGGGCTTAAGCTGAATAACAACAATCAGCACTGCTGAATTTAAACCCGGCCATCCAATGCCTTCTCCCTGCCTAAATTGTACTCAAGAAGGAAAATCAGCTCTTTTCTTCCCACAGCCTCCTGCTCAGGGTCATTCTCATAACCACTCTTCATGGTGGCTCTGCACAACTACCAAACGCTTTAAGAAGCTAATGCAATACAGGGAGTAAATGATGAAGTAGCATTGCTGTCAGCTGAAACTCACAGCAAAGAGCAGTTACAGATTCAGGATACAGAGCCCGAACTTTTGTTACACTGCTTTTTCTGCAGAAATCTGTATCTCCTGGTATTAATTCTATATTTAATCTCGGCACAACTGGAGTTTCAGCAGAAAATTAAAGATCTTTTCATTTGCTTTCCAAAGGTGAAACATAATTGCTGTTCTGTTTAAGTAGCTTATTCCCCTGCTATAGAGACTCTGCTAAGGTTGCCAGCCACGTGAAAACTGGCTCAGTCCCCACTCCTGCTCACACTATGACCGTCTGGAAACACTTACCACTTGCAGTTCCAGGGCTGGCATCCAGCAGAGTGCAAATCATAAACAACCAGGGCCCTTACAACGGTTCTGATACTCATAAGTAACAAAATAAGAAGCCTGGCTCCACAGTTCAACACACCAGCAAGGTATTACTGTCAGTGAGAATACACATTACACCAACCTGACACACCTAAGCAAATGTGCCGAGCCCAGCAAACCACTCAAGCACACATTTAGCTTCCCTTACTGCCAAGGGAATTTAAAGTGCATTTCCACATGCTCATCTCCAGAGGACAAGCATATCAAGCCCAGAGTGTTCTTATCTTAAGATCAACCTGTGAAAACTCACACAAAGGAATTAAAGATTCATCTTCAATCGAGGAGGCACAGAGCACTAAGGGTGAGAACTCACTTGGAAATCAGTTCTGACACAACCCAGGAGCGCAGTGTTTGGCCTGTCTTTCCTCTTTCACGCATTCCTGAACCAAACTTCACTTCTGTATGTTGAATTTTTGGTCCTTCCTTTTTTGCCTGGATCTTTCCATCTTCAGACTTGGATCAGAACTGGAAACACTGGCATCTCAAACACCAAATATCCATGAATAAGATGTGTAAGAGAGGTCATGCTTTGCTAATCATCAAATAAGTTGATTGCCTGCAGCTCACTATCATCTTCATACCCTGAGGAGCTTTCCATAGCATGCCAGAAAGGCAGAATACACACAGTTGAGGGTACGACCAGTTTTTGGCATTACACGTTAAAGTGAAGACTCTGCAGTGTCCCAAGCTATGCCATCATGTTGTCCCATCTTTGGATTTCTCTCACTAGACATATTAAAAAGCAGCCATACAGAGGAAGGGAAGGATGGAAATAGGTTTTGCATTTCCCAAACCCAATTTAAATGAATACGTCCATCTTGTCTGGCATAATTCCCTAAAATACAGGCTGACCAGTTGCAAAGACTCTGAGAAGTGCTGCGAGTCTAATTCAGCCCTACAGGACCAAAGGGAAGATAACCCAGCTCCCCAGCTAATGCACACCCACCATAAATAACAGGGCAAGAAATTCCTCCTGAAGCCAGGTAAAAATCCTTGTTTTAATTTTCCAAGTAACAGCAAATAAATCCACCTGGACTGCTTCAGCTTCTGCAATATTCTAGCAGAAATATGGTCAGCTCTGCAGGTAGATAACAGCGGAGCAAATAAATCTGTATATGCAAAATATTTGCTTGGGATTTAGTGGTTAAGATGCTGTCCTGCATATTAGTATTTATAGCAAGATGGAACACGTTTTCCTGAGCAGCTTTGCAAAGGTTCTCATGAATGTGACTGTGCTGCTCAGTAGTGATTTAAGAGAGCAGAGCTGCAGCCACTGCTTGCTGTCACAGCGTGGTACAACAGTGAGGACCCAGGCCCATCTCCTGGGGTGGATGTGGGGAGATGGAGACAGGGAGGACAGGCCCTGGTGGAGTTGGTACTACAACAGGTTAGAGCAGGCAGGCACCTCACCTGCCATGCAGCATCTTCTCCCTGAAGCAGAGGGAGCATCTCAAACAGGGCACACCTATGGGTCAAGCAGCTTGGGATAGCTGCATTAGGAGAGCATGAGGAAGCCCTGCACTGCATGAATGAAAAGCAATGCCACCATGGAGGAGGCACCAACCCTTGCCTGGGTGTGATGTGCCCCAGCGCCTTGGCAACGTGTGGATGTGAGGCACCCACGAGAGCTTCAGCACAGGTGGGACGCCCAGGCTCAGTGGAGGAGACAGGTACACCCCATCCCCAGGTACACCCCACAGCACAAACCCTGTTTCAGAGCAGTGCATGAGCTGAGCCTGGGGGGTGAACAACTTTCTGCCCCTAAAAACCTTTCCTAACAAGCTTTCTATATCTCAACTTCATCCATTTTGTATCACCTCAACCTGCAGTGACTGGTCCTATGTTTTCATGTAAAAAAGCCATTCAGTTCCCCCAAAACCATGAATTCCTAATCCACACACAACATCCGTCCCACCCTTGCTCTCTCTCAGGGGCACATGGCTTTACACTGTCATTTTACTTTCCACCCTAATCAAAATAGTTCATTGGAATAAATGGATCCTGTGCCCGATACATCAGTGCCTTTAAAGAGCCATCACAGTGTTTCCAGCCCCAGGGCTTTCATTTGTGCACAGACTATTTACCACTTCTGCTGAATAAAGTCACTGTTGCTCATTTCATCTTGAATAAATCCTGGACCTGATTCTTCATGTCCCAGGGAGAGCCCAAAGTCAGACCAGAGCTGGAAATCTTCCATCACCTTGGAAAAACATCATTCCTTGTTCCTCAGGACATAACTGCTTCGGAGCATATACCTGCGATTACAGTTTTTGCAGACACATTGGGTACTACATGAATAAAGTCTTGTTAGTATTACAGACAAGGTTGCCTCCAATCAGGTTTGCTGCAGTTCTGGTTTATTCACCGGAGCTCTATTTCCACAAAAGCCAGAGGCTGTAAAATGCACAGGGTATAAAGCAAGTTAACAATTCCTACCAAAAATGTGTTTCCTTTTCTTTAAGTGACTTCCCCGCTATGGTGTCTCTGAGCTCTCCATTAGCTGAGAGAGCTACAGCTCATCCAGCAAGTAAATACTCATTGTAGAGGGGAAAAAACATACAGTAACCTAAAGTGCAGCAAATGCATTCAGAAGTCCAAAGCTGAAGCAATGGTCCTCCCCAGCCCTTCATAGTGCTGCAGTATCACGGAGAGCATTTCACTTACCCTGCTGCCCAGACACTAGAAAGAACTGGCCAGACAGGGATGTTAGAGGGTAAGGTCTAAAAAGCAAGTGCCCACTAGCCTCGACCCACCTCTGTGTGATGTTCTATTTGTAGCTGCTTTCTCTAGGCAAAAATATCAAGGAAGGGGATTCTCCTCTGTTCTGGGGGCAAGAGCACAAGAGGGATGTGGAGCTGCTGGAGTTAGTTCAGAGGAGGCCACGGAGATGCTGCGAGGGCTGGAGCAGCTCTGCTCTGGAGCCAGGCTGAGAGAGCTGGGCTCTCACAATCACACGATGCCCAAATCCTTCTCTTCCCATCCCAGATATCACACTGTCTTCCTGAGTGCTGTTATCGCACTCGCCCACTCCAAGTCACTGACCCTGGAGCCAGGATATATTTTGAAGCTTGGCAGAGCATGCTCAAGTGCATGGATCCAGTGAGGAACCTGAGCAGAGTGAACACCAAAGCAGTGTATTTTCACAACCACCAAAATCCTGCTTCCTTCAAATAGAACTACTGTTTAAAAGAGGGGGACATGTCCAAACAGGCAAGTCTGAGAACTATATCAGCAAAGGTCTCAAACAGCACTGGGATCAGAGGCTGATTAATTTTGCTCATACACAGATAAACTCGAGCCAGCTCTGGACCTTTCTTCCCATGTTACAATAATTTTTTCTTTGGTTTTTGTTCAATTTGAGAAAACAAAGGCACTCACTCCAACACTGCCCAGCACAGAGATGACTGTATCACGTGCATGATGGTGTATTTTACACTGTAAGGGTTTTTTTTTACAGCTGTACTATTTTGTTTTCTGAATGCACATTATGGGGACCACATGAATGAGAAGTGAAGTGTTAAGATTTACAGATACCTATCAGCTTCAATTCTGGTTTTATGGTCCTTCAATCCACTTCCCATCCTCATGAAAACACTTCTATTTCACTTTTAAACTGTTTTGCAAATCTCTTGGCATAATCCACTTGCTGTACATGCTCTTGAGTTCAGAACGTCAGGGAAAGAAAAGTTTCTGTTCCCTTTTTTAATGGTCTGTTGGATTTTCTTTCTACCTCATCTGCAGGAATACAGTCAGCCATCAATTGTGGTCACAGGATAGTCCATTAGATTGGCTCATCCTCTATTCTTTGTTTTCCACACCAGCAGTGATACTCAGAGCAATCTTCTCTCCACCCCTCTTTTTTATCACCAGATTCCTTGTGATGCTCCAAAGATGCACTGGACTGACTTACATTCCATTAAAAGGTATCACTGTTAAATGAGTATCAAAAGACAAAGTTTAAAATAGTGCAATTTATAGCTCCAACTCCCCCTCTATTATAATGTAGCTCTGCTGCTTCTTTCCCTTTCTCTAATGTGCTGTAAAGTCAAGCATCAAGCTGTCAGCTGAGTCTGACTAGCTCCAACTCTGCCTTAGAAATGAGAAGCAACATCTCTATAAAGCCTGTACCACAACTCTTTGGTTCCCCCATCAGATACCTTTACCTGGGCAAGGATCATTCCTGGCCTCCATGAGAACCAGTGGGAGCTTGTACCAAGTCTGTCCTGTTTGGTGCAATTCTCTCCCTCCCCATAACTCCCGGAGTGATTTGAGGGGCCAGAAGTAGAGGAAAGCAGCTTGGCTTCCCAGTGACACTGCCAAGAAAAGCCCTGTTGCTAACACCACTGCTGTGCCAATGTCTGGACACAGAGCGGGAGCGGGCGGTGGAGAGGCAGAGCCGCAGCACCATGGTGAGCAACCGGAGGAAGCCAAAGGGTTTAACCTGCCATGGGGAGGAGGTGAACAGGGTTCACTGCAGCAGATGCAGACTTCAGCTCTGCACGCTGGGAGTCACAGGATAAAACTCAACTTGAAAGGCTCAGGCACTTTTCAAACTGTTCTTCATTAGGATTCAACTACAAAGCAAAATCAGAGGAGTGCAGAACAGGAACCACTGGATATTTTCTCTGATGATGAAGGTATTTTCTCCCTCTTTAAGGCATTTCTCTCAGTACTGTCTCCCACACAATCTCCAAACACAGTAACCCTAAGCCATGCCTCCTACACTGAAGAGGACTGCAGCAGGGCAATGGGAGCAAAAGGCAGGAAGAACCCCCTCACTCTTGGCAACCCCAGGCGGGTACATAAAGGACACTTAGTCACAGTGAGTCACACTGCAGATGCTCCTAATGCCACCCTCCCCTCCATCCATCCAAATCCCTTCCAAATCCTAACATCATTCTGTTCTTCCCCTGGATGTCTGACACTCTGCAGGCTATTTGAAAGCTGCTAAGAAAAACACCCCGCCAGGAGAGTCAGATTTGCTGTGCTCCTGCACAAAAACATCTCAGGAGAAGGAAGCATTCCAGGGGTCTCCACAAATCAAAAATGGGGACATTTCAAAACCCTAAACGGCACTGTTAGAAAAGCTATGGCTCTTTGTGGTGAAGCTTGAGCTGTAACTTCAACAAAACCCCCCTTGGTTAGCGTGGGCCTATATTTTCTGACTGTCTCAAGTGATTCATAGCTTCAACCTCAAAGCCTATGGTGGTTCAGCCCCAAAGACCATAAAAATAATTGCTTACTACGGAACACATCAAAGCTGTGAATACAGTTTTTTGTGCCAGGTTCTTCTAGCCCAACTTCAAGACTTTACAGACCCCTTATATGAGTTCTCAAAACCTACTGTACCAGTTGAAAGATGGCAAGAGGTTTCAAACGGGACGTGTAGAAACATAATGCTTAGACATAACTAAACCACTGTAAATAAAATACTTCCAGTTGCAGCCTAAACTTACGCTGAAAAAAACAATAGGGCATTTTATCAGAAGGAAAAATACCCTACATTGATGCTTCAAGCTTGCTTAAAGTACAGCTCAAATAGACTTAACAGCTGCTCCTGGACGTACTGCAACATTAGTGCCTTTTACCAACAAGCATTCACACCCTGAATAGTAATAATGAGAATGTAAATTTGAATGAGGCTCAGCTCAGGCTCCTAAGTCTAAAGCATGAGGAGGGTGGCATCAAAATGTGGCAAATTCGAGTGCAGGCACCTGGTCCTGAAAAGTCATGCAGAAAACTGAGTTTATGCTGCTTCTCCTTGGTTCTTATTAAAGTAATTTGGAGGCTTGAAAGTGAAACAGGTTTCTGAATTCACCGGGGACCTGGACAGAGTCATCGCACAGTAATGGAAAGGCAGATTTATCGATTCAAATTAAAGGCAATTTATGGGGAAAAAAAAGCAAGTCATGATTTGCATGAAAGACATTGCCTAAAACCACAGCAGTCTAAGTGTGTTTTGATATGTTTTACACATACACACACAGACTGCTAGCAGAGGGAATAAGCCAGCAGTACTGCTCGGCACTCAGCTCTTCAGGTTATGATCATCCAGCAAGAAGAAAAGTCCTAACACTTTGTTCTCAGATAACTCAATCCTTAGGCACTTCAACAGAAGCCTGTCCCCTCCTTTAATGTGTGACAAGCAGTCTGGTCATTCTCATCCACTCTGTCCCTCCCAAGCAATAAAACCTACTTGTCCTCCAGCTTCAGTGAGTCCCAGGACCCCTCATCTTTGTCCTTACAGGAAATCTGAGGTGTCTTTGTTGCACAACTCTTAGTCCTAGGAAACAGGGAGCAAATCTGAACTACCCCAGGGATATGAGGTTACCACAGAGGACACTTGAGTCTAGGTCTCAATCCCGATAATGGTGTTTTCTATATCAGAACTATTTGCCAAGGGAAGCCTATTGTTTCATGAGGAAGCTCAAGTTTTCCAGGTTTGCTGTTTCTCACACCTAGATTTGAAACTCCAACGATAAGCCTAGACAAATTATGATGCTGAAGAATTCACGTGCACCTCAACCAATGAACACGCTTGTTCTAGCGGAAGGTGTCCCCGTCCGTGGCAGGGGTTGTCGGTACTGGATGAGCTTTAAAGTCCCTTCCCATACAAACCAGTCTGGGATTCTAGTGCTGTCAGACCACAAGCAATTTTACCAGAGATCCCGTCTCCAGGAACAGGCTGCTTGTGCAGCACGTGTCACACATGCAGGTTATTGATCTCAGTAAGCTAAACTCTCACAAGGGACTTACTCAAGTTTCCATTCCTCTGTACATGCTCTGAACACTCAAGCATTTGATTGAAGCAATTACTCTCCCTGAGCCGTGAAACAGCCTGAACAGACTCCAAAGTTTGCATTTTGCCATTTGCATGCATACAGTTTAACACCAGAGAAGCACACAAACAGGAATGTTGGCTTCATGGAAAATCTGAATTTTGGGAGAGTTTTTCTGTGGAAAACAATAGTAAAAAGCAGGATCCTATGTAAATCTTACAGTGAAGGGAATAAAACACTTATTACACAACTAGGAAAACTGCATGAAATGCTGAGGAGCCTCTTACAAAGGGAAATTATCCCATGGTGCAGATGACAAAGGGATCATTTACATTCCCAGTTTGTAAAAAACAGTGATTAATACAGCCAGAACAAATGTAAAGTGCAATGAGCAACTGAAGTGTTCAAACAAAACTGCCAGTTCAGTAATGCTGAATGACAGGGCCAAAGTGCAGGGAAGCAAATCCCAAGGTTCTGTTAGCAGGGAGGAAATTCATGGATCGGCTGAGGAGAAGAAAAGGTGATTTCACACCAAAGGAAATAATTATGAATAAACAAGGATCAGAATGAACAGTTATATTGTCTTTTCTTCCCCGTTGAATGTCTACAAAACTCAAATCTGTTTTAGTTTACAGACTTGGCTAATTAATGCTCTAAAAAAAATCATATCAATTTTTATGGGTCATTTCTAGGGAAAACGACCATAACTGTAACCAGACCCCAGCTCTGGGATTATTGTATCAAGTTTTATTAGTTTTCACGGTGCAATAAATCTTTTCAGCATTGCCTGCTGATCTAATTATAATCCTATTTTTAAGCAATTTTTAAAAATTAGAAATGTGTTGAGGACGTGCATTCTTAATGGCTTGAATTTAATGAAAAGTGCAGTGAAGTTGGAAGCCACACAAGCCAACCTCACAAATCTGCTTTTCGCTCTAAGTGCCAAGCTGGGTCCAACTCTTCTCCAGTCTCACCCAAGCTGCCTCTGGAGGACAAATCTGACACACAAGTCTTTTTACAAACCCTGCTTCTTTGAGTTCAGTTGCACAAACCCAGTGTGACCAGTGCATGATGAAGAGCTCTCGGAAGCACAGCTGCTTCCCCAGAGCACTGGCCACGTAAGGTGAACAACTTCAGTTATTACTTCTCACTTCATGAAGCTAAGATGTTGTAGAATCATAGAATGAACGATAAACTGGTTTGTGTTGGAAGGGACCTTAAAGCTCATCCAGCTCCAGTCCCTGCCACAGGCAGGGACACCTTCCACTGGAGCAGCTTGCTCCAAGCCCCTGTGTCCAACCTGGCCTTGAACACTGCCAGGGATGGGGCAGCCACAGCTTCTCTGGGCACCCTGGGCCAGCGCCTCAGCACCCTCCCAGGGAAGAGCTTCTGCCTAAGAGCTCATCTCAGTCTCCCCTCTGGCAGCATGTCCATAAACATGACAGACCTAGTCCCTCCAGAAGTAGTTGTTTACACGGACATTTCTCACAACTGCATCTATCTTCCAAGACGACGTCCATCTGCTGCATGCAGGCTGTGCATTGTCACTAGCAGATCCATAGAGAACCACTACTCATAATTTTCATTCTGCAGGTCCAAATATTCAGGTGACTATCAGAATGGGGATGGGGAGAGAGAACTAATCATAGCCTGCCTGGAACAGCATTGTACAGATCCAAAACACAATGTGAAAATATATCCATCACGGAAGCAGGCTGACCCCAAAATGCCGACAACCTTAACAGAGCAAGACAAGCCTGAATTACTCTTCAGAAATTCTTCTGAGAAGGTACCACTTTGCATTCAATCAGCATGTCGTCATAACCTCAGGATACCTCCTATAATTAGGAGCTTCTATAATCAGGATGCAGCTAAGCATTTCCATTCCAGATCTGTTTATCACATTAGACGTATGGTACAGTGAGTGCTCTAAGTGAGAAGGGAAGGAATGCAAGTATGAGGAAACAAGCTACACTGACACAAAGTCATTATTTTATATGCTGATGTTTGCATGACCTGCTGCTTGCTGAACTCATCTTTTCACTCTTACAGCAGTGAGGACTGGCTTAGCTTCAGATATTGGCAGGTATATATTATATATAAACATAATACACTGGCAGAGCTTTTTGTTCCTCCTTTTTTCCACTCTCAAGCACAGATACTTTGATTTTTACTATTGTATGGACAAAATAAATGAACTGAGAACACAATGGTAGAAACATTTCTGTCTGAGACACTCGCATACAAGATCCTGAACAAACTCTGCCTTTGCAGTGTCTGAGACACCCAGGAGAGGATAAAGGAACAGTATCATTCCCAAGGAACAGCACTGGCCAGGGACCACAGCTACAAACCAGGAAACAAGAGAAGAAAAGCCAGTTTTGGTTAAGAGCCAAGCAAAACCCGTGAACCGGACTCCAGGGAGACCTTAGGGCAGCTCTCAGTGCCTAAAGGGGCTATGTCCTCAACATAAAAAGGACATGGAACTGTTGGAACAAGTCCAGAGGAGGCCACGAGGATGATCAGGGACTGGAGCACCTCCTGTATGGAGACAGGCTGAGAAAGTTGGGGCTGTTCAGCCTGGAGAAGAGAAGCTGCATGGAGACCTCAGAGCAGCTTCCAGTGTCTGAAGGGGGCTACAAGGATGCTGGGGATGGACTCTTCATCAGGGACTGTAGTGACAGGACAAGGGGTAACGGGTTCAAACTGAAACAGGGGAAGTTTAGATTGGATCTAAGGAAGAAATTCTTTACTGTGAGGGTGGTGAGGCACTGGAATGGGTTGCCCAGGGAGGTTGTGAATGCTCCATCCTTGGCGGTGTTCAAGGCCAGGTTGGATGAGGCCTTGGGTGCCATGGTTTAGCGCGAGGTGTCCCTGTCCATGGCAGGGGGGTTGGAACTGGATGATCTTAAGGTCCTTTCCAACCCGAACTATTCTATGATTCTATGATTCTATAAGAAACCCAGAGAGGGGCTTTGGAAAGGGCCTGCAGGGACAGGACAAGAGGGAATGTAATCTATCAGAGGGGAGACTGAGATGAGATTTTAGGAAGAAGTCTATGATTCTGTGATAGTCAGGACTTCAGAAATCTCTCTAGAAGTCAGAGCAGTCAGATTTTCACACAGACATCTGCCGAGGATTCAGATTCCTGAGCCACAAACTCTATCTAGCCCTCAACTGAGTTTCCAGATTTTTAAATGAAGGCAGGAACCCACCAGCTCTTAGGTGTCATCTCCTGTCCCCTCTCCTTGAATGCATGACATTGGCTCCTTAACGTAACAAGTTCTTGGCAGTGATGTTAAGCTTCATTTACAGAACATCACAATGGTACCTAGCAATATCCCAGTCCACTGAAGCATATTTCTCTCTAGGGACCTTAGCATGAAAAGGCAAAGCTGTTGAACAGAAGGCAACATACCTTCCTCTATGTTTAAATCCAGGTACATATCTGCTTGCAAGGGCAAGAAGCAGAAAAAGCAAGTACGACCTCAGAGAAGAGCTCTGTCACTTCATCAGTTACCTTCTTCACACAGTAACAGCTCTCTGAGCAGCTGACAAGGCTGGATGTGTTGTACCAAACTGCAGTGCATTTAGCTGCTGGAACTATATAAAATCAGTAATTTAGATGCAGAAATAGTCATAAACAGTAAATTTAGAGATTGACACATAGTTGAAAGCTGTTCTACCCATGTCAGAGAGTACACGGCCCAAATCCTTCATCCCCTGTAGTGAAGAAAGGATGCAGAGGAAAGTGTTCTTCCCATAAATTAATACTTGGTTACACATCAAGTCCCAGAGCGATTAGCAGCAGGAGCCCCCACATCTTCTGAAGGTAACTAGATGAAAATAAAATGCATCTCTAGCTTCTGAAATGCACCTTTCTCTTCCAACAGCTAATATGGAACATGAAAATTAACTCAAAGCTCTCAATGGCTTTTGCATTTTTCACTCTGCTTATCTGGAGAGAGAGGTCAGAGACAGGCATTGCCCATGATGCAAACACTTGAGTATTCAGGGACAACTGTCTGTATTTTGCTGTAAAGCCCTGCAGCCAGCAGGTCTCCTGGTGACATCAGTAGGGTCCAACAGTAACTCTTCAGTGGTTAAGGGTTTCTGTTGGTTTTCCCATCTGCACTGCCAAAGCATGGAAGGTCAGAAAAGACTTGTAATAGACTTGGGAAAACTCTGAGGCTCTCCTCATCAGATGGCAATTCAGCCAGGCTTATCCTGGGCTCAACCTGCAAACAGTCCCTCGACACAGACCAGCAAACACAAACCATGTTCCCTTAACCACCTACACATAGACCTACACACAGACTGTTCAGTAAGAGTATAAAAGCATTGCTGTCCTGGTCTGTACCATAAATGTTACTATTGGTACAAAAATTACTATTGGCTTTCTCCAAACCCCAGATGCTTCCATTCAGAAAGGCCCTGCTGCACACAGCAACATTTGGCAGAGTATTTTCTTTCTATGCTTGTCTAATTTAAGACAACACTGAAAACCTTACATGCAACTGCAAACAAGTAGAGATGCAAGTTCGGCTTCAGCACGTTTTGAATCATCGACCAAACAAGAGGAACCACTGTTGGGTTTAGCTCATTCTTCATTGATTAGTCAGAGGCAAGAATTCTCCAGCAGTGTGTGCCCTCAGCACATCAGTACAGATTATGTTCACAGATACTCTGTTTAGATAGCACTGTGTTAAACCCCAGCAAATAATATGGTCACTGAGATGTGCGTGGAGCCCTTCAGGAGGAGCGCTGCTAAAACAATCAGGTAATGACATGAGGAAGCAGTGGTGAGCTGCACATCTTGATTCTTCCCAGGCACAAAAGCTTCACTAGGGCTTGCTCTTTATCTCCGATTTGTTTGGGAGAAAAAGAGCCATTGCTACACCATGCTTCCTCTATCAGAAATGTCAAACAGTTTGACATCATTTTCTCCCCGTGCCACTCAGGAGCTCAGAGTAACAAAGGAAAACACCAAGCTCTCCATGCAACAGACAGAACCGTCACTCTTGAAGCTGTTGTTCTTCCCACAACAGCTATTAGCAACCACTGTAGCTGCAGTGAATTCTCATGGTTCAGAAAGGCTCCAAAAGGTCCACAAAGCCCACGGTCTTTATTTAAATCTGTCAGTAAAGCAGCTAGAAATAGATGTCCCTCTGCTGCTGCTGCTGAGATTACACCAGTTAAACTAGTAGCAGGTAACAAGAGATTTCCTCAGAACTCTTTCATAAGCAACTTTCTGGATACTTATTACCATGACAGAGAAAAGTGAGAGCCTGAGAAACTCAGCTGACAGCACAGCAGACCTTTGCCTCAGGCAAAGCAGAATGAATTCCCCTCGTTGGTGATTTCTAGCCCAGGGCTGTGTCTCATTACTCCTGCCCAAGCCAAGGTTGTTCGAACTTCAGTGTCAGTTGAGCAGCAGACGTGCCTCTTGCTGGCGCTGCTCTGTAAGCAGGAGCTCTGGTTCTGTTCAGCTGGAAATCTGGTCTAATGTAGAGAGAAGTGTGGAAAGAAAAGAATGTTTCTGGAATGTGGACCATTACAAGACAGATTATACAAAACATAATGAGAAAGATTATAGTATCCAGAAAAAAGATTGAGTTACATCCACCAAGCAGTGTTTGCTCAGCAGCAGCAAGGATGAGTTCACAGAGTCTGTCCTAAATAAGGATGACACGTAGGTGAGGATGTAACTTTTGCCTGGATAACCTGAATGATTTCTAATTTGTCTATGTCCTAAATAAGAAAATAGAAACACCATATACACGCTGGTTTGTTTTCCTCTAAATTAAACACAAGTTCAACACTGTCACAGAGACTGGTAAAGTTAAATAGCTCAGAAAAAACCTTTTGGCTCAGTGGAAGGAACCTTATCAAGCACTAAGAGGAAAAAGCATTCCATTGCCCTGCTGCCAGTATTCCAGGGAGAGGCAGAGCTGGGGGCTGCAGCCTGGATCAACCAGCACTCACACTTGGAACCATTGTGTGCAGGAGCCCATGGAGAAGCAAAGGCCCCTGCAGTCTGGGGAACCATGTCTGACTCTGGAAAAGGGACCAAAGGGAGCCTTAGGGAAAGATCATTCTGGAACCAACATCAGCCTGGATAGAATCAGCACCTGCTGCTGTTCAGCAGGGTTTTATCTTTTGTTTTAATAGAATGGTTTGGGTTGAAGGGACCTTAAAGCTCCTCCAGCTCCAACCCTTGCCACGGGCAGGGACCCCTTCCACTGGAGCAGCTTGCTCCAAGCCCCTGTGTCCAACCTGGCCTTGAGCACTGCCAGGGATGGGGCAGCCACAGCTTCTCTGGGCACCCTGGGCCAATTAAATACTTCTAATGTATATTTTCTAGTCTGTGCCCTTCCTCAGAGTTTCTATCTGAGACATGGGCTTTGTAAGAGCTTTTTAAGGGTGACAGCAGCAGCCTTGTTGTTTTTGATTCCTTCTTGTGAACTTAAAAGTTAACCCATAAAAGCTCACTGAGTAATGAACCACTTCTAGGAGAAGCAGCTTTTCAGGCTGAAGAGTGACCCTGAACTGGGAACATTTCAGCACAAAATACAGAACACTGGAGATATTAAATCTTCCAAGGATGAGACTCGGGTTAAAAAGGAACTCCTGGAATTTTCACTGGTAGAATTACACTTATGATGAAAGACCAAAATGTTCCTGAGATGAGGGAGTTTGAAACAGGAATTGACTATGGAGACAGGGCCAGACTGCCTTTGCAGGTATCTGAAGAGGAATATTCTTCACTGCCTCAAGACTGTATTTTCACAGCATCCCCTTTTCTTCAACACTAGAAGAAGAGAGAAGCCAACCAGAATATTGAAGAGGACACCACATTAACTGAACTCAGCTCTCCCTTATGTCAGGCTTTTATGATTCCTATAGCTCTTGCTCACCTGCTCATCACCAGTGCTGGTTTTGTCATTCATCCAAGCTCCCTTGGATGCAGCCAACAGCAAAACAAAACAGGAAAACAGAAAAGGGCTGGCTGATGCTCCCTGAAATCCACTCTCCAATGCGGATTTCAAGGTGATTTGTGCTCCCGTTCGCCTTGGTTCCTGAGGATGGGAGGGGAAGCACAAAGCTCTCTTTTGTGTGCTTGGAGCCAAATAAGGAATTAACTTCCCCAGCACGGTATCAGCTCTGAAGCGTTCGGTACGTCAGGGGGACAATCAATTTCATGGCTCTATAAAGCTGATTGAAACCTGATTACACAGCAAGCCACAGGCTCTTTTCTCCAGGACTCACCAATTGCCTGTGCTTCTTAGGAACAAATACTTCCACAGGTGACTTGGGACTGCAGCCGGGATGGGCATTAGTTTCAATCTTATCAGGAAGTTTCAGACATGGGAGGTGCAAGACTAAAGTTAATTGTACCAAATGTTACACAAAAGGAATTATTTGAAGCAAGTTATCATCTAATGAACAGGAAAGGGTTAGTGAACAGGGTAGTGAACAATCCTTCTCCAGTGCTGGACTTCGTAACTAAAGAATGTACTTTATGACCAGATGAATGTGTGCATTTTCCCTCTTAAAACTCAGTTTAAGCCAGGCAATTATTGCTACTTGCATCCTTCCCTGGCCCACTACATTTCACCCAGGAACTGGAAGGAAGCAAAGGGCTTTCATTTTTCCATTCTTGTACTACTTCTTTTGATAGAAGGTTAAGGGAGAGTTAAACAGCATTTCTGCAAGTTATATTTAAGGCTGGCAACATGTGAAAGACTAACAGCCCTGAAGAAAAAAGTCCTTTAATTTAGTCACAGCACAAGCACAGGATGGTTGGCAACGGTATAAAAAGCCATGGCACAGCTCTTGGTATGACTATGGAATTTAACCCAGGGAGACCCCAAGAATAAAAGAGCCCCATTTGCTCTGTAACCTATTACTAAGAGTCATATAAACATGGAGCTGATTAAACTTGAACACAAACACAGACACCACATATACAAGACAGGATATAACATGATCCTATACCCCATACCCAACCTTTCTCTTGACCAGGAACAGGGAGAGTAGTGCTGAGAAGTTTCACCTAATCTCCTTTTTCCTGTTCATATTTCCCTGGGGCTTTATTACTTCTTGTTTTCTATAAATAAAACCAGATTTCATATCTATGAAAAAGGGAGTAGGAACAGAGTAGGTAACAAAGCAATTGGGAGCGCCTCAGTAATGTATTCAGGCCATTAAGGATTTCATTAGGTTTACTAAAAGGTCATTAATGATAAAATATCTTCTTTTATTTTACCTACTTTCTAAACATTATAGTCTACTCTGCCATTCAAGCTTGCACCCCACTGACATTAATTAGCATGCTATATATTAAGGAGAGTTTTTAATGAGCTGTTATTTCATATTATTTTATTGGCGAGCCTCATTGTTCAGTTTAATAGCAGAAAATGACAACTATAGGAATTGCTCTGATAGGAGTGCGGCACTGAGGCAGTTATTCCAGCTCCGTACTTGGGCCTCAGTTAGTTCCTGACGCTGAAAGCCTCAGGGCTGGGTGGCCACACTACACTGGGCGTACAAGAGCTGTGGCCAATGAACAAACTCCCAATCCAACACACAGCAGGACTAACAACAGTTCTCTGCTTACTCTACATCTGCTTATATCTACATCTACAACAGAAACAAGACCCACAACCCTACAAAATGGATTTGCCACATTTAGAGATAAAGCATCAGTCCTAGCTACTACTGTAGATGATAATGTAAGACCACATATTTTCAGCCACTTAAACTATCCATTTGTGCTTCTTTTCCAAGCCAAAACTCTGCCTCACACTAAGTTGCTTTTCACCACTTCAGACACAAGCAATTGAATTATTTGATTGAACTGAATTATGATCAATTATGATTAATTAACTGAATGATGACTGAATTGAATCAAGGCCAGGTTGGACAGGGCTTGGAGCAACCTGCTCTAGTGGAAGGTGTCCCTGATCATGGCAGGGGGTTGGAATTAGATGAGCTTTAAGGTCCCTTCCAAACCGAACCAATGTGGGATTCTGTGACTGAATTAGAAACAAAAGGAAGTGAGTTGTTCTCCCTGTGCTACAACCTCGCAGCAGCCATCAGCCTCCTAAAGCTGTTCAGTCCCTGCTGCCAGTGATACTGACACCACTGGAGCAGCAGAAAGCAGAAACCAGGCAAACCAGTAACAAACAGGGAGGGCAACAGGAGAAGGCAAAAAGAGAGGCAAGGGACTCAAAATGACAGAGGTTGGTAATGAGAGTAGGGCTCAGGAAAATAAACCCAAACCCACTCTGTGCACTGCATGGCAAGATCCTAAAGACACGCATAGAAAGGACAGCAGTAAGATTAATTTCCAATAAAGAACCATAATACTGGCATCTGGTCCTTTAGAAAGTGAAAACATCACCTTGACTGGCCTTTTCTCCTTTACACAGGGACTCAGCTGCACCAATTAACAGGATAGAGCCACCACCTCTGCCTGTTTCAATCCCATCTATTTGCTGAATTGATACTTTAGATGAAACAGAAAAAAACCATCTAGGAAGGAAGCACAGACCTGTCTCTGTAGTCTG
Organism: Psittacula echo; assembly: GCF_963264785.1. Taxonomy (NCBI): domain Eukaryota; kingdom Metazoa; phylum Chordata; class Aves; order Psittaciformes; family Psittacidae; genus Psittacula; species Psittacula echo. Next base: position 14,069,524 of record NC_137747.1, on the reverse strand, counting down.
CTCCCAATTTAGGTAACTACCACATTCCAGTAAGCTAGATATTGTAACATCTGAGTATGAAACTGTTAAAGAGCTTGATATGTACTACCAGAACTGCCCAACTGCACTAGATCTTGGAAGATCAGATGGAAGAAATAGGATTAAGAATCAACTGTTTTCCTGGATGAGCAATACACAGAAACAGCAGGGCTAAAAGAAGAGAAATAAGAGAGCTCAAAATATATTTTTCCTAGAAAAGAAAATAGAGCAATTGAAGGCATAAAGACAAGATGTCTATGTATCTACAAAATCATTTTTAACATTTGAACTTTATTATAAGAATGAAATTGTTGGGGTTCTTTTTTTGTGTGTGGGGAAAAGGGGGAGTTGCTCAGTTCTTATCACTCAGTTTGGCTTAGAAAGAGCCCAACACGTACACTAAAATAATTCAGTTCCTTTTAAAGAAGAAACAGTTTTGTGGTAGCCAAACACTTTCTCATTTGCATGGGATTTATATCACTGCAAGTCTGTTGGCTTCAAAAGAACAATAAAAAGGTAATCAAAGGAAATGCTGTGCTCAAGGGACCATACTATGCTTTTATTTCTGAAAGCTTGATCAAGCACTTTTCTCAAACAGTTGATTCATACTATTTATATCACAAGTGTGCTGTTTACCTGGAGGTTGTCATCCCATTAAAAAACCCTGACATCTGAGTTTCCCAAAAAACCCCTCTCATTTTCTCATCAAGATGTTACTGGAAATAATAGGATTTAAGAGAGCATCATTAACAAATACTTCCAAGTGAAGTGGATCTTGCAAGTAACTGAGCAAGTAACACACAATTAAGACTCCTATATAATTTGAAGAAGTTTGTTCAAAGCTCTTTATGGTGTTTATGCAGAGAGATATCCCTAATTAGGAAATCAAGTCAACATTTCTGCTTTTAAGGCTGTGTTTAACTGGGACAGGATGGGAAGAAACAACAGCAACAAAGATACAGCAGGTTCTTTCAAGGCCAGGTTGGATGGGGCTTGGGGAAACCTGCTTTAGTGGAAGGAGTCCCTGCCTGTGGCAGGGAATTGGAACTGGATGAGCTTTAAGGTCCCTTCCAAACAAACTGTTCCATGATGCTAAGATTTACTGCCCTTCTCAATTGCCAAGGAAAGATAATAAATCAGTGCAATCAGCACCATGCACTTTGCAAATTCAGGGCTGAAACCTTACTGAGTGGGGCCCAGAACACTTGCAGCAACTAATCAACACGTCCACCCAGTGCTCAGCAAATACCACAGTCAGCAACCATTCAGATGGGCTTCTCTTCAGCAAGCCCAGCCCTCTTCCAGTACAGTTCTGCACTATGAGCCATTAACTCTAAAAGAGTTCACTCTTTTAGAACTCCTTTAGCTGGGTATATACTCACAGCTTACATGTAATTGAGAGGACGATGCAGCCTACTATAGAGCTGACAGTTCCAAACTTAAGCAGATTAAACATGGCCACACAGTTTTGCTGCATCTTTAGATTATTAAAGAATTTTAATTCAACACAGTACAGATGCAGTACAACATTTATTCCTCGTGTCATTGACATTCATGGACTCTGGTCAAACAATATACTGCAGCGCAAGACACTATATAAATCCAGTGTCACAGGAAAACAACATTAGTGCTGCAGATGAAGAGAGAATAATGCCCAATTGTGTGAAGACCATTGTCAAATGCCTGTACAGATGACTCATAAAGCTATGACTGAATATACCATCTTAATTGACCATTTCCTGGGTTTTGAGCACTTAGTATCATCTCTTTAATGTTCTCTTAATGTTCAGCTAAATGCAGCAGCAGCTGCATGGAGGATGGACTTCCCTCAGTGCAGCTTGGTGAGCTGAAGTGAACAAGCTTCGTCCCAGGGGTATCGTGCATCCACAGAATGCAATTTAGAAGCTGTAACATGATTGATTTTCATGGGAACATTCAAAGCCACTTCTCACTGAAGGCAATTTCCCTGAATTGTTATCTTTCCACTATTTCAGCTGTAGAGCTTTATAGGAATCGGCTGCAAGATTCCACGGCTGTTGCTTTCTTTCCCGGGGGAGCCATTTTTCACTCTTCTTAACCACAACCCACCCTTTAAATACCCAAAAAAAATGTCTACACCAAGTTGAGCTCTCAACCCTTTCAGGAAACCTTCCTTTTTGGCTACGCCTTTTAGCAAGGAAGATTTTATCCTGAAAATGTCAGGTTTCCAAATAGCTTAAGGAAGCGCTATAAATAGAAACGCACACGTATGCATGCAGTGAGTAGCTACCACACCAAAAGATCATGCTTTGTGTCATAGTAGTAGGTACTTCCAGGGGTTAAAGAGGGAAGAAATTTGTTTCCAACCTATTGCAAATGCAGGCAGTGCATCCCCCAAATACTGACCTTACTCATGACCCTCTAAGAGGCAGTTCTCATGTATACAACTTCTCACGCTGGGAAAGAGTGAAGCAATGGAAAAGAAATGGCACTGGCAGCTGATGAAGGGCAGACTGCAATTTTACATGGCAACTAAGAGGAACTGTAACCTCGGAAGTGCAATTTAAACTCAAATCCACTGGGATTAGAGCAACTAGGCTCCAAGCATCCCACTGAAGACCTGAATTTGGGTATGGAAGTCCCCTATATTATTATTCCTGGCATCTAAATAGAGATTTAACAGTATTTCAGGACAGTGGCTGAGAAAACTAGCTAGTTGGATGCTGCATCATCATTTTTCCCCAAGACCCATGTGCAACTCACATAGCACTTCATAAAGATGCGAACATAAGTGATTACTAGACTACACCTTACATTGCCTAAAAAGACAGCTTGCTGCTTAAACATCGCCTTCAGGCACGGCTCACGAAAACGACTTCAACAGCCTGAGAGTGTTTCTCCAGCCAAGGAGTTGAAGATACTGTAGCCACCCTTTAAATGCTTCTAGGACTGGAATACCTTATAACAATGCCTGCCCTCAGCAATGTGCCAAACAACAGGAATACCGGGTGGGTTTTTCACTTCTTTCTCTTCAAGGGAAAAACATTCTAAAGCCTAAATTCTGAGAATTGGGTCACACACAAAAAATGTATTGTCAAAGGTGAAAGCCAACATCACCAATGGAGTGCACCTATGAGCCTCCAGCTGCCCAAATGGGCGGTAAAATGCAGATATAAATATGGGGTTTTAACTTACATTTTCAAGATCATAGAATCACAGAATGGTTTGGCTTGGAAAGGACCTTAAGCTCACCCAGTTCCAACCCCCTGCCATGGACAGGGATGCCTCACATTAGACCATGTCACCCAAGGCTCTGTCCAACCTGGCCTTGAACACTGCCAGGGATGGAGCATTTACCACTCCTCTGGGCAACCTGTGCCAGTGCCTGACCACCCTCACAGGGAAGAACTTCTGCCTTATACCTAACCTGAACTTCCCCTGTTTCAGTTTGAACCCATCAACCCTTGTCCTATCACTACATTGCAAGTTTGCAGAAAATATGTATCTGAAGCACTTCAGTTTGGATTATGGAACAACCATGCTTTAGATAACCTTATGTCAACCAAAAGCAGGAAAACTTAAGTGTCAAAGCTGGTCATAGAATCATGGAATAGTTTGGGTTGGAAGGGCCCTTAAAGCTCATCCAATTTCCACCTCCCTAGTCCAAGACCTTAACTTAGGTTTCTTGCTCCTGCTTTCCAATGACAGCATGGGTCTTTCTGCTCTTTGATGGTGGTTTGACTTTACACACATAGGAGGAAAAAAAAGAACAAAAATGAAATCTTTGTTACATGTCTCTGTACACAAAGGCTTTAAGCTGAACTCCCACACGGTATCAGCACAATAAGCGGCATTTCACTATTAGGGATTTTAAAGCATAGCAGCTTTTCAGGACTGGCATAAAAAGAATCCAAGTTGTGGTGCTTTCAGTCTGCCAGGGGACTGAAGGGGAACAGGACTTACTACAACATTATTAGATGCTGCCACTCACAGCTCGCTACAAGAGACAGCTGTAGTAACACCTCTTCCATGAATGTCACCTGCAAAAACAGCTCTGTAGAGCATTCCACTCAAACCAGCGTTCCAGCAAATCCATTATCACTGTTCAGCCGTGATTCTGAACACAGACTGATCTGTTTGTCTCATCTAAGTACCTACACACCCTGGAGCTTCCTGGGGACTTTACTATAACTAGAGCTCTTAAGCTTCCTCTCTGCTGCAGGGCTTACTTGCAAGAGCAGGCTACACATCTCCCTCACGGCTTTCTTGACTGGACAGATCAACTGCAGATAACTCAGCATACACTTGTGCTCTCAGCTGCTCTGCTGTGCTCCCCCAGCACCCCAGAATGAGCTGTACCATCACTTGCTTTCACACAGCTCATACCCTAATCCTTTCAGCATCCTGATTAACTGACTTGTAATTGCAGGAGCTTTCCGAGTTTCTGTGAACAAGAGGTTTCTGCTTTCCAGAAACAGACAGCAATTACATATTCATTTGGGGCTCTAGATGGTTCCTTAGTTTAAAAATCCAGCTCTGGCTGTACCCAGCTGAACACAAGGAGGGTTAAAGCAGTTTCACGTGCAAGGCTATTGCCACCTTTATTTTTACAGTATCATTGTAAAGGATAAAAGAGATCTACATAAGTCCAAAAGGTTTATTAAGTTCCTTCCATTTTGCTTAGGCTCTTCGGAAGTACTCAGTCATTACTGTCCCTGCCCAGGGCAGGGGAACTGAAACTAGATAAACTCAAGGTCCTTTCCAGATAAACTCAAGGTCCTTTCCAACCCTAAACATTCTATGATTCTATGACATTAGTACTGTTCGCTGGGTAAAAACCTGGCTGTGTAGCAGGCCCAAAGAGAGATGCTGAAAGGAGTTGATTCCAGTTGGTGGCCAGTCACTAGTGGTGTTCCCCAGGGCTCAGTACTGGGGCTGGTTCTGTTTAATATCTTCACTGATGATCTGGATGAGGGGATCAAGGGCACCCTCAGCACATCTGTGAATGACACCAAGTTGGGTGGGAGTGCTGATCTGCTAGGGGGTAGGAAGCTCTGCAGAGGAATCTGGACAGGCTGGATCAATGGGGTGAGGTTACCTGTAGGAGGCTCCACAAGGCTCTTGGGGGTCATTTCTGCTGAGGAATTACTTTGGTCCTAGACACACAGCATGAAATCTTAAAATAACCCCAGAAGAGACAAAGGTGCAGGTATCTATGGTAGGCTGGGGATTAAGCAAGTGACACAAAATTTGACGCAGCTACCTGGACAACACTGGAAATACCCTGGTATTTTTACAAAGATTAAACTTCAATTGCAGGATGAGATGTTCCTGTGCAAAGACCTGAACTTTACTGAGCAATTTCAAAACCAGGATCTTCCATTACTTGGAACAGATTTGCCTGTGATACAGACTTAAGAGCCTGATAATTACACTGAGAATAAACAAGTGATGCACAATAAAATTGCTCACCACGCACTGACCGATACCCAGCCTGACTCGAGCAGTGATCCATCCCTTTCATTCAACTCCCCCCAGTTTCTATACTGGGCATGATGTGCTGTGGTATGGAATACACCTTTGGCTAGTGTGGGTCATGTGTCCTGTCTCTGCTCCCTCCCGGTTTCTGGTGCCCCTCCTCACTGGCAGAGCATGAGAGATCGGAAAGTCCTTGATTCAGGATCTCACTGTTTCAAGGAATGTTCTGTATGTATTTTCACGTGTAAGAAGGCAAACATTTCCCTTCCTGACAACCTTCAGGCACTCTGGTTCTCCTGGTGTTTTTAACACTTGGATTTTCATCCCTTTAGAGCAGAGGGAGAGGAGGAAAAGGAGGAAGAGTTCTGATTCGCCTTGACTTCTCTTTGACTTCTGCTGCTGAATATGCACAGAATCATTATCAGGAAAGAAAAATCTGTTTGTCTCCACTGAGACTTGGGCAGTGATATGACTGGAGGGGCAAAGGCACTGTCATGATGCATCACTACCCAAGAGGCACTGAAGTATCTCCATGTAGCTGCTCAGCCAGAAAAGCTACTCAGATTGCTGAAGTCCTTTCAATGAGCTGAGCCTAAGGCAAAATTTTAGTAGGAAACTGCCTCTTTAAAAATTAAAAGGAGTTATTTTTGCATCATTTGACTTGGATTATTTTAAACGTGTTCCATTATAGGTCACCTGTGTTGCCAGAAACATAACGAATTTGCAACTGATTCTCTTAAGATTAATTCCTTAAAAATACAGACAGATTTAGTACATAATTCCTTATACAGACACAGGACAGCTTGTAGTATATGTTCAAAATACTGCAAGGGTTAGTTCTAGTCTAGTACAGACAGGTAGTACGTAACCTGCACAGACTGCCACATGTGTATCAACAAAAAATGACTCCTTATGTAGTCATGGTTATTGCCTGGCTGGAATTATTGAGAGGAACTTCTACTCATTTATGAAGTCTCGCCATATCAAATCCCATCTACCCTTTGTGAGCCAGCTGGAGAGATGACCTAAGAGTCAAGTTACATTTACGCCCAAGAGAAAGTCAGTATCTCTTGCTCACGCTGCAGTGTAAGAGCTCACTGGTGTGAAACCTGCTTCATTTTTCCCATTTGACCATCAATGTGACAGAGACAGGCAGTGTCAGTGAGGAGATCTAGCAGTGACATGTTAGAAGACGTGCTGGTCCAAAGAGAGAAGCTGGAGGGAAGAGGAAAGGAGCAGAACTCACTGGTGATGGCAGAGTGGTTTCTTGCACCCACGCCTTTTCCAAAGTAAGTCTGTACATTCAGTCATCATAAAAGAGAAAACAAAAAAGCAGTTCTTCCCCTCTGCATCAGAAAACGCTGCACAAACCCACACTGAGGATTCCTACATGATCATAAAAGCATCTTTTTCTAATCTTAGTGATAGATGCTGAACCTATAAACCGAAACACAGCCAGCCAGCACTGGTGTTCCACTTTCTGCTAGTTAATAAAAGTGCCTGTACCTTCTCTTCTAGGACTATCGCTCATTTCACATGATCTACTAAAGCAGCCTTTTATATTCCTTCTCCACATATTTGGTGTACCCAACATTATGGATAGTCTCACCAGAAGCAGATGACAACAGTAACGCCTCCTTACCTTAACAAGAAGCATCTCCTTTGATACACTCTAATCACATTCATTAGTTTTCCCCTTCAGCACAGGATGGCCAGTGATCATCCTGTAGCCTGCTGTGTGTTTTGTCTGCAGGCAGGGAGAGCGGTTGGGCTAGACAGATTATCGTTGAGAGATTCAGTGAGAACACTGTAAGACAAGACTTAATGGCTACATTCTGCTGAGCTTGCCAGGAAGTAGTGTGACTTTTGGAAAGGCAGAGAGGAATTAACTGCAGTATTTAGGTATAAAACCTAACTGACGTTTACTCAAAAGAAAAGGAAAAGAAAACTGACCATGGAGATACTGCAGATGAAATAAGGGCAGGAATTGAACACCCAAGACAGGGGGAATGTATGGCTCTCATTTTGCAACAGATCTTCTCTCTTTTGAACTGGAAAACTTTCAGTGATAGCAGCAGACTATCTTGAAGAAGCTTCTCTATTTTAATCAGGCTTCTTTTAGCACCTGCTGAAATCTCAGAGCTCAGGATTGGCTTAAACACAAATGAAAAGGGCCCTGTGGCATGTATTCCTTGACAACAATCTGTTCTCCTCACCTCATAGAGTGTAATGATGCCATTTGTCTCATTTGGAGGCTTCCACTGAACATAGATCTTCTCTTCAAAAGGTCCTCCCTGGATGGATTCCAAGGGAACGGGTCCAGGAACTACAAGGAAGAAAAAAACCCACCAAAAACCTGTGTGAGAAGCTCCCACAGCTCCAGCTGCACACACATCAGAAGACACCAAAAAGCCACCAGACACGAACTGAGAGCTCAAAATAGCTAAATAGATAAAATAAAAATCCCACAAAAAACTCAAGGCACCATCATTGCCAAGGTTCAAACCATATGAAAGGCCTATTCTTAACCGCTGGTTCAAATAGGAACACCCTCATCTAACCACTAAGTGATAAATAAAATCAGAATCCATGAAAATATGAAGCTAATTTCAGTATGTCCTTACTCAAGCGCAGCACAACAGCAGCAGGGAATTAATGTGTCCTTCTCCTCCCACACAATAAAGATCTATCTCCCTAAACAGCCAGATTGCACCTTGGCATAAAGATGCTACTGGGCTGCTCACCTTTATCAATATGAAAGATTGATTTCCTCAGTGAAGTAACAATGCAAGATTTATATTTCATTATGGCTACAAGGCCAGCTAAAAAAATCCACCTACTCAAGCAAAACTTGAATGCTGTGGAAGGTAACCAATAAATGCACTCCCAAACCTGCCTGATGAAAACCCTGTTCATTTTTCTGAAGGATCTGCCATCCTCTTATGTCCCCCTGGATGATATAATGGGCTGCAAGAGCCACTTTCAACAGGAGAAACTTAGGACAGCAATTCCTTCCAGTTCTGGCAGAGGAAGAACTTCTTCTTTAACACATTAGACAGAATGGAGGCTTGTCATCTGTGAGAGTCCTCGAAATAGCTCAGATGGGATAATAACACTTTAAAGCTTTCCATCAGTACTTCCGGAAAATAGTTCTTTTCTATCCAGAATGGAAGAGTTAGCACTGGATGAATTTAGCTTCTGAGACATATATAAAATGCTACATCCAGATCAGTATTAAGAAAAGCTACAGTGTGGAAAAGAAGATGCTATACTTCTTTTTATGGGACAGTGATGTGCATGCACAAGAAAAAGTCAACAAACACCAGAATTTCGTTTGCCCGTATCATAGAATCACGGAATGGTTCGGGTTGGAAAGGACCTTAAGATAATCTAGTTCCAACCCCACTGCCGTGGAAAGGATGCTGCTCTGTGAGTCCTGGATAGTTCAAAACACAACCTCAAGGCCAGGCTAAATGTGGTCCTGGACAACCTGAAGATGTCCCTGTTCATTGCAGGGGGTTGGACTATATGAACTCTGAAGGTCCCTTCCAACCCAAACTATTCTATGATTCTATAGAATTAAAGCTACTGCTGTGTGGTAACTGCTCAGACTGGCATTTGTCATTCCCAAACACCTTGGGGATCCTTGCTGTTTCATCCCACAGCTGTGGAATGGGAATTATTTACACTTACAAATATTGCATAACACACACTATCCAGAGAATCCATTTATAAGTTTCATGGGGCAAAGGGTTATGTTGTTATTTAGAGCTTGGAAATATTAAGTCTTCCTCCCAGCACAAGCAAACCCAACACAACTTACCATCCTCCTCCGTCTGCACAACCAGCTCCTCACTCTCCATTTTACCCTCAGGGTTTGAGAGGGCCAATCGCAGCCTGATGGTCATGAAGGGCCGAAGACCTCGCAAGGTGTAGTGGGATGAGGTTTGGATGAGTTCCTCTGCCTCGAATTTTTGCTGGTTAAACACATATTGGTACTGGACAGTGAGATTGTAGCTGTGGCAGCGGGTCACCGCATAGCCAAAGGGTTCCCACTGCAACGTCAGCTGCCGGGAGCGGATATCAACCACTTCCACGTTCTGTGGTCCATGGACAGGATCTGTGGAGCAAGCAGAGAGGCAAAAACTCATTAATCTGACATTAGAAGAAGTCAGCTATCCAATAATATGCTTCCTGTCAGAGTACTCGAGTATTTCACAGTTCTGAATGTTCCTGTCTTTACAACGTGTAAGTGACAGGGAAATGAACGTCAGAGCCACAAATACATCCTGGCTCCCGAGTTTTCCCTGTCACAGGGCCCTGAATCAGTGGTCATGCTCCTGATTCCTGAATGTGATGAATGTGGTGAAACCACACTGAATCCGACAGTGGCAGCGTGAGTCCATCAGGTAAGTGGTGTGAAAGTCACACTCGCTTCATTCTCAACTAAAACAAAGGGCAGCAGAAAACAACCAAAAAAGCCCCCAGACCAAACAAAAACCTCCTAAGCCCCAGAAAGGTAGGTGATCTACTTGAAAGTGCCCAACTACCCTGGTGAGTCCAGCCCTAGTGATGCAGACATATGGAAATGGCTGCCAGAGAAGGGATGAACTCGAGTCTCAGCTTGCCTATCATAAACCCATTCTGCTCAGAGACAAAAGCACAGGAGTGTAAGAATCAAGATTAGGAGCCTGACTGTCAGACTTCCAACATCCCAGTGTACTGCCACCTCCATTTGCCAAACCCTTGGCTGCTTTGGCGATGGCACATCCGATCAGATCACGCTGCTCCTTGGGTATGTTCTGAGTCATCTCCACCTTCTGCCAATAAAACTTTCCTTTCAGATCCTATCAACGCCTTGGCCCCACCAGCTCTTTATCATCCCTTCCACAGTATGTGACGGAGGTGCAGCTGAATATTCATGTGGAGGAATCATTTTCACCTGCTGTTCCTTAACTTATTTTTAACAGCATAACTCAAATATCCTTTATATAAAGCATAAATGCATGTGCTGCTAGACAGGGGGATACAGAGAATGAAGGATGAGTAAAACCAGTGTTTGAGATCTGTCAGATGGTAGCAATATTACCCATGTCATCCTTTGCTTATCTGACATTTCCTCAACTTGCACAGCTCGTTTGCTTTTTGGCTCAGTATAGATCTATACCGGTTCAGCAGTTGCAGTCATTTTTTCTCCTTCTTAGTAGCTGGTGCAGCGCTGTGGTTTTGACTTTCGGCCTGGGAACAGCGCTGATAACACCGATGTTTTCAGTTGCTGGTCAGAATGTTTACTCTGACCAAGGACTTTGTGAGTCTCATGCTCTGCCAGGGAGGAAGGGAAGCCGGGAGGAAGCAGAGACAGGACACCTGACCCAAACTAGCCAGAGGTATTCCATATCATAGCATGTCACATCCAGGATGTAACTGGGAGCTACCCGGAAGGGCTGGATCACGGTGGGGCGGGGGCGAGTTATTGGTCGGTGAGGTGTTGTATCCTCTTCCCTTGTTATTTCCTTTATCATTATTATTATTGGTGGTAGCAGTAGTGATTTGTGTTATACCTTAGTTATTAAACTGTTCTTATCTCAACCCGTGGGAGTTGCGTTCTTTCGATTCTCCTCCCCGTCCCTCCAGGAGCGGGGGGAAGGAAGGGTGAGGGGGGGAAGCGGACTGCGTGGTTCTAATTTACAGCCTGGGCTTAAACCACAACAACATCTAAGCAAGGGAATTAGAAAATACATCATTTGATGGAAATTTTCCTGATTTCCAGTACAATTCAGTGTTTCGTCTATTTCTGATATTCTCTCATAATTTCGACCTATGAAAGGAACAGAATGTTTTCATGGGAACAAAAAAAAAGTCATAAGGCCTCCAGAATGCTAGTTATGCTTCTTGGAAAGATAATTGAAGTGAAAAAAAGCCTTCTAGTAATTCTTGAAAGTAAAGCACCCATCACACTGACTTCAATCTACTAATGAATAAGCAGAAAATACACTATAATAACCAACATATTCTGTATTATTTCCAAGAAAACCCTAGTGAGTGCCACTGGGAAAATAGCTCTCTTGAAAAGGAACAGAATTCGGAACCTTTATATAGATGCAGCCACTTTTGAAACAGGATGGATATGAAAGGACCAGTGGGCTGAAGTGAGCTACTGGCTTAGGATTCCGTATCAGTCACGTCAATCCCTTGGCATACAGAAAACACACCTTAAATTAGATTCTTCAGTAGCGTGTCAAAGTAATCATAATTTAGAAATTAGAAAGTTTGGATGCATCAGTATACACACATATACTTAGCATTAGCTGATAATCATTCTTTGTAGTCTAAACCCAGTGAAAGAACCTTTCTGTAGATAACTTGGATAGGTAAAAAAGGTGAACAGAAGAATGACTGTGTGAAGTCTCAGCCTCTGAACCCATAGAGGTAAGCACAAACCTCCTTCCAAGCTGTATCGAAAGGCAAGAAAACCAAGAGCAGATGCAGATGCTCGTCCTTCCAAACTCTACACAAAGTAATCCACTTAAGACCCCAACCCAGAATGTGGCTGCGACAGGAAAAACATTTCATGCCAAGACAAGAATGTAGCTGAAGATGGCAATTAACCTCAGGTTAATGCTACACTGTTCTTTAAATTACAGTTATTTTCTTTAAGTCAGTCATGTTATGAAATGAACGGGTAATTTGAGGGTGTTTGGTTTATTGATGTCAGATGTGCTGACTTTATCAGTGGGTAAGGAACAACTCTGATTCAGCATCATCTCACCAAATCAGATGTCCAAAACCTGGACTATGGAAGAATACCTGCAGTTTTTAGCTTGCTCATCTCACATTTGCCCTTTCCTTTCACACCCAAAACTTAGGTAAGTCTTGGAGGATGCCTTGTATCAACCAGTTTCTAATTCTACACAAAATTTATTGTAGAGGATACACCCTGAAGCCTTTCTTGGGTTTTGCAACACAATCTTTTCAATAGAGTACCCAGCCTATTGACTGCAGATGACTTTAGTTCCAAAGCAAGAAGCTAAAATACAGATCACAAACATAGTGCAGAACCACTACACAATCACAGAACACGTCACATTCTCCAAAGTACTCTGTTCAATAGCTCTAAACTGTGAGATTCTTCAGTCCAGTCAAAAAAATGCGACCATGATGCTGTACAGATCATAGTGACAGCAGGCGGACAGAGGGAACATTGAGGTGAGCTCTTAGGCAGAAGCTCTTCCCTGTGAGGGTGCTGAGGCGCTGGCCCAGGGTGCCCAGAGAAGCTGTGGCTGCCCCATCCCTGGCAGTGTTCAAGGCCAGGTTGGACACAGGGGCTTGGAGCAAGCTGCTCCAGTGGAAGGGGTCCCTGCCCGTGGCAGGGGTTGGAGCTGGATGAGCTCTGAAGTCCCTTCCAACCCAAACCAGTCTGGGATTCTATGAACCTCTCCCAGGGACCTCCCAGCTGCACTCTCTGTCCTTAGCCCAGGGAAGCAGATTTCTGACCCAACAGTGATGTGCAGTGTTCAGAGACTGCATTTTCTGCCATCACAATTTTACAGAGAAGTTGACTTTTATGGCTGGTTTTCCTTTTCTCCTTATTGTAACAGATCTCCCTTTGTTCACTGTAGCACTCTTGCTCATTGTGAAGTCAGAAAACCAAAGGAGGATTTAGATCAATAATAACAATTGTCTTTGCTTTATACCCCTCCATCAAGAGAAGAACAGAAAGGAAAGGCAGTGATGGTGAAACCCTGGGGTTTGAACATGAAGTTGAGCAGTGAAGTTAAACAGAGACAATTGTTGCCTCCAGGTTAACTATCTGATGCAGGAGCCTAATTGGAAAAAGTCATTGCTGTCACTAAAGACATGATACGGAGCAGAAGGTGCCCTTACCCGTCTGAGGCCTCATGCCCATGTCTCCTGACCTATGGAGAGCAGGAGACAGTTTATTAGCTGTGCAGTTGTCCACTGATTGAATTGGTTTTCCCAGCAGGTTACAGAGGCTGAGAATGCACAAAGGGAAGAAAAATTAGTGTGACAAGAGCTTTCTGTGAGCCCTCAACTGATGCCTTCTGATAGAGAAAGAGTAGGAAAATAGGTGTGATTCCTGCCTTCTCATTAACACACCCTCACATAAGCTCATCAGCCAGTCACTCCCACCAGAACAGGCCAACACCCCAGTAAGGTCCCCAACCCTTTCTCCTAGGCAGAACTGGGAGAAGACAAGGACAACCCTGGGTGTGTTGGTAGTTGATAATGAGACCAAAACTTGTGATCTTCCAACTACCAGCATGGTCCGTCCTCTCTCTGTAGCCCAGGAAATACTCAAATCCATTTTAATTTACAAAATATAAAACTGGTAGCATCAGAGAAGGGCTGAGAACTTCACAGAATATTTCACTCTCATGATAAATCAAGACAGTGGCCACTTGTCAAACAACAGCAGCAAAACTCCTTATGACGGCAATTAGGATAAACCTTGTGTTTTCCAAGTACATTGCTCTTGTTCTACAGCTGGAAAACCACAGTCATTTCACAGAATCCCAGCCTGGTTTGGGCTGGAAGGAACCTTAAAGCTCCTCTAGCTCCAACCCCTGCCACGGGCAGGGACACCTTCCACTGGAGCAGCTTGCTCCAAGCCCCTGTGTCCAACCTGGCCTTGAACACTGCCAGGGATGGGGCAGCCACAGCTTCTCTGGGCACCCTGTGCCAGCGCCTCAGCACCCTCACAGGGAAGAGCTTCTGCCTAAGAGCTCATCTCAGTCTCCCCTCTGGCAGGTTCAAGCCATTCCCCTTGGCCTGTCCCTACAGGCCCTCATATCTCTCTTTTTGCAATTCATTATATTTTTTAAACAATCTGACAATGACTCCCCTCCAGGCTTCAGATTAGGTCTGAAGCCTTCTCCATCCCACTTTTGTTCCCTATTGCTACTCTTCCTCCTCAAATTTCCACAGGATGAAACAAGCCTAGTGAAACACCTACTCTAAACCCACAGCAAAATAAGCAAAGCAAAAGCATTCAAGGAGTTTGCATTAAATCCACAATTCCTGTGTGTTATAAAACCACCCCTCTAGAGTGCATGCTGTTCACTGTCAGAGATCCTGACAGAAACTGTTCCACAAACGTCCCACATCCTATGTCCTATAAATGGACATTTCAGGATGACAGACAGCCCTGTCCATCCCTGCAGTGCTGTGTGTCTGTCTGTCACAGAGCTCCTTTGCTGAGCAGTATAACACACACACTGCTGCCCATCACATTTCAGTGCTCTTGAATGTGCTAGAAATGCCTTTTCAGACATGACAGATAAAACCATTGATTAAGCAGAATTCGCTGGTCTTTCAGTGCTGTAGAAGTGTTTTGGCTTTGCCCTTTTCTGCAGAAAGAACATCACCCTAATATTTGGATCTCATTTTTAGGGTTTTTTTAAATGAGTTCAGTTCTCATCACTTCTCCAAAGTCAGTGCAGACAAGGCTGAAAGCAGGCAGTTAGATGGAAAGGCATGTTCTGAGAAACACTGCAACAGAGAGAACAGAGAAAGGAAACTGATACAACAAAATCACTGCAGAACAAACAGCCTGTTTGTTGAGGTACCTGTAATCAACTAAATCCCAAGTCATACTCAAATAAATATGTGTCATTGAAGCTGATGAACTAAAATCACAGAATCACAGAATGGTTTGGGATGGAAAGCACCTTAAGATCATCTAATTCCAACCCCCCTGCATGGGCAGGGACACCTCACACTGAACCATGTCACCAAAGTTACTTTATGGCATTCTCTGAGCAATGAAGAAGGAGCCCTGCCATACAGATGAATCTGTTGTAAAGGATGAAATAAGTCAAGAGAATGGCATACATGCTTAGTTAAGTCAGGGTCTGAGATCAGCTAACAGAGTTATGCAGTACCAGGTTGGGCTGGGTTGGAAGGCACCTTAAAGCTCATCCAGCTCCAACCCCTGCCATGGGCAGGGACACCTTCCACTAGAGCAGCTTGCTCCAAGCCCCTGTGTCCAACCTGGCCTTGAACACTGCCAGGGATGGGCCAGCCACAGCTTCTCTGGGCACCCTGGGCCAGCACCTCAGCACCCTCACAGGGAAGAGCTTCTCCCTCATGTCTCATCTAAAGCATGCCACAGTTATGATCGTTTTACTTCAGCTCACAGCACATCTGCTTCATTTTTTGATTGATGTGGTTTTTGGTTTAGTTGCAAAGTTTACTTTGAATTCTGCACTGGAAGGAACCCAAGATACAAAAAAAATAATAAAAGGGAAAATATTTGATACGTTACAAATCTCATCAAGCATCCTGTGACCTTTCAGTAAGCTCCCAAACGTGCCTGTTGCTCTCATAGACTCAAAATCCACACGCTGGCAGGTACCTGAAGTCACACAGAAACCACTTCCCAGCTCTGCTCATGCTCCTTACACCTGGAACAGAGCCCCAAACCTCTCTTTGCTAACAACCGCTCGCTAATGAAGCACAACCGTCTAAAAAGGTATATCAGCATCTGCTTAAATGGATTTCTTTGTCATTATGCTAGGAAGTGGTGAAATGAAGTCCTCTTTCCTTGTACCTAAAACTGCTGTTCCCTAACCAACTTAAAAGTAATAATTTAAACCCACAATAAAGGGTAATTACTGGTTTTATTAAAGTCATCTATCATGGATACCCAGAGCAGTGGCACTCCATGGCTGGGAACAAAATGTACATTATTGAGCATTTTGCTAGTTAAATACAAAAGCACAATTAAATATGCTAATGAAAGTGAGATTCCAAACCAGGTAAACTTGAGGGCTGTGTGAAGCACAAGTAAAATGTGGGGTTTTTACAGACTCATTTTATTATGTATAAATTTTAACTATTTATTTTCCAACCATGCGTGTGCAGTTATTTTTATTGCCTCTTCCTCTGTGTACAGCTGTCAGCTTCAACTGGAGTAAGTGGAAGAGATCAGAATAACATAGAAGCTAGTTCCTGACAAAAGAGAAATTACTGCCATAGAAATAAGTAAGGCAATAAAAATAGGAGGGGAAAACAGAGGTTCCTCCACCCAGCCATGGGTATGTTGAACTGTTCTGAGCAGCAGAGAAAAGCATTGCTATTGCAGGTGGGCTTTCTCACATTTGCAACTATGGCTTTCGCTGTGTAATCTGCAAGAGGAATTCTCTGTGTTCTCTCAGAATCCTGACTTTCAAAAGCAAAAAATAAATATTGCCAGATCTGCTTGCAGCTCTAGCAGAAGAAGCTATCAGTTCATGACACATCAGCTTTGTGGGCACTAATGAAATACCCTCATTGACCTACACCGTTTTTCTCAGGTTCAGGAGCAGCAGTAACTCCCTTTTGCATCACTGATGGGGAGCTTTACGTGAGGAATTTCCATATGATGGGCACTCACTGATTCCATGCCCTTGATGACACTTGAAGGGATTTTTGTGGAATCACAGACTCGCAGCCTGGTTTGGGTTGGAAGGGACATTAAAGCCCATCCAGTTCCAATCCCTGCCACGGGCAGGGACCCCTTCCACTAGAGCAGCTTGCTCCAAGCCCCTGTGTCCAACCTGGCCTTGAACACTGCCAGGGATGGGGCAGCCACAGCTTCTCTGGGCACCCTTAAAGCTGCTCCTAAGCCATGCCTAAAAGTTGGGAAACAGCTCATTTATTCACATCAAGATTTTTATACTTGAGGATGGGTTTTTCCTGGGTGAATTGAGGCTCTGGCTTACTGCATGTAGAAAGAAAGAAAAAGAACTGATACGGAAAAAGGCAGTGTGTTTTGTTTGCTGCAACTATGGTTTGATTCTCTGCTGCCATGGCTTTAACAACAAGGCTAGAAGGAAGTAGATGGGTATTCATGTATGAAAAAAAGCCTATGTTTTTAACAGAATTAGGCAGCTGAGCTCATTTCCACCCCATTAGGATCCGACTATGAGACAGTGCTGCCAATGAAAGTGCAAGAGATTAGTTTTCCCCTCACTAGCTTAAGCAATGCTCTGGGCACCAAATACAGATCACAACACTTTTCAGGGATATTGCAAAGCTCCTGCAGGGAACTGATCCAGATCCTGCCTTTCAATTTCTCAGCAAAGCCATTTCCACACAAATGCACCACTGTGCCCTGAAAGAGTCTATTTGGAAATGGAAAGAGAAGAAAGGAGGGAGATGCTTATTGGAAATCCATTTGCTGGAAGTGAGTTAAGGAAAGCTGAGAGTTTCTAAGAAAAGATCTGTTAATATGTCACTGAAACATTCCAATAACTCCTGCCACAGTCTGGCACCACTGGGCTGCGAGTTGTGACAGCATTATGGGGAGCCACACTGTTTGTTCACTTAATATACCACTAAATCTACATGAAGAAAATACTGTTCCTAATTTCATTTTCCTCTAATATTCCTATGTAGAACAAGTGCTGAAAAAGTCAGTTTGATGGTTAGTTGTCCTCCAGCTATTAATGATTTCCTTCTGTTCAGAGCAGAGGGCAAGAAAGAAGGGCAGAGAGAAAATAGTTCCTGCTTTGCTATTAAAATAACACTAATCCTACTGGAAATGTGTTAGCATCTGCTCCCCAGACAGTTATAAGTTGTCTTGAGAAGCAGAAGATTAGAAACATCAGCGATCTCCAACTGGCATCCATTCAGCTCTCCTCTCTCAGGATTTACACAATCACTTTCTCCTCCCTCTTCATCTTCAGAAAATCTCGTATGAAACTTAAAATCCACAAGCGCTACAGCTACAGTGTGAAGCAACCAAGTGCTGGGTCCTGTCAGAATTAAGGTGGCATATACAATGGGAATTTTGTGTTATCTGTGCCTATGCACCGTGCCCAAGGACTTCCAGAGATTTTTCAGTGTCTCTGCTATCAAGGACTCGGGAAGAGCTCATCACCCTCTGCAGTATCCTGGTGCCTTAGGGCACCCCAAGCCTCCCTTTGGGGGTAAACCCACGCTTTCAGACCATCACAGTTCCCAAGCAGCTCCAGGCTTCTTGCCCATGGACCGCTCTACTGGAGAAGTGTTCTTCCTCACAGGAGCACTTCCTCCCACATGTACACACACATAAAGTAAACCAGATGTAAGTGCCAACACAGCCTGTCAATTCAGTGACTCGCTGATGGTCTGACCAGCAGAGAGCAGTAGGCTGCAGCCACGTATGTCTTCAGCTGTGCCAATGGGCAGCAAAAGAATCCCAAGACTTAACTTTGCTCATGACTGAGAACATTATCTACTTACATGTTCTTCTATTCCTTTACTCTTCCTTGCTCCATACCCTCCACTGCCACTGATCTTCTGCCTACCTCATCCCAGTCTTTTCTCCACTCCAGCACTTACTGCATTCTCAAAGTCCTCAACTTCATCTGCTCCCAAGCCTTCTTATTCCATCCGAGTTGCCAGCCCATCCCAATCCACCCTCCAACAGGGACTGTAGTTCCTCATCAGCCTGTGTTCCTGATCCCTATCAGCTGCTGAGTCTTAGTCTCAGACCTTGCTCATATCTTCTACACTCACCCTAAAAAGACAACCCAGCTCCCTCTCCTGCTCTTTGTGCCCAGCTGCCCTACACAATTATTTTTCTCACCTTCTGCTCCCAATTCCTCTCTAAACCTACTTCCCCATTTTCTTTCTGCCAACACATTGCATCAGCTCTAAGTTCAAGCCCAGCACATTTCTCCTTCAGATTGACTCAACATGGTAGGGAAACCATTTTTGCTAGAGGATTAAGGTTCCTTTAGCTTCTAATATCTAATTTAACCTTGGACAGGACAAGAGGAACTGAGAGCAACTGCAGTCTTTTGAAGGCTGTGAACTTCGTACTGGACACATGGGATACAACTTTCCCATTTCATCTAATTCAAACACAGAAAGACTGTGGTGGGTCAAGCCTTACCATAGCTGCACACAAGACAGTAATGTTCAACTTGCTTTCATATTTGGACTTTAAGAACCTGAAACATGGATTTTTTCTCTCTTTTTGCCTATCAGCACCTGACCAAAGGTGAGGAGGGCTAGCAAAATACTTATTAAAGAATGCATATGAAATTGCTAAAAATAATAATAATAGATAAAAATACAAGATAAGATCCAAGCTCACTGGAAAACGCTGCGGAGAAAAGGAATAAAAAGGACCAAAGATTTCTCTGCCCACCACAGAGGATGATGTGAAGATAGGAGAATGCTCACCAGGGGCAGCCTGTCTAACAACTGCCTACTCTACTACTATGTCTAGTGGAAGCACCAGATCTTTGCTTTCATCATACTTCACAAAAGAACACAAAAATAAGAAGCCAGTAACTGGCTATCAGCACTCAATGAAGAATTAGGGTGTCAACCAAAGGAGGTAAAAAGCTGTTGTTGTTTTCTGTATCTAACCTTATTCACTGCCTACGTTCTCCAATCTAGATCCTGCTATCTCTATTAAAGACTACAAGACCACCTAATGGAAAGCTAACAGCCTGGGGAAGTGTTAGGTACCAGCACACTCATCAAACTAAATTCTCCTGTGAGAGCAGGTTATTGATTTGTGTATTTGACTCTCTTTGGGATTATTGTTCAATTACTTTTATCCTGTGAGATGAAAGCAGCTGAATGGAACATCAAAAGCAGACCAAAAAGTCGCCTGTTTCATTTTTTCTTTCAAATCTGCATAACATCCATTACAGAACTGATTTTTAAGAGAGCCCTCTGAGAGCAGCAGTGGAGGGTAACTCCATCAGGCACACAGCTCTCAGACACATCCTCTCTAATTGTTCTGGCTGCAGACAGAGTATTTCCTATAGAGCACGCAATTTGTCCTTGAGCAAATGATGGTCTGTGGGATGTATCTGACTGCAGCTCCTTTTATCAGGTGAGCTGCTTGCTGCCTGGTGATATGATTAGTAATTTATCACAACTTATAAATACAAACACATAATTTCCACTATATCTATGTATAAATACAAATACAGTATATCATTTCCACTACTAACTCTTAGCACCACTGAAGAGCTTAAAGCATGGTGGTGGTCAAGAGACCATGAAAATGTCATTTTGCTGCTCTCCATTCATTCTGCACTAAAAGGTTTTCATGCTCTGCTTGAGAGAAAAAGTAAGATGGTTTTAATTGCCACCCCCTGTTTCCACTGTAGGACATGGACTTGCATCCTTTTCATTCTGCTGCACACATACAGCCACTGCAGCATCTGGAATCAGGGTCCTGCTGTATTGCTCGAAAGGGATATGTAACAAGGAGTTGACTGGTGCACCTTTCTTTTTTTGAAGTGGGCTTAGTTGTGCAGTCATCAGACAAAACTGGCTTCAGTTCCTCAATATGAGAATACACACACTCCAAACTTAAAATTCGAGTAGGATAATCTCATAATGAGCAGGGTACTAGAAAAGTCATGCCTGTGGTTTACATGGCAGGGACATTACAACCATAGAATCCCAACTGGTTTGGGTTGGAAGGGACCTTAAAGCTCATCCAGCTCCAACCCCTGCCACGGGCAGGGACACCTTCCACTGGAGCAGCTTGCTCCAAGCCCCTGTGTCCAACCTGGCCGTGAACACTGCCAGGGATGGGGCAGCCACAGCTTCTCTGGGCACCCTGTGCCAGCGCCTCAGCACCCTCACAGGGAAGAGCTTCTGCCTAAGAGCTCATCTCAGTCTCCCCTCTGGCAGGTTAAAGCCATTCCCCTTGGCCTGTCCCTACAGGCCCTTGTCCAAAGCCCCTCTTCAGGTTTCTTGCAGACCCCCTGCTTTAGGTAATGGAAGGCTGCCATTCAACTTGCAAATAGTACCCCCCTCAGTGATCAAAGCCCTCAATTTTGAAACTCATCATCGAGATGACCTTACCAGCAGCCACGTACCACCCAAGACCCTAAGTGTGAGTGTTGTTAAAGGCAGATCTGCAGTAACACAGTGAATTTAAATAAATACTTGCACTTCCAAATATGCATGTTTGATGAATACCTGTTTCCTCAACTCCAAGAGGAACCATCCATTTTATAACACCAATATTCAGTTGGCCAATAAGGCCATTAAGCTGCAAGCTGCACTCTTTAAGGGGGGGCTGTACCGATGTGAGCAAGACTGTGATTTGAGTTCACAGCCGCATCATGGTCAGCTATAGACTGGACCAGAAAGCCACTTTGAGACCAGGCAGAGAGGGAGCACCGAAGTTCCAGACCATTGCAGCTAGATTTTACTGCATTTAAGTTATTCATCTGCTCCAGCATTATTTTTCTCTTTTTCAACAGCCTGTTGTAAAATTCAGGTCTCTGCAAAGCTGTGTCAGACAAGGCCAGGCTGTAAAGCACATTGGTTTTCTTTTAGTGATGCAATTACATGGGGAATGTAGTCATGAATATTACTAAACTTTAAAATATTGTTTCTAGGGGCAATAGATTTTACCCAAAGAGATACTGGTACTCCACCTCGACATTAAAAATATCACTTTAAAACTTACAGCAATGCATTTACAGTCCATTAGTATGCCTTCGCGAATGTCATGCTTCCAATGTGACAGTCAAATTCCTGAATCAATCAGCCAAACAGAATTATTTCAGTCAGAAATTATGTGAAGAGAAAGTAGCAGAAAACAGCAAAATGTAAAATAACTTTATGCTGTAACTTAAGCAACTAAATGGACTTTTTTGGTGAAATAAGCAGCAGCACACTGTGGGGATCTGCCGCATGGCATGATGAACTGCACAACATCCTGGGTTGGGTTTTTTTCTATAATAGAACAAGGTTTGGGATTTGAATTTGTGATCCCAGTGGTGCCTGGGAGATTTCCAGGCATTCACACACAGTTCCAGGTCCCTGAACACCCGCTCACTAGCTGGTTCTGCACCAGATAAAGGGGCAATGCCAGCATACGCCAAGTGCAGGCTGTCCACACGCATGGTCTGCACTTGGAGTTTTGCTGTTGTGCTCTCTCTCAGCTAAGTTTTCAAATATATGCATCAATCCATACGCAAAACAGGCAGCCCCTAGGTTACTTCAGTTAGAAATTCTGCTCTGGAACATCCTTGTCTGCCAGTCTGACTTGCAGAAATGGCATGGCAGATTCTATCCTAGGCACCAACGGATGTTGGAGTGTACAAATCCCTTCTGCCCTGGCTAACATCCCTTTATCCTACCACAGCATATTCAACATATTCACAAGATGACTCACATTCATCTGAACAGTTTGCAAGTCCTGATGG
Organism: Psittacula echo; assembly: GCF_963264785.1. Taxonomy (NCBI): domain Eukaryota; kingdom Metazoa; phylum Chordata; class Aves; order Psittaciformes; family Psittacidae; genus Psittacula; species Psittacula echo. The sequence continues at coordinate 14,046,869 of NC_137747.1, read as the reverse complement.
CTTTCAGATACAATTGTGGATGAACTCAGCAAGCTATCTCCAGAATGCACCATGAATCATACTGCCCTTCATCTCCGGTATGGCTTTGGGGTTTCATGTCTTCTCTTTGGTTTACCCTCCAGCAACTCTGGACAGGAATGAATTTTTCCTGTAGCCAGACAGTAGTGATGGTACCTTCTATGTAAAAGACAGACAGTGTATGAGACTGATCAGGATCAAGAGCCATCAACTTCCTCTCTTTCCCCAACATTCTCGCAACCTTAGCTGGCCTGTCAGGCAACTAACCCAGATCAACCACTGCTGGTGCAGCACCTTGTCTAAAAGCAAGTAAGATGAAATAATCTAGTGGTCTGGTCCTAGGGGAAGATGGCTGATGGATGGCGAAAGGGCCATCTACCTTTGGTTTCATATTCTTAGTGAAAAATGAAGAGCCAGTAGTAACCAATGAAGTATAAAACTTACAGTCCTGTATATATTTCCAAATGCCAGGAGAAATAAGCTTCTGACTTAAGTGTAGGTTAAAACCAAATAAATCTACTTAGGTTTTAAAGTAGATCTCAGTAACTGTATATATATAAAAAGAAGATTTTACAAAATAATGGGTAGCAATATGAGGCAATGAGATGTGATAGTGCCAAAGATGATTTCCAGATACATGAATTGTACTGAAAACGTTAAAAGCCTTGAGAAAACACCTTGAGGTAAGTTACAGTTCGTAGCAGGCCCATCAGACCCAGCTCAGACCTTTTGTGTGAACCAGGACGATTTTTTCCTGCTTCCTCGTTCCACATTAGAATGTTGCATTTTTAATGTTTGCAGTGATTTGTGACACTGCTGGGTTAAAGCCACTGCAAAACTCCAAAGTAAAACCCGGAGACTCCCATCCTCACACAGATAAACAAGGAAACTGTTGAACCTAAGACACTCATTTTAAATGGGAACCAAAATGTATATATTTTGCTTACAAGATACCCTTTGGATTATATACACAGAAAAGGCTCAGGCTGAGTTTTGTTAAATAGCTGTAGCAGGCATCAACTACCTGGGTAAAGAAAAAGGCACTACTTTCTCACACAGCAACTATGATGTGATTATCAATTAAAGAAAATGTGTATTAAGATGAAAAGGGAATGTATTTCCATCTCTCAATCTCTCTGCCAATGACTGGGTGTCGTAAAAATGATTCCAACAGTGTGTATTTAATAGGAAGCCACATAAGGGTTAATGGAGACTAAACGAACCTGAGAACAGTTTCCAAGTCACAGATTCCCCATACAGCACTAATCTCTTGATATACTTCCATAGCAACTGCTCCAGAAGTACAGCAAAAGAAAAGTTGATGTTATTACACAGGGAGTAGGATAAGGAGATTTCTATTCCAACTCCCAGCAGTTCAAATTTGGAACTTCAATTCTTGTCAGCAGCATTACTGCCACAAGAAGTTCAGAGTCACTTTGAGTCATGCATCCCCACGCAGGCTGCCTCAGCAGAGGCAACATACCCAGCTACGACCCCATGGGGCTCATGGTCCACGGGAGAACAGAGAACAAAGCAACAGCCATTCCCCTGTGCAGGGGCTTCCATCCAGCTGAATTCCTGAGAGCCACCAACAAGAGAGGCTACAGGCCTCAGCTTCATACACCTAGGAACTCTCTACTGCTGAAAGATGAACCTCCAACCCTGCAGACAGAGAGGTCACTGTGCCAGGTGAGATACAAGAAATATTCCTGTTACGTGTGGAATTCTGTTTTACATGCCCCTGCATAAATCATTTCCATTACTGCTACTGCTTAATCCATTTCTATCTAAAGCAAAGCGGCATGCAAAGAAGTGCTGATACCGCAGCAGTCTTGGGTGATAATGTGGAGAAACTACAAAGCAATGAGGAAGTTCCTCGCATCGAGTACCACACTGTCAAAGCATCCACACATCTGATAGCTTATTAAGAAAGCTTCCTTCTTTTTATTCCTTCCTAGAGGAAGGAGATTTTAATCTCCAGTAATGAGGATGCAAAGCAAGATGCTTGCCACCTCCGAGGTATGCTCACCTACTTACCCATACCAACCTAGTTTAAAGTGCATAGATTGCATATACTTGTACTGCAGCCACTGCAACTTCATGTACTTTTCAAATGCCACTGGAGAAATTCATTGCATAGGGGGCTGTTTTGTCCTGCTGAATCCCATTCTCTTCTGGGGTATGTTTCTAAAAGGTAGTTTAAACTAACTTGAGTGCTTGTCCACAAACAGTAGGCAATAATAGTATCAAAGAGAAATAAAAAGTGCATAGTACACTGTAAATGTACAGTCCATCAGCCAGAAAATAAGTCATGTAGGAAGAAAGAACCAGAAATCAGGAACCAGAAATTTTCACATACAGGGTTAATATTCTTGTGAATATAATCCTCCTATCCAAGATGTGACAAATCCAGATGGCTTTGAAAAGTGAAATAAAGCTGCAGTGGACAGCACATGTCTGGTGCATTTATTATAAGCAGAAATTAATACCCAGGTAGGAATAACCATAAATCAGTCTTACTTAGCTCATCAGCTGAAATACCAGCCTTTACATAAGAATACAGTTTTGGCATTTCCAATCTCACACTTCATTGTGATAAAAAGCCAGACTTGTCACTAAATCCTGGTCTGCTAATCAGGAAGGGTGGTAAGCTGAGAAGTGGAGCATCGATCTGACTGCACAGTCTGAAACAACAGCACACAGGGAGGGCATCCTGCTCACAGTGCACGGACACCCATAACCATCATAGGAGCTGGGAAGGAGAAGGAGCAAGTATTATCACATAATTACAGACTGGTTTGTATGGGAAGGGACCTTAAAGCTCATCCAGTTCCAACCCCTGCCACAAGCAGGGACCCCTTCCACTGGAGCAGCTTGCTCCAAGCCCCTGTGTCCAACCTGGCCTTGAACACTGCCAGGGATGGGGCAGCCACAGCTTCTCTGGGCACCCTGGGCCAGCGCCTCAGCACCCTCACAGGGAAGAGCTTCTGCCTAAGAGCTCATCTCAGTCTCCCCTCGGGCAGGTTCAAGCCATTCCCCTTGGCCTGTCCCTACAGGCCCTTGTCCCAAGCCCCTCTCCAGCTTTCCTGCAGCCCCTTTAGGCACTGGAGCTGCTCTCAGGTCTCCCCTTCAGGAGCCTTCTCTTCTCCAGGCTGCCCCAGCCCAGCTCTCTCAGCCTGGCTCCAGAGCAGAGCTGCTCCAGCCCTCGCAGCATCTCCATGGCCTGAATTAAGTTTGAAAGTGCCAGGCTCCTGAGATGCCAGTTCCGAAACTAAATACAGCAATAATGACTAACTTGATCATGAAGCAGCTCAAATGCACAGCTCAGCACTTGAGGCTCAATTCAAGAACAACATGGATTTTCTATGCAAGTAATCATTATATATGCATAAAGATCTACAGGATTCAGATGGAAAACAGATCAAAAGTGCTTCAGCACATTAATACGGTAAGAGTTTTACTGGGAAGTAACTGCTGCAATTGGGATCCAACTATAATTGTACTCTGAAAAAGGCAGACCTGTGTATTTTCACCCACAATACACTGAGTCTGTTGAAAAAGGATCTAAGAAACTTGGTGCCTGTGCTTTGAACAGAGGCATGTGACAAGGGGTAACGGGTTAAAATGTAAACAGGGGAAGTTAAGATTGGATATAAGGAAGAAATTCTTTACTGTGAGGGTGGTGAGGCACTGGAATGGGTTGCCCAAGGAAGTTGTGAATGCTCCATCCTTGGCGGTGTTCAAGGCCAGGTTGGACAGAGCCTTGGGTGCCATGGTTTAGTGTGGGGTGTCCCTGCCCATGGCAGGGGGGTTGGAACTGGATGATCTTAAGGTCCTTTCCAACCCGAACTATTCTATGATTCTATGTGAGATCTAACACATTTGATAACAAGTCTGCAACTGCCTTTTCTTCTCTCATTTTGTGCCTAATGCTTCAAAGGAAGGAAAAAAGAACACACCAGATTAGCTGCTCAGGATTGTGCAGAGAAATTTCATTCTTGGAATAGGTAACAAGGGAAAAATCTTGGTTTTTTTCCCCTAGAACTTTTAACTAGAGTACTGGAAAATACTAAAATATCTTCAGTCTGCTATCCATCAGTAGCCCTAAGTGAGCATGACATGCAAAAAGGGACCACTGTAAAGGCTTCAGATCTCAATTTGTACCTGTATTCAGTAGGAAAAACTATTCCTCAGGTTGAGCAGGACACAAAACGCTTGTCCCCCGATACAATAAATATTGTACTCACAGTGTTAGAGACAGCTCTTGTGCTTCATGCTTGGAAGCTCCCAACTTACCCTGACACCAAGACTGCAACTTGATGGTATTTCTGTTTCATCTCAAATTCCTGTAAAGGTCAGGCAGCTTGGGAACATCCTGCTGCGGAATCAGAAGCAGCAGAAATATGCACTGAGCATCTGTGGGGATCTTCTCACCTTTCAACGGTGCTGAACCACGCGAGAGGTGAGGGCTCTGCCTTGACTACTATTGGAGTAACTCCAGTTTTAACAGGAACAGCTCTCGGGTCAGTTCATGACCAGTCATTACAGAGCCACAGCAGGAATGAAGCGGCCTCTAACAAGGAGCCACCACTGAAAAAGAACTTATGCCACAAGAAGCTGTGAAGAAGCCTGCCTGATGTATTGTATTTGTCACTGGAGAACCGATGTCCACGGAGACTTGTCTATAGCTGGCCAGAGACAGAGGGGAAAAACTCTAATTCAGTAGTGATAATCTGCTTTTATCTCTGCACTTTCTGTCCCTAGTCCAAACCTGCAATATAATCAAGAGGGAATAAAAGGAGTTTTCTTTGATGAGCACGTAATGGTGATGAAAACCACCAGAAGCCCTCTGTGAGGATGTTATTTTGCCCATAGCAGGCAAAGCTTTTGTCAGTTGATAATCATAGATGCTGGTGTGTTTATTTTGACCTATTTGAAATCTCAAACAGTTAAAAGAGAATGTGAAGCTTTATAAAAGGCACTTCTGAGAAGTGTTATTCCAAAAGTATAATGGTCCCATTTGTCAAAAATGCAAGTTTGCCCTTTAAGCACAGCCCTAGTACATAAAAGTCTTCAAACTCCTTTCAGAATAGCTGCTCTCCAAGTGTTCAAGAGCTGACAATGAAAACACGCTCTGCCCTGGTTCAGAGGGCAAGCATTTTGGCTTAGCCTGCTCAAGAAGAAATGAAGGTTGATTGTCCCCAGCTCCAGCAGCCCCACTGACTGCTCTTCAGAACGGAATGTGCTCTGAAGGTGTCTTCAGTCTTCATAGATTTTCTATGCAATTAGAAAGAACAGGGCAGGGAAATCTGAGGAAGGAGATGCCCGCGGGAGTGATGGAGCGCAGGATATGCTCCCAAGGGAGAGCCACTGGCAAGTTTCTGAGGTTTCTATGCTGCTTAAGGAACATTTGAGATGGTGTTTTTGCAGCACAGGGTAGGCAACCATGAGGAGAAACTGCTCATGAATCAGCAAATACTTGTGTGTGTTCCTCAGGTTTCCTGAAGTATTTACATCCTTCTATAATCCTAAGAGGAAACAGGTGGCTCTTCAACGTACTTGTGGCTTTTCCAATTACATGCTCAGACTCACAGCATGAGGACTCAGGGTGGGTGGCTGGTTGCTGTGTCATTGCCCTGCTATGGCAGACAGAAAAGCATTGATCTCCCTCTTGGAACAGGAACGTACTGATTTGCTTGTATGCAACTTGCAGCATGGCATTTGTCTCGAATAGTCCTTTTGCGTTTAACGGAACCAACGCAGGTATTTCCATCTGCTTTCACAGGTCACTCTGCATTCAAGTTATAGGAACTTGTATGCACATCATCATAGAATCCCAGCCTGGTTTGTGTGGAAGGGACCTTCAAGCTCATCCAGCTCCAACCCCTGCCACAAGCAGGGACCCCTTCCACTGGAGCAGCTTGCTCCAAGCCCCTGTGTCCAACCTGGCCTTGAACACTGCCAGGGATGGGGCAGCCACAGCTTCTCTGGGCACCCTGGGCCAGCGCCTCAGCACCCTCACAGGGAAGAGCTTCTGCCTAAGAGCTCATCTCAGTCTAACTATGGTACAGACTAAACAATATAAAAGACATGTGCTGGGATACACAGAGCAACTGAAACAAGAAATGTGTCTAAAGTTGTCAATTTTCTCCCAAGGTAATAGAAGACTCTGCAGCCCAGATGTGCGCTCTCTGGACAGCACCAAGATCATTACGTCAGAAACATGACCCAAGAACAATAAATCTGAGGGTTAGGAAGAAACACATTCAAAATTCTTTCATCAAAGGGGACTCAAAGAGTCCATGCAAGCAGCTGTGTGAGGAAGGGTTTGCCTGCACTAGCACCACTGCTTCTACTGGTCCCTGGAGCATGCCTTGGCTATTTCTCTGTTGTGACTGAGCTTAACAGCACTCAAATTTGCTCATTACAAGTTTCAGGAGTTCTGGAGACTGAAAGGACACTTGTAAATTAGTAGCTATTGACCTGTGATTGACCTTCAAAGTGTGATCAATAGAGAGTACCAGAAGGGAAAAGGCTAAAGATTGAAATGCTTGCAAAAGGTACCAATGAGATCGATCACATCACAATCAGAAGTCCTCAAACCACATGTTCCAACACATCTACCTTTAACTATAGCTTTTCCTTACCATTTTAGTTGGCCACTGGCTACCCAAAGATTTGTAACTCCAAATCTGCTCTAAACTGAACAAGCTCAAGTGTGTGGTGCAATGAGCAGAGCACGTGTCATCACACATCGCTCAATGTCACATCCATTATGTGTCCAGGTAAGAGGTTCAGCAGCACAATCACTATTCTTAAAGGAACAAGTCTTGGTGTGATATCTTTCTTGCCCACCCAAATATGAGTATTGCTGTTGGGTCTTGAACATAACAAATAGCAGAAAAGATGACAGAAAATGAGAGTATTGGTCTTTTCCAAAGCAGCATGTGTACATGAAGTTTCAGTTCGAAATGCCTCAGGACCGGAGGTCATTAAGATAATCTCCTCTGCCTTTGTCAAGCATAGTGCAGGAAATGATCTGGCACTGCAATTTCCATGCTAAGCTGAAGTGCCCCAGGCAAACAGGCTACTAATTCTAATACATTTCCCTACTCTGATGTTTAATAGAATTAGTTTGCTGTTCTTCTTTCTTGGTTCCCATTCACCTATTCACAGCTCTATTCCTGGGAACACCCTACATTCTTCCTCCAAGTGCTTACAAAGGCCTATATTATATACTGGGCTTTTTCTTCACTTTCTGCCCTGATGTTGCCCAATAGAGGCCTAAGATGTGTGTCTAATTTCCTCTCCGCAGGCCATAATACCTCCTCCTATTTCCCTGAGCATTTGGAGTGTGAGTATTTCAATTCCTTCCAGTTTTTCAGCACCTCCAAGACAACAACTGATTATTATATAGTTTCATGCCTTGAACCAGAACATCAGCTAAGCCTCCTACCTAATAGGATTGGTAGCTCCAGAAGTTGTATCTGGAATATTATGAGTAAATGTGAAAAAAACCCATTCTAAATGGAAGTGGCACACGAAAGACAAGAGACAAATAAATCAGCTGGAAAAAACTCCACTCTTGCTGATTACCAGCACTTCAGTCCTGTCAGGATCTGCAGCATTCCCTAAGTGCTCTGCCTGCAAAGTACAATGAATGCAACAAATGAAATCATCTTACTTAGGAAAAGTCAGGAAACAATTTAAGTGAGGCTAAGTGAGCAATGGAAGACTCAATTCTTATCAAGCAGCTTTTCTGCCCTGCTTCAGGAAATTCTTGTACACTGGAGATGTGAGGAAAGTATCTGGAAAAGACAAAGGAAGCCAGCAGATATTTCATTCCTGTTGGGAAAGAGGCATTCACAAGCCTGTTTGCCCTTATTTTGAATTCAGTATCACAAATTCTCTGAAAAAAAAGTACCTGGAGACAAATTTCAGTGCACAAATGTAGGCATTATTTTAGGAATATTAGTAGGCATGGAAAAGTGTCACAAATAAAACATTAGCAAATAAATTTAGCAATCAAACACAGAGGGAGATGAGCTGAGCACTAGACAGAGCATTTGCAGAGCCAGCAGAGAAAGGGGAAGATGCTTCAAACCCTGCAGGTGGAAACGGGAGAGCTTGGAAGAGATTTCTATTTGGAAATGGGAAACAAATTCAAATCTCTGCCTTTCAATCACTTACACAAAACCCCTTCCAAAGTCTGTTTATTCAGATGAAGCAGAACTTGGGCCAGAATGAAACCAAAGACATTTAGTACATCCTAAATCTCAGTTCTAATTCAGAACCGGCAATTTACGTCTATGCTGAGATATGCCAGTTTTGCATTAAAAGAAGTGAAATGTAGGTTTCTAAATAAATTTGATCCAACTCAAAAGTTCTTGTGCTGTTGTACGCAACATCCTGGCTTCATTTCTTTCACTGATATTTAGCATCAAAAATGAAGCACACATCCTGCCCTGGGACATGAATTGAGCTCGTTTCCTGTTGAATTTACTTCATCCTCACTAATCACCAAGGAGCACGAGACCCTGCTTCATTCCCATTTTATAGTGTCTAATTCTTATGTCATTGCAAGAGGCTAATAATCTACTTTCTTCCGATGAGATGTTTGTCTCACACTCAAAAATCAGCACATGGTACACATCATTCATCGAAGCAACCAGGAGAGCACACTCCAGTCACCACCATGTATTAATGTCAACTGGAGAGCAATTCCACTTCATCCGACCCAAACTAAACAGACAGGCATCACATCTTTGATGACAGGCAGAACTATCGTCTCTACAGCTCTCATAAGCCCCTACTGACACCAAACTGTACATGGGTATTTGTGCTAGACTGGGAATCCATTACATTGCAGTAATCAGAAAACCAAATCTGAGAGACATTCTGGGGCTGCACATGGGAGCAGAGGGAAATTAAGAACATAAATCCTGAACGAATCAACAGGGGAAAAAAAACCCAACGTGTATAATGGTTTGATTTGTCAAAATATACTACAATGGGCTGGGTTTTTTCCAATTTCCTACATGCCTGTAAATCCAGACTAACTCCATTAGAGCTCTGGTGGGAAGCTGGATGCAAGAGAAAAGACTCTGATGTCGGTTGTTTTATGAAGAGAACACAGAGAATCACAAAGCTATTAAACACCCAGCACTCTGCTCTGCGTAATATCAACCCCAGGATGCTTTATTGCCTCATGTTTCTCTCAAGAGTGGTACCCAGAGAATCCAGTTAAGGTTAACACACCACCATGCACACAGAGCTTGGTGAAGTCACAGCAGCTATCCAGTGCCTCTGAAGGTCTTGAGAGAAGTCTTACAGAGTTAAAGATAAAAATGGCAAGAAAGATGCATAAGCACCCACCTACATCTTGTTATTACATACGAGGAGCATATTATTAGGTGAAATACATACAAAATTGGAGAGGGACTTTTTACCAGAGCATATAATGAAAGGACAAGGGGGAATGGCTTGAACCTGCCAGAGGGAAGATTGAGATGAGCTCTTAGGCAGAAGCTCTTCCCTGTGAGGGTGCTGAGGCGCTGGCCCAGGGTGCCCAGAGAAGCTGTGGCTGCCCCATCCCTGGCAGTGTTCAAGGCCAGGTTGGACACAGGGGCTTGGAGCAAGCTGCTCCAGTGGAAGGTGTCCCTGCCCGTGGCAGGGGTTGGAGCTGGATGAGCTTTAAGGTCCCTTCAACCCAAACCGTTCTATGATTCCATAAAAAGCTGCATGAAGGAAGGTCCTGCAGTTTGACACAGGATTATTATATAAATGCCAAACTTGATATGTAAATTCTTCTTCAATATCCATTTGACAAAATTAAAAGCTATGCTCCAAAGTATCATTTAGTATCGTGCAAGAATAAAACAACATCAAATTAGACTCTTTAGCCAAGTGAACTTTTTTTGGTAGTAATGCTTAGCACATGTGTGTGCTTGTAATTAAATGCTCAATTAAATATGAGCATCTCACCTTAATAATTAAGCAATAAAGACACATCAGGCAATGCGTTTCTGGGTGATTATAACCTGACTTGGGTGGTACGATAAGGAATGAGGCCAAAGATTAAGTGCCTTAAACCACCTGAGAAATTCATTAATACCTAGAAATGTGCTGTCTGGAGTGTTTTGTTGCCATTAAAACAGGCCATTTTATTTGGTCTATTTTTCAGGCTGTGGCTAAGGTGTAGCTGAAAGCTTTTGGGTTCTTGCAGCAGTACGTGTATTGGTGCTGTTAGAGGATCATTTTGGGCTTCACTGTACTAATTTAGGAGGAGATCTTAAAGGGGCAGTGCTGTTTCTAAGGGTCTCAGATGGCTGTAGAATTAGAATATTAGAATTAGAATGCAGAAATTAGAAAAAGAATGTAGAATTAGAAAGCATTAGAACAATAGTGAAAACACCCGTAAATTTTTCTCCCCTTCATCTTGTTCCTGTTGATCCCTTCTTGTACTTCCTTTCACATTCTTCAAAACCCAAAAAATTATCATAGAATCCCAGACTGGTTTGGGTCGCAGGGGACCTTAAAGCTTATCCAGTTCCCACCTCCTTCATGCATTCTACATGAAACAGCCTCTGAGCTTACACCAGAAGTCAGAAACAGCCCCTAAACCAAATGTATTGTCTCTGCCTAAAGTAGAAGCACCACATGTATTTCTGAGCCTCTGACACTGCAGACTAACGGCAAATGAAGATGACAATGACTGTATGAAGGCACTGCAGAAAACCCACTGGATTCAGTGCCTTCCACCAGCCCTGGCCTCTCCTACAGAGCTGAGTTTCTAACCATTGTCCACAGATAGAGGTATAAGCTCAAGATCTTTGTGCCTTAGCCATGGCACCCCTTGAACTACGTATGAGTTTTGCATTTCAAATACCAACTTCCGTCCCAACTCTACCATCTCTTTCCAAAACACACAATAGACACCTTTTGTTTAACACACTACAGAGAAGGAAACATAAGCTTGGAAAATACTTCTTAAAAGAGATTTTTGTTCAAAGCCCTGCAGTCAGCATAGGGGATAAAAAAGGAACTCTTTGAACAGCTCAGCTGATTTATTTTGCCATATAGGACAGTGAGTTTGATCTTTCAGCAATCATCCATGTAATCCTTGTATTGCTCTAGGATGTGTGATCCGTTGGTTTCAACCCAGTGGGCATTCTTTGAAACAGCACTTGAATGAACTGTGTGTTTTACCTGAATTAGATTTAGTGCTGTTGTGAGCATTAAGGGTAATGGACACTTTTCATGTAGAAAATAATGTTTCATTTGTAAAAGCACGTTGCAGGCCATTTGAGAAAGGAGAGAATAAAGAGAGGAACCTGGCAATGAACAACCTCCTTGGAGTCAGAGACAAAATCCAGGAACATTCAAAAACCCCAAAGTTTCTACTGGGTCCTGCTATATAAAGTCCTTTTCCCTACAGGAACTGCTGACTTTATCACAAACAACAGGAAATAGAGATGTATTTTTATTCTTTCCTGAAATGAACACATATTCTCCGAACTTATCTTGCCATGAGGCACACACTTGGTGTCTGGAAGGTTTTAATTGTACTTGAACATTTCTGTCATCTGACGTCAACTTTTCCCATCTACATAGGCACCGGAATGCTGGGTAGAGCCTTGCACATGAAGCTGTGAGAAAGTTTTAATCAACCATAAGACTTGGAGACTCTGAATGCCTGTAGAGCAGATGAGAACAGCAGTTATAAGGAATTTATGGATGTATGTTGTTAAAGAAAGCCAGTACTTCTTCAGCACTGAAGCTAGTCAGGATTTTATTCATGATGTTCATATTGTACCAACAACTTCAGCTAATCGCTACCAAGAGCCTTTTTAAATCACATCAATCTATCATACCATTTATAATTAAATCATCATTTCCTAATGCAAGTATTGTCACACCTTCAGCTTCAACTACAGTGCAGGCACTTGTGGTCTCATCGTCACCTCCCACTATTGTTCTCTCTGGTGGATACTCATCACATCCTTGTCTGAAGAGCTGAGTCAGAAGCTCCTTCCACTTCACTGTGACTAAGCTCCAGAGAAACCTTTGCAAAAACCCACCTGACACACGGTGTTAACTTACTAAACACCCTGGATCCTTCACCACAGACACCGGAAGGTAAAGAGACACATTTCATTTCAGTGCTCCTTCCCCTCCACCATGACTCTCGACTCCCCTAAGACCACTCACTTCTATGTCCTTTTTCTCACACCAGAACAAAACACCATGCACATTCTTTCCCCTTGCAAAGCAGGGTATAAGAAAGAGGTGATTTTCTCCAAGTTCAGTACATCTGGATAATTGTATTAGCTTCTTATCCCACTGGGACTGAAGAAAAATGACATACAACGTTTCTTGAGCAACATAATAACCCACTTTGAATTATGACACTTCTCCATATACAGTCTGAACAGTCCCAGTAGTTTCAAAATTGCCCTTTTGTCTTTAATAAACATCAAGTATTTCACTATGTCAAATACAGATGTTCCTCAGATTTGTCACCTACTTGCAGTTCTTCTAGGGAAGAACACAACACAAGAAGACCAGCATACAGCTCCTTGTCCTTCAGAAACGAAAGGTGTTTCCAAGCAGCCTCATATTCCTTTGTCTCTAGGTTTTGTGAGACAATCTCTGTATCAAAGCAAATTCAGGACAGATAAAAAGCAGGCCATGAAAAACCTAACAAAAGGAATTTGCTGCACACAAAGAGTTATACTCATAGAAACGAAAGTAAGTTGTGAAGCCTACATGAAGAGTAATGACAAGGAATTTCTTCCCTCCCCTGCAGGAGGATTATAGAATTCCTTAGATGGAAGCACTCCCTGTCACTGCAGTCATTTGGAGCTGTCCCTTTGTAGGCCGCAGCCCTTAGTTTGATGTCCTGCTTTGACTTGCGTGCAACAGATGGGCTTCAAACCAGCAGATATGTTCTTTGTTCTCTGATGTGGAGAAGAATCTGCTAAAATGAGCATCAGCTGATAGGAGAACATTTTTCACTCCTTCTCAGAAAGGTACCAGAAAACATGTTAAACACAAAGAGTGCAGCACTGGGCAGCAGAAGGACATGGAGCAACACTCCACCATGTACTAACTCATTTGGAAAGACATTTCCAATGGCTCTGGCTTGGCACAAGGAACCAATCTCATGCAATCTTTCCTCTTTCTCCCAAACCAATCACTTGTAAACACTCTCGCATACTTCTGACCTAGTCAACAATATTACTTTGCAGCCTTTAAAAGCAATAAAATTCACAGAGGACAGGAGAAGAGCTTTTGAGGTGAGTCAGGGAAAAGGAAATAACGTTTTCAGTCCAGGCAGGGAGAAGGGTAACTAGATCAAGCATCTAACAAGGTTTTAGCATTCACATGAATGCGTGATAAAGGGACACGCAGTGATGGGCCAATCCTAGGTGATGCAAGAGCAGAAAGGAAACAAAGATCACTTCAATTTACCACACCTGCCTAACTCCTGATGCCAAAGAAGTGTTAAATGGATTGAACTGCTTCTGGGCAAGGTTGCACGGGGAAACATAAGAGGAATTTTCTCATTTATAGAAGAAATAGAACCAGTGGATCATGCTGCACTTTGCTTCTGTAGGCCAAGCTGGCAGGGACACCACACTAGAGCCAGCAGCACAACTTTACAGGGTACAGCTATTAAACTGGTATTTCACTGTCAAGCTGTCAAAGCTGTTCCCTTTCTTCTTTTCACTCTCTTATCAGTTTAACAACCACGACTTCCCCTGACACTGCCTACGTGGTGTTGGCGGCACAGAAACGTGAGCAAAAGGCAGACTAAAGCAATTTGACAGTTCTTGGAAGAAACAAGAATTTCAACAGAATCTATCTGAAGCTCAAGCAACTGAGGCTTCCTTTCAAACATCTGGCTTTGGGGTGAGAATCACATAAGCACAAGGCAGGGGTTCAGCAGGACTTCCCAAGGCCCCAGGGTGCAATGCCCACAGCACTCTGCAGTGCATCATGTCAAGGATCACTGGCTGTTGAGCAGCACAGCAACAGCCCTCGATATAAACTGTTGTCTAAAGATAAACAAGATGCCCAAATCATGGTTCCAAAACAAGGGCTTCACCAGATATGTCTCATTTTGTTCTCTCCTCCTGGCCTCAACATTCTCTAGGCACATGCAAACACTAAAGGCTATTTAGCTTTCTCCGATACAAAACAGTTTCTGTTGTTCATTCACATCAAACCGGCATTATACCTCAAAAAGAAAAGTTCCCTTACACTGGCAGTACCAGTGCTGAAGATCTCTATTTTCCAGGAAGAAGTGCTGATGGAATCCCCTTCTGCACCTCCACTGACAAATACAACATCATGCAGCAGCCACAGCTGCAGCGACTGCTGACAGCATCCGAACCTCATTCCATAGTGGCACTTGTGTCTGTAAGAGGTCCCTGTGGTGGCACATAAGCAGTGCTTGCAAGGAGAGGAACTGCTGATCTACACAAGGAGAAGAGACCTTCTGTCAAACTCAGACACATTTAAAACTTCTTAAAGTGTTTTCAAGATGTTTGTCTTCTAATGATGAAAATCTTTCAGGCACAGCAACCCACTGAAGTAACATCAAGGTACAGGTCAAAGTGATGCATGGAAACCATGATATTTCATATAAAATAGTAATGTTTGTCTTTGAGAGATTTGCACAGGACCTTGGTGTCAGCAGTGAGGTAGCAAGGACGAAGGCAAGCCCTAAATATCTGGCCTTGCCTCCTCTGACCTACCAATTTCTTTTACTGTTAGTGCAAATCTCTACATTGGATGCAGAAACTGCTCTAGCAGAAGGTGCCCCTCTCCATGGCAGAGGATTGGAACTGGATGCGCTTTAAGGTCCTTTCCACCCCAAACTACTGTGTGATTCTATGATCCTATACATAAAATTATGTCAAAACAGACTTTAGCTCCTCCTTGGGGAAACAAACACCTGCACTACTAGCAGCTCGGGTTCAGTTCCAGGGAATTCATTCTCTACATTGCTACTGGCAATTTGTACTGCCCAACACGCACATCCAGCTCAGATACTCCTCTCTGCTCCTGCCCTGCAGCAAAGCCATGAACACATCTCCTCCCACAATGTAACAGCGCCTAGGAGCCCAGAAGAATTAGCCAACTAGTAAGTATTACTACTATATATTTAATACTGAACTACTTAATTATTTATCACACACTATTTACATAAGTATATTGACATATAACGTTTGATAACAAAACAAGGTAGTACTAAGACTAGTAATTCAATGAGGCAATCTACTCTCAGAGGCAAAGGGTGCAGGCAACCCCCATAACCAGCTCTGGGATGACAGGTTTCTCCATAGGTTTGAGTGAGAAGGGCTGCTGGCTCTACCCCCATACTTTTAAAAATGGGGGATTTAAGGAAGCAAGTTTGGTATAGTTTGGTGAAACTACTGCTTTGGAATTGAGATACAGAATTCTACAGAAAACCAGGATCTCTTACATGACAGCACCACTGAAACCAAAGAGCATGACTGCAGAGAATCCAGGCTTGAATAACACACCAGGCCCAGTGGTGTGTACTGCACATCCTTCTCTATTTGGGTGGTCTCAAAATCAATTGTAAGGGGCCTAGTATAGAGGGCTCTCTCTTCAACAGCAGTTGAAGCATTTCAGTTTATGGGCAAGCTGTTATAATCAAAGAAATCCTTTGACTTTCCTTGGTTTGATCTTTGATGTTTATGCCATTTGCTGTTTTTTCACATCTTCAAAGGCATCTAGAAACATCTTCTCCAGCCTTTCGGAATTTATTTGTAGAGAAGGAGCAGGGGGGGAAGACAATAAAGGTTGGGTGAATAACCAAGTTACCTGCTGCAAATGTGAGCATCCTTTAACTGTATTTCTCCCAGTCTTCCAGGAAGGAGCAAGGAAAACAAAGCAAACCCCCTGGTTTCAAAGCTGGAGCCACCTTCCCACATCTGAACACCACCGAGCTGGCATGTTATTCTCCGCAGTCGTACTCTTTCACTTCAATGCTGCTGTCACGTAAGAGACCCAGCAGTATCAAAGTAAAATTACAGAAGCATACACCACTCTTGCCAAAGGCTACAGCAATAAAATACAAATACTCTGCCTGCTTTTTATTGTTTGTTTAATTTTAAATATATAGAAAGTGATAACAGAAGTTTTAGCCCATCTATTCTAACGTTATTAGAACTAGCTACTGGATCAGGAAGCTCAGTCAGATTTCTGTTGGAGCACATACATAATGTTGTCTGCAACAGTACAGCATAAGGGTAAAACCAGAAACCAGTGCAAGTCAACAAGGAATATCTCATTGCTCTGCTGCAAGCCATTTGTGTTTGAAGGCTGTGTCAGTCCGAAAGCTCAGGTATTCTCCAGTAAGTCACAAAGGGCAGACTGGCTATTTCCCTGCTGGCTGGCCATAGCCTCTAAAATACCTACAGCTATACCCACAGACCAAACAATAAGATAATTTGGTTTTCTTTTGCCATTTTCTACTTCACAGCATAGTCCTGAATGTTAAAACCATGTATTTTGGTCAGAAGTTATTTTATAAGAAGTACTTGAAACCACGCTACCATAGCTTCATTTGAAATTCAGGCTACTGAATGCTGCTGCTTTCATTTCGCAGGGGAAAAAACACTCTGCAGGTACCACAGCAATCTCATTTCTGATATGGGAGAAGAACAAGGGGAAGGAAGAAATGATTTATGTGACTTTAATGTGATGTGAGGCAAATATGAGATATGATTAAGATATGGTCAATGGCACAAGGGCATGTGAGAGCCCTTATGCTAGCACCCCTTTGTCATATCCCAACACATCACCTTTAAAAATTGGTTTTTAAAATGGGATCAAGTGATGTGAGACCTGTGACTAAAATACATCTCATCTGCCACAGTCACGATGAAATCCAAACAAAACAGAACATCAAAAATACCAGTGTGACTGTGCTACGATGACATGTTCAGATAAGAGCCATCTACTCAAGTAACCCACTTTCCTATGAAATTGTCTATTTTCTTCCCTTTATTTCTTCCTGCCACATAGGCTATTACACGCCATTGACATTTCTTTCTGTTGTAGCTCTAAAGGAACTTGGACATTAATTTGCACTTATAGTAAGCAGAACTGGAAAAGGTCAGCTATCTGAAAAATGCTTTTTGTACTAAATGCCCAGCAATGATTAAGTCTTTCAAAAAATAGCAACAGGAGGAAGAGTTTGGTCATTTCACCAAGCAGCTGAAGAACCCCAAAGCATCTGTTGGCAAACACTTGAGGGAACTGCATCTCCCCAGTGAACATCACTGGAAACGCAATTCCTTCAGCATAGTACAGACCATGAATGTGGATGCTGTTTATAATGCAGTTTATGGATTTTATGAGGTAACAGGCAAAATAAAACCTCACAGAAGTAACTGGGAACCCCTAAAAGTACAGCTTGTGACCAGCAGCCCTCAGAAAACAACCAACCAGCGCTCTCCTCCACAGAGAATCATGATGCATTTTACACCTCTGCACTCTGTGTGTTTCTGGTGATTTGAATTACTCCCTGGCGCAGGCACGTGGATACCAGTCACTGCTCTGCAGCTGAGTGAGGAGCACTGGGAAAATTACTGGGGCTATTTAAAATGTCACTTCTATTTGACAGTACAAAGCCTGGAGCCCATTTCCTCATTTCACATGCTGTACCCTTGATGTCTTCCCTCTCTCCATGAATGCCGGAGCACTCTGCCAACACTTCTTTTCTGGGGTGCAAATACCATTCAAAGGACATTCTCCCCCGTCATTTGTTGCTGCTGAAACCTTTCTGCTGCACTTCAGGTCTGCAGCGTTCCCAGGACTGTGACAGATCATGGTTTTCTTTGCAGAGAAGTTGTTACCCCTTTTATTCGCTTCCAAATTGAATTTTGTATTGATTAAAGGTCCAGGCATTCGCATGATATTTAGTTATCCCTTATGAGAAAGCACCTTACAAGATATTTAATTCTCCATTACATTCTATATGTAGTGTTTTCATATCTTTGTATAGAACCTAACAATTTTATTCCTGCTATAGACTTTTATAGGGTGGTCTTAAAAATCTTTAGGACTAGACATAATTCTTTATTAATTTCTACTAGTTTTTAAAGCAATGCCTGCAGGACCTCTTTGCTTTCACCCTTAATAAATTCTTCAGATAGAGTTCATAAATGTTCACTGAATGTGGACCACAGTATCTTTAGCAAGCTTAAAAGCAGAGGTAGGACACCTCAGGTTGAAGTGCCCAGGGTCACTCAATTCTGTGCCTATTTACAAATAGGAAACCATGATACTGTTAAGCTCTAGCTTCTTGACCCTCTACAAAGAGATGTGCAATTAGATGTTCATTTCAGAATGAATATGATCTCTCCACCACATGACTTAAAGACACTATTTCCCATCAATACATGTAGATTACACACTGCTGAGCCAACAAAACCCACCCATCTTTGTAAGTCCTCTATTTGACTGCACACTCAGGAACAGTTCAGTTACTTTCGTGCACGATGTGTTGAATCGTATCCTTTTCGGGTCCTCTAAGAAACTGCGCCAGTTACAGAATCATGGAATGGTTTGGGTTGGAAGGGCAGGGACACCTTCCACTAGAGCAGCTTGCTCCAAGCCTTGAGCACTGCCAGGGCCGGGGCAGACACACCTAGGAAGTCTACTCATTCTACACGCTGTACTTCATGAATAGCAGGATTACAGTGGGCTAGATATCATCCTTCACAATGAAGAACAGTTTTAAACCAGTATTATTGTGGCCAAAGCAAACCAAGTGGTTACTGCAACGGAACATACTGCAACACTCAAAAAGTCTACCTTTTTATGTCACTGGATTTCTAAACATTTAGGAAACACACGGAGCACTCAGCTTCTGTTTAGGAAGCAGAAAATCCTTCAGCAAAATAAATAAATAAAATAAAATGACTACTTAAATGACTATTTACAGCGTTTGCTGAGGGACCACAAGGCCAGCAACGAAGGGCAGAACTGTCAAACAACAAACTTGCATCAAATCCTTTTTCCACCCAACACCAATTCCTTTGAAAATGATTGATGTGCCCCTTTCATTTAAGCACAGTTTGAAATGCAACTGCGAGGAGAAATATAAAACAAGATATGGAAATAGACCACAATTGGTCATGCAATTTAACATACAACACAAGAGGAAAAGGGAAACCTTCCTTAAAACTCAGCAATGACTTTCAGGGATGGGCAAGAAAAAGAAGGGCAATTAAATGAATGGTTACATGAATTGTTTTAAAAGAATAAGGGCGTGCAGTTCAGACTTTTTCATCAGAATATACTCAGCTTCTGCCCCTCAAAACCTAGATAATGAATTGCTAAACGTTATTTGAATAGTGACCTTCAGCCACAGGGGCAGGGTGGTGCTCACAGGGCAGCCACCCCCCACCTCCCGGCCAGCTCAGGCTCGCTCCTCAAACCACTCTGTTGTCAATGACATTGTGATTTCCTATACTGCAGGCCTGGCACAGCACCAAGCACACAGAAAAGGGAAAGATTAACAATACAGGAGAGCAGCAAGCAGCCCAACATTACAGCAGTGGCCTCAGGGTACACTCAGAGTGTTTTCAAGCATTTCTCCAATGTATTTTCTCACTCTTCCACAAGCCTCTATAAAATGCAGCCAACGCTTTCACTATATTACCATGGTCACTGCCATAAAATGTGTTCTGGAAACACCTGAGGATGTTTTATTGTATGCCCTTAATAGGAAGTAGCCTGAAGGTTCATAGGCTTACTAGTAAAAAAGACCTCTGCTGTCTCCTAGCCTTGTTTTTCCACGGATTCCCAATACCACTGGCTCCACCAATGCACTGCATTAATGCTGCAGTGCTGCACATTTCCCTGTACTGACACATTCAGTTTATCCCTTCTGCCACTCTTTTCTTCCTCTTTCACCTATCTACATATCATCTAGCACCAGATCTGTTTCCTATTTAAATTCCCATCCTCCACTTCAAGGAACAACCATGGAATAAGCCAGGATCATTCTAGGGGTTCTTTTTAAGAGAGGGGATTCACTACTATTCTGTGTCTGGTTATGACAAAACAGATGCAATATGGCTGTTACAAGGATGTCTATATTCTTCCCTGCTTCCTCCATTATCTGATATGCAAATATGGCCTAATTCTCTAACTTATATGCATAAGGGGACTTAGAGTCATTGGCTGCATGCAGGATACCACCTGGCCATGAGGTTACAGGACAATAATCCAATTCCAACCAAAGTGTGTTTCTGAAGATGCTGTTGTTCCTCCTCCCCTGTCTGGTTCCTGTTGCCTCCACAGCTCGTACCAACTGCTGTGCACATTATAACTCCTAGCCTGAAATAACAGGATGTCTTCTGATCAAGGTTCAGCTCACCTTTTATGACTGTTGGTTGGTCACGGGCCCCAGCTCCGAACAGTTAGTGCAGGACCTTTGGAGGTTTCTACCCAGCGCCTTGATCTCAAAGTCCCCTTCCAATGCCTGGGCCAAGCAGATTTCAAATACCCAATTTTGATATTAAGTTTCTTGATTTGGGTCTTTAACACTGCAGGAAAGTGCTATACATGGAATAATGTGCACAGGGGCTAAAAAAGAGGGGGGAAAGGGTCCTCATCCCATGCAGCCTGGCAAAGCATGGCAGTGGGAGGGAAAGAGAGCCAAGAGCTCCATCTGCTCCCCAGCAGAGCTGCAGGCTGTGCATTGCTCCTCTTTCCTGATGCCCAAGTTCCCCTGAATGCTTTGTACATGAATGAGCTCCTCCATGCAGTTGAGATGCAGATTGCACATCATCAACACAACAACTACAGAAATTAATCCAAATTCACAATAGATAAATCTCAAATTATCTGCACTTTTATATTATCCAAGGTTCTTCCAGGAACTGAAACCTGATCTTCATGCAATTCCTCTTATCTGAGCCAAACACTCAGGGTTCCCTCTGCCAAGATCATCTCTATTCCAAAATCTCCTTATAGCAATGCCTGCAAGTTTCAGAGCATGGAACACCACCGGATCACAAAGTTATTTGAAGCGTGTCAGGTCGCATTTACTACATGTCATTGGTTTTCATGTGTATAAAATGAACTGTTAAAAGTCCACGTGGATGCATGCCTGCACACATACGCCTGTGTGCCTGTCTGCCTATTTTATTTCTTCTATGCTCTACAAGAAGCCTTATCTCCTTAGGTTGTACGTTTTATTGCATAGGAAACAAGTCATCACAGAACACCCAAGCACCTAAGTTTGTTGTTTGGTTTTAAAAAGGAGAGCAAGCTTGTTCCTGTCATGTTTGTTCTATGCTAAAGCTACAAAAACCAAACCAAGGACTGTTGCTGTCTCTGGTTTTTCTTTTCTCTGCTCTGTAGAGGTGACAGGAGAGGGTTCAGTTCTGATTATCACGGAAACTGGAGTCAGCAACACAAGCACTTGAGCAAGGGTAAGCAAAACCCCCCTCCACCCTATGCACCCTGTTGGGAGGCTTCAGCTTTCTCTGGATGCAGCTCTACCGGAAGGCGCCTGAGATTTCAGCCTCAAGAACTCGTTCCTCACTGACCTTCCTGCTGCACCAGCCAGTAAGTACGCACGTGCTCAGGGGTCTTTAAACAAAGATAGTATCAAGATCACGAACTCATCTCATGTGGGGGAAAATGTGGGAGGATATTTTTTCAGTGTTTGCAACCTTGTTTTGTTTGGTTGGGGTTTTTTATATCTTAACTTTTTGGGACTTCTGGCTTTGCTTGCTTTTAGTTTCAAGCATATTTTCTTACAGGCTATTTGGTATTTCAAGCAGTACATATTTGTCACACTTTAAACAAAGTCAAATTCCTGAGCTGGAAGAAGTCCCCCACCCCTTGGGAACACAGTTAAGCCCAGGCTGGATGTGGTTCTGGGCAACCTGATCTAGATGAAGATGTCCCTGCTCAATGCAGGGGGTTGGACTAAATGAGCTTTGAAGGCCCCTTCCAACCCAAACTATTCGATGATTCTATGGTTGTTTGAATAATAACCACTGAACAATGGTTGTTAAAGAAAGAATAAGCTGCAACCACTACTGCCTGTGCCAAGAAGATGTTGCTGCCATTTCACCGAGTTGGCCAGTTTAGTCAGTTATGTACATGGGCATTGAGAATAGGAGGGGAAACAGCAACATCTTTCATAGGGTTCCTTTGTCCAAGGCCAGGTTGGATGGGGCTTGGAGCAAGCTGCTCTAGTGAAAGGTGTCCCTGTTCGTAGCAGGGGTTGGAACTGGATGAGCCTTAAGGTCCCTTCCAACACAATTCTGCAATATTCTGATTCTATTAACTGCAAACCCAGAGACAAGATGAAAAGTGCTCTCTCTGAACTCCTGAATCTCCAAAACCAAATCAATATTACTTACTACAGCTAACAATTCCTCAAAAATCAGCCTTTAACGCAGACCAAGGTTTCGTTTTCTCCTTCAGCCATTCAGTTATCCATAAATTCAAACTGAGAACCACCCCCCAACTCTCAAGTGTTGATCTTTGCAGTATTAAGTTTCAGTTCAAAACAGCGGTATCCATCTCCAAGCATGCTCACATCAATTGTAAAGTCTAAAACTGAATCTTACAAATCAGAAAGATAATGAATCCTTTTCTCAACCGCTAAACTTAAAAACTAGGGAAGTCAATAAAGTAAAATTAATCTTTTCACCATTCAGGTTGGCCTGATTCCAACCTGTGCACTGAATGTGGCTCAGAGAAATGATTCAGCCTTGCAAACAGGCATCTCCCCCTCTTCCAGGAATAGCAGGATGTGCTACAGACAAGGATGTAACAAATGGGATCTGGCGATAACAGATCCAGGTACTTGTTACCTCTGACAGAGGCACTTTGAAGACAGAGCTATGCAACCTTCAACTCTTTTAATTGCTGCTGCCACTAAAGGGGCTGAGAAGAAGCAGAACAGCCAAGAGCAGCAATGGTAGCAGCTCTCAGTGCAGCCAGCCCTGTCATCTACCCCTTCACTAGCTGGGATGCAGGGAGCTGCTCCCTTGGATCTCCTGTGCCAACCTGATGGGAAGAAAGCTTCAATTTGGTGCTTCAGTTCTGCTTCCTCTGCATGCACCCCCAGCAGCTCGAGTCAGATCAAACCAAGCACATCACTGTGTCTTTGGCTGGAAGGCTCAATGGCTTTTAGAGAAGAAGAGAGATATAAGTGGAACATGTTGCAAAATAAAGTGTCATAAAGAGGATGCTAGACTGCTAAGAAACCACCTGGGCTCTTTAAATTTGTGCTCTTTATTTCTGACTGCTCAACAGAAAATCACAGGCTTGCTGTACCATTTAAATCTCTAACACAGCAAAGATGAAAGTTTGGTGCTGAGGTTTCATGAGCTAATCAGCAGAGCTGATTTGAGGCTATGCATAATGTAAGCAACTAAGACCCAGAGCTATACAAGCACCCTGAGACAGTCCCATCATTTCAGTGATCTAAACCCGGGATGGACACACCATGGACGAGTGCAATGCTCTACACAAAACAAGACAGCACTGTCAGAAGCAGCACAGCCCTTCCAGGACTATCACATCTCTGCTTAAAAACCCTGTAAGAACTGTTGTGGTTTAAACCCAACCAGGCAGCTCGTTCACTCACTGCCCCCCTTCCTCCCCCCACTCCTGGAGAGATGGGAAGGAGAATCAAAAGAATGTAACTCCCATGGGTTGAGATAAGAACAGTTTAATAACTAAGGTATAACACAAACCACTACTGCTACCACCAATAATAATAATGATAAAGGAAATAACAAGGGAAGAGAATACAACAACTCACCGACTGACACCTAGCCCATCCCCAGCAGTGAACTAGCTCCTTCCAGGTACTTTCGGTTCTACATCCTGGGCATGACGTGCTATGGTATGGAATACCTCTTTGGCTAGGTTGGGTCAGGTGTCCTGTCCCTGCTTCCTCCCGGCTTCCCCTCCTCCCTGGCAGAGCATGAGACTCACAAAGTCCTTGGTCAGACCAAACATCGGTGTTACCAGCGCTATTCCCAGGCTGAAAGTAAAAAACAACGCACTGCACCAGCTACTAAGAAGGAGAAAAAACGACTGCTACTGCTGAACCCAGGACAGAACTAACTGCTATTTCAGCCTTCATGAGCCCTTCTTCCTCATGAGAGGCAGAACAATGAATTGTTTTGCCCATTCCCTGGTCACGTTCATGACACTTCTGACATCTCACTTTCAACCACATTCCCTAATAAAACTAAGCTCATGAGCTCAGTGCCAGTATTTACATCCAGAGCTACAAAAGGACATTCTTGTTCTGAGAAACCCAATTGTCACCTCACCACAGATGGTGGATGTAGCTATACATACACATCTTCAGCTGAACTTGACCAGGTTTCACACCCAGAAACATGTAACTGAAGCTCACATCCACATCCTGTTAAAGCCAAGCAGACAGCAAAAGATATTTGAGTATTGACAACTTCCCTCCCTTTCCTTTCCTGTCTTCTCTGCAAACGACTGACAAATCTTGCCAGCAGCCATTTATCAACTGGAGAAAACTCGGTTTTACCATTTATATTCAGCCAAGAGGAGGTTGAGCAGCAGCCCAGGGAGGGGATTCTCCTCCCCATCTGCTGTGCTCTGGGGAGACCCCTCCTGCAGCCCTGATCCAGCTCTGGGGCAGCAGCACAAGAGGGATGTGGAACTGTTGGAGTGAGTGCAGAGGAGGCCATGGAGATGCTGCGAGGGCTGGAGCAGCTCTGCTCTGGAGCCAGGCTGAGAGAGCTGGGCTGGGGCAGCCTGGACAAGAGAAGGCTCCTGAAGGGGAGACCTGAGAGCAGCTCCAGTGCCTAAAGGGGCTGCAGGAAACCTGGAGAGGGGCTTGGGACAAGGGCCTGTAGGGACAGGCCAAGGGGAATGGCTTGAACCTGCCAGAGGGGAGACTGAGCTGAGCTCTTAGGCAGAAGCTCTTCCCTGTGAGGGTGCTGAGGCGCTGGCCCAGGGTGCCCAGAGAAGCTGTGGCTGCCCCATCCCTGGCAGTGTTCAAGGCCAGGTTGGACACAGGGGCTTGGAGCAAGCTGCTCTAGTGGAAGGGGTCCCTGCCCGTGGCAGGGGGTGGAACTTCCAACTGAAACCATTCTCTGATTCAATGATGACGATGAAGAGGCCCCCAGAAAGAAATAAGAATGCAGCGCAGTGCTGTTACAAGCAACAGCTCAGACAGTACACATCCAGCTCCTTCAAGACTTATCAGTCACTGCCTGAGACATCAGAGTCTACACGCTGGATGTTCACAAGCATTTTAAACAACAGAAGGTGCTGATCAGTAAAAGCTATTAACTGCCACTGCTACAAACTCTGAATAATCAGAAATTCTCTTGGGCAGGGCTTGAATTCTGTTCCTATTAGTTTAAGGATGAAGGTGAAGCTCCAGGCTCCATCTGCACGTGATCCAGAGGAAGGTGCACTAAGGCTTTTATACTTTAAGCTGTAAACAGTAACAAAAAGTACGTACCGGTGAACAGCTCAGTCTGCGTTTTTAATTCCCAAATATCTTGCAATTGCCATTCCAGAATCCCTAAGCAGTTGATAAACATAAGATTACAAAGCAACACTAAGATCTATCAGAACCTCATACATATGGATAAGAACATAAAGACACTGCAGGACACATTTCAAGATGGAAAAGCCAATGCACAAAGAAAAATAGACCATTTTTTGTTACACAAAGAAAAACAGACCATCTTTTTTACACAAAGGAAAACACACCATCAACACAAACTACTAAACACTTAGGACTTCTTTTGCAAATGTACATATAGTATCACGCCATGGCAATCTGTGCAGACACTAACACGCATTTTTGCACAGCAGGCTGCACACACACAAAGCTTTACTTTGGTCAAGATTGTACAGAACCAACAGGCAGAAAAAATGTATTCAACACAAGTTCTGACTGCAAACAACAAACCTCATTGATTCTGGTCTGACAGATAACACATACACACAAGAACTCTGGCTACCGTCACGATGTGCTGAAAATCATTTAGGTTATAGCAAAGTCAATGCAATAACAGCAAAACTGCACTTTAAGTTTCCAAGCAGAGCGTGCTCAGGCCTAGGACTGCCCCTTGTGCTGGGTGCATGGAGCACTGTGGATGTGGCACAGGAGCTCTTCTCCCTCCGAGACCCAATGCAGCAGATGGAGCCATTTGCTCCTGCCCCACAATACTGCTGGGGTTGAACGGAGGGTGCCAGGGAAGACAAGTGCTCCCCTGCCTCCTGGAACCTGCTGCTTTGTCTGCTGACAAATTCTTCCTCAAAGCACACACCAGAAAGCCCAGGGCAGTGGAGCATTTGCATGTGTCTGCAAACATAGCTAACGCCAAAAACTCATCCCCAGCGCAACTGCGCTTGGAGGTACGGCTCCAACCATCCTGGCTGACAAAATCACAGTTATGGGAGATACACCGAGATGTTACCGTTTTCATACTAAAATAGAGACTTAAGTGATGTTTCCACCTCGTTTTAACCAAAACTATTGGTCATTCTGTGATGTTCCTGAAGTAAACTGCTTACTGTGTCTTAGTCTCTTAGTGGTCATATTTCAGGGGTAGGCGATTAGATTTCTATTTGGCTTTGTGTCAAGGAGAGCAAATCTGGACACAGCACAATAATTAAGCATTCTGAATTGCTATTATGGCCTTGACATTTAAACATATCAGTTCTCTATTAAAAAAAGACTGTTACAGCTGGTTCCAACTTTCTTTGTTTTTCTCCACTACCTGTTTTTAATAGGATTCAAGTTCACAACCTGTGTGTCTCCTCCTCCATCACTGTACACAGTGTCCTGCAGCACTTCACATACTTCAGTTTAAGATCATTACAGGCTAAGAACAATGGATTTTAAAGATGGTGAAGGTCATGCCATACATCTAAATTGCCACTGACTTTATCCCTCTCAAAACAAGCCTTTAGGCATGGCAAATCCAGGTTCAAGTGTTAGGAAGCACTTACAGCAATTTCAGGGACAAGCTATATCCCATGTGATTTCCAGTGGGAGTTCACAGCAGAATACACTCCAGGTGAATCCTTGCTCTCAGAGGATATCACAGGAGCCTGCAAATATCTCTTGATGAAAGCAGCTTTACCTTGCATTGCTGCTACCACCACATCTCAGCCAGGCTGTGCCTCTTAAGCAGAGGCTGTTTGTGTCCAGTGTGCTTTTTTTCCCCCTGCCAGCTGGAACAAGCCATGTAGAATTTGGGAGGTACAGCATGGACAGTTTATTTCCCAAGACATCTCATACTGGGTAGTTTCAACCTACTGCTTTGCAGCATGATAATGAGCAAACCTACAATGGAGTCTATGTCTTGAAATTACTTGTGTGATGTTCCCAGGATTTGTTAAGTGCTGTTCATGAGGATTTGCAACTCAAACCTCAATGTAACCATGTAAACCTGACTCAAAGAGAACTCCATTGGCTTGCACAGAACTTGGGTCACACCACATTTACATTCACATAATTTATACACAATAAATTATAGAATTTACACACAATAAATTATAGAATCCCAGCCTGGTTTGACCTTAAAGATCATCCAGTTCCAATCCCTCCCATGGCCAGGGACACCTTCCACTAGAGCAGGTTCTGCATCCAACACAGAGATTTGCACTAACAGTAAATGAAATGAGTAGACCAGATGGGGCAAGGCCAGATATTTAGGGCTTGCCCTCATCAGTGCTATCTCACTACTGACAAGGGGGTCCCATTCAAATCTATCAAACAGTAACATTTTATCTGAAATAACACATTTTGCATACATCATATTTATTCTGCCTCAGGGTTACATCAGTGGACTTGCACCCTTGTGCTGTACTGCTGAGTTGCATGTGGAAATGTGCTGAAGCTAGGAGCAGCAACCTACCCAAAGCAGCAGCTACTTGGAGCTCTTGGAGAAAGAGAACTGAACTCCAAACTGCCTTACCCTATTTTCCGCAGTGATTCCCAGTTTGAAATGCTCAGTCAAGTCCAGAAGCCCAAAACCAAACTTCCTTAGAAGTGATAAATGCTCTCAATTCTAATAAGGTTCTGTTGCCTCCTGCTCTGTAGTGCTGGCCTCCACAGGACTGCTCAGGGTCATGGCCTGCTACTCTACTAAACAGCAGTCATGTTGAATTCACCAGAAAAGAAGAGGCTAATGAATCCTGCTCCATGCGCTAATGCACCACAGCCCTGCCTGCTCAGCAAAACTAACATTAGCCCATTAGAGATTTTTCTTTCAGAGTGGTAACATGAAATTCTGCAAGGTGATGGAAAACTGTGGTTTGGGATATTGTTCCCCCCGTGATTATTTTTCACACCACTCTGCAGAGCTTTAAGTACATGATAAAAGTTCACACTTAGCCCAGACTCTGCATTAGCTATTCTCTCCTGTGGATGCTTGCTGCAAGGGATATAAACCCATGTCTCTTTCTTTTCTTTTATGACAGGAATTTCTTTCTTATGGTAATCTTTTATTAGCTTTCATTCTCAGTTGTCCACTTTGATTTAAGGTACATCTTTCCCCTAGACTGACAAGGCAGCATGAAGCAGGCATATCAAAGCTAAAGAGTTATTTACTTGAAAAATGCCAGCTTTGAAGATCCTTTTTTTCCTTTAAATGGAGTCTTTCAAAGTCCAGTGTCTGCAACTTCCCATTGAGTAAAATGACCGTACTCCTCATAGAGCTGCTCTTCCCTAGTCTGTGATCCATCTGGTAGCTCAGGCGATTTATAAAGGCTGCATAATAGAGTTCACACAAAATGCCATTCCCTCACAGTTAAGAACACACAGTTCATGAACAGGGCAGAGAGAAGTATTTGCATGCACCTCTGCAGCAGTTGATGCAGTGTGGCCCTTCTCATTCCTAACACCTTGGGAGAACAACTGCCTTTGTTCTGGCTGAAGTAGGAACCATAATGCCCTACCAGGATGACCATAAAGTCCTGTTTTCTTCTCCTGCTCTCCTTAACCTGACTACAAATCCTCAGGTTCCTGGTTTAGTCTGCAGCCTCCTCACCCTTCATCCCCCCTCCAACACACACTAATAGCTGGGACTGCAACATTAAAAGTCAAGAATGAGGGAGTCTGGACTCCTGGTCAGAGGAGTGAGCTTTCTGAGTGAGAGGAACAGTAAATTAAAGAGTCCTGTTAACGGAGGAGAAAATAACATGTCATATATGCCTCTAAAGGCCATGACATCGATCATAGAATAATTCAGGTAGGAGGAGACATTTGCAAGTGATCACGTCCAACTCCTACCAAAGCACAGGTAGCTTCAAGGTTACATTAAACTTGGAAATTTGAACGGATCCATTTCTTCTGGTCCTCTCACTACACAGCTCCAAGACGATTTGGATCTGCCCTCTTTATTACAACCGTTATTTAGCCTCATTTCCCTTAGGACCTTACATACCTTATGGTCACTGCAGCCAAAGCTGCCACTAACCTCCAGAGTCCCAAACTTCATAGAATCCCAGCCTGGTTTGTGTTGGAAGGGACCTTAAAGCTCCTCCAGCTCCAACCCCTGCCACGGGCAGGGACCCCTTCCACTGGAGCAGCTTGCTCCAAGCCCCTGTGTCCAACCTGGCCTTGAGCACTGCCAGGGATGGGGCAGCCACAGCTTCTCTGGGCACCCTGGGCCAGCGCCTCAGCACCCTCACAGGGAAGAGCTTCTTTATATCCAACCTAAAACTTCCCTGTTTCAGTTTGAACCCATTACCCCTTGTCCTGTCATTATAGTTCATGATGAAGAGTCCCTCTCCAGCCTAACAGATCCAACTGAGAATCAACTTCTGGCTCACCCAGCACCTGCAACCTAAAATTACTCTTGCTGCACTCCCAATCCCTTTTGGATTCCTTGCATGCTGCCATGCTGCCCTTCCAGCAGATGCTGGAGTGATTCATTTCCTGCATGCAAACGGCATTTCCAAGAAGCTCCAGGAACCCAAAGGCTTCCTGAAGAGCCCACAAATAGCTCCACATCTGCCAGTCCACAGCTCAATGTCATCACTAGGGTGTGCAGCCAGTTAGAGAGGGACATTCCTCCACATTAAACAATGTTAGCACAAAGATTCAGTACACTCTTTTCTTTCACGAGCCTGGAAACTTTTCTGGGAAAAGCAGGCCTTTATTTTAATTCCTCAAGAAACAAGAATACCCAAGTTGAACATATGCTGCTCATGATCTTGGAAAAGGGGGAATCTCTCAACACCCTCCTCATTCCTTGATGTCAAGAGAGCTTGCCAGGTTCTCCCTGTTCCCATTCACACCAGAGCTGTATTTTTTACATATATATATTTTTAGAGCTGATACTGACTACGTGAAGTTTTGACAGCCTTGACAGCATCATGTGTCTTCCAAAGCTTTCCAGCACAAGCAAGGAAAAATAAAGAAAGAAAATGAAGCATTATTTCCTGACTCACTAAGGGGCAATTTATATACAGGTCTGCACAGTGCTTTGGTTAACTCATCAGAATTTTACACTGAAACAAAGCTCATGCGGCTCTGACCTTCTGGTCTCCAAAAAGCAGGGATGATTCTGGCATCCCTGTTGACAGCTCTCCCTTAAAAACTGAGAATTGCCTTGCAATAGAATTCAAAAGTATACCAGGAAGAAGTTCTTTGCTGTGAGGGTGCTGAGGCGCTGGCACAGGGTGCCCAGAGAAGCTGTGGCTGCCCCATCCCTGGCAGTGTTCAAGGCCAGGTTGGACACAGGGGCTTGGAGCAAGCTGCTCTAGTGGAAGGTGTCCCTGCCCGTGGCAGGGGTTGGAGCTGGAGGAGCTTTAAGGTCCCTTCCAACACAAACCAGGCTGCGATTCTATGACTTGCAAACCAGCAATACAGGTGCTTTTGCAAGGCCTACATCCACAACAGAAAAACAAACCACATCCATCACCAGCAAGCCTCAGCAGATAGCTGTAATCTCGGCTTTCCTCACCCTGCTTCTGAATTCTCATCCTTAACATACACTTAACCCTTGTCCTCACTGAAAGCTGTGAGCTCTTATATGATACTGCAGGAAAACCACAGGGATCCTCATCTCAGGGTGAAAAAACACCTTTCTCATCCTTTTGAAAAGCTAGAGGGTGCAACGGGAATGGTCTGACAGGGCTCCCAGCCTGCCGGTGGTACCATGCTGCCTGAGACAGCAGCAGCAGTGCTGGCTCACGACTGTTCGTGACCCCCATGAAATACAGCAGCTCCATCCCACTCCAAAACTAGCAAATGCATCATCCCAGCTGCTGGCACAATATTACCCCCGCGGCTGTCTGAACTGAAGCAGCTTCACAGGCATAGGAATGTATCAGCTGTAGTCCCTTTCCTACATGAGGAATCTAGTTTACAATGCCTGAAAAACTTCCTTATCTGGGTAAAAAAGGAAATAGTTGTTAATGGCTACTGAGTTCCTGCAGATATGTACTAAATCCATTATTAACCTAGTATCCTGTGTGCATACTCTACTGTACGGAGTGTGTAGGTAACCATCAGGAAAGGATATCACAGATCTTTCATGACTCACTGTGTTCAACAGCAGCACCTCACTTCAATGAATAACACACAATAATGACTACACCAATATAATAATTAGTTCTTTGCTTCCCATCTCGCTGCCTCTGCATAACCACAGAAGTCAGATCTATGCATTCTTTTGACAATTACCATTTCTTTCCCTCTATTTAGAAACAAACGTAATTACTTCAACTGGAGAAGACAGAATTACTCCTGCAGCAGAGTCAAAACATCCATCAACACTCATTTTCTGTAATTATTTCACAAGCAGCTCTGTCTAGCATCTTTCTCCAATGAAAGGAGTTTTCAAAAGGCCTTTGGCTACTTAATGAGCAGCACACAATTACAGGCACAACTGAAGAACAAAATACAGGAGAAAAGGAGGATCTCACCCTTCATTTAACCTTCTTTTTTAGCATCTGCCTTTAAGCACAAAGTAACTTCAGAGAACAAGATGAACCTCCTCCTACCCGCACTGTTCTACTGTACATGACAGGCAGCAAAAGTTGCCAACAGCCTCTTTCAGGACAGGGAAGTGTCATGCTAGGATATAAATAAATACTGTCTATCTCTGTGTTTCACATCCTAGTGCTTTATTACCACAGCATCTTGAAAAGAATGCTGTGATTAAGCTTACATTTCCAAATTATTACTTATTAGGGTCTTTGTCTAGGCACAAACCCCATACACAGCTCCCCTATTCCAGGTGAATTAGCACATCATACACTGCTCACACTTAAACTGGTTGCAGAGTTGCACAGAACAAGTAAAAGCAAGCGTGGAACAGACTCAATATTAAGAAGAGATGAGAGTACATCACTGGTTAAAAGCCAGTGGTATGAGCAAATAGCACCTGAATCTAGAAGAAAAGCCCCCCAGATGCTTTTGCTTGGATTAACTAGAGCTTGGCCTCTTCTGCACTCCAAGGAACAGTGGAAGCTGAAGATGAGAGGAACAGAAAAGACAGCAAGAGGAGACAGGCTGCTCTGGACAGGCAGACTGCTCCTCTCATCACTCTTAAGCCAAAATAAAATGTGACATGAGTATGACAAGAGGCTATTCCCCTTCCACAAGCTTCCCAAAGAAAAGAGGCACAGAGAGTCCTACATATTATTATTGCCTCCACACTCCCACACGATTCCATCACCCTGCTGACACCCAAAGCCTGACAACTCCTGCCACCAGCTTTTATGAATTAAAACAGAGCTATTTTAAATTCAAATCAGGTGGCACACCTCCGAAGTCATTTTTATACTTGGCTGCACTTCTAAGACAAACTTTGAGCCTCCTCACTTCCCAAATAGGGGCTTTTAGGGCATGGATCAGCAAACAGCACACTCTGGCTCCTCACACCATCCACCTACTGATGCCACAGGAATCGGTACCACAGAACAATGTATTAAACCAAAGGACTGAGGATCCAAAATACGTCCAACCTGAAGACAGACAAGTACCAAGAAATTGCCTTAGCAGCGCAAACCTCAAGTAGGTAGAAAGCAAAGAAGTAGCTTCAGGTTTAAGTAGTTGTAAACTTAGTTCATAGTGAGATTAGCATCAATTTGGCAGGGGGAAGAATTAAACTTCTAAAGATAAACCTGTAGAATCACAGACAATTTGTAAAATGGTGTCAAACAGTTTGCCATAAATTTAAGGGGTATTCAGTGCATTGAACAAGTGTAAGATCTCCAATCCAGATACCTAAGCAGAACAGGAATTGGGATGTTTCAAGAACTGAAGATGAATTTTAATGACTTTAGAGAAAATTGAGAAGGCAAATTGCCTTTCAAATCTTCTTCCACAGCAGTTAATGCTTCAAACTGCCACCTACTACACAAGACGAAACCTCATTTTGTCTCATCTTGGGATGGCAGAACCAGAAACTAAGAAGCCAGGTGAGAAGCTGTGCTGCATTTTAAGTGGGGTAGTTACTGTTTGGGACAGGAGTCAGACTGAAACCCACATGGCGCCACAGATTTATTTCTTTTCTTTTTAGAACCTAAGCCAGGTTCATGTCCCTGAAACTGCTTTTCCTACCACATGCAGGGATAGGAAGGAAGGTACTTGGTTTTCTAATTAGGCTTTAGTCTGTTTAGTATTTAGTGTGAATGAAGGCCACAGCCTGCTGACCCGCATGAGTTACACCTAAAGAGCAAGGAAAAGGACTCTGATTTCAATAAAGCACTATGCAAAGGGCTAAATACTCACTGAATGGGCTACAGACCAGAAAAAATCAATCAATAAATAGAAGCAACAAGGCAATAAAACACCTGATCAGATCCTGGCACTGAAGGACTGGGACAGTTATTGGATGCCTGCTCTTATCTTTCCTATTATAGGGACACTCAGCTGTCCCCTCCTGCCTGTCGAACTGTTCTTCATGTCACTGAGCCCTCGGGAAGGAACCTCTGCAGTCACAGCAAGCCAAGGTGGGCTGCTGAGCCCTGAGCAGCGCCGGCCCCATTCACATCTTCTGGTCCTGGGCTCAGTACTCAGCTTGGTACCATCTGCTCTTCAGCCACAGGCCCCCATCACCATCTCTCTTCTGCCAGTGTGACACTGCCACAAGGTGCCCAGAGAAGCTGTGGCTGCCCCATCCCTGGCAGTGTTCAAGGCCAGGTTGGACACGGGGGCTTGGAGCAAGCTGCTCCAGTGGAAGGGGTCCCTGCCTGTAGCAGGGGTTGGAACTGGATGAGCTTTAGGGTCCCTTCCAACACAAACCAGTCTGACTCAGCCATCACTGATTACCACAGGCAAGGCTTGCTGCAGCTGCCTCAACAGGGTGTTTCAATAACAAACTAGTCCCCTATGGAAGATTTACCAACTGGAAATGCAATGTATCACTGAGCATCTACAGTCAAAAGAAGTGAAAAGTGTGTCCCAGAGAGCAGTGCTAGTTATGGCAAACACTGAAGCCAACACGTTCTCACCCTCTCTGTTTCCAAATGTGCCATAATATTTACTACTACAATATCTTTCCCCATCAACCCTTTAACTATCTCCTATGGAGTCTAATTATAATGAAGCATTGTAACATACAATCAACACTTGCACACTATCGATAGATACTTGCAGACGTTATTATAAAGAAAATAGCTCCTCAGCACTGATTAACATAGAAGTCTTAACAAATCTTCTGTATTTTCCCTGTTTTATGTTAACCTCAACATTTTGAGGCTAGGAAAGTTTCACTGCTTCTCCTCCACTGTAATTACTTCACTGACATTTCGCTCTTGAAAAAACAGTGCTTAGAGTTGGGCAATAATTAGGAGCATCTTCTTTCATCTGCTACTTGAGGCACACTGAAAACAACATCCATCTTCAGATTTCTTTTGCAGGTTTAGACAGGGTCTAAATAAATATTTATACTATGTCTAAAAAAATTTAGCAGTGATTATGTAAGGAAGAAGCAGGTAGGAGAAAGGTCCCTGAAGTGAACTGCAGCATCTGGGGCTTGGACCTTCTGCTCCTCTCACAAAGGGAGTTGTATCTCTGCTTGTTTATGTATGCATACAGGGATGGAAAAGGGACAAAGTACATTCCTCGAGTTGCCAAATTTGAATGCAATGACATAACAGTGATTGTTTTTACATTTTATGCCTCTTTCTGTGTTGATCAGTATCAGGACACAGGAGCCCCACATAAAGATCAGGTTCCTCCAGCATAAACACACAAGGTGACAGATTCTGCCGAGCACTTACCTAGGTCTGTACACACACACTGAATAGGCATCAGCTTCTCTATACAATAAACAGCAGAAACAAAACGTCCCCAACTTATGTTATTATAAAGAACACATTATATGGTATCAAATAATGAGATCTTCCCCAAAGCTGCTTCTAAGCAAGTGATACTGCTGAGGCAGTTAGTTACCTTGTGTTTTACTCAGAGGTTATTTCCTGCTCCCTACAAACACACAACTTTGTAAGTTTAGTTCTTCAGGCAATTTGCCCCCCAGTAATGAAGTTGTATCTAAGGAATGTTATAAGGCTTGAATTACTCTTTGAAAATGCCTTGTATACATCACCATGAAAGTTTCTAAGAAGATTAATTATAACCCAAAGGTCTGACACACACAACACAATCTGCAGGATGAAATGAACCTATTCCGTAATGCCTCATCCTCCCAGGACAACACTGGAATCTGAAGGCAGCAGGACTCACTACCCACGTAAGGCACTGCAAACATGCACTCGAGAGCTGAGAGCTGGCACAGCACTTAAAGGAAACCGACATCTGAGACTGTGCTTTGAGGCAGGAGAAGCCAAGCTCTTACCCCACAAGCACAAAGTATCACCGCAGCTCTGCAATTCAAATACATCCTTTCCACTGCAAGAGAGAGAGATAATAAAATACAAAGCAAATAAAGGAAACAGAAGATATGATATTGTAAAAGGTGAACAGTACTCAACCCAGCACTGCTACAGCCACAGTGAGCTCAACAACATTCCAGACATCCACTGCTCCTCCCCTCTACATTGAATGGTGTGGATTAATACCAAAATAGCTTTGTATTAAACAAACCAACCCCAAAACACCACCATACACCCCCAAAATGGTGCAAAACAATGAGATGGCTGCCAAGAAGCTGTGCTGTTCTGAAGCTTCCTTCAAAGCTGCCCTTACCAGTGTCTCTAGTACAGTACATCTTGACACCCATATGTTGACTGAGCAATGGGAGGACATGTGGAGCTCTGCAGCTCACACGGCCTGGCAGGGTTCCTGGGGCTCCCACGTTCTCCAAGCAGACAACATACTACACAGAGTGAGGAGGCTCCCTGGATACTCCAGGATAGTATTTTAGTGTCAGCACAGCTAAAATTATAGCAAGCTATGTAATTTGGTGGGTGCCTTTGTAAGAAATGCAGAACGCTCAAAGGACTCGTTTGAGCTGATTGTCACCAGTAGAGGCCACAGTGCCACAGATTTCCAGCAGCAGCAAAGATGTCCCTGGTGCTCCACGGGGGTCTCCAGAACAGGCACCAGATCTTCTGCCATCTCGCCTCCAGCACAGCAAAAGGAATCAGTGTGGGCATGGAGGAAATCTGCTTTCTCAGCAACTTTTTGAGGCTGGAGAACAGCGCTTCAAGGCAGGTTTGCAGCCAAGCACAAAGCTCTGGCTCTGCATCCCACCATCTGTTGACTCTCTTGGGGCTGGACATGAGGAAGCAGATCCAATAAAGGCTGTTTTAGCAACCTGCCCCTACCTTACTCTCCTTATTCACAGAACTAGACATGCACCCACCACACAACTAGAGTGAACGCTCATTTTCCTCTGCCAAGTCATCCCAGGGAAAGCTGTCTGCCACTGCAGAAGGGTTTTCCACCTTGAGGTGAGGTGATGGAGCAGAGAGGAGGGGTGCAGACAGCAGCCTGGAAGCAGGGGGCCAGTGCCTGCAGTTTTGCATGGAGAATTAATGAGTGATTTGTGACTGTCACATACTCACAAAAGGGTAAGCAAAAGAAAGGTTTAAAAATAAAGAAAAAACAGACCAACGGTGCTGTAACTCTCATAAATATCATAAAAGCAAAGCAAAAAGGATTTTTAAGGATAGACCTGTCAACACAATCTGGGAATCACTCAGCTTTGCTGCCCAGAATATGACCACGTCGTCGTTATCACTGTGCTCTGAATACACAACAAGGCAACCTGCAGTGGTGTGAAGGGTGCCCAGAGCGTTTCATACTGTCTCCATGCACCCAGGAGGGAACAGATGGAGTGCTGGAGGCCACAGTTTGCTATTTCCTGACTCCTTTAAGGAAGACAAATCTAAAGAAAATGCTGCAGGTGATATGGCAGTAGTACCCCAGTCCTTAACCCTGGGGATGAGCTAAAGTAGGATTTGTTTCATAAAGTCTTTAAGGTGTTTGAGTTTAAAAGCATTCCTATCAGTCAACACATTCAAGCACATGATCAGAGGCAATGGCACTCCTTGATTCCTGTGCTAATCTCTACACAGCGTGGCAAGTTTCTTACAGGAGATTCCTGCATGGTGTTTACGAAGTCTGTAACTCAGGCAGCAATTTAAGCACATCCTGCTTTTTTCACCTAACCTCTAGAGGACAACCTGGGTTTCGAGTTATTTACCTGCAACGGGACATACATGGTCAGCAGACAAATGTGTATGTCTGGGTTAAGAGAGGAACTGTTACCATGTGCTGACAACTGGAAAGGTATAAGCGATCCAATTCAAAGCAGTCAAATGGATAAACCTGACTGTGCCAAGCGGATGGTCAACTGAGGACAGGTGCTGCAGCAAGAGAAATACATCACCGAGAGGAACAGCTCTTACAGGCACCGAGGGTTAGAGATTTTAGTCACGTAGAAGGAAACCTGGACCCTGGTTTCTGGGAAACAGCAGGAGAAAACATCACTTGAAAAGAGCTGAGTTAGCTGAAACAGCCTCACAAAGAATCATAGAGTAGTTAGGGTTGGAAAGGACCTTAAGATCATCCAGTTCCAACCCCCCTGCCATGGGCAGGGACACCTCACACTAAACCATGGCACCCAAGGCTCTGTCCAACCTGGCCTTGAACACTGCCAGGGATGGAGCATTCACAACCTCCCTGGGCAACCCATTCCAGTGCCTCACCACCCTCTCAGTAAAGAATTTCTTCCTTAATTGCAAACTCTGGTTAAAAAGGAGGCAGAGACCGGGGAGCCAAAAATATGTATGGATGTCTAAATCTTCATGCTCTTTACAGCAGCAATCAGATAGGATTGCATTTATAAAACTCTCTCATGTGCATTCTGAATGATGAGCTGTTCCCAACACAAACGCTACAGCCCCCGAGTTCCCCCAGCTGAGCACCGAGAGATCACACACTGCAGATGGCAGTGTTGAGGGCAGCGGGGAATCAACATCAGGTACCGGGGCAGTTGGACCACAAGCCGGGTTCTGCTCTGTGTGACTGCACTGAGCACCTGCCCCACGGCTGCAGGACCTGCTTGCTTCCCTGAACCAGGGATGTATCAGGATCAGGGGAAGAGCTGGGCTGTTATTTTGGCTTGAAAAACTGATCCACAATTCTAGATCTCAGAGGCAAGTGCAGAAACCTCTGGTGCCTCCTCCCCAATGGGCTGTACAGCATCATATCACTCTGACATTATTCTTCCTAATGCTCATACAAGAAAAGATTATAGTATTTCTGTAAGATGAATAGCATAGTGCTCCATAATCCCTTCTATTTCCCTAATTTAAACTGTGATTTCATAAGCACTTCTGTACAGATGAACACCGCCAGATCTGAAATGAGGTAATCATGGACATACAGCAGCAACCACAAAGAAATGCTGGATTATTTGCAAGGTCTTTTTTCATACCATGAATGAGGGAAGTGCATTGGAAAAAAGCAAACCTCAATGCCCATTCTTTAAACTACTGGCTTTAAATTCCCAGAAGGAAGACTGAGATGAGCTCTTAGGCAGAAGCTCTTCCCTGTGAGGGTGCTGAGGCGCTGGCACAGGGTGCCCAGAGAAGCTGTGGCTGCCCCATCCCTGGCAGTGCTCAAGGCCAGGTTGGACACAGGGGCTTGGAGCAAGCTGCTCCAGTGGAAGGTGTCCCTGCCTGTGGCAGGGGTTGGAGCTGGATGAGCTTTAAGGTCCCAACACAAACCAGGCTGGGATTCTGTGATAAACAGCACTTCTATTTAAAATATCTCAGTGTTATACTGCCAAGGGGCACCCCTGTGACAGAGGAAAGGTAGGAGTAATGAGCTGTTGATCCTCATGCCTTCAGCACACAGGTACAGGTACACTACAGCCTACAGAGGGCTTTAACAGGGTAATATGTATTACTTTTAGCATAGGCTATCACAATCAGATTTGGAGATGACTTCTTGGTACAAGCAAGAGCATCTTCTAAACTGAGACATACACTGACACAAGTAAGGGTAGACAAACTGTCACTCACAGGAAGGAACCAAGTCTGACCCCCTGGGAGCACTGACAATGACCTGCGAGCCCCCGTCCCCCTACAATGCCAGCAGTGTGGGAGCCCTGGAGGATTCCAGAGCAATTCCTGATCGGCTGCAGCATCATGTACCACTATTGTATGAAGCACTGTTTGCACAGAGCGCAATTCCAACTCTTTTACACTGAGATATTTGCTTCTGTGTGAAAATAAGTAAATATTTGCAGCGCTCTGCCAGCTGGATCAGGGAAAGCTAAAAACTGCCTTTCCTAGAGAGTAGAAGGCTGGCAGAAGGTGCCTATCTGGAGTTCACATGCACAATGCTAACTGAAAGCAACAACTATTGAAAACAGCTTCAGAACATAAAGCTTCAGAACACCAGAAGTAGACACAAACCTCATTTTCACTCTGCAGGTCTTATGTTGGGTATTGCAACGCTCATCTTTCAACTTGGTGGTTCCTGGTGTCTTTAGAAGAGTAAGACAAAGTGAGAATCAAAAGCACTGAGATTTCACAAAGGGAAGCCTTGCAACTGAAACTAGTACAAGTGCATGGTTGAGTGTCTTCCAAGAAGAAAATATGATGTGTTGATGTGACGGGCACCAG
The DNA here is from genome assembly GCF_963264785.1 of Psittacula echo. NCBI lineage: Eukaryota > Metazoa > Chordata > Aves > Psittaciformes > Psittacidae > Psittacula > Psittacula echo. The sequence continues at coordinate 14,006,759 of NC_137747.1, read as the reverse complement.
TTTTACAAGAAACTTAACACTGCTCACCCAAAACCCCATCACCACAAAGCAAATCACAGGATGCAACACACTATGAGGTGATTTCTATACATTCAAAGTTGCAACAAGCAACGCTTCACAATAGGAATTAATCCACTGTATGTGTTGGACAACAACTCAAAGACTTTTTGGGTCCCTTCCAGCAGCAAAAGGACCAGCTTTGTCCCAGGTGGCACACCACAGTTTTAATTACGTAGGAAAGAATAAAGCATCCCAGTTGCAGACTTGCTTTCAGGCACACTTTCCTTCGTAATGGGATTCTTTCTAACCGGGAAAAAGAACCCTGTGGATCTTTTCACAGAGGAATGTGTTATGAATGTAATAAACATTACAGCAAAGGGACCGATGGAACAGTAGGTTAACAAATAACCCATCTGAGTGGAATAAAACCAGCTGGGAAGGACTGGGGTTTACATGTACATACAGTAGTTCATACCAAAGATTGCCTTTGGTGTAATATCCCTTCTCTTAAATCTGGCATCCCATTCCTCTGCCTCCCCCCCATCTCTCTTAAAAAAAGACAACTTAATGCCAACAGTTATCTTCCTATTAAAACCATTATTAAATTAATTTATCACTTGCAGGCTTTATCTTCAAAGTGCCAGACTTCTTCCTGATACCAAATCTAATCTTTCAAGCTCACCAGAGATTTTCATCAAACTTCCTTAACTGACAACTCCAACTTCTGGAGGTTTGGATCTATCTGCAAGACCCACTTCCCTCGTGCTCCTTTCTGGGTCTCTGGTAAATGCTACAAAACCTTTCGCAGTGCCGCAGGGAGGAAACGGTGATGTTCAGGCTTTCAGCTTATGTTACCTTGTGAGTCGTGGTCTTGCTCTAAGCCCCCTCCCAGTGGCTCTAAAACCCCTCCCAATCTCTGCAACAAGATTTTACTTTAATAATTTGAAGGATTATTGGCAGCTAAAATGAGGATTTGTGGATATTGAGTGAAATCCATTGTCACAGCAGCTGTCAGTCTGATTTTGATGCTCAGGCCTGTGTGCCTCTCCAGCAATGGTTGAGTACTTTGATATGGTCACAGTTATGCTCGACTCAAATGCTGCTTCTAAAGTCATAAAATATTTCACTGCTTCAAATTTTCAGAAAACATAGCTTAAAAAGCAAGTGAAGAAGAAAGAAAAAGCTTTTTGGCTTATGAACTAAAGAGCAAACACAAGCTAAAAGGAGTTGAAAGCATTTCCCTTTTTTATCCCTCACTGCACTCACTGGAATAGCAAATAATTAAGATGACTGAGCCCATGAATCCCTCTCCAACCCCATGGCCATGGCAATACCAGGATCCCAATCCAGGGCCTGTGGAGATTGGGGAGTCCTTACTTCTCCACTGTCATGAGAACTGAGAAACAAATGAAGCCCTGCATCAACCAAAGAGAATGAGATATATCCCACTCCCTCTTTGGTTTGACCTGTTCAGATACTGTAATGTAACTGAAACAAGGTCAGGTTGGAGGGGGCTTGGAGCAAGCTGCTCTAGTGGAAGGTGTCCCTGCCTATGGGAGGGGGCTGGAACTGGATGATCTTAAGGTCCCTTCCAACCCAAACTGTTCTGTGAGCCTAAAATGAGAAATGCCCATGGACAGAACGGGCGGTTAAACAAATAAAATTCCATTACCAAGCTCAGGCAGTGTGAAAGTGCAACTCCTGCAGACACATACACACCGTTACCAAAGGAGTTGTGCTCTTACACTCTCCTACTCTATCTGCTTGTTCTGCAGCAGTATGACTTAAGATACCAACATTCCATCCCCTTATCCAGAGCTGTGCAACACCTCTGCTCCTCTGGGTAAGTTGGCACACATTAAACAACAAGTAATGTTCATCTCGAAAGTTCAGCATCCACTTGTGGAAAATAAAAGGGTGATTTATTTTACTGATGGTAAAATGTAAAACAACTAAACACATAAGGAACAAAGATATTCCTAAATGTCCCACAAATATTTCAGGTTAAAAGCCATTAACATAAGGTGAAAAGTGTAGTGTGATCTTCCATTTTGCCCCCTGCCTTGCTTTTGCGTTATATGTTAGAGCTTCCAAGAAAGCCAAATAACATGTGGCTTAGTCCTTGAAAGGTTTAAAATTGGAAACTTTGACTGGATAAACTCTAAACATCTCTTATTATTTGAGTGGTTTTTAATGCAGACTTGTGTACATTAAAAACTCATTTAAGGATAAAAGGCATTTATGTTTCAGCGATCTTTGGAAAGGCAAAAAGAGGAACATAAGCAGGAAGCAGTGAGCAACGTTTGCCCCAGGACAAAGAAGGGATCATGACTACGGAAATCCATAGAGCTTAATAAATGCTTTGCAGGACTGGGCCTGTCATTTCACTCCCAGGGTGAGTTCTGGTGTATCTTACCCAGAGAAGGGAAGCAGACACCTGCCTCTGGTGGCTCCTCAGTGGAAGCTCAAAGCAGGAACACACAGAGAGCATTATGCCATCCAGTGCTCTCCCACTAACGGGGCTTTTCACACTCCTATAAAGCAACATCTGGAGACGGTCGTCTCATCACATCTCAAAACTAACAGAAGCAGTAATAATATGGTTATACGGGATGACATTTTATGAAAGATGCCACTTAACTGAAGACTAACAGACACCATGCAATTTAAATGAATTGCTTTTAGCAGGGTACTGAGTGACAATCAAGAAGAAACGTCTGGCCCATTTGGGCAAATTGTGGAGCAGAGTCTGAATGGATGGAAAATGCTGACTCGGGTAAAGCAGTGCCAGCTCTGCACAAGCTAAGGACATCATCCTATGAAGTCCCATTTGTAGGACCAGACTAGAGATACCCTTAAATTGAGGGTGCTGAAATGAAGCTGCATAAGCAAAGAGGAAAGAAGCTATTAACACATCGAATATCTGCTTATTGTGCTTTCCTCCTCCTATGGGTTCTTTAAGCGAGCTGAAAAAGAGAATCACACAATTATCTTAACACAGACAAGAAAATTTGTGTTGTGCACAAAGATAAGAACTCAGTTCCCTGATTACCCCGGGCTGCCTTGGTGAGGCAGAAGCTGACGTAAATTTGATGCAGATTCTCTGAGTATCATTTATGTCCAGGCTCCGGTTCCAAAGATCAGATCATAGACTCACTGAGTGGTTTGGGCTGGAAGGGACCTTAAAGCTCACCCAGTTCCAAACCCCTGCTATGGGCAGGGACACCTTCCACAAGACCAGGTTGCTCCAAGCCCCGTCCATCTTGGCTGGGATACATTAGATATCTAATCTAGGATTTATATTAGACATTAGGAAGCTCTTCCCTGTGAGGGTGCTGAGGCACTGGCACAGGGTGCCCAGAGAAGCTGTGGCTGCCCCATCCCTGGCAGTGTTCAAGGCCAGGTTGGACACAGGGGCTTGGAGCAAGCTGCTCCAGTGGAAGGGGTCCCTGCCCGTGGCAGGGGCTGGAGCTGGATGAACTTTAAGTTCTCTTCAACCCCAAATCAATCCATGATCATTAGTAAGAACTGCTCTTGGCATGGAAGCCTCATGCCTTTATGACCTTACTGCCCAGCCTGTCCAATCAGAAAACCAGGCTATAGTCAAACCACATTCTAGAAATACATTAATTCAAACAGTAACAGCACTAAGCAGAACCAGTGCGATGTGGAAATGAATAAGTACACTTCATCCTAACAAATAAAAATAAAAACCATTGCTGGCTAACAAACTGCCTTTGCAGATAAAAAGTAAATCCCTAGAATTTAAATCCACCATGAGCAAAATCCCTCTGGAAGAAAAAAATCCAGACCAAAGCATTATTATGACTGCCTTTATATTCATAACTGTATTTATGCAGACTAAGATAAGAGCAATCAATCCACATACCTCAGGACGAAAAGCCCATCTTCTGCACGGATCAGGATAAAGAAGACTCCTCACCACATGTTCCATGGTTAAAGGCACCAGGGGACATGCGTTGCTGGCCTTAGGAATTTTCAGGCATTGGTCACTGCTAGAAACAAGTATCAAATTTCTGGCACTGATATGCTCCAGCAGTATATCCCAGCCTCTTCTCTTCACCCTGCTGCTTCCTAACACATGGAATTTAGTGCGTGAACTTTGGATGCATGAGGGCCTCACGCCAAACGAAGTATCTTGTCAGCTCCAAGGATCTGTCTGGCTTTTCTGGAGTTCTGTATTCAGCCAGTCACCCAAAGTGCACAAGCACTTCCCCTTTCACCATTCAATTACCTTCCCTTCTCCTCCCAAATTCCTTCTGTTCCATATAGGTCATACCTTCTGTTATATCACAAACATAGCTCAGAAAGACATCTTTTGCCTGGAGCACCCCTATCACGCAACAACCTGCACCTCTGCAACTTGAAGAGAAACTTGAAGTACACTTTGTTTCCTACAGAGCTCTGTAGTTCACTTGTCTGTATTGTTTCAAGAGGTCTGAAGGGACATGTTGTGGGCTGAACAGAAGCTGAGACCTGGCAGAGCTCACAGCCACAGGATGCCAGTCATCCAGAAGTACTACACCTTCTCTTCCACCTGCCTTTTCTCTCCGTGTTTAAAGCGTGGATGCTGTCCTTCTGCTCCCTCAAAAACAAACTGAGGAGGGGGAAAGAATAAACAGAAGTCAAGATACATTTATTATCTATTTAATCAACCTGGCAGGGAAAACCATCATCTTGCATTGAAAGGGAGACTTCAGCTATGAGGATGTGATGCAGATGAAGCCCCTATCTTTCAGCAACACAATCGGGCTGTTCCCAAGCACAAACTGGGGATCAAGAATCAAAAGGAAAGAATATTTTTATAACTCTACTCTTATCTCTGTAGCTGTCATGCCACAGGCTACTGAGGTGGAATAAGAACATCAAGCTAAGCAGACAAAGTCACTGAAATGGGTACTGGTCCTATAGGCTTCACAGGATCCACATTCCAAAAGGCAGGCACAAAATGATGCCATATCCTCAGCAGCGCACCTGCAGGGTACGGCTCTTGGGAACAGCTGCTATCAAGAGAACAGCAGCAGCATTTCATTGTGCTACGTGAGCCTTTGTTCCAGGAAATTTAGAACAGAGCAAAACCCAACACAAGCACAACCTGCACGGGAGAGGCTTGTCTTACCATCGCTGAGAGAAGAAAGGCCCTCACAGCACTAAGCAACACAGGAAACAAGAAACCCAGGTTAGGTTTTCCTTCACTGCTAATATTCTAGAGAAGTATTAGCCAACAGTAGCAAACTTGCTAAAAAAGTATCTGTTCCCACCACTTTAACATTTACAGTTATAAAAACAGTGGAGCCAAAAGTAAATATTAACTAAACTAATATTAACAGGGAAGTGATGCATGTTTCAGGACAAGGCTTAGCCTAACTCCCAAGTTAAATTAGGCTGTAAATGAGTGATTGCAGTAATACCTCCACATCAGTTGTACAGAACTCTTTCAAACCCTCCACACGCCATTTGTGCAGTGCTTTGACTCACAGATCAGCCTTTTTCAGGGTGCTCAGTTTTTCTTTGTAAGCTTGAAAACCAGTACAAAATGAAGGCAGTGCAGCACTCTCAATTTTACTTTCCAACATTGCCATGTAAATGTTTCCTATTTAATGAGAGTTATCACCTTGAAATGAAATCAGAAAGAAGCATTTATGAACCTGTTGTAACAACTTATGCTAACTCAGCGCACAATGAAGTTGTTGGTTGTTCAGTTTGAGCATTTCACAGCAGCACACAGCTCCCTCCTTTTTCTAACATCTGTAACAGATCAATAGACCAAACCATTTCTATAAGACATGTGGCCTTAAACTGAAGAAACAAAAAGGCAAAAGCTGCTTCCCAGTTCTAAACTTCACAAGATTTCATGGAAACAAAGTACCTTTAACAATAAGGAAGAGGTTTTCCAACTCCCTTGCAATACTGTATCAAACACTGAATGTACAGACCATTTGCATTTATATCAGCTACTTTATCCCGACTGACTGTAAGAGGAGTATTGAATTCAGCCACACTGCTCAAGAGTCATTTTTATTTCTCCAGGGCAACAACAAAAATTGAGTATTGATCTTGACAACTGCTCTTTTCTCCAGGAGCTAAATCACATCCTCCTGCTGAATTACCCAGTCTCCAGCAGCTTATCTGAAGAGATGGGCTGCATGAGAACCATGTGAAGTTTTTCACATGAGGACAAACCTCCCATTGTGATAAGCATGTCCAATGAAGAATTACTGACTGGGGGGGCAAATTATGGTGTTTCTCAGGACTTTTTCTCCCCTCCCATTCCTTACCAAGCAATTCTCCTGTCAGACTGGAAAGCTTCCTGCTTCCAACCCTCAAGGTCACAAAACCCTACCCGTCTTCACAGCATCACAGACTGGTTTGGATTGGAAGAGACCTTAAAACTCATCCAGTTCCAACCCCTGCCACGGGCAGGGACCCCTTCCACTGGAGCAGCTTGCTCCAAGCCCCTGTGTCCAACCTGGCCTTGAACACTGCCAGGGATGGGGCAGCCACAGCTTCTCTGGGCACCCTGGGCCAGCGCCTCAGCACCCTCACAATCAACCAAAGCACAAAAGATCACTCATTTCCAAGGGCAGGGTTTGCCATGTTTTCTGGCCATTAGCTTTTCTTGGATGGAGCCAAACTGGGACTTAATTTTCAGTATCATCTCTAAAGATCAAATAGAAATGAAGTCTTGTAATGCCATCCTGTAGAAACCAAAAACATCACCAGTGGGTAAGACATACCCAGGCACATACTGGTTATAGAAATTTAGATAAGATATTATCCAGTTTAATAAAACTTCTTTGTGCTCAGAGCGAGACTTTTCATAATTAGTTTTTATGGGGTTTATATAATGAAAAACTTTTTGAAGTCCATGAAATCAACTTCCATTCATTCTGATCAACAACCAGAAAATAACGAATGATTGTGATATGAGCTACATCACGGTACAATGACTTTGTAAGCTCATGCTCTGCGTTCTGGTCATGTTTTTGCTCTGATGCAAGCTTGAGAGTCAAGAAACTCACAGCAGACAACTACAACTCTGTAAGCAAGCTTCTGATGCTTGATTTGAAGTGGAAGTAAAACATGGTCCTTCCCAAATCCTCTTCTGATTTAGAGATTAAAATAAAAATGAAAAAGGATCTCATTGCAAGGTGAGGCTATGCCAGCAGCTACTCACTAGCACATGAGTATCCAATGCCTATGTGAAAAGACACCAATAAGATTGTTTAGTAAAAGGGACATTGACTTCTCACTGTTGGAAGGTTGCAGACACCTTCCACTTATAGTTACACTGATTTCTTGCAATTTAATCATAGACTCACAGCCTGGTTTGGGTTGGGACCTTAAAGCTCATCCAGCTCCAACCCCTGCCACGGGCAGGGACACCTTCCACTGGAGCAGCTTGCTCCAAGCCCCTGTGTCCAACCTGGCCTTGAACACTGCCAGGGATGGGGCAGCCACAGCTTCTCTGGGCACCCTGTGCCAGTGCCTCAGCACCCTCACAGGGAAGAAAGTGTTTCTTTAAATATGTAACTGCTTCTTCACCAGTTTAGGTGATATTCTCCTACCATTACTTCTGCAGCCGATTTTGTTCTCTCTCATTAGAGGCTCTAATAAACACAGTGCCAACACTAAATAGTCCAGTCAAATAGGACAACTCCAGTCATCTACTGACTGCAGACAGATGTGCAGCAGTTTGGTACTTGCCTCTTGCTAAGAAAAAATAATGACAAAGAAAGAAAGCAAAATTTCACTTGAAAAAAGCAGCATCACTCATCTCTCACCTATTTAAAACCCCTTCCTTTTCACTGATGTCATTAGGTGCTCTAAGAAAAATGAAGTAAGCAGTGCTCTCTTCTTGGTTCAGTGCATTATTTAGTATCTTTACCATGGAAGTTTTGTGTAATTATCCCCAAAATCGGGTATTTTGAGGGAGTTCCACAACATAAGGAAATTGGAATAATGAGTTGCATTTTCCTGCCCATCGTACCAGCTGGCATTTTGCAGAAGCTGCACATCTTCAGATATTGGGTAAGTCTCTCCCTTTCTTCAAATCCATTTTTAGGATCAAGATCATTACAATTTCTCCATCCCATAGAACCTAAATGCCATCACCATCAATCTCCACAAGCTCTGTATGACAACTACCATTAACAGAATGACCTTCTCCAGGTAGATTTTCATTAGTAAATTAGGACAGAAAACAGTGAGTGGCTCAGCTCAGCCAAGTGGAACAGATTATCCACAGCATCCTTCATGATGTCCATCGATACCTGTGCTGAGCAATTGGGGATCCAGTACAAGAAATCATTCAGCACAAAGCCAACAGCCTTTCTGTTGTTTTATTTTTACCCCTGCAGTAAGTTAAAGCATGCTTTCTTCAAAGGTAATGCAGACCAGTTTGGCTGCTGCAGAGTGTGTCTGCAGAGGCCCAGCACATGAACCACGCCAGCTCAGCACATCCTATTTCCATCTGCAAATGCCTGGCCTGCAGTTATTTCTGCTGAGGGTTAGAGAATGTGACCACACTAGAGAAGGAGACAGCCAAAGACGAGCACCAGAGCATGCGCCCATTTCCCAAACAGGCCAGGACATCACCCACGTCACTTCATGCTTTCCAGCTAGCTGCAGAAAAGCCTCCAAACATCTGTGTTCTGCCAATGGACAGACGCTGAACATAGCAAACAACTCCACACCACATCCTCAAGCTCGGATTTATGGTTTTTGCCAATTCTTCTAAAGATGCACTAAATGTTCACTGTATATAACCTGTATAGTAAAGGAAAGGCAGTAAGGATGTACCCCCCCCCCGCCCCACAATGCACACAACCTGCCCGGCTTCTTCTCTTGGTAGAGGAAGAGGATGCTGCTGGGGATGCTCAGGCTGGGACAGTGGGTGAGGAAGGCTAACACTGCACTGCTCAATCCCATCCCAGGAAGGATTTGGCTGTTCTTGAAGTATTCCTCCCACTTCAGCCTTCCTATTTGGTCGGAAAGAGTAACTAGGGCCAGAATGCTTTTATGTAAGCTTTGCATTACTTCAATCCACTTGCTGCAAAGCACTAACTTGTGGGGAGGAAGGCTTTAGAAGGAAGAGAGCAGCCTGTTAATCTGTCCTTTGTTCACAGCACAGTGAGGACGCTGCAAACATTACAGAAATGCAAACCTTGAGAAGACAGCTGTGTGGTAGGAAGAAGCGCTGGACAGAAAACTGCCTTGTTCATCCTCTTTCAAATCACAGAGCTTGATTTCCTTTAATGGCTGATAATTAATGTATGAAACCATATATTTAGCCATTATATGTGAAACACGAGGAACATGATCCCTTGGTTTTTCCTAGGAAGGCCAATATGGCTTAGAAAGAGGAGAGACTTCCTGTCTCTGGAGCAAAATCAATCTGTTACAATATGAAAGGGAAGATACTGCACAGCATTTGAACAGGTTTCTTTGTCAGGAGTGAGGAGAGGAATCACTTCCATCAAACGGAATACAAGAAACTAAATGCTTCCCACTTCACCACACTGCACTCATGAATAGACAGCACTATTAGTTAAGAACCAAAGCTGAACTATTACCCAAGAACAACATACATTTTTTTATGCATTTACAGGGTGAAGATTTTCCATCAGACCAGTCTGACAGAAGAACAATTTGCCTACTGGAGAACTGGTTGGAAAAGTCTCATTCTCTGGCCCATTCCAACAGAAAGCACCCATACACCAGAGCAGAAAGTTTGGCAAATACACGACGTGCATAAAAACTACAGTTCCCTAAACACTGGCCTATGGAATAGGAAGTAAAATATTCCAGGATACAGGAAAATTCATCATGTTAATTCAGATCACTGACAAAGCACATCTACAAGCATGTGTGGAAGACCATTTGTTACTATGATATTAAGTGAACAAAATCATCTCTGCTGTATTACGAAGCTGTAGCAACCTACCTGCACACTTAGTCCTTGTTGTGAGCGGTGGTCCAGGGGGACCGGTCCCTCCTTCTCCAGGGCGAGTGAGCAGCACTCGGATCTCGTACTCCACATCAGGGTCCAAATGCCAGAGCTTGTAATTAGGAGAGTCTACAATGTGTGTTTCAGCCCAATTCCCAGTGGTCGTCCGGTACTCCACCTCTTTCAGTATGATGGGCCCATCTCCAATGATGGAGTTGGCGTTGGGTTTGATCCACAGGTATGTGGCGCCGACAGCCAGCAGCTCGGGGGGGGCGATGGGAGTTGGGGGCTCTGTGGACAACAAGAAATCATGGAAGCATGAGACTAATGTGGCTAAAGGAGAAAATTTCCACTTGCAAGAATACAGGAACCTCAAAGCAACTATGGTTTAAAATAAGACACAAAGTCACTTTTAAGAGATCAGAAGGTTTACACTTATTCCCTCTGTAAACATCTGAGCAATAGCACTCAATATAATACTGTAGGGTGAGGGGGCAAAGAAGCTTTAAATACAGACAACTGAGTGCACTTGGCATATAAAAAGGTTCCAGTACAACAGCCTTTCCTCTACTCTGTGACCTGACGTGGCAGAATATCGCAATCATTGCTCATGGTATTGGGGTTCAGCCAAATAAATGAGTGTAATGCTTACTGTGACACAATTAGCAGTGAGTGGAAAACTCAAATGACTTGCTTATTCAGTGATTTTACCGGGGAAAAGAAAGGTTAAAAATAGGATGTGGTTTTAAATCAAAGCACTGGCTGTGTGTGTGAGAAAATACTAGTGAAGTTAAACACTAGGGATCACAGAACAATCACAGAATCCCAGACTGGTTTGGGTTGGAAGGGACCTTAAAGCTCATCCAGTTCCAACCCCTGCCATGGGCAGGGACCCCTTCCACTGGAGCAGCTTGCTCCAAGCCCCTGTGTCCAACCTGGCCTTGAACACTGCCAGGGATGGGGCAGCCACAGCTTCTCTGGGCACCCTGTGACAGGGCCTTATCATGGGATCTTCCCATGGTTGACAATATCAGTTGTCAAGATTCTGCTAGAATTGAGCTTGTGGTAGCTCAGAACTAAGGCAAACTCTGAGGCAGCAGTGAATCAACACCTCCTGTCATGTTTGATTACAGTTTGCTTAACTTCAGGAGTAAAGGCACTCAAGCAAAGTCTCTATGAGGCTTGAAGAGTGCCCAGACGTCTGAAAAGCATCATGAAGAGGCAGGAACCTGGCTGCTGAATATCACCTCTGTGATAAAAAGAAAAGCAAACCGATAAAAGACATCTCAGCAGCACCATTTGATGAAAGCTCAAAAATAAAGCAAAATAAAACATGTACAGGGCTCTGGCTGCCTGCCTGGTTTTTATTCTTCCCCCTCTCATCAGTGTGTAAATAACACTTGCATATTGGAAGCTGCATGAACAGCCTAAGCCTTGTGGTTTTGAAACCCTTCAAACCTGAGCTGAACTGGGCAAGATTATGAGCAATTCCCTTAACCTCCCCTGGCCCTCCCTGTGTCACACACTAATGAGCTCTGCCCTCAGCCCCAAGGACACAAACTCTCTTCTGTCGTGAAAATAAGGTGACAAAAGGACATCTTTGTCTCAGAAAAAGGAACCTATGAACATTACAACACGACATTCATGTTAGAGTTCTGGGGCAGTTTTTCTAAACCCAGCTTAAAGGTGATTCCTCAAAGAACCCACAGAACTGGAAGAATCAGAAAGAGAGAAGAAAGGAGTGTGAGCACCACATGATGGGAGGAAGATGGGCCTTTCTCCTCTGGAGAAGTATTGCAAGTTAATATCTGCTCAATGAAGAGAAATTAATGTGTGGAAACCATTATTACACAAAATGATCAACTGAAACATCATTAATTTCATTTCCGTTGGCTAATGGCAATGAACCAAGCTGTCTCCTTGAGACCGACTGCAGCAGTTGTGCATCGTACCCCTGGAACGACAAGCAATCTGAATTGTGACTGCAGCAGGTAACCAATGTAAACCAAAACCACCGTTGCGAGGTAAGCTTTGTGTGGAATGCCTGTTTCTGATTCGATTTGGCACTGTTCCCCTAACTCCTGCCAGAACCCTTTTCTGATATGTCAGGCTGATTATGTTTTGACTTAGGAAGGTGATTTGTCCAAGAAATTTGCTTTCAGGAAATGCATGTGGATATCATTAAAAGATCAAATTATTATACATCACAGTTTATTACTTGCTTCTTGGTGCAAGACAATTAAAAGATAGACTTAGTGCTTTTCATTCCCAGTGCAAAAATGACATCTTACAAGTCACATCCGAGCGGAACACAAGGCAAATGAAATATTAAACTCCATCCTCCTGAACTGCAGACTTCAATAGCAGCATGATCCAGGTTACTTTGGGATTTGATTGCAAGTTAGCAGAGATTTATGGGACAGAACTTAATTAATAGAGCAGTTTGTCCTGCTAAAACCAGCCATGGACATCTCATCTAGCATGTCTAGAAACTACCATTGCCAAAATGATTTAAATTAAGATTTACGCAGCATTACTGTCTTCTCCATTGCAGGTCACACTTAAATCTCCCCCACAAAAAAGGGATGGTCCCCCCAAAAATTGGTGGTGCTTCCACCCCATTAATTTCCCCCTTTCTAAGTACCATTTGGAAACCAGGTGCTGCAGAATATTGGAAAATGAGGAGTTTAAACCATATTCTTCCCATTTTCCAAATTTAACAGCTCCTATAGTAGTTACTCAAGGCTCAATCCCATCTCACTGAAAATGGTGTGCTCTTTCCTCCTGGCACCAACTGGACAAGAAGCAATTTGTTTAATATCACTCTGTGCCAGGTTCCTGCAAGTGAAGGGCACGAGCCTCCCATCATTTAGCCAAAAGTGGCACATAACTAAGAACCGTTCCTTGCCATTGCTAACTAAACTCACTTGTGAGTTACAGGTGACCAGCCTGATATAGCGAGCTCACTGTTTAATTAAAATCTCTACATGACCCTGATTAAAAAGACACGGTGACAGATCAGCCTCATGTACATGTAACCGGGATCAACCAGCCCCATTTGATCCAGACAGTGTTTTGTATTGCAAGCCTTGTCTGGCTTCTCGTTCCCCTTCAGCTCTTCTTCTTCCTTTTCCTCCGAGTGCAGAGGAGGAAGCCACAGGCTTCCCAGCAGGGAGGACATCTGGAACTGGATTTCTGGAAGTGGAACAGTACCTAGCCTGAATCCCAGATGGAAGGACACAGAAAAACGTGGTTCCCTGCTGCCCCCTTTTCAAGGAAATAAAAGACCTATGTTGAACAAGCTCAAAAAAGGGAGTTACTGAACATGAGTAGCTTTTACTGGATGTGCAAAGCAGTACCAGTTGTGCAGACATGAGGGGAATTTGGGATATGCCTTTCTCCTCCCATTAGAAGAAGAAATACACCTGTGGATTACAGCTTTGAAGCTGCAGAACCCTGCTAGGGCTTTAACATGACAGAAAGTTTAGTAATGCAAAGAGTGTGAGAAAACAAAAATAACCTCAAGGACCAAAAAAGACCAAAGAGAATCATGGAAGATCTTGAATTGGAAGGGACCCAATAGGGATCATTGAGTCCAACTCCCCGCTCCTTGCAGGAATACCTAAAACTCAATCCTATGATTAAGAGCATCAGGCAGATACTCCTTGAGCTCTGACAGAGTCGGTGCTACAAATACCATACTTTGCAACTACTGTGAAGAACGCACATACTTTACTCTTTGGAAGCTCCTCCTGAGTGTTTCTACTCTACTATTGGAGTACTTCTTTATGTGATTTTTTTAAGCAAGGCAATTCTAAGCAATTGTTAGATGATGGAAGAAAATTGCCCTCCATGAATCCTTCAGATGCAACTGGAAGACTGAAAAACAGGAGAAAAGTCCCCCAACAAGTGTCATCACTGTCTCCTGTGAAATAATCCATAAGAAAAAGGCATTATAGAAAATATAAAACCAGCTGGAGAAACCCCTTAAGCTATGGATCTTCTAGGAATAAAACTGAACTTCCTGAAAATTCCTTTCTTGTTCATAACAAGACCATCTGACAAAATGTACAGCCAAGATGACCAGGAACTTTAACTTGCAGTGATGGCCTCTGAATGGCTTTAGGCAACAGGAACCCCTTATGCTACAGAACACCCGTATATCACAAGGTTCAGCAATTCTGCTTCTAAAGTACTAACCTGTACGTTGTTTTGTTACTGAACAACCATGCCAACACATGAATTCCTCACACAACACTCTCAAACACTGAAATAACCTCTCAATTTTGAACTGAGAGAATCAGAAAACCAGAGAGGACCCAGAGGAGCCTGACCCAAGCCTGCTTAACAGAGGAGAAAAGCAGGTCTGTATCTGCCTGGGCTGTCCAGCCCGCACCTTCCACACTTCTTGCTTCCAAACCATCCACTGTGGATTCCCCACACACAGGCCAGGCCTGCAGAGCAGCAGAAGGTGGCTGCACCATGCACAGACAGCCCTGCAGTGCTCTCACAACACACAATGTACAGCACAGGCTCCAAAATCAGATCATAACAGTCTCTGACATTCTCTGGGGGTTGAAGAGGTGGGGATGGGAGCTGATACCAGAAGACATTTGCCCAACAAGCAGGATCTGTGTTTTCAAACATAACACTGCTTATTCCTCTACTAATGGGAACTGCAAACTACATGAGCAGCTGTGGACTGTGCTTGCCAAGTGGAGAAGGATGGGACTGGAAGGCAAGGGAACCAAATTTTCAAGTTCTGAGAACTTTTTTAATCAAAACCAACACAGAACAAAACATATTTGTATGGTTTGCTACAGAACAACCACAGACCATTACAATTTAAAAGCTACTCAGATCACAGGTACTTAAATTTGCATTTAAGAAGGCAAACTCAGCAGTTCTAAATAAAAATGGAATCATGTTGAATGCCTTTGCTCCTCCATCCTTTAGGCAGAATTTGTCACCTTTGCAAACCTTACTGATGGCTACTGGAGATTCACTTGACTGAGCAGCAAACCTGAGTACCCTTTCTAGTTCTACACCACGGCAATAAGCACTCTGAGCTCTTAATGACAGTATTTATCCTGGCAGTGCTCATTAACACGGTTCCTACTACTGTAGTAAATGGAGCTGTTGAATTTTGTTTTGCAGGGATTGTCCAAACTCCCAGTTCCATCAACGGCGCAAAGAAACGGCACAAGGACTTTTACAGTATTTAGCATGAGACTAATTTCACTGTGCTGACACCATGCTAACAGGTTTTTGTCTGAAAGAGAGACATTCAGATGTGTCTCACAGTGACAGATCAGGCTGACAACAGTGGCACATGTCAACAGTGTCGGAAGAGTGTGACAGCGGCATTAATAAAGTGATTCCTTAATTCACCCGCACGGATAGACTGCACCAGCAAACAGCACAGTTTGTGTGCTCCAAACCAGAAATGCCCAGACCCAATTCTGACATCAGCAATTTGGAATATTTAATTAAAGCCAAAATCCAGGAAAAGGAGAGAAGATTTTGAGGGAGGGAATCCTGCCCCTCTGCTGTGCTCTGGGGAGACCTGCAGTCTGATCCAGCTCTGGGACAACGACACAGTGTCACCAAAGAAAGCCAGTGGAGCAAGAGACCCAGTATTTGGCAGGGTGCTCGTCTTCTGACATCTGCCAAACCCAAAATTCAAAGACTATTCCCTGTACAACAGCATAGGTGCAGCACTTACATACTGAGGGAGAACTTGCTGCAGTCTGATGAAAATGCAGAATACATGCTCTCTATGTGTTTTCCCCTTAAGAAGGGGTGGAAAAGGTCCTCAGTGATCTGAATACATGTGTTCTAAATTAAGCAACTAGCTTTAAAGAGTAGAACCCTGTAATGCTTACAAGAGTTACTATAAAGCAGTAGAAAACCTCTTAACTATTTCCTAAAAGCACTGCAGTCACCATGCAAGACAGCAGAACAAACCTGAGCTGATCAAAGTTCATCTGCATTAGTGTCACTTATCAAACACAAGTTCCTGAGAGCAGGAAGAGCTGGAGCAGAGCCTCCTGCCACTTCTTCCAATGGTGGCACAGGTTTCATTAGCATTTCACACTATTTGTGTCTCAGGAGCTTAGCCTGGATCCACAAGAGCCTCAGAGGATGCTTTCATTCTCTAATAAAGAAGAAAATAGCATCGGATTAGGTGAACACTATCTCATTTCCCAGTGTAAATTAAGTGAATTAGATGGAAGGCTCTGCGCTCTAATTGTAAAGCTTATTACAAGAACTCACATGGATTAGAACTGGATGCTTCTCTTTGAGTCATTATTTGTACTGTAAAAGAGGAAATAAAGGTGACTACAGACTCCCATGGCTCAGTGATGGCTCAGTATTGATACGTAAGAATCCCCAGGATTGCAGCACAACATGTTCATGAGGTGTGTGCACTGAGTGCTAGAAAGAAACCTTTATTCACAGGGCTCCCCTGCACAGGACACAGGCTGCCTCGTAGGTAATCCCTAAGAATGACAAGATCCCCAGGGTTGGGAATCACAGACAATTAACTCTCATTTTTAATGTGCATGCAATTTGCTGAGTTTTTCAACTGCAAAAAAGCTTCAAACTGACATCATGAACAGGAGCAGTAGAAGATGCTGTGAGGGCTGGAGCAGCTCTGCTCTGGAGCCAGGCTGAGAGAGCTGGGCTGGGGCAGCCTGGAGAAGAGAAGGCTCCTGAAGGGGAGACCTGGGAGCAGCTCCAGTGCCTAAAGGGGCTGCAGGAAAGCTGGAGAGGGGCTTGGGACAAGGGCCTGTAGGGACAGGCCAAGGGGAATGGCTTTAACCTGCCAGAGGGGAGACTGAGATGAGCTCTTAGGCAGAAGCTCTTCCCTGTGAGGGTGCTGAGGCGCTGGCACAGGGTGCCCAGAGAAGCTGTGGCTGCCCCATCCCTGGCAGTGTTCAAGGCCAGGTTGGACACAGGGGCTTGGAGCAAGCTGCTCCAGTGGAAGGTGTCCCTGCCCGTGGCAGGGGTTGGAACTGGATGAGCTTTAAGGTCCCTTCCAACACAAACCATTCCATGATCCTGCAATTAATTTAGGCATTAGGAACATCTGAAAGGCATCAGAAAAGTAAAGCCCAAACCAAACAAACAAACAAGCATGGTCTCTTCTTTGACAAGGGAGATTGAAATACTGGAACTTTCCACAAACTCTGGTGAAAATATTCTGATTTCTCCAGCAGAAACTGCTTCAACTGCACATGCACCAGTGGTCATTCAAGTTGCAGGTCACTTCTGGACCTATGTCTGAGTTTCTATAAACCCAGGGTTTCTACAGCCTATGCATACCCAAAACCTGTGCTGCTTCCTTTAACAGCCAATTCCACAATTCGAAACATCAGTCTATGTGAGGCTCTTCTTTCTTTCTTATGACTACAGAAAGACTGCACAAAGATATGGAAATGTGCATCCACATCCTATCAAAAAGAATGTCCTCTCCAGCAGTCCGTAGCCAGGGGCAGCTTTAGCTCTCCCTCGTGTTTCTAGCTCCATGGACTATTTAAGCTCATACATCATGTGTTATTAAATCTGTTTCAGCTTTCTGCATGAACAAGCTGCTGATCTCCTATTAGGGCTGGAAATGTAAACTCAACATGCACCAAAAAAGGAGAAAGGCAGGAATAAACACATAAACTGTGAAACATGTAATTTCAGGTCAACTCAAGTTCAAGCAGCTTCATCAGTTGCTATGCTACCAGCTTATGATGGTGGGAAAGGAGGAAGGCAAAAGGATTTTACAGCTTTGTCTATAGTGGCTATTTAGCACCTTCTGCTTTCCGGCACATCTCTGTCTGCAGATTGCAGGATCGTTAGTCTTTAAGCTGCTGCAATGGCAAGTGACTGGAGGTATTAACCACTATGAAGCAGCATGGAATGGTTTCTCTGGATTGATTAAGAAGCTTAATCCATAGCAGCCTGCTAGGTTTGCAGGAAAAGCCTGAGGCAGGATTCTTCCTTTCATTTAAGGCAAAGAGGGGAATTAAACATCCCACTGCCCTTTACCACCCTGCGCACTGTCTAGAGATGTGCAGAACAGTAAGGAGAGCTGAGGCAATAGCCAGGCTGGAGTTTAAATATGAGAGACCACCATGGCAGAGACCTGTAGACTCAACAACATCCATTCTGCTGTTGCACCACAGATAGTGATCTCTCTTCTTGCAAATACATTACATACCCCAGAGCTGGGTCAGCTTGAAGAGGGAGGACAGCACATTTCAAGACATGTTCACAGTGCATTCTCACCATATACTGGTAAAGAGAGTACGAGTATGTTGGTTTACAATAGGAAATCACAATTAATGGAGGGTTGTAGGGCCAGAGACTAAATGCATTCTGATCTTCCAGGCTACAGGCTTTATGACCCCTTCCACAGAAGCAAATGCCAGGCTTGACGCATAAATTTAGGCTTTTTTGGCCCATACAGCAAAATGTTTTAATTGAAGCATTTATTTTCCCATGACAGGTCTGTGAGAAACACTGATCACATTTGATCATGAGGAGGCAAGTCAGGTCTGACATGGCCTCTAAAGAGCAGTCATGGACATAGCAAAGTCAGTGACAGAGCTCTCGGGAATCCACCATGGTACAGACACACACACACCCACCACTAAAGCAGCACCCAAGGAACATTTCAAACCATGCACCTGGATCACGGGAAGCAGCATGAACAAGTATCCAGGCAATGAAGTCCAAGAGTGGATGGCCACCTGCTTGATACTCATCTGCACAAGAACACGGGGGGTCAGATCTCATACTCATACAAACCTTGGATGAATCAAAGGTGACTAATTTTAAATGGATCTCTGCTGAATGCTCATTCTGGAAGTCACTCCTGTCTCAACTGACTGAAACGACAGACCTGGGCAGGCTGAGGCACACAGTTAGCACAGGGGAAGAGCAGGCTTTGCTGCCATCACAGCTATGCTTCATGCAAATGTAAGAGATTCCTCTCTTCTTTCTCCGGCGTTAGTACAGATGTACTCCCCAGGAGACCAAAGGAAACTACTTGAACGCCAGGGTATCAATGCTATTTAAATACTCCTTAGGCAGATTCCAGACCATTCACAATAATAACACCTCCAGAAATTGCCCTATGGTTTACATCCCAGAAACTCAACACAGATGAATCATCCTTCCACAACAAATACACAACCAAGTGTGAAAATGAGCCAAGCTGCCAATAACTGCTGTGCTGCCACAAAGGCCACGCTGCTTACACAGCTATGTGAGCAACCTCATCATTTATTGACATGTCAATGAGACAAGAATCTTTGCTTCTGGTGGCAAAAAGAATCATAGTCTGCAAGACAAACAACAGGAGGAACAACTTGAAGTTCCATAGTAATTTCCAGAAAACAAAGGGATCTATTCCACCGCTAAGTCACACACCAGTCTCTGGCCAGTGTAAAATACACACAGAAGAAGCAAGTCTGCTACAGAGACACGCAACCAGAACTGAATGTTCCCACTCATTCGCGTATTCCAACTGTTTTTTCCTCAAAGAATGAACAAACTTTCTACTTCTGAATGTAGCTGAAAGAACACCTGACAGTCAATCCCATTAACCCTAAATATGCTCCAACAATATGAGGAACCTCTCTCAAAACATACTTTCTCTGCTTATTCCATCTCATCCACCCAAATGCACCTAAAAGCCTTGCTCATTTAGAGACAAGGCAAACTACAGTCACAGTATCACAGTATGTTAGAGATTGGAAGGGACCTCAAAAGATCATCTAGTCCAATCCCCCTGCCAGAGCAGGAACACCTAGATAAGGTTACACAGGAATGTGTCCAGGCGGGTTTTGAATGTCTCCAGAGAAGGAGACTCCACAACCCCCCTGGGCAGCCTGTTCCAGTGTTCTGTCACCCTCACTGAGAAGAAGTTTCTTCTCAAATTTAAGTGGAACCTCTTGTGTTCCAGTTTGTACCCATTGCCCCTTGTCCTATCATAGTTTGCCATTGAGAAGAGCCTGGCTCCATCCTCATGACACTCCCCCTTTATATATTTATATACACTAATAAGGTCCCCCCGCAGTCTCCTCTTCTCCAAACTATAGAGACCCAGCTCCCTCAGCCTTTCCTCATAAGGGAGATGCTCCACTCCCTTAATCATCTTTGTTGCCCTGCGCTGGACTCTCCCCAGCAGGTCCCTGTCCTTCTTGAACTGAGGGGCCCAGAACTGGACACAATATTCCAGATGCGGTCTCACCAGGGCAGAGTAGAGGGGAAGGAGAACCTCTCTTGACCTACTGACCACCCCCCTTCTAATACACCCCAGGATGCCATTGGCCTTCTTGGCCACAAGGGCACAGTGTTGGCTCATGCTCATCCTGCCATCTACTAGGACCCCCAGGTCCCTCTCCCCTACACTACTCTCTAACAGGTCGTTCCCCAACCTATACTGGAACCTGGGGTTGTTCCTGCCCAGATGCAGGACTCTACACTTTCCCTTGTTATATTTCATCAAGTTTCTCCCTGCCCAACTCTCCAGCCTGTCCAGGTCTCGCTGGATGGCAGCACAGCCTTCTGGCGTGTCAGCCACTCCTCCCAGCTTAGTGTCATCAGCAAACTTGCTGACAGTACACTCAATTCCCTCATCTAAATCATTGATGAATATATTAAATAATACTGGTCCCAGTACTGACCCTTGAGGCACTCCACTAGATACAGGCCTCCAACTGGACTCCGCCCCATAGACTACAACTCTCTGGCTTCTCTCCTTCAGCCAGTTCGCGGTCCACCTCACCACCTGATCATCCAGACCACACTTCCTCAATTTAGCTATGAGGATGCTGTGGGAGACTGTGTCAAATGCTTTGCTGAAGTCAAGATAGACCACATCCACCGCTCTGCCATCATCCATCCACAATGTTATTTCCTCATAAAAGGCTATGAGGTTGGTCAAGCAGGACTTCCCCTTGGTAAAGCCATGTTGACTGCCTCTCATAACCCTCTTATCCTTGACATGCCTTAAGATGGCATCAAGGATAAGGTGTTTCATCACTTTCCCAGGGATGGAGGTGAGGCTGACCGGTCTATAGTTACCCGGGTCCTCCTTCTTGCCCTTTTTGAAGACTGGAGTGACATTTGCTTTCCTCCAGTCCTCAGGCACCTCTCCCGTTTCCCAAGACTTGGTAAAGATGATGGAGAGTGGTCTAGCAATGACTTCCGCCAGTTCCCTCAGCACCCGCGGGTGCATCCCATCTGGACCCATGGATTTATGGATGTCCAGATTGCTCAGCTGGTCTCTAACCCATTCCTCATCGACTAAGGCAAACTGCTCCAGTGACCTGGCTTCATCTGAGGTCTCAGGAGTACAGGGCTCTTCAGGACTGCCTCCGGCAGAGTAGACAGAGACAAAGAAGGCATTCAATAACTCTGCCATCTCTGTATCTTCTGTCACCAGGGCACCCACCCCGTTCACCAGTGGGCCAACCTTGCCTCTGGTGTTAGTTTTATCAGCTATGTATTTGAAAAAGCTCTTTCTGTTGTCCTTGACCCCTCTCGCCAGATTTAATTCTAAGGAGGCCTTAGCCATCCTAGCTGCCTTCCTACATCCTCTAGCAGCACCCTTATATTCCTCCCAAGTGGCCAGCCCCTCCTTCCTGACCTGTAAACTCTCCTCTTCCACTTGAGCATACCCAGCAGTTCCTTATTTAGCCACGCAGGTCTCTTGGCCCTCTTCCTTGACTTCCTACATGTCGGGATGCTCTGATCTTGAGTCAATTTGGTTTCTGTCTTCTCTCTTTTTTCTTCTTACATCAATCACATTTATACAAATAAAATAGCCTTGAAGCACAGCTTGGTTTGGAACATGGGGATCATGTAGATTGAATCCATACACTATCTGTATACTTCTAACAGCACACAGTACTTGCAGACAGCCGGAAAGTCACACTAACATCATGAACTTCATGTCTGATACAGCCCATTCTATTTCAAGAGTCTTAACCCAATATCACAACCTCACCTGCGAAACAGCAGAGAGGAGACATTTCAAAACCTCTGTAGTCATAAAGGAACCTATTTTGTAGCCATTAAAGACAAGAGATTGAAGGCCTAAGACAGCAATCTACAGCAGTGAACAATGAGTGATGCTCGCACTCATGTATTCTTAGAGCTACAACCAGGTGAGCAGCCAGCAGCAAAGAAATGATGGGGATGAGAAGTGAGAGCTGGTAATTTCCCCAGCTGCAGGAGGGGGGAAAAAACCATCCAACACCAGGAGCAATTCCCTAACCATGAGGCCAATCTCTCGTAAATCCAATAGCCCAACTAAGGAAAAGCAAACAGGATATTTCCCCTAAACTTGAAGGCTACCAGAGATCCAGCATCCTGGATGTTAGAGTTTTGCTGGTTTTTCACAAATCTCCAAATATTCCCAAGGATGTCGGCACTTGGTAAAAGAATTCTTTTGTTCCATACATATCCTTGCTTACTGCTGTGTTGTCCCTGAGACAGATGATAAAAATAAGATCTCCTACCACTAGACAAATCCGGGAGCCTATTTAGACTTTGGAAGAGCTGCACAAGGGCCTGTGGAGTTTAGGCTGTAGAACTGAACTGGTTTTAATGGGTCTTGTATCTGAAAACCAGTGTTAAGTCAACCAGGGTCCTGCATAGCCAGGAGCCTCCTGCGTTTGAGGTTATGCAACAGAAACCTGTTCACCTAGAGAAGAAGTTACATTTGATTCCCATTATACCACTTATGCATAGCCATGACCTCAAATCAGCTACCTTCAAAGAAAAACTCTATTGTTCCAATGGCAGAATAGTCGGTTAAAATGTTTTACTGAGGAGCCATCGGAGTATTTACTGTGCTACACACCTTCCTAAAGCAGAAGCTGCAGATATCCAAGCATTATCTGCATCGATGACTAAGTAGTTTACTAATAGTTTCTTCAATGAAGCACACTTTCCCATCTAGAGTTTTCTGCTCACAGTAAATGATTACTACCCCAACCAACGCAAATTGAACCTGTGTTTTCCTGAGGAGGTTCAGATTCAATTTGGATTTACTGATTTAATCAGCTGAGAGTTTCTTACATAGTCTGGTCCCCTCCAGGCATACATTTAGTAAGCTCCCGAGTTCAGCATGTGCTGCAAAGGCTAAAAACAGGGAAAAGAGGGTGGGAAATCTACTAAGACATAGGAGAAACTCTTTTTTTTTAACAGTATGAATACATAGGATTCAGATCATAACAACCGGTCATACTTTCAGGGTGATGCACACCGGTATACCAGCTTTGATATACAACCCAAACATTTTTAATACCGGTATTCTGTAAGTATGGCTATCAAACAGGACAAGAACCATCAAGAAACAGGAATTCACCCACAATCTGGCTTGAAACAAGATCACGGGGACTACCTAAACATAAGGGAACATCCGATTAAGCACCACACTGCTGCAGAGTGGGATTTGAGCTCACCACTGACGGAAAGAAGTGGATTAGATGTGTTCATATATGCACATACCTGCAGTGTTTGTATGTTGTGATGTTTCCAATGTGGTGGTGATAAGCACTGTACAAACAGTGACAAACAGTCTCTACACCAAACAGCTTGTAACTCAGCACACACAGACAGACAGGACAGAAAGGAACAGTGATGAGGCTCAGCCAGCAAGGCAGGCTGCAGTCTCTCTGCATTATCAGCCTGCTACAGAATACTCTGTAGTCATAACAACAAAACTGAGAGATGCCAATTACCATAACAGCAAGCCCACAATTAGCAGCATCTGAACAACATGGCATCCTGTAAAACTGAAGAATCAGCAGCTGAAACACAAAACGACCAACTATGAGGTTCAAAAGTTTTCTTCCTACATTAGAGTTTCAAATCATGACTTGCAAAGTTCTTTTTCTCCTTGGTAAGGGATGTTTATCACTTTGGACCAAGACCATACTCTTCTCAACTCAATGTAGAAGTCATTATGCTGCAGTCCATTATTCTGTGATTTGAAGCATGGATGGATAAACAAGTTCATCAAGGAAATGCCACCAATTTGGGAACCTCCATTTTGAACTCTAGAGCTGCATCTTTCACATTGAAGCAAAATATCACAGGCTGATTTTCTAAGCATTTGCTACACACACAACATGGAGTTAGGACACATAAGGGTTTCTTTTCCCATTACTTTGTATATGTAGAATTCCAGCTGCTGTGGATAACAAATTTTAAGCAGAGGAGTAACTGCATGAGCTGTCATATACATCATCAAGAATGTCTGTGTTAGTGATTTTATCACTCCATCTTTATTAAGCATGGCGTCAAAATTCACCTTTCATGCTGTCAGTAATCCCTGTCAGGGACCTGGTGAGACATTCCATTGATAACACACCTCAGCATGAAACAGTGCTGCAGTATTCCACTGAAACACAGAGACTTGGAAGGAAGAACAGCGACACAAAACATCCAGAACAGTCTTGCACAAGTGTCTGAAAGGACCTGACCTGATCATGCATAGTAAAGTATTCAGTTCTTCCAGTTTTCTTCTATTTATTTTCTGTCTTCACAAGCAGAAACCTACACTGTCCAAATAGAGTCCAGTTAGTACCTCATCAGAATATCCTTCAGTGCCACAGAAAACTATTTATTCCTCAAACTTGTAAATTCACATTCCCTCCCTGGAGCCCAAATAAAAGTCACTAGATATGGTTAGACACAACCACAACCTTCAGAAGAACTAGAGAAAAATAATCTTACACAAAACACGCACCAGGAGGTCTACTGCTAGGTATGGGTATTAAAACCGTGTCTATCTGGCTTCACCCAGAGTTCCTCTTTCCAGGTATCCTTAAAAGTAGTAGAGAATCTCCTGAGTTGAGGACAGGCAGATACAGATTATAGTGTAATGCCTGGCTCTAATGAACAGCATCTGATCATTTCCCTACCATTTGTTAACCATTCATCAGCTTAGTTCCTTGTAGGTTTGCTTAATTATTTAAGAAACACAAAGATATTTGGCTTTCGGCCTAATTCTTCCTTAGTTTATGCTGGTACAGATCCAAAATAAATGGAGTTACCGCTGTGATGCAAATAAGCCAAGTTTCTGCTCTTTTGTTGCCAGTAATCTGAAATGTTGATGGTTTCTTATCCTTCACAGGCAAGCTGATAAGAACCAGCACCAGAGGGAACTATTTTCTAACAGAATCTGCTCTGTGCCTGTTCTGAACCAATTTGGTGCTTAGCAGGACCCTGGCACAGGTCCACAGTCCAATGAACATGATTAAAAGTGATTTGATGAATTCAGCCTATTGAACAGGTGGCTGTAAGCAGTCTGGAGGGAGAGGAAAAGCACTATGTGCTAGGTGGAAATTCTTTATGCTTCCTAGAACGGTTTAAGCAAGGACAGGTCTGTGAAGCTGGGCGCAGAAGACTTCAAGCATCCGAATGCCATTAACTGATGCCTGTCAAGAGCTTGGCAGTGACTAGGAGCAAAAAGTAGGAGCAAGGGAAAAGAAATCACTGCCTGGGTACCTGTGCTCCTCACCCCAGTGTATTTGAGTAGATCCTAGGATATCAGGAAGTAGGGGCAATCAAGACAGGATGCTGCTCAGCAAACACAGTTGCTGCAGGACAGTGGAGTGAAGCCAGCCTCCGAGGGTCTGCCTCTGCTCCATAATAAAACCAGGGACAAGCAGAGCCAGCAGCTTACAGTCAAAGCAAGCAGTGCCAACCAGATGAGAATTGACTAGAGACAGCTGAAGTTGATGGGGAGCTACTCCAACTGACAGGCACACACTGATGGTATCCAAAGCTTCCTGCTCTGCGGCACAGCAACGAAAGAATAGGGATTTAAATAGAGTTGTTTGTAGATGGTTTGTATAAGATTACACAAAACCCTGCTTTTAAGAAGTGTGTGATAATTTCACATAATGGAAGAACTGAGCTAAGCCCATCTGGACCTTCTGAGCAGCAGTGGTTGATTCATGCACACATATTAAACACCCTAGGCAGAGCATTAGAGGATTTCATTTCCAGGAGAGTTAAAGCAATGAAACAATCAGAGAAGGGTACACTGGGACTAATGGAAGAGACATGGAACCAGTCCCAGAGCTGTAACAAAACCTTTTGAAAACAGTTTGATTATGACTGTTCTCAATTATTAAATGTAAGACAAGAAAAACAAACAGTGGAAGCAAATCTGCTGCTTTCATCTAGCAAAATGTATTCCAATGTTTTCTAGGAGAAGGCATTGGCTCTCTAATAAGTTACACTATGCATTCGCCCTCTACTCTGCTGCTGAGCTTGACAGCTGCCCTTCGATTTATTTGTCTAACTCCTATTGAAAGTTGAGTAAAATATGGAATACAGGGAATCCATGCAGTGATTTAGAGGCATCCCACACCCATCTGTCACAAGCTGTCAGCCTGAACATGACCTGCCCTACAAATGGCAGCCCTTCACCTCCTCCCTCATAAAACCTGCTGCTGTGTTTTCCTGGGATCTACCAATCCTCACTGCTAAAAGCAAGCTGCCCTGAAACATGGACAGCAAGACTGAGGTGAACTCACACAGAATGGTGACCTCAGAGCAGACCTCCAATATCTGAAGGGGGCCTACAAGGATGCTGGAGATGGACTCTTCATCAGGGACTGCAGCAACAGGACAAGGGGTGATGGGCTCAAACTTAAACAGGGTAAGTTCATGTTAGATCTTAGGCAGAAGTTCTTCCCTGTGAGGGTGCTGAGGCGCTGGCCCAGGGTGCCCAGAGAAGCTGTGGCTGCCCCATCCCTGGCAGTGTTCAAGGCCAGGTTGGACACAGGGGCTTGGAGCAAGCTGCTCTAGTGGAAGGTGTCCCTGCCCGTGGCAGGGGTTGGAGCTGGATGAGCTTTGAGGTCCCTTCCAACCCAAACCATTCTATGATTCTATGTACAGGCTTCAGCTGCAATGGTAACACTGCTCCTGTTATTACTGGGAATACCTGAACTTCATTTAAGAATGGAAATCACCTTGTTATAAATTAAAAAAGACTCCCACTGAAACAAAGGCAAATTATACTCTAGAACAAGAGGATATACGTTACAGGGAGAAACAAGCACTTCACACACACACACATTTTCTTCTTTTATAGGGTTCTTAGGAGCTCATTTGGAATTTACCATGCATGTAAATGCCACATGAATTTCAAGTACTGTGTTAGCTGCCAATCCATTACACAACCCCTTGCAATTCTAACTTACAGCTCCTAACTGCCTATGGCACCAGGTTTGGATTCTAGTCCTTACAGCCCATTGCTTTCTATTTAGATGATCTTGTTATCCCCTGGAAATCACAGGATTAACATTTCACAGCACCTCCCAGATAAGGTGTGCTTACGGTGGAACAGTGCCCAATGTTTCATCATGGAAACAAGAACACACAGGAGGCTACAAATCAGCTCTGTTCCACAGGAAAGGATTTCAATACCTAAATGGCTTTTACAGACAGTTATTAAATTTAAGCACAAATGTTTAAGGTCCTTCTTTACGTGACATTACTAGAGCAGGCATGGGTGAGAGGAGAAAGAAGACTCTGCTGCCTCTTCCATCTTCCTAGCTGAAATGACCGGCAAAGCCTCATATTCCAGGGTGGGAACTAAACCAACTGAGAGGTCAGCACACAACAGCTTCTCCCACCCCTGCTACAGGGAGCAGCATATCTTTTGCTGGGAAACCTAGCACAGTGCATCCACTGATGCTGTAGGAGTAACTGGACACCCTCCAGTAGTTTATGGTCCTGAGAGGCATGAATGAGGAATTAAGCAGGATCATGCCCTCAACATGAGGAAAGCAGACTTTGGCCTGTTCAAGGTTCTGCTAGGAAGAATCCCATAGGTCCTGAAGAGGAGTCCAGGAGAACTGGCTGATTTTCAAGGATTACATGGTCAAAGCTCGGTGTTAACTGGCAAATAAGCTCCTCATTAGTTACTATCATTAACAACATGCAACTACTGAAACTGGTTTCAGGGTTATGCAGAGCACCCTCAGCTCAGAATGACTTCAAGCCAGGGAACATCCACATCAGCATCTGCAACAGCTCAGGACGAGGAGGGAACGGTGAACCCTGAGAAGCCAGAGGCTTCCAGTCAGTTGTAGCTCGCTGCTGGTGGTTCCATAGCCCAGACTGTCCATTTTGTGCCTGCAGTGTAGTAAAGATTTTCTTCATCAGAAAGCCAAAATTTCCATAACGGTTTTGTGTACTGCTACATTTTACACTTGTATGTTTAAGGCTGTTTTCACTGCAGGCATAAACAAGGTTTTTGGGTTTTAGAGATCCGGACTTCTAAAGAACAGTGTAACACTTCCCAAGAGGAACTTGTAAAAAACGAAGAGCAGGTCTCCTGAAAACATTAAGATCAAAAAACCACCAAACCAGAACCATTTCTTTGCATTATTCAACATAAGGAAACAAAAAACCCTGAAGAAATAAAACTGGACTGCAGTGCAGTTTGTCTTACCCACATGAGACACTACTCAAAGGCCTTCACTAAGCTTTAATTGTGCAAAGGCAGGAGGCAACAAAGCAGATGATGAAGGAAGCAGCACACACGGTCTTCCCATGGCACATGGGAAGCTGTGCTAGAATACAACCCACAAGTTAATATCCACAATTAGCTAACTTGACCCACAAGGCCTTTTCAAGTATCTTTTAAGTGCCTTTTGCTTGAATTGTATGTTACAAACCCCTTCATTTCTTTGATTCATTAAGTTCAATGCCTCCTTCACACATTAACAGCGGTATCTGACTCTTCAATCAGTGGAACCCAAGAGACCTGAGGTAACCACATGAAAGGAGCCCAGGCACATGGAAATCGAGATTTTAAGCATTTCATCTGATCTGCTTAATTACTTGGCCAGGTTAATTTACCACTGAATTGCACCCAATTCCTGTCCTCAGAAACCACAGCACAGGCTGAAGATTCTAAGCCTGTGAATCAATGGTGTCTAAATGAGGCATAATAACCAGACATCAAAGACCTAGTGATGAAATCTATACACCTAACACCTTCTCAGGACAAGAAGCTCCTATAACTGAGCTAAGGTAGGGCAGCAGCAGCATCAACAGCTTGTCTCTGAGCAGCCTGTCTTGTTTTCCTTGAAATTGAGAAAGAAAAACATCCCAATGTGATGTCAGCTTAATCAGAATTATTCATTCCTCATTGTTCAGTTAGAAGTGCCTGGACATTAAACTCAGGTGTGTTTACACACAACATGTTCCAACAGAAAGTAACTTATGTGGGTAATAATAGCATAGTCATCTCACAAGTAGTGTGAAATACATCCAAAGGCACCATTTCTTCCTGTAAACAATAAAAAATGCTTAGCAGCTACCTCGGATGAGGAATCAATTGGCAACCTGGGATTCTGGTGTTCCTTGTTAAAAAACCTCTCTCAGAATGTTGCTACAACTAATTTAATAGAATTAACTACAGACTAGTGCAATACAAGAAGTAAATGCAATGACTCAAACTAGCATTTAAATACCTCTCCTATACAGAGCCAGCTTCAAGGCAAACTTAACAAGGCCTGTCTATAGAAGACTTGAGAATGTAAATGAAGGATGTACAAACACAACAATTGAACACAGTCCCATCTAGGCAAGGCACATATATAATCTGACACAAAAGAAAGAAGCTAAAGAATTGCAGTGTGGTTCATAGTAGGGAAAAAATCATCTCGTTACATCTTATTACCCCAAGATTACCTGCTGTAATACACTACCATTGCTTCACTTGTTGGAAGCAGCAGCGGAAAATTTGATCATGGACATTTATGATTGTTCAAATGACAAGCTACTCATGGAACAGCCAAGATTTGCAAACTGAATATGCAACACACTTACATTCCCTTCTATTTCCACCATGAGGATTGGATGCCACATTGTAATGCACAAAAGCTCAGTCAGTGGTAAGCCCTGTGGTGTGCTTTAGCCTAAAAAGCTACCACAGGTAAGATCTGTATTCTGCCAGTCCTATTTAACTGGTCTTTACAGTTTCTAGTTAATCCATGTCAGAGTTTCCAATTTATAGTCAAGTGGCTCCAGACTTAGTAAATGATTCATCCCACCTCTATAAAACATATGATCCCATTCTTTTTCCTACAAGGTTGTCAAAAATGGACAGGGATTCATTCTTGGGGATGTAGGAACTCTTCTGGCCCCTCTTTCCCAAGGGACTTCGAGATTCTGCCTATTTCACTTCACAGCTGGGGGCAAGTATATCACAATCAAAGCTCAGGCATTTCTCATCACATTCCCAGCTATAAACCCATCACATATCATCAAATGTGTTCACCTTACAAGACACTTCAAACATCAAACAAGGAAGACCTGGTACAAACCTGGAGTGCATCCAGGAACAGCTACCCCGGCCCAGGACAAAGACCACTGCTGCTTCCTTTCTTTCTAAAGGTGCCATTAGGGACTGGCAGAAACACTCCAGGATGTATGGCTGTAATATGCAGTTTTGAGGCCAGTTTGTTTAGCAAGTTATCTTCTCTGGTTGTTTGTCAGAGTTCAGTGTCCCTTCCACACAGTGTGATGACCTAAAGCACTGCTTGTTTTATTTCCTTTCATGAGATAAATAGAAATCCAACAAAGTGTGGAGCAGGAGCAGCATTTGATGGATAGGGCAGCAACAGTCCCTTTCCTGTGTCCAACACTATGACAAGTTCTCCTGCTGGAGCTGTGGTTATAGAATCCCAGAGTGGTTTGGATTGGAAGGGACCTCAAAACTCATCCAGTTCCAACCCCCTGTTATGGGCAGGGACACCTTCCACTAGAGCAGCTTGCTCCAAGCCCCGTCCAACCCGGCCTGTATGGTAACACTTCTTTATGTATTTTCACAGACCTGAAGGAACAAGACCTTCAGCATTCAGATGTGCTGCAAAACTGGCAGAATTTGCAGGAAGGGGGCAGCTGCTGAAAACTACTCCAGGACAACAGTGAGAAGGAAAAGTGCAAGGTCCTGCACATGGCTTGGAGCAATCCCAACCACAAACACAGGCTGGGGGAAACTGGATGGAGCAGCCTAAGGAGAAGGACTTGTGGGTGTTGGGTGAGGAGAAGCTTCCCTGACCTGGCTTCAGCGTGCACTTGAGCCCAGAACTCCCTCTTGTGCTAGGCTGCACCCCCAGAGTGTGAGCAGCAGCTCAGGGAGGGGATCCTGCCCCTCTGCTGTGCTCTGGGGAGACCCCCCCTGCAGTCCTGATCCAGCTCTGGGGCAGCAGCACAAGAGGGACCTGGAGCTGTTGGAGCGAGGCCAGAGGAGGCCATGGAGATGCTGCGAGGGCTGGAGCAGCTCTGCTCTGGAGCCAGGCTGAGAGAGCTGGGCTGGGTCAGCCTGGACAAGAGAAGGCTCCTGAAGGGGAGACCTGAGAGCAGCTCCAGTGCCTAAAGGGGCTGCAGGAAACCTGGAGAGGGGCTTGGGACAAGGGCCTGTAGGGACAGGCCAAGGGCAATGGCTTTAACCTGCCAGAGGGGAGACTGAGATGAGCTCTTAGGCAGAAGCTCTTCACTATGGTCTTTAAGGTCCCTTCCAAACCAAATCATGCTATGATTCTATTATTCTGTGATTCTATGAAAACCTGTTCAAAAGGCTGATGTTTGAGACCACTTCTTACATTTGGAGTAGCCTCCAAATGCATTTCCCAAGTTTGTGCATTCTAAAAACATCAGTCCTATTAACTTTTCTTGTTAAAAAACACACCAAAAAGAAAAGCCAGACAGTAGGAAGAAGTATAAAATGGAAAACAAAATTTCTAAGAAATTTCTCAAAGTAAGGAAAATAGTACTTGTAATGAGACAATCTAAATCTGTTCTGAAGAGCGGAGATGAGGATGAATATAATTTCCTATGATCTGTAATTTCCTTTAAAAGCCCCTTTAGAATGAAGGTAGAGCTGCATATATCCGAATTCAACTCCATCTGGTCAAGTTAAGATAGAGGAAGAAAGGAAGGAACAGTTAAAGGAGAAACCCACTTTTCAGAAAGCAGTGATTTCAGTGAAATCTGTCAGTGAATCAGTCGCGTGTCTTGCACTGGATCCTACTTCACCAGTGAGGGTGTCACTACGCGTTTGTTCACCACATCCCTGCACAGCCCCGTGACATAGAGAACTGGCCCATGACCAGAGAAGCAGGTCAGTTCTACATTAAGAGCTTGGCCTTCCCATGAACTTGCAGGCAGGGGGCTGGGACTGATCCTGAATGCTGAAAAACTGCAGTTATCTGCAGGTGGACATCGCTGCCTCCTCCACTCCACACCTCTACAAAGAGGATTCCAGTATCTTCTAAATACACACAAAGTCACAGGAGTGGCTGGGATCAGCAGAGCATCCCAGCTCCCCACTGCCAGCTTGTCCAGGTTACAAATAGCTCTTTTTGTAATCACCACAATGATACTGGGCAGCAGCAGTTCCCACACGTTAATTATGGTACAGGAGAGAAACTTCCACCTTACCGTCCCATCCTCTCACTCCCAAAGCCTTTTCTGATCAACCAGAGAGGGGATAGATAAAAAAAGTTCCTTTTCAAGCAAGGCAGTGGCTATGGAAAGGGATGGCAACTGAAAAAAAGCACCCATCAAAGCACTCTGCTTTCCGATGCATCTCTTTCAAAGTCTTGCAAATGCCAATGGAAATGATGGGGCGTTTGATGTTTTGACAGAAGCAAGAATGTCACTAAGGTAAGAGCTGTCAGCCGGGGTTTATTTTCTCCCTGAAGAGTAAGGCCACTGTTTAGGCATTAACTTTTTTACTAATCTTTTCTATTTCCATCCTATAACACAGTCCTAAAGATGCCATACCTTATCTGCCTCTGAACTAGATAGATTAGAGAGTAAGAGTGACAGCCTGTGAATAAAAGCACTATAACCACACATGATTCCATCAGCAGCCCTGGCACTAGGAAACAAGAGGAAAACTATTCCATACCCCGGTGCTTTGCTTATTAACATACAGTACTGCTGAGGTACAATAAGTAACAGCAAGATGGTTCCCAAAACTGCATTATTTCATACACATTAAACAGACATGTATAGCTTTAATCAAAAGAGATGGCTTTCTGTATCTATTTCCAAATTCATCAGACCCCAAGTATGGATTAAAAAGATGGCATGACCAGCCAATACACAGACACCCAGGTTGATGACATTAAGTACAACCACAGGGACAAAAGCATGGGAGATGTTACCCAGTGGATAGAAAGCACTAGGGACTTATATCGTAGGAGGCAGAAGATGAGAAATCAGAACCAAAGCACAACCTGGCTCAGGGAGTGAGCCAGGCTCAGGACAGAGCAACTAGCTTCAGCAGAGTTTACACATGCTGCCAGCCTCACCCAGCAACAAAGTCAAGAGCATGAGCAAATCACCATCACTATAACCCAACTTGATGGCTTTAGTTGTTCACCAGCTGCTTAATAGCATCTACTGTAAAACTACTCTGGACAACCCACAAGCAAATTCTTCACATTAACAAGTGGAAGGAAGGTCAGGAAATACAGCAACAGACTTTAGGAGACAAGAGTTGACAAGAAATAAGTCCTGAGATCAAGGAGCCAAAGCTGATAAACTGTAGAGGGAACAGTGCCAAACATTTGTCCAAGGCTTCCAGAGAGCCAAGAGGTGCTGCTCAGAGGAACGATGCCTGGAGATGCACCATGAATACGAAGAGAAGGTCAGTCCGCAGTGCCAAACAGTGCTACTGGTAGGCTCTGATGGCAGAATGCAAATCCAAATGTAGCAACTAATGGCACCCAACAGGAACTGCAGTTCTTGAGAGATACACAGAATACTTAAGATTCATTCAGAGGAGATTCCTGAAATGTCTCAGAAACTCAGTGATGCTTATTTAATCCACCACATGGAGTAAGAACTAAAATCCTCTCCCAAAGCAGTGCTACGTGTCAGTTTGGTACAGAAGATCAGAGAGGTCAAGCAGCTCTGCTAGCACAGACTCCTCAGAAGACATTTACCAACAAAAGAAAAGGAGGTTGAATCAGAGAGTGGAATAACAGGGTACCTCTTTATCAGGCATAATACAATAGATGTTTATGTTCTGCACTAATTTGTTTGATGGTACTTATTCAGAAACCCTTAGTTATTAAAAAGCAAAGTGGCATGTGAATAAGCATTTTTAGATGCCTTGAATACTGAAGCAAACGCATTCTCTATAGAAGACCAGCAGACGTATCAGAGTGAGTCAGATATTTCTGTTCCCTATTTAAAATGAAATTAGCAATCCTTTAGAGGAACATACTGTTTCTAGATACATAAAAGCAATCATGACTGTATCAGCAGCTTCTAACCCATGCATAAGTTTTACTTGCTGTAGTCAATACATGGCTTCTGCTTCATTCACATGGTACACAACAGTGATGCACACTACCTCAGAGAGGAAAAGACTTTCTGGAATCAAAGCTGGTTTGCTTTCACAGTGAATACACCGGGGAAGGGAATGGACAGAAGTAAAACTGTGCATTATACAAAGGAAATCTGTTTGGACAAACAAGCTCATTCATCACAGGTAGTGTACCAGGATTGCAGCTATTTCTGTACTTACTTCAGTGCTGTGGAAAGTGTGAGACGCTGCATCTTCAGATCTCTTCATCAGGCCCTCAGAATTTGCTAGCCATGTATTTTCTCAGAGCATACATCACACTCACGCACTGATTTGGTGCAGGCTCTCCGAGAAAAAAACAACATCTGGTTCAATGCAATCAAATCCACGAGAAATTCAACACAAATTCTAAAATTACTCATTTTTAACTACTAAAAAAAAGAGATAAATCTGTGCAGGCTTTTCAGCTTCTGCAAGGCCATTCACAGCCCCAAACTTCCTAAATGAAGCAGATGGCAGTGGTATTTACTGCACTTTCTTTTCCGTCAAAAATCCACAAAGAAAAAGCTGTTTTCAAGAAGTTGGTTCCATCCAGTGAAGTGTCTTGCACTAAAATAAACCTTGTTACAACATTCAACCTGACTGCATTCAAAATCAACTAGCTTTAACCTGGGTAAAAGCAGCATCCCCCTAAGGGTGTCTTTAAGGAACAGGAAAGGCTGTTGTAGACTAATTAAATTTGAACTCCCTCTTTTCAATGGATAAGTAAAATACTAATTGGTTGGAACTGATGGTAATTTCAGATTTAAGCCACTGTGTAGTGGTCTGCTTGCCTTTCATTTGGAAAGACTTAAGAACTCAAACTTCCTTTCATGCCAGTAGTATTAGCCCGTGGCCCGGCAATATTGTGACTTCAACAAGCAGCAATATTTACCTAGAAAATGTCTCCTTTTAGCAACCCCACTCCATAGAAACAGTGGTGGAACTGATTCTGGTAAAAATACCAGCTTTTGTAAGAGTTGCAGCTGGGGACAGGAGAGGAACTTGGTTTTCCTTCATACAGTTGCTCATGTTAACTACACAAATATCCAGAGTTATTCCTTCTTAAGGGCATCAAGGACTCCCAGCTCCAAGTCTGCACCCAGAGTACACGTTAGATACCTGTTTCCTGGCCTGGATATAGCAATAGGACCAATGCAAAAGTGAAGCAGGAAGAACTGGGCGCAAGAGGAGAGATGCAGGAGGAGGAGAAGTCATGTGGGAAGCTCTGGTTCTGATGGATGTGCAAAAGAATTCAGGAAGGGGTGGATTTAAGGGCATGGATAGTCCTGCACTGAGCTAGGGACGGACAACACTCCTGTGGGAGGCAGAAGATGACCACTGCCAACTGAATTCTGGAAGCTCCCATCAAGTCTTCTGACATCCATCAAGGTCTCATCCCAAAACAACCCTCAGTGCAAATGAACCACAAATGAAAACAATGGATTTTCCTACTATCACGGGGTGGAAGGGAGCCAAGCAGTGCATTCAGAGTCCATGTCTGTACCTCCTACTCTGGCTTAGCTGCTCAGATTGGAGCAATGTGCATGGATTTAATGGCAACCCTTTAGGACACAAATGCACATACCTACCAAATTGTGGTTTTGTTTTCATCCTGGATATGCTTTTCATGCAATATTAGCAAGGCCCCATCCTTCACCATTTTACTACTCTGATTAACTTCGCAGTTGTTAATTCTCCTGATGATGGAACCCAGCAGGATTTTACTGAAGATTATTTTTATACCCTCTCAAAGTGATGGTTCCAAACTGGAACAGAACACTATTTATAACAAAAAGCAGGCCGCAGACCCTACCAAGGTATGTGACAACTCATTTAACAGATACATGCTTTGAGCTATTATTTCAGGTAAGTTATCTTTGCCACATTTTATGCCATTGGCTCAGGGCCCTAATCACAGTCATTTAGTTACACAGCATGTGAAGTCCCCTGGGTCCAGTTTTTCACTAATGTTAACAAATATAGGCTTGGATTTGCAGTACGGTAAATGCTTTAATGTGTGTGACAGTGCATGACAAGAGCCGAAGTGGTGCTTGTACTCCACGATGATTCTATTAACTACATAAGAATATTTTAAGTTCACCAGGGCATAAAGCTACAGCCACTCTAGGAATACCAAGAAACAATACACACAGTAAGTGATGGCTACTACAGCTATTTTGAGTGCTCACCTTAGTGGTCTGATGAAACAGCCTCAGAGAGCAAGTGCCTCAGTCACAGAGTTAACTGAGGAAAGTTCAAGTTTAGGCTCAGCTTTGGCAGGCTGATGTCACATGTTCTAAACAGCCAAGCTTCTGCTCGAAAGCTCCCAATAATTCCAACAGCCACCAGAATTACTGCCTTTAGTTTGTCTCCTGTCTCCATCTATTTACAAAAGTCTAGAAAATACTCAATTTAATTCTCTCTCGTGCATGTAGAATGACTTTTCCCTTTAAGGAGCCTTAAAGTACTGGACAGGAAGTTCTTGAGATGCAGTGCATGTACTGCTGTGACAGTGAAGCAATTTTTGAGGAATATCTGTAATCAAAGCCACTACCCAGGCCAGGCAGGGAATGCCAAGAATCCAAAAAACACAGTTAAAATCAAAACTACATCAAAATCTAGCTGTGCCTTTTTTAACAACCACCAGGTAATGCCTGGGGAGAAAAGAGCAGAAGAGAAGAGCTAAGAGTTCTGTTCCTGTCCAAGGACACAGCTCCACTGGCCAACCTGGATAACACAGACCACATCTGGCAGGTACAGATGGCTTTTAACCTAAAAGGAACTTCTGAGATGAGCAAATCACGATGGAGTCTGCAATGGTCAATGGGACAAGATATATAGTTTTGAAGTTTGCTTCCATTTTTTTTTTGTTACTCAAATACACGTTGTCACAAAGCACTTCTGAATTACAGTTTGATCATAAAAGTTCACTTATTGCTCCCCATGGATATAAACAGTATCGCACATATCCTGTAACAAGCTGAACTTCTTTTTACTCTCCACTTGTGATATGAGTGCCTGGAATATTAGTTTGTTCAACAGACACAAATGGTGAGATAAAGAGCACATTAGAGCCTGTAACTTGTAGGTACGTAACACCACGTTCTGCTTAGCAATGCACAAGCAATGCTGGTTTAATGGAAGAACTGTTGTGTATACAATATTCCTTGTTTTGCAATTAACTGGCTTTCCTCTTCTTTTACAAAACACATACAAGGAACTGCAAGGCTGTAATTGTACTAAAGCTGCACTATTTGGGTGTAATCCTAGCAACTTCAGTGTCTACTGGCCAATTACCAGTTATTTTCTCCATTCACTTCTTCCAGTATTACTACTGTATTTTCCTTTGTTCAAATTGGAAACGGGATAAACACATGTTGCAGAAACCCGAGAGTCACTTGGCTGATCTTACTGCCAAAATTGTGACTGACGTAAGGAAAATCATCACCTCACCTGCAGCAAAACATCATGGCCTGGCACCGGAACTGCTGCCCTGGAGAGCAGCTAATGAGAAAGAAGGAATGGGTGGGTATGAAAATGGAAGAGCTGACACAACAATGTCCAATGGTTTGATCTGTGACAGGCAAACTCCCTTTTCTGTTTATTCAAACAGGTAGTACAGCATAGAACCATAGAATGATTAGTGTTGGAAAGGACCTTAAAGCTCATCCAGTTCCAAACCCCAGCTATGGCCACGGACACCTTCCACTAGAGCAGCTTGCTCCAAGCAAATGCAGTAAATGCTGGAGGTTGCTGATTTAGCATACACAACCCACCTGAAACGATTTTCAACTAAAATGCCTCACAAGCTGCACAGTATTAAGCTTCAGAAGGTCACTGCTTCATACTCTCATGCGATCTTCAGACCATCCCTTGTGTCAGAGAATCCATTCCCCTGTAGTTCCTGGCAGCCTCGCTGCAGAAGCCCTCACTCAGGTAAGAAAAGCGAGTCCATTGCTGATGCACTGCCTCTACATCATTCATCTTTTCCTGCTGACGTCTCAGAGAAATCAGACCCATCCCTGTCATTTATTATTGCTGCAGCGCTTCTGAAGCAGAGACGCAGTCCTCTGCCTAACAAGCCTCACTCCAAACAGTGCAGGCTCCTAGTTAAGCTGTCCCTGAGTAAATATGCTCCTGAGGCTGCTTAGACTTTATAGAGTTAAGCAAATCATATGAGTACATCATGGAAAAATACTCTGGCATGTTTAGCACGCCTTCAGAGGTCACAGCCCTTCCACACTGTGCATATGCCAATTCATATGCCAGCTTGGCTACTGAGCACCACGTTGGCTTTTTCAAGTAAATACATCTGTTCAGTTCTTCCCCCCACTATTCCACTCCATTTGGCCATCTTCTACCTAGGCAGGTTCTCTCTCACCTAACTGCAAGGAGCACTGTAAGCCACAGAGAAAAGCCTCACATTTAAAGTGAGGCTGTAGGTCCATGTATCTGAAACGTTCAAGTCAAAATTCGAAACAGAAAAAGCTAAGCTGCCAACTTACTGAGGTTTGAGCAGCAAGAATAAAACTTAATCGATAGAAACAGAGCCTCTGCTAAGCACCAGTAAGTTTTAGATGTAAAAACTCAGCCATTAACTGCTATAGTGAGCAAGAAGCACCTGAAATCCTCATATAAACCCAAAGTTTTCCAAGGCTAGGTTCTGCCTATCTTACACCTCACAGTGTTACACTAAATAGTTAACAACTGAAGCCTTTTACTTCACTGTGAGTTTTCATTAAGGTTTTCCTACATGTTTGTGCTCCAGTCACCCCCCCCGATATGGGTTTGGAGAGGGGAACGTTATCATACAACCTTCACACCATTAGTCTGACTGTTCAGTGAACACAGACCCCCTTATGTCTGTGCTCAGCAGGAAGGTATTGCTCTTCCCTGTGACTTCCTTCCCAAAATTCCCCCACATGTTGGCTGAAGCATCTTCAGGATTTGTGCCATAAATCCTATTTCACCTCCCTTGTGACCAAGCGCAACAAATAGTATTATCACCCCCCTTGCAATCTACTGTCCTGGATGCCATTGGCAGACACACTACAAGTGTCTGCTAACCTGTGAAATCATAGGGAAACCAGGTGAATCTTTCTCCTCCATTCAATACTGACCTTTTATATCAGGTTTTTATGACACATAGTTTCAGAATCCCCTGCAGATCACAACACTCCCTCCATCTTTCACCTCTCCTGGGCTGTATATCTGCTTATTTTCAGTTTAAAGCTCAGCCTTGAAACACACTTCTTGATTTAG
Source organism: Psittacula echo (assembly GCF_963264785.1). Lineage (NCBI taxonomy): Eukaryota > Metazoa > Chordata > Aves > Psittaciformes > Psittacidae > Psittacula > Psittacula echo. The sequence continues at coordinate 13,967,118 of NC_137747.1, read as the reverse complement.
GCTGTTCCCTATGAGAGTCTCCAAAGTATTACACGTAAAGATCAATTCTTTCACTTTTCTCAGAAAATGCATTTTGAAGCAGTAATAAATGCTACAAGTTGCAGTACACTGTGTGGTGTGCTGCTTACTGTGATAGCAGTAATGATGCCTGATAGGCCTTGGTATTTCCACAAAAAGCATTCCAGAGCCTGCGGGAAATTGGGAAAGATTGAAACTATCACACAATCCTCCTGCAAAACAGGCAAAATGGGGAGAGCCAGCACCAAACAAGGTCTGAGTCTCATTTATTCCAGAAGCATATGCACTTCATTTTCCATTATGGCCAAACTGCTATTCACTTACCTGCTGATGACAGACTGCTTGCCAGTGCTCCCAAAATACATCCGCGCTTTATTCCTAGCAGGGTTAAAGCACATAAAGACAGAAAGAAACACGAGGAATTCTGAAAAGCTATTGCTAAAATCCCAATAAAATCTGGAAAATTCACCTCCTGCCACATCCCCAGAGCGTGAGCAGCAGCTCAGGGAGGGGATTCTCCCCCGTTGCTGTGCTCTGGGGAGACACCCACAGTCCTGATGCAGCTCTGGGGCAGCAGCACAAGAGGGACGTGGAGCTGTTGGAGCGGGTCCAGAGGAGGCCACAGAGATGCTTCGAGGGCTGGAGCAGCTCTGCTCTGGAGCCAGGCTGAGAGATATATGAGATACTTCTCCAGAGATGGCAGCAGAGCTTCAACAGGACAGGGGACATTGCAAAGATACTGACAACATCAATCAAACATCAAAGCAAAGATCAGGGTCAACACAAGTTTCTACACAGCAACAAAACATTCACTACTTTAAGATTTATTATACTTTGCAGAAAGACTTAATATCTGTTAGACACAAAAGCTGTAAACATTTGCCTAGAATAAGATCTAGACACTAAGCACTTAAGACCATCAGAACTCACCTAAAGTTGTTGAAATCTTCGATAGTTTAAAACCTTTTAATCATGATCAACCTCTCCTGAAAACTCTGCTCCTTTATCGCTCCTGATGCAGGAATGACTTGGAAAGTCTATGGCTTGCATATTGCAAAAGGTCAAATTAGATGAAACATTTTTTCTTTCTGTCACTACAGCTCTAAGTGAGATGAGATATATGTAAAAGAATAAAAGTTCCTTACGAGTACAGAACTGCTGTTCCTGGGGCTGAGGCGTGCAGAAAATTCACATCCTCCCTTCTAAAAGTCAGTCTTGGAAGACAGAACATCCTAGCTCCCACTGAAACTATCCCAGCTTTAATGAAGAGCATTAACATTCCCTTTTTGCTCAGGAACTACCAATAATCCTACTGCAAAGACTGGAACAGGGCTGTGATTCCAAGACAACATAAAAAGGAATTACAGTGAATTTGAGGATAATTCTGTAACAGAATGAGTTTCCTCAAATGCCTTGACTAAATGCTGTGTTAACTAATGCTAAATTATATCCAATTGGCACAGCTTTGGAGAGGACCATAAATATGGTGAAAAGGTTTTATCTTGAAGACAAAGAATATATTTTTCCCAATTACTGTCAGTGTGCAATTCGATTCTAGATAGTGGAGCTAAGCCTTGTCTGCCTCAACATGTGTCACCCCCCAGCTCTAACGTAGCCCTGTCCTCCCCTAGCAGGCAGTAGAAAATAAGCAGAACACTCATTTGTCCAAGGCTGTTTACTTCAATAAGACTCAAGCTTGCAGAGTTTGAGGTTATTCTCAGAGATCACAGTATTTACTATTGGCAGCAAGTGAACATCCCCATTTTAAATCCTGAAAAAGGAATCATTCACACAGTACTGCATTTGGGATGTCTTAGAGTTACACACATAGAAATTGATGCAAAATACTTCTCTGCTACAAGATTTCAGTTCTCAAGAACATATGGGTTTGTGACTACAACAATAACCATAAAACTTCCCACAAGTTAAGAGACAGCTCTGAGTAGCTAAACCAATGGGTAACCTGGTCTCTTGGAAGACGTCCCTGCTCACTGCAGGGGGGTTGAACTAGATGAGCTTTGGAGGTCCCTTCCAACCCAAACTATGATTCTATTAGAAAACAAAAGTACCGAAATTCCTGGTCATCCTTAAAGTGCTGTATGCTTGGCACAAGGCAAACAGAAGTAAATGAGTTGCAGGACTCACCATGCAGAGCAAAGGTATGTAACAGAGGTAAGGTTAAGTAGAGGGAGGCGGTAGAAAACCATGTGAGCGCAAGCACAGAATTGCTAACAGTTTGAGTTTCAACCTCAAAATCATGGAAAATACTGACAAATCATTATTTAGTGAGCAACCTGGGCCAGAAGACTGAATAATACCATGCTGCTGCTCAAAAGGCAATAGGATATGGTCAGCAGTATTCAGAGGGTCAGTCAAAACCTCAGCAGTAGCAACAGAAGACGGATTTGCCATAATATGAAGGAAAGAAAGGAGGAAAGTAAGGAAGGAAGCAATCCAAACCTCTTCCATTTTAATTTGTGTCTGTATCCTGCTGAGGGAACAAACACTCTGTAAGTTGTAGTCTGTCATGTAATTCTGTATTAGCTGCAGGCTAATAAATAGAACTGTAAAGCATATGCAAAGACTGATTTATAGGATCCAAAGAGAGAGAGGCCAAGTCTTGCAGCTATTTGCATCTGCCTCACATACAAACAAGCGCTGATGGAAAGTTCCCTGCTGAGAGAAAGGCAAGAGATACATTGGAGAAAAAGATAGTAAAAAAGAAAGAGGACTGGAATAACTTCTTCAGAGAGGAGGTTTTACGTATTTGTGCAGCAAAGCAGAGCACAGTGCTGCAGCTGGAATCACTCATCATAACAAAAGGAAAGCAAGAAAGATCAGCAACACTAGGAGAGGTCTACGAACAAGGCTGAGAGAGCTGGGCTGGGTCAGCCTGGAGAAGAGAAGGCTCCTGAAGGGGAGACCTTAGAGCAGCTCCAGTGCCTAAAGGGGCTGCAGGAAACCTGGAGAGGGGCTTGGGACAAGGGCCTGTAGGGACAGGCCAAGGGGAATGGCTTGAACCTGCCAGAGGGGAGACTGAGATGAGCTCTTAGGCAGAAGCTCTTCCCTGTGAGGGTGCTGAGGCGCTGGCACAGGGTGCCCAGAGAAGCTGTGGCTGCCCCATCCCTGGCAGTGTTCAAGGCCAGGTTGGACACAGGGGCTTGGAGCAAGCTGCTCCAGTGGAAGGTGTCCCTGCCCGTGGCAGGGGTTGGAGTTGGAGGAGCTTTAAGGTCCCTTCCAACCCAAACCAGTCTGGAATTCTATGAACAAAGCCAAGCCAGAGTTTTACGAGGTTCACCTTGAAGATGTTCTAGCACCGCTGTTCAGTAGGAAGCATGGACTGTAGAGAGCCAGTAAATGTCACACTATGTCTTTTTTCTTCTGAAATTGATAGTCTCATTATTAAAATAGTTGCAGGGTTTGCTGTAATCATCACCCTGTTTAACTGCTGCTCAGCAGGTTTCTGCTCCTTACATCTAAAGCACACTTTAAAAGTCACAGCTGCACGGGGCTAACAGTGAGGATGGGATCTGATCCAGTGTCCCAGCACACGGCAGATGATTAACACATCAGATCAAAGCTAAAAAACAGCACAACAGATTATAGGGTGGTGATTCTATGAGAACTCTATTTCATCATCTTACAGTTAGAATGGATGCTGGGAAATTATTTGCTCAGAAAAACGAAGCATTATTTGAATGGGTAGAGATGGAGAAGGACTACAAAATCTCACTTCAAACCTCCAATTTTGCCTATTTTCTTGCCTCAAATACTCTCACAGTTGAGTGGGGAACTAACTTCAAAGTGATCATTCTTTCCTTAACACAGAAACACACTCTTTAATCTCTTCATTCAGACAGGACAAATGCAAACATAACCAACACCCAGCTTCTCCCTGGAGTTCAGTTATACCAGCTTTGAAAGCAGAGCAGTTCAGATCCATCATTCAGAGGTAAATGCTATGCAAACTTTAAAACCCCCATTCATCTGAATACCCAACACAAGCGTGCAGAATGGTCTCCATTCACCACCCTAACAAAGGATTTTTGTCATTTCCAAGCTTTGAAGCTCAAAACATTCTGGAGCTGCCATAATATGAACATCCTTAGCTCAGAACTCAACCATTCAGTGCTTACAAAGCTCCCTCAGTCTTTCCTCCAAAACCTGCAACCTTCTTTACCTTAGTATTAGAGCTTGTAAATGCCAACCTCCAAACCCAGCAGAAGAGTTTAACAAGTGCCCATATAGTAGATCAGCTGCAGCATATGCAGTGGTATAATAAAAGAAGAGGTGGTAGAAGGGTGTACGTAACACCCAGACCTGGAAGTCTGTGAGGAAGCTGAGTACAGACATAAAGAGAGATCTTCGAAGAAAAGTGTTAGACCTCAACACAATCCAGGATGATTTAAGAGGTACAAAGGGAAAAAAGCTAAGTAAAATAAACCAAGGTAAGGTAAGGAACCAATATATTGCTTTTAACTGTCTGGGTCAGAAAATCACAGAATTGTTTGGGTTGGAAGGGACTTCTGGTAAGGGTCTGTAGGGACAGGCCAAGGGGAATGGCTTGAACCTGCCAGAGGGGAGACTGAGATGAGCTCTTAGGCAGAAGCTCTTCCCTGTGAGGGTGCTGAGGCGCTGGCACAGGGTGCCCAGAGAAGCTGTGGCTGCCCCATCCCTGGCAGTGTTCAAGGCCAGGTTGGACACAGGGGCTTGGAGCAAGCTGCTCTACTGGAAGGTGTCCCTGCCCGTGGCAACGGGTTGGAACTGGATGAGCTTTAAGTACCCTTCCAAGCCAAACCACTCTGATTCTATGATGCATCTCTGTGTTTCACATTAAGTAAAGCCCCACTTTTTTTAGGTTGCTTTTTTCCACTGCAACAGAAGCAATAATTTGATATGAAAAGGGTACCCTTCCTGCTGAGGTAACAGCTCGTATCCAGCAAATATATCTCACAGGTGCCCAAGTAAACCTAAATCAAAGCACACTCCTCACCAACACCCAGGTATGCTGACAGATGATACTTCAAGGGACTTCTCTTGAATTAAAAGCATGTAACAGGATTTTAACTACAGAGTGGGTAAGTTAAGGACAGCTTTAGATTCTGTTTTTCATGAGAAGCCCATTAATAACTTCCCTATAATTAAACAGGCAGAAGAAGGATGAACAAAAGAGTTAGCACTGAATGTGACTCATCTTTTCTGCTAAATCTTTAGCTAAGGCATAAGCAAAGAATTATCATTGTGCAGTGTAATGTCATATAATCATCATCAGAAATCAACCTGCATGAAAATTTGTACATTAAAAAGAAACAACAAACAAGGGAAAGCTGCCAGACACTTTTTACAATGGCACACGTCTGAGTTACCAACCTACCGACTGCAAGGAAATTTCCAGTTTACAAAGGCATTGGGGGCTTTACCTGCACATTTGATGCTCTTTTCTGAGTATCAACAGTCCTGAATCAGTTTCTGTGTAGTTGCCTTAAACCTTCTTGCTAATTTTAACTAGAAACTGGAAAGGCTGAGACTTCCGACTACAGGACATAAACCATACGGATCATCTAGCAGGAACACACCCCACTAGCAACAGCAGCATAGATTGGAGAAAAAATGGTATCAAGAGTTAGCTCTATATTTTGATTACACTTGGCAAGCATGCTACAAAGCAAAAAGGAGGAGGAGTAATAGTAGCCAAGTAACCGCTACTCCCCTCTTCTTTTCAAAATAAACATAAGAGAAGTGATAGCTGCAACACTCCAGCCTGACAAATGGGTACTACAGTGCAATGGAAGCCTCCAGCACTGAAACCCAGAACTGGAGCTGACTGCTAACACTCTACACCCAGCAGCAATACACTGGAGAGTCATGCTACTGCTGCAGGGTGGAAGGCAGCATGAAATATGTGAAATTATCTTGTCCATACCTTCCAAACATGAGTGTAATCCCAGGCAGGCTGAAACACATCCATTTGGGTTTGCACCATCCCAGCTCCCACCAGCTGCAGTATTTGTTGGGAGCTTTCTGTAGAATAGGAAGTCAACAGGGATGCGTGCTGTACTGGAATACACACCAGTAAATAACACTATTTCTACTAATTTGGGGTTCATATTTTACCTGAAGACCAAAATTTAACATAAATTATTGAAGGATTTTTACCTTCACAGAATTGGGAATGCTTTCACAAGACAGCTTGCTCAGACTTGGATGCCTTTTTTCTCCCTTATATTCTCTGATGGGATAAGGCACCTCAGAACTGCAGATGACAGAACCAGGCTCTTCTATAGAGGTCTGCCCTGCAAGATCAAGCCACTGAGAAGTCAAGGGAAGCAGAGAGAGTCTAAGGGAAAGAGAAGATCTACCTTCACAGTGCTGCTTCTGTCACTGTTTTGTTCTTTGGAGATTCCCTCTGTTCCCTTTGAATGGGGGGAAGAAGGAACACGACACAGATGAAGTACAAAAGACAGTTACTAACCAAAGCAACAAAAAGGGATTCTCCCCACGGGGAATCTTGGCAGTTGCAAAGTTCAAGTAACTGCAATCAAAGATAAATTTAAAAAACAAATCTTTCACCAGGTTACTCACAGCTTGTGATAAGGAGAAGCTATTTCTTAAGAGTGTTGACGCGAGAAAAAGAAACAACCATCAGGTACCTTCTCACTACTACTAGCTATTAGAGCTTTCTCTAGGAGCAGTGAGGACTCCTTCCCCATGACTTTTACTCAGAACCACTGCTGACATGAGCTGTCTGCTCACCAAGCCACAGCAACAGCTGGTATCCACTGTGCATCATGGAGGCTGGGGACAATTCCGCAAACAAGGAAGGAAGAAACAGCTTCCCATAACACTCTTCATCCTTGGAAAACTGAAGGGTGTTTACTCAAGTCCCTTCTGCTTCAGAAAGATTGTTCCTTAATCCTTCTCTGTTTATTATTGTATTTATATCTTCTATTTAGTCAATACACCATCAGCAACATCATACTGAGAGATCTACACATTAAAACCAAGTCCAAGCAAATCCATCCCATGCCTATTTCTCTACCAGTCTCAAGTGAAATTTCAGTCAGGATAAAACCAGAACTCTTGGACTAACATTTGTCTCAGGAAGAAAACCAGACAAAAAAGTCCAAAATAAAGCCCCACAAATGATGGAGAGCATCAATCTGTCAAGAAATTCCTGAAACAACTCAGTGGTGTGATAGGAAAGTCATCATAATTTTCCAAGAGGCTACCTGGAACTTCCAAGATGAAGTTTAAGCCAATCCTCCCTGCTTGTGTTACACAGAAATGCTACTGAAGGAAGAGATCTAAAATGTTGGAACAAAATATACAGAGTGAATTGTCAATACACATTTGTGAACCTCCCCTTACCCCAGCTGTAGCTGGGATTCTTCCTAGATGTGCTTACTCTAATTTCTACCCTCTGCTGGAGCACCCGTGCATGGCACTTTGTGTTATTCTGAAAGCAGGATCCAATCTCTGCAGTAGACATTAATCAGTTCTCAGGGAAATGGCTTCGTTTGCCAGTTCTATTATAGAGGTTAAACAGAAGGAGAAGGAAATGTTTCCTTTGGAAGGAACACATACATCTCATACTAACTACTGACATCTATGAAACATGAGCTTTGTCTTCCTATCCCCCCAATCCACTTCACAGAAAGATGCAAAGTTGGACTGAAAGAAGTGAAAGAGGAGTTCAAGCTCTTGTAAGAGTGGAGGAGTGCTTGTAATCTCTTTGCCATCACTTCTCTCACACCCTCACCTAATGATTAAAACTGAGTTAAAGCAACTCACTGAACCAGGCAATTAAACAGAGTAATGACAAGATCAAGTAATTCCCAGGCAGATGCGAGCACGAAGGAAGGGAGCATTGCATTGCCTCCACCACTGAGACTGCACAGAAATAACAGACTGTAAGTAGCTTTTCCAGACACCCCACAATCACAAAGCCATTCTCCCTTGTTCAGTAATTCCAAGGGCAGCATAACCTTCCTAAATGGCTCACAGGCACACACATACACCCCCCCATTATGTGCTGGGGTAGTGTTCAGAAAAGCAACACCATCACACACTTTATCAAACCTGTACATAGCTTCTCATGGCAGGACATGTAAACTCTGCAGACTGAATCTGCCTGTGTAAGCTGGAAGAACGGGGAAGGAGGTAGCAGGCAGCTCGAGGGGAACCCCCATTGTCACAGCTTCTGACACTGAGGGCAGCACGAGCAAGAGCCTTTCTCCTGTTCACAAGGTGATAACCTTGAGGACCTTGATTAATGTCCATTACTCAGGCAGATGAATTCAAACCTACACTGCATCTTCCATGATCCAGATGAGTCTGGTAAGTAGCTGGAAGGCAGGAAAATTCCCATCTGAACTTATTAATGCAGACTAGAAAAAGTAGTTTGAAACAGTAAAATCTAAAAGACACATAGACCACAGCTAAACTTATCTCCTAAGTGCTTCCGAGCCATGGAATGGACTCAGTCTTCCAGCCACCCTGACAGCTAAAGAGGAGAACTGCCGTGCAGTGTCTACTCTTCACATCAACACCCCAGTCTCAGGGGGTTGGATGAACTTTAAGGTCCTTCCAACCTAAACCGTTCTGGGATTCTATCATTGATTTAGGCATCCAGAATATCTGGAAGGGATCAGGACAAAAAAACCCAAACAAACAATTGCAAACAAACCTGCTACACACACACGGAGTTCAAAATGTCATTCACAGCCTTACCTAATGTGACAGGCATCCTAGAAAGACACCATCACTAATAGAGACCTTAAATGGTAAGATTCTAGCCAATTTCCACAGTATTTTAAACAATTTTACACAAGCAAGCCCTACATTTAGTTCACAATGTGAGCAAGCGCCACACAGCTTTTACTTAAAAGAAAATTACAGAGAAGCAGCTTTCCATTCACATGTGATCAGTGCAGTAAGAATCAGACCCGCAGGGTTTGTGGAAAACTGCCCTGCACAAAATTGGCTTAAATTGCTATATGTGCAATGGTGAGAGATAAGAAATAGAGAAGACCTACTTCCACTGGAGCACCAAAGGATGGTAAAGCGTACAGATGGAAATGATAGGTTTCTCTGGCTTGACTATTATGATTCTAGTGCAAAGAGTAGAATGAATGTATTGACATTCATACAAACCTTTCAACAGAGTCAGGAGGCAGGAAGGTATTAGCATACACAGCAAATAGCTGTCTATAGAACAGTGTTTTCACAGCACTACCAATGTATCTCCCACCACCAAACAGACTGTAATGATTTGAAACTAACATAGTGATGAACTTTAGTATAAGGCCTTCAGTGATTACTGATACTGTCCTTAGTAAAGATGTTCACACACACATGTAAGGGGAGGACCTGGGGGGGGAAAGGGGGGTGGCAAGTGGATGTTTCATTTCATTGATCATTTTTCAATTCAACTGATCATTTGCTGAAATACGTCTCTGTTGTTTCAATTTAGGGTAAGGAAGTACGTGTATTTCAAAGCAAAACTTCTCTTTCTGTATCTACCAAATCTTACAATTCAATATAGAGCAACATAAATTAATCTTTCCTTTCTCAATACTACAATTAAACATTGTACACACAGCGAAGCAAACAGATCTTTACATTAAAAAGATCCACAGATACACTTTTAAACCTTAACCTCTGCTGAAGAAACTCCCTTTGGTTTGATGTTCAGCTGATCAAGAGAAAAAGCACATGAGAGGCTGAGTATTAGGTTGGATTTAGCGGGTTAGGGGCATCCAAGTACATGATTGTAATTCAATAAACATCTCTTCAGAATTAAACAATTCCAGTTTGTTTTCAGCTCAGCCTATGTGCCTGCATTACAGATTTGCTCTTATTCCCACTAAAATCAGTGTCAGGCTCAGGAAGCACTCATCCGTGCAACCCCAGCATGTCACAGTGCTGCAGCAACTAACCTCCACTGAGCCACCCAACCTTACCTGCTTCCTACACAGAGCCAGGGAAGGAGGATGCACCTTCCCACAACTGAATCACCCTCCTAATGTATCTTGTAGCTGGGTGCCTGCTCGAGTAACCCAGCAGTGAATACAGCAATGTTTCTCCTGGTGGGCATCCAACCATTCATGGTTCTAACTTATCTTTCTGGGATTTTTCCCTGCTTATATCAATGAACATGAAAGGGCTGGGCACCTACTCAACTTTGCATATGCTGATATTTGGCTGCTCTGGAAGACTGCCTTCCCTCTCTTTAGCTATGATACAACACTAGATATGCTATTCCTGGCAACTCAGTCCCATTCTAACCATGAATTAATTCCTTCAGATTTGAACAAGATGCAAGATTACCAAGTGGGAATTAAAAGCACTTGGCACGTAATAGAAGTGTCATCTGTGTGGTCTGAATAACTGCACCACACAACACTCTATATTCAAGGCAGGACAGTGAACAAAACTGATCTCGTTTTTGCAGCAGCCCTCTATTTGCACACAGAAGTGAAACATACAGATCAATCAAATTATACTCTGAGCAATCCCATACTTCAAACTCCTCTAACTTCGTATCATCCCCACCCTAAATACATTAGCCTCCGGAGCCACCTTCTGATCTCTCCACCTAGGAGTCACTGAGTGTGCCCGTGATGCAGCTCAGGGTCAGTTAAGAAAGAGAAAAGCAGCTCAGTGAACAGCACTTCACCACATACCACATAAAGGCAGGATTAAGACACATCTGGCATGTGTCAGGCACAGTATCAGCTCTTGAATCACAGTAAATAACAAAGGTAAGCTGCTAGTATCCTTGAAGAACTACTGATAGTTCTACTGTGTACTTCAGGACATCAGCAGAGTCAATCCCAGCATTTACTCGCAGCAGCCCTGAGCAGACTCTTCTGACGTGCAATGCTCCATCACAAGATGATTTATGCCTGATAAAGTATTGTAAAGGCAGGCAGATGAAGCTGACTGACAGCCAAACTGTTAGATGACTACAGTAAAAGTATCCATAATTACCATGCACTACTCCAAAAGCTTACAAAGAGGGCTGTATCCAGACATAGCTCCAATTCAAACATTCCTTTTGATAAAATGATTGAAATTCATGTCACTTTTACCCTTTTTTCTCACCTAAATTAAATATGAATGAAAGAAGAAGGTCCAATAGGCTGTCAGGTTTCTACAGAGTTGCCATCTGGGAGAAAATACTCATCTTGCATAAACTGGCTGGTTTAATGCAACCTACCTTTGACTATTAATTCTGCGTAATTGGAAACTCCGGATCCGCCGTCGGAGCGAATGACGCAGCGGTACTTGCTGATGCTGCGCTGGGAGGTGTCAGCCACGCTCACCGTGGCAGAAAAGCGCCTGTGGTTGACCACTCGAGTGACCATCAGTGCTGTGTCCCTTCCATTCCATTGCTGCAAAGGCAGACAAAGAAAATGCAAGTCATTAAGACACCCAAATCATGCACCCATGTGTGATTCATTCTTTGTTACACTTCTTCCCTGTGAGGGTGCTGAGGTGCTGGCACAGGGTGCCCAGAGGAGCTGTGGCTGCCCCATCCCTGGCAGTGTTCAAGGCCAGGTTGGACACAGGGGCTTGGAGCAAGCTGCTCCAGTGGAAGGTGTCCCTGCCCATGGCAGGAGGTTGGAACTGGATGAGATTTAAGGTCCCCTCCAACACAAACCAGTCTGGGATTGTGTAAAGTTTGGGCATTTAATGCATTATATTTACTGAAAGACTAGAGAGAGACAGCTCAGACTGTGCAATTGTACTCAGTATATTTAGAAGCCTGGCTAGGATATGAAAAGACAACTACTGAATGGCTTGTGTACACCTGGGAAAACGCTACAAATGACCGGATTTCATAAACTTGGCATTTTCAGATGTAAAACTTTGACTCTGGACCAATTCAAAGAAATTGGCTGGATGAGCAGATGTCCTTTTACGTCCAGCCTTCCCCAGTAATCCTCTCTGCCAATGCCAGTCTACATTTTCCCAACTGGAAAAAGGACAGATAAAGAATTAGAAAGAAACAGAAGTTCTTCACATGAAACATACCTAAACTTGCTCAGCTGGCCTAGTTTATTAGGAGTTTCAAAGGAGAACACAATGTTGCTTTGCCAATTTCCCAGTAATGAGTTTTTGGGGGTGTTTCCAATGCTATTTTCATTAAATGCTTCAATTTTAGAGAATCGAAAACAAGTTTCCAGCAGCAACAATAACAAATTCCTCCCAAGCCCCTGTTTCTCACAGGAAAAGGTTCATGCACTGCTTCAGTGTTTTTACACATATCTAGACATAATACAGAAAGATTTCACTGAAAGAATGCAAAAAAGGATAAAGAATAAGCCAAAAATATCTGTCAGTGGCTGCTAAAACTACCCCACAGGTTAATAAACTTCAGATTAAAATGGAATTTTTAGGAGAACAGCTGTGACAAGAGTACACTTGAAGTACCTGTCAAGTCGTTTTTACATAATGCCAACTGCTTTCCTCTCCAGCTCAAGCCTTTTCCCAATAGGAATTTCCGTTCTTGTGATTAGGTAAACTGATTCCTCCCCCAGCATTTCAACTACATTTGAAGTTGTTATTTTTCAAGTTTATTAAAACGTTTGAAGTCAATAAAAATGCTTGAGAAAAAGCTCTCAATTGTTTGACTACACATGCCACAGAGACCATGATGAAGGCCATTCCGGGCTGCCTCTGATGTCACAAAGATGGGGTTGTCAGGCATCAGTCACATCAGGTCAAGCTGAGAATAAAATCCAGTGAGTGACTTATGTTGGCACATATTTATGTACATGTACAGTACATCCAGGAAGAGACTCCTCTTGACTTGTTTGGGATGTTAGGCGTTTAATGGTACAGAAGTGACAGGACAGGGTGGAATGGCTTTAACCCACCAGAGGGTAAATTGAGACGAGCTCTTAGGCAGAAGCTCTTCCCTGTGAGGATGCTGAGGCGCTGGCACAGGGTGCCCAGAGAAGCTGTGGCTGCCCCATCCCTGGCAGTGTTCAAGGCCAGGTTGGACACGGGGGCTTGGAGCAAGCTGCTCCAGTGGAAGGTGTCCCTGCCTGTGGTAGCGGTTGGAACTGGATGAGCTTTAGGGTCCCAGCACAAACCATTCCATGACTCTCTAGGGTTAGAAGCAGCAAAGAGCTCAGTTATTTTAAAAGCTTCTACAAGAGCACTATGTATAGTCCATGGCAACGTTAGGACTCACAGATGACAGCACTTCAAAGGGCAGAAGAAGTAATTTTTTCCTTCGCTAGGAAACATGCACTCCACAATTTCAGTTTGATGTATGTCCCATTTCTAACTCTAGAACTGAAAATGAGTTCTTAAAGTTGTTACTACACCCACCTGAATAGCAGGACCCAGGCTTTGAAGTCCAACTAGCAGGGTGAAAGTACAGATATAAGGAAAGGGAATGGTTTGGCCTTTTAGTGAGGGACTAAAAGAAACAATCTGCACTCAATGCAGCTGAGGCAAACTGGAAGGAGGAAAAACAGTGGCTGCAAACTGGTTTTGCCTGGTTTCACCAGCCAGGGAGCAATCTCGGAACTTAAAGAGTAGGTTTCCTTCTGGACATATTGTCACTGACTCTGGGCTGAGGACGTTTTTGGAGAGTGAGAGGAAAGAAGATTGCATAATAAAGCAGAAGTGAAGAACTATTCCACTTGTTCTGAATCTTGTGCTTTATGACCTCCTTACAGGTACATCAGCATTGTTTTGAATCCTAACTTTTGCTGTCACTGGCCATTCTTCCCATTCTCTCTATCACAATTCTGTACTTTGTCGCCTTAAACTCTCACCTAGAAGCAGTTCAAGGCAGATTTTGATGAGAAGATTTTGCCCCACCACGCAGTCTTTCTCCATTGACTTATTTTACTTGGAAAAAGAAACAAACCAAAACTAAACCAAGAAACCAAAAACCCCAAAAAAGGCACATTACCTGGAGCCAGAGCTTGTCATGCTGTGACCACTTCCCCCCAGCAATGCACTGGAACGTCGCATTCTGTCCCACGTTCACCTCCACGTTCTGCAGCCGGAGGAAATGAGGTGCTTTTCCTAACAAAAGAGAAGTATTGCAAGGCTAGAGCAAAGCAGTGATGGGCTGTGTCACACCAACAGATACAAACACTCAGCAAAGCACTAAGGCCTATCCTGGACAAAGGGATTTTGTAAAATAAAGCTGTCCTTCGGTGTTTAACTGCTCACTGCAGTGATAGGGATGATGGATCTGACAGAGGATGGCCTGAGGGACCACAGAGAGCTCTAGCACAGCTAAAAACAAAGACTGAGATCAAATCACAAGTTCATGGGCATCAGCACAATCTCTCAGTGCTTGCTATAAAGCGTAATAGAGTAATTTCTTTTCTTCAGAAAGCTATGTTTCTAAAAAGGTCAAAAAACCCCTCAAACGCTCCTGAGCTTGTCAAGCGCAACTGACCCAAAGCCAGTTTTCCCAAAGGTCTTTTTTCCTTTTAATTTTATTGACTATCAAATACATCCTAGACCTTTAGAATAATAATGTGTCATTAATACCAGATCAGGTGTTAAATGAAATTTTCATCTGACAGTACTGAATCACTGCATTAGTATAAGATAGCGGATATCAGAGTTTTTCTGATACTAAATTCAGTATTAATTCAATATTAAACCACTGATATTAAAATTAAAAGCACATCTGGTCACAAAGCAACCAGAGCAGAGGATTCTCTTTTTGACTAAATACCAGGCTCATTCACCTTTGCATATTAACATAGAGGAAAACAAAACAGCTTGCAATAGTGAATCTGACACTTAAATGAACTTAGTTCGTCCTAGGCTTCAGAAGAAAGTCTGAGCACCATTTGGAACCACTGAGCAGGACACACTGAAGCTCTAAGAGACTCCAAAGGACAGAGACTTTCAACTTCATTTTTGCATTCCTAGTATGACTAGACACCAATTCAATCACTTCAGAGGGCACTAACCCATATTTTTCTATTTCTAAACAGCTTCAAAAAGATTTGGGCATCTGTGCCTGTGTGCAAGCTTGACACAGAAGTATTTGTGTACTACAGAAACATGAACAGAGAACACACACCAATACGCTACGCCAGATGTTTATATCTAGCTTCTGTATCCCATTCACCACATGCTCAGCTTGCTGACATCTCCTGAAAGATAGTGACTGTACCATCATGCTCTCTGGGAATCAGTAATTGGCACCAAAGCTTACTGGAACCCTACCTCCGGGTGACAGAATGTACTACATGCTATTTGCAGGCTAATACTAGTACTTTCTGCCTGCAGTCTTGTGTGGGCACATATAAGCCAGCTTCACATATAAAGCTGTTTGGAGTGGGTGAATGCAGCCACATGAACCTCAGACTCCTTGAGTCCTGACTCTCTTGAGGCCTGTGACTGCACATACAGTCACTGTGATTTAGCATCATGACAATCAATACTGCACTGCATTCCTTCCCAGGACAGACAAAAAGGCAACACCAGTGAACTACTTATTTGCCTCCATTACTGTGTCATTAGAGGCACTTCATCGTGGTTTTGCTGCTACTTAGGTTTGTCTGCTGTGCCGTCATCTCTGAAGGTAAAGCAGAAATGAGTAACACCAGTAATTTCAGTAACCACCAGGGTCATCAGGAGTACCACGGTCTCCATGGCTTGAGTTCTAACAATTGCAAAACAAGTATGAGGGGAAAAGCTTGTACAAGTCAATGGAACACACTCTGGTGACATTTACCCTGTTGGCTGTCATTGCTCAGCACAAAAGCAACGCTGGCAATCAGACAGGAGAAGCATTTACAAAGACCCTGCAGCTTGTACTGGGTGCTTGTATGCTGCAGGTTGCAAACCAATTCAACACGGAGTAGCCAACTGTTTGAATCACTTCTGGTTTGAGTCACCAAGAATGCACTTAATTTTTAAGAGTGCATACACTTGGAGAAATGGATTTAAAACCAGTTTGAATACTTCAGTTAAATTAAGCAGGGGTGTAACACAGCATCCTGTCTCTGGTTTTAAATCCCAAACCTTGTTCAGGCTCTGCCCCACACTGGCCTGTCTCTCAGTGAAGGGATTGGTCATCACCCAACAGGCTGTGGAACACACACAGATCATTTATGGGATCTGTGTGGATGCTGCCGTTATCAGCAACATCTGGCTCACACAGATTCTAAGTAATTCTTAATGAAGTGCACCCAAAGGCCTGAGCAATGAGCACATGGTAAATACAAATATAATTCAGTTAAGCAGCAATTAACCATACTGCAGTTATCAAGAATGTCCTGTTAAACTTGAGCAGAACCGTATCTGTCACATTGAGTGGCAGCTGTTCTCTGAAATCCTCATTGCAAGAAAATCAGTTGATTTCACTCCATCGATATGATCCATGAATTTTTGTGTGAGCAGCTGTCATGGACTGACTAGAACTATGACCCAGTGAGAGAGGCTGTTAAATTAAATCTTTAGAAGAAACTGTATATAACATCCACAAAACAGACACACAAAGTCCTCAAGCCACACTGTAGATGCACAGAGAAACCAAACAAGTTCAGACTCAAAGACTGAGGCTCAAGGTTCTTTAAATAGAAAAAAACCCTATAAATCTAAGTGTATTATTATGGCTGCAGTAGGGGAAACGTGGCATTAATATTTTTGAACAGCATAATGAACCTGCTTTAGTTTCTACTCCTGTGCAAGTGTATTGTCTGACTGAGATACAGTATTATATCTTTATGGGCTGAGTGGGTTTAACCTTTGTTGAGAGACCCTTAGGATATGTCCTTTACCAAGGAGATACTGAAACTATTTGTTCCTGAAGTTACCCACACAGGGTATCACCAGAAGCTTTTCAAATTGTTTTCTACAGCAGTATGATTCAGAAATAATAAAAGAATCAGGTTTATGTTCTCATAACAAGAGAGTAAAAAAGACTTCCACAGATGGCCTGGTGCTAGCTATAGTCTGAGAGCACATTTGCCTCTTGCACAACTTGCTAAGTTAGATAATTATACAAAGCTGATTGTCTTTAGGTGCCTCAGAGGGACAGAGGATGACATTTTAGTGCTGACCAAATTGGGTAAATCACTCCTTTAGACTGTAAAGCTTGGTAATAACACACTGATATGGTTAGAAAAACAAAGAGTGCTCACTGCATGGATGGGCAAGAACTCTGACTTCATCCACAGCTATGTACCCTGGGTGTCCTTTCAAAGAGACAGACTCAAATATCACCTGAAACACAAAACAAGAAAAATTTTCTTAAGAAGAACAATTACACACGGCCATTCACCAAGTTCTGCTCTTATTCCAGTGTTTGAGTCATTCAAAGGCATTTCAGCAGGAATAACAAAGGGATACCAGGCAACACAGTCTGTACAGGTACACCAAAGACTGGAAATCTGTTCGATATGAAAAGCAAAAAGTTAGAGCAACATTCATTAGGATTAGAGACAACTACGTAACTATGTGCTGCTTGCATTTGGAAGAGCAAAAAATAGACTGTGTATATCCACACCTACATTTACTTTAAGCACCAGCCCAAGAACATTAGGTGGATAATCACCTTGGTTTTAGTATGCCTAGGAATGCTGGAGAATGCTGTTCATGTACTCCTATTGAGTCAAAAACCCTGAATGGATCCTCCCGGAGAACATCTTCATTTGGCACACATACCACTTCAGTACTGGAAAGCAAATCATGAGGAATTGCTGATCCTGAGTTCCAGTTACTGAGATGAAATAGGATTCTCATAGATATAATAAAGATTTTTTTGCCTTTCCATGGCTTGAACTAACACAGCCTGAGAATGAATATTCACAAAACCCACATGTAGTATTTCTCTACATTAATGGTGCACTAACTAGCAATTTCTATATTATGTATGTAGCTAGGCAATGAAAGTGTTCCACTAATTTGCGTCTGAATAGACAGATATTAAATTGCACATGAACCAAAATCTCATTCTTCCCTATGGCTTTGTGATTTTACCTGGAAAACTGTCCTGAATTATCCTGTTACCAAAAATATACAAGCTATCCCAGACTTAGCAGTGCTAGTAAAACCTAAACAAATGATAAAGAGATCATTAAGTTAACTACTGACAAATAAGCTAACCAAAAGTTCAGAAGAAAATAGCACTAAATATGCACAGTTTGACCAACAATTAAAGGATATTAGGACATATAATCACAGCCTACACTTTATTCAGAGGAGGTAGTGAAGGGAAGCGCTGAGCTCCTCTCTGGTGACCAGTGACAAGACAAGGGGCAATGGTTTTAAACTGAAAGAGGATAGATTTATATTAGACATTAGGCAGAAGCTCTTCCCTGTGAGGGTGCTGAGGCGCTGGCACAGGGTGCTCAAAGAAGCTGTGGCTGCCCCATCCCTGGCAGTGTTCAAGGCCAGGTTGGACACAGGGGCTTGGAGCAAGCTGCTCTAGTGGAAGGGGTCCCTGCCCGTGGCAGGGGGTGGAACTGGATGAGTTTTAAGGTCCCTTCCAACACAAACCAGGCTGGGATTCTGTGATTCTTATGAAATGGAATGAAGCTGCATCAAGGGAAGTTCAATTGGACAGTAGGAAAAGGTTCTTCACTGAGATGCTGGTCTGCCTCTGGACATGCTCCCCGCGCTACCTGTTTCATAGGAGAAAATCTTTCCCTAATTTGTAACCTCCAACACAGTGGTCAGGGCACTGAGCTGGCAAGAGTTCACACATGATCTGGCCTACTCATAGGTAGTCCTGCAAAGGAAGAGGGAGGTAGACTCAACGATCCCTGTAGACCCCTTCCAACTTCAGCTATGCTGTGATCCTGGGAGGAAAAGGGAAGTTTAGAAAAATTAAACTGCAAGAGAAAAACAGAAAACTGCAGCCTGGTTATTTAATGTGCTGGTGGTGCTACCTCTCAATTAGTGATTCTCTTCCCAAAGGAATCCTTTACTACTCTGAAAAAGAATGAATGGATGGAGACGTAACGGATGCCATCCTCTGCATTTGAAACATGTTCTCAGTTTCATTCCCTCTTCCCAGGGTAATGTTCACACTGTTCTGAACTGCTCATGTATGCATGAGTATACAATAATGTTCGCAAGGACAGAGTGAATCAACATGTTCAGCTGGCACCGTTACCACTATCAGAGCAGGATTCCAGTGCAGATACTTGTGTCACATAAGAAAATCCTTCAGTAATTTGTAACCTCTAAAATTCATCATTTGAACAAGAAGTTAACTACCTAAAGCCAGTTTTCAACACTGTTTTCACTCTAACTAAAAGCTGGTATCCCAGTCTGTCACTGCGTAGTCTTTTCTTCAACTCCTTCATCAGATATAAGCCAGGAAAAGATTCAGCTGCCCAAAAGCTGGTCACTGCACACCCTGGTTATGAAAGTGAGCAGCAAGTCCTTTGCAAGTACAGGACTGCCCTCAATCATTTAGCTTTGCATTTGGGCTTCCAGAGTGCAGTTTCTACTCATGTTTCCATGATTTCCTACGGTCTGCTTCCCTAATTCAGAACACATCCAAACATGAGATGTGCAGAAATCCATCCATTAGCAAAAAAGACATCATAAAACCAGGTAGAACACAAAAACTAACAGGCAAAGATGAAAACTAAGAAAAGATGAAATGCTTAAATACATAGAAACAAAGTTCTACTCCAGAGGAGGGTGGACAAAAACCAGGAAGGAACAATTGTCCAAGGAACAATAGGAGGAAGAAAGTCTCTGAAAGACAAAATAATAATAAAAAACCCCAAGTGCTT
Organism: Psittacula echo; assembly: GCF_963264785.1. Lineage (NCBI taxonomy): Eukaryota > Metazoa > Chordata > Aves > Psittaciformes > Psittacidae > Psittacula > Psittacula echo. The sequence goes on along the minus strand of NC_137747.1, from coordinate 13,947,352 downwards.
TGTTATCAAGGCTCTTAATATGCTTCTGAGGGACTGTATAAGAATATAATGCAAGCCCTTATTATGGAAATTATAATAATTTTAGAAATGAGATGTCATTCATGACAAAAACTACACTTCCTGAGGAGGGCATGGAAGGAACTGCAGCTCCCTTCAGCCTTCAATTCCAGTGCAACATTACAGCAACAAAATCCTCTTTTCGTTTTGTATTACCAAGAAGCTATAAACCCACAATGAACTAAACCCCAATTTGCTGCAAACCAAGAGCTTGGAAAGAAAAGTTCTCCGAGGCATTGGCATTTAGTGCATGGCAACTGGAAGCACCCATTCACAGAGAATTGCCTTCATTAATTACACGTTCAGAGTCTTTAAAGCAGCACAATATAGCTTATACTGGTAACAGAGTCAGCTCCTACAAAACCCATGCACACTGGTGCAGAATCCACTGGGAAGTGTGGAGGATCCTCTCAAGTCACACAACATTGTTCTGACAGACTAAGCTATTATCTATTTTACTTTACACTTGGATGTTCCTGTTATTGCCCAGTTCAAATTTCCATGTTGTCTTCATCTGTATCTTGCAGCATCTCAGCCCTACCAAAGCAAGAAGAGCACGGAAGCATCCAGGTTTTCCTGAGAAAGAAGGAATTTCCTGAGGAGGAATTTCCTGAGGAGGAACAGGCAGGAATAAAGGCTGATGAGGCTCAGCTCTGCAATTTTCACACTGAGTATCTCTCATATCCTTTTACCTTCTGTTGGAAATGCAGCGCAATGGTTGAGACACGGGCCTTTAACAATGCTTTACATTTAAGAAACTTCCCAAAAATTAATATAGATGAAAAAATGCAAAGCTTTACTCTGAAAAAACATTCTTAAATGCTTGGGAGACCTGGAACTACAAAGTCATTTCATGTTTCCTTCCCAATAAATAATCCTACACTTCACTGTTGCTCTATACCAACTGTGCCTGTGTTAGCCTGGCTCATCTGTTGTGGTACAACGGTTTTCTCCAGGCATGGATCGATAACATTCCTTGCTATACATCAAAAAACCTCTTCCAGGCAGACTCCTGCACGGCCCTTGGTGCATTCTGGGACTAAGCTCATCCTTATGGCAAGCAGTAACTCAAGATTACATGTATTACCTTTCTCCAAGAACTATTACAGCTTTTTCTCACTACACTCAGAATATCTGCAGGCTGGGAATCCACGTATGAGTAACTCCAGGGCAGACATCATAAATCTCCACCACCACCACCATTTATAGCTCAGCAGAGTGCTTTTGGATCTAGATGACTCCTGCGACCCTTGCACAGAACTACCAGTCCCAAAACATGAACTCTGGCAACTAGTTACTAGTATTCCACTAGTCCCATCTCCAAAGACCAAAGTAGGTGTGGAAGCCTCAGACCCAGGGCAGGCAGTTTTTGCCTGACTGGGTTTTTGATGCACACTGCAATTCAAGATGGTGGTTTGTGTGCATTAAGAGAATAACCCACATTTTGCTTGACGAAGATGTCATGATTTGGGAAAAATGCTCTTTTTTCCTGTGTTCCCTGGTGCTTTTGATAACACAGACCATGCTTTCAGGCCTCTTTGCGTACAAAGATTTCTCCAGGCGTGCAATTTTCATTGAAAGCTGACAACACTCTGATGGCACGTCCTAGATTGGGAGCATGAAACAGGACACGGCCTAGCAAAGAGCACACCCAGCCTTGGGGCATCCTGTACCTCCAGACTCCCTCAGCCGTAAGTGTCACTGCAGGCTGCCAAATAACAGGAATTTTGACTAGAGCCCCTCACTATGATTTCCTCCTCACCTTTGCAAGCTTAAAGTTTTCTTTTTTAAACCTTGGTTAAATGTAGAAACTCACAGGATAGTGTGAAACATAGGAGTGGTTTATGAAATCAGAGACCAAGGATAGGTCAGTCCATTAGATTGCCCATAACTCCACTTAGAGCACTGTGCAGTTCTGGTGTTCCCAGCATTAAGAAGGACATGGAGCTGCTGAAGCAAGTCCAGAGGAGGCCACAAGCATGATCAGGGGCTGGAGCACCTTCTGTATGGAGGCAGGCTGAGAACACTGGGGCTGTTCAGCCTGGAAGAGAAGGCTGCGTGGAGACCTCAGAGCAGCTTCCAGTGTCTGAAAGGGGCTACAAGGATGCTGGGGAGGGACGCTTCATCAGGGACTGGAGTGACAGGACAAGGAAGCATGGGTTCAAACTGAAACAGGGGAAGTTCAGGTTAGATCTCAGGCAGAAGTTCTTCCCTGTGAGGGTGCTGAGAAAAAAATCTTGTCTGATTTAAAGGATTTTTTGCTCAGGAAAAGCAAACTTGACCTGCAAAAGGACTTGCAAAAGAAGTAAGGTAGGCTCAGGCAATCTGCTATTGGTATTGCTAAGGACAGGAGCTCTCATGGAGTGAGATCAGACTGTCTCTTCCAGGTTTTTAAAGCACTGATTACGTGGGTGAAAGATCATTCCTGTTATCTCTGTGGAGCACCTACTATGAAGCAAATTCTCGTTCATGATGAGGTTCATGTTAATCTGAATGGAGTATAAGCATTTCACTATGATTTCAGAACAAGGGACAAGTTGTGCACAGCCCTTCAAAGACCACTTTCCATCCGTTTGCATCCCTTTATCCCTCCCTCTCACCCTGCACAGTGTGGTTCTATATATGCTGCTGCTATCCCCAGCTCTTTTCCAGAGGTAGAACACAAAAACATTCTACTTCAGCTCTGATTTTACAGACCTGCAACCCAGTTATTAGAAGTAAATAAAAGAAAGAAAAAACAAAAGCAAGCTTTTCTACCTGCTGTTTCCTATCCACAGACTATTTGTGGACTTTTCATAGTTTATTCTATCCTAATTCCACTCTCACTCCTGTCTCTTATTCATAAAATCACAGACTGATTTGGGTTGGTAGGGACCTTAAATCTCATCCAGTTCCAACCCCCTGCCACACATGTTCAACACCTAGTATGTGAGTCCATTGTGAGCAATTTACCTAATTAAAACTAAAACAATGAGAGCAAAGTTGCTGCCAGACTTGAAAGTGGGGAAGGAGGGGAAGGGGTAAATGATTTTCAGAATATCCGTTGCTAACAATAACTTAGCTCATACCCAGCCAAATGTTCTAAGGAAGAACATGCCAAACTCATACCTGATAAAAATGTGGCCAGAATGTACTGATGGCAAGTTCTGCTTTCACCCATCCTTCTGTAACAACTCCCGAGACATTCCATATGGGATTGCCCTGTGGTCCTCCATTCACCTTCACGTAGACGTTCAGAGAGCCAGGACTTGAACGGTCTCGGCTGGACAGGTAATAGTGGAAGTCAATGCAGTGGGTGTCATTTTCCTTCAGTGTAGGCAACAGCAGGTGAGCCTTCTGCCCAGATGCTCGCCCAGAGCTGTTCACCATCATGAAGGAGCCTATAAAAGAAAGCAGAAAGAGAAGGAGGAGTGGTTTTACCTGGCTTTTGCAGTAGAAGAGAAGTTGTGGCTGCCACAGCCCAGGCAGTGTTCAAGGCCAGCTTGGACAGGGCTTGGAGCAAGCTGCTTTAGTGGAAGGTGGCCCTGCTTGTGGCAGGGGTTGGAACTGGATGAGCTTTAAGGTCCCTTCAACCCAAACCAGGCTGGGATTCTGTGAAAATCAGTTTCATTAGAAAAGTCAGTGATTTCCTTAGAAACCAGAAAACAAAACATCCATCTGAAAAGCCCAAACTAAGTATTCTATGCTCGCTGTTAGGTAACAGGAAGAAAGGGTATTAAGATTTAAGGTGTATATACACACAAATAGACTGAGAACCAACTAGAAGCATTTTAAACAGATAACATCAAAAATAAAGATAAAAATACTGGGCTTTCATGTATGATTTTATAACCTGTGATAAAACAGGCCCTGTAACCTGCAGCACAGTGACAATGCAGCAGCAGCGAGGTTCTCCTGCCAAACACGGTCCCCCAATGGCACATTCAATAAAGAACTACTACTGCTACAAGGGACCCAATTGACAGCTGTTGTCTGCCTTCATGGCCCTTTCCTCTTTCAAGCCAATCTGTACCTGTATCTTGGCACTAGAAACTTAGAGAGGCTGTAATGTGTTAGAAAGAAAACCAAACCATTTTAGGAGCCCAAACGCATGAGGCTTGCAAGCCTCTTCTAGGAAGGAAGGACAGGCTGAATTTAGGGAAGGAAATACATACTAAGGCAATTTATGAGTTTGTTAACCTGGAAGCTTGCATTGTATTAACCATGGCACTTGATGTTGAACTGACATTTTGACTCATCAAGCCATTATTTCACAGCACATTGTGTCTCAACTCATGTCTTTGCAGATGCATCAAGGTGACAAATGTTAGCAATAAGGCAAAACATTATGAGAGTTATTTGATTCAATTCTGCTGAAAGGCTCTCCTTGACGTGTGCACAGACACTCACCCTTGGAGAAAGCTAAACAAAACACCAAGAGTGGGAGGAATTTGTGTGTCAGCAGCCAGGCATGATAATTTTTAATCAAACACAGCCCTCTCGACACGCTGGTTCTGATGCTGCTGCAGATGTATTTCTTTGCTGGCCTCTTGCAGCTCCCAGAAGATTGAGTTTTAAAAGCCCTGCCTCACTCCTAACCTAGGAGCCGGATAACCATTTTGATCCATTCTGAGCAGTGAACAGCCAGATATTCTAAACTGTATCAACAGAAACCAGAAACTTGCTCCTACAAAAATGCTTTTTTCCCTTGTGTTTCTGCGATAGATGGGCGTTTTGTAAAGCACTGAAAAGCGTGGATGCAGAAGGAAGGCAATCTTTCAAAGAAAAAGAAAACACAAACTCAAGAGGCCCTGGCAAAATCACGCCAAATGCAAGGAAGACGGTGTGGTAAGAAACAGGAAAACTGAGAGGCAAGATGACATCATTTTGATATACTGAATTCACAATGGCCGCAAATAAAAAAATTGCAGATTCACAGCAAGGACTTCAAGAAATGTAAGAGCTGAATCCAAACTTCTTTGTATCTCTCTAATAATCAAAGTCCGTAGCATGGGATCTTGACACATTTCACTGCTGATATAATTCTGTTCCCCATCAACCACCAAATCTCCTTCTTCAGCAAGTACATGCTAATCTTAAAACCTACCTAGGTAAACTGAAAAGCTGAGACACTGGAATTTGGATTCTGTTTCTCTGACCCAAGATAACTGCTGATCACAAAGGATAACTGATGAGGTTTGAAGAGGAAGCACAGGCAGATAGTTAAGGCTCAAAACATGACAGACAGACTGGATTCTAAGAGTAACTGTGACACTTCTTTAACAATCTCTGTCAGCACACACTCTGCCTGATCTTCCCTTACAAATTATGCCAAGAACAGTCGTAAGAACTACACTTCTATTTTGGGGCAGCAACACAAGAGGGACATGGAGCTGTTGGAGCGAGTGCAGAGGAGGCCATGGAGCTGCTGCGAGGGCTGGAGCAGCTCTGCTCTGGAGCCAGGCTGAGAGAGCTGGGCTGGGGCAGCCTGGACAAGAGAAGGCTCCTGAAGGGGAGACCTTAGAGCAGCTCCAGTGCCTAAAGGGGCTGCAGGAAACCTGGAGAGGGGCTTGGGACAAGGGCCTGTAGGGACAGGCCAAGGGGAATGGCTTTAACCTGCCAGAGGGGAGACTGAGATGAGCTCTTAGGCAGAAGCTCTTCCCTGTGAGGGTGCTGAGGCGCTGGCCCAGGGTGCCCAGAGAAGCTGTGGCTGCCCCATCCCTGGCAGTAGATAACAAACCCTCAGCCAAGCCCCAACTCTGGTCATACAGCTCCAACCAAATCAACTTTGCCATTGAAATCTCTCTTTCCTCTTGTGCTCTTCCTCATACCAGAGAGCTCACTGACAGCAGTGTCTTTGCTCAAGCCTAGCCCACAACAGCCAGCACGGGGAGCCAGGGAGGAGGCAGGATGGCCCTGACACCCAAAACCCTCTCAGCAGTCAGGAGCTGGCAGGTCAGGAGCCAGGGCTGCCCAGAAACAAGACACTGAAGGGAGCGGGCGAGCTCAAAGCCGGCAAGGAACAGCAGAGGGTATTCATGCAGGCACTGTGTCCAGCAGCACAATAGAAACACAGAGCTCTCAAAGGTCACATTGGAGTGAAAACCACTCAGAGAGACGGGCAGAAACCCCACAAAGTGACATCGCAGAAGGACATAGCCCAGCCTCAGAAAGTGCTTCAAAATGTCACCAGAAATCCGGCTCCAAGACAAGAAAAACACTGCTTAGGGGACTATCTATTTCAAACAGCTGGTGGCACACAGGACTGCTGCCAAGCTGACCCCATACTCTTTGGTCTTCAGTTGCACTAGAAAGCGGAAAACCACTGGGAGAGAAACCAGGGATGTGGCTCTAACTAAAACCTGTGCCTCAGCCTTACTGAGGCAAGTTCACTCTTCTCTTTTGTCTTTAAATACTGTCCCAAGCAAATCAAGTCACTGAAGATGGAAGGACCACGAGTGTCCAAACAAACCACTGTGGAACAGCTCCTTTGGATCTAGGAAGGAGCAGGCCAAATGATAAAAGCAGTCTCTCCTCAAAGAAGAGGCACCTGCAAGCAGCAGAGGTGAAGCAGGTCACTGGAACACTTCACAAACCATCTCCCGTCCTCTGCTTGCTGCAGACACATTGCCACAGGAGGCAGAAAGGAGAGATTAGGAGCAGCGATACAAACTGCAGAGGTACACAGGATTCCCAGTCAGGAAATCCAAGGGTTTCACTGACAGCTGACACAGCTCCTGCCACCACTAAAATTATTTAAAGCCCTGCTCTGAAGAAAAAATATTCACAACTCTCCTGGAAAATAGTTCTGAGAGCTCCATGGATAATTCCATGAGGAGAAAGAGAGGGAGACATATACGCAGATATACATGTGTAGCTATATACATGTAGTTGCACATGTAGATATATATGTGAGGATATATATACAGGTATATATACACACACACACATATATACATGTTAACACTTTCAAGAATGGTTGACCTGATAGTTAGGGGGCAGGGAAGCTTCATAACGTGCCCTATGGGTCCCACCAGCCAGGGCCCCAAACGCCAGTGACAGGGTGACAAGAGCCAGCAAAGACGCCATGCAGGGAGGGTCGATCTTCCCTGAGAGCGAGACCGAGACTGAGCCCTGGCCCACACCAGAGAGGGGCGAGGACAAGAACAAACCCAAAGCGCCACAAGCCCCTTTCCCACCACCACCACTGCAAGAGACCGGGAAGCACACACGGCCCTAAGAAACATCATTGGGATGGGAACCCGCTGCGGGCTGGGAAACCGTGATTTAGGGCAGGGAATCATCAGCAGGGGAGGAAACCACGGCCAGGGGAAGCTGCTGGGGTCCGTTGGGCGCGAGGCCGCTGCAGCAGCCGGGATTGGTGGAAGGTGGGGTGGGGCCTGCTGGAGAGGGGCCGTTGGCCCCAGCCCAACTGACACTGACCCACGGTCATGGCAGGTACAGCAGCAGCTCCCGCTCCTCCCGGGGCTCCTGCCCCACAGGTAGCCCCCAGCCGGCTCTGCCTGCCCCTTTCTCACCCCAGCACCTCTCTCTGCTTCTCCCAACAGAGAGGTTTCCCCTCCACCTGCCAATGGCGATGGAAGTGTCTGGTCTGAGCTCCGATGCTCTGGCCGTGCAGCGACGGATCGCGACCCGCGCGTTACCCCCTCTCCCGGGGCTGCCGCTGTCCTTGGGGCCTGCCCAGGACCAGCCTGGCCCCCACCAGCTGGCGCATGGGGGGTCAGGGCCCCCCGCGGCCCCGCGGCAGCGCCTCCAGCTCCCCTCTGCGCTGCCGCTGCCACCCGCGCCACAGCTCCCCTGCACCCGTGGGCAGGAGGCGGCCTCCACCAAGGACCGGGCAGCCACGGGGGACACCGTCCCCCCCGCCAGGCCCCACCAGCCTGCCCCGGCTCTGCTGACCACCACCAAGCCCAGAGGTGAGGCCTGGGGGCTCAGGAGCCTGAGCGAAGGCAGCCAAGCTGAGCAAAGCTTGCATCGCCCTGCACCTGCCTTCCCTGTCCTTGCTTCTGCAGCAGCAGTGACCACCCCAGCAGCTCTGGCCGAGCCCATGCTGGTGTCCCAGCAGGGACCAGCCGCCCTCGCTGAGGCCTTTCCCGACCACGCAGCGGACACCAGCTTCACCCATCGGCTCCAGCCATCGTCTGACACCATGCACAGACATGGCACCATCCCTGATGTGCCCGACTGGGATGGCTTCATCCAGCAGCTCCCTCAGCTCTCCGAGTACGTTGTGGAGGGTGGCGGCGGTGGTGGTGGGGCCAGGGGACACTGAGGACACTGTGCATCATCTCTCCATTTCCCCAACAGCCTCACCATCACCGAATTCTTCAATGAGTTCTTTGACTTCCTGGAGCGTGTGGTGAACGGAGACTGCGTTCTGGACCAGGCAGTGCTGGCGCAGCTCCCAGACATTGAGGACATCATCGTGACCACTGATGGACCCAGCTGTCCTGCTGAGATGCTCCATCAGCTCCAAGAACATTCCAGGTACGCGGCGCAGGGCGGCGCAGACCCATCGGTGGTGGTGGGGCTGGGGGCTGGTGAGGACACAGTCCCTGATGTCCCCAAAGACCCCATCCCAACCAGGCCCTCAACAAGCTCCCCTCCTCTTGGTGTACAGGGCAGAGGACAGCAGCACTATGGAGATGGAGGCTGCAGGGGACAGAGCTCAGGAGAGTCCCCAGAAGGATCCCGTGGCAGCTCCTATGGAAAATCCACTGCTGAGCCCCCGCTGGCAGCCCAGGGTGCTTCTGAACCGCATGCCACTGCGGAGTGTCCTGGCCCCGGCTGCCCTCCCACACCATGCACCCATCACACACAGACTGGTGCAGGAGGCACTCAACAGACAGCCCAGGGTGCTTTTAAAGCCATTGCCAGTGCCCAGTCCTCAGGCCAGCCCCTCGGATGCCTCCCAGCACCAACCACCCATCACTGACAGACTGGTGCAGAAGGCATTGCACAGCCAGCCCAGGGTGCTTCTAAGCCATTTGCCACTGCCCCTGGGACTCGTCTCATGCCAGAGGGTGCCCACACTGGCAGGAGTGGGCAGCAGGCCGACCAAGCGCCCCATGACAGCCAGCACCACCAGCGAGCAAGAGTCCTCCCAGCAAGACAGCATCCCAGCAAAGAAAAGGAGGAAGATGGAGCTGCGCCGGCTGAGCAAGCGCTAGGAAACGCTGTGCCAGGGGCAGACACACAGGCACAGCACAGCAGTGGGCAGCAGTGCACAGCGGGCAGGAAGCAGCAAGGGGAGAGATGAGGACGTCCTGCACCAACCACACGGCAGCTTCCTGAACTCCATCCCGAGTTTGCACCCGCTGGGGCAAGCAGTGAAGGTGCTGGGGCACTGTGACCATCGCGCCAAAACCATAACAGAGCCAGAAACTGCCCTGACAAACCTGGAAGAGAGCGCCATGGCAGCCAAGTCCCTGCAAAATCAAACGAGCAGGTGGCAAATCCCCTGGGAGATGGCAGATGAAATCAAAGGGAAAAGCATGGGAAGAGAAGGGGATGAGGATGAAGGATTTCCCAATGCTGACTTGTTAGAAGGTTTAAGAAAACAAAGACAGCAGCTTACAGCACAAGAGGTTCAAACAGACTCTGCTCACAGAATCACAGAATCAGCCGGATTGGAAAAGACCTTTACGATCATCATCCTAAGGTCTTTTTAAGGCTGCCATCTCACCACCTACTCTGCTCCCAAGCAAGGATGATTTCATCCCCCTGACTGAGCAGGCACAATCCCAAGACAAGGAACTGAAATCATCTCAATGGTGACTGCAAAGTGCCTTTGCCACCCGGGACTGGTGCTGCTCAACTGCTGCAGCACACACTCTTGGCCACCTCCAAGATGAGGGCTGCTCTGGGCAAAACTGCACTTGTGGCATCCCAGCCTCCAGTATTTTTGCTTCTACGAGCAACAGTGCAATTAGAACTGCAGCAATGCTCTCCCTTCTACACCGCACAACCAGAATCATTCACTTCTCTGCCCCACTGCACCCAAGAAGGGGAGTTGAAAAGCCTGAGCCAAGCTGAACAAACCCTGCATCGCCCTGCGCTTGCCTTGCCTTTGGGTGCCTTAATAGCAGCAGTGACCACTCCAGCAAATCTCGTCGAGCCAATACAGGTGTCCCAGCAAGGACCAGCCACCCCCGCTGATGCCTTTCCTGACCAGGCAGAAGACACCAACGCCAGCCATCAGCTCGCCTCATTTAACACAGGAGATGAAGTTGACACCATCCCTGATGTGCCCGACCGGGACGGCTTCCTCCAACAGTTCCCTGAACTCTCCGAGTATGTTGTGCAGGGTGGGTGGTGGCGGGGTGATGGTGGGGCCAGGGGACACTGAGGACACTGTGCCTGATCTCTCCATTTCCCCAACAGCCTCACCACCACCGATTTCTTCATCGACTTCTTTGTCTTTTTGAAGCGTGTGGCAAACAGAGACTGGGCTCTGGACCAGGTGGCGCTGGCGCAGCTCCCCGACATTGAGGACAGCATCGTGACCCCTGATGGACCAGGCTGTTCTGCCGAGATGTTCCTCGAGCCCCCCAACACTCCAGGAACGCGGTGCAGGACGGTTGCCCAAAGAGCCATTGGTGGTGGCGGGGGGTGGTGGGGCCAGGGGACACAGAGGACGCTGTGCCTGATTTCTCCATTTCCCCAACAGCCTCACCATCACCAAATTCCTCACCGAGTTCTTCAGATTCTTGGAGCGGGTGGCGAATGGAGACTGCACTCTGGACCGGGCGCTGCTGGCACAGCTCTCCGACATTGAGGACAGCACCGAGACCACGGATGGACCCAGCTGTTCTGCTGAGATGCTCCATGAGCTCCCTGAACACTCCAGGTACATGGCTCAGCGCAGCTGCACCAAAGAGACATTGGAGGTGGTGGGGCTGGGGGCTGGCAAGGACACAGTTCCTGATGTCCCCAAAGTCCCCATCCCAACCAGCTCCCCCTCCTCTTGGTGTACAGGGCAGAGGACAGCAGCACTATGGAGATGGAGGATGCTGACAACACCTTCCACGGCAGCCCCAACAGCCTGGACACCGACAGCTCCTTCAACCAAGTCCCTGACGCGCTGCAGCGCTGGGTGCACATCAGGAGAACAAGGGCTGCTCAGGGTCAGCGATGCTGGGAGATACCGACCCCTTCTGGGAGGTGCCGGCCTCCCCCTTGCAGGACCCACAGGGAGAGCAGGTCAGGGGATCAGCAGACCTCTCGCCCTGGCCACCACTGAGCCCCTCGCACACTGCAGAGGAGAGCTCTCTGGAGAGCTCTGTGCAGAGCTCTGAGGACGCCGCAGAGCCTGCAGGGGACAGAGCTCAGGAGAGTCCCCAGAAGGATCCCGTGGCAGCTCCTATGGAAAATCCACTGCCGAGCCCCCGCTGGCAGCCCAGGGTGCTTCTGAACCGCGTGCCACTGCGGAGTGTCCTGGCCCCGGCTGCCCTCCCACACCATGCACCCATCACACACAGACTGGTGCAGGAGGCACTCAACAGACAGCCCAGGGTGCTTCTAAAGCAACTGCCAGTGACAAATCCAGAGATCCTAATGGCCCTTCGAACTTCCCTGCACAGACACACTAGTGCAGGAAACACTGCATAAGCAACTCAGGGTGCTTCTAAGACGCTTGTCGCTGCCCCTGGGACTCATGTCATGTCAGAGGTTGACCACACTAGCAGGAGTGGGCAGCAGGCTGACCAAGCGCCCCATGACAGCCAGCACCATCAGCGAACAAGAGTCCTCCCAGCAAGACAGCATCCCAGCAAAGAAAAGGAGGAAGATGGAGCTGCGCCGGCTGAGCAAGCGCTAGGAAACGCTGTGCCAGGGGCAGACACACAGGCACAGCACAGCAGTGGGCAGCAGTGCACAGCGGGCAGGAAGCAGCAAAGGGAGAGATGAGGACGCCCTGCTCCAACCACACAGCAGCTTCTTGAACTCCATCCCGAGTTTGCACCCGCTGGGGCAAGCAGTGAAGGTGCTGGGGCCACTGTGACCATCGCGTCAAAACCATAACAGAGCCAGAAACTGCCCTGACAAACCTGGAAGAGAGCGCCATGGCAGCCAAGTCCCTGCAAAATCAAACGAGCAGGTGGCAAATCCCCTGGGAGATGGCAGATGAAATCAAAGGGAAAAGCATGGGAAGAGAAGGGGATAAGGATGAAGGATTTCCCAATGCTGACTTGTTAGAAGGTGCAAAAAAACCAAGGCAGCTGGTTACAGCTCAAGATGTTCAAACAGACTCTGCTCATAGAATTGTAGAATCAGCCGCCTTGGAAAAGACCTTTAAGATCATCATCCTAAGACCTTTTTAAGGCTGCCATCTCAGATCGGCTCTGATCTTAAGCAAAGATGATCCCATCCCCCTGACTGAGCAGGCACAATCCCAAGCCCCACAACAAGGAACTGAAATCATTTCAATGGTGACTGCAAAGTGCCTTTCCCACCCGGGACTGGTCCTGGCCACCTCCAAGATGAGGCTGGTCTGGGCAAAACTGCATCTGTGGCACTTGTGCACAAGCCACCAAAGCCATAAAAGCCACCAGCATTTATGCTTTTATAAGCCATTAGAACCATAGAACTTTGCTCATTTCCACACTGTGCAATCAACATCATTCACTTCTCTGCCCCACTGCACCCATGGCCATCAGTACTCGTATTTTAGAGTTAACTTTGCAGCTGAAACAATGCTCCACATCTTTCCTCACTGTCCTGAAGAGGTGCAGAGCTGTGCCTGCTGTCATAAGTAAAACCCTGCTCCACCACTGGCCCAGTGGAGAGTAGCTCTGCACAGCCAAAGCTATTCCAGCATCTGCGGAGCTTCAGGACTCCCTGAAGCTGCAGCTGGGTTAACTGGACTGTGTGGATTAGATAGGCTGACATGTTAGAGCCATGTATGTATAAGGCCATAGCACACACCAGTACAAAGTGTAACCTAATACCATCAAGGATCACAACACATTACAGACAGTCACAGACTATCTCAGGAGAAGACTTTTAAAGGACTCTGAAGGGTCCAACAGGCTTTTGGAATAGCTGCTATAGAGACAGAGAAATGAAGCAGCCCTCCACCTTGCCTTGTCTCTCTGCTGTGGGGTTACAGAAGGTCGAAGAATAACAAGTGCCAATAGTGACCACAACAGTGCACTCGTGGCAATACCTCACCAACCAACACTCCCTGATCCATAGACTGGAGATCCAAGGAGCTATCAGCAGGTCTCTCTCACCATTCAATAGCCTCATATGGCCACTGCAAAAGTCTGGAGTGGAGACCAACAGCAGTAATAGCTCCGACCAGCTGCAGTCACTGCAACCAGTGTCTGTCACAGGGGCCAGACCAGTCACGGCCACTGGTCCTAATTCTTAGGTAGCCCCAGCATACCTAATACCAGGCATAGAGGGGCCCTGCCTCCAGCCACGTGGAGGACAGGGACAACCACCTTAACTGGACCCTATGGCTTAGATGGCCTGGCACAACTACTAGTATACCCCAGTGCACAGTGCACCCTAATACCATCAAGGGCCACAACACATTTTATTTCTGGAGTGACAGGGGCATCCCAACAGCTGACTGCTCTGGAGGCTGAAATCAGCCTGACTGGGAAGGAGTGGCAAAAGCACCCCACTGTGACTGGCCCAGAGGCATCCTTGGCATAGACCCTCTCAGGAGAAGGTATTTCAAGAACCCTAAAGGGTACCAATGTGCTTTTGGAATAGCTGCTTTAGAGACAGGGGAAATTAAGCAGCTTTCCACCTTGCCTGATCTCTCAGAGGATCCTTCTGCGCTGGGGTTGCTGAATGGCAAACAACAACAAGTGCCAGGCATGACGACAACAGTGCACCAGCGACAACACTGCACCAACCGAGACTCCCTGATTCCCATCCGTGAGTTGATCCATTGACTGGAGAGCCAAGGAGTGATCAGCAGGGCCTACTCACCCTTTAATAGCCCCATACGGCTAGTGCTAACGTCTAACGGAGAGTAGAGACTAACAACAGACTATCGTGACCTGAATAAAGTCACACCACCATTGAGTGCTGCCGTACTGGACATGCCAGAACTTCCGTGTGAAATGGAGTCAAAGGCAGCCAAGAGGGGTGGGACAGCTGATATTGCCAATGTGTTTTGGGGTGGCACAGCTGATATTGCCAATGTCTTTTCTTCAGCCCCTTTGCAGGCCACAGTTTGCTTTTCCTTAGAGGGGAGTCCAGCACACTTGGAACCGACTGACCCAGGGGTGGAAACAGCCCTGCCCTCTGCCATGGCCTGATCCAGACTGCGCTGGAACAAGGGCAAGCTCCACAACACCTGCAATACATTGATGACACCACTGCGTGGGGGGATAGCAGCAGCAGCAGAAGTTTTTGAGAGGAAGGAAAATAATCCAAACCCTGCTGAAAGCTGGTTTGGCCATAAAGCAGGGTAAGGGCAAGGGACCTGCACAGGAAAGCCAGTACTTGGGAATAAACTGGCAAGATGAACACGGAGACAACGAGCTCAAATAAGTCACCCATAATCACCAATAAGCTCCAGTCACCCAGGAATCCTAGGAGTCCTCATGGCAGAGGGCAAAGACTGTGGAAGGTCACCAGAGGAGGAGGTGACACGTGCTGGGAGGCCCCACTGTACCACAAACTACCAAAGAATCTGATGGGGAAAATGGTCTGGGTTGTTCTTGCCTTGGGTAAAAGCAAACCTGCTCGTGGGACTGCTTTCGCTCAAGGACCTGGTGCTCTTGGTGGGTAATGTGGGAGGATGGGCAAGGCTGGTGTGTATCTCAAAGGGATTTAATTCTGGGTGAGAACAGCCACTGAATTGAACTGTGTGATGCTGTATACGCTGGATACTACCGCTGCCACGGTGGCCTTACACCCAATACAGCGCTGGACACCTCCTGGCACCCATCTCCACTGCTCCAGCTTGGAGGATCTGAACCCTTTTGATCATCACATTAACGAAGCATGGACTCAGTAAAATTGGACAAGTGCAGTGGAGATGGATTCAGAATAAGCTTCAGCATGCAACAAGCCAGCACCACACACCACCCATCTTTCCTGCCCGGAGAGACACATGACAGATGGAGCCCCAAGTCGTGGACTGAATGAACTCAACAAACGCTTGTAGTGATGGTCCACAGACTAGGGGAATGATATCTCTGTGTGTGCATACATGTATGCATATATATCATATGCATATATGTATGTATCTCTCAAAGGACAGTAAAGCTGATGGTAGAAAGTGTGAGACCTGGCATGTCACGAATGGTATGGAATAAGGGGTGGAAACTCTCCTGGTTTCGGCTGGAATAGAGTTCATTTTTTCCCTAGTAGCTGGTGCAATGCTGTGTTTTGGCTTCACTGAGAACAATGCAGATAACCCACTGATGTTTCATTTGATGCTCAGTACCACGCACCCTGATCAAGGACTTTTCAGTCTTTCATGCTCTGCCATGAGACGGTGTCCTGGGTTCAGCAATAGCAGTCAGTTTTTCTCCTTCTTAGTAGCTGTTGCAGCGCTGTGTTTTTGACTTTTGGCCTGGGAAGAGCTGATAACACTGATGTTTAGACTGACCAAGGACTTTGTGAGTCTCATGCTCTGCCAGGGAGGAGGAGGGGCCGGGAGGAAGCAGGGACAGGATGCCTGACCCAAACTAGCCAAAGAGGTATTCCATACCACAGCACGTCATGCCCGGGGATGTAACTGGGAGCTACCCGGAAGGGCACGTCCTCTTTTCGGTCGGGCTCTTTTCCGGCGAGTGGTATCGTATTTTCTTCCCTTGTTATTTCTCTTATCATTATTACTATTGGTGGTAGCAGTAGTGATTTGTGTTATACCTGAGTTACTGGACTGTTCTTATCTCAACCCATGGGAGTTACATTCTTTCGATTCTCCTCCCCATCCCTCTGGGGAGTGGGGGGGGAAGTAGACTGCGTGGTTCTAATTTACAGCCGGGGCTTAAACCACGACAGTTCATTTTGGCGCCCCACGTTGGGCGCCAAAAAGAACTGTCGTGGTTTAAGCCCAGGCCATAAATCAGAACCACGAAGTCCACTTCCCCCTCCCCCACCTTTCTTCCCTCCGCTCCTGGAGGGACGGGATGGAGAATCAAAAGAATGCAGCTCCCATGGGTTGAGATAAGAACAGTTTAATAACTAAGGTATAACACAAATCACTACTGCTACCACCAATAGTAATAATGATAAGAGAAATAACAAGGGAAGAAAATACGATACCGCTCGCCGGAAAAGAGCCCGACCGAAAAGAGGACGTGCCCTTCCGGGTAGCTCCCAGTTACATCCCCGGGCATGATGTGCTGTGGTATGGAATACCTCTTTGGCTAGTTTGGGTCAGGCGTCCTGTCCCTGCTTCCTCCCGGCCCTTCCTCCTCCCTGGCAGAGCATGAGACTCACAAAGTCCTTGGTCAGTCTAAACATCAGTGTTATCAGCTCTTCCCAGGCCAAAAGTCAAAAACACAGTGCTGCAACAGCTACTAAGAAGGAGAAAAACTGACTGCTACTGCTGAACCCAGGACACCGTGGCAGGGGTTGGAGCTGGATGAGCTTTACGGTCCCTTCCAACACAAACCAATCTGGGAGTCTAAGATTTCATGCCCAGGGAAGCTTGTCTGGACAGGATATGTCACTTAGAGGCATGTGAGAGATCATGAAAATTGGAGGGGGGGGAGGGGGACACACACAGGAAAGGGGGTGGTGGAGAGAAAACAGCATTTTAGGGACAATTGTGGTTTTCCTTATTATCCTTAATAAAATTGACATACTGTGATACAGAGCCTGACAGCTTTCTTCAGCCTGAACACAGAACTGAAGCTGATGGGACTTCTTCTCAATTTATAGGCCTATATGTGCAAATAAAAGAGATACAATCTGGTCTGGCACCAACAAAGCACTTGCCACATATTCCACTCCTATACAGAACTAGAGAATGAATTCACGTGTCATAATGGAAATTATTGATCAGTGGATGACTGAAAGCCACTTCAGTGACTGCAGGCAAGAATGTGAATAAAACCCAAGGTATCCTGGAGAAACTCTAACTTAGGCCATTGCATATCCAATTCTGCAGAATAATAACAGTAGGGAAAAAAATCATTTGGCCTCGTTTTGTTCACCTCCTTAAGGCAACTTCCTGTGTCATAAACACTGAAGTGAAAAAATGATTTTTTGGGGGCAAAATTTATAGTTATTGGATGAAGAAATAAGCAGCTTGACTATCATGTCAATGAAAATTAGTGCTCTTGGTTCAACAGGTTAGAGCACCTAATATCTTGCTGGTTTTGCCCTGTGTAAGCGAAGTGAATGTGTTGTGTTGGGATCAGCCAGAAGCAGGAGGATGGGAAGCTGGTAAATAAATTCATTTTTAAAAATCCCCTCCACCCCCAGGCCCATAAAGCAGCATTCTCTCATAGTTATTAAACAGAGCACTGGAAATTGGGAAATTAAACCATGAAGTGCTCTCTTGCTGGCCATAAATTTCAATTTTTCCCCTGCTTGCTGCATAATGATGCCTTGATAAGCGTCCTATTATTGATGCATCTGCAACATATCTCCTCTTTCTGGAGCTGAAATGCTACTCGGTAGCAGATGGTGGCTATTGTGTTTACACATCAGCACTTTATGATTGCATTTTCTCACGTCTGCAGTAAAAAGAAAGCCGTAATTGAGTTTTTAATGGCTTTGCACATTGTTCATTAAGATTACATGAGTGTGTGCTGACAAATGACAGCTGAAGAAATGAGGCACCGAGAACCCTCATGATCACCACACAGACCTCAGCTGACGTGGTTTCATTACTGCCTTTGAAGAACGGGGCTGTTTAAAAGTGAAATTATAGCAACCATTAAAGGCTGAATGTAAACTTGGAAAGAAAGCTGTCAAAATGCTCAACTTCAAAATGAGACTTTGGGAACCTTGAAAAACCACAATCAGGTACACCGTGTTCCCTTAAACTGCAAACTCCTTCCCAAAATAAAGGAACAGGCTTTCCAGCAGCTCCATCAGGCACACGAGCATGTTTTAAACACAGTTTTGCTTATTGCCAGAAACAACTCTATCTGCAAAACAGTAAGTGTGATGTCTGTCCTTGTTAAGGTAAAACACAGCACCATGGAATAAGCCCAGCTGGAATGGCCTCAGGTTCCAGCTCAAAGCAGGATCAGCCACGAGGCCAGACCAGGTTTCTCGGAGCTTTTACTTCTTTTGTGTTACACACCTCCCAGGAGGGCAGCATGTGCTGCCCCTGTGGAAACCTGCTCCATTGCTCCACTGCCCTCACAGTTCTTATAGTCAGTCCAAAACCTCTCTTTTCAACTTCAACCCTTAATCACTTGCTGCAGTGATCCCGACTTGGAATTCCTGACAACCTCCTCCTAAGTACTCAGGAGCCAGTGCTAGGTGCCTGCAAAGCCTTCCCTGCCCCAGGCTGAGCAACCTCCTCAGGTTGTTCTTACAAGGCAAGTGCTCCAGCCACACACACTTGGAGGCATTCATTGAATTTGCTCCAGTTCATCAGCGTCTCTGATATTATGCCCAAAATTGGGCACAGGATGCTCAATGCAATCCAATGAGTGGCAATGAAAGGGAGATCTCTTCCCTTTGTCTACCAGCTACGACCCTTTCAAAACAACCCAGGATGCCATTAGCCTCCTTTGCTCCCAGAGCATGCCACTGGCTCATGTTCACCTTGCCATCTGCCAAGGGTACAGTGAAGAGGCATTTCCATTTCAAGCAGCTGATGGTCAGCCCTATCAAGTTTTTAAAGTCAAAAGCTGCATCAAGCCTTTTCATTGATGAGCCACAGACTGATCTTCCTCCTGTAATTTCTGTTGAGTCAGTCAGGAATAAGACTGTGTCACCAAGATCTATAGTGTAATTAGACACTGTGCTGGGGAAAAGAAATAAGTATTTCCATGCACATGCTTTCAGCTACCGCGACCTTATTTGCATTCCTTACATTATGAAGAGTTGTCACTACCCACCTGCATCACACTTCCCACATTTTTACATCCCCGCTCTTCAGACTCGTGTGTACCACCTGAAGAAGGCTCAGAAATCTCTTCTCTCTGAAGTCAGCAGCATTTGTACCAACTCAAGATTAACCAAGCTCTCCTTGCTGCTACCCCTCCTTCAAGTATTAGGACAAAATCAGACCCATTAGTTCTCAAATGTGGCCATACTGAATTAATCTACTAGTGAAACAGTTTGATTCACAGACAGATAGGAATATAAAGTGCAAGCTGAGTCCAGCATAATTCATGAGGCCAATCCATTCACTTGGGCAATTGTCAGAAAATAGAGAAGTAGTTTTTTTAAAAGTCTGCTCTTTGTAAAGAGCTTTTCTTCTGGAAATTCATGTAATGAAAAGAATGTTGTTGTTGGGGGGGTTTGTCAGGAAAATCTTAAGAATCATAGAATGTTTTGGGTTGGAAAGGACCTTAAGATTATCCAGCTCCAACCCCCTGCCATGGGCAGGGACACCACACCATGTCACCCAAGACTTTGTCCAACCTGGCCTTGAACACTGCCAGGGATGGAGCGTTCACAACTTCCTTGGGCACCCTGTGCCAGCGCCCCACCACCCTTACAGGGAAGAACTTCTGCCTAAGAGCTCATCTCAATCTCTCCTCTGTCAGTTTAAAGCCCTTATAAATCAGCTGGAAAACATTTGAGACTGATGCTTGCTGGAACAGTGTCAGTGGTCAAATCACCTCTCCCTCTTCACCAACAAACTCACATTCCAATTTACAAAGCAGAACTCTGTCAAAGCTCAGAAGAGCCATTGCTCTGACGTTACAGCCATCAGGACCCGCTCCGAGTATCTCCTGCTTACCTGTAGGCTCCAGTTATTTCTAGAATTTTCTTCCCCAACATCATAAGAGTTTATTAACTAGAGGCCAATGGCAGCAGTTGGAAGCCCAGATTCACTGCGAGACAAACCATGGGGCATGCTCTACCATCAGAAACAGTTCTAGAAGCCCCAGCAGTGAAAAGTGTTTTAGCAGATTCACTGCCCACATTCACTGTTGTTCAGGTCACTGCTGTAGCGTACTTGGAGTGTCCTTACTTCATTAGTTATAAAAATGCATAAATTGGCAGTGCTATAAAACAAAAGGCCCTGTGAGCACCAGAGCCATACTAGTCTGAGGTGAAGGAATCCTGCAATAATAAACATAATTCTCTATAAACAACAATGAGAATTCTCTATAACTTTAATTATACCTTCTTCATTACACTGTCTTCTTTCAAAACTGATGGAAATGTGCACTAAACCCTGAAAACTGAATAGATTTTGTTGCATTTTAATTCCAGGAGCCTGACAACTATTCATCTTATCAATCACTATCTTAACTTATCTTATGGTAAAATGCAGGCAATTTATTGAAACACTTAATACTTTAGGCTATTGAACAGCAAATAAACAAAACAGGGGGAATGGCCATAAATCAACATAATATCTTCATTTAAAGACATTGCAAATCCTGTTCTTAGCACCCAAGAGCTTTATTACAGCGAAATGACTTGTAGGACCATTAATGAGCCTCTGGTTCAAAGCCTCTTGCAAGCACTTCTCAAGAAGACTCAGGGTTCAGCTGAATACCAAGTATTCCTGTCACCAGATTTAACCTGTGCCATGAACCACTCCCAAATGCCGCCTCTTACGAACACAGCAGCATTTCAGTAATCAGCCTCTATAGACAACCTCTGGAAAACAACTCAGACTTCTAAGTTCAAGATACACAACTACTTGTGCAATGAGCGTATTATAGACTTTCAGAATGGTTCATGTTGGAAGGGACCTTAAAGCTCCTCCAGTTCCAACCCCTGCCACGGGCAGGGACACCTTCCACTGGAGCAGCTTGCTCCAAGCCCCTGTGTCCAACCTGGCCTTGAACACTGCCAGGGATGGGGCAGCCACAGCTTCTCTGGGCACCCTGGGCCAGCGCCTCAGCACCCTCACAGGGAAGAGCTTCTGCCTAAGAGCTCATCTCAGTTTCCCCTCTGGCAGGTTAAAGCCATTCCCCTTGGCCTGTCCCTACAGGCCCTTGTCCCAAGCCCTTCTTCATGTTTCCTGTTGCCCCTTTAGGCACTGGAGCTGCTCTAAGGTCTCACCTTAAGAAGCTCTCTCTTCTCCAGGCTGAACACGTTAAAGAACTCTCTTAGGCTGAAATGCCAACAATGAAGGAGTTCAGAGGTGTTGTAAAGACTTTTCTGAAAAGGTAACTGCTACTTTTTACACATCTCAGCTTTGGACTCAAATCTGGTACTCTTTTTAGAACCAAAGTTCCAACTCATTACAATGCAGCAGAGCATTATTTTAGCAAAGCCTGAAGATGAAAAGCTCTCCACCGAAGCAGATACAGATTCGAGGAAACCATGTTACAGTGCAGTGACCACAAGGAATTCAATAATTAAATCACTCCATCTCAGCTAGTGCAACATCAGCAGCTCTCCTTGCGAGGGGCAGCAAGAAGTCAAAAGTCTGCTGCTTCTCAGTATGAAAACTGCCAACAGGAACAGGATCTGATCTGCCCAAACATACCTGACATGTACAACATTAGAAGTTTCTGTTTTGAAACCCTGTCTTTCCTATGAAGGTCTGATACATGTAATGGTCATCAGACACAAAAAACCCTAATAACACATGAGTATCCTCATCAACTTTCTGCATTATCCAGGTGCAGTGGTTGATTGATTATGACATTAAAAACTTAACAGCAATCCTTTCCCAGGGTGCCCTTTGTGCTCTACTCGTATTTGGTGTTTCTCTTGTTCTCCAGTTCTGGGTTTTCTCTGAATATATCTGTTCACTTTTGCCCAATTCTCTCTTCTACCATTTTAAAAGATAAAGGACACACGCTACAATCCCCCTTACTCCTCCCTTTCCAAGTATGGAGCAGCTTCTGTGGGATGCAGTCTCGTTTAAGACATGTAGATGGATGGCTCAAGGATCATAGTAAGGTTGAATACAATTTTTTTTCATTTGGCTACTCTAAAGCCACTGATGTTGTATCCTATCCTGTGGTCACCCTGGTGTAGCTCAATGTTCTCAGTATTTCTCATTACATTATTCTCCAATTAGAATGTCAGCCAGAATTCCATCTCTCATTAGCAGACACGCAGCTACATTAGTAGCCAATATTTATGATCTCTGCAACTTGTGTAAAGCTTCCATATGCTGTGCATATGTAACACTTGCTAGGAAACAGCAAAAGGATTTACTACCTTTATATCTGTGGCAGAAACCACATATTAAACCTAAAGCCAAAATACAACTATGGCAACCGATGTCTGAAGAGGAATTGTTTCTTCAACAGTTTGTTTTTCCATAGCTGTGTTCTAACCATATGGTCACTTGTTTGCACATTTAAGATATCAACACTGCAGCTCTAACCCCAGAATATGGTGAGGTTTATAGGCTAAGCTATTTTTGCATCACATTTTCAGCTTTGCTGAGCTCAGTTTCAGTGGTGCTGTTGAAGGCAGTGATGCTATTCTGGGTGGAAGAGAATTTGGCACAGTGAATACAGAGAATACTCCAGGCCACCTCAGAAGGCAGCACTCAGTGTGGCAGAGAGAGCTTCTCAAAAGGAGCAGCTCAGAACTGCCAAAGCAGAGGCTGCTGCAGACCACTGGAGAGGTGAATTGGCACAGGAGAAAGGAACCTCCCTGCCTCCAACCCACATCTCCCCAGCTGCAACCACTGCCATTGCTCATCCCCATGGGAACCACATTGCACCACAGTTTTCTTTTAAACACGCAATGTTTGCCTGCCTGAGCTCCTGTTACAGTTATAGCACAGGAATAACTACCAGCATCCTCTTTTTCAGGGATATTGTCCTGCTCAGGTGGACACTTTCTAGTTGAGTGTTACTGACAAGGTGCCCAGAGAAGTTGTGGTTGCCCCATCCCTGGCAGTGGTCAAGGCCAGGTTGGAGCAATCTGCTCTAGTGGAAGGTTGTCCCTGCCCGTGTCAAGGGGCTGTAACTAGAAGACCTTTAAAGTTCCTTCCAACCCAAACCAGGCTGTGGTTCTATGATCCTATGACCTATTTCAGGAAGAGAAAAAGAAATGCCACCTTGAAGCAGCTCGGTTGCCAACAGCGGCTGTACTGGCATTCAGAGAAGAATACTGTATTTAATCCAAATAAAAGATATTTGTCCATAGCATGATCAAGTTGGTGACTGGCTCATGACACAAAACAGCATTTGTGTTTCAAAACATCCCAAACCATGCAGTTGCAATTTGAGATTATAAAACTAGATACATCATTACACAAAAGTTGAAGCATTATTTAAGGAAACATCTGACAGCTACTGAAACTCGCCAAATATTTGTACTGAAATAACTTGACAGCTGTGTGCAGTAACAAAGCATTTGAGTGGTTTGAAATCTGCTGCCTTTGAGCCACTGTATATACAGCTCCATATTTTAATGAAACTAATATGCTCAGCACACTTCCCATACACAGAATTTGCAACAGCTTTATTATGACTCACTTCTTGCTCTGTTTGATATTAGACCCAACACATTTACCACTATCTTCCAGGGCTTTTATTCCCACATGGTTTTTTGAGCCCAGCTGGATGCCTGTGTAAATATTTTTCGCTCAACTGTCCAGCAGAACACGCAGATTCATTTCCTGTGGACCGCAGCTCATGTAGAACCTCACAGTGGCGCACACATGAGGTTATGTTTTTATTAGAAATTAATGCTATCTGACAGATCTCATTTTCTGGTCGAGGTTTTCTTGCTGTGTATGACAACAGCCATGCTGAGCCCTGCAGGTGATGCTGTACTGACCCCATGGCAAGCGGGTGGAACTGGGTGAGCTTTAAGGTCCCTTCCAAACCAAACCAGGCTGGGATTCCACGATGCGGTCGTAAATGCACTGAACTGCCTGGGAGGATCTCATTTAAAGGAAAGGTGAACGCAACCACATCACAAACACTGCACCAGCTCCTGGCACTTTGTTTCAATGGATGGAGCTGAGGCGTACAGACACAATGCGGAGCTTAGGCAGAATTGTAGTTTGCAGAGTAAAGAGTTCATCCCATTAACCAGAAATCACACGTTACCCAGAAGACACGGCCCCTAACCCATACCAAGGATCCCAGCTCAGTTTGTCTCAAGTTCCTCACAGCTCTCAACGACTTTTCCTGGCAGTGCCACTCTACACATTTAATTGCTGATCTCCCCTCACAGGATGCAATTTTATACATTATCAGGAAGGCCATTTGGTTCATCAGCTGTTAACCTCCTGCCACATGTGACTATCTCCACTAGCCTTCAAATCCCACACAGAATTCTGTTCCCCTGAGGACGACTTGAGATAATAAACGCTCAGGAGTTATTTCCAAAGCTTGGGAATCCCTGCTAAACCCAGTTTTAATCCACTATTACAGTGGCATGGCAGTAATTTCTGTACAGTAGAAAGTCAGAGCTTCCCTCTGCAAAGGCTCTGCTGGTCAGACTTCCATGCTGGATTCACCCTAAGTGCACTCATCCTGTATGCATCCCGTATGAAGATAGACTGAGAAAGTTGGGGCTGTTCAGCCTGGAGAAGAGAAGCTGCGTGGAGACCTCAGAGCAGCTTCCAGTATCTGAAGGGGGCCTACAAGGATGCTGGGGATGGACTCTTCATCAGGGACTGTAGTGACAGGACAAGGGGTAACGGGTTCAAACTGAAACAGAGGAAGTTTAGATTGGATCTAAGGAAGAAATTCTTTACTGTGAGGGTGGTGAGGCACTGGAATGGGTTGCCCAAGGAAGTTGTGAATGCTCCATCCCTGGCAGTGTTCAAGGCCAGGTTGGATGAGGCCTTGGGTGCCATGGTTTAGTGTGAGGTGTCCCTGGCCATGGCAGGGGGGTTGGAACTGGATGATCTTAAGGTCCTTTCCAACCCGAACTATTCTATGATTCATCTGTTTGCTATTGGTTCAAGCATTTCCACCTCCGAGCTTTCTGGGATCATCCTGTTTTCTCTAAAGAAAGACATTTCCCTGCTCTTCTTTTCAGTGGCCAATGAAACCGCCATGAAAACCCCACATCAGCAAAACAACCACTTCTCTGCAACATTTCCTTCAATTCTGAAGAAGATTTGCTGTTCCTCACCAAAACCATGCCTGGTCGTTTGCCCCAAAGTATCTTAACTGACAACCAAGCTGAAAGGTCCAAAAATAGACACAGCAATTCCTAAAACTAAAAGCAGTGCAAAGTAATCATTTAAACCATCCGACGGGTACATTTTTCACAAAGGGAAGCAGCTAATGACTGATGTGCTGCTGACTCACTACTCCTTGTCTCCTCCAACTAGTAGGTTTATTTAAATCTCCTACCTCTTATTACCTTATTCGAAGTTCTCTTTTCACCCCACTTTAAAGCGTCTATGCTAGAGTTTGAATTTATTCTTAGGAGGCTCCTTTTCATTTTTAAAAGTAGAATGACATTTTTATCCTCAAAGTTTCCATCTATTTGCCAGTCAGCACAGTCCCAGCAGTCTCTCCCAGTTGGAACTTTCAATCTTCAAAGACGTCCCCAAATGTAGCAATGGTTGAATGAATGTGGAGCTGCTGGAATGAGTGCAGAGGAGGCCACGGAGATGCTGCGAGGGCTGGAGCAGCTCTGCTCTGGAGCCAGGCTGAGAGAGCTGGGCTGGGGCAGCCTGGACAAGAGAAGGCTCCTGAAGGGGAGACCTGAGAGCAGCTCCAGTGCCTAAAGGGGCTGCAGGAAACCTGGAGAGGGGCTTGGGACAAGGGCCTGTAGGGACAGGCCAAGGGGAATGGCTTTAACCTGCCAGAACAGGGGAGACTGAGATGAGCTCTTAGGCAGAAGCTCTTCCCTGTGAGGGTGCTGAGGCGCTGGCCCAGGGTGCCCAGAGAAGCTGTGGCTGCCCCATCCCTGGCAGTGTTCAAGGCCAGGTTGGACACAGGGGCTTGGAGCAAGCTGCTCCAGTGGAAGGTGTCCCTGCCCGTGGCAGGGGGTGGAGCTGGATGAACTTTAAGGTCCCTTCCGATCCAAACCATTCCATGATTCTACAACATGCTCCAATGTGTAAGCTATACTTCCTGACATGAAGAACAAATGGGAGTTAAGTTTCCTGCATACAGCCCCATCTTAATTCTTGTATTGAAACAAATGGCAAGATAAGGATGTACTCCAGTAAAAGGGCAGCTCTGCTAGACTTTCAAGTCACTAATTCTATTTATCAATATTGTTGTAATTTAAGCTGGTGTGAAACATTTTTGGGGGATTACGCATTTTATCCATCAGCAGACAATGAACACTGGGACATGTTCCCAGCATAAACAGCATTAGAAATTAAAATCCTAAATAAAATATCTTGGAACAAATATAAAGTATTGAGACTCACCTGGAGGCAATTCTAGCACTGCAGTTCAGGTGGCTGAGAGGTCAAGGGAAAACTCCAGGCATGCCTGCAGAACCCAAATGCAGTTTTCAGCACTGGCATGACTTCAGAAGGGAACAGAGATTTCCCCATAGGCAAGGTTTCTCTCTGCTATTCAAAGAGTTTGTAGCTGAAACAGTTTGTAAATACCTTGGATAGAAGGAACTCAAAATCTGTGTGAGCAGTTGTGGCAGGTTCTGCTCCTGCTGTAAATGAACCTCCCCCTGAACTCAGCACGATCAGCATCAGTGCCAAATCATTAACAAGCAGTTTCTCAGTAGGATTATCTATTCCTGAAAAATAATTACTCCTCGTGGCCTTGCTTCAAACAGACCATTTATGGAGGATTTACACAGAGTTTCCACACATTCCTGCAAAGAGGCTCACCTCAGCACTTGGACAATATTAAGCTTTCAGTTTTCCCATTAATCTCTACTACAGAAAACTAGTCCAGGGTCATACTTCTATTTTTCCTTGTTTAATATGTCAAATTCTGTTCTTAGCACAAGGGTTATTAGGGTTGTAGTCTACTCCAGGAGTCAACAGTGTTCAAAAATGGGTTTTAGGATAGAGATTTCCCCAGCACAGAATCCCCGACTGGTTTGTGTTGGAAGGGACCTTAAAGCTCATCCAGCTCCAACCCCTGCCACGGGCAGGGACACCTTCCACTGGAGCAGCTTGCTCCAAGCCCCTGTGTCCAACCTGGCCTTGAACACTGCCAGGGATGGGGCAGCCACAGCTTCTCTGGGCACCCTGGGCCAGCGCCTCAGCACCCTCACAGGGAAGAGCTTCTGCCTTATATCTAACCTGAACTTCCCCTGTTTCAGTTTGAACCCGTTACCCCTTGTTCTGTCGCTACAGTCCCTGATGAAGAGTCCCTCCCCAGCATCCTTGTAGCCCCCTTCAGACGCTGGAAGCTGCTCTGAGGTCTCCACACAGCTTCTCTTCTCCAGGCTGAACAGCCCAAACGCTCTCAGCCTGTTCAGTTTTAGAGCCCTGTTTAAACAGCCAGGTGTGTTTCAGGCAAACTGGGATGATTTTCATTCGACTTCTCACTTGGGAATTCCAAGCAGGAGTTGAAGGAATAGAATTTGGATCCCATCCTGCACAAAAGCACACCCCAGGTTCCTGTCAGGCTCTGGAGCCAGGAATTTGTAATGCCCTGACAACAACATTGCAATTCGAGGTGTGTATTAGTGTTATCAATATTATACACTGTGTGACACACATTCATTATGCTCCTACTGCCACTAGAAATGCTGTTTGGTGTCACTTATTCCCTTAATCCTCCAGCTGCCTTCACAACACCAAACTAAGCATTAAAGAGGTGCCTTGCTTGTAGGAATACAATTCAGCACATTCTCTTGAATGCATGTGTCTGTGCATGTCATTCAGTTACAAGTTGCTGATATTCCCCTGAAGTGATGAAAGCTTTCAGACCTCTTCTGAAAGCTTTATCTTTTGCAGATCCATCCCCCAGATCTTTACACTATTTGTCAAGTAACTGCTCAGAACTCTGACCTGACCCATGCAGAAGATAGGTAGTACAAGAACAGCCGGATTCCTTAACCCGAGTGCCACTCCTGTTTTCCACATTGTGTTCATCCCGACAGCTTTGGAGATGAAAAATCACAGGAGAAATAAGAGACCGTCTCTAAATGCATAATGAAATGGGATTTATTCCTCTGATAGTTGCAACAACATAAAGTGTGCCATTACAAACGCTTATTTATTAATATTACTTCAGCTTGCAACAGAGTCTAAAAATAGGCAGTTACTTAAAAATGTACCAGTGTTAACATGAAACATCTGATTAAACATCTAAACAACTTCTCCCCTTCCAGAGGACACTTTCAGTTTGACTACTACCAGTGTTAACTCCATGTGCACTGGAGCAAGGTCAGCACACATACCCCACCCACAGCTACTAGAATGGCACTGCATGGGCAGATGATGACGATTAAAGACTAAACTAGAAAGTTCATACCTCTGAAAAACAACTGTTGAAATAATGCCAGCGTTTATGACAGGTGCACAACAGTGGGTTTTTACTACTGCTGACACTTAACCAGAGCAACCTGCACAACTTGCTCATGACCCGGTCATCCACACAGAACCCTCCCATATTAACTTCATTATGATGAGGAACCTCATGAAACCCATAATATAGCCCTTTAAATGAGGGTGCATGTGCCTATTGAATTGCCAGGATGATCCATCTTGTCAAGGACAATGGTATTGAATGCTGGATAGATTTGAGCATTTCTCAAACTATCAAAACCCTGTGTCCAGCCTGGCCTTGAACACTGCCAGGGATGGGGCAGCCACAGCTTCTCTGGGCACCCTGTGCCAGCGCCTCAGCACCCTCACAATAAAGAACTTCCTCTGTTTCAGTTTGAACCCATCATCCTTGTCCTATCACTACAGTCCCTGATGAACAGCCCCTCTCCAGCACCCTTGGAGGATGGACAGCAGTGCTGCAGACACAGGGAGCTCAGTGCTGCCCTGCCCACAGAACTCTGCCCTTCCCAGCTCTGGGCTGGAAGCCCAGGTCAGAATACGCCACAATAAAACAAACCTTTTGTCTAAAAGAACAGTAAAAATGTTCACAGCTGAAGACATCCCCTGCTAATGCTCTGCTCAAAGTGGCTCTATAAACACACCATTGCCAGGGGCTGAGGAAGAAACACACCTGAGATGGACCACCGTGATGCAAATGTAAAAACAACATTTACAAACCCACAGCTCTTTGCCATTTGTTTAGTCTTCTCTGTTACTTTTGGCATGCAGAGCTCCATGATGTGAGCCCCCTGAGGACTGGATTTAGCAGCCATCCTGCCTGACAATTCCTGTGGCAGGTTTGCCTCCTTACCCTGGAGGGAAGAATCCAATTTCCAAACCTCCAGGCAGTCCATTTAAAACACACTTTCCATTCGGAACACATACCACTAGCAGCTTGTGCTCTGAGGACACAATTATGTTTCACTCTCGTAAGGCAAAGGCTCAGCGGATTCCACTAAAAACTGGTAATGTGTCCTCGATTTACACGTGCAACAGAGAGAGCTTTAGGAAATGTTGATTTCACAGCGCTGTGGATACCACATGCTAAAGGGAACCCTTCCTCTGTCTCCAAAACAATACTCTAATAACTCTACCCTTTTTTTCCTTTCTTCTAAAATATGGTTCCAATATTAGACCATTCTAATTTAAGCAGATCAATACTTCTTTAGTCACTGCATTCACGACAATGCATAAATGAATTAACAAGAATTACGATAAAACCTGTCCTGTTTGGAACAGTTTGTCTTTTGGCATCACACAGCCTCTATCAAAGGCACTAACTGGGAAGCACAGCAGTGTAATTTCCTCCTGCTCACAGGACCTGTCAGACTGGGCATACAACTGTTTCACTATCCACTCTCCAAGAGCTGTGTTTCCAAAGAGCTGTGTTTCCTTAATCTTCCTGGAATTCCCTGGCTCACTGACATACTTTTTCCCTCATATATTTCCATTATGCATTTGTGCAGAAGGTTTTTTAACCACTTGCTATTTAGGAAACCATCGAACAAGTCTATTTCATCCACAACGCTGTTAGAAATCCAACACCAAGAAGCACCTAAACTTCCCCATCCTGACAAGCTGAGAAGTAGTCTGTTGTTGGGCAGAAATGCCAAACGCAAGCCTGGCCAGGGAAGCTGCCACCTAACAGCAGCACTGCACGTTCCCAAGTACTTACACCGACACTGGGACAGTGCTGGGAACTAAGGACACTGACCACAGACTGCAGCAATGGCAGGGAAAGCAGAACATTAACTCTTTTCCAATACAGCATCAACACGTCCTACAGCTCCTGGCACCTTCAAGTTACTTAGAGGTGCAGTTTTCAAGTGCCTGTCTCTTGTGTGTTTCTGCACTCTGAAGCAGATATGCTTGCTGCATGGCAGGAATTCACATCCTCAACCCCACCATTTTACAGCAAGTCTCAAGTATGCTTTTAGCTGGAATAGAATTAATTCTGTTCCCAGCACCTGGTGCAGTGCTGTATGTTGGCTTCAGCCTGAGAACAATGCTGGTAACACACCGATGGTTTAGTTGTCGCTCAGGAGCACTTACCCTGACCAAGGACTGTTCAATCTCTCAGCTCTGCCAGTGAGGAGGGGCACAACGAACCAGAGACAGGACACCTGACCCCAACTAACCAAAGGATATCCCATAGTGCAGCATGTGTGGAGACCTCAGAGCAGCTTCCAGCATCTGAAAGGGGCTACAAGGACGATGGCAAGCAACTCTTCATCAGGGACAAGGACAAGGGGCAACGGGTTCAAACTAAAACAGGGGAAGTTCAGGTTGCATATAAAGCAGAAGCTCTTCCCTGTGAGGGTGCTGAGGCGCTGGCCCAGGGTGCCCAGAGAAGCTGTGGTTGCCCCATCCCTGGCAGTGTTCAAGGCCAGGTTGGACACAGGGGCTTGGAGCAAGCTGCTCCAGTGGAAGGGGTCCCTGCCTGTGGCAGGGGTTGGAGCTGGAGGAGCTTTAAGATCCTTTCCAACACAAACCAGTCTAGAAGTCTATGATTAAAGTCAAGCTGAAATTGCTCCTACTGGTTTATATTTCATCAGTGTGAGACTGTGTTTTTCACTTCAGATGAAGAACACAGAAACCAACACACCACATTTGATAAGTAACTAATGAGCCTGGCATTTTCTCTTTAGAATCAGCTACGCTGGAATGCTTTCAAATAAAATAGTGCAAGAAATCTTACACTGAACAGTTGGAGAATAACACCTTTTACAGAAACTCTTCTAAGGCTGGGTAATTAGTTATCAACCTTGAAACCTTCAAACTTAAGATGTTTCAGGCTTATCAGACAGTGAAAAATCACAAGCAAAATAACTTCTATTCAGCTACCGAGAATCACAGCAGATTTGCCACTTCTTGAAGATACGCTACCAGGGAATTTGTTGCTAAGACAAGCTTTAAATAATCTGAGGATCTGAAGGCCACCTCCAATGCCATAGAATTTCACATATGAGTCAAGAATCTTCCCTGGTACCTCAGCTTCAGGGTGATTTGCTCTTTCCCACCTGTAAATATTGCAAAATTCAATGTGTGTGCATGGAAAACAAGTCCTCCTCCCTCCTCAAATGGTCCAACCAGTGCAGGTTCCCTGCTAAAGGCAACAGGATGTGCTCCCTAATCAATGGAGAGACTCAGCTTTAGTGTTCCGAAGCCAGCATTGCTAAAATGTATTACTACCCCACCTCACAGCACAGCAGCATCATTTAGTCCTTTATGACAGGCTTAGGGAAAAGAACACACTTTTATAGTACTTGAAGTATGTGCTGATGCATGTGTTTGTGAAGAAACACAGATTTATCTTGTTCTGTCCATATAGATTTTCTTCTGTTGAATAAGTCATTAGAATAAGAATAACCGAGTCCTACCACATGCACAAAAAAGCTTTTCAAGTCTGGTACTGTCTGATCTCAACATACAAGTTTTATTTGTGATTTTCTTTGGGGTTTTTGACTCACAGGGCATCCAGATGCTACAACTATCTTGTTACCACATGCAGCATGCACAGATACACTGATTTTCCATGTTGAATAATGAAATAGAAGCGAAAGGATCCACAATATCTGTGCCTCACCTCTTTGTTCAAAGCGGCCACCAGGATTTTTTACAGCTGACCATGCTGATCTGCACTTGCTGGAAGGGTGTCCCAAAGATTCCTTCAGAAATCAGGGAATACAAGGTGGTCAGTGTGCTCCGAACTCTGCGTTTACGTGCCTCATCCCTGGTATGTTCTATCAGTACCACTCGCAGAGTTAAGGAGGGCTTAAACCACACTCATCTGTTACACACCAAGCTCCCCAGCACTGCCGTGGTACCAGAGGTTTCAAACCCAAGGTTCAGACTCAAGGCTTCATTTACTAACACACCAGCTTGTTGCAGGAGCTGGGCAAAACATGTCAGTGAACACGGTGTCACCAGTTCAAAGACCCAAGTGGCTTTAACGAACTCTAATACAGTAATGAAAACGGAGGTGGTAATACACCCAAAACTACTCAAACATCGCGGTGGTTCAGCTGCTTCTGCCATTTATGCTACTGCTGCCTTCCTCCCCCTAAAGGCAAGAGCCTTGCTGTTCATTGCCACAACATCAGAAACCAACCACACACGAAACTCTGCCTCCCTGGGAGAGAATGTCAGCAAGACTGATCCTCTGCTCAGCAAAATCACCCATATCCTTCTACTTCCCTCCTATGAAGAATCTCTCAGAGAGGCAGAACAATGTACAAGCGTTAGGCACACTCAGCCCTTCACACGAGCATTCCTGCAGGATCAGCCTTCCACGACACACTGCTCTACAAACCTCTGTAATGAACGGGATAGCATATGCTTTGCATTACTCTCTGCTCAGATGAAAGCAGAATCTCGGGGAAAGTAATGCAAGAGGCCATGCTGGCATGAATTAGATTCCTTTTAGCCCGCTAGCCCATCTGTTGAAGGAAGGATCCATGTCTCAGCTCCTTGAGAAGCTCTGGCAGAAGGGATGAATGTCAGCTGAATTCCTGACATAGCTATTTAGTTAAATGGAACAAAAAAAGGCTGCTGTGGGGCTATGGGGAGAATTACACAAGCTCGTAAGTCACCATCATGGGAAGAGGCTGAGCAACTGCATGTGAGTGGTTCACCCAGTAACATGGACACTTCTCTTATGTGTTATGCTCAATCTAGCTTGACAACTGTGGGTTTGTTTGGGCTCTGTAATAGTGTGAATCCTGCACGTAGCATTTTTCAGCTGATGGGTTACTCACTGCTCATTTCTGCTCATTGCAACATGTGCCTCTAAGCAACAAAAGCCCTGTTTCTATTCCTGGACTGGATCATGGAGCCTGTTACAAGCACGGAACAACTGCTCCCACAACAAACAGCAAGTAGCAGAGACAGGGTTTTTTCAGGCAGACTCGAATTCTCACTAGCAGCCAGCTGCCCAAATCTCCAAGCTTCCCACCCCCTAAAGACCCAAAGCCACTCACATTGTGACTGATTTCCCAGTATTGCCCTTGCTCTCTCCAACTTGATTTTTACTGTGTTCAGTTCTGAGGCCCCCAACGTAAAAGGGATGTGGACCTGCCAGAGTGAGTCCAGAGTAGTACCACAAAGATTATCAGGAGGTTGGAACACTCTCCTATGGAGAGTTGGAACTAAAGCTCGAAGGTCCCTTTCAACCCAAACCATTGTATGTATGTACGTCCTTGATCCAGAGAATAAGATGAATGCCTTTAGAACCGCATGAGAACCACCAGCTTGGCAGGGTCAGACAGAGCTGCAGAGTGAGCCCATGAACAGCTTTTAAATGGTCGGTAGCAACTCTGGGATCTGGAGCAGTATCTGCAGAAAAGACCTGTTTTGCCAGCTCCTGAACACACCTTTCCCTCGGGTGGCAGGAAGAAACATCCTCTTGTCTTAGGATGGGAATGAAACTGGAGAAAAGCATAACCTCCGATGCCCAGGGAAGAAAGACACAGCAACCAGATTCCCAGGAAAGACACAGCAATCACACTCCCAGGAAAGACACAGCAACCAGATTCCCAGGAAAGACACAGCAATCACACTCCCAGGAAAGACACAGCAACCAGATTCCCAGGAAAGACACAGCAATCAGACTCCCAACGTCCTGTGTGAACAGCAGTGCCTTTGAAAAAAATTAATAAATTTAATGTTCTGGTTTGCTTTTAGATATTTTGGGAAATGCATTATCAATCACTTTAAAAGCATTTGGATGTGAAGGGAACTGGGGCCTGACCTACCAACAGCAACTTCTGAATTTAATGCTCAATGCCAGATTCACTTTAAGGAACATTTTAGCTGGAGCCGCAAGCATCCCATGGAGCACAGTGCTCAGCTCAAGGAGTCCTGCAGCATTCCACCCTGTTCTAATCCCGTCGCACCAGCACAGCCCACCCAGATCATCACTCAAAGGCGTGCAAGTGTTCTTGCTGTTAACACCCTCTGTATTTCCCCACCCCCGAGCAGATATGATCTTGCCACTTACTGGCATACGAACAGGAAAGAACCTTGCCCAATATCACTGCAATAACACACCGTACCTTATGACAAGCTGAGATCCTACACAAATACTCTTTCAGGTCATCCAAACAGGTATATGTACTCCCAACAGCTCTAATGGGAACAACTCCAAGTAGCTGTGCCTCACCGTCCTTGGGGATCTGGGACAACAGCATTTGCAAGTGTCTCCACCATCACCATCTCACAACAACATGAAAAACCTCGAGTGTTGTCAGCTCACAAAAGAGCACCCAAGCATCAAAACACATGCGGTAGTTTTGTGTAACAGCTTTTGAAAGCAATATACAGCAGATGCTGGTTTAACACACGCAAGTTCCTCAGTATTTTTGCTTTAATTCTAACACGCTTCTAAGTAACTGTTTAGATCTGAAACACTGTGAGGTAGCCCATGCCCTGACAGAGAATACAGCTGAGGAACAGTAAGAAGCCTATGAGAGCTATGGGTACCACCCATGCAAGGTGATTTAGTCCTAAAAATACCACAGATCCCATCCATGCTTCCAGACACAACCACCCAGCGCGGTGCCTGTCCACCTCTAAGTCTTGCATTACGCTGTGTCGTTTCTTAACTTTCTACACACTTTGGAAAATCCAATTTCAGCTCTAAAGTCACAAACAAACACCTCTGGCACCTGCAGTCTCATTTCTGTGACACAGGCACAGGGGGAGCTGCCCCGGTAACACTGTGGTTTGCTCCAGTTTTCACTCAGCTCTGTATTTGCTGTTTAAGATCTGGTTTGGATACCAAAGGAAGTGAGACCAAACAGGAGCAAACACCTCCAACAGCAACGTACTTCAGCGAAAACTCCGAAAGTCCAGTTTGGGTGAAGCAAGACATATTGTACCTGTATGTGATAAACTCTGACCCTCTAAAGAGTCCTAATGCCTGCTGCTGTCAGAGAAACTCAGCCCTTGGGTCAGCCCGGTCTACTTCAATGGGCTGAAGCCAAAGACTGGGGTAAGACAAATGCCATGCAGGATTTCTACCTTTTGTGCAGAACTGAACAAGTGACCATCGCTCAGAGCAGAGTGGCAGAAATGGCACAACTTAAATGAAAGCGTTTGCAATGGAATGTAGAAATCCGGTACAACAGCTCCCTACTGCTCTCTTTTCTCTGTGACCTGCTGCATCACAAAGCACACAATGAGGTAACAGAGCCCAAACACTGCAGGGTTTCTCCACCAAACACATGCAGCAAAAGAGGCCACATACCACAGGAAAATAGAATTTCTCAATATGCAGAATACGCTGCAAGTAAAGAAGAAAGAGCAACTTGCAAGCAGTGAAGAACCTCTTGACGTTACTCATTTCCTCCACAAGCAGTTTCAATGCTATCCCAGGGCACCTGAGCTATTGCTTTTCATTTCTGAGGTACACACAAGTTCAAAGCCACCTCCTTGCCCGCTCTGAGAAGGCATTCAGCTATTTCCAAAGCGGCCGAGTGGGGAAGCACAACTGTACCCTTCAGAGTGACACTGCAGGTTCTGGTGATCCGGTTACACTAGATCAGACACGGAAGGCTGGAGTGAGACATTCCTACAGGAAGAGCCAACAGTCAAACTGGAGTTCAGAACAACCTACATGGAAATTCACTAAGTCCCCATTTAGTCGAACCTGCTCCATCTCTCCTTGGCAGAAAGTGCCTGGATATACATAGTACATTCATGCATAACTTCAATGACTGAAAATACCCACAACTAAAAGAAACAAACCCCACAAATGCTATTAAGAACCAAATAACCCTGACCTGTGTGCTCGTGATAAATGATTTGTGTACATACATGGTGTCCTGGGGACATCACAGACACTCCTTCCCTCTCTAGTTGACCACAAGCAAGTTTAACCTGCCTTGTCTTGTAGCTATAATAAAGACAATTGCTTTTAAATTGCAAGTCACTACTTCAAATTACCTCATGTGTACACAGTTGTTAGGGTTTTTTAATAAAAGTACATTAAAAAACCGGCAGAAGACATAAAATTCAATAAATGTTGGGCATGGACTGAAAACAAGCGGGTAATTCCTCCTGGGGGGTTCAAGCATATTACTTTATCCAAATATTTAAAAGGGGTTTATTGATTTATCTCACTAATTCCATATTTTTAATCTTTCCACCTGATTCACTTTGTGCCCAGCCTCCCTCATGCCATTTGCACAAGAGGGATGTGGAGCTGTTGGAGCGAGGCCAGAGGAGGCCACGGAGATGCTGCGAGGGCTGGAGCAGCTCTGCTCTGGAGCCAGGCTGAGAGAGCTGGGCTGGGGCAGCCTGGAGAAGAGAAGGCTCCTGAAGGGGAGACCTGAGAGCAGCTCCAGTGCCTAAAGGGGCTGCAGGAAATCTGGAGAGGGGCTTGGGACAAGGGCCTGTAGGGACAGGCCAAGGGAAATGGCTTTAACCTGCCCGAGGGGAGACTGAATGTGCTCTGAATCACTTCTCTGCCCAGCCTGTAGCTGTGCCTGGGATTGCCCCAACCCAGGGGCAGGACGTTGCACTTGGCTTTAATGATGTTGTACAAGGTTTTCTCAAAGCGAAGCATGATGGAATAGTTGCCACTGGAGTATTTTCAAGAGAAGTGCTAAAACATTCAAACATACCACGTATGTTTGGGTAGTCAGGTACAAGCAGATGGAAAAGAAGGTAGTCAGGTATACATATGGACAGGCAGGAGGACAAGTAAATGGAAAAGCAGGGATATTCCCATCATGAACAGGGTCATAGACTGCACTGGTTTTATTTTGCTGTCAAATATTACCAGGCTGTTCTACAGTGTAGTGATTGCATCCTCGTGTACAGATGTCAAAACCAACCTGGGAATCTGAAGCACACATTCTGGGAAACCTGACAGTTTCATGAACAAAAATAATGCTTAAATGTCTGCTTCTAGCCTGCAAGAATTAGTTTGGAAACATATTAAAAAAAAAAAAGGTTGTTTTAATGAAAGAATATTTATGACTTTGTTCTATTTGCTATTTATCAAGATACTTATGTGAATTCTTATCCACCAAGACAAACAACGATCATTCCTTGACGACAAAGCAATGTCTTCCCAGCCTGAAAAACATCAGCTGTACAAGCGAGTGTTGAAAACCCTGACATGTACACAAGAAACATGTAGACAAGCTAATAAATACAACATCTCTTAGTCAAACTAGCTCCGAAACTCCACAAATGCCTCCTCTACAGGAGTCAGGAAGAACATACAGACTGGCCAAACATCATGTTTAGGACATACAGAATGTACCAGATGCACTGTTTTGACTGCACTCTAAATGGATGCTAAATATATAATTAAAGCTGTCAATTAAAAATCTCACAGAGAACAGAAAAACACAACAGTAGTATATATGGAGAAGTCATACAAAAAGGAGAGCTGGTTTCAGTTCTTTGCTTTCAGCCCCACTGCCCATAACCTTCATCACTAGTACAGTGTTGCACATCAGATCTCCTTAATAAAGACACATAAGCAACAACCTCTGTTAAGTTCTGTAGTTGGGAAAGGTTGAGTACAACAGGTCTGAAGCACATAGTGGAGCACTGTCACTACCAAGAGACTTCATCACTGAGGAGCTGGTTCTGACGGGTGGGACAGCTGGAAATTCATAGGCTAATGGAATAGTTTGGGTTGGAAGGGACCTTAAAAGATCATCCAGTTCCAACCCCCTGCCACAGGCAGGGACAATTCGCACTAGACCATGTCACCCAAGGCTCTGCCCAACCTGGCCTTGAACACTACCAGGGATGGAGCATTTACCACTTCTCTGGGCAGCTGTTCCAGGGCCTCACCACCCTCACAGTAAAGGACTTCTTCCTTGTATCCAACCCGAACTTCCCTTGTTTCAGTTTAAACCCATCACCCCTAGTCCTAACACTACATGCTCCTGATGAAGAAATTAACTCCAGGCAATAAAGTTTCTGGTTTAATCTCATTCATCTTCAATTAAAGAGAGTCTCTTCCTCTAGAAACTTGTACTCTACTGGAGAATGAATCCTTCTGTAGCCTTTTTAGAAAGATTACATACAGTTGTTACAAAATCCAGTGCTTGGTATTGCAGATACTGTGCAAGAAACAACCTGGAGTGCTTCTAAAAGTAGAAGCACCCTTCTGAGTGGGGTGCCTGTGTCTTCAGCAAAGTTTCTCCTAAGAAAACATAAAGAATGTAAAGAATGCTACATCTCTAAGCCAACCACATAGGAACTTTGTGTTGGAGCTTCCATGGTCCAACTTCCTCCCATGGGGGAAGGTCCAGTTTAACAGTCACATCAAAGCAATGCTCAATTTCCAGTACAACTTCAGAGTCTTTCTCCCATCTTCCTCTACTTTCTAGCCTGATTTTCATTAACAATCCCAGGAGACACACAAACACTTCCATGCTCCAACACTTCCAGCCCAGAAGGGTTTAGATGTGCAAAACACTTCTGCGAAGAAAGCCTGGGAAATTCTTATGGAGTAAAGAGCTGGTGGAAGCCACTTCTCCCTTCTTTCCCACTCTTCGAGTTACAGCTTAGCTCCTGTTCTAATAGTACACACAGAGCATTTACCCTATTCTTGTCCTTGAAAGTCTCTATTTGATGTATTTCCCTCTATTCCAAGGAATTGTGATTAATGTGCACAGCCCTGTCCCACTTCTAGTTCACAAGCCTTGTTCTCCCAGGTATCACCAGCTCAAACATTCCTGGAGCATCTGCCCGTTCTATTCCCACCAGAACATCTTTAATTCCATGAGGCCCCCTGTTAATGGCTTTTCCCACCTTTATTTTCCAAAGGCTATTAAACCTGCATTTTCCCAACCTCCCTTCATACCTTTAGGATCCTCAGGACCCCAGGACCATTCCAGTTTGACCTCTCATTTCTTCACTAACAGCCTTTCCAAAATAGGGTGAGCTCCACTTGCTTCAGACCCCCAGTCCTGCAGGGCTGAAGAGACAGCCAGAATAGTCACATTCACTCCAGAATTGGTTTGCTTTTTATTGTGTTTAATGCTGCTGAGCAATGCAGTAAAGGCAGCAGCTTCATCCTTTATAAACCTTTTTTCTATTACTGCCTCTTTCTTTTCCTGTTCCTTTTTAAACTATATGATTACTTATATTCCCCTTATTTTCAGCTTTTACAGCTTCATTGCCTTACATTTATCCAGAACTCCCAAATCATCTATGTCCTAACCTCTGTGCTGGAACCACTTCTAATCTTTTTTATTCCTTTGATTATAAATAACCTTTATACAAAACCTCACATTTGATTTTTCAACATCTTGCTACAGACTTCCCAGTGACATCCCTGTTAGAAATTCCAAAAGCCAATTTTAGGAGTTATCGTTCTGACAACTTGCTATATAACAAAGGGGTGAAATACCTATTGAAGCTCAGCTCATGCACCGATTTCAGATCTTCAGTGGACCTACTCCGCATCTCTGATTAACTTCATGTACACAAATATCATCCTTCATTCCAGATGATGATGCAGTTCCTTCCCC
This sequence comes from Psittacula echo, assembly GCF_963264785.1. NCBI lineage: Eukaryota > Metazoa > Chordata > Aves > Psittaciformes > Psittacidae > Psittacula > Psittacula echo. The sequence continues at coordinate 13,907,305 of NC_137747.1, read as the reverse complement.
TACTTCAGATTACGCTTGTTCTTCTTTTATCAGCACTTCTACACAAGAAATACTCCCCTTTTCAGTTCTGTTGCCTACTCAATCCAAGGGGATTCAAGAATAAATTCAACAGCTCATTTCCTCTCTCATTTAGTAGCTCACTTTACATCCAGATAAGAAGGACAGGATTTGGAAGAATAGTACAATGTTTGCAGAACATCCAACTTCCTGGTTTGGAATTCAGATCTGCACCTGTGAATATTCTGATCCTGGTATCAACCCATTGATTGTGATATAGGAAACTTTCCTTATCCTATTATAATAGGATTAGGAATTATATTAGAAATATGCACCATTATTGCATGTACTTAGAACAGTCCATGGCTATAAATAAATACTTTTTACCTAACATTCTCCAAAGCACCTAAGAGGTACAAAGAAAGCACCAATAGGGCTTCAACAGGTAAAGCTCAGGTTAGGTATAAGGAAGAAGTTCTTTACTGTGAGGGTTGTGAGGCGCTGGAATAGGGTGCCCAAAAACGTGGTGAATGCCCCATCCCTGGTAGTGTTCAAGGCCAGGATGGACAGAGCCCTGGGTGACTTGGTCTAGTGTGAAGCGTCCCTGCCTTTGCCAGGGGGTTGGAGCTGGATGATCTTAAGGTCCTTTCCAACCCAAACCACTCTGTGATTCTATACTTTAAGATTTCTGGTATTCGAGATTTTGTTTGTGAATGTACAAATAACAATCAAGTGCACTATGACGGGTGAAGAAGGATACTTGATCTCCCTGGTATGTCTCAGAGATGATATCATCTCTGGAGTGGGAGCTACAGAACTCTGGGTTTGATGCCCAGCTTGCTTCAGCCAGTGAGAGTTTTGCTAGTCCTCAAAAGGAGCAAGACTGGATGAACCACAGAGACAAGTTCTCCTGCTTCAGGAGCTACTTTCATTTTTCCTTTCTCTTCTCTGCTTGACAATCTTTCTTTCAGGAAGACACCGAAAGGAAGCTGAGAACTGCCCATCACCTTCAATAACAAACGGCAACGCTCACCTTCACTGTGCCCCTGGCAGATGTGGGCCCAAAGCTTTCAGAGATTGTTTCCTGCAGAGAAGAAACTCCATATGGTGACCCCCAGCAATCAGTGAGTAGGGGAAAGTCTTCTTAGGAAGACTAAAACCCACCAGAGCAGAGTCCCCTGAACAGCAAACCTGGGTTTATGTGACACAAATCCCACTTGCTCAGACCTTTTCAGATCACAATCACCTGATGTCACCCTGCTCTTCAAACCCCCCGCCTCAGGGCTTGTGCCAGGACATGAGAAGTAAAGTGAGGTTACAAATCAGGACAGACAGAGGGATGTCTGTGTTTTACAGACTGAATCAAATATCCTGAAGGTATGAAACATTTGTGACCACTTATTTTTCACTCTACGGTCCATTCCCAAAGTGATCACAGAGCAATTGTGAAAGGCAGAATAATTCTATGGAGGCAGCAACTTTCTTCCATGTTTTCCTGATCCAGCCAAGATGACTTCCATTGGTTGCAGAGAAATCACACAAGAATACCTCAGATCTTTACATTTCAGATATATCAGTATTCACATTTTTAAAATCCACATTACTCCTCTCATTGATCAAACAACGATTTGGTTGTGAAACACTACAAAATGAAAATTAAACTGTTCTGCATGTTCATAGTTACCACTAGAACATTCCCTGCACCTGAAGGAAGCAGATCTGAGTCTTCGATGGTCATTTTCAGAGCTTAGAGACTCCACAACCCATTTTCAGTCTATGTAACTGGAAGTTAAATAAGCCTGTAGACAATCTCCTGCTTTCTAGCTTCTAGATTATATCTCTAAATGCAATTTTAAAAGAAAGAAAAGCTTCAAAACATCAAAGAAATATGGTATAAAGCAAATACGGCATTTAAATGGAAATGATGTAGACTGTCTGAATGGGAACACAGGTTATGGAGTCTCCTGCTCTGTACTGTACCACTAATGCTCCCTATAGATGAGAAGCAAGCCAAGTCCCTCCTGCACATCTGTGCCTCTGTCATGTCCCCAGGAGGAATCCAGTGCCTTTCTAATACACAAGTACATGGCTTTAGCAACCAGTTCAAAGCAAATAAGTCTTTAAATGTCAGAGGACAGTAATCACAAGTGCTTAAAAGAAAATGAATCCAAAACCCAGGAGTATCACAAATGACAGTAACTGAGGATAACTGCCATCTGCTTAACGCACCAGAGCTGGGCTCCTGCAAACCAGACTCGTGTTATCTTCAGGGGACACATCTCATTTGGGCAGGAAAGAAAAACAACTGGGTGACAGTCACAACTGTTAACTCAACTGGGCTCAGGGGCTTTAAATGCCAGTAACAACTACTGGGAGTAAAAGGAGTACATGCTGAATTCACTTTAATGGGTGTCCTAAATAGCTTCAGATTTCTGCCACCACTTAAGGTGACAAAGTCAACGCACGAGTTTGTAACAGAAGGGAGGAGCATCCTCCACAGCCAGAAATACCACTTCCATTTCATTTGCTCCTGCCTCACTTTTCCCTTGAGAAGAATAGCAGATGAACCAAGGGGAAATGAAGCAAATTTACAACGGGGCCAGCTTGCAAAGTACTGCAGGATCATTTCACATCATCATAGCACAGAAATGCTGAATCCCATTACTCTGCCAGCAGCAAGAGGCGGACCTCACACACAGTTATCAAGGGCAACTTCACTTAACACACTGTTACTTCCAGGTTTGTCTGCTCTTTTGCATTGATTTTACCTAAAAGAAGTATTTCAGGGAAAAAAGAACAACTGTCGACTTGTTTTTACTGGAGCAGCCCAGTCTTGTAGTACAAAGTATTTACTTATTCATTCCCAAACAGAACTGGCTACAGGGAAATGATTTAAGCCTCAGTGAATCAGAGGCATCATTTATGATCTTTTTCCATATGCTGTCCAAGCCTTTATTGTTTATTCAGCTTCTGATGCTTTGTTTATCTACTGATAGTTTTGAGAGGTTCCTGTTGTGGTTTGTTAAACATCCTGGAACTGGGTTACTGCTGGCATCACCAGGGGCTCTGCCTCATTGAATCCACAGACTCACGGCTCCAAATCTGTCAGTTCACTCAGGTCACAGAGCTGACACCGTTTGTATTTCTATGTGAAACTTAGAAATGCCTGAAGCATCCCACACACATCAGACACTTGTCTGAGCCTCCACTGCCGTGATTCAGTCCACATTCAATATGTTTTTCTACAGAATTCAACAGAATCAGATCGATCTCATTAAACAGATGAACAAGTTACCCACAGGCTGCCAGTGAGCACACACCAGCGGTGAAACTACTGTCCTGAGTGTCTAAGGCTGGGTTAGACAGCCTCGGGTGACACGGTCTAGTGTGAGGTGTCCCTGCCTGCAGCAGGGAGTTGGAACTGGGTGAACTTAAGGTCCTTTCCTGCCCAAACCTATGGTTCTGTGATTCAGCCCCTCATGGTGTGGTTGCAGCCACCATTATTGTCCTGGACCAGCTGCCTGTGGTACACAACGCTCTGGAATGAAAGTCAATCTATGTAGGTGGGTACATTGGACACCCTGAGTAACAGCACAGGTAGTGTCCTGTAGGTATGAAATGAGGAACACTTTAATGTATGAGTAGTAAGCATAACCATTTGAAGTACAAATATAGGTTCCATCAAAGCTCAAACAGCTTTAAAAAGATCCCTGTCTGTCCTATCCCACTGCTCTCAGGGCTCTCTGGCTTTGAAGCTTTCTCTTTTTACAATTAGTCTTGTAAAACCTAAGCCAGGCTCCAGCTTCGCACTGGCACAGGAACCCAGCTGCATTTATGTCAACATAAAAGGAGTGTTTCCCTTAAATGCTCCTCACTGGGTTTCAAGGTAAACGTGCTTCTTTACAATCTGAACCTGCACAACCGTGAACAGGTCATGTACTACCTCTAGCACAGGTCACTGCACAATGAAATCTCATGGCAGCAAAGAAGGAACCAGGAGCCAAGCCAGCAGGTGAGCTGCTGTCCTAGCAGGTACCTGGCAGTTGAATGAGACTATGAAGTCTGATTCCATTCATTTAATTGGAGATTGAGCTGTAAAGAGGGAGCGATACAGGGAAACGTGCAGCCGCTGCAGCAGCCCTCAGCCCCTTGGTTCAGCTGATGAAAGTCACCACTGGTTTCATGATTCCTGAAGCTAAAACCATGAAAGCACAGGTGCTAACAGGGCTCACCTCCATTGCACCATGCAAGAGGGCGTTGAGCATCACTCCCAACTCCATTCTGCTCTGCTGAAACCTCATTTGAGGTCTTCAGGACATATTTTTATCTAAAGCACAGGGGTCCCAGGGTAAACGCCTGCAGTGGCTATGACACACAGGAGACAAATCTAGCTCCCCATGAAAGAAAACAACAAACTTACCACTACAGAATTACCTGTAGTACATTTATCCTAATCTCTCAACACACAAATGTTCCCAGTGACTTCAGGCAAACTGCTCGGTGGCAAGAGATACAAACTGTCAGGCACCAGTGAAAGGCAATTAGTAAATCACTGTCTCTTTTGTAATCACTGATGAAATCTCTATTTTTTTATCCCCTATTGCTCACTTCCCCCAAACATCACCTGGAAAATGAATGCAATTAATTATATTAGCCAGCACTTTGAAAACAGAATGGCTTTTCATTTACATTCCTGGCAGAGATTCAGGAAGCCTGCACTACTGCAATGGTGACTGACTGCTCCCGCAGCTACACCAGGATCCTGAAGAAATACAACTCAAGTAATGTTCATGATGGGATTTTTAGAGCTAAGTACTTTGCACTGTTAAATGTTCTGAAGTAATACTGCAGTGAAAAGACTACGTACGGAAAAAGAGTTTATTATGTGTTTACAGAAGCTAGAACCGTTTCACAGAATCCCAGCCTGGTTTGTGTTGGAAGGGACCTTAAAGCTCATCCAGCTCCAACCCCTGCCATGGGCAGGGACACCTTCCACTGGAGCAGCTTGCTCCAAGCCCCTGTGTCCAACCTGGCCTTGAACACTGCCAGGGATGGGGCAGCCACAGCTTCTCTGGGCACCCTGGGCCAGCGCCTCCTTCACTTTTCGTTCACTCCTGCACCAAACCCTACATTTATTTTTAGGCAACCAAAAAGTAGCTGAATTTTTTTATGTACTGAACTCATTACTGAAGATGCAGACACCTTCAGTTTCACAGTTTTCACCTATGGAACACTGATCCCACCCAGGTCAGCCACAACTCTGTTGGTCTGAAGGGGCTGCATAGCTTGTATTTGTGTACAGGGAGGTGCTAATTTCACTTCGATACGGATGCAGCCGTGGCCATGGCAGCACTGCTGTACTGCCTTACCAACAGAAGCTGACAGTAACAAACACAACAGAAAATGTTATACTGTCCCAGATAACATGGGGTTTGTGGCAAACTTCCAAGACAGACAATAAATTAAGGCAACAGGGATTATACATTTGTTTTTGAAACATAATTGGTTTGTAAAAGCATAATTATTTATGGTGATGCAAATAGCAAGAAAAAAGTGCAGACTGGTGTTTGGAGCTCAGGGTGCAGGACGAGGCAATGGCAGAACACACATTTAGTTGCAAACTGGGTACACATTCTACAGCCCTGTAATCATCCTACCGCAGAATTACACCTCAACCATGAGTGCACAAGAAGGCTCAGCAGTGGTCCAAGCACGCCAGCAGAGGTGCAAAAGGGAAGAGGTGCAACTCTTAAACAAGGAGACATGCACACAGTCAACGAATTTCCAGGAGTGTGTGTAAACTGAATGGAAAGACTTAGTCACTGCCCTAAAAACACCTATTAAATAAAGCATGGCATTGCCTCCAAGGCTGACAGGTTTTTATCACTTTCTCTAAATTCAAGCAGATGTATGGGAGTACATGCATCAAACACACAGCACAGTGCAGAACATTTGTCATAGCCCACTGAATTCTCTATAGGCTATTCCATTGTACATTTATGATACAGGCTGCTCAACTTTTCAGATCTGAACTTCATTTGAGAAAGCTTTAAATATATTTACCATCAAGCGAGATAATACTTATTGCCTTTGCTTTTGGAATACTGAAAAGCGTTCAGGAAAAGCAGGCGGGAGGGCTCAGTCTGCTGTCTCAAGAGCCAAAGAAGAAAAGGGTAAGCACAGGGATGCAGAATAACTAAAAACCCCTAGTACTGGTCACAGCCTTTGAACTAAAAGTAGCAGTGGAGAATGACTGAGCTATCAATCTGAGCAAAGATGCACTTCAGATGGAAATGGTGGCTTCTTTTTTCCCACAGAAGAGAGAGATGGAGAGAAGACCTTAGGAAGGACATAATGCAGTGTTTTATTTTTAATACGGAAGGTACAAACTCTATTTCAGAGGGAGGATGTTGGTGATCCATCTATTTCTCATGTCTCAGACAAAGGGGAAAGAACAGATAGCTCATAGAATAAGAAAGCTAAAATAACTCTCAGTGTATTACTGCTCCTAGAGCAGTGTCTGGATCCAAATGAGGAGTTCTGAGCAGTTCCCACTTGTCCTTGAGCCAATACCAAGATTTCGGCTAAATGTTTTGATCTCTCTGCTTAGAGAGGTGTCTAAGGGGGGCTAAATATAACCTGGAACCTGCAGGCATGAGGTATACCACATTTAGCAGCAGGCCAGAATAGATGCAAAGCTGTAGTCTGGACCTGTGCTTGCCAGGATCTCACTACAAGTGATGGAAAAGTCAGTTGTTTGATTTAAACCACATGTGTGAAGACATTATAATATCCCCAAGATGATATAATGGAGAGAAAGTTAATCTGACTGCAAATTTGCAAATACGGATTCGCAGACAAAAGATAGTCTGGAATGCAGGGAGGGAGATATACTGAAGCTACCAACTTCGTACGTTCATAGCCTCCCAACCCTGGTGAGCAGTTTCAATGCACTGTACACTATGAGCCCTGCCCTGTAGTATCACACAGGTTATTTGCTTTCATACTGTGTCTTATTGAGGACAGCAGTGAAGTCTTTCAAGCACTCTAACACTGACTCTTCTCTTGGAACAGTCATGGACTTTTGCTGTACATCTAAGAATATAGAACTGAATTACTGTAACTGACTCCTGGATAGTTTTATCTTTCTGAAGACAGGCAAGTCTCGATCAAGCAGCCTGGACCACTACTGCACTGCAAGAAGATACATAAAGAGACAGAGCATACTGTTTACCAGTTCAATGAGCTCATCAGCAAGATGAGCTAAGATGGTAATCACAGCAAAGCTCTCTTTCTCCCAAAATACTTAGGACTTTGAAGTTACTGTGCATGGGTAAAAGACATCTGCCAACAGCATGCACCCCTCTAGGCTTCAGAGGAAGCCAGGGCTCACACTGGGGATGCACAGCAGGGATGGAAGCAGAGAGGGCAGATTCCAGTTAATGGAAGGTTTGGAGGGTCTGAGGCACTGCCTGCTGCTCTGATAGACATGAAACTGTATCTTAACCTACTAGCAAACTTCCTCCACCTGGGAACTACAGGTTTAAGAGTACAACAAATCCACCTCAGGGGAACATTAAAGAGCCCAAAGCCCCTAAATTATTACAGGTTTCATTTCTGAGGGAATTTCATATGACCACTGAAGCTCTGAGATACTTCCTTAAGTTATGTTAAAAGTTGAAATACTGGGGGAGAAAAAAAGTTTCTCTTCAACCACAGGACTGGAGCTCATGCTTTCTCTTCCAACAAATGAACATCTTGAACAGAAGAGACCGTGCTCAAAGTGTTAAAAGAAATCAAGGGAGCCACCAGTCCTGTGATCTCACAAATCAGGCCAAACACTCACAATCCACCCTGCCCAAATATTAAGCCATCAGGGATGGAGAAAGCCCTGTATGTAACAGCTCTTACTTGTTTTACAGCAAGTTACAGCTCATTTGGAGCAGCACACTAATTAATACAACCAGAGGCAGACGTTCCAGCCCTCTTCCAGCAGCACACATTAGCATCCACTGCCAACAGACTCGATAAAGTTCAAAGCTTATCTTGCAGGCTGCACGCTCCCATGTTTGCTCAGAGCAGCAGCTGGGCAAGAGATCTCCCTTCTTCTCAAAGAGCAAAATTCAATTAGATCCAATCATCTTCTCGCCCTTGTAGAATTAAGATCGTGCTATGAAAACAAGCACATTATCTTCTGAAATCCTGTTTCTCACTTAAAGGCTGCACGGCTGAGGAATCCTTTCTGTACAAGTTCAGCTGAGCCACACAGAGTGTGCTTGGCCTCCTTTTCTGGCACTCTCAAGGAAACAGTTTTACAGATCTGTCTTTCCCTGCACTTGAGGCTGTGAGGGACAGAATCCTGAGAGATGAGTGCAAAGAAGAAATGAACAAAGGAGAAAAGGAAACGGACATAAGGTCTTGAGAAAAGAGAACTCAGAAAGCGTGCAGGAAGAGACACAGCAGTGGTTTTGAAAGCTTCTTGGTTTGGTACTATACAAAAACACCTTTAAGTAAAAGAGGAAATCTTAGCTCCTAGGCAAAGAAAGGCTAGGAACACGGATGTTATATGAAAAGAGCAGCCGAGAGAATAAAGAAGTAAAAATGTAGGAAACTGGACTGACTGCACTTGAAAGCTGGACTGAAGAAAACATTTACAGCTAGTGAACAGCACGGAGGGTGAAGTTTCAGTTCAGATATCACAGTGATGCCAGATGCTGTGTGAAAATCAAACAAATACATAACAGTGAATGGAGTTCAAAGGGGACCATACAAACGAGCTCCTACATTTAAAGTCTAGTTTCTAGAGCTAAATCACTGCACACCAAGCTGTGAGGTCAGTTGGCACACATGCACTTGAACAAGCTTATCAAATTGTGTCCCCATTAAATTCCCATGCTGCAGCAATTAGCCACACTCCAGAAGACCATCCTGTGCAATCTGTTCTAGATGAACAGCTAATGAGAACTAAGCTAAACCACTTCATTCTGGTTATGATTCCTCCTTTGAATATTCCCGTAACTATGCTGCTAAACAACTTAAACCTATAAAACTGAAAGGGGAGAAGGCATTTGTCTGCTAAGAGACAGATGGAGTAGTAAAAGTGGCCATGAGAACGTACAGTGATATCCAGGGTACATCTTCACTGCATTACATTTAGCAAGAATTTAGTGTATGGGTGGGGGGTGGTGGTTGTTTGTTTGCTTTGGGTTTAAGTATCTTGATTATATTCCAGTTAGGCTGGAGGTGAGGGAGATGTGATTTGGGTTTTATTGCCAACATTCTTCACAGCTTGAGCTTCACTACCATAACCCAGAGCAGATTATACATGAACATGGTATTGCAGGAGGAAAGAAATGCAAAAAAAGTCTCATACACATAGAAAACAAAATGGGGAGGAGTGAAAAGGAACTTTTAAAGTGTTTATATTTTCATGTGGTATTTGAATGGTGAGGAGTTAAGCCTGAGTTTATGGTGCAGACTGACTCGTCAGGAGGTGTCGCTAACAGTTATCCTGTGAAGATGCTCAGCACACTGCTTGAAGAGTTACTCACTCGGGTGCAAAAGACGTGCGGTATAAAAGTGAACTGAAAAATGGAAGCACTTCATAAACTTTCAGTACATAAAACATTTGTTCTAAAGCATCTTAAAATTAAGCAAACAGCTCTTGGACACCGGAGCTGTGTTGTGCATTTCATGTTCTGCTTTCCTTAAAATACCCTTCTGACCAACACATTTCCTTGCTACCACCCCTCATGCTTGCACTCTCAGTAAACCCAAAGCACAAGAGCAGAAGAAACTGCTGCCATGACTGGAAACAGAAACCCTCTCTCTAGCGCTGGCAAAGCAGCTTTGTTCTGTTTGTACAATGCCCACCCTGAAGAACCAAGTCTAAGTACTGCAAATGAGGGCTTGACACCTCTCTGTGTTCATAGCCACTATCCTATCAAAAGCCAAGCATTTCTCAAGGTAACAGAGGGCCCAAAGGGCTGCGTTACAGACTGAGATGTCTCAATTCCCTGGGAGCTCCCTGGGACTTGGCTGGTGCCATTTTTGCTGCAGCTGTTCATTCTTGTGGGAGTTCACATCATGAAACGTGACAGTGAGAAAGAGACGACGAGAACGCAGTGAATGCAGCTTTTCATTTGAAAAGCTCCTCAAACACATACAATTGCTTTATTTTGCTTAATTTTCAACATTCATAAACATAATTGCATTTATTTTTCTAGTCAATACTGAAAACAAGTGATAATTTGTAATATTACAGCTTTTATCTCAAAGGAATACAAGCACAACAGTTCCCACTCCCTTCTAAAAGAGGTGAACGCTACAGAGGAGGTTGGATTGCCAAGGCAGGAGATGCACACAATTATTTTTCCCCATGAGAATATATTAATATTGTTGCTATCCATTTCCTTTTGTACATGTATAAATGACTTTTGGAAAACAGACTTACTTGAAGCCAGTATTTTAATTGTGCCAAATTACATGCACTAAAAATCAAATATGGGAGTAGCAAATCCTAAGCATAAAAAAAAAAATAAGAACTCTTTCTCTCCTCCACGAATTGCCAATAGCAGCCGCTCTCAGTGGAACCAGTGAACAGAGGTTGTTATTACCATGCCATCCCAACAGTCTGCATCCTTCTAAGTATGTTCACATAGAAGTATGTGAAAATCCAGACTGGGTATGCTCCTTGTTATGAATCCCCATCCTGTTCATTTGAAGCTGCTGAAAAGACTTTCAGTTAATTTTACTCCACACTTAATCAGGCCTATGGTAAAGAAACAGCATTAAATGATTCTTAACACTGGAACATAAGATACTTTACTATAGCTCCATACTCAGGTGCTGAGGGTCTGTTAAGAGGTGGAACAGCTTTCTGGCAGAAGTCAAAAGAGAAGAAAGTAAGAAAGGAGAAAGACAAGGGCAGAAGAAGACAAATGGGAGAGAAAGCAGAGCATTATCCAGACAATCCACTGCAGTACAGAGTCTGTGTAAAAGATTACACCCCCTTCCCACTGTATTTAACCGCTAAGCAATAAAGAAGATGCACCCAATGGAGAGGAGGTTCACAGGCTGGGAAAACAAAACCATCAGCTCTGTATACTTAAAATTTCCCTTGTGGAAGGTTGTGACAAATGCCTCAGCTCTCACTATAGCTCCAATATTCCTTACTCCTGTCAATTCCTTCACTGTAGCTCCCTGTTCCTTCTGAAACACGTTCCTACTTTAGACACTGCTTTTCCTCTGGTCCTTATTATCTACCTGCTTCACAGTCATTAATTTTGTTACCCCATCTTCCCCAGAAAGACCTTTCCCATTCCTCATCCTCCCCAGGCACCTGTTTACCCTGTTCTTCCTTCAGCACACTTTTCTTGCTTGGGATTTTCTGTTATGAGCAAAAGGGCATTAAATTATCAATGTGATCCTTAGTACAGAAAGAATCTCCACAGAACAAGTCCCTGAAAGGTCTTAGGCAAATCTTGCTTTGTATCCTAGCTTTATTTCAATGCAACCATGTTTATTTCAACAGAATTTCAACTCTATTTCACCTACTTCAAAGAAACCTCCCTTCCTTCCATCCCCCTTTAATGTTTTCCACAAGAAATGTTTTTCCATTGGTGTGGTTATACAATTCCCTAACTTGGCTCTCCAATAAAAACCGGTTTTAACACACCTGGCTCTGGGACAGCATGTCCTAATTGAGCTCAAAATGCTAGATTACAAAAACCACAGGCTGTGTGCTACGATGCTAAAAGGCATCAGCTCCTGCTAGAGCCAAGAGGTGCCGAGGGAATTATGCTTCAGTACTCAAACTATGGAGGTAAAACCATGTACCAACAGCGGCTCTCTTGCCCTTCCCGCCTGTGTGATGCTGAATGATGTTGCAGCAGGGCTTTAAAAGTGTCACGGTCTCACTAATGGCAATAATGGAAAGGTTCTGACATTCACCAACAGATCTGTTTCTGACAGCTTTCACAGAAAAGGATCACAAATAGACTGACAACAGTTCAAATGTACCATTTAACACGTCAAGGTGCAGTAACCATGTGTATTCCCTACAGACAGCAACCCCTTCAAGGTCATTAAAAGGCCTCCCTAGAAGAGATTCTTTCAGATTCCTTTGATAAGGTTTCTTTATACCATGCCCATTCAGAGAAGGTTACACATCCTTGCTAAGCTGGATTTCAGAACCAACACACCATCTGCATCTAAGTGGAAATATGCTTCTGCTAACCTCTCTCAATAGCACTGAGGAGAAATTCTATCTCACCTTTACAATAGGAATGGCAAAGTATTAAACTCAGATGTGATTTCACTTCAGTAGAAGGCCTCTGAGGGGCAAATGTTCTTAATTAAATCCCTTCTCTTGCACCTTACATCATGGAATAGCTAACTAACTATTTGGCTTTTAAGTGTGATGGTCTTATTTTACAGGTCTGCGATTCCACATGTACTTGGGTCAAATGGTCCTTCACTATTTCTGTTCCATCCAGAACTAGTAGGCCTAATCACAGAAGAAAGGTTCTACTTGGTGTTGGAACACAGGGACACATGCCAGAAAAGAATCACTCTTAAGACTAACTGCTGTAAGTTGTTACCTTCCTGAAGCCAGTTCTACGCAAAAGAAGCTCGTGGTCATCATCGCTGCCTTCCCCTGCCTGCAGCAGGTGAACTGCATACTAATGCAGGTATGACTTAGTTCCTGACAGCCCAGACCTGCTGGGAGATAGCCAAAAACTATGGGTGACAACACATTCATCTGAGGACAGCCAAATCCTAATGCTGGGCCTCCAGCAACCATTACAGTACCAGTTATAGCAATGGCTTTGGGGGTCTGACTGCATAGAGAAGAGGGAGCAACCAAAGGCCAGTGCAAAAGTTCCCTCTACTTGCTTGCAAGGTTACCTCACTCCCAAAGCTACATTCACAAATAGGCCAAAATAGTACACTTCCCTGAGGGTCCAAACATTCCATGCATATCCACCCAAATCCAGGAAATGAAGCAATCAGCCCCCAAACTCAGGTTCGCATCAAATAGGGATGGAATTCTGCAAACGAGGAAAAACTACTTACAACTGCAGCTATAAAAAACAACCCCAAAACACAGCCATGAAGCTGCACACTAAACAGCACAACAAAAATACACTGAGCAAAGCCTCCAGAGATCCCCTTCTATGCTTAAAACCTGAGAAATGACTTCGAGTGCATCACCCAGCCCCAGACGAACATATTTACTTGTATGGATGTGAAAGAGTGGGGAGAAATGTATTTGACTCACTCTTAGCAATTCTGGGGAAAAATGATACCCAGACAGCTGAGCCAAATCTCTTTCTCCCTCTCAGACAAAACTGGATCATGATTCATCATATGTACACAGTTGAATTATAATTTATGCCTTTAACAAGTTCCTTTGTGTATTTTCTTGTAAGCAAGAATTAATACACTCAGACACAGGCAAATGTTAATTTTATTGCATTGCCTTTCAGGCTTACAAATGTTGAGTCTAACTCTTCTTGGCGTTCCTTCCAGCCTGAAGGGAAAAAAGACCAACGTGTGACCTATGCACAGAGGTTCTCTGTTCTCTGCAGAGAAGAACACTAACTTCACATCAGTGATCTCCTGAACAAAAGGATCCTGCCTGTCTTCAGCGTGGGCAGAGATGGACGAATATCACCTTCCTCTAGGAAAGCTGTTCCCTAATTATTCATTCATGCTGTAACTCCACGGTGCCACTCCACAAAGCCAGGAAGGTGACACAGGAAAGCATTTGGCCTATTAGATCAACATAAAACTTCACTCAGTTCAGTAGAGTCCAAGTAGAATTCAGCCATCTGGTATTCATACATACATCATGTCTATGATGTTTGCCCACTAAATGAGTAGCTCACGAAGCAACACTAATGATGATAACCCTTCTGTTCTTTCCGGGAGAAGCTCAGAAAGCCCTCCAGTTACTGGAACAAAAGGAACAGACCCACTTAGATGTAGGAAGAGTCCTCATTCCTTCTCTCTGCTGCAGGAGGAAAGAAAGGAATTCTGCTACAAGCTCTCCGTGAGGTGATGCAATGCATTCAAGGGAAGTGATGAGCTGCACACACAGCTCGAGCTGTGTTCGCTTCCCTGGGCCAGGCAAAGCAGACTCAGGTAAGAAAGCACTCAGAACCCATTTGTGCCTTAACCTTGCCATCTATTACCTCAAAAATGCCCCCCCATTAAGAGCATTCCGCACAGGCTCCTCTGCCAAGCTGATGAGGGAAGATTAGAGCACAAATGCTGACTGCATCTCTGGAGGGTGAACCAGACCTGCCAGTGCCTCAAATGCCATGAACACTAATGGTGTATTTAGCAGCCATTTGGTAATATCCTGCCATAATCTCCTAAAGCACCATAAAAAAAGCTCGGATCCTTTAGCTGAGTTGCCAACGGAGAAGCACAAGGACACTTGTGGCACTTCTGAGCCACTGCTCAGCATTAGCTGCCTGCTACTCCACAAGCTCTACAGACACACACACAGAATCCATGCAAATACGGTCAGTGGCATTCCCCACATGTATACTGCATCTTCCAAACTAGCAGTTAGACACTGTAAGCAAGTGTGGCTCTTAGAAGGTTAAAAATGGATTAATTTCTACCACAAACACACCTTTGGTCAATAACAGATCCTGTTTCCCTTTGCAGAGAATGTGTGGGCTCTTTCTGGAATAAGCAAGCAAAGCCCAGCAATTCTCACTCTGAATACTGTAATTTGCTCATCCATAAATTCATAGTATCTAAACTGTTTCTTAGACAAACAGAATGTCTACTTAGAAAGCAATTCAGCAAGAAACAGCATGATATGGATCATGGGTATAGATACAAATCTATGTATATACAAACACATACACACCAAGTAAAGTAGCACTTACACTAAGTGTGATTTACATACATGAAGGGGTAAGCAGTCAGGCAGATGAAGCCAGATCTTCAGGCTCTGTGTGCTGTGTATCTGCTAACTTGGAACAGGGAAACTTCATGAAAGCAAGCCTGAGATTTAACAGTAAATCTAACACCAAGGAATACTGCGGAGACAGACACATGGCAGGATAGCTTTGTGGCAAGAGTAGAATCGTATTTAATACAATTAAAAGTAGTTACTTCAGTCGAGTCAGCCCTGGGTAAGTCTCCATTGGAGTTCATTTGCAACTGATGGAGAATTCCTCTGAATGTGCAAATATTAAATGCTTTATTAACATTATTCTTCCAACTGCTGCAGGAACAGGCAGGGCCAAATCCTTGGAATACTGCAAGCTTGTAACATGACAAATAAGGCCAGTACTTTTGCCTGGCTAGTTTTAACACATTTCCTTGTTGTACCAATCAAGCATCGGCCTTAAAAATACAGAAAAGCTCAGGCCCTACTTTACCACCAAGCAAATCACTTCTGTGACCCAACATAAACTAAACAGCCGTGTCCATTACACATCACCCAACAGCAGCACATAAAGACTGAGTATTTACAGAAAAGCGGCAATGAAAACTGTGAGATGGGAATAAAGAGGCGCAGGGGAGATCTACCGGCTGTACTTTGAACTTCTGTAACAGGATTAAAGTCTTGTGCCCCGCCAGCACTGTTATGCAGAGCACTGAATCCCTCCTTGGTAACACAAACTTAGGCAAACACCCAAAAAAGATCAGAAAGCGATGACTGAAAGCATAGGGTAGAGAAGGAAATGAGACACTGAATCAGGAAAGGTTAACAGGTTCAGCCCTGCAAAGCAAAGACTTAACTGCATGCAACTATATGAAGGAAGTTATAAAAGAGACCAACAACTGATTATTCTTCCTAGCCAAGGACTGAACAAAAAACTACTGAGATGAAGCCATAAAAGGGAAATGAAGGACCGAGAAACTTTCTAATTCAAGCAGTGGAACAAGCAGCCCAAAGGCTGTCGAATACTCATCGCTGAGGGTATTCAGGCTTAAGTAAACACCCATCTGTTAAAGAATGTTTTGCTGTAATAGCTCCTGCAAAGTGGTGGAATGAGAGTCCCACTGAAGGCTGAGGACGCAACACCTACAATTCATTTCTTTCATTAATTTCATCAATTAATTTCAGGTTTTGAAACATTTACTCAGAACAACAAACATCTGGTTCTTAATCCCCCAGTTAACGCTGCTTCCAGCCCTAAGGAATTAACCATAGAAATCATGGAAAACAGTCTGTTTGCTAGCAACGGAGTAAAACAAATTGCCCACCAACGTCTACATTGCTAAGAGAGCAGTGTAACTGTCCTTTTTTTCCCTCTTTTTTTGACATTTTAATTTAAAAAATAAAGACTAGAAAGTAGTCCCCGGGCAGAGGCTTTGCAGCAGTGTGTCAGCAGAGGGATTACACAGCACTGCAGACTCAGATCTCACTCACGGTACTGACCTGCGACCTATGGATGAAAAGTACTGTAAAACGGGCTGGATATTATCATTAGTATTCAGGAGGCCAGAATTCCGTGGCCTGGTTGAATTCAAAGGGACCTTCTGAAAGCAGACACATTCGAGAGAAGAAAAGAGCTCTGGTGTGAAGGCAGGCGGGCTGCCCGGGCAGGGGCCAAGCCATGCTTCCTGCCACCGGCTCCCAGCAGGCTGCGCTGCAGACTTGCTTAGTACCATTGAACCAAACCAACCCCTGCTCCCGTTTTGTTTTCATCACTTCCAAAATGTAGCATTTAATCTACTAACAACTACAAAAAGGTAATGGTAAGGTAATATTTAAAATGCCATACTGATAAAGAAAACCTATATTACTTATTGCACTCTCAGAACCCATGTGTTCTGGGCACTCCTGTCTCTACTCTTCATGCCAAGGAGTTTTCCCAGCTACAGCTGGCCACCAGAAGACACTCGTTCATAGAGCCCCAGACCGGTTTGGGTTGGAAGGGACCTTAAAGCTCATCCAGCTCCAACCCCTGCCACAGGCAGGGACCCCTTCCACTGGAGCAGCTTGCTCCAAGCCCCTGTGTCCAACCTGGCCTTGAACACTGCCAGGGATGGGGCAGCCACAGCTTCTCTGGGCACTCTTGTGCCAGCGCCTCAGCACCCTCACAGGGAAGAACTTCTTCCCAACGTCTAATCTAAGTCTACCCTCTATTCCATGAACACCTCTGTTGCCATTTCTTACACCCTGCAGCTCAATGGATTTACACCCCACTGCTTCCAGCTGCTGTGAAGAAATTAAACTGAATGCAAAGCCAACCACCATAATCATTCCAGCACTCTGGCTTTAAAGATGTCCCTGCCTGTGGGAGTGGAACGTGCTGTTCATCAGCTGATTCGCCCAGCTCTGCCACTACATGAATTTTAAATAAACATCTTTAATTCTCACAAAACAGACTTTTCCATACATACCAAATACAAGCAACATGCATTACGATTCTGTGCAGCAACCCAGACTCTCAATAATCGCTCCGAACGTCTCTGTTAGCTTCAGGGACTCTAATTGACCACTACAATTTACTTCAAGGTTAGTGTGATTTGGACAGCCCTTGAAAACGTGTCTTTGTTACCAGAGCCTTCTGCGCACTTTTGCTGCGGTCAAGCTTTTTCTACCTGCCCGTTTCACATTTTGTGCTGTGCGAATACTCCTAAGACAAGACATCAATTAGTAACACGAGGATCCCAGTAATTTCTGCTTATGCTCCTTCAAATCTCTTCAGGTAATATTTCTTTATCAGCATATTCACGTTGGCAGCTGCTTTACCTTTGCATCTTTCTACAACAAAACTCTCGGTGTTTCTTACTTGTTGTCTGGCCTTCATTAAATCTGCAGCTGCTCTAAGATCTTTGTATCATTTATTAGTGCTACTAGATACCACAAAGTGATGTACTGAGGGCGAAAAACACCTCTAGTTAGTTTTAGAAGAAATAATTTTGAAAGCCTTGTTAAAAATTACATTTGTGCTTTGGGGTTTGGTTTGTTTGGCATTTTTACCCTGCATTCCAGACTGTTGTTTCTCTACTTATTTCTCCATGGTTCCAGTGTACTTCAGATGATAATACATTTCCATATAGAGTCCTGAAAGATAGATCCTTTACCAGTTAGAGTTGACAAGTATTGAGCTCATCCAGTCCAAGCCATATAAGCCTTCTCATTAATCCCTTGCTTTCCAAATTGGATCAAAAGTGGGCACGTTCCTATCCCTTCAGTTCACTCTGGTATCAGTTAATTCAAAGATCTATGTGTCTCTAGCTAGGTCTTCAGCAGGGTCAGGGAAGAGGATACAAGGTAGGAGCTGAGATACTATGGAGATTAAATTGCCATGATTAAAAAGCGACAACATCCAGAACAATGAAATACCAGAAAACTGCAACATTCCCAATTAACTCGGGGATGCCACAGCCAAATCAAGTGGAACGTGGCGTTACACGCTCTGAAAGATCCTGTTCTGAACAAGCTCCAGTAATAAAACCACCCCACAACTTAACCAGCCTTTAGTGATGGAGAAACTGCAGTTAGGCTGGTATCTTGTGTGCTTGTTTTCTAATGACAAAAAGCATACAGAGATGAAGACTGGGCTGTCAATCAGGGAGCTATTGTGTCAGCTCTACATGGTAGCCTTAGCACACAGCGAGCAATTACAAGTCTCTTACCCTAGCAATTACAGCCATAAGAATACCTCTTGAACAACATGACGTTCCGGTTCTGCCATGTAGCTCATGCTTCTCAGAGTGCAATGCACTAACTGTAACAAATACTTCCTTCTTAACACTGAAATCAAAGTCTTAACTGGCTGGTCAGGTCTCTCTATCATTATTTCCATTAGAGGGGCTTGTACTGCTACTGTAGGTGGCAAGGAACACAAACTTAGTGGGCTTTCTTAAGTTCTTTTTCAATGGGAACAAGGCATTCCACAGCATTTTTAAGGATAGAGAACCGATTCCCACACATATCACAATGGTGACTCCAGTGGGAAACAAAACTATTGGAAATCACCATTATTGTGAGCTCTTCAGAGAATATTCCTATCATGTGGAAGACTGATATTATTGGATGCTCTCAATATATGTCAGTACATAAGATATTCTGGTAACTCTCTGTTGGAAATGGGTGGGTTTTGCGTGTGAAAATTTCAGTCTGAAATCCCAGCCAAATCAAGCACTAACTGCCACACTTAATTCTTTAGGAGTTTGTCTTTCTCAGAAATAGAATTTAAAGCTCTCAGTTAACAGCTAAATGGAAGGTCCGATATTCCCAGACATTGCAACACTTTACTTTTTCTGACCTCTCAAACATGCCTCTCCCAGAAAAGCCAGCTTTGTGACCCTGAAACATGCAAAAAACTGGCCAAGCCTTAGAATGTTATACCTGAAACACTGCCTCCCTGTTGAACACAGGGATAAAGTACAAATAAGCTATGTAAAATGATTCAGCAAACATATCAAATGGCAAATGTTGGGAAAAGACACATTTACGAACACTGTTGTCAAATTACTTTGAACGCAAAAGTCATACTGGGTTCCGTTGTGGTACCCGGACCCAGCACTCACCCATTTAGGGCTCAGAGCTGATTCTCTCAGAGAACAGCATCTCCCCCACTGCTGCTGGGGCTTCTTACTTACCAGTTGGGACAGCAGGATCCATTGTTGGCTTTTCCCAGGTATTGATCTGCTCCCAGGTAAATCCATTGGTTCCCAAGGCCACACTATAACCACAATTACTGTAGTGCTCATCAAATGAACAACCACCTAAAACCAAGGAAAACAAACAGATTCCTGCATTATTTATTATGGCCGGTCAATTACTTAAATATTTCGTACCCAAGTTTACACAGGCAAAAAAACCCCACAAATTATTAGATTTCAGGCAGCAGAGCAGGTATTCAGAAAACATTTCTGTTCTTTCCACACTTTGTATCCATTGGAAGCCTGTGTTTTCTTCCCTCCATGCTACTGTTTCCTAGATTGGTTCCCTTTATTTCAGCTTATTGCCTTTACATTTACAAGCATGTGACATGCACATGCAAGAAACTTTGCGTTTGGGTCCCTGTAACTGAGAGTTCATTACATAAACCCCCAAGTCAGGTACTAAAAGCAAAAATACCCCAAAAAATAGAACAGGGGGGTGAGAAGTGGGAGGCTGGAAGAAGGAACACAGATGGTAAACAAGTACATTGCTGTTCCTACAGGGAATCCTCACTTCACTTTTAAGCCTTGAATTACACAAGGTTGGGTTACACCTATGGGAAGTGCAACCTGCCTTTTAACCATCTCTTCTGCATAACAACATGCAGCTCTGAGTGGCACACGACCATTCCCCTCAAGGTCTTTCCTGTCAATACTTTTGAATGCAATGTTGTTCTTGACAACAAGAGAGTAACAAGAAGTGGATGGCAACTCACATTCACACCTTCCAGACTGTTGACTGTGATCTTCCCTACTGCAGTTCCTGAAATACTTGGAAGAAGTTAACTGTCATAAATAACCTGGCAGCTGCCTCAACACTTGCGGATCAAGAGAAATCCAGGAACACTGCACTGAAATTCTGTATTCCAACACAGATCTTTGAAACGTGCGTCACGCAGACAAATCAAGCCACTTTATTCCCTGCTAGGCTGGATATTCCTCTGCTGGTGTCCCTTACGGTACCTCAGGCACATTCCCCTTCACATCCACCCAACTTAGTCTGCCAAACATATTTCAGTACTGGATCCTTTAGATCAGTCAGCCCAGGTCCTGGAGTTTAGACCTTAATCATGTTAACAGTGTCTCTCTACAGCTCTGGCCTTCTCTCTTAGGAAAGCAAGGATGCATTTTCTCTGCAGATGCTATTCCTCCAAAGGCAACCGGACATCTCACGCTTCCAGGCTGCAAGGGCTGAGCTCAAGGCAACACTAACTTGCTTTGCCAGCCAAGCTGCCAAATTGCTCTTGACACTAATCAGAGTTACAGGCAGAGATGCTCCTGACTCTTCACTCCTTCCCACAGGCTGCACTGCATGAATAGATGGAATACGAGTGATCCATGGTTCTTTTGCCATAAGGATTATCCAACACTGGGGACACAGAAGCTTTCTTTGGTTTCCACCTATATTTTCTATTGTCTAGTTCCAGAAAAGCCCAAGCTTGTCTTTGTTCCCGTAGAACTTCTCATAAATGATGAACACAAATATATACCATGTCATTAATATTTATTAAATCCTCATTCTGCTAAAGGACTTTATGCTCACTCCAACCACAACTGGTTTTCTACAAAGCTTCACGTGTTATTTCTATTTAAGTATATACTGGAAGGATTTGTTGGGTAGAGTGCCTGACACCCCCAAAAAAATCACAGAATCATAGAATAGTCAGGGTTGGAAAGGACCTTAAGATCATCTAGGTCCAACCCCCCTGGCACAGGCAGGGACACCTCACACTAAACCATGCCACTCAAGGCTCCGTACAACCTGGCCTTGAACACCACCAGGGATGGAGCATTCACAACTTCCTTGGGCAACCCATTCCAGTGCCTCACCACCCTTACAGTAAAAATACTCTGTTGCTGAAGACTTTAAATACAAGCTTCTCTTAAAAACATATTTCATATACCATACATTTCCATGATAAATAAATCTGACTACAGCACATTCTATGACCCCTGTAAACTTGCCTGTTAGAGTCAAGTCTCCGGAAATATTTCCTTTGTGTCATTATTTTACACTATTTTAGTAATTTCTGCTTTAAATTTACCACACTTGTGAAGCTTTGCCAGCTGTCAAAATGAGCAGCATTACACCTAAAATGTTTCCTTAATTTAATAAATCTAATATAGGTGAAAAAGCTCAAGTTTAGAATATTAAACATGCTCATTAAAAAGTCTAAGGGAAAAATCAAGGTGTTCCGGATTGTGTGGGAGTACGCAATGCAACTGAAAGTCACCTTTATCACAGCGAGAGGGTATGAGAGACAACATCAAACCGCCTGCTCTCAGTCTCCCTTTAACAGCACAACTCCAGACGCAGCCCATCCCCACACAACCTCTGCTCAGCACACTGCAGCGCACAGTAACGGTGCTGTCTCCCAGCTATTACTTTAAAGGGATTGTAAGCAAAGTCTCTGATGGAGCCAGGCAATTGTACAAGGCCTCATGTACGCAGAGAAGATTGCACAGGTGCTGCTCCGAAGTCCCAGAAGCAAACCAAGCAACAGTAGCAAAATAGGGGGTAGCAACCCTCATATAACAGGGAATGTACCTGTCAATATCTTGCTCTAATCAGCTAAGTAAGTTATTTTACAATGCTGAAGTAGGCAAAGTCAGCAGAGGGGCTGAAGAGTACAGCGAGAACCAGGGGAAGAGTTTCCACTGATAAGAAACAACACCCGGGGAAGCTTCTAAAGCGCCTTGTATGAAAGTCAAAGCTAACCTTATAGTACACTTAGGTAAGAAAGGCAAGGATAAACCATAGAGAGCCTGAAACAGCAGCAAAACATCTACATTTTAAAGACCTAACAGGTTAGTGGAGAAACCTCCAAATGCGGAGTGGCAGGGCAATAAACCAGAAAGATTAATGTACCAGAAGCAACAGAATTGCAACTTGTAGGTGAATTTGCAGGAAATGAGAACAAGGAGAAAAAAACTGAGTCTATTTTAATGCTCAGACAAGCAGGCTGGCTGCAGGAATCCTGGGTACCAAGAGGAGGGAAGTCTCCATCTGCTTTTTGCAATGGGGCGTCAAAGAGCAGAATTAAAAGTGAAGTTGGGACCCAGAGCTATATTAACTTAGTAGATAAAAATCAGCAACTCCTCTGTTCGCACTATTACAGTGTACATAATACAACAGAACAGGAAAGAAGCTTCAAAAAGTGGAAGGGAAGAATCACAACATCTAGAATATTCCAGATGTAGCGGTTACTCGTTCATACCTGCCAAACAAGTATATACCATAGGAGGCCTTACTCCCACCCCTTCTGCAGAGCACGGCACATGGCACCACAGCTCCAGTTACAGGCAGCCACGCTCAAAAACAGCTCTGAAACTTCCACCCCACCTCCCCTCGGGAATTCCATGCCCACCGCGCTCCTCCTCCCTCACTGACCTCAGGACAGCTCCCCTCACTATTCCTCTCCCCTTTTCCCGGCTTTCGCCCCTTCTTAAGCGCGATTCCCAGAGGCTCCCGCAGCTCCGCCGGCCCCGGTCCTGCGCGGTGCGGTGCAGCTCGGTCTCTCTCCCGGCCGTGGAGCACAGCTCTTACAACCACATCGGCTTCCAAAACGCAAACCCAGCCCTGGGTCGTGTTTTCCCGCCCCTCTCCCGGAAGAGGTGCTGCCCGTGCTCACCTCTTGGGATGGAGCGGTCCGCGTTGCCGCACAGCACCACGCTGCGAGGTCGTTAAAAACGCAATCACGCCCCATTAACGATTTTCAGTTTAAGCTGCATTTTAAGTGTCCACTTCACCAGGGGTAATAACTGTAAAATGAGCTGGCAGGCGAAACTGACCAGAGGTGTTACATTCATAAGCTTAACATTAAGTATTTCCAAAGACACACTACCTATGTGGATACCTAAATCTGAGCTACACCTAAATATACTAGAACATAAAGGGGAAGGGGGGAAGGTTAGATCCATCCTGACACAGAATCATCCAGTGCTGAAACATGACTGCTTGGCAGGAGAACAGAGCTATTCATAAACACAGAAAAAATAATCCCCAAATTGAAAGACAAAGATACCATTCAATGATTTAGGTACCAGGTTTGCACGCTGTCATTTTAGCCACAGTATCACGAAGGGGGTTAAGGAACATGAAAACACGTACACATTTACCAAAACAGGGTTCTACATCTTCGTATATTAACAAGAATGAGGATTTTTTAGGAAGCAAATGGGGATGTTGGAGTCTTTCCCATGTTTGGCTGAAAATTAAACAGTGACAAATGCAGCTGCTAAGTGGGGTAAAAGAAAAGCGAATGGATATGACTGATATTGTTAGATAATGCATGTGGTGTTGACCCCTTTTCACAAAATGAAACCCAAACAAGAAGCTCTTCTCTTCCTGAAAAGGGTCATATTGAAGCAAATAACAGCTCACACAGGAAGGATAAAATATCCCTTGTTTTACACTGCAGGCTCGTAACAATGCCACTGCTCATCTGAATGATGCTAATTAATCTTGAGCAGACCTATCATCAGTCACTGAGACTTGCCCCCGGATTAAATGTAAACCAGCCTTGCATAAATGGAATGCCTCCTTTGAATATATAATTGAATTTGCGGAAGTGTGTGCCAGGGGGGTGTTTAAATAAGTGCACAAATATGATAAAAAGAACTTCACGCCATAATATCTAATTCAGTAAGCAAAAATAATGGCAGGGCACAGTCTAATTAGTGTTTGATTTATTTATTTTAACAAATCCAATTAGGAAAATGTTTTATAAAGTCATCCAATGTCAAACTCTCACTGACAAAACAGATCTAAAAAATTCCAATACTTCCGAAAAGAGATAAAGAAACGTATTGCGTGAGAAGCCTCACTGGTTATCCTGTGCTTCTAAATACACACAGAAAACAGCACAGATTCAGACATCATTTGAAGCGCTTACAACATTCCCAAGGTGGGAAGGGGGTAGAGACACAGCAAGCACGTCAGTCTCCTTTGTCCCGTTTTAGGTCTTTTTCTGGGACATAATAAATAAGGAAGAAAACTAACTACCTAAGAAAAAAAGGGGGGGGGGGGGAATAACACATAAATGCTTTAAAGGCATGCAATACTTTGCTGGGGAACAACCCTTCCAAGACTGTCCTGACAGCTGAGATATCAGTTCATCAGTTTAGACCTTGGCCTCAAGAAATATGAGGCAAGTAGAGGAAGAAATAAACACTGTTATGATGAGGTAGTACTTAGGATCTATAAAACTCCATAAATGAACACGCTGCTGTTTCTGATCATCCATTCTCATCTCTTCCAAAGACATTCTTGCTGACAAGGGCTGTAAGAGATACATTTGACTCATTAGGATAATTTCTATTATGGGATTTATTATACAAAAACACATTTATAACTTTTTTGTTTATCAAACTGTGAGACTTCACTTGACATGCTTGAGAAATCTTACTTTATATTCTTATGGAGGGAGAGGAGAATAAAAATGTGCATGTAAAGCTTATGTGGAGTTGCTTTGTTTAAGATGGGATAAACAAAGGGATTTTGGGGTCCCCTCCTCCAGGAAGAGTACTTAGTGCTTTATGTGCTTTCTAGTCCTTCCAGAAAGATTAAGACAGAAGACATCAGAAACATGCATACAAGCAACTCAGAATGCTAAGCTGAACAAGAAAGCAGGTCCAGATTCTCCAGACTGGACCTATTGCTAACTGGCACTGTCCACAGGCTCAGTTCTCAACAGACATCATGCCAAAGAGAAGGACAAGCATGAAGGGATTGAACTTGTCACTTGAGGTATCATCAGTTTTAAATGTGACACCCTAAAAGCAATGCATTTTGTATAGCCTCAGCTGTACATCCTGCACAGCACAGGATGGGAAGCTTGAGAAGAGCCAACAGTAATGGGTATCTCATCTGTCAGAAAATCATCCTGCTGCCATCATGTTATCAACCTGCTTTTCTAACTGGCTAATTGCAATCAGTACTTCATTATTTTATATTTATTTTTTAATATTATTTATTATTAGTGGCATTTATTATATTATCTATATTATTTATTATTTATTAGTGGCATTATTATATATTTGTTTTTCTAACTGGCCAATTTCAATCAGTACTTCATTATTTTACTGAACTATTTATTCTGTATTCCCAGATTTTCAGGAAAAAGGCTTCTGCAAAGAAAAAGGAGTTATCTTTCCTGAGTCAAAGGGCACCGTATGTTCACTGTGTATTTAAACTCAGACTCCACAAGGGAAAGGTCCTATGACTCCTCAAACTGCAGGGAAAAAGCTCTGATCAAGTTGTGTGCCTTGCTTCAAGGATCTACACCAAGAGAAACTGAGAAACAGATTCTCCAGTGTGTAATAAGGTATAAACTCCAAAGTAAAATATTCATAACATCTTCTGATGTCAGTTGTATAGGAACTGAGCTTAGGCCTACCATAAATTCAGATAAGTCACTCAACCATGAAACACAGATGCACTGAAAACCAGGCTTCTCCACTTCTGGTGCTCACAAAAGTGCTTCTCTCCAGGTATCCAGATGTTCTGGGGTTTAGAAGTAAACATCAGTAATTTCTCTAGTGCCTCAAACACATTCCTGTATGTGATTCGGTTTCTACTGCAAGATCAGTCCTCCTTGATGACTTGATCTGCCCACAGATGAGTTCCATCTCTTTTCCTTTCCATCTTACTCTTAACATAGCATTATTAGATTCACATATAAGCAGAGAAAGTTTTAGCTACACTCTGGAAGGTGCAAGTCCACTGAGATACTGGTAACAATTGCTTGGTTTAGGTACGAATCATTCCTGTTAGAATTGACTGAATTTCATCTATTTCTCATGGTCTCTTTTCTGGCAATCAGATCTCTCAGATTTGGGGTAGAAGGGTGCAGGAAGTGTGTGTTTTTAACTGCTCCAATGAAAATCACTTCAGGATTAAAATATATGTGTATAGCTTTAGGGTTTGTTTTCCTCTATCAAGTTAAACCTTGGGAAAAAAACCTCTAAAACCCCCAAAGTGGATCACAGCTTAGAAAAGCTTTTCATTTCAAACAGAAACGGTAATGGTCCCAAAGTAGGCTCAAGATTGGCATTTTTTATACCACTGTGATTTCAAGCGCTATCAACCTATTAAGGAAGACTATCGTACCAGTATACATCTTTCTAAAGTCTTTTCCAAATTGGTATGCCATGTCAAATTGCTATCTCTGCAGATTCATAGATTCACTGAATTGTTTGGGTTGGAAGGGACCTTAAAGCTCATCCAGCTCCAACCCCTGCCACGGGCAGGGACACCTTCCACTGGAGCAGCTTGCTCCAAGCCCCTGTGTCCAACCTGGCCTTGAACACTGCCAGGGATGGGGCAGCCACAGCTTCTCTGGGCACCCTGGGCCAGCGCCTCAGCACCCTCACAGGGAAGAGCTTCTGCCTCAGCTTTCTGCCTTGAGCTCACCTCAATCTCCCCTCTGGCAGGTTAAAATCATTGCCCCCCATCCTGTCACTACATTACAACATTACACATCTATTTCCACACACTTTGAAGCAGTTTATGAGCACAATTTCCATGCACACACACAACACATATGCACATATTCAATGGTTATATGTTCATTTCATAGAAACCTTGCTACAATCAAAATATTACTGACACTGCATAAGGGATCCTGTGTGGTCTTCATGACTGTCACCAATAACATATCTGAATGTTGTGAAAGGAAGAGATCAAATAGGTCTAACGTTGTCTGGTGAAACACCTAAACGCAAAATGACCTCCCAGTAATAAGTTTTTCTTCCAATACTGACAAAGTTTATCAGTTATCTTCTAATCCCATGAAACCACTCTGCTGCAAAACAACCATTGTGCCTAGGATCCTGGCATAT
This sequence comes from Psittacula echo, assembly GCF_963264785.1. Taxonomy (NCBI): domain Eukaryota; kingdom Metazoa; phylum Chordata; class Aves; order Psittaciformes; family Psittacidae; genus Psittacula; species Psittacula echo. The sequence goes on along the minus strand of NC_137747.1, from coordinate 13,879,810 downwards.
ATGGAACAAGTATTTAAGCTTTATTTCCTAAACTTGTCAGGTTAAGCTAAGTTTTCATTCTTAAATTCATTGTTATAGGTTTCTCTTTGCAGAAGCTTACCTACATCTCATGATTCAAGCCCTGGACCAGCTCATACATTCATTACTGATTCTGTACTTTATAATCCACCAAGGATGAGTGAAAGTGCTTTGAAGTATCCTAGGAGTAAAACTAACACTAAATGTCATTTTTTTAAATTTATATGTCCAAATTCTAGGATGACTCATCTAACTTCAATTGCCAGAATGTCTGTCCTTTATTTAATACCAGGAATATCTTTTTCCTGCTGACAGCTTAGCTGTCACTATTTCAATAGCTCAATATTAACATTTTATTGCTTTATTTAAAAGTGTCATTATTAACATATCTATAATCTCATTGGATTTCTTAAGCTATGGAACAAAGCCCGTTAATACACTGCATCTTTCAAAGAACCCTAACTTTGCAAGTTCAGTTTAGTTTCAGTCTGCTGAAACACACCAAGATTTATGTGAAGAGATTTCAGACTTGTCTATCCCAGTGTAATGAAACTTGTAAAATTAACACCAGTCTTCAAAACCATACAGGATCCTTAAACAGACATTCCTCACCATCTTTTCTTATTATTCTAGCTAATAACCTTTGTAATTCAGTAGTTTAGTGGCTTCCTGCTTTATTCATAGGATGAAATGAAGATTCCTTTTTAAAAATCCAAATTTATACCACTTTTATTCTTGTAGTCTAAATATAAAGCCCTACTTTGCTTCCATTTGTTTCTTAAGTCACAAGGCCACTTGGTTTTCCCTAAAATAATGACATTCTGTATTCCAAAAAATCCATCTTAAATGATTAGCCATGGTTGTTGAAGATGTGCTGTATTTGTCAGTGAAAACCATTTGTGGGTATTCATTGCTTTTGCAGTTTCACCCAATGCTGCATCAGCTGTTGCACTGGAGTCTTGGATCAGTCAGAACTCTCTGCTGACTTACTTCATTTCAGCATTAGGTAATGTCACGTGGAATACCTATTCAAGCTGCAGTTGTTTAAATGGTGTATTTATTTTACTTTACCATCCACCAAGGCAGCAAAAAACTGTCTGAAGATAGCTGTTTCTCACTTATTTTATATTCCATTAAAAACCTATCTTCCTCAATAAGCTTTTGTACAAACTTCAAATGCATGTGTTTGGACTGTAAGCAAGAAGCAGGCATTGACTGACTTGCGTTGTCTTTGGTGATGAGTAAAATAATGTCTCAAAAGAGACAATTTCAGGGATTCCAATACCATCTACAAGTGTTCTGACCTTTCTCTTTTCCCTGTGCTGCTGTTCCTTTAGTGCTGCTGGGGCTCCTGGCTTGGAGTAGGATCTCCTTTTAGCTGAGATGTTTTCTTGAAGCTTACAGTCAGAAGACATGAAGACAAACTTGAATGGGGGTAGGAAGTCTGGTTTATTGCCAGTGAACAGCATAAAATTAAACACGATTTGGTTACAGTCAAATGTAACCGGAACAGACATATTTTAGAGAAGAATTTCAGTGCTTATTGGGCTGGCATTTTCATCATACTTCCATCAGCTCAACAGCCTTCCCAAATGAAGCCAGAGGAAGTCAATTAAACCAGTGCTGAACTTCAGAAGGTCCTTTGTTCTCTTTAGAAATTCCCACCATTCAGTCTGCAGAGACCTCTGTGAAACTTTTGCACTCTCTGAAGCTTCTCCACCATATTAGCAAAGCTGACCCCCTCCTAATACCTAGCATAGTCTAGTGACTACATCTTTCTTGTGCACTTACAGAAAACTACCCACAGTATGCATAAGGACAAACAGGTACGTCTATACACACACATCTGTACATACATACATCTATACATACACATCTGTATTCCAGGTGGTTCCTAAAAGAGTTTAAATGTTTTATTGTAGAAGAGTCTGATACGGTCAGTTGATTCTTGGTGAACAATACTGGTACTTTGTTCAAATTGCTTCTAAAGAACACCACATGCAGTTAAAGGTCCAGCATTGTGCCGATCTCCAAAGGCTGCTCCTTGATATTTGAGCTAGCAGGCTTAATATAAACTAGCTCAACCATATGCTGGTTAAATGACAGAAATCTATCTAAAAAGATAAATATCATCTGGTACTGATCATCAACAAATAAAGCCTATTGACTGATACAATGGCAGTAACTTGCAACAGGTGTTGCAATTGATGTATCTTCTTACATTTAATAACTGGCTTACTGGTAGCTACTCCCAGGGAGTGGCTCTATAAATAACTTTCATTGAGGTCTAAGCAATCCTTATAGCTACAAGTTTGTGCATTTCTCAGACTGAGGTTCTCTTACAAGATATCCTTTTGCTTGTTGCTAACAGTTATTGCTTCAAATTACATATAAAGTGCAATGGCAAGGCTATGTGAAAATACGTATTTTAAATTGGTTTCAGTTAAACCATGATCTTCATTTGATGTGTCAGGAGCAAGTCAAGCTCAGAAATGACAGTGGTTAGCCAGCTGCTCTGCTTTCACATGCCCTGAGGTCATCAGGGAACAGGGAGGGTAAATACTAGACTATGCAAAAGACCTTGCAAAGTTAGGCCAGTTGATTGACAGTTGAGGGACTAACAAGCAGCTAGAGGTTCCAATTTTAACAATCTGTTACCTGAGTCTTTCATATACATATATATATATATAAAAGATATATATATGTTTATTTTATCTCTCCATTTCTCATACCCATTTTCTCCCTTGATGTTCCTGGATGCTTTTCAGAATCACAGTAAAGTGGCGCGAGCACTGAGCACCGGAACCCTGCTGTCCTCTGCAGCACGTTGTAAACATGGGAATGATGGGAAGGTTTGCTTGCTTTTAGCCTCCAGACTCCTCTGTGTAAATTCTCTACCCAAAAAGCAAAACAGCGTACATACGTGCCAGGAATAAATAGATCCCTGCCCAACAGCACATGTGAGCTCTTGAAAATATATAGAGCTCCTTTTCTGTTTAACCAAATTTCCTACTACACTATGTAAAGCAGATGTGCAAAAGTGCTTCTCTAATTACAGCTATGAATCTTCCACTTACAGTAGCTGACCTAGAACATGCATTTAGCACAGCTGCAGCTGCAGTGTTCTAAACTCCGTATTAAAGAGGAACAGCAAGGAAAAGGAGGGGAAATTTAAGGCAGCATTAGCAGAAATGTAGTTCTCTGTGAAAACAGCTTGCATTCTGTTAAAAAGGAGGCAACACACACACCTGCCCACTCAGGGTGTCGTTCTGACCCATCCTTAGCCACCTGCAGCCAGTGACAACAGCAGGCAATCTCTAAATATGATGACCAGCCACATTTTGCTGAGACAGTCCCACTGAAATCACTACAAGGCAACTTCCCTCCATCCCCTTACGTGGGGAAATTACTTGCTAATAACAGGCAGTTCAATATCTGCCGAGTTTCTTAATGTTAGAGGATTTCCAAACTGTGAAGTGCACTAATTTGCAATGTTTTATGGTCACTGTGGACTTCATTTAAAAACAATTTCAGGCTGTACTATCCTTGTTATACAAAATTTACTTGGTAAAATACAGCAAAAGACTCCCTGTTCTATTATCCAACATGTTTTTTCTGTTTCTGGGATATATCATCTCCACAGTTTGAGGCTGAAACATAGAATAATGGATTTCCAACAGAAAATATTTTTGAAGAAAGATTATCTGAATTCCTCAGTTCTTATGCCTTTAAAATAGCATCAAGCCTGAACCCTGCCAGGAAGAATTAAAAGCTTAAAGCATTTCTGAGACTTGAAAGGCACAAGGTGAAGGAACCTAAATGTAATCACCATTCAGGATACTGAATGACCAGATTCTAATAAGAAGCCCTTTTCTGTCATACAAGCCATGGTTTCTGTCATCATTTAACCCTTGTCTCATTGAGACGTGAACTAGATACTCAGAGCTTTTTATCCCCAGGCTCATGTTGCCATCCAGACAGACAGAGATGGCCTAGTGAAGGACAAATTCTAAACATCTACATTTGAAACATGCTTTGAAATACTTTAACAGACAGTACATCACTATTTCCTTTTAGTAACCTAGGAGGATTTTGTTAACACCTACACAAGTGTAAAACAAGACACTTGGGAAGTACTGCAGACAAACTTTCTGTTGCTGTTCCTGCACTGTCTAGGCTCATAAAAGCAATTCAGATGCACAAAAAGCTCATCTACTGGCCGTTTACTTCTGGAAATAAGGTCTTACTAGCAATTAGATAACTGTCTTTGCTTAAAAGATTTCTCTTCGCACCAGACCTTGAATGACACTGTCTCCATAAATAAGACAAATATCTTCTGCATGATACTGCTTTATCCATATCCTCATCAGGCCCTAGAAAACACCTTTCCACTTGGATTTTGGTAGCTAGAAGGGTATTTGTGAGTACAGCTACATGCAGTATTTAACAGCGTAGGAAACTTCATTAAAAGGTAATGCATTCCCATAGCCCCCAGGTGAAAGCACAGGAACTCAGGAACAGAGGAAGCGTCCTTCTAAAGATTCTAGCTATGCAGTTTAATTGAGCATATAGTTCCTAATGAATTCATTGTTCGGTTTTATACAGGTCATTGTCATTTTAAGATAATCTGTGCAAGAATACATTTCATTAAATATATGATTCCTCAAAAGGTTATCATTGTGATATTAAGTAATTCAGAAGTTAATTCAGTTTCTGATCAACTGAATTAGCATTGGATATACTTACCCAATTAGAACTATACTGGAATTATATCGATACTTCAGGTAACTGCATGAGGCACTACAGCCAAAAATGTGAGAGATGGAGCAAAAGAGTTGTTCCTTGGTGTTTGCCCTATGATCCTTCTCTTAACCTGAGGCAATCAAACCTCTCAGGTGCAAGCCTTAATGCACTGCATAGGTAAAACCAATAATGTAATAAGTTAATCAGGCATCACCATTTGTTATCTGCACACTTTGCAGCCTATTGGAACAATTATAGCATTAGACCATCTTTTTTATCCCAGAGTCCTTTCTCAGTCACCTGACCAGCACATATCTGGGACTGGCAAAGGAAAAGACAACAGAGCATTGCGTACACAGAGCTTAAAAATAGAGGAATGGCTGAAATATGTCAGGCATCTGCTATATATTAATTGGAAAAGTCACAAGAACAGAACAAGCACACACTGAATAGTCCCTGAAACACCTTCCCAGCCTCAAACAAGCCTCACTGATACAGACTGCTCTTTTTCAATAGATTTGCCCAAACATTTCCAGATCTATGCACACTTCTGTTGCCCAGAGAAGCTGTGGCTGCCCCATCCCTGGCAGTGTTCAAGGCCAGGTTGGACACAGGGGCTTGGAGCAAGCTGCTCCAGTGGAAGGTGTCTCTGCCCGTGGCAGGGGTTGGAACTGAATGAGCTTTAAGGTCCCTTCCGACACAAACCAGTCTGGGATTCTGGAATCCATAAACTCCTGTGTTAACTTCTGCATCTTAGCCATGCTCTGACAGCTGCTGGCTCTTACCTTCACATGGGGACAGCTAGGAACAGGAAGGGCAGGAGTGTTCTTGTCCTTATGCAAGGCTGTACAACCATGGGACAGCAGCAGTGTGTTTGCAGAGACAGCATTTGCCCTGTGCTGAACTGGTACTCCAGATCTGAGAAAGGGCCTGCAGTATATTTTCCCATGGAAGTAAGTGTGCCTGTCAGGCTGTACCCATGAGACTCAACTGCTGTTAATCACATTTGGCACCTTGGGACAAGACAGGCTTCTCTCTAAGCTATCCATCAACAGTGCATATTTATGATTTCTAAGGCACTGTCTCACAGGGAGGACAAAATTGTGGTCCTTGACTGTACTGCAGCATTTTTAGCAGTTTAAGACTATTTTAAGATCAGATAATGAATAGAAACTTGATGATGAAGTCCCAGCTGGAATAAAGGTGTTATTTAAGTATATCTGAAAATACTCATCTGTGGCAAAACCTATTAGAATTTCCCAGAACAGAGACTACAATTAAAATGGACTTCAAAAAAAGCAATATTTAAACAGCAGTTACAATTTTATTAGCAGAAAGTCTAAAAAGAGTCAAAGTGAGTGGATTTGGTTTCAACCACAAAGCTTGTGCCAGGGCTGCATAGGTCAGGTTTTGTTTTAATGAAATTTTCCTCTTTCCCCTCCAGTCTTTCCTCAGAGAAAGAGATGATACAGCCATAAATCAGCTGCATTCAGCTGCAGGACAGGTGTCAGCACTGACTTACTGAACACATTTGACCTGACTTAGTTACACTACTAACTTTAAAAGCAGTTGCAGTTCAGTGATCCCACTCCTCACATCACCACCGAGGCTCAGTGGTGAGATTTCTCATGTATGTAGAGCTAATTGCCACAACACTTCTTTAATGGACTGAGTATTATCACAAACAAGGAATTTAATTACACACCACTCTGAAAACAAGAACATGAAAATATGAGCTATTAAAAAGTGACCTTCTCTTTCCTTTGAGTTGACAGCAGCCACGGGGAACACTGTACTCATAGTGACAGCATGAGCTGTACGCCTGAAGTAAAAATTGCAGCATTTATTAGCAGATAATCAGCTAAATTATCTGATTTTCTTTTAACCTACATTGAATGGGGAAAGAAATAGCTGGGCATGCTCAAGAGAGCTATGACCAATAACATGGCATTGGCATTTTCATCCCAGCATCACCAGGGATCATCTTATCACAGCTTTCCTAGAATGGCTGGAAAACACCAGGGCAAGGACAGAATAGTGTAAAAGTGAAGCTCTGCTGCTGTTTAGGAAAAGAAAATACTTCAACTGTGAAGCAGTTTGTGCAAACCACAGGTTCACTCTAGCAGCAGTGTGACTTCTGTGATGTGCTGAATTAATCTTTCTTCTAAAGGAGTTCCTGTGCTGTACCAAATACTTCAGATGAAATGATTTTTGGTCTATATAACAGCATTCTTATTTCACCATCCCACCTTACAGAAACATACTCTCTTTTCAGGACCAAATCTCAGAGTCTCAGCCCCATCTCCTTCTGTTAATGCTCCAACAGCTTCTTGTCACTTCAAACTGATTTCTAATCTTAAAGCAAAACACTAATTGGTCCTGAGATGCATGACCGTTCGCTCGGTAATGCTAAATTACATTCCACTCTAAAACTTTTCATCACATTTCAAAGTCCTAATTTCTCCTGTCTCATAATTGTGTCCTCCTCCAACTGTGTGTGATTGACTGTATTTAGCCAATTCCTTGTTAGTCCTAAATTCACCCATTTAAACACACTTCTTCCATAATAACGTTATAAAACCTCAGTTTGAGCTCCTACACTACCTTTTCCAAAGCGGTGCCTCCCTACCACTGTAGCTCAAACCCACAACTAATTTTTCAGTAACATCCAGTCACTGATTCCCTTGTGAAGTGTATCATTTCAGATGTATGTGAGTGCATTTCCAAAACTCTAGACTAAGTTAAACCTGTTGGCTTTAGCAATCAGTATGGCAAGATTCAGTCGTGAATGAAAGATTTTGTACTCGCTTAGACCAATTTTCCGTCCATCCAGTTCCATACGTTATGATATTAAAAGTGTTGACTGTGATTTAATGTCTGAGATAAAGTCAGTGGACTAGCATGCTGGTACTGATTAAATTGGGCAGTTATTAAATAGAACCTGATTTCCAGTACTGTCAAATTGATACGGTACTTGAGAGGGGAAAATGATGATGAGAAACAGAAGAACAAGTACACTTGCTCTAAACCCTTTCGTTTAACAAGCTTCCATTTGGCTTGCTTAGATTTGAAGTTCCTGTTTTGACATGAAGCATCAATCTAGAATTAGTAACTCATAAGTATCTTTATAAGTTACTACAAGCGTAGATTTTTTCCTCATTGAATCTTGGGAGAATTTCACAACATTGCTGATGCACACTATGTGTAGAAAGCTGGTTCCCACCCTGGCTTTGAAAGTTTACTTCTTTTATATACAGATAAAAGCAGGTATATTTGTACACATAGCTAAGTAAAAGAAATCCTATCCTCTTTCTGCTAACATTCAGGAAGCTGGTCGACATTACACTTGAATTGGTAGTAGCTGTTGCTTTTCCTTCACTGTGTGAGAAAACACATACACCAACAGCAGTCACTGCTCTGTTTTTCGTGTGGGGCAGGCAATAGGCAACTCCTTGAAGGTAACAAGTGAGTGCGTGGGTAGGAACAAGCCCCAGTAACCTGTTGAAAACATTGGGCTTGTACCTTGTTTTTTAGGTCAACAATATGGTACTACCCAATCTGTGAGATATGCAACAGAACTGGTAAACACAACGTAACAGAACTGATAAAGCACAGAAAAATAACTGAAGTCCTTTTTAGGTTACTTTGCTAAATCCCAGAGGACCACGTTATCATAATACTTCTTTTTGTTTCTCTACAACCCTTCACAACAGAACCATCCAAGTTAAAGGGTTATACTTAAATTCCCGAGACAAAAGAGAGAGAACACTCATCACTGGGGGAACTGTGTTACAGAAATGAAGCCTTCTGCTCTAAAGTTCAACCTTTTCCTTGTTAAGACATTTTACATTGCAGGTTTCTTCAAATTAATGTCTTATACTAGTGCAAGCAAGACTTCAAATACTTATGACTTGAACAGTAATGTGTCAATGAGAAGCATAAATCATGCATGATGATTGTTTCCTTCCACCGGTCCACAGTGCATTTATGTTTGAGTGGAAGATCTGCTGCTCCAGAGACCAAACTGAGCACCTCCTGCAAGGCTGCTCAGAAAAACTAAGAACCCCACATCACTTTGAACTACCATTAGTCATTTAAGGTTCTCTCAAAAAGAAGAGATTCCATACATAATAAGTGTGCCTACCAGGGAATTTAGATTGTTTATTTAATATATGGTAAGATTTTCAATTAGCTTCATGTATTTCTAGGCTCCTATAAATGTCACATAATTCTATCCTTAAATATGTGATTTTTTTCCTAAAGCAGACCAAAATCCTTCACCTATTTTTAATGAGCTTTGTGTCCTTCATGAACTCTTAAGCTATTACATATACTACCCACTGTCTAACATGGGGTACGTTGAAAAGGCTGCCAGGAGATACACAGAACAGGTAACTGGACTACCCATTCTTTACCTTTTTTGTTATTATTAAGGCTTTTTAGTTAAATTATGTTCATTTTCTGTATGACTTTTAAAGCAGCATGATATGCTTGCAACCACCCACCCCACGGGCATGTAATGAGACATCATCAGATTGTAAATTGTTATATTTCTATCTTAATCTTTAAATTTGTTGTTCAGTGTCAGCATTTCTGGACAAGTATAAAGTGTTTTCCAATAGTCTTACATCTTCCTAGCCAAGATATCAATCACAGGTCTTATCCAAAAATATCTCCAAATGGATATTCATCCTTTTTCCCAGAAATACAAACTATACCCAGCTGAACATTCAACTTCCCATGTTCTTGTAGCATGCCAGAGACAAAAACGATGGCCAGAACGTGAATAAATTCACATTATTGTGCTAAAATCCTTCATTCCTTTGGAATTTGCATTACACTGTACGCTAAAGTCTGCTGTGAAAATCGGTAGTGGACTCTAGGTGAGTAAGATTCTGGCAGTGTCCTGGGAGGCTGAGAGGTTAGGATTGATGCTAGGAGTCTAAACACTAAGTCTAAGATTTGTTGCTAGCATAGCACTTATTTACCTACTAAACCTTTGTTTCCTTATGCCTGATTAGAGTCTGAGCCCTCATGAAAAAGGCATGCTTTGAAGGAGAAAGGTGAAGCATTACAGAGTGTCTTCCTTTTGGTACAATTTGGTTTCTAAACTGTGGTTTTAGAACAAAACATGGCCTACAAGCAATCTGGAGAGGGACGTTTTGCCAGAGCATGTAATGATAGGACAAGGGGGGATGGCTTTAAACCAAAAAAGGGTAGACTTGGATTAGATACCATGAAGAAGTTGTTCCCTGTGAGGGTGCTGAGGCGCTGGCACAGGGTGCCCAGAGAAGCTGTGGCTGCCCCATCCCTGGCAGTGTTCAAGGCCAGGTTGGACACAGGGGCTTGGAGCAAGCTGCTCTAGTGGAAGGTGTCCCTGCCCGTGGCAGGGGTTGGAGCTGGAGGAGAGCTTTAAGGTCCCTTCCAACACAAACCAGGCTGGGATTCTGCAATTTAGAAGCTGCTCTGGCCAAAAGTGATGCCCAAGTAATTTGAATGTATCTTTTACTCCTTTTCAGGTAACATTCTTGCCCTGGTGTTACAGGCAGTAGAATGGTAAGAGATCTCTGGTAACCAGTCAGGCATTATGTGCAAATGCTAGAGCATCTCTTTCTCCGCAGTTACACCCCAATATGTAATCCCAATCTGTAATAGTTAGCTTGGTGAAATACATTAAAAGGGGTAATGCATACTGTACTTTTAGCAACCAAGTCCCTAGCTGATACCTTAATTCCCCGCTTTAGAACACCGACCCATCAAGTCTGTACCGGCTGCTTCCTGGATAGGTAAAAAAGCAGTTGCTATCAGTTCACCCAGATTAAATTTAGCTGCCCACCAGCAAGCCAGCCTCATTCCTGAAGGTGTCAGGTTTTTAAATACAAGGCTCCAAGCATCTACTTGGATTACTTTTGACTTGACTGTTTCATGGTAGAGGGAGGCAGAGTGTAAACACTGACAACCTCAGACTAGGGGGAAAAATAGTCAATATTAAGACTTGTGTATGCCCCTTCCTCACACAGGACTATGCAGACTTTACCTAATTCAGGTCATTAGGTATTTTAATTACTCTTCAAAAGTATCATGGAATTATTCTTACTCAAGTAACACACTTGGTCTGCCTGAAAGGTGCAAAAGCATTAACAAAAATGCTTGACTGACAAAGTTCATACCACTGCCACCTTTATCCTTCTGTCTCTGAAGAGAGACTGAATACACCAGTGATGTTCTACTGTTTGAGGTATCAAATGTTCACCAAACAACAACAAACTGGAATTTTCAAGGCAAATGCTTCTTTTGAGGAAGGAGTTGCTGTGTTGTTTTTTTTTCTCCCTAAGAAATGGAATCTTGTGTTCAAATAAATATTATGATCCTGTATCATTCACTGACTCTTACTTCAGACAGGCTTATTTGTCCCAGAAAGGAAATCACACATTTCCATTTATAGGTGTTCCTTGTCCATTTCTGGGTTTTTGCAAACTCAAAAGCTCCCTTGCAGGTAATGCCCCAGACTTGTTTGACCCTCCTCAAACATGCATCAGCAGCAAGAAGACATTAAGCCTTCAGTTTGGTAGAACCTGCAGCTCTGCTCACACTTAGTACACACAGAGGACAACTGCAGAACATGGCAGTCTGTTTTCTGATGTAAGACTCTTTGCACATACACACTGTGCTGTCATGTTTGCATTCACAGGTGAGCAAGCTTCTAGCGCCTATGACTGTAAAGCTTTCACTTGCAATTTAAGTTTAAAATTCCATGAAAGGCAAACGACATCGGAAACACTTTCATAATGTGGAATCCTGGGATAAATGTGTCTACAGAGAATTCAAATGCCCCCTTAGGAGACTACATTAATTCATGGATAAGATCCCTCAAATAGCAGGCTAGTCATTCCCCCTTCAAATTCTATCTTAGACAAAAAAAACCCTAAATAGAAGAATAAGCAGATTTTTCTTCCAGAAGGCAAAGCAGTATTTCTGGACAAGGCCATGCTTTTGGTCAATACTCATCATCAGTTCAGACTATGTGAAAAAGTCCTCTAAGTGTTACTTTTTAGATCTTTCCGTAGAATTACCTGGCATTAGGGATAATGCTGCGGTAAAAGAAATACTTTTCACTTGGATGTGAGAAACTTGAATACTGACAGACTTCATTTGGGCTTGTTTGCAGATCTCCCTAACACTACGCACCAGGAACAGTGAACAAGGCAAATAAGTGAGGAAAAGTAGCCAAGGACATTAAGAGCAGGACATACCCATGGAGAGACCAGGCAGTGTGAATACCTCCTTTGACAGCTGCTTAGTGTGTTAGGAAAATGTGGCTTAGCTTCAGGTAAGATAAGTGCCCTCTGATAGTGGAATTTCTGAAGTACAATTTTAATACAACTTTCTAAAACTCCGAGTTGACCTAATACTGCTTGAAGGGATTATCCACCACTGAAGCAATGGTAATGTCTGTCCTTTCTCTCTCTACTCTACTAAACTGACCACATCCTGTATCTTCTCCCCTCCTTTCACCTTTTGCCAGCACTGACAGCTCTGGGTTTATACTGCCAGACCCTCCATTGTTTTTTCCTAGTAGTAGCAGCATCACACACAATTCAAAACAAGAAAGAGTACCGACTGTGCTTTTCCACCCCACTGCCCCTTTAACTGATAATCCTGGGTGGAAAAAAACCCCAAAACTTAAGAAGTGCCACTTTAATTTATGGAGTTGAAAATTTCAGTTAAAAGCAATAGAATCAGGAATGGAGAAACATTCCCCATCCCTGGCAGTGTTCAAGGCCAGGTTGGACACAGGGGCTTGGAGCAAGCTGCTCCAGTGGAAGGTGTCCCTGTCTGTGGCAGGGGCTGGAGCTGGAGGAGCTTTAAGGTCCCTTCCAACACAAACCAAGCTGGGATTCTGTGATTAGAAGTTTGCAGCTTAGTGGCCTCCCCAGTGCTGTAAATGAACACTTGTTCTCCCTGTGCAGATGCCTCAGTGAAAGCAAGGGATTCATTTCCACTTTCCTGCAATACAAGTGGACATTCGAAAACTGCACAGAGAGAGGTGCTCATTTGGTAAATCTTCTAGGCCTGTAGAAAGGACAGCAAAAACACACACTGCAGTGTGAGCTTCCCCTCTTCCTCCCTCCCTACGTACTCCTATCAAAGCATCCCGGAGCTCTCGCCAGCATTAACACCCTTCCCACCTACGCTGTTGTTCCATTCAAGTGTTTGTGTGGGCTTGCGCGTGGACCCAAAAGCTAACTTGCTGCTCTTTCCTGTGCAGATCCTTCCCTTCTGTTTCTTCTTTAATGAGCAAAACTCAGATCTTCCTGAGAAATTATAGCAGCTTGGGGGGATGGGGGAAAGGAGGGAGGACAACAATAAAATAAACTCAACAGCACTAAGTTTTTGTGACCATATACAAAAATGACCCCTGGTTCCAACTACTGCCATACAGCAGCGTAGGTAAAATGCTGAGACTTGAACCTGTTGGGACATTGCACAACAGTTCCTGCAAGTCTCCAGCTTTTAATACAGTTTCACAAGCAGAAATGTCACTTAATCCCTTTGGGCAATTGCTTTTTAAAGGAATTGCTAAGTATGAAAAGCTTTCCAGCATTCTGAGGAAGATATTAGACAATTGGCAACCCATGATACAGAACAAAGCACTGCCCAACTCCGTTCCATCCCATTCCGCAAGCGTTACACACCATCTCCTGGCACTTTTACCACTCTCATGACTCTGGCAGCAGCAGAGCAGCAATACCTTTCCACACAAACACAATTGGAATGGCAGAGCTCCTTTTAGTGCAGAAACCTGAACAGACTTTGCAATTATTGCTAGTGCACCTGCCCACAGAAGCTTACACTGACCCTACTCAGTAGTAACTTAAAAGCAAAGCAGCCACCAATAGCACAGCTACTCCACAAAGACCTCTTTGCTGTGCGTTTACAGACTGACTATAGAAACATTAAGGACTACAGGGGAACATAACAGACAGAAACATGAATTTCCTAAAGATGCCTTACAGTGCTGTCTCAGATGCAGCTGTCCTTTGTTTAAATGCACAGCATTTGGTTGCTTAAAATTCCTATGCTCTTTTCTCCATGTCCCATCCCATGTGAAGCATCTGGTATTTTTTTTACTTAGTGAAGACCTTAAATATCCAAAGATTCTTGGTTTTAAAGTACCAAAGGCCTGATAAAACTTGCGGCCAGCAGCTGCTGGTAGCAAAAGCAGCACTCTGGGGACAGAGCATCATGGGGTGCTGGCAGGAAAAGAAACAGCATGACAAAAATCATCCATTTGGTGTGCTGCAGTTTCCAGAGGATTTGGCTGCATGCAGCCACCACCTGCAGCTCCCCGTGACATCTGGAAAAGCAAGCTACATGGGGAAATAACCACAGCCATTCCCACCTGGTGCTCCGTTCCTGCCACCACATGCACAGAAGAGCTGTGGCCATCAGGAATATGGATCATCCCCCCCTGTTCCGAGCTGCAATTAGGACAGCCGGGATTATTTCTCCCTTTACACAGTGCAGGAATGCAAGCAGCTTTTGCTTCCCACGGAATATCCACATGCTTGGTGCATTCAAGCAATGACTTTATCTTGTAATTCAAGAATTCCTCAGAGGCTGTTTGATTGTTCTAGAGGAATACAAGTGACTTTAAACTGCCTTTCGGATTAAACAGCATCGGTTCCCCCCAGAGGTTAAGATGGATATATGCCTGCTTTCCATCACAGAAAGTGACAGCTGTAGCCACTATTTGTCAGGCTGAAAAAAGGAATTCCACAAATAGTGTAGAAATAGAAAACTCGCTGTTTTTCTAATGATTTCCCACAAATCAAAGTGGGAAATCACCATTTTGCTATGCTCCATCTCTAAACATCTCAGCAAATCTGCTTTTTCTGGTTTGCAGAGGCTGGATCAATCAACCTAAGTGGTTTTGATATGTGAATTCTGCTTTACAGATGGATAACCTGTGCCCGAGCACTACAAGGAGACTTCATTGTCTCTTGGAGAAAAGCTGCACAACTCATGCCGCAGAGAAATCTCTTTGCTTTCCCAGTGGTTAAGAAAAACTGCAATATCCATGTGGCTTGTCCTTGCTGGGAGTCTGGAGCAGCACAACACCTGAACAGATTTTGAAGGACCAGGGTTGGTTAGGGATGGGAGCATCCTGAGAGGGGATAGATTAATACCCACAAGAACAGCAGCTCCAAGAAGAGCACATTGCCCCTGACACACCACTGACTGTTGTGGTTTTGGCCCTTTCTGAAGCTACTGGAATTCCAATGTCAGAGAATCACAGAATCATTTAGGTTGGAAAAGACCTTTGAGATTGAATCCAGCCACTCCCCCAGCACTGCCAAGTCCACCACTGAATCACATCATAGAATCATAGAATAGTTCGGGTTGGAAAGGACCTTGAGATCATCCAGTTCCAACCCCCCTGCCATGGGCAGGGACACCCCACACTAAACCATGCCACCCAAGGCCTCATCCAACCTGGCCTTGAACACTGCCAAGGATGGAGCATTCACAACCTCCCTGGGCAACCCATTCCAGTGCCTCAGCACCCTCACAGTAAAGAATTTCTTCCTTAGATCCAATCTGAACTTCCCCTGTTTCAGTTTGAACCCGTTACCCCTTGTCCTGTCACTACAGTCCCTGATGAAGAGTCCATCCCCAGCATCCTTGTAGCCCCCTTCAGACACTGGAAGCTGCTCTGAGGTCTCCACGCAGCCTTCTCTTCTCCAGGCTGAACAGCCCCAACTTTCTCAGCCTGTCTCCATACAGGAGGTGCTCCAGTCCCTGATCACCCTCGTGGCCTCCTCTGGACTTGTTCCAACAGTTCCATGTCCTTTTTATGTTGAGGACACCAGAACTGCACACAATGCTCCAAGTGAGGTCTCACGAGAGCAGAGCAGAGGGGCAGGATCACCTCCTTCGACCTGCTGGTCACGCTCCTTTTGATGCAGCCCAGGATACGGTTGCTTTCTGGGCTGCGAGCGCACACTGCAGCCGGCTCATGTTCATTTTCTCATCGACCAACACCCCCAAGTCCTTCTCTGCAGGGCTGCTCTGAATCTCTTCTCTGCCCAACCTGTAGCTGTGCCTGGGGTTGCTCCGACCCAGGTGTAGGACCTTGCACTTGGCATGGTTAAACTTCATCAGGTTGGCATCAGCCCGCCTCACAAGCGCGTCGAGGTCCCTCTGGATGGCATCCCTTCCCTCCGGCGTATCAACCGAACCACACAACTTGGTGTCATCAGCAAACTTGCTGCATCTTTGTAACACCTCCAGAGGCAGTGCCTCAACTCCTTCCCTGGGCAGCCTCTTCCAGTGACAACACTTTCAGTGAAGAAGTTTCTCCTAGCATCCAACTTAAGCCTCCCCAACACAACTTGAGGCATGTAACAACATACAAAGCAGCAGCAGCGCCACAGAGAAACAACCAGGCAGCAGTAAATAACACTGATGAACATTCAGAGGTTCTTACCCATTGAACTTTCCTTGACAATTCTGTACTAACAGCTGTGCCCCACACATGCTACAAATGCAAGTGCAGATCAAATCCTAGTTCTTAATGATTTTTACAAAGCCTTTAAGCCAGTAAAGCTCTGCTGGACTTGGGAGTCACAAAACCTATTGGTTCTTACCCAAAACACTTGCAAAATTTGTCAATATTCAGAAAGTCGTCATTCAAGCCTCCTGCAGCTACAAGGAATTGGGAAACCAAAGTGAGGGAATCAGGGTCAGCTGGTTCAGCTGCTGATGGAAGGGACAATGAGAATATAATACTCAGGTGAGAAATCCTAAGTTTGTCTTAAACCACAAGGCAAACTCTACATATGTGCAGGATAAAGTCCTTGAAAGAAAGAGCCTTCTGGTGCTTGTGACATTTGGGATTTGTGTGCTTTCCTTTTCCACATATAAAGTGAGTGCTGCCAGCCTTAATATTAGAAAAGTGCTCTTACTGGAAGTGCCAGGTACTTACAGCAGCTCAAAATGATCCTGAATTATTACTTTGGCCCCTTTTCTCCTGTGTAGCATTCTCCACAGAGACAAACAGGAGAAGAAACAACCTCAGATGGGCAAAGAAAATTAATTTCTCTTTCATGCGGGCTGTACTGTTCAGACATCCTCCACAGGAGAGGAGGTCTCAGTAAAAATCTCAGTCCTTCTATTCAGCAGTACAAAAGCCACATACAGGTATCCTCAGCTGTTTGCCTGATCTGTTTTACAAACAGCAAACCAAATCCCAATCCTAAACCCTTGCAGACCTGAAAAGATCCTGAGGCACAGCCAGTGGATAGGAGAAAATTTCTTCCAGCACTGCAGAAAATACAGACGACCCAAGTAACCTTGATTTCCAGCCTTCACTGACCACGGAATAGAGCACTACCATTCGCACATCAGAAATGATGCAGGAATGATGCAGAAAATAGCAGTTTTCATTTGGAGCATTTACACAAAACCAAACTATTCCGTTCCTTACCTAGTGTCTCAAATTCAATTGCCTAAATGTGTTATCAGAGGGCAAGGTTTGCTTCACAGTGCAGTGATTCCATGCTATTCAATTCATCCACAACTTCTCAGCTGCTCCACTGCCTCCCTCCATAATTGCTATCACCAGAAGATTTAGCTCCATGAAACACATGTCCCATTTCAGTCAAATGATCCAATTCCTGCAATAATGAGGATAAAAAGGACACAGAGAACACTTCTTTACTTTCTCTTTTTCTTCTTTACTAATGCCCACCACTTGCCCAGATTAAGAAGAAAGGATGCTGCAGCCAGATCTTTGCAACTAGAGCAGCTTGCTCCAAGCCCCTGTGTCCAACCTGGCCTTGAACACTGCCAGGGATGGGGCAGCCACTGCTTCTCTGGGCACCCTGGGCCAGCGCCTCAGCACCCTCACAGGGAAGAGCTTCTGCCTAAGAGCTCATCTCAGTCTCCCCTCTGGCAGGTTAAAGCCATTCCCCTTGGCCTGTCCCTACAGGCCCTTGTCCAAAGCCCCTCTTCCAGGTTTCCTGTAGGTCCCTTTCTGAAGCATTGTCCC
This sequence comes from Psittacula echo, assembly GCF_963264785.1. Taxonomy (NCBI): domain Eukaryota; kingdom Metazoa; phylum Chordata; class Aves; order Psittaciformes; family Psittacidae; genus Psittacula; species Psittacula echo. The sequence goes on along the minus strand of NC_137747.1, from coordinate 13,861,995 downwards.
CTTTGTGTTGTTACATTCCCACAACTTAATGACAGCATCTCCCCATGCCCTCCATAAACCAGCAGCTCACTGATGTGAGCCAGCTGGAGCAGAACCAAACAGAGCTGAGCACCAGGTAATTTGGGTGTCTCCTTCCCACCTACTACCCTCCTTCATCCTAGCAAAATTTTAGCCAAGACTAACTCCTATTTAGAATGTGGCTCGAGTTGGTTATTTGTTTAAAAATTACTAGGGAAAAGGGACAGAGCAATACTGGTAAAGGTAACTTGTCGTGGCAGCGAAGCTTAGGAATCTCAGGCTAAAGCTGCTTTATGTTATTACTGTCAGCCTTGCCTCAGCAGCAGCAGCTAGATTGAAAATGTGAGCGTAGATCACAGGCTATTACCTGTGTAGATAAGAACCTGTTCTTCCTTGATGAGAAGTAGGTCACAGAAGATGACCAATTTGGCCAGCTAAAAATGTCCACAGAGCCCCTTTAGATCACCCAAAACCTGAAAAGGTACCAAAATGCAATGCGCAGCTCCCTGCTTGCTCTGCCTGTCCTGGAGGGGAAGTGCAATCTCACATCTGTTTGCTGTAGGCACAAAACGGTTCTCATTGCCTTGTGATTTGAAGTGTATGTAATTTTAAAGCATGAAATTACAAATTATTTCTACACCTTGCACCCAAAATAAAAGTATGTACAGGTCTCAAATTGTCCTTTGTGGCCAACAGTTCTGTTGGAGGGGTTTTAAGCTTCAAAGAGCACTACACTTATGATTCCGTAGTTGCCGCTGTCCTCTGTTACACAGGGGGTACTCATCCGCCTAGAATTACATCTGAAGGACTTTGCCCTGTTCTTTGCTTCACGTGAACAGGGAGGAAAGAAAAAACAGGAAAATTGGGCTGCTCTGTCTCCCCTGATTCCCTGCGAGCCACTTATCTTGCTCTCAAGACCTGGGAGAAATTACCTTCTATATTCGTACTGTCCTGCTTGTAATGAGTAGTTCCCTCTTGTAGAGACATGGCTGATCAGGGATTCTATTGTAATGACATAAAAAAAGCTCAAATAAACTCTAAGCCAGTGCATCAACAGAAAGTGTTTGTTACACCTTGCAAACAACCTCAATGCTCTTTTTCCTTTGGCAGTTTGCTCTGAGAAAAACAGTTAAACATAGCTGTTCCCTCATGCCATTGACTGAAACTTTGTCCTTTTTCGCTGTTGTTGGTAATTTGATTTGGTTTTTTATGGAGACCTTAGGACAGAAAGTAGAAACCAAAAGGATCATTCAGGGTTCATCTCCCTGTACCAAAGAACTCGCAAGTCGCAGAGATACTACTTAATAGTTATGGTTTTCATGGGGTTTAAATTCTAAAACCTTTTCATACTGCTGTAATAATTGACTGATGGCATTGCTGACATTCAGTAGGTATAACCACCCAAGGAGGGCCCCATCTTCTGATAACAGACTAACAGCAGTCATAGCTATGGGTGCAGGATTTCAGCTCTCTCTTATCTGACATAAATTGAGGAGGTACCACTTTAAGCTGTCTTACACTTCGAATGTTCCTCTTCCTCCCCAGTGACCAGGACTTGCACTCTTCCTCTTCTGTATTTTTCATTCAATAAAGCTACTGGATGGAGAAGCTCCTTCTTTGTTCCCATAAACATAATTCAAGCTTGCCCTAACTAGCAGGAGTCTGTAACCTGCACGGCACCATCAGCTGCTTCTTTATGGTTTCCAGTCTACCTATAGAGGTTAGAACATATTATTCTTTACAACCTAATGTAGCTCCTCCAGCCTGAGCGCTGGCTGGTGCCGCTGCTGTGCCTGGAAGCACCAAGTTCAGTCCCCGCACAGATTACTTAAGTTCCTGTGGCACATGGCACTTTGCATCATGCATTAACATCAGCTATTCGGTATTTGCTCCCTTCCTTAGTAGCTTTTTTTATGCGTAGTGACGTTCGACTTGGAGTCTGCTCCAGGGGAGTGAATACTATGGGATGGATTTCTAGATGCAAGTATCAGAAGTAGGTCAAAGGCAGGCACCAGCTCTCACCTTCAGCAGGCAATGCTGCTCCTGGAGAGTTGTTGAGACCTGTGGAGGGCTCACAGCATTTACACGGTGTTTGCAGTAAAGGTGTCACAGGCAACTTACAAGTACAAAATATCCCTGGTCCCAGGGTACGTGCACATAACCCATCCAACAGGTAGTTAAATAGACAGCACTCTGCTTCCCTGCTGTCACTGCTGGCAGAAGAGCTCACTCCACCTATGGGGATACTGACAGCCACATCTCTCAGCCTCCTGCTTACTTGAGCCTCATTAAGCTCTTCAGATGGCATGGTGACACAAGGGAGGGATGGGAGCAAGAGCACTGTTCATGTAGCACATGCCTGAAGTAGATTTTTCATGAGAAAACACTGATTTTTTTTCCTGACAGCCACAAAGGCCCGCAGGGAACATTTAGCTATTGTAGACACTGCTCCTTCCATCAAAACTAGGCTTCAGCATGCAGTTTCCTTCTCTCTGCCCAGGGTGGCAGGGCACAAAGAGGAGCAAAACCTGCCTCTGGGACAGCCACAAAAATCCAAAGGGAAGAATTTGCACAGAGTTCCTGGCAATCTCATCCAGCCAGGCTGGAAAAGCACAGAGGAGGGGAGACAATTTCCCAATAGCTTAATACTAAACCTACGCTTTGAATGTTCTATTGTGGCACTGAAAATCTCATGATCAGAATTAATTACAAAGGAAGCAAAAGAGAACAAAAAGATTATGCCTGCAGCAAAGCTGTCACAGGATGCAGCAGACTCGGTTACTTACTTGCAAACCTGCCTTACTCCTAAGGATGCATTCTGTCAGAGCTAAGAACCTAAGAACAGCGAGCATTTCTCTAGGGAGCAAAGGGACTGTGTTGGCAAGTCATGTTCAAGACATCAGGCTGAGACAAAGCAGCTCAGCGAGGCCAGGCTGCTGGGCTACTGTCTCGTAAAGCTTTTAGACAGGTAGAATGAGTGAACAAACCGTTTTCTTAATCCTTGATCTCCTATGCCACAGTGTGACCAACCTTTTACTTTTTATAGTACCTCCTTTTTAAAGACTGTCTGCGTATTCTAACACACCCCATTCATCACACCTACAGAGAGAACAAAGCTACACAGGCACCAAACCTTAACTGAGCAGCCACAACAGGCACATTTGTTGCCCATGACACAGATTAAAAAGCACAAGAGACCTGCAAACAGGCGCTGTCAGTTGTGAGAAAACTTCTCAACCCACTGTCAGAGCAGTGTCACTCACCACAGAACCAAGGAAATCTGTGCATATTGGCTGACAGCAGGATGCACATTTGCTTTCTGGTATCTGCTGCAAGCAAAGGAAATGCGGACCTCAGGAGGTACTATGAAAGCAGCAAAAAATGATGAATTTCCTCATTCACAATATCTTTGTGCTTTCAACCGTGTGAGCAGGCAAAGCAGGTTCACATGCAACCATAGCTGTTTCTAAACAAAATGTGTTTTGTGAACTGGAGGAATCTATTACAAAGCACAGAAAAATACCTTTGCGCACAGTCTAATAACATGTTTTCTCTATTAGCTCAGTCCCCCTTCAGTGGAGCCATGATTCTACCCTCTTTCCTTCTTTCCTCCCTAGGAACAGAAAAAGCAGCAGTTTTAGAAGTGATTCCTAAACGCTATTAGCATTTATTATAAATTCCCAGGTACAACTTACGCTTATCTCCCAACAGCATGAAGAGAGATCTCTTTGAGGGGTTATGATAGAAGTAGTCATTTCACAGCTGATCTCCACACACTGCTTTAACAATCCTGCCCATTCCCAGAAAATCCTGTCACCCTGTAATCTGCAGAAAGATTAAAGGTACATTGCAAAGCTTTAAAACCCCGCATTTCTTCAGGTCTCTTATGAGTCAGGTTTTCCCTGAACTCACTGTTCATTATTTCTGAGCCAAGAATTGGAATGAAGTTCCTGTAATTCCACTAACATGTCACTTTAACAAGCAGTGATAGGTGCACTTCCTGGCTGCCAGAGGATCAAAGAGCACACCAGGACCATTATGCGAAGGAAAAGGGGAAATCAGAGCTGAATAGCTATGATGTTCTGAAGTAGGTTGAAGCATCCTTCATTTAACCTTAAATTTTCTGCCTCTATCATTTCTGTGCCTCGAGAAAGCAGAGAACTCTGTGCTCTTGAGAAGAAAGACGTTCATCTTTAACCCAAAATCAAAGCCCCAAGTACTCTATAGCTTGCTGTACACCCACCCCCAAAAAGTGATATTAAGTGATGCTGCAATAATTACAGGAGAACTTGTTCCCATTTTTTCCCCCTTGTCTTCAGAATGGTGTAACATCTGCCTGAGTCACTGTTTCCTCCCAACTCCCCCTCACCCTCTTGCTGTGGTTGCGTGAAGTGGCAGCCAAAACCAGAGGTTGTTGTTGGGTTGGAGCATGCAATTTAATTAGGTGCTCCTCTCCTGCAGGATGAGGTGGAGAGACAGAGACAGAAGGCACAAGCTCCTTCTGGAAGGAACCCAAGAAATTAAACAGCAATCAGATCAAACAGTGAGAGAGAAATGTATATTAATGAACCCTGTGCTAGTGCTGGAACAGGAAAGATGTTTCCAATCCCGCACCATTTCCAAGGCATTCCCTCTCATTCATATTTCATTAAGCCCCTCTGCTCTGTTTTGGAACTCTAACTGGACAGTAGTAAGCAAAGGCTATCAGTCACTCCATCCTCACTTAGAGCTAAATTACTGTCTTATTTTAACCCGTAGGCACACCGCATAAGCAGAAACCAGTTCTAGATGCTGGTAGCATTCTAGTGTTTGGGATTTGTTCTTTGGAGAGCAAATGGTGGCTGGTTTCCGCCTGTAGGAGGAAAGTTCCCCCAAAATTCATTGCTCAATGGTGTCTCATCCCTCATCCAAATGCTTTGCAGCTTAGCAGAAAGTATTCCCTATTCTGGGCAACTTCAACAGCTCTGGAAAGATGAGAGGAGAACAACTCTGATTACATGGCCTGTTAGATCCCTGCTAACCATATTTCTTGTACAAGCACACTCATGTTTGTCATTTTTGCAGGTTCTTACCTCTATTCTAAGATTAATCATACAGAAATACCTCTAGCCCAGATGACAGAACCATGATCAGTGCTTGGATAACTGCAATGATAGGATCGCCACTTGTTGGAAAAGTAATATAAGCCATCAGTAACTGTTCAAAAAGGCTTGACAATAAATATATCAGGAATCATTTTTTGATACAGAAGGAGAAAGGCAACCAAGGGGTTGGAATAAATGAGTTTTAAGGTCCCTTCCAACCTAAACCAGTCTGTGATTTAGCTTTAACTTGACTAAATGAAGTGGAAGTGCTTGACACTATGAAAGCTGAAGCTATTTTGAATGATAGCAACTATGAAGCAGTAAAGTTTCCAGCTCATGGAAGAATAGCAAGAACAATGAACCTATGAAAAAGCAGATTTCAGAGGGTTCAAGTGACTGGCAGGTAAGGTACCACAGGAAACCACACAGAACACAGCAGCAGTTCTAGAAATCTTGCAGTTCTATAAGGCAAACTTTTATAGCACTTTTATAGAGAATGGATAGAAGTGAGAAACAAACACCTGAATCACAGATTCTTCAATGAGCTCATGTGCAAGTCTGAAGAAGGTGGTGAAACCAGACCATATTATTTAAGCGAGCTCAAAAATACAGTAGGGGCAGGAGAAGACCCAAATCAGAAAGGCCAGTGGCACAGAAATAACTAAAGGCTATAAAAGCTGTCATGAAATCTCTGCACTGCAGTAAAGAGGTAACACTACAGAAGCTGGTAAGAAAACTGTAGTATGATAACCAGTAAAATGGAGCGAGGGAGGGGGGAGAGAATAGTTGAACACAGCTACAAAAGTCAGACGTCTGTAACTTGGCTGGACCTGATAAAGTTTTCAGAACTTCTGGTTTTATATTTTTTTCTTTGAATAAAACTTGGAGGACTGAGGAGAATCTAAAAAATGCACAAAGGTGAATGTAGTACCTATCAAAACAGAGAGAAAAAAAGACAGTTAAAGGCCAGCCGACTTAAGTTAAAATTTCTCCTCAAAGCAATAGCACACAGTAGACAAACCACCTGTATGTATTTGGGTGATAAGGAAATGAATAACAGCCAACACAGACTCATCAAGACATAACAGGCTGTTGGATAAAGGCATAACAGAGACCAGATACCCAGAGTCCAGTGAGGTTGAGGGAGTGGAATCTGCCCCTCTGATGCAGTCTGGGGAGACCCCCCCTGCAGCCCTGATCCAGCTCTGGGGCAGCAGCACAAGAGGGACGTGGAGCTGCTGGAGCGAGTTCAGAGGAGGCCACGGAGATGCTGCGAGGGCTGGAGCAGCTCTGCTCTGGAGCCAGGCTGAGAGAGCTGGGCTGGGGCAGCCTGGAGAAGAGAAGGCTCCTGAAGGGGAGACCTGAGAGCAGCTCCAGTGCCTAAAGGGGCTGCAGGAAACCTGGAGAGGGGCTTGGGACAAGGGCCTGTAGGGACAGGCCAAGGGGAATGGCTTGAACCTGCCCGAGGGGAGACTGAGATGAGCTCTTAGGCAGAAGCTCTTCCCTGTGAGGGTGCTGAGGCGCTGGCCCAGGGTGCCCAGAGAAGCTGTGGCTGCCCCATCCCTGGCAGTGTTCAAGGCCAGGTTGGACACAGGGGCTTGGAGCAAGCTGCTCCAGTGGAAGGTGTCCCTGCCCGTGGCAGGGGCTGGAACTGGATGAGCTTTCAGGTCCAAATCAAACCATTCTGCAATTCTCTGGTGATACGATTTTGACAGTCTCATCAGATAGATTTCTAAACCCTGTTTCTGAAACTTGTTCATTTCAGAGATGGCTTTATTTTCCTTTTTTCATGTTGTAAATACAGTAGTTTCCCAACATGATTCAGAAATTTCTAATGAGACATCAAACACTTCAAAGCAAACTGTGGCTCAGCAAAATACTGAAAGCTTTGGAAGCATTTGGAAGAACTTTCATAACTAATTGTGGAGGACCACTACAAAGGGGAGATGCTTCTAAATCTCTTGTTAAGAGTCAAGCAATGGGACTGGTTTCTCTGGGAAGGCTGGAATGCCACTGGATCTCCTGCACTGGACTTTGTTTTTCTCAGAGACAAAATGCCATGATTAATTTTCTCATCACTTGAACATGGTTTATAATTGCTAATAAGTACCATCACTAGTACCTCTCTGTACAGATGGCTGAATGAGACAACAAGTGATTACATGATTAGTTCAAGGTGTTGTCAGCAAAAACAAGCACTGAATCCTTCTGCCACTCTGAGCACTCAGACTGGGTTAATTCTTGGGACTCTAATCTCCGCAGGGTACAGGGAGCAAAAGAACACGTCTTTACAGTTGTGACTGAAAGAGAAGGATAAGTGGCTGGCACAGTACCTGAATCCATCTCTTATCTGCTCAGTAGGGAGAACTCGTAGGCCCTACTGATTTGTTCAACCAGCACGTAGTCAACTGAAAGCTTGCTTCAGACAAGTACCACATCCAACCCCTCAGTTCTCATCCTTGTCTCAATGGCACAGGCAGAGTGAGAACATCCAGAAGGATCATCATCAAATCATCTCTGCTTGAAAGAGCTGAGCTCCCAGCGCGGCGGTTGCTACCCTGCCACTTCACCCCAAGGAGCCCTCCAGGTCTGGCAGAAATAAGCACTGCTTTGACACCATGGTGAAGAGATGCGCTGCTTTAAAGCAATCATTTGCGGATGGATACTTTCCTGAGCATGAACCACAGAACACACACCGCTCAAAACCAGCAAGCCAGCAAGCACACAGAGACAAAAGTATCCCATCAGGGGCTGAAGAAAAGACCCTACTTACATCTGCTTGTAAAGCACATTTACAGTTTGGTGGTTTGAGACCTCTAAGATTTTGCTGCTTCTGTCAACCAGACACGAACACAGAATACTCACATCTAAGGTGCTAGCAAACACCTTAAAGATCCAGTTTCTTTCCTGTCTCCAAACATTGGACTCTGCCTCCAGAACATGCCCAAGAGCACAAATAGATGTGTCCCAAATTCACCAGTTCAGGATTAGATTGTTCAGAGCATTTTCATTCCTGCCACAGTACGGCAGCCTTATATCCCATGATACCGTGGACCAAGTCTGAAGAGAACTGGGTACATGTTAAGAATTTGGGCACATTGCTAAGAATCAATATTAATTTCACTTGCTTCTTACAAAACCACATTCGACTGGATAGTGTATGGGAGGAGGCAAATCCGTGCTGCTGTTGGGTGGCCTGCATATTACACCAAACTAAAGCCTGCGTATTACACTAAACTAAAGCCTACGTATAAACACTAGTTCATACTTTACAGTTCACACCTTCATATTACTGAATGTAGTGCTGGAAGGAAAACAATACATTTTTAGTCTCTGGTTGGTTTATTTTACCTTCTTTCCTGAGCAAGAAAACAGAATACTGTTTTGTACCAAACCAGCTTTAGTGACTGTTTTACACTTTATTCATCGCTGTCAGTGAAACAGAGACACACTTAGCCAGCCAACCCTCTCTCCCCCAATTCCCCTCATTCAGCAGCATGTCCAGCAGTAAGGAAATCATAGGAGAAGAATACTACAATCACAGCATATATGCAATATAATTCCTTACCAATCATTATTGGTGGGTTGTGGCAATGTGGAACCATTCCCTACACAAAGATAAAAAACCCAAAAGTCCTTTTGCAATACAAGTTCACAGACCTGATTTTACAGTCTAACAAGCAGTCCCTTTTTGCAGACTCTTGGGAAAAGCAACTATCAGGACACAGCTCTGATGCTGAGACCACCATGGGGATGGGAAAGGGAATCCAACCTGACAGCACATCTCCCCATTGTCAGCCCAGAGCTGCCAAGCTGCTACACACATCCAAGCACTAACAAAGTCATGCTCATGGAGAGCTTTCCCTCTCCCCATGGTACAACCATCACAGCAAGACATCTCACTGGCTGCCTACAGAGACAGGATTAAGAAACATTTGTGTTTATGTTCCTCTCATAAGAGAGAATGCATAAAAACAGAATAGCACAGTTCTGACTTTACTTCCCCAGACTGGTTATTCCAGTGGCAATTCATGAATCTAAATTATTAAGCCTTACTTTTTAAACTCGTTAGCTCCCAAAGCTAACGTGTGCTGGGTATTACTGCAGCTTATGAGAAGCAACGTGGATCAATGAATCCAGAGGATGTAAGAGAAGGAAGCAACTGAGCTTGCAACAATAGTGACTCACACTTAATGGGAACGAAACCCTACCCTCCTGAAAACCCCCTTCTGTGGCAGAGGGTTGGAACTAGGTGATCTATAAGGTCCCTTCCAATGCAAGCCAGTCTGTGATTCTATGGATTCTATAAAATACCACAACCCCATGTTGTGTATGAAAGACAAGTCATGGCTGTCTGAGCCCTTCTGTATACTTAACTTTGACTCTGAAACTGGAGTCCTGATAACTTCATTTCAATTTTCAGCCTAAATCCTTAACAGACAACACTGGAATGGTAGCTGCCCTGACCCATGGGAGGGAAATGCAGAGCATCGCTGGCAGGGAGCACCCCACAGACTTGAGGCCAAACCGTCCTCTGGAGGCTGTAGCTGCAGCATCCCTAGCAAAACCAAAAGCCTTGGCCAACACCTGTTTCCTGGGATTTGCTGTGGGAGAGTTTGCCAGCCTGCAAAAATCCCTGGTTGCCATAGAAACCGAAATACCATAGTAAAGGCAAAGGGAAGAAATATTCAATTGTCAGCATAGAAAGATTGATTGTTTAGGTTCCCCCCACATGTGTAAAACCAACACAGGGCTTTGTGTCATTTATTCCCAACCTAAATTCCTTCCCGCTGGTTTCATCTGATATTTATGAGGGCTGCGATCTCCTAACCTTCTTCCTTTTCACAACAACAGCCTCCCTTTGCTGCAGGAACAATAAGCCAAAGTACACCAAGAAGGGGGAGGGAGCCCTGCGCCGTTTACGTCTCCATAAAAATCATCATGTAGGCAAAGCACTGAGGAAAAAGGGGAGGAAAAGGAGAAAATGCCACAATTATTTTTTTTGAAATTCCCTTTGGGAAGCACTCCTGGAATACCAATGGCTGCCACACAGCTCTTTGCTATGCAAGTGGCATAACCATCCCGAACCTTTCAGAAAGCAGCTATGCCAAACACTACGGCTCATCTGATGCATTACTCCCATGGGTTGTAAATCACTCGCGCTTCCTGTTAATGAAGAGCCTGAACAACTTTATGACCAATTAATTGGTGTACTTAGGTAAACTAAAGTTACAACATACTGGATTAAAACAACAGAGCATCTTGTCCAGTACTCAACCCCCAACAGGAGCTGGTTATTGAGGAAGGTGTAACCAGCAGCAAGAGATCATTATGTGCAGTAACAAGGCTCGTGGGAAGGAAGACAGTGCCTAACCCCAGGCAGTGAATGGTTGGCTGATGTCCTAAAGCAGGCAGCTTCATATCTCATCCCCAACTTCATCCTACATAATTTAACTGTGGATTTTCAAGTAAATGTCTAATCTTTTGCCAAGCCTCCTAAGTTATTTTCCTGAAATGCCTCAAGACAGAACAGCACAAGTAAAATGTGTGCTCTTTTTTTATCGGTTTTAATATGCTACCTTCCAAATTTCTTGGATGTCCCTTTTTTCCCTGCGTGACAAGAATAACAAATAGCTGCTAACGAAGAACTGCACAGATGTTACATTCTCTCCAATGGATTTTTGAGCATTATAAGCAAGATACACAAAAAATAAACTTTACTGATTTTTGTTTTCATTCTGGAGTAGTTGATCAATGGAATGCAGAGTGAGAAAAGCACAGAACAAATCAGTTTGGAAGGGAGAACTAGGGTAGAAACACAGGGAGCAAGGTGAGGTAGGCAGGGAAACCCGTGTGAAGGATGCTGTGATGCTGAAGAGAACAAAAAGTGGCAGGACACTTCTTCTGGATCATAAAGTGACATCAAGAAAAGCTCTTTTGGGAACAAGACCCAAAGGTGATGAATAGCAGAACAGACAGTAAAAGTGAATAAACACAAATATAACAATCTGTGGTACACAACTGGAAATCTTCCACTTAGTTATGAAGACAGTGTTACAAGAAGAGATCAGACTGCTAAGATCTTTTAATTGTTCTCTTGAAAAAGCCCAATAACACTACCATCCATGGAAAAAAGTAATCCTTGGCTTTTTAATTCACATTTAGGAAATAGCAAACAAGCTTAGAGTGAATGACCAAAGCAAATTACCGCCTATCAGATGTCTCCACACATACCCATCTTTGCTGTACTTCTGCACTTCCACCCCAGCCTCATTCAGTGATCCACCCCACTTTGAAGCTTCCTAATTATGTTCATATACATTTAGTTTGCTTCACTGCAACCAGAAAAAAGAAAAGCATGTACCAGGCTCCTAAAACCTTAAATGACACTCGGTGCTCATCACAGGGTGAGTAGCTCCCGTTGCTCTCTCCCATCTTCCAAACAGTTATTACATACAGAGGGAAAATGGAAGAACATGGAACACATTGAAGCAGACCCTTAGCTTAGGGTTAAGCTCACTTCCTTAATGAAGCTGCTTCAAAGTCATTGTAAAGGATTAGGAGACAGTTTGAGCTAAGCTTTAGCTGGAACAGCACACAGTGGGGAAGGACTGGCCAGAACTTCAGCTGAGAAAGACCAAGAAAGGGAGATATTCCTGAAAAGAACACAACTAAACCTCCTGTAGCTTTTATTTCACTTACAGGAAGAATTCAGAGATGGACCAGAGGTAGTACCCTCAGGAAAACGCCTTTTCTTGCAAAGCCAAAGGGCAGTCTCTGTTGCTGCAGGGCTTTATGGACTAACCAGAATTTCTTATACCTGCAGAAGCCTCCGCTGGCTTTTATTTCCAGTATGTTCACTCCTTTGAACATAAGGAAACAGGGTGGTGCCCACCAAAGCCTATGCCATTGCGACAGCAGAGAACAGCAGAGCATTCCCAGCAGAGCCTGCCATTAATAGTTTTACTTTTAATTAAAAGAGTAAAAGGTGAGAAATGAGAAAGTGACACTGATTTACATTTACAAACCTGGACTGTGACACAAAAATAGGAAAGCAGCACTTGCTGTAGCGACACACATTTTTGATTACGACTTCAGGCTTGGCACACGTGACGTTTTTATCTTCCTTTCCTTTATAAATAGGGTTGATAGGTTTTCAAGGCATTTAAAATTGCTAGAAAGCACACAGACAACTTTCAAATCAGCACTGCAAAGCCAAGCAGCTTCTTAATACAACTGTTACCCAAGATAACTCCCCAAAAGATATCACATATAAAAATTCTGCTGTAGACAGGCACAAATCACACATCTCCAGAAAGACAAGTTTAAAGAAATAAACCCAATGAAAATTCAGTGCATTACATCACACAATCATTTGGACCCTATACAAAATTCACTGACATCAACAATAACATTTGCAACGAACTTCCAGACAGGATGCCCGGTATCCCTCTGAATGGGATTTGGTTTCAGGAAGTCTAAGCAGAGGTCAACAAGTTTTCAAGCACTGGCATCATCTTGGTACAGATTTTTCTTACAGTTTTAAAGTAGTCATTTTGCAACCCAATCACCCCCGTCTATAACACTGGAAGAGTTTTTCTGTGCTTTCCTGAAGCAACACAAAGGGGTTTGGCAGGGAACGACTTGAAGCATGTGCAAGGCACTTGGAATATGAATGCATATAAATGAAATTATTTCATTTGTAAGAGACCAGCCCCAAACAATTCTGCACAGAACCTGCTCCCTAGTCCTGTACATTCAACCTCTTTCAGCTCAATGCTGCTGGTTTATTTATGCACTGTGGCTTCCTCAAGTTCGGTAAAATTCAGAGATTTAACCTCATTTTAGTTTGAGAAACTGATTTCTACAAATTAAAGTCTGCAATGCTCCAGGGGGTTAGGAAAAAAAGAAGCATTTTGTCTGCTAAAAAGGAAAACTAGAGATACCTCCTGGGAATAGCTAAAATTGCTTGGTTCCTCTGCTAACACCCTGGGACACAGCAGTGGAAACAGATGTATATGCGAGGGCACAATGCAATGCAATCCATGAGGATGGCCTCAAGCTCTGGAATTTGCTTTCCTGGACTCTTGTTCAACCGACAGCACACTGGCAGGCTGAGCCCTGACGCTCCATCTGCTTGAAGGAGGCAGGAGAGAGAGTGTGCAGGGAGGGAAAAGTCCTTCCCCAACTGCTGATGGCCACGGGCTGGATAACGCAGACAGAAGACCTGTTTAATTTAAACCCTTAGAGCAGCATCCTTTCACTGAACAGCAAAGATTTTAAGAGGTAAAGCTTACCCAGAAGAAACTATTACGTGCATTCTATATTCTTGGTGAGGTACATAAATCCCGAAGGTTAAAAAGAGAAGATTCACAAAGGAACTTTAGGTAGACTGGTGCACTCCACTGAAATGTCAAGGATTTAACTCAACCCCTTCTGTTTCTGCTGTGTTACATGTTCTCTAACTTAGAGAAGAAGCACCAACTTCCCTGAAATTCATACATGCATATTATGTTTAAATGAAAATGGAAAAGTTCTAACCCACTTCCAGACTTTTACAGAAGTTGCTAATTCCTTTTTTTCTGAGACTGCTCCCAAGTGAAGGGGGAGCGAACCCTGCCACTTGGTGTTAATGGAGTGTTGTGCAGATTTTTGCCTGAAGGAAGAGATTTTAAGCAGCAAAATCAGAATTCAGCAGAAAAAGTATCCCCCTTTACCTCAATTAGGAGATGAAAGGGGCCCCCTTGGGTCCCTGGAAACCTGAAAGAACGGGGCAGCGTGAGCAGCAGGGGTAAGAAAGCTTTATGGTTTTACTTTGAATGCTGCAGCTGCAATCAGTGAGAAGTTTTCAGTTTGCCAGACCTCAAATATAATCACAGGTGTGGTTTTTTGCTCTGTAACATCAGTATAAACCCAGAGCCACTCCACTGACACCGATTACCTTGAGCACACGTTCATGCCTGTATGGAAAGAGAAGCATCAGCAGCTGTAGGTTCATATCCAGCCCTCATCAGTGTTTCCAGTAGCACATAAAGTATTGTGATTAACATCTGTCACTCCAGCTTTGTTATTTCATCTTCTCCTTGGAGTGCATTATGTGCAGGACAGTGTTTTGCTTCTGTATAAGTTATAGTGAAGAACCAGAGATCTGAAGGACGTGAACAATGCATACTTCAATGTGCACCCACTAAAGTAAAAGTTTGTAAGTCCCATTGCTCAAGTTAATTGGAACTCATCATTGAAGAGTCAACCAAGAAGAGCCCCACACTGGCTCAGGGTGGAAAAGGTCTATTGCTGAGGTTTATACCTGCAGCTAATGCCCAGCACTTAAGCAAGAGGAAAAAAAACCTAAGAGTAATGGTAACTATAAATAGGATGGATCTCCCAGAGAAATGCACAGCATCTTCTGAGTTTTAAATTCAGAATATCTAATTCAAGTGATCTGTAATAAAAGGATGACGAGAACAGCTGATTCAAGAAACAGTCAAAAGCAAAATGCAAGAGAACTGACAGGAGTTCCAGATGTGTGTAATCTCACTGGAGAAAGAACAGTGAGGGGGAAAAAAAGCCCCTCAATTCTTCTCTAGTCAGTGATGACAATACAACTTACATTGTCTTTTGTGTATAACTAAGAGGCCAGGACGAACTCTCTATTCCCCGCTCCACTTAACAAGAGCATTGCTATCCATCCAAGCCTCCTGTGTGTTCTTTCATACAGAGAGAAGGAAGACAATGATAACTTCCATAGGTGACATTTTATTCGTTAATGTTTCCCCACATCCACCTTCCGTTTGTCAGACTCTTATCCCTGTAACACAAAGACATGGCAGAACTCCCCTGCAGCTCTTTTCTCTCCTCATTGAATCAGTGCCACACGAACACACTTTGTTTTTCTCCCCTGGACTGCCTCATGAACAGTGCTTTTCTGTCATAGGTGCCCTGCCTGCTACTTAAGTCTAAAGGAAATCCTAAGTGCTAACAGTCTCCAGAAACATAAGCAGAATACTGAAGAGAAGAATCATTTTCTCCTTCTAAGCTGGTTGCCTGACCCCAGCTCTGTGTCTGCAGTCACAGGGAAATTCCGTGTAGCTTTGATTACATAGATCTGCTCTGCGCATCTCTGCTTCAGGATACTGCCAAAGGCTTAAGCCTGGAACCCAAATACTTTCAAATCAAACAGCAAAGCAAACAAACTCAAACTAAAATTACCAAGAGACAGAACATATGCTGAGAAACAGAAGAAAAATCACAGTCCAGGTTCCGGACTTCACAAACTACACATGAAATATAAGGCTGTAACTTCATTCTTATGACAAAACTCTCAGCTGATGCTCCACACATCAAATAAGATGAAAGCATTTACTGAATGACTGCAGTCTATGCCACGCGGAGCTGCTAGTGCCTCCAGCCAGCGTAAGAGGAAGAGCCTTAGTGCCCGCACGCAGATGGAATGCCTTGTCTTTCTGCAGCTAGAATTTTATTCTTGACCTGTTTGAGTTATATTGAGCTTTTCAAAAGGGATAATAGGAATTATGTTAAAAAAGTCCTCCCACTTTACACAGACATTAATAATTTCTTTTGAGCCTATTGTAGATACAGCAAGCTTTAAAGAATAGCCATGAGTTCATTTTCACTTTTAATACCCTTATCTGTGCACTGAAATCAGGGAGTCAGGCAGCTTGTTCCCCAACGTGCATTCATATTCAACAACAAATCTACTTTCGCAAGAAGGTGCTATGCAGTTTTTGCTCCTAATTACAGAATATTTAATCTGTAACTATGAATCTTGTTTCAAATTTTGTTGCAAAGTTTGCAAATTAACTTCTTCCTCTCTTGCTGTGTTATTGGAGCTCAGGAAGAGAGGTGTTTGCAACTTAAGTGTCACATCTGTTGGGTGTTCGAAAGTAGAGCAAATGCTTCACTCTGGGTAGTCCATTTAAAAGTGAGCAGATGAATTTGTCAAAGCAATAGTGAAAGGGGGGAAGTATTCGCTCAAAACAATCCTTCAGCTCCTATGGATATGACCCAGCAAGAAAATCTCCAATTTAGTATTGCCCCAAAGACACAGGAAGAATTAAAATCTCCGTTACAAGAGGCCTAGAATTTATTGCTCCTATTTTATCTCAAACTGCAAAAGGGCGATGTGGTTAATCAAAGTACTTCTAAATGCTTACATTATTATTCAAGCCTCAATTTCAAAACAGAGTCATTTAGTAGATCTTCTGCTTTAGGCAAAATAAACTGAAAAAAAAAATCTGTTGGTATTTTTGTTGGGCAAAGGATGAAAAAAGGCAAATAAAGAACAACCATATAAAGTAGCTGAAGCCAAAAAACTCTTCATCTTATATAGTTCAGCAGCTACTGAACTAAGTTTACTGTACTCCTCAACATAGTTATGACATGAAGTTGGTTCACACAGATTTGATATTTCAGTTTCTCAAAAAGGCAGAAAGTCTCCTGCATTTACAGCAACAAGAATTATTATTTACATAATAATTTCTACTAGTTGTAGAAAACTAACCTGATATCATCATCCATAAACCACTCTTCAACATCCTTCCCAATTAGGACAGCAATTCTCTCAATTGATAGATCAACAGAAATTTAAGACCACCAGACATCTCAGCATTATGGCAAGACTTTATCAGTCACTTCATCTTACATTGGCCTTTCACTTCTTAGAGAGAGATACCCAAAAAATAAAGGAAGAAACACAGTGAAAACCAAAGACTATTTCTGACTTCCTAATAAAAAGGAAGAAGTAGATTTTGATCTCCAAGCAAACATACAACACACCCCCAGGAGGATACCTGGATTTTGGAAAGTAGCAGAACCATCCATCACATGCCCAAGACACATAAGAAATGCAGTGGTTTATTGTGAAGGATCATTGAGATGAGGTTGGTCTTTTAATACAAGATGTGCCTGATCCTGTCACTGTTGATACCGCCTAGCGAAGGTTAAAGTTTGATCTCAGCGTCCTGAAAATGAGCCACTTGAAATGATAACTTAAGTCTCCTCAAATCTTAGAGCTGAGATTTCAATAGCATTAAAATTTTAGAGAAATCAAGTATTTCATTTCCTTATTATTTTATGTTGGGAAACAAAGGTGAGGCTGCAGACCAAGGACCCTGGGAGATGAATTTCGTTACCACAGTCATCATCCAGCCATGCCTCCATTGTTTTCCTACTCTTTTCTGCTTCCAGCAGATGAAACAAGTCCTAGAATGGGCTGATCCTAACAGTGTCTTCAGGACAGGCTGTAAGGATACACCCCAGGAATGCTACACAGAACATACATTCCCCAAAACTGAGACAATGTGCTATCTCTAGAGCTGTCATACTTCTAAAATACTCGGACAAAACCAAGGAGCATATATCCCTGAGTAGACCCAGAAGGAAGGCACTGACAAACAGGACACCTCTACAGTAGTAAAGGAATGAACCATGCAATTAAACAGAGAAAGATTAAAACAGAAAGCAGAATGATGTGGCTAATTAAGCTGCTTTTCAATAACTTGTGCCAAATTAAGGTGGGTATTTGTGCAAGGAAGTAAAAAATCACTGTGGTGGCAACTTGGTGTTTGAGTCTTACTGCTATTTGAAGGAGGCAAATATTTGCCCTATCCAAGGAGATAGGGCTCAGTGAGATGTAATAAAGGACTTAATAGCGTGAGGTATCTACAGAATAGCAGACAGAAATTACTTACTTGGCAGAACAGAATGAACATCATTAAGAATAGGCTTCGGGTCAAGCCTAGTGTGGCAGTGGTTGAAAAGACAACTGTTTGATGCTGAGGTTGCTGGGAAAATGCAGGAAATTAAAAAGGGGAGATGCTGTGTCAACATTTGCCATTATTTTTAATACACAATTCAGATTATGGATTCCAATAAAATCAGCAGCAGATGAGCTAAGCACACTCGTGCAAACTCAGCTCTGCTTCTTTGTTGATAACGCAATATACATGAGGAGAAGAGAACTCGGTGCATAGGAGCAAACCAAAACGTGAGACAAGATTTCAGGTTACACAAGTACCAACAGCTCAGTCCCTAGACCTTGGACTCCAAGAGTGCGAGTTACACAAATGTTGCCAGTCCAGAAGAGATCTTTTCCCACAGCTGTGATCCTTGTGTCCTTGGGAAGGGACATAGTACATTAGAGAGCTCCTAAAGTCTCCAGGTGAGCTGTTGAGTGCTCTGCTTGCATAAGGATGGATTCTCTCCCTTGGAGGCACATGAAAGCCAGTACCTACCTTCCATATTTTCCTGGTTAGTTTTTGCTAAATGAGCACCTTGGGAAAACATCATAAAATGTCAACATTTAAAATGTTGGAAGCTCTGTCTGTTCAGTACAGGGAAACTATACCCAGAGGACAACATCCTGCTGTGTTAGAGCAGCACAAATCCAGATGTCTTCATTCATTTTTTTTTAAAGCAGTGACTCTACATCTGTGCTAACACATTTCAGAACAGGATTTGGCTTCAGTGCATGCCATCAGCAGTGATCCTCTCCAGCAGTATTATAATGCCCATAATACTTAGAAGGCTTTTTTTTCCTGCTAAAACAAGACACCAGCTGGATATCCCATCTTCCTTATGCCTATAGTTCTCAAAGCCACAAAACTGATGCCATAGAATCAACCAGGTTGGAAAAGACCTCTAAGATCATCAAATCCTATCTTTAGCCCAGCACTACCAAGGCCACCAATAAAACACATCTCTCAGTGCCAGATCTACACATCCCTCTAGGGACGGTGACTCCAGCACTGCCCTGGACAGTCTGTTCCAATGCCTGAGCACCCTTTGGGGAAGAAATTGTTACTAATATCCAGTTTAAACATACCCTGGTGGCATTGAGGCCATTACCTCTTGCCCTTATGCTTGTTACTTAGGGATATTTTAGATCCTTTTTACCTTGCAGAACCACAGCCTCAGCTGATGTGATTGGACAAACTCAACCGAGCACACCTCTGTGGGGCTGCAGATCATGGGCTTGGGTCAGCAACTGCCACTTTCATAGCATGTTTTCACAGTTTTGGTGGCTATTTCATTAGAAGAAATTCTGTCTGGTTCCCAAAATACTTTCATCTGTTTTTTACAGTGTTGCAAACCTTGAGGTTTTAATGCTTTGGGAGAGAAAGATGTAAAGATAGCACTAAACAAGTTGCAGAGGCTGTAATGAAACTTGCTTTACACTGGATCTATTTCCTTTCCCATCCTCCTCTCAGTAACTCCCTTTCGTGCCCCTGTACCTCCAGCAGAACCAGCGTCCAGGATTAGTCTGGAGCTCTGGACTGGCCAGGCAGTGGCCACTGAACACAGAACTGCTCAACACTGCATGTTCTTGCAGCTACCCACAAATGTCAGTCTCTCTTTCCTCCCAGCTACCAACACATAGCCCTTGAGACAACAAAAAAGGGCTCCCACTCTTCCACAGTGGCTGAATTTAAAGTCACTGCCAACTTGTTCACTTGGCCAGTGTATCTAAAACTCATCAGTGAAACACAGAGCACACACAAAAAGGAAAGTGTTGAGAAAACCAAACACAAGTGTTTGTCATCTTACTCATTCTTTTCTATGCATACAAGCATACTACTTCACTTGATGCCCCAAACTTCATGATAAATCAGTTAAAGAATGATATGGGCAGGAGAGTTTATAGAAAGGAGAATTTGATCCATCTTCAGCTGATATCATGTTGCCATTGACAAAAACATTTCTACGATGAGTTGAGAGAAAGTCAGCCAGTGAGTTAACGTGTCAGTCACAGGGCAGCAGCGAGGCAGAGAATATAAACACTGCGCAGTTACAGACATACTGTCCTCCCCAGCAAAGAGAGCTTTTGTTAGAGGAAATATGAGAATTCCCTCAGAATTGGTTTTCTGTCCTTCTGCCAGTGTAAGTTTAAACCTTATTGTACAGTTAAACTGTCTAACACTATATAGGTTTGTTCCAACAAGTGAAAACATATCTGATATAGCAAGCAATGACATAGTGAATCAGAACAAGCACCCAGGAGTTTTCATTATAGTCTTACAATTGACCACAAACCTGAAGTAATAAGTATTGACAGTTAAAAGCGTCTGTACAAAAGAGGAAAAATTCTCTAGAAGGCACAAGTATTTGCCCAGTTCATAGTAAAAATTGCAGAGGATTCTTGCACAGCAACCCATGGCATCATTTGCCAAAGGCATTTCATCACAGAGCAGCATTTACTTGATAACAGGAGAATCTTGGCTTATTGACAGCAACTCAGCGCCTCTGCCTTTGTATCCCTCCCTTCAAGATAACACAAAAGCAGCACCAGTTCATAATATCCTTCTGTGTATCATCTCTAGCCATTTGCTCTCTCACCTTGCATTTATGCTCTGAACACTGTGGGGTACACATCCTCTTTATTTCCCGTTTGTATTGCACACAACAAAATTTACTTTTATGAGTTGCCACAACACAGAGCAGACAGAAACCAACCTCTGTAACAGAGGGATGCTCACCCAGATTCATAATCCTGGCATTAGAGGACAGCTGTCTTGTTTATTAAGGAGCAGGAAGTTACCAAAGGGCTGAGTAAAAGCCTAACAATTCATTTCTGCAACAGAAGTGAGCCTGAGTTATTAACTATGTATTTGTCAATGAAAGGGCAAAACTCTTTGTCAGGCACAGATTTAGCTCACAGGATGCTCATACCCACATGTGAAAGTACCCATGTTTATGAATCAATAGTGGTGCAGCTGTCTGAAAAACATGCCTGGCACTTACGTATTCTTTTCTATCAGTGTGTACACAGCAGCTTTATAAAGCCATCAGATGTGTCTTTGGGGTCAAATCTCATTAAGTGCTTGCATTTGATGCAGTTTCATAGAGTATAAAATAATCAACTTCAGGAGCCTGGCTTAACATGTATGGGCTGACAGCTGCAATCTGAGGCCTTTGTGTTAGAACGTAACAAAGGACATAAATTACACAAGTTTTGTTCCTGAGCAGTAGCTGAGTTCACCAAAAGATACCTTCTGGTTTATTGTAAAGTCTGCTGAAGCTCTACACTTACCCAGAATGAAAAGAAAAAGAAAATCAGACAGAAATACAAATTGGATATTAGTTTAGATTGGAGATGAGGAACAATTCCTTCCCAAAGGGTGCTCAGGCGTTGGCACAGGTTGCCCAGTGCTGGAGTCACCGTCCCTGCAAGTGTTCACACACTGTGTAGCAGAGCCCCTCAGTGCCATGGGTTAGTGGTGGCTGTAGCAGTGCTGGGGTAAGGATTGGACTGGATGAGCTGAAAGGGCTT
This sequence comes from Psittacula echo, assembly GCF_963264785.1. Classification (NCBI taxonomy): domain Eukaryota; kingdom Metazoa; phylum Chordata; class Aves; order Psittaciformes; family Psittacidae; genus Psittacula; species Psittacula echo. The sequence continues at coordinate 13,840,605 of NC_137747.1, read as the reverse complement.
TCCAATGTATTTGATTCTATGATTCAGGGAAATGCTAGCAAGCCCCATCATTCAGCTCTCAAAAAGCTCCAATAGATTAATCCAATAACTAATGTGAAGAATCACTTCAACCTTCCTGGACACTGAAGTAAAAAGAAACCAAGTTGGCTACAGTTAACAAAGAATTACTGGTTTTCATCCCAACCATGCAGGAAGCTTATAAGGTGCAAAACCAGCATCAGAGCTCATTGCTTCCTCCACCAACAAAAGTTACAGGATGGCACTGGAAAAGGAACAAGCAGAGAAAACAGATTTTCAATGGAAGAAATACTGTCCTCAAGGACAGCTCTTTTGAGATAAACTGACTGAAATCAGCAAAGAAAGAAGGCAAACAGAGCTGGCAGAAGCAGACTTCTGAAGAGGCAATAAGAACAGCACATTAATTTGCTGCTCAGCTGTAATAGTGCTTTCTGTAAGTGCTTGACTTCGCAGACTTAATGTGGTGTGAAAGTTGGGTTTGTGTGAAATAGATAAACATAATTATCTTGTGCTCATAGTGAGCATTATTTAAAAGAAGTTTTTCATATTCACTATTCACTGGGATAAAGAGGATTTGTAGCGATCAGGAGGCCAGCGAAAGTGAAAGTGTGGGAATTAACTGAAAATATGGAGTGTGGATTCATCCAAAAGAACATTTTAAAGACGACTAGCAAGGTATTACAGTTTGCTAGCAAAGAGCTTACTAACTTGAGAGAGAATTGAAACAGAAAATAGCCCTTGATCTTAGAGCATGATAAAGTTCCTCAGTTCAGAGTAATTATTCACACCCATTTGGGCAGGAGCATCACCGAGTGCAGGAATCCTCAGTTCCCTCTCTTTCCTTTCCAGGCACTGTTCACACTGCAAAACCACAGATGATGCAACCTTCCCGTTTCGTCACACTCAAGGCAAGTAAGCGGAAGTGTCTGTATGACTTGTATTACTTTTAATTCAACTTTATTGTCATAAGTTACTTTAATAAATCCATTTTAATTGATTTAAATAATTCTTTAAAAAAATTCTTATTTTCCTCAAGCATTCTTAAAAACTTACTTTCTTCTGCTCTAGACAGTATGGTTGAGACTGCTTCATGTATCTGTATTAAAGGACCATTTTGTTTCTCAATTTCAATTCAAATAGCCAAATCAAAAGCAACAACCAAATCTCAAGAAAACAACACATGCTTTACCGACTGATAGAAACATACAGAAAACCAAGAACCCATATAAATCCATAAACTTTCTTGAATAAGAGCTTGTATCTACATTGCAGTTTCCGCACTGAAAAACTCAACTCGAAGAACGCATCCTGCATTAACTTTTAATGGATTTATCGTCCATTAAGGATCTTACCTGGGAAAATAACTGAGTAGAAAAGCAAAGTAAGACTAGGTCCTGCTTGAAAGAGGGTAAATTAAGACAAGCTCTTAGGTAGAAGCTCTTCCCTGTGAGGGTGCTGAGGTGCTGGCACAGGGTGCCCAGAGAAGCTGTGGCTGCCCCATCCCTGGCAGTGTTCAAGGCCATGTTGGACACAGGGGCTTGGAGCAAGCTGCTGCAGTGGAAGGGGTCCCTGCCCGTGGCAGGGGTTGGGACCGGATGATCTTTAAGGTCCCCTTCAACCCAAACCAGTCGGGGGGTTCTGTGATAATTAGAAACTGAAATGTTAACATTTAAAGACTGAGCCATTCCAGAGCCGGTTGAGTGGCAGCACTTTAGAGGTGCCAGGTTTAAGAAGCAGCCTGCAGTTTTACAGTGGCCAACCTTTACAGCGTGGAGGTGTCAAAGTATTCTTCATTAGTTTACAGTTGCTTTAAGTGATGCCAGTGGGACTTCCACGTGACCGACCTTGAAACAAGCAGAGTTAGGGCACCACAGAGCCTAGTTTTGAAACTCTTGACCTCCACTATTCTTCCCACTGGCTGCTATGACTGTGGTCATCACTTCTGTCACAGCTTTATCCTAGTTTCCACTCTGCTCCACAGCCTATCAAAATGGTATTTCAGCTTTAATTGCCTCAAAAAGAACAATAATGAAATCCTATGACTATCATTTTAAGAAGTGAAGAGGCTTTCTTAGTAGCTCTTACATACAGGAATAGATTTAAGTAGTTGGTTGGATTCACACTTTCCTTTCCAGGCAGACTTTTTAGTATGTATCCAGGTGTTGTCAAAGAAATCAGCTGAGTCCAACTGGGATGATATGACAGACACCTGCAGGAGCAACTGGTCCTGAATGATTTCACTAGGGAAGCACCTTCTGTTGTAGCTGACAACAAATTATACACTGGCAGGGCATGTGTTCCTCAGAAGATGAAGTTGCATCATTTTGAGAACCACTTAAGACCCTACTGGAAAACCTGGAACTTGGAAAACAAAAGCTCAAAAGAGAAAACAACTCATCTCCTCCTGTTTGTGCCTATCAAGTCATCCCACTTACACAAGCCAGTCTTTCTGCCTGCTGTTGGCAAACAGATGAAGGATATTGATTTGACTGGCAGAGAAATAAAATCAAAGATTCAGCTTCACTGAACTTTAATATAACGTAATTTGAAGTTAAACACATTATGGACTGATATCAACAGCAGCACTCCCCAGTCTGAAAAAAACTGATTCCACCTCAAGAAACATTACTGGAGATGAAGAGCAAGAATGAACCAAAATGTTTTGTTTAAGGCCGGAGGCAGATCTTGCATGTAAAAGCAAAACACAAGAAGACTGCATCTCACACCAATGCCTAAAGAATGATCCTCTCAGTTCATAACCAATATTGAGTTTGCCCAGCACTTGCAATATGTTTGTGTAAAAGCCACACTCCTACTCCATCATCTGAGGACAACAGGAAATCAGTCTCGGTGTATACGGATAATCACAGTGGCTATTCCAATACAGACCTAACATAAGCATTAAAAGGAAAGGATAACCTTAATCACTATTCCTCTAATCCCATCCCTTCAAAGCCCCTGGAAGCACAGCGAGATTGCAGCAATGCAGAGCACAGTCTGTTACGTATCCTGAAACTAGATGAAATTAATGCAAGCATCCTCTCCCTTCTCAATATCCTGTGTCAATTGTAGTTCTCAGAAATGTCCTGTGCCCCAGTTCTATGCTGACAGGGCATTGGGCATTGCTCCAGAGGCAAAATAAAGAGAAAACTTTGGGGTTTTCTCTTCATACAAAACTCAGTTTTCACACAAAAGGATCTTTCAGGTGTTGCTGAAAAGAAAACCAACCCCAAGCAACTAAAGTTATAAGCAGTGAACTGTTTCTGATCAAGTGCTGTTCAAAGGATTACTTTAAATGTGTAGGCCATGATTCCACAGAATTCAAGAACAATAATTTTTCCTGTGCTTACCCTTGTCATTATTGTGAAAGAAGAAACATTATCCCTATTGAATGAAGGCAAAACTGTTGTGTAAAGACCACAGGACACGCTTTTAGACGTAATAATGTACCCAAAGCTATAAGACAGTAATTAACAAGGTTTAAAGCAGCAGCCAGGCATATAACTCCTACTGAAAACCAGTGGGAACTAATCACTTAACACCTTTCTAAAACTGGCATTAAGTTCCTATATACCTTCTGTGCCATTAACACCTTGGAAGTGTTTAGCAAATTAGCACAAAACCTCTGGAGGACAGCAAAGACTCAACCCCCAGGCTCCTCTCTACCTGCCACTGGGTCAGCTGCTCTTCTCCCAGCCAGCCTGGAAAAGGCAAGCGATGATGAGTGCTGGACTGTAGCTTGGACATTCAGCTGGACAGGAATGGCTCAGCTCAGCACATGCCTGTATCCTGGTGCAAATACTAAGCATTTCTGTGCCACTGATCCAAAAGCTCTAGAGAAGTGTGTAAAGGTTAGCTTAAGGAGAAATTAATTTGAAAGTAGAAACCACTACTCTCAAGTAGCAGAGATACTGGATTTCTCAAGTAGTAAAATTCTGGGACCAGGACCCTTCTCTCATTTCACGTTTCTCAGCATATTTCTACACTTATTACAACAGACCCAAATGACAGCAACATCACCCCTAGTACCTTAAGACAGTCTTAAGAAACACATAGAGAGCACAGTGCTCATCTGAAGCAGCTTGTAGTGCAAGTAACATTGTCCTTTCTTACGTTTTTTAGGGTATTCTGAAGCAGTCTGTGTCCTTGATACCTAATACTTTGCGAAAGTAGAACTAAGGACAGACCACAACGGTTAACATGCTGCATTAACAAGCTCCATTTGCCTTTGCACTGGGCACAGGTACCTGACTCATGACTCCTCACACCCTTCTGCTCTCCTCCCCATCTCTTTTCCAAGCAGTCACACAACTGTGTGTGACCTCTGGGGCTCATGCTTTTCCCCTCCTGATGAGTCCAGACACTGTTCACATCTCCCATAACCACTCCAAAGCCACTCAGCTGCTCTCCTCTAGGAGGAGTGATGCTGCACCACACAGCCGCACCTTGGAGGCTCTTTGGAGCATCTCACAAACCCAGGAAGAGGCAACATGTAACCTTCAGGCACAAATCCTCTATGCCGCCTCTGAATACACATCCCTTAGTGAATAACAAGCTCCAGGTACCACCAAAATTCTAATTAAAGAAAAGCAATACAAAGCAAACACATTTGAAGCAAATCTTTTTTGAGATTAACAAAAGATGTTTTATTTTGTTGGGTTGTTGAGGTTGGTTTTTTTTTTTTGTTAAACCAATGCATATTCTGACTTTAAATTTTTACTTCTCTAGGATTGACAGATAATTGCCACATTTGCCCAAACCCAGTTAGTATTTCTATCCAAGATACTGTTTTTCTAGGCACAGAGTATATAGAATCAGAACGGCTACAGGTAGGGAAGGTGAAGAACATAGCAAATGCACATGTACACTATACCCTAGAGCGCAATAAGTCTAATGCATACCTACCTGGGTACCAAGATGTTAGCTGATTTCTTAAAAAGCCATCAATATTCCATGTACGAACCCAGCGCAGAAGTGGGGTGTCCTTTATAACCCAAACTTTCTCACTGCAGGCTTGAAAAATCTTGGCAAGCTGAGTGGTCCACAGATGTTAAATACTATTAAGATCACTTCAGGGAAACATCATGAAACACTGCTCTGTCAGTGTCACAGCTGCTGTTCCAGGGAATTTCAGACAACTTCAAATGAGAAAGAAGGGACACATTTTTAACAGTAAAGGTGGTTAATCACCAGTGCCCACTGCAGAGGGAAAGGACTGTGTCTTCCATATCTTGGTATTTGAGATGAAGCTTCCAGAAGATGCGTAAGCAAGAATCTAAGGCAGGCTTTGGTAGGGGTTACAGTTCATTTCTTGGCTCTGAGTGTGAGAAAATAAATGAAAACGAGTAGCCCAACTACCAGGAGATGCTGGTGGTGCTACGAGATGGTTCCTCCTGTGCCAAATTCCTGTGAATCTGAGTTTCAATGAATGTTCTCACACACAATTTGGCAAACTCCTGAACTTTCTGTGCTTTAACAGAGCAAGAAGAAACTGCTGAGACTGAGACATCTTTAAGTGATCTCACTCCTAAATCATAACATAAAGCCCCTCAGTTTAAAAAGAGCAGGCTGGAGGAAAGCAATAAGCTTGCTGTCTTGCTGAAAATAATAGAGAAGCCAAACAGCCTAGGAAAGACTGTTTCAATAAAAATCGAGGCAGACACTCTAAGGGTAGGAAAACTCATACAGGAGGATATTTGCTGATGTCTGTTGGTTGGATTGAGAGCTTTAAAATTCAAGGCAGAAGCTCACTGAGAATTAACAGGCAAACAGTAGAGCAAAGGAAAGGAGCAAGGCAGACCAGTAATTCTTCAGAAGAGGACTGTAGGGGAGAAAAAACAAACCACAAGCCTTTGGTTTAAAGAAATAGGCAAAAGGGAAACCCCAAACTTCAGAACATTCTAGTGAAGTTGCTGCTGAAGACATGACCTCACTACTGAGTATAAGAACTATCATTGTTGGGAATAATATAGACAAAATATATGCTACTATTGTTGTTAGAGGAAAACCAAACAAAACCTCACTGATTCTATTACATTACTGCTCATACTACTTCCTTGGTACCATTGGACTTGCAGCCACAGAACTGCAAGACTAAAAAGAGAGCCTTGAAAGAACGGCAAGGTCTGACAAAAAGGATGCTCTGCCTCTGGAATATGGTCAAAAGTTTCCAAGACAGATTAAGATGGAAAAATCCAGTGCCAACAATGAGATTCTCTCCGGGACTGGTCTATGGTTGAGGTTCAGATTTTACGTGTACTTCTGGAAGGGTGGGGGCTGGAAAGGTTAATATAGAATAAAAAATTAAACAAACAGTAATTTATGAGATACGCACCAGAACTGTGAGGCTGTGAAAGCCCTTTCACATACTTATCAAAGATGCCCAATCGACTTTGATTTTGTATTTTTAGGGTAAATCCACACATGAGCTCTAGGTGCTGAATTCTTACCAGGGCAAAAAACGTGTGTATGCATGACAAAAGAAATGGGGAAACATGCAAATGACCTAGAGTTGAAAATATCCCCACCACCACCACCCAAAAAAACTAAGTAGTGCAAATCTGACAGCATAAGCTTAAAAGTTGGATTGGTACCTGTTACAAATGTTAGGTCCTAAAAGTTTGACATAACATATTCCATAGTAGACTTTACAAGGTTTTCCTTAGGACAGTGACATGCTTCAGTAGACCAAGAGAGATCATCTGCTACTGAGAGAACTGAAACAAGAACCATTTTTCAGTGAGCTCATGGGTTTTATGAGAGAGAATTTTAAAGCAATAATTTGAGATTTCAAAGCTACAGAGCCATAGTCTTATTTCAGATAACATAAATCTTTCATTCTGAACAAGTATTTTCTTATCCTAGTATGATCTTTCCTATGATAAGCCATAGCTTGAGTTTGAACAATTCCTTTGTTTCAGATAAAAGTGACTGGTATGGCTTGAGCATGAAAGCAAAGAGGATGCAATAAGCTAGTTAATCTGTTCTATCTTCTGTACATGGGTTCTGAGCGGTAAGAACTTAACTGAAAGGTGAGGAAAAAGAGAACCATTTCAATCTCACAGTGCCTGATTTCACCACCATCCAGGCCAAGAGTCTCATTTCCAGTTCACCCAGCCTTGAAGGTTTATATTTCTAACCTAGCCACCTTTCAGCTTCCTTGAGAAAATCACCTCGTAGGCAGGGTTACAGTGTGTTCAGAACACATCTGGCAACACGGATCCCTTCACGGCATACCATAAGTTTGAAGATATTAAAAAAGCATGAATGAAAAGATTTGCCTGGAGAAAACTATTTCAGGTTTATTTCAATAAATACTTTGGAACTTTATTATTATTTGTAAGTGATGAAAGTTTGGAAGGATGATTTGCTGTTGCTTCTTTAAAAAAGTGATTTTGCAATCACCTTTCTATGTAGTCAGAACGCTCTTCCTGGTACACAGCTAAAGCATTCAGTTGCCTAGCAGTTTTCATCTCTTTAAATGAGAAAGGGTATGAAGGGACTTACCATGGTCTCAAAGCAGAGCATGCATTATTGGCATGCTTTCAGAAACAATCTCAGCTTTACCAGTGTTGAGCTTTGCAAATCTGTGCAATTGGGTGTTTCCATGGCTTTTAGAGGATCTATAGGTGCTTTTTTCCCTTCTTTTCTTTCACAACAATAATGCGTTACACATACAAGAATTCTTAAACCTTGATGCTGCATTAAGCTTCACACAGAAGCACAAACACACCTTAAGCCTCAGGCTCAACATCATTTACATGCTCAGATGTTATGAATCCAAACAGTACCCTGAGGCCATGATACAACTTAAAACACTTAAAACAGAAAATACTTGTAGCAGGAAAGTTTCAGGTAATTAGACCCTTAGTATTGGGACTATATGTATGTGGGGTTTTTCACCCCAAAATACTGCAACAAAAACTATACCCAGTGAAGTCTAGTTGGTCCTAGATAATGATAGTTAGAATTACTGTCAGTTAATTACTGATTAATTTCTATTTAGGTAAAGATATATCAAGAGTTTTTATAGATACACAGTGAGAGAGAAGGAAGCACATTTGAAGAGGGTCTTTTTACAGCCTCAGCAGCTCTTTGTCAGAATATCTTTCATTTCAGTGGATTCAGCAAGGCAGTGCTTGCTGCAAAGCAAATTGTGGAAGTTTAGTGATTCTGCCTCTTCCATTACAGCATCACCAATATGGAAGCTGAACTTTTGCAGTTCTAAAACCATTATTTTCCTAAGCTTTAAAACTAAATCTCAACATTTCATCATTTTGTGGCAGTTTCACTTTATCTTGCAGTGACAGATTCTGTAAACTATGGCAGATTCTCTATTTTAACTCCAAATCCTTTAAATGATGCTGATGTTCATTTACAGAAGCTAAAGCACTCTGATCCGACTCAGCAGGACTCAAGTGAGGTGTGTGTGTTTGACAGGATGAAGCGTCTTGCCCCTTACAGCATTGATCTATAAACACCACAACTAAACAAAACCCCCAAAATAAATCAATATCAGAAAGTCAGAATCTTGTGCACAAAAAGCCAACACTGATTTTTAGTGCAACATTGTCCCACAAAGTTCTGACAGTCTCGACTGTAAGAACCGGATTTGCACCTGTTTATTCCCTTTAATACACAAATTCCAACCCAAAATCCACTCCACGTGGCAGAGCTACACAGTATATTCAATAGGACTCTGCAGAGACCTCATGTATGACCAGAGTTGAAGGTCAGGGTACAGTAGTAACTGCAGTGAAAAATATTACAATTATTTTACAGAATTAAAGTAGAAAAGTGAATCCTTGTAAAGGAATTTAGCGGAGAACAACTGGTAATATTGCTTTCAAGCTACAGTCCCCAAGCCTACAATCTTACATACATGGGGAGAGATAACACACATTCATAAGACACTCCAGAGTAATAACCATCACAACTTGACTTCATAAAGGGTTTGAATAGGCATGAGTGAGACAAAAAAACATACGCACAACTCCTACACAAATGAGGAAAGATGCCCAAAACAATGCATGGAACTATCATGCAACCTGTTTTAATTGGCACATGTATTAAATGAAGGGATTATTTGCTTTCTAAGATTTTTTCAAAGGCTACCTTCAGGTTCTCATGGTTTTTTTAGCTTACTTAAAGATTACTTTAATGACATTTTGGATGAAATACTTTGTAGTGCAAAAAGATACAGAAACTATTATATCCCTCCCCAACCTTTCCTGTGATTTATTAAATTGGAGCAAAGATTTCATCCTGCTGCTGATTCAGCAAAGGATTAGGTACAGACATGGATAATGGAAACCCCTAAATCCATCAGATTGAACTTCAATAAATCCTAAGTATTAACTCTGTGCACCTCTCTAGCTAAAGTGGGAAGAAGAACTTCCCTATGAGTTACACCATGACTTTCCTCCTGTATTCTTTACATGCTCTTGCAATGCACCACACAAGAGACATTCTCAGTAGAAGAAAAGTGGCCTGGGCAGACTGCTGGTCTGAAATAGGGACTACTGAAGCAGGTATTACAGGAAATAACAAATTGTTTCCTGCCAGGTCCAAATACAAAAGGTCTGCCAGGGAACTGCATTTTTCTCCCTTAACATGCCACATCCCCCCCCCAGATAACACATCCAAGATCCGTTTCTTGAAGACATAGCATGAACTAAATATAGGTACTTCTTATTACGCAGGCACAGTAATAGTTTATCAGATTTATAGATTTGGCTGCATCTCCCACTACAGAAGCCAAAACTGTATGAGTGATGAACTACAGCGATACATGAAATTACAGACTACAGGGAACATGTTGATAAAGACGCCAAAGGAAGGTGCAATATGCAGGCATTCGAAACAGCCAAGGAACAGGAAGCTCTCTCTTTGCATGGGAAGTTCCTAAATGTATGAACTTCCTTTGGCTACTGATCTGTGAGTTGGGAGATTGAAGAGGGAGAGAAAGAGGAGAGAAAAGGGAATACTCTGAGCTCCTGTGCTGAATCTAGGGCTCAAACAGGCATCCGTAACATCTGAAGCAGGATTATCTCCTGGTACGCCTCAGCAGACCTCTGCTCCCTTTGCAGAGTTATTCCAGGTTACACACACTGAAACACATTCCTTTTGCTCCTCCACAGCACTGTGCAGTGATCTGTACCTGCTAACTCTTGATCTGCAAGGGAGGTTGCCTATATGACTTGGCCATTTATTCTTTCTTAGCCCCAGCTTCCATGCTTGCCAAAAACTGTGTGCACTAAGTCCAAGCTGAGAGGCAGAGGGTGTTTGCTCAACTCAAGCATAGCCTTGGTGCATTGGCACAGCCACTGCACTGTACTGGTTTTCCTCTATGGCTCAAGAAAGATGCAGCTTTTGTTAATATTAGCTACATACCTAGATATACCTGGCAGAAAACACATGACAAAACCCCACAATAAACCATAACCTGAGATCCTCCAAAGAGGAATTGTCTGAAAGAATTGCCTATGGCATTCATATATGCGGTAGAGGTCCTGTATGGACAACCACTGCCCAAGGCTACTTCTTTACAAGATAGTCGTTGGCAGTTATGATGAAAGCCATGCTACAGTACTTTCTAGGCTGACAGGACAGGGGGAAGGGAGTTACAAACTGCTCTATGGTGCAAGTAAATGCACACAAAGAACCCTGCAAGATTCAGAAGAACATGTTTATACCTTTAAGATCAAATCTACTCATTACTCCATGCCATCTGTATAACATGCCTTCCCTCTCACTGACTGACACTCTCAAAGACAGTTTCGATGGAAAACTGATGTTTTCCCCAGGTCCTGGGGCTGACACACCTTGCAGCCGGGGCAGGTATAACATGTACTCTGTGAAAAAGAAGGGTTCAGATTCTGCCTCAGCTGCAAGCACTTACCTGTTGTCCAGCTCCTAAGAAATGACAGCAGTTTCAAGCTGCCCTACCCACTTAAGGATCAAGATGCAGTGGTACCTAGCAAAGGGAAGACTTGGTGCAGAGAGCTCAAATGAGCTTACAAACATTAAAAAGGCACTATAGGGACATATATGCGACTATCTTGGAGATGTTGAACTATGCTTAAACAAAAAAATCCTCTGAAGTGATCCCAATTGTCCCAGCTCAACAGCAGCAATGGTTGCTCATCCAAGATGAGCTTGTGGCATCAATCTTGCTTTGCTTCTAAGCAATCAAGTGTCCCATTGACCAGGCACTCACTGCCTCCACATGCAAGGGCTAAAGAGCTCTGCACCCTGGGATCTTAGAATCATAATATGGGTTTGTGTTGGAAGGGACCTTAAAGCTCATCCAGTTCCACCCCCTGCCACGGGCAGGGACACCTTCCACTGGAGCAGCTTGCTCCAAGCCCCTGTGTCCAACCTGGCCTTGAACACTGCCAGGGATGGGGCAGCCACAGCTTCTCTGGGCACCCTGTGCCAGCGCCTCAGCACCCTCACAGGGAAGAGCTTCTGCCTTGTAACCAGCATTCCCCCTTGTCCTATCGCTACAGTCCCTGATGAAAAGTCCCTTTCTGGCATCCTTATCGGTCCCCTTCAGATACTGGAAGGCTGCTCTGAGGTCTCCACACAGCTTCTCTTCAGGTATGAGGGCAGACCTGTGGTACAGCCCCAGAGCTATGTGCTGGGGGTCCACTTGTGTTCTCTCAGGGCAGACAGCAGGCTGCAGTTCCAGAGTGATTAGTCTGCCACTTTTCAAGAACACAGAACACGTTTAGCATTAAACAGGAAGGATTATCCTCCTGTACACACTTTGCAGCCTCCGCAGCCAGCGCTGACTGCGGATACAGGTGTTTTGCTGGGAGCAGGCTTTGACTCTGGCACATCATTAGGAAAATGCTGCTGTGCTTTCCAGCTCATTTGGCCAGAGCAACGGGGGTAACTAATGCCTACAACTGCATCAGTTGAGTGAGAGACACAACAACTGTGGGCTCTTCTAAGGCTGTCTTTGCTTTCCAGATTTGAAAGGGTCCCTTGTTGATGCTGTGTGCCAAAGGCATACCTGGAGACCAAAAGCCTGCCTTTCCTCTGGGCTTCCAAGACTCTCAAACACCTTTCAAAGACAGATGAAAAATCCACCTAATAAATATGGAAAGAAACACTCTTACAAAGCTATCAAGAAGTACAAGAGTTGGAGAAAGTACTGGAGGGACCCAGGTAGAATTTCAACTTGCTTTTTTCATTTCTTTCCATAATAATAACCAAAATTTACACAATAGTAAAAGCCCTGCATGCAAATGCAAACATCACTATAATCCCTGTTAACAAAGCACACTGGAAATTAAAGCAAGCTTAACTAAGCAGTGTTTGTGAATATTAATGAGACTAAAAGCTAAATCCAAGCTTTAAAAATCTGAAGTGAAAAGAGGATTGTTTTCAGACTAATTTGTATTTCAACTGGATGCTTTGCATGCAAAATGCAAGGCAGAGAATGAACTTTGTTGCCCTGGAAAAGCATTAAAATTAGTATAACAAAGTAAGATCTTTGACAGCTCTAAGTATCTGGATATATCCAGCTTTAAGCTATGCTCAGATGTCACCGGACAGTAGCTCATTCCAAATCTCCTCATTACAGTTTATTGCAGAGATCAAAAGAATGCATATTTATTTTTCTTACTGTCACACCTGACAAGTAAAAGCAACGCGTTCATCACCCACAGAAGTTTAGGACAAAGGCGGAACAGCTTTCACACCTCGCACAGGCAGTTCCAGCTTGGTTTCGTGAATGTTAAGCATCTCTTCTACCAAACTGAATGCTTTGAAGCCCTACCAATGTCAGAGAGGAACGGAAAGCACGTCAGGTGGGGTTTATCTAAATGAGACACCCATATCATCTCTGCTCTCTTCACTCCTGGTGAAGAGAAACTGGTACTTCAATTCTGCATGTCAACTCATCCTCATACAGATGTCTAGGTGAGACGAATCATCCCCAAGAACCACCTATTCCTCTCCATTTGCTTCAAGGAGAGCTGAAGACTCACTCCAGTGCAGCTTCCTATACCACAGACATCTAAAAGTTAGTGAGATCAACCTCACACTTCATGTTTCATGGTTCAGAAGCACAACATACCCTATCCATCCACTGAAATTTGACCAAGGCATTAAAAGTACCAGCTCAATTCTTACAACAGCAATGTTCTTCCACGACCAGACTACCTCCACTTGACTGTCCTGAACTAACACAGCTCCATGAGCTTCAGTGCTTTTTGAGTTTGCTCTTTGGTTGGGTTTGGGAGTTCTGCTTTGGTTTGGTTTTTTTCTAACCCCCAACATTAATTCAGTTCATAGCTGTACCAGATTAAATGCTTCTCATTGAACTGAGCACTACCACCAGGTACCACCAGGCACACCAGGCAGGCTGCATCACCACACATTCTAACAAATCTATCTGCTCTATCCTCTATTTGAAACATACAGTCCATGAGGCAAAATCCATCTACTGTTTAATATTGATAAATGAAAAGCAGACAGAGAATAAGAATTGTACTAGTCTCTGAAAAAAAGTAACACCATTGGAAGATGGTGGTGTCTGATTCTACTTGCCAGACACCAACGCCAGGCATTCCTGGGGAATGCAGGGAGCATTCAGGTTGAGGCATGGTAACTCAGATTCTTCACCTATCCATGGAGGCACATGCAGAGTTCCAGGGGAAAAGATAAAAGCAGTCCCCAGGCAGCCTTGACTCTATTCTACCATCTCCTTACAAATGCACTCAAAGCCCAAAGGAAACAAATTCATTTTGTAGGGGCAGATAATCCATGCAGGGCTCTTCTGCTTTTACTTCATTCTGCATCAACAGAAGGCAGTATCCCTAACAGATGAACTACTGGTAAAAGACAAACCTTGGGCAAGTTCTCTTCTCCACACTCACCCAATTCCTCCTTTCCCTCTCATCATCCCCATCCTATCACTATCCCTTCCACACTGATTACAGGAATACACAGCTGCAGCCTGCATTATTCAGCTTAAACAAGAGAGCAGTGGTTACTGGAGTTCAAATGGTTCATTAACTTCTTGTGCTTGGACCCTGGAGATGCGAATCCTCTTTCTGGAGCAGAATCACATGAAAGAAGCAAAATATAAATAAAATGATAAAATAATAGATGATAAAAGTGAGCAAAACAGGACTTCCCCACACACACTTCTGTTAAAACCCTAGACCAAGGGGAATTCCCATCCTTCCCATGCAGAGAAGAACGTAAGGGAGCACTGCAATCTCCAGGCTTAAGACTGGAATTTACCTCTTGCATTCATGCACAAATAGGCTAATAGTTTGGATTCAAGTCAGAATCACAGATGTGTATATCCTAAAACACAACTGCTAACATGCTTGGCAGCCTGTGCAACATTGGTACGAATAAGGCTTCTCTGCCAACTGGTCTCCAGTGCAACCCAAATGTTCACAATAAACCAATGTTGCTCAAGTTCTGTATTCCTGTTCCATGGTAAAGGAGTGAGATTTAAGAGCAGCAGTTTGGCCAAAGCTTTATACCAAACTCCCCCCCCCCCCCCAGCATCCAGAGACATGATACCCAAGTGTGCTGAAAGCTACGTGTGCTCAACGCCAGCTCATTTATTTCAGTCCTGACAAAAGCAGTGACATTTGCCAAAGTTTCCATTTAATTCATCCTCAGCTGAAAAGCCCCATTCCCTAGAGGTAAATATTGCTGTCTAATGAGGAACAGTCATGCACAATTACACTCTAAGGCAGCAAACGGCTGAGGAGCTTGAAAAGCTGATTTGTTAGACTAATTGCTGGAGGTAAGAACTTGGGTAAGGATGGGCTCAAAAGGAAATCTCAGTGCTTCCAAGGGGATGCTACAGAAGGAGCCTTCGATCTTCCTCGAGATGAAAAAGATATAAAGTAAGGACTGGGTGAGAAAGCAACCTGAGCCATCACCTATGAATTTCTTCACAGGAGAAAGGAGTCTTATTTAAAATGTGCATTTTATAAGCTGCAGCAGGAGCTTGCCTCCAGCTCTGAGAGCCGATCCCCTTGACAGCAGCACACCTCTCCTCCTGACTAGCAAGCTCTCATCTGCATCTGAGGCTGTGGTCAGCCAAGTCCCAGTGCCAGCCACCTATAGACTGTAAGAAAGAAAATACCTATTAAGGAGAGGCTTTAAGTCTGGGGTTGTAGAGCTGCAGGTTTACAGCCACAGCAGCATCGTACCTGCCTCTCCTGCTCTACCAAGCCAGAGCAGCTTTCTCCTGCTGCTGCTGCCATGTGAGCACAGTTGCAGCTGTTAATGTACATCACCATTTCTCATAAGGGTCATCTAGCACAAAGCTAGGACGAAGCAGTAAAGCAGCCACACAGATTTGTGCCCTATAGCAAAGATAGTCTAGAAAATAACAGTAAATCACTGAAGCAGGATGTGCAGCATCTCTGCCCTGAAGAACAGCTCCCCTTCCCCAAGGTACTCCTCCCTTGCATCTCACCCCGTTCCTCCTCCACCTTCAAAGTACCCGTGCATGCCAACAAGGAACTTTCTGGCCCTTGAACTAAAACTCTCTGGGTTTCACTTTAATGTTGCAGAGCTTCTGAACTTTTTGCTTTGCACCTATTAGGAGATATTTCAGTTCAAGAGCACCTTTCAGGGGAAGGAAAAAAAAAAAAGACGGAGAGAAAGAGAACAAGAAACCCCCTCAGCAAACCCAGTAGCATAGACTGCTGTAATTGATCCAGGAGGGAGGTGAAACCATAATTAATCCATCTGGGAGACGGGAATGTCTCAAACACACTTTTTGGGGAAGGAGAGGGGGAGCACACCTGGTTAATTCATTTTACAAACAAGCAGAAGCTAATTGCTTCAGAGTGCCAGCAAAACCTGTCCAGGGATTGTATCCTCTTATCTAATGCCACCTGCAGCAGGACTGTGCTGCTCTGAATTACAGCCAAGATCAAAGAGCATCTGTGCACAGCATTACTGTATTTCCCCCTCCCCTCTCCTTGCTCCCTGAGAAAGGTTTGTATTTCTGATCACTCCGTCAACTCCTAATTGCAAGACATCCCCATTTCTCACCCTCCTCTCACACAGCACAGCGATGCAAAGCTCAATGTACCCATCATGCTTTACAGCAGCAGGAAAAGTGACAGTCTCAAAGTGGCAGGATACAGCTCCTCAGAAGGCAGCTGCTGCCAGGTAGTGTGTGTCAGTGTACAGGCCAGCATCTGCAATTCATACACTCACTGATTCCCACTTGCTACTGCTAATAAGGGGCAGGTTAGATGTAGAACAGCATTAATTAGTTATAAATTGAAATTAATTACCATAATAATGAAAGGATGCATGAATATGAAGTTTGTTTCTTTTGCAGTGGTATTTATGAAAGATAGATTAGTCAGGTAATTTGTATTAGCTTTTTACCGACACACTCAGGAGGAATTCAGAATACAGTACGAGGAAACAGCTACTTGGAGACACTAATTATTAGCCCATGTCATTCCAAGAGGATGGAAGCACCTCCAAGAATCAAATGTCATAAAGCAAAAAGTAGATAACACCACGTATCATGCCTGTTAGGCATGTGCTCCGCATTGCCTGCTTTGACCCTCTTTCATTGATTTAAAGTCCATCTGTGTTGTTGGGAGGTGAATTTGCAGGACAGCTGGCTGAGCGTGCTGCCTTCGGGCATCACCACTGATGGAGCAGCAGGATACAAGTTCCAGCTCACAGGACCCTGGGTGCAGCCCAGCTCACACTGAAATCTGTGCTGGAACACTGGTAGCCAGCGGTGACCACACTTCAGAAAGCCTCCTCTCTAATTGTGTCTCTATAGATGTCTATAGATCAGAGAAATAGCTCACAAAATCATCAGTCATAAAACCCAGTGGAGAGCACTGCACAGAAAGACATCCTATGCCTGTGGGGACAAACCGCATTACCCACATCTCCGGTTGGTTTAAGATAAAAGAAACTCTTTGGAAGCTGGGCAGTGGGAGGATTTTTTTAAGTTAGTTTAACAGTTCCAATCTCCATGACTGGCTGGAAAACAGCAGTTTTAACTGCAACATACTGAGCTCACCCATCACCCTCCACTTAACTGGGCTGTTGGTAACAACAAAACGTGCAGCACGTTTTTACACTGCATGGAAGTGGGTGGCAGCAGTGGCAGAAATGATGAGCCCATCATGTCAATCAGTGGCAAATAACACAGCAGAACCCTAATGACCCCCCTAGCAGTCCCTGCTGCTGTCTGAGCCTGACAGCACACCACTGCTGCAGCACTGTGCATCCCACACCTAAGCCAAAACCCAACACAGCAGCTATGTGCTGCCCACAGACAAGACACATGACAATGATTAATCTGGGAAGCTGAAGTTATGATAACAGAAATAAGACTTTGAAATAAAAACTCTTGAGATAAGGCCACTTTTGTGGGTAGATCAGACTCAATGTTGAGAAGTTAACATTGACTTAACACAGAGGAGAGGCCAGCAAGCACAGGAAAGAGACCATTACAGGTGCCTGAACTTGTACTCACATCTAAAACACTAAAAAACAACAACAACAAAAAAAGTATTTACTTTACACTGGGAATCCACTGAGACCAAGTCACAACCTCCTTCTATGATCTTTCACTAGATCCCATCCCTGGCAGTGTTCAAGGCCAGGTTGGACACAGGGGCTTGGAGCAAGCTGCTCCAGTGGAAGGTGTCCCTGCCCGTGGCAGGGGTTGGAACTGGATGAGCTTTAAGTTCCCTTCTAACGCAAACCAGGTTAGGATACTATTATGATTCTATGATCCCTTCAGCACAATAATGAAACATGCATGCCATGAGCCAGAAACCTTGGTACTGAGAAACAAAACAGTCGCTCAGGACACAGAAACAGGGTATGAGATCCGCAATACATTCTTTAAATATGCTTTAAATATGAAAGCTCTAGCCTTTGTTTGGTTCAGCTGGCAATTTACGGGCCAGCTAACCTCCATCTTAGAAACTCCACTTTATCTGGTGAGGGAACAAGCTTAGTGTTTTACAGTGGTAAAATGAATAGCTGCAAATGAGGACAAGGAGAGGGAAAAGAGGTTTTAATCTGTGCTGATCAGACCAGGGGAGATCACAGTATGATAGAATGGTTGTCCTGTCCCTACAGGCCCTTGTCCCAAGCCCCTCTCCAGGTTTCCTGCAGCCCCTTTAGGCACTGGAGCTGCTCTAAGGTCTCCCCTTCAGGAGCCTTCTCTTCTCCAGGCTGCCCCAGCCCAGCTCTCTCAGCCTGGCTCCAGAGCAGAGCTGCTCCAGCCCTCGCAGCATCTCCATGGCCTCCTCTGGACTCGCTCCAACAACTCCACATCCCTCTTGTGCTGCTGCCCCAGAGCTGGATCAGTACTGCGGGGGGGGGTATCCCCGGAGCGCAGCAAAGGGGGAGAATCCCTTCCTTGACCTGCTGCTCATGCTGCTTTTGCTGCACCTACATATTGCCTGAGAGGGACAAGTCAGTACTGGCATAAATAACATGCTGCGTAAAGCAAGCGTAAATTCCCACCAGTTCTGCAAAAGGCCTTTTAGTCCTGTAAGTGCAAGTTGTATGTACTTCATTCATTTCCTATCCCTGGTGGGTTTGTATTAAATTAAATTAAATGTTTATACAGTGCTTTGAAGATGTGAAGGAGTGAAAGTGGCAAATACTCTTACTAGATATCAAAGAGCCAGCTATAGCTTCTAGAGAGCAAGTGGATCCATCAGCTGAAAATATTGGTTGTATCTAACACTGTGACAAAGCAGAATGGTATAAATGTCATTTTTTTCTCCTCATAGTACATAGACAGGAAAGTACAGAACCATACTCAGGAAGAAGCAGATCACAGCAGGACTATTTTAGCAGAAGGATTACCTTGTTTGCTGGGAGGAGCACTCCCTTTCTCTGAAGAATCAAGTGTTGGACATAGCTAGAAATAAGACACTAAAGATGACAGATACTGCTATAACCCATTATGACAAACGCAGTGTCTTTGATTTAGGCTTATTTTACCAAAGCTAGACTCTGCTGCCACTGCTGTTCCTGACAGGTGATGTACAACTGAGACAATACCTGGAAAAGAGGAAGAAGAGGCTGCACTGAGAGCCAAAAGGCAGGATTTACAGAGTGATAGTTTCAATGTTTCTTTATTGCCCATATCAAATATGAATGATTTTCTTCAGCAGAAATGATGTCCTGAATTAATGATTCTTTGGATTTCAATGGAACACTTCACATTCTTTTGGAGGATTTTTTTCACTTCATCATGTTATCTGAGAATCTTGAAGATTTCCATTTTGCCAGCCTTCATCAGAAGCGTTGCTGTCTTCTCCTACTGTACTGGAGGTGGCAAGAGACCCGTTACTTTCCCAGTATCTCTCCTATAGCCACTAAACACCAAGTTAGAAAAAAAAAAAATACATCACAAAGCCATAGGCAGCAGATTAGCACTGCCACCACTAACTGAGCTAAAAATACACCAGCATGGAAATAATAAGGGGGGAGAAATCAGTGGAAAAGACATTGACATACCAGCAGCAAGGCAGCTCCAGCTGTTTGGGCACATCTGGCCAATAAAAATGACACTACCATCACCTCATTTATCCTAGTGAAGGACAGAAAACCAGAAGCTGGTTTTGCAGGAAGCAGCTGTCTGATGCCTGAGCAGGAAGCTAAAGATTTATATTCCTGCTGCCATTTGTGGATGTTTTCTCAGGTTAAATCTGGCATCTCAGAGCTGTGAACCTCTCTTTGCCTTTGCAAAAGACAATCCCAGCCTCCTGAGCTGCCAGGAACAGCAAGGGTTAATATCCCCTTCCTGAGATGTTGTGGATATGCTGTGAAATGCAAGAAAACAGTTACCTTGCACCTTGAATGAAAACAGCAATTGGGGAGCTTTATTCCCCCCCACACTAATTCTGAGCAGTTATTTTATTTACTAATTCCTCTTCAAATATCTCCACATATTTGGACAAAGGGGTTGGAGCGCTATAATCTGGTTAGATTGGTTGGATTTTGTGTCTTCATCCCAGCCCTCCCCCCACAACCTGCAAATGCTGCCTGGGGAATCTGTGCAGCTCTGTTAATAACAGCTCACAGAGGTTACCAAGATAATGCACCCAAATCTCTTAAGTAATGGCACAGCTCTCGGATACTCAGGTTTATTTAGACAGTGCTTTTAAAGGAGATAAAGATTTAAATTTTGATTATTCAAAATGTAATTTTAATCTTTTCATATAAATGTTAAGAAAAAAAATATCTGGGAGCTATCATGGGGAAGGGCAGAGAGGATAAAGCAGAAATGGTTTTGTGGGAACTTTCTCCTATCTCCCTGGAGTATGAGCTTTAGTAGCGCAACCATTCTGGTTACTGTTAGAGCATTTAAATAGCCTTTGATTCACACTATAAGCTGGCTCAAGCCTTTCATCTAGGTGTGATACCTATACTTTAATTTTGTTACATGCCAATTACCACAGATTGACTTAAATCTGTTTTCAGGTTTGACCACCAATTTGACAGAAATAATAGTTCAAAAAGCAGTTCTGTGTGACAGAAAATGAAGACGAGGAGCAAGGCAATAATCACCACGAATGAGCTGAAGAACACAGCAGCATTAAGTGTACTAGGTGATTGTACTGACCCATGGGCAAACTATGAGAGCAGCTCTGCAGACAGTGCATGGCTCTTTGAAGTGATAAGGGGTCTGGCATCTCTCAGAGGGTTTGGACAGCCTAGAGCAAATGGAAGAAGCAAACGTATGTGATAGAGATAGCGGAGTTTCATCTCAGCCCTGTGCCAGCAGCATGGGAAAAGGAATCAAAGACAAGCTAGCAGTGAGAGAAAGCCTGAGAGCCCATGAATTTGACAACAGGTAAGTGAAAATCCCTCATTTAGGCATAACAGCAAGAGAGGATGGAGACACTGTAAAGTTCTCCTAAGGGACTGCTGCAATAACAGCTTCAGGAAATAAAGACCATGGAGGCAAACAGTGCTCACTGATGTCCAGTGTAAGGACAAGACATAACGGGAACAGGATGAAACACAGTTAATCCCATTTAAGCATAAGAATAAATTTAGTCATAAAAATGATTGAACACTAAAACAGGTTGCCCAGAAAAGCTGTGGAATATCAATCCTTGGAGATATTTAAAACTAGACAAGGCCTGGAGCAATGTGCTCTAATTAACCCTGCTTTGAGACACCTCTGGAGACATCTAACCTCAACCATTCCATTATTCAGTACCATCTGGGAAGTACAGGAGAGGACCTCAGACCCCTCAGGAACCAGCTCCTCTCAACAAAATCTCTTAAAATCAGACGAAAGGACTCAAGATGCCTTTAAGATATAGGAGGCTCCAAATATGAACTGCTAGCTCTCTTTTACTATAACCCAAAGCTCCTCTCCATGTTTTGACACCCAATTCCTTCCCATCAGATACAGGAGTGTTATATCTACCTAACTTCGTTTTTTCCTTTAGCTCCATTTTTAGCATCACCTTTCAAATCCACAACCAATATCACATGTTAATGAAATAACCCTCCAGAGAATGAAAGCCACAATGCAAACATGGATGTCTTTATCAAACATAATTTTTGCTTAGGGAAAATTTCTCTCTGGAGAAGAGCCGTGGTTTAACGGATCCAAATTTAGCTCACTGGTGCCTCCTCACAACTCTAAAAGCTTCTAGGCAGTCTACATAAGCACATGGATTTTATAATGCCAATGTTGGTCAGTAAAATGGAAGTTGCAAGTAGATTATAAAGCAGGCATGCCCTGTGTATAAAACTGATCTTCATGTGAAGGTGGAGAGATGCCAGTGATGGAGTGGAGTGGGGAATTCAGCACATGACAGTGCTCTCATGGCAGCACAAAGTTGTATCAGGCTCTTCTCTTGCAGAGGGCAATTCAGAGCTCAGAAGTTGCTGCAAACAGCAGTGTCCAGCCTAGCCCCCTTCCAACTAGTCCATGAAAAAAGTCTACAGACTGAAAATTGCAACGAGAAGCCTCCTATGGTGCACTGCAGACATATTTCAATCTCACAACTCATCTGAGCTATATGTACAGCTTAGTTGAGGTTACAGCACTCATTCAGGCTCCGACCTCTTCCCCGAGACTGATGATTTCTGTTCACTGTTAAGACACAGCCACTTGTTTGCATTAGTTTCCTATACAAGGAAAAATGCCTTTCGCACTGCTTGAGCTGGCTTTTGTTTTACCTGCGGGAAAAGCAGCCACAAAAAGTCATCTGAAACCCCCTGGCCAGAGCTTTAATAGACTTTCACCTGCTGTGTAGCAGGCACTGAAGGCAAACCAAGCCACATACTTCCAAGAGGTTAAGAAAGCATAATGTACCCGCAACTGAAAACAGCTATCCATCTGTAGCAACAGGAACAAGAGAAAATTGAGGTGGAACACATACTTGGAAAAGCAAAGAACCCCTAAGATAGAGGTCAGCTCTGAACTGAGCCCAAGCCAGAGCAGCACTGCACTAAACAGGGGCATTTATTTTTAAATCAGAATATAGGAGTCAATAAATCATTTCCACATAGGCCGTGAGAGAGCTGTCAGATGAAGTGACTTTCAGAGGTTACCAGTCCAGCCTAGGAGCAAAACTGCAACTTTGAATTTAAGACAAAAGCTCATACCTCCCATTCGGAGATGCTGCACACAAAGCAGCTGCGGTGCAGGAACAGCAGTACCATGCTTCTAATTTACATTCTTTATGATCCATATCAGTCACTTTGGAGACATCAGGCTAACTGGTGTTTCTCTTGACCTCCTCATCCCAAATTTCATTACACCCAGTAAGCAACAGTATCACAAGATATGGGCAGAGCAGACAGCATCCCAGCATTCACCACATCTGTCATGGAATCTATTCATCCCTGCTGAATCCATCAAGTAGAAATCTGATAAATTCCTGCTAACTCAGGGGCTCTGAAGCAGCTCTGGCAGAGCAGCTTTCTCATGTGCCTGGTATTAACTGCGGAAAGTACCATGTTGCTACCACACGGTATTATATCAGCTGCTAAAGTGTCCAGACAGCAATCTCCTCACCCACTCTGACCTTCCTCTGTTACTTACTGCCCAAGTCAGCCCCCAAAATTGGAAACATGATTGTTTCTTAAAATCTATTATTGCATAATATTACTAAAAACATTATGAAAAAAAATAATTTCTATTTTTGACTTGGTGAATACCATTTTTTAGGTAACTAGAGAAAATTAAAAGTGAGAGAGTTTTAACAAGCCTAGTTCAGTTCCAGTCGGGTTGAAGCTGGCTTGAGTACTGCTGCAGACTTGCATGGAAGGAAGAAAAACTAAGGCCATGTCAAATACTTTCTGAATTCCACCCTAAACTGGCAAGCCTGAGGAAAACAAAATGAAATCGGGCTCTGCTCATTTGCTATGATAGGAGCAAACATCTGCAGAAAGATTAGTATATTAAGCATTCTTGGGAGTTAAGTCCTACTACTCACACTTTACAAATGGAGAAAGTAGAAGTAATTTGCCCAAAAGCCGTAAGACAGACAAGGACTCAACTGAGTACACAGCCTACAGCCTCTCCATCTGGTGCTCTTCTGTCTGCTAAACAGCAATACTCTTTCAGGCTTCAACCAGGGAAAGGATAATGCAATCTGGATATTTACTTCTTTTTCTGGTCTTGCTACATTTTCAGAGAGGAAATAGATCTATATTGGAAAACACATTGATTGCATGCTCCAAGTCCCAAATTAGATGAAGAATTTCTCATTTGAATAAACCAAAAACATTCTTATCTTAATTTAACATTTCTCCATAATGAAGAGAAGGATCAAAGACACTGCAGATTTTTGCCAGGCTCTAATAGAAGTTGAATTCAACTCACAATTTCTGAGTCAAGAAAAATTCAAATATGAAAATATTTCTCTGCCTCCCAAATCAGAGTAAGGAGTTGAATTTCTTTCAACCTCTAAACCAGGACTCGTCAAACACTGTTTTGATAGCTTTTTTAAGCAAAATGACACATTTTGATATTTCTCAAACACTTCTTTCAGTTCTCAACACTGCAAGTCAGGTTGATATGAAGTGCTGTTTTCCTACTGCAACAGAGCTCACATCTCACACGCTGGCAGGACCATCTCTTCATGGACACTTATCACAGAAGCCTGGAGAGCGTCACAGGAGATACAGATCGGAGGCTTGAGCTTTGAGCTGAGCACTCAGCAGCTTTGCAAGGTGTGGACAGAAAGGAGTTCATGGCAAAAGAAAGCCACAGACAATTTTTACCATTCAAAAGGAAAACACTAGAAGACAGCTCAGACACTTTGGTCCAGCTAACAGCACATTTCTACTGACCATGAAAAAAATACTTTGTTTTCCTTAAAGGGGTAAGGAGGCAGCTTCTTGCTTGTTTTCAAGACTCTAGGCTTAAAGCTGCCACAGAGACACTGACCTTGAAGATAATGCTCTTCCTGCAGCAAAAATAATTATGACTAATAATTCCCAAACAGTTTTTTCTGTAAAACTGGAAGTTAATGCATGTTTGAACTTCTCATTGCAGCTTCTCTTCCCCTCAATGCTCCTCTAAGGGCTGGGTACTGTTTGATGGGCCACAAGCACCCCCTGCAATTAGCTCCAATTATCATTAATCTCTCAATTGCCTTTTTTTGTCTTTTCTGAAGCAGCCAGCAAAAACATCCAAGTAAGCTGCAAATACAGGCGTGCAATGCCAGAACAGAGGAAATTCAGCAGGCACAGACATTCATGTAACATCTGGGAGAGCTGCTCTTATTCACTTTTCCTATTGCATTGGGAGAAAAGATCAAATTCATTTAAACACAGAAAGGAAGCTTCCAGAATGAACATACATATATTGCTGTCATTGAAGTTTTGGTATATACCACAACAGTATGTATAGCATGGGATTGAAAAAAGGCCATGCAGTATGCCAAGCCATGAACTACCGTTCAATCCTCTCTTTTTCCCAAAAGAGAGATCCAGAGGCAATTATTTTACCTTTCCTATTTCTTGTGGCAACCACATTCTTCCTCTTCCCCCACAATGGTCTGCTCATACTCTGAACATACCTTATCCTTGAAGGAAAGATCTGCTGGCAGGCACCACTCTCTAGCACACAATATTGGCGGCTATCATGTCACAACATCTAATTGTAGGAAGCTGGTTAGTACCACAGTTTGAAGTCAAGGAAACAAAAGCAAAATAGAAAGATCACCTTTTCATCTCTCCATTTGTTTAAGTAGGTGACACCCACGAGATTCAGATGCAATAATGTTTGTAAAGGGATGAGCATGAGGCTGGGAATTAATGTTTTAGGCTTTACTAAGAGGAAACAGCATGGGACAAAAGATGTGCCTATTGATCTCCACTTTGCAAAATGCACACTGCATTCATTCGGAGCAGCTTGGCAATTAACAGAGCAATTACATCCATCCACTAGAACCCAAACAAACAGACTGGCAGGATGTGCAATCTTTATATGGTCAACAAAACCCCTTTGATTTTAATGATTAGCTGTAAACAAGCGCCCAGTTACATGTACAGAAGGAAGAATGGAAGTAAAACAGACCAGTGGTGCTCAGAATCAAACTCTCATTTGCTCTCATGTCTGGATTCATACACATGTTACTTTATGTGCCAGAAGTTAAGAGCCATTGCCCAAAGCTGGAGGATACTTTGACAGTGTAACTACTTGAGATGCTTCCTACAAAGCAGCAGAGGGAATCAATCTTCAGGTCTTTACACTACAGCAACAAAAACATTGCAAACGATCCATGACTAATTCTTCTGAGTAAATGAAGCGAAAATTAAATCTATCCTGTTCTTATTTAACACCTACAGGTCAATCCATCCTTCAGCTGCCTTTTTGTCACAGGCTAGTCCCCTGCCACAGCGAGTGAGAGGCAGAGGATGCTCTCATACAGCTCCGGAAGCCAAGTGTCCACCTATGAACAGCCACACACAGTGGTGAGGATGGAGATCAATAGCTAGAGGCCCCTTGGGCTGTGTTCCCATTTCTTTCCAACCTAACACTTCAAGCTCCTCACATACTCATTTCTTCCTTAATTACTACAAGTAATTTTATTCATATACTTTGCAGCACCATTAACTACTACCTGAGGCTTAACGTTAAAAATGATGAGGCAACGTAGTCTTAATGGTATTAATTAATACTATCATGGCTTTAAAGTTTCTCAGATCTGGCCAACTGAGCATGTGAAGCTTTTGGTGAGTTTCACTGTTGTTAGTTCGTGGTTTGGTTGGGGGTTTGAGGGAAGGAATAGGGATTTTTTCGTTAGAATTGGGTTTTCTGAGGGGTGTTGGTGGGTTTTGTTCGTTTCTCCTTGCTTTATTTTTAAGTAATGCCCCTGCCAACAAACAGGAGCAGAAAGGTGGAGCCTGTAAAAGCAGAGAATGAAATGAAAAGCAAAATAACTTTCCCACCATTATGAAGTGTGGCAGTTTGTCTGAGCCACTCTCATGCCTTTGTGAAGACAATGCAGAGACATGAGAACCACTGGGAAGACAGAAATAAAGTCTATTCATTTGGGTTTCCTTTGTAGTTTTGGGATTTTGTTTTGGGTTTGTTGTTTTGTTGGTTTTTTTTTGTTTTAGTGTTGTTGGTTTTTTTTGGGGGGAGGGGAGGTTGGGAAGTTTTTGCTTGGTTTCGATTTTTCACCCTTTTGCATCCCTACTTTCTTGTGTTCTAAGCATGGAAACAATCAGAAAGCTCTCTCTTGAAATCACTTCGATGGCCAAAGGCCTATGACCACTAATGGGACTGCAATGGCAAAGGCTTCACGGGCTGCGTAAGTGGACATTGCTGCAGACAGAACACAGAGGCTGGGAGAGCAAAGCAGAGAGACTTTTTGTTCCTTCAGTGACACATTCAAAATTTAATCTGCACAGCCCATCCTGTCAGAACAGAAAGGCTGAAACTGTGTCCTCAGCAGAGGGTTTACCAGAATATGCACATTTATGACTTCCATGACTAAACCGGCAGAAAACCCGGCACAAAAAGTTCACTCCGGAGGTTTCTATTTCTGGATTTCCCCCTTTTTCTCTCAGATGGAGCAGGGTTTTCTACAAAAGGCGAGTTTGCTTTAATCCCAGCTCTCAGAACTCAAGAGCTGAGAAATACCTGAACTGCCCGTGTTGCTGGTGTGAGTTCCAGGGTACTGAGCAAACAGCTCCAGTTGCAGCTATAGGGATCTACAGCTGTTCAGCACCGCTGAAAATAATTCTTCTTGTAACAGGAACAAAGTGCAGCAGTCAAACTGCTCAATAGGTGCTATTAATTATACTGTGAGCTGAAGAACGATATATTTACTCTGCAGTGATACTGTAATGATCAGGGCAGTGCCCTGCTTTTGCCTGGTATGTACTGTGTGCAGTAGCTACTTTTCCTCTGCATATAGGTGTTTGATAGTATTATGTAAAACACAAGGTACTTGCTACCTATATTTAAAGAATTCACACTCCTGAAATCACCTTAAAACAACATTGAAAGTCACGTGAACACAGAAATGCAATGTCCTTATTATATGTCTTTAAACCAGGCTTTAGGAAAAAAGTCTGCTAGTGTTGGCAAATATTTTGAAACTGCCGCCCTGCTTTGCCAATTATTTTCTTCCCAGTAACTTCTCAATATAGTCAAGAGACTCAGAAGCCACAACCTGAGAGTCTCAAAACCTAGGTATTCAATAGCTGGACACAGGGAATCCCAGCCTGCTTTGTGTTGGAAAGGACTTTACAGCTCATCCAGTTCCAACCCCTGCCACGGGCAGGGACACCTTCCACTAGAGCAGCTTGCTCCAAGCCCCTGTTGTCCAACCTGGCCTTGAGCACTGCCAGGGATGGGGCAGCCACAGCTTCTCTGGGAAGCACCAGTTATCTTGGGAAACTCTTGTCTGCTCCCTACAGTACTGTGTGCACCCATGCATGGGGGGTAATACTGAGAACAACGCAGCTTTCTGCCAAGGCTACAGACATCAGGACAGACTAGTAAGTCATCCCAAAGTGAGAAAATACTCTGTGGCTCAGTCCTTGAAGCAAAGGGTTCAATCTTGCCATCTCACGTCCCAGGCAGCACAAGCCCAACTTGGAATTTGCCTTAAAAGAGCCATTTTCATACTTCCTTGTAAGAGATTAGCTTCTTGGCTTTATCATTCCTAGATACATATATATAAAAGCCTTACAGCTTTATGGGAAACACCCATCCCTGGGAATCAAAGAAGCTCTATACTTGGAGGAGAACAGTAACACAGCATTGTCTGCTATAGTAAACCTACTCGAACACATTCTTCCACTGGAGACCAAACGTTGTGTTTGACTGGATCTTGCATAGTTAAATCCCTTATCCTTCTCCATCTTCCATTTCCTAGGTATCCTAACCGTGAACAACACGAAGTTCTCCTCTATCACATGGATGTGTAAACTCTTACATTCATCTGCTTCAGCTATAGAGATCAGTAAAGATACTGCAAAGGTGATTTCTCATCTCTCTCAATTGTGATATAAATAGTAGATTGAAATAAAAAGATGAACAAAACAAATTAATACCGAGTAGCATCATACCTGAGGGTCAGCACTGGCTCTGTGCTCAAAATCAGCCCTTCAGTTTTGTCCTTTCAGTGCATGGGCATTGATTGCGATTTCTGACAAGAGGAAGACCTCCATCATGACTCAATACTAGGATCCATTGGTGCAGCTGCACTTAACTGCAGTGAAATTACCCTCAAAATGTTAAATAAAGCCCAAATTCACTATTTTCTGTTGCTTCTCTTAAACGTTCCACATTTGGATTTTCAGGCCAAAGGGTGCTGTAATATTTACGTCAAGCCTTCATTTTCACCTATGACTGACTTCTGCAGGGCCCAGCTTATAGTTTTCACTCTGAAGCAGACCTTGATCTTTCAGGAAAAATATCATAATTCTGCCTTAATAAAGGCTGAAAGAGGTTTCCATTGGGAATTTTTTGAACTAGGAAAGGAATATATTTTTCAGGAAAAATAAAAAAAGGAAAAGATGCAACTTTTTTTTTCTTCTTTACAACCACCAGCTTAATTTGAAACACAGAATAAATTAGGGCAAAAAAAAAACCTAGGGATGTTTAAGGCAAAAACTCTTTAGCAGCTTTGCATACTTGAGTATGAAGTGGAGGCGAATTAACTGATCATCTTCTGCACTAAACTTTTACAGAAGATAAATTATTTGACAGAATATTCTCTGGAGTGGTCTTTAAAAGAAAGAAATAAAAGGTAGAGTTTGCATTTTGCTTGATCAAAATTATTTCCTATTTAAATAATCACAATTATGCATCTCAACGCTACGTATTCTTTTTATGGTCATTCACAGAGTGTCTCTGCCATAGGCACTGTACAACACCTAGAAGGTCTAAAGAACTTAATAATGTGCTGTAAATGCTGGATAAAAGAATTTTTACTGTTTGCCATAGACAAAATTGGGTAAAAATCATAATAAACAGATGTAGCAGCCATTTATACTACAAAAGCTTTTCTAAATCTTCCTGTCTATTCTCATTTCTCTTGTTCTGCATGGGACAGGAGATATCCCTGGCTTAGAAAAAAGAAAAACTATTTATTTTACCCACTCTCCTAGAAATGACATACGTTAAAAATAAAAAAGCCATTCATGAAGTGAGCTAGTCCTCCTAATTCCCCGCTCCAGAATCATGATGATATTTTTTTGCAAGCTGCTGACACCAGCTTCTCAAGCCCCCAGGTTTCCTAGCACCACAGGGACAGCCAAGAAGCCACTTCAAGTAAAGCAACCATTTGCCCTCCCACTTTTGTCTTGTTAAACCTTCTTATAAAGCATTTCCACCTGAGACTTACAATACAGCTTATGGGAAAGCCTGCAACAGTCTCAGTCTGGGTTGGAAGGGATCTTAAAGCTCACCCAGTTCCAACCTACTGCCATGGGCAGGGACACCTTCCAGCAGCAGGTGGGACTCCAGACCAACACAGCAGTGAGGGTCATTCTTCACTGCAGCATTGGCTGCACCAGCCAGGTGGCTCCCACATGCTCCCATCAGGCCACCCCAAGATGGCCAACACCATCACTCCAAAAAAGGGAAGAAAACCACACTTTTTAAGGAGATATCATTAATATTACAGTCCTATCCCTCTCGTGACAGTACTGCTGGATTTAAACTAGAGAAGAAAGGGAAGTCTAAACATTTAAGCCCAAGACTCAACTGGAAAAGCTGTAATGCAGTCGCTGCTTTGTCACAGGCTGACCAGAGCTTATGCTCGCCTTTTGGAGATCTTCCCTGTTAAGTTTTCTTCAGAATGGCTTTGCTTTCCAGTAAGACACATTCAGACACACAAGTCCCTTTGATGTATCAGGATCCACTGAACATTAAAATCCAATTACAGTGGAGAAAACTCTTTATAAATTCCCCTAAGACTGGAAGATTTCTCTTATTCAGAAATATTTCATCCCATTTAAACCAACATTTCAACCAGGAGCTATCTCAATGTATCTGGGAAAAAGCCCAATCTCTACAATTCTCTCCAGTGAGTAGCTCTGCAGAACACCCCTTCCTCATCTCCTTTCCTCCTCCGATTTGGTGGATCCCACCAGGAATGAATCCTGCACACAGCTTGACAGACAGGTTAGGAAAAATATTACTTTCCAAAGTAGCCCAAGGGCAAAGCCATGCTGTCTCCAGGGACATGGAGGTCATCATGTGCTTCTCAATACGGCAATTCATAATGCTTTTCAGTTATTCTTTCACTCCTGCACTCTTCAGAGCTAGTCAGCTTTTTCTGTTATACATTTCCAATTTGCTACCTGATGGTAAATTGAATAGCTGATGTTAGATTTGCTTTGTCACAAGGTTACTATAGACCTTGACTGTTTCTTACTAAAGAAAATGACTTTATGTCATCCATTAGTGGTTGTTTATTATGGAGACTTCATACTGCCTCCAATAGGGATGCCTTTGATTTCGGAAAAAATCAAACCAGGCACTCGTAGTGTTCTGGGAAGGAGAGCAGTGATGAGGAAGCAGAGAAGAACATCATTAAGTTTCTTTGGCTATAAACTCAGCAGGGCCCAATCTCAGTATTATTATGGGCTGTGTCAATTTTAAAGTTCAAGTTTAAAAAGCATACAAGATTAACCATTCAGGGGCTCAACTCTCTGCTATGAATTCCTCTTTCTCAGAGTTTTAAAATGTGACTGGGTATAAAACCAGAGACTGCACAAGGCAGCTAAAAAAATACCACCTCCAGCTTCCCTGCTAGCTAATGCTTCTTGAACTTGCTAATAGAATGCACAATAGATGTACAACAGCATAACTGCTGATTCCTCTAACTGCCAAGCTTTCAGAGAAAATCTTTTGGACTTGTGTCCTCCCTGCAAACACCCCTCACTTTCAAAGCTTCTCTCCTTGTCTCTCCATAGTACATTCTGAACCTATTTTCCCTTTCTTATTTTAGTTGCACCTAGAAATGAACTGAAACAGTGAAAAAGTGATCCTACAGCTGGAGGTAGAGCAGCACCCCAAAGCCTAAACTACCCAGGGAGCAGGGGCACAGCACACACAGTCTGGTCCTTTGCAGAGAGAAGCACCATTTAAAGCATGAATTTTAACACTGTCACTGGTTTCACACTATTCAACACCCCGCTCACATTCAGCAGCCATGGTTATACAGAGAAGCCATGAAAACCTGGAAGGACTGGCAGGCACTCTATTAGTACACAAGGTAAACGCACGTTCCTGAAGTAGAAAATCTCCTTTGAGTAATTTAGCTGCTTTGCACTGATGATCACATAGATATGCTGCTGCACACATCGCATGCCAAAACAAGTACAATAGTCTTTCCTATAGGGAGAGTTATTTTGGAAGTTGTTTAGGGTTTGGAGTCTATACATGTATAAATAAAAGATTAACTCAAACTTTGAACAAGAGATTAAAAATATATTCTGCACCATTACCATAACATTCACAAATCTATAATGGGAAAACTAGATTATAATTACTTTATTATGTTTATAGTTTTGAATGAAACAGGATGTGTTAATACTTCATAACTTAAAAAGCAAGGTTATGAGGTTTCAAGACAAGAGAAAAAGAAAACAAATCCCTTCCAAATGGCCATAGGCTAATGCAATCATAGACTCACAAGGCTGGTTTGTGTTGGAAAGGACCTTAAAGCTCATCCAGTTCCAACCCCTGCCACGGGCAGGAACACCTTCCACGGGCAGGGACACCTTCCACTGGAGCAGCTTGCTCCAAGCCCCTGTGTCCAACCTGGCCTTGAACACTGCCAGGGATGGGGCAGCCACAGCTTCTCTGGGCACCCTGGGCCAGCGCCTCAGCACCCTCACAGGGAAGAGCTTCTACCTAATACCTAACCCAGCTCTACCCTCTGCAAAGTACACTTAAACCCTGCTAACATTAATGTTCCTTCTAATGAGAACAGGCACATATAGCTTTAAACATACAGCAGCATATGGAAACCTCACACCCAAGCCCAGGCAGAACATGAAGCACCTCCAGCTGCATGCATGAGGCTGAAAGGAGCCCCCCAGTATTTCCCACAGCCCCAAAGGGTTTCCCCACAGGAGGAGCTGGCACAGCCAGCAATCCTCCACTACAATCCCAGCATTCACAGGCAGGAGCTGGAACACAGCTCGACTGTACAGGCAGCGCAGTAAGGGAACACTAGGGCTCTCATGCCTGCTCACATCCCACTTCATACTGATGCAAGGCTTAGCTCCAAGCTAGGCAACTGAAGGCTACAGATCACAGCCCAGCAGTAATGCACTACAGCATCTGCACACTGCAATTGCTTGAGAGCACCTTTTGCTTTTAATTTCAGAGACTCGCAGACTGGTTTGGGTTGAAGGGACCTTAAAGCTCATCCAGTTCCAACACCCTGCCACAGGCAGCGACACCTTCCACTAGAGCAGCTTGCTCCAAGCCGCATCCAACCAGGCCCTGAGCACTGCCAGGTTAATTTCCCAATTTAAAGACATGGGATTTTAAGGTAATTAGATTTTCAATTTACTTCTTTTTCTTTTAAATATTCGATGTTCACTCATTTTATATCCTAAAACTTATTCTGCCTTTCCATAGGGGGTTTTGCTGTAAATGACCAAAGACAGAGATACACCTACACACAAATTGTCCAGGTCATGAATATTTATAGCTTCAAGGTTCATTTTCCCACACCCCCCCCCAATTACCCGCACCAAGTACTATGGCTTATGTCAGCACAAATAGAACATCTCCTGTATGACGCAGAACAATGCGGTCCCAGAAACCCAGGGCTGCTCTGAGTATAAGTTCTCAGGCCTCAACCCAACTACCACATATGGTAGAATAAACTGTGAAGCCAAAACTTAAAGTATAACAAAAAGCTGAAATTTAAAGATTAAACTGCTGCTGCAGAGATAAGCACATCAGAAGCCATGAGACCGGACTGATTTTGTTTGGGTTTCCTCCCCCCCCCCCAACATTCTCTGGTTGTATATTTACATTGCAGTGCCCAAAAGGCTGCAGTATCCTGCTCCCTGTACTAGGCAGCGTGCAAACACTGCTCTAGAGACCTTACAACATCAAAAAGTCTGTTTTATTGAAAAGAAATTGCAACAGTTGAAATCTCTTTTTTGGAAACCTTCAGGTTCAGGATGCCAAGTGTAATAACATCAGTTGACAATCCCACAAAAACACATGGTGAAGAGAGTAAAGATTGGAAAGTGAAAGAAGCGAAACAAAATAAACCCACTCAAAACCCTGTACCAAATACGATGACTTCTCCCACGCTAAAGCAACACTTCTGACATTTTCAACTGTGAAACCACAATGACATCCTCAGCCTACCCAAAACAGCCTGGACTGTTTCTTCTCTGCAATGGCTTTTCTTCCAGTATCACAATATGTGTTCTAGACAAACATCTGAGGTGGCCAAAAAGCACCCACTTGTTAATGTTAATTGGCTATCCAGCACATCACCCAGAGTTGTGGGACACTATTTCTTAATGACATTTCAGGGAGACAAAAAAGTGCTGATCGGTCTCTTCTCATGAGTTCCAGTAAGAGATTTATTCTTTCTGGGCAGCTCATGACAAACAAACTTAATCATTTTTATTCCATTAAAAGTAGACATAGCATTTCTATTCCAGGAGATCTATGTTCATTTTTGCTAATTGTGCAATAGCACAATGTTTTCTTAAGCCTTTTAGACAGTTGACTGATACAGGGCTGAGAAAACCAGGGGTTATCCAGTAACATTGACAGCAACAAAAAGAGAGCAGAGGGTTTTTTACCGCTGGTATTGTGGTTGCATCCAAAGCAGATCAAGGCTGATGAACATGAATTTAGAGGAAGGCAATCATTGAATACCAGACTGGTCTGGATTGGAAGGGATCTTAAGCTCATCCAGTTCCAACCCCCTGCCACAGGCAAGGGTACCTTCTACTAGACAACAACTAAACTGGTTTATGGACACTCAGGAGAGACTGCAAGGGCAGTGTGATAGTACTCCATCTACACTTACTTATTGATACAACTACAAACAAGCCAGGCTTGAGATCAACTTCAGCTGCTTACCCTCATCAGAAACATCACTGCTCATGATAGTTGCTGCAGATAACAATGTAAACTGGGAAAACTTAAGGAGAGATCTAGTGCCTTTTTAAAGGCATAGTATTCTCCTATTTTCATTCCTTGGCAAACAAGCAAGGCAGGAATTTGTTACCATTCCAGTCTCATATCCAGCTTTCACAGTTGTCCTGGACACCAGTTACACCGAGGACTGTGACATATTGACAAGGGCTAAATTTCACACAGGGACTTTGCTCCAGCCTGCTTGAGTCAATGCTATGCAAAAGTCACAATGATACAAAAAAGAGCTGCAACTTCATCAATAGAATCTATGTTGCAGTTATATCGTATGGAGAGATACCACAGCTTTGTCTGTTCAGGAGCATTCACAGTTGTGTGCTGTTCATCAGTAAAACGTTCCATTACCATAAAAGGCTGAAATAAGGAGTGCTCACAGTTGTCCTCGTAGGGCTAGAAGAAGCCCTTATGCTGAGGGTGCTTCATAGACAGAAATGACACACTCAGGAATTGGCTATCATCTGCTAGTTCTCAAACACAGAATTTAAAGTCAATTAAAACAAGGTCCTATCAACCACCTGCCATCACTCCAAACATCCCCAGGGGCCCATAACAGAACTGAATATGTTCAGAATATGAAGAACTGATGTTCAGGCCATTCATATAAAAAGTTAACACTTGGAAAGATCAATAGCATTTCCCATTAGTTGTCTCCACAGATTTATCATTTAGGTTTCTCCTTAGCAGCCTTGAGGGAAGATTGAGAGATGTGTGTGACTGCACAGGAACTAAGAAAAGTCTCCTAAAGGCATTTAGAACTATTATTACAATAATTCCTTTTCAACAGATGAATGAACTGATGACATTAGACATGAAGGGATTTTCTGCAGGCTGGTCCCTATACATTATGTTACAGCTGGATGGCTGACCTTCAGAGCTGTATGACCTGCCCAAAAGCCTTGAAATTTCCACACCAGAGCTGGTGGCACCTCACCAGCTGATGGCAATTCTCCATCTCTGACAAGAGCCAGGTCTGACCCCACAGAGCATTTCAGCTGTATGTCTGTCCCAACCCCATCCCAGAGTGCAAAGGCAGAATCTCCTCCTCAGGCTGAAGCTGTCACCTTCTAGTTCCTGGACCTCACTTTTCCCCTCAAAGCAATTCTCAGCCATACAAGGGTTTTCAGTTGCAGTTCATAGCATCAAAAAACGTGGCCATCCATTCACCACCAAGCAACACTTATACAGAGAAACAGGGAAGCAGCACTGGTAGAAAACCTCAGGCATGGTTTAAATAAGAATCATAAGTCAAAGCATTCAGCAGAGTTAGGTATTGGTTTACATTAAAGGAACCACTGACTTGAAACACAACACAAAGCTGCTGGAGAACAGGATGCTGCTAGAGCATTGCCCCATGCCCAAAGCTGGCTGCATCTTCTCTGCAGATCCCAGTGTGTGATTTGGGGTCTGTTTGACAAGGCAATGCTCACACACAGCTTACGCTCTACAGACTACAGCCGATAACATACCTTTCTTCATAACACCTTCTTTCACCACGCAATTCTGGGATCATTTTTCCCCTAGGGAGAAACATTCCAGAAAGTGCTCAACCTGTAGAGTATACTGCATGTACCCCCTACACTATACAGAGAAGTTTCTGACATACCCATTCATTTTGATTTTTCTTCCTAACACTGCCTTGAAAAATGATAAAAGGTTCTAAACTACCTCCGCTAAACACTATACACATGAAAACCTAACCTCTGCTGTTGTGAAGATGGGTGTCTCCTGTGGCTCTGAGATCCAAGGTTCTCATTACAGTCTAGCAAAGACTTTGAAAAACCTGTAATTGCTGCATAACCGAGGAGAACTTGTCTTGAGTATGAAGGCAGAGCCTGTTGTAGGAAATGGCGAAAAGGGCATTGAAACAGAAAAAGAACATTAACTTCACTAACAGCAGTTACCTGGAATCACTTGATGCTCAGAATGCTCAAAAAATATTCTGAAAACGTGAATTTCTTCAGCAAATGCAGAATTTCTTTGCTATGCAATCATTGTAGAATGGTTTGTGTGGAAGGGACTTTAAAGCCCATCCAGCTCCAACCCCTGCCACGGGCAGGGACACCTTCCACTGGAGCAGCTTGCTCCAAGCCCCTGTGTCCAACCTGGCCTTGAACACTGCCAGGGATGGGGCAGCCACAGCTTCTCTGGGCACCTTGTGCCAGTGCTTCAGCACCCTCACAGGGAACAGCTTCTACCTTATTTCTAACCTCTAAGTTTGAACCCATCACCCTTTGTCCTACCCCTCCAGTCCCTGATGAAGAGCCCCTTCAATGCAATGCAGTTGATGCGCGCAGGCTCACAGCCTGCATTTCTCTGTAAACACAGCAATCTCGGAATGGTGGCTCACAGGTACTCTGATCCACTGACAAAAGCAGAGCTGTGACAGCTCATCCCAGCAGCACTCGCAGGTCAGAGGGTGATGAGCATCAAATCCAGGCCCAGGGTTCAGAACAATTTATAGACCTAAATTAGTGTACCAAAGTTCAGTCTCTAAAAGTTAGAGAACCAAAATAGTCTGAAAAATGAGTAAGATATGTGCTATAGATTAGGATTAAGCTAACAGTGTAGATCTACATTAGTTTAATACAAACCAATATTAACCATCCTTTACAAAAAGGAGATGCAAAGCTACAGAAGTAAATAACAGGGATTGACTTCCATGAGGGTTATCTGTTTTTCTTTAGGCTTTGTTTTGAACAGCTAGCTTCCTTTAACATTCTTCAAGACAAAGCAGTGTTGTACAGTGTAAGGAAAGAACAAAGTGGTTCCTTTCATCTGCCTCTCTATCTTCTGAGTAAATATTGCATCATTGTTCTCCTTAGGAAGCATCTTTCATCTTTGTTTCAGGGACGTGGGTGAGCTGTAGTTAGGAGAACCCATCCACCTTTTACATCTGAGAAACAGATCTCAGAGGGCATCCTCTCTCCATAAAATAAAAGCAGGTACAAAGATTTCCCTGTCATCTTCACCCACCACACTGACATTGCTCACCAGAGGTCAGCTCTCTCAAGACTTTGGGCTGCTGAGGGGAGCAGGAACGGCTGCATGATAAACTTTATTTCTCCTGAGATAGTGTCAAAACAGCTCACAGGAAATCAAAGCGTGTGCGTGGCTGGGTACCATCTGTTACCCTTCCCAGAAAAAGGGTCATGGTATTTATACCTCTCCAGAGTATCCACATTAGCTGTAGGTAAAGGCTCTTTTCCTTATCTACGGCTCCACACAGAAATATAATGGCTGCAGAACAGATGGGGAAAAACAATACAAGGATATTATTAGGACAAAGCTATATTACATGGAACAGTTCTGTACAGAGTGAACTGTAGATGTGTACTGCAGCTTCTGGAAATGTAAAAATTATATAGAATAGATCTTCATAAGCATTCTTCATAGCAGAACAGCAGCATTTGCACTTAAAATGTTCCATGTGCAGTCTGGACTGAAAAGGAAAAGAGAATATGGTAAAATAGTAGTAGTTTTTGTGGCCTTTTTCGAGAGTTACTCCATCACTGTGCAACAGGGTCATGGAAAAGAAAAGTGAGCCTGTTCTGATGGTGATTCTCTTCTTGCATCAATCCATGGCTATACTTCTACAGCACCTACCTGCCCCTGACCTTTCATGCCAAATGCTTAAACTTGAAGCATCGTCAGCTCCTAGCTGATCATAGAAGAGAAACCCACATATTCTTCAATCTCTGTCACCAGACAAGTTAATCATGGATGCTCCTAAAAAGAGATGTTTGTTTTATCCAAGAGGTGATCTCCAGCATCCCCTCTGCCACAAAACTGCACTTTTCACTCGGTTTTCTGTTTAAAGGTCTGAACTGTTACAACAGTTTTGCAAGTCCTACAACAGTTTTACCAACTGTTGTAACCAACGCTGGTAGAAATCAAGTCCTCAGGAGCTAAAGCAACACCTCTACAACCAAGGTTTATTTCTCCACAGACAAGAAGCTTTTGACATATATCAATACTAAATCTTAATACTAAATCTATTAATACTAAATCTTAATACTAAAACTCTTAGTTGCTGTCAGTGTGGAACAGAAAAAGTACAGAAGACTACATTCAGAAACCTATAACACACTTTAAGACCAGTGTAAATTACATTTCTGTAAAATAAATCACCATATTAAATGTAGCGGCTCCACTTTTTTTGCTGTTAGCATATATGTTGCTGTAGTTAGGCGGTAGTTTTGATCCAAAGCCTTTTCTTTCTATTATAGCTAGGATAGTGGAAGTGTTGATATGAAGTCCATTGCCATTAAATATGCAGGATTTAATAACACAACCCACCAAGTACTGATTTTCACGCTTAATACTGACTTAACATATTGTGATATATACACACTGCAGACCACAAACAGCCAGCTCTTTGTAATGGCAGCATCCTAAGAAAAGTAGATAGAAGCATGCAAACTAGGTTTAGTCCACTTCCTCTTACCTGTGGCTATAGAATGACTGCAGAGCAGGCACAAAACACCTCAGAAGCAGAAGAGCTGGTATCAATATTCAGGAGGCTTGCCAGTGTCCTGATTTTTTATTAGTCTGCATTAACAGAGGAGCAATTTGGAGGAGATGAAAGGAAAGAATCACCCACAGCTACTTCTTGGTTGCTGTTACCTTACCTGGCTACTCACAGTAACGAGGTGCCTGAACACTCTCAAGTCCTGAGTGTGAGTTGAGACAACATGGCTTAATGAACTATCATGGGAGGGACATACAACAGCATCCTGAATTTGCTATTTCACCACTGCAGCTCAGCTGCCATACACTGAGTTACCGGTGTCAGACCTTGTACTAACTGCACCAGGTAAGACTTTTGGAGATCTTGTATAGGTCACAAGGAGTCACAGGGAAAGCAGAGATCCACCTGGTAGCCCTGCCCGTTCCCTCCCATTTTGAGCTCCCACTCCACATACACACACACAAAAAACATTTCATCACATAAGGATGAGTTATGCCATCCACACCTTAATTCTACTAATATATCACAATAACAAGGTACATCTTAGATACAGTTAACATCCACAACTGCATAAAGGGAACAGCTCTGCACTAGAGTCAACTTGGATGCTGAGACACTTGATAAGCCTAGGGAATTTCTTTTCTCTGTCTCATCAGCTCCCATTCTATAAACAGAAAGAAAAATTATATATATTCCCTAGTCCGAGACTGAGAAATCTTACAGCCCATCCTCACTAGTCACCAGCAGCTTTCAATTTATTCATGCAGCAAATTACTTAAACCCCCTCCCCCACCATATAAAAATGCATCTGTTTCTGATTTAAAACAAAGTTCCATTCCTATTTTTTCAAAAGCTTTTATCTTAAGGAAATGTGGAGGCTTCAAACTTGTGTAATTTGCAGTTCATTTGAACATTAATGGAAAGAAATGTTCTTCCACTTCAAACTATTTCCTCAGTCAATTAGACAAATCCTCTAAGTGGAGTTTGTGAAGCAGTTCGTGTCCAGGAACTTAATTAGTACTGAATTTCAGCACTTGCATCCACCTCAGCCAAACTAGCAACTAGGTAGGGGCCAAGCAATAGCAGCATCTATGGAAGAGCAGCCATGGTGACAGCAACAGGTCACTTCAGCCAAGGCAACAGCTGGGATAGATGGAGACTGTTAGAAGAGGTTGCAAGAAGCAGTCATCAATCACAAAGGAACAGTTAATTAAACATGGGTGAAAGACCCAGGAGAGGTTCTGACTGCCTATGGTCATTGAGAAAACTCCGACCACAAATTTTAAGAGTTATAGTTTTCCCCAGTGCCCTTGCTGAATTTCTCATTGACATTTGCAAACTATCCCTGCTACACTCCCCTGCAGTTTCAATTATACTGTCACTTGCACATTTGTTTGTCCTAGTTAGCTGCTCTGTTCTTAACCGTGGTTCATGGCACTCCTAATTAGGATTGCTAGCACAATACCTTTCAACAGCAGAAGGACCAACCCAGAGTGTGAAGCCGGGGGAACAAGCATGAAAGCAGAGCAGCTCCATACGGACAGAGCAAGAACCATATCTCAACTCTCTAGATAGCTGTGCTGCCATGGTAAAAGAAGTGCAGAAAATACAGAGCAATTTCTAACAATAATTAGGGTCTTTTGGGAAGAAAGGACTTTGAAAAATATTGATAGAGAAACTGAGCTAAGGAAATACAAGGAAGCAGCCCCTACAGCCATAACAATCTTTGAAGTCCTGGTGATAGCACGGGATTATAGCAGAAACTAAGTAAATTTCTTAATAAAAGGTTTGTCTAAAGCCAGCTTGCCTCTTCCTAGAGGGGCTCATCCCAGCTTCCTCACTAGCATCACTACAGCAAACAACAGTGCACATGTATTATCTCAGGACCACAGTCCAGGCTACAAGGTAATTCCCTCGGCTGTTCTTGTGTTCCGGTAAGGAATAGTCTGGTTATTGCTTGTTTGGGGTTTTGTATTTTTACCCTCCTGATTTCAGCATCCACAAAAAGACTTCTAAAAACCAGAGTCAATTGGAAAACCATCAACAATGAGGTGAGTAGAATCTCTGCTGCAGTAGTAAGACTTACTCATCAGCATGTCTAGCAGATGGATACACTATATTCCCTGATCTGGTATGTGGCAGCTTTCCATTTTTACAGAAAGAACAGGGTGCTCTCACTCTTTTTTTTGCAAATAAGGCATTACATATATAATGCAGAACACAGGAGGCCACGCTCATGCACCTGAAAAGCTGATATTTCCTACAGCCCCCATTCTGTCCCCAAGATAGTAACAGCCTAACAAAGGACATTTCCTCCTGACCTTCAAGTGAGTGCAACAGTCTTGAAAGCAAGTGATAATTACCTTAAATTAACAGAAATAATTTCTGTACATTTCATAAAAGGCAGATTTTATGCCAGATCCAGTGAAAGAGAAAATACTGGTTTTGAACAATGCTTTCATGTGCATTTGTCACCAGTGGAGACATCAAACTGCTTTTTATGGTCACACATGTAACAAGACCCACAGCAGATTAAGAGGAAACACTTGAGTAGGTTTATTCCACACTGCCCTTATCCTTGCACCTGATTTAACACACTCCAATGGATATCTTGTATCCTGGTATCACTGAAACTTCCAGACCCTGGTCTTCAGAGTCACCTCTATGACTGGATACTCTCTGGAAGAGGGAACACGTATATTACCTGATGGATAGACACCAACTGTGAGTTACATCTACATTGATTATGTAGCCCCCCATGACCACAGCACCTGGGCACACCAAGTCTTTAATATTTTGCCTAGATCCTTGGACATGAAAGAACTGTGGTTCTGATATTTCACCTGCACATAAATCAGAACCACAGCTCAGCTTTGTCAAGATAAGCACAGAGCAACTCAGCAGGCATTCTGACAGCTCCAAGAGACCTTGGTTATCCAAGATTAAGCAACAAGTCTGCTCTGGCAGGGGGATTGGACTAGATGATCTTTTGAGGTCCCTTCCAATCTCTAACATACTGTGATACTGTGATACTGTGAAGTCTGTGAAGAAAAGACAAGTGAACCCCCATCCACAGTTCAGCCTCACATCATTAAACAGTCCTTTCATACGCAGAGGCAGGATATGCACAACCTGAGGAAGAGCCCAAACGAAAAACACACAACAGAAGTGCCTGATCTTGCAAACCAATAAACTACTCCCTGCCCAGCGAGGTCTGTGTGATCTGCAGACTCTTCTCATGGTGCTGTACCAATTTATCTGGGGAAAACAAAGTCAACACTCAGCCCTGTCTATCCCTTCACCCACAGGTTTCCTCTGAGGGTCCTGCTCTTGCACAGCCTGGAGAGCAGCTTGGATGCGGGATGATGAGCAGTGATGAGCAGGAGCATCCAGCACATGTGATGTAGCCAAAGGGGAAGAACTTTTTGTTTCTCAGGGGTGACAGTATCAAGAGCCAAGGGAAAACATCAGTAAGAGATGTAACAACTGAAACAAACCCAAAAGCATCCACTAGAATTATTTTTTTTTGGTACGAGCTCATATTTCTGTTTTGTTTATTATCACAAAGAAATACAATATATTTTCTATCCCATAAAATACACATATAATTTTTTGTGATAATAAGACTCAGGAGAAGCATAAATATTCCCAAGGGTTTCAGCAGTTCAGAAGAACACTGTAAAACAGTTTGATAACTTGGAGATTACATTTCCCTCTATTCACCATACACACACACAGACACACATATAAAAGCCTGCCAAGGGGAACATTATTGATGCTTTATAACTACAAGCTAATAAACCTCATGAATTTCATTTATTTGAAGGCTGCAACAGAAGCAGAAAGATAAGTAGCATCCTTAAATTTGGGATCATTAATTTAATCCCCACCCCCAACACACCAGACAGCTTTCCATGTTAAATCTCATTAGGGTTATTTTACCAAGAGCAAGCAAAAACCAGTAAATGGCATTGGGGAAGGAACATTACAGGCCCGTTCAGCAGTGTCCCTCCTGAATTACCCATAACAAGTGGTGATCCGATGTTTCTGCTGGCAGAGCTTTTGTTTTGTTCCCAAGAATAATTAAAGGTTAAGATGGAGAGTGCAGTGGCCATTGTCCCAAGCACCTGAAACCAACAACCATGACCATGGATCCATCTGTCCTGAGCTGTTCTCCCACAAACACCAGAGCCTCCCTCCTGGAGGTCCTACTCAGCTCACGGGTCTCATCTCCCCCACTTCACCCACTGGAGAGGACCCAGCCCAGCAGCAACTTTTCCTGGTGATCTCTGATACACAAGACACGGGCATTTAGGGGAGAGGGTACAGAGCAAGAACAGAGCTGGCATAAGAGTCACAGCAAAGGTTTCTCCTCCCCTCCCCAAAGCAGCTGCAAAGCTGACACAAGAGGATTCACAGCAGCATGTCCAAGACATTGTTTAAAAAATATGAGATCATCAAACCTGCTATTATAGAGTAGTGTTTCTATGAGATGCTGTTATCAAACATGACCCACCGCTGCCACCCATGCCTTGCATCAGCTGGCTTATTTGTGGCATTTGGCACCATCATTCACATTTGCAAGAACATGGAAAGCATCTGCTGTGCCTGCTCTGAATTGCAATCAAGTCATTCCAATGTGGAAAGGAAAGGTAGAACAAATCCTTAAACTGTCAAATGCTGCAAATGGAGAAGAAATAGGATGCTGTGGAGTGGGAAGTGCCAAAAATCCATCAAACACAGGTTAGCTATCTTGTCAGTGGTGCTAAATAGGTATAAATGGACATGTTCAGTCAGGCAGACACAGCACTGTGAGGAGCTCAATGAGGAAGAAGGAGGAGGGAGGCAGCCCCCCTTCCAGATGGGATAAATCAGCATCTGTTTTGTTCTCAGCTTTGAATGCCTAAATGCATCTTAAAAAAAAGTCACCACAGAGGGAGAGGACTGTGAGAAAGGCAGAAGGAGTTGTTCAATCAGACAGCACACATTTTGGACAACACAGACAGCAAAAGTCTAGCAATCCTTCACAGCGTCACTTGTTTTGTCCTTGCACATTTTGAGCACAATATTTGAATGTTATAAAAGCAGCTTCTTAGTTATGCACATTCCTTATAAACCATCTCTGCTCATTAAGAGAGCAAAATATCATAAAGCCCTCGACTCCCATCATTTCTACTTTAAATTTACAGAGCAAAATCTCTATTCCATGAATCACCAACAGGAATAACAGCTGCCCTATCAGAAGCATCCCCATTCCGCATCTGCTGTCCCACATTCCAGAAGCAAAGCGCAAGGAGCCCTGCTCAGCTCAGCAGCTGACACCCAGCACACAAGTCCGTGTCCACCTAGAATACTCCCCCAAATCTGTGTCTGATTCTGCTGGAGACCAAATGCACTTGAGGCAGTT
This sequence comes from Psittacula echo, assembly GCF_963264785.1. NCBI lineage: Eukaryota > Metazoa > Chordata > Aves > Psittaciformes > Psittacidae > Psittacula > Psittacula echo. Next base: position 13,796,067 of record NC_137747.1, on the reverse strand, counting down.
GAAACACCACAAGGGAGACTCCTTTGTAGAAATTTAGTTGACAGCGCTATTCAACTTGGTATTTAAACACCTCCCTGACCCAACAAAAGCTAACCACAAGCACTGATCCAAAATCCCAGGGCACGGGAGAATTGACCACAAAAAATGATGAGGGTGCTGAGGTGCTGGCCCAGGGTGCCCAGAGAAGCTGTGGCTGCCCCATCCCTGGCAGTGTTCAAGGCCAGGTTGGACACAGGGGCTTGGAGCAAGCTGCTCCAGTGGAAGGTGTCCCTGCCCGTGGCAGGGGTTGGAACTGGATGAACTTTAATGTCCCTTCCAACCCAAACCACCCAGTGAGTCTATGACACCAGGATTTTTACATCTGATCAGTTGCCTGGATTCTGTTGCTCTTTACCTGTGGGTGCAGCTTTTGAATGACCTGTGTTCTCCCCCTCCCAGATACACCAAAAGAACACACAACAACACTTAATTTATTTCATAGAATCCCAGGTTGGGAGGGACATCAGGGGTCATCTGGCCCATCCTTTCTTGGCAAAAGCACAATCTAGACAAGATGGCCAGCACTGTGTCCACCTGAATCTTAAGTGTCCAGTGTTGGGGATCAATCTCTTCCCTGGGAAGATTATTCCAATGGCTGGAGTTGTTCTCATTGTGAATAATTTTCCTCTAGTGTCTAACCAGAAACAAGCTTAGCTAACAACTGGGAGAAATAAATTCAGTCTTTTGACAGAGCTTGCAGTGCATTACCTGACATGGACAAAAACATAATGGTTTCTTTTAATTCCTTAAAAAGCTTATTACTACTCAGGTAAATAAGAAAAGGGCCAACATTATACCCTTGAAATACACAAAATTGAGCCTTACTCTCAACATCAATTATTCAGTTGTTTAAGCTAGCACCTATTCAAATGTATTGCCTTGAGGCAAAACATCTCTTCCCCAGTACCATCATTCTCTTTGAAAACAGCATTCATCTTGTTTGCCCCTTTTGGAAAGGAAGTTTGATAAGAAGTTAGAACAGATCTGAAGTATTCATTTAACTCCCTCACTCTACACTGTTCCTCAGCCTGACCTTGCGGCTCAACCCTGGAAACAATAAAGGATTTATAAGTGGCTGCCAGCTGGATTCCAACCATGTGGTATTTGTGGTCACTTGCTCAGCTCTAATGGGAAGACATCCACAGATTTGGCTTTGACTGTGAGGTTTCGGTAACACAGGAATAGCCATTTATGGTTTTGAACTCACGTTTTTCTAATGCACATTTGATTGCCAACCTCAATCATTATTATCACTTATCACTAATTATTTTCCTTTACCTTTTTTAAGCTGAAAAAGAAAAAAATTGTGGGAAATGAAACATAGAGTGGGCACCACGATACAAACCCCACCAAAACTATGGACAAGTCAAACTGACATCCAACATCATCTGCACCTTCCTAAGGATCTGGACTTTCCTAAGGTCTTTCAACTGGTATAAACACTTCAGGACTAATCTTGTATTCTATAAGCAGAAGTTTGGGATCTCTGGATCTCTGAAAACTGATTTTAATACAAAATTAAATGCCCTAAAGTGAATAAATGTTGACATTTCCTGAAAAAGATCGGGAATTCAGAGCAGAAAAGGCTAACCTCTGAGGAAACCAGTGACCAAGCCCATCTCCTGGCTACATTCACTGGTATAAAATACAGCTGCTATCGAACATTCCTGAAACATAATGGAAGCGCCAGGTAAAAGGCTGAGACATCTCACAGCAGTGCTGGAGGGGAAAATACTGGAAGATTTATACCCATCTGGAGGTAAGTGGTGGGAAGCAGTCTACAGAAGGTGCAAATTTTATCTTTCCAGCTATCCATCACCCAAAAAGAAACTTGCTTTGGGCACAGCTATATTACAAGTTTGTTACTGACTGATCTTGAAAAACACTTCAAGAGAGTTTCATTTTCCAAAACCAAAGTAAATAAAAGCAGTGTTGTTATCTGCACATCAATGCAGAAGGCATTTTACATACACAGCTAGTGGTTTGTGTAGGTATTAAAAATGTAACAAAAATGACAGGAGCTTTAAAAATCAGAAGAATCAAACCAACTCTCAGTAGTTTTCTTCCATGGCCTTGTCAGAAATGCCAGATATTTCAATTTCCATTCATTTGCTTGCAGGATGATCAATGGTTTAGTTTACAATAAAGCAACACAACTCCTTCAGAGAACACCTGCATGGGTTAAGCTCCTATTATAATGAATAGGAGTTGCAATGCAGAAGTTGAGAAGCAGAAAAATGAGTCCCAATTTATCATTATCTTCACATTTCTCACAAGTCATAAAACCACAGAAGAAATGAAAAAACCTCAAACCAAGAAAATCCCAGTCCTACAGAAAATGCTAGATACTCTACATATAAGGAGAAGAGTCATTTGGGGTTTTACCAGGTTTTTAAACATAGCACCAAGGAAAGGACCTTGTTGGCTCCTAAATTAAGAGATGATCTGAATGATAACCTAGCTTTTTGACCAAGAGCTGCTTGGCCACAGACGGTTTCACACCTCCATGTCTATTTTTCACCACTCCTGACGATCACATACAATTAACTCTTATCTAAGTCAAAAGCCAGTTTGCTGCCTCTACTTCTTCCCTCCAGGTCTCAGCAAAGAGCATGAAACAAAGCACAGGCCACACCTCATCACCACCTTCTCTCTGAAAAGGGGGCTGATAGAGCAGGTGGGATCATTATTGCCTCCAAGACCACTCCATTGACACCCTTGACTTGGTTAAAGGTGGTGATGCTTGTGGTGGTCCTAGCTGGATGCCAGTCAACAAACCCAGAGAGCTTAACCTGTCAGCTCAGACACCTTATGGCACCAAGAGAGCAGTGAAGGAACAAGCAGACTCCAGGAAACAGCGGTTTTATGAAGATCTTAACCCCATTACATTAATAGAGAAAACACTAAGGCCTGCAACTGCATTGCCAATTCTTGCGTAAAGCCCAATTCCCCAGAGCAGTAGAAGTAATGTCCTAATATTTTATTCACAATAAGATAAAGATTGTAGCATCCTCCTTCCCCCACCTCACTCTTCAGGTCACTGCTGCTCCCCTCCCAGACTTGCCTGTTGGAAAAGCTGCTCCAAAAAGCAGCAAACACTTGACATGGCACAAAGTACATGAACAGTAATAAAGTTCTCCTATGAAGTGCAGCTACACAAAATCAGCCAAAGTATAGAAATGCCTATGACATTTAAGGCAAGCCCTTAAAAGACCATGAAAAGAACAGAAAATATCCACCATGTGAGCCCTTGTATTCACAAGAGAGTCTCTGCAATGGCTTAGTGGTCAAGAAAGATTTTTCTCTGACTAGTCAGAAATAAGTGGTAACAAATGGCTTCAGAATTGAATAGTTTTCGTGGACTTCTGTTAAATAAACAGTTTTCAGATCCAGTGACACGGGGTTTTTTTTGCCATGTTACAAGAACACAAACATTCTCATTTCATAGAATGGCTTGGGCTTTGAAGGGACCTTAAAACTCACCTAGTTCTAACTGCCATTTCAAGCTCTTTTAAATCCTGAAGCTTGGAATGTAACCTCTGAATTAAAACTAAAAGTTCATCTTCGGCTTATTTTAAAATATCTTGAAATAAAACCAAATGCTTCAAGGAAGCCCTGGTTTGATGCCTCAGAGAGCCTGTAAGTGATACTGACGCCCAGTCAGTGTCTCTTTTAAGCAGAAAGAGCTGCTTTAACCAAGTTCTCAGGTCCTGCAGTGCCACTGCCTGCAGCTCTTATCGGGGTCACATTTACTTTTGCAATCCCTAGATGCAACCCCTCAGCTCCTTCCTGTGCTAATTGGACCATCATACCTGAAGGTGCATCCTAGATCTTTGAACTATCGACTCCCTACCACTGGTGGGAAACAGCATGGTAATAGGTTAAAAAGTGACTGCATTAGATGGCAATTACAGACCTCTGGATTACAGTGTAACTTCCCTGGCTGTAAAGTAAGCAGTGATGAGTACTGCAGGGTGCTAAATAGAAAAGGCACACACCACTTACCCTGGTGAGTGAACTAAGAGCACATGATGGTGAAATCCCAATGTTAAAGAAAAAACTCTCAGTCCTGCTGTCATCTAAATTGATTATCTGCCTACAACAACACAGGCTTAATTACAAAACTCCTCCATTCAAAGCATTAATAACACTAGGTTTTAGCCAAGATCACTGATACAGTGACCATCACTTCAACTGTATGCTCCAAGTCAGCTTAGAAAACTCTGAGGAATAGAGTGCTCTGCCCTGGAAATAAATCCAGGTAGTCCAGAAACAGCTGAAAATCAGCTGTGTGCTTCAGGAGTTACTTCTGACCTGATTATTTCTGAATGAGCTCAGAGAGGTTTGGGGTATTTCCCCCTCACCTGTCTGCAGGTGATACTGGAAGTCCTTAACCATGTTTCTAACCCAGTGATTTTGATAATGGTTCTTAAAATATTAGTAACAGCAGCTGAGGGGTGGGATGCTCAGTGTCTGAACAGTTTTCAAGCAGAGATCTCAAACAACAAACCACTGATCATGGGAAACCTCCGAGGTCAGTGCACAGATGGGCCCATCTGCAAGGCATATGGCCATGGCACAGCAAGTCCTGAGAACTGGAAATGATGGAGCCAGTCAAAACTGCATGGTCAGGTGTTTATCAGTTTGTACAACTCCTTAACTGACACACAGTTTGCAGAGAGATTCTCGTGAAGCTTTATTTGATTCAGGAACAAAACTGCCTCGATATTTAAATTGCTCTCCTTGTTCTTACTCTAGAAGCAGCTGCTGCTGATGCTCAGCTTTCATCTGGAGTTTTAACACTCCCTAAAGACATCAGGTGAGGTTCCCCCAGCTTTTAGACTTGGTACAGTCTTTGGGTTTTAATCCAGGTCCAATCTCCTACCTCTTCTCAAAAGTCATAGTTGAAGAAACCATAAAGTTAATGAGCTTGCAATCATTCATTTCCAGTGATTGCTCAGAAAAGCAACCTGTTAACCAACTGGTTGCTCTTGCTGCATGACAGATCCTGCTCAGTACCAGCCAAGAGGGCTGGTACTGGCAAGGTAGCACAAACAGGAGCTCCTTCCCCTCAGAGGTATCACAAAACAATAGAAGTTTCTATAGACTTTTGACATGACAAAGTTTTACATCAGTTTTATTTTATAAGGGGGGAAAAAAGGGAGTGGAATAGAGGAGAGCACAAGGTGATTGTATCCTGACTTCAGCTGGGAAAGGGAGAGAAAGGGGAAGAAAAAGTTCTTTAGAAACAAGTATGTTTAATGAACAATATGAAGTGTTGACTACATTTCAAAGGGACTGGAAACCACTTTGGTAAGAGCAGCCAAGGAAGAAAATAGAGAGGAATGTGAAATAAAACAGATTTCTGGATTTATGCATACAGAAAAGTGACATTTCTGAAGTTCTTCCTCTGCAGGGCAAGATACCTGCCACATATTGTCACCCCTGCAAAGGGAGAAACAGAGAAAAAATGTAGCTCTAGAACACAGGAAGTTCAGAAATAGCCCTTGGGAGTTTAGGGGAGAGGGAGGAGAAATAAAGAAATTATGTGTTTTATTTTTATGTACTGAGTAAAAAGCAAAAATTATGACTTAGCCTAGAGGAGATGTCCAGTAGAGGGATTTTTATTGATGTGTTTTTAAAGGACAAATTAAATGACCTGAGCAACTACAGAGTTGTCAGCTTGGCATCAATCCCAGGTAAAATAACTGAATGGCTGATACAGAACTCAATTAATAAAGAATTAAACTAATAAAACTCATCTATAAAACCATATTGACTGAAATAACAGGCCTTGACAGATGAGCATCATCTCTTCCATAAACACTTATTAAATACCAGTAAGTTTAAGCATTGACAAAGATGCTTCAAGCTTTCGCAAGGCATTTCCCTTAGTGTGATCTGACATCCTGTTCAGTTAACCACTCTACTGCCAGAACACAGCACACACTGAGGGAGCAAGAGCTGGCTCCTGTACCTTCTCCAGATCTACTGCATGGTGAAGATGTTCTCTCAACCTCTGATACCAAGAACCAAGGCCAGCCTGGCTGTTTTCCAGGCCTCCTTCAGCATCACTGGCATGAAACATTTCCTCAGTACAGCTTACAGGCATAAATAAAAGCAGCTAAAAGACACAACAAAGATAGAGGTGAAGCTCCTTTTCCCCCCAATTTGTTGGTATGAAGCTAAATTGGCACACTTGAGGCATGAGAAATATATTGTCAACAACTTAATGGACTAGGAAAAGTCATAGAAGCAAGAGCCTGTTTTCACGTGAATGCAGGCAGAAGATGTAGGAGATAGAAAAGGAGGAAGCAAATAGAGAAAGTGAGCTGTTTCTGATGAAAAGATTGTGAAAGGTGAATACTTACCAAGGCAAGGAAAAAAGCCACAAACATTTTGGTATGTAGGAAGCATTTTTTGATATAGCATGCTTTTTCTTTTTCTTCTCCAACATGTTTAACTGAACTACACAATGCTTTCAGGCTTCTTGGATCTCCATCATTGCTCTGCAATGCCTCATGTTTCTCAAGCAGTGGTGGGAACCAACACAAGGCACATGGATGGATCTCAGGGGCTCGATCCCTTCAAGGACTTGGAAAGCAATTCTGTTCCCTTTCCATTTCCCCCACCAGCAGCCAACCTTTGCAACTTAATTATCAATCTTTTGTCCCACCAAAAGAAGACCAATATTCCCAATCTCACATCAAATCTGTGGTAAACTCCATGGCATCACTTATTTCCGAATGAATTTGCCTTATTAAAAAGTAATGAACTATTAATTAACTTTGCACTCATACTACAGTGTTTAATTCTCAATCCAATTAACAGCAATCTGTGAAGGATTCTAATGATTATTTTAAATTTGCTAAGAGAAACATCTCTGAGCCTTTCATGATAAGATATTTATAGGACGGCTTGGACTGGATCTTGCTCACATTCTAATTCAATAACATTTGTATAATACTTTAGCTTCTCTCTGCGACATTATCTTTGACAACATATCATTCAGATGGCAAAGCAAGGCTGAGTAACTATAACTGCTTATTTGGAAGTTGTTTTGAAGGGCCTATTTTTAGCTTTGCCAATGATACCCACACAGGTATAGAGGGTTTTCAAATCCTCAAGTACTGTTTCTGCTAAGTTTCACTGGGACCTCACATAGGTATTTGCTTCACAAAGGATGCTGAGGTGCTGGCACAGGGTGCCCAGAGAAGCTGTGGCTGCCCCATCCCTGGCAGTGTTCAAGGCCAGGTTGGATGGGGCTTAGAGAAACCTGCTCTAGTGGAAGATGTCCCTTCCCATGGCTGGGGATTGGAACTGAATGGTCCTTTCCAACCCAAACCATCCTATGATTCTACAATTCTATGATTATCAAAGTGTTATGAAGTGTCCTCTGCACAGAGGAGCCCACTCAGAAGCACAATATAGGTCTTACCTTCTTAAGTTATAAACATAATGACAGTGTTTTATCTTGTATGGCTTTTAAACCTAAATATGAGCTGGTTTTACAAGACAGACTGGACCAGAAAGACACTATTTCTATACAATTTTAGCATCTGGAGGTTCTTTCCCTCCCCTGTACACAGACATAACAGAACACACGCCTGTGTAGCACACACTTGTGCAGTCACTACCTAGACTCCTCTTGCATCATTTCTGACAGAGGATAAAGAACTTCTGAAATCTGCACTTAAAGGAGAGTCATTCTCTCCGCCACTGCAGAAAAGGCATCCGACACAACAAAGCTGCAGCTTTTGATTCTCATTAATATTATAAATTTTCCCAAAAGCAAGAAACAGAATAAAGAAACTTAATATTCAACATCACAACTGCCTGTGTGGTTCTTAATAATTGCTTGCCACTGCCTACCTAAAAGGAAAACTACCTGAAAACCTACAGATCAATAGTCAATTCTGAGCAATTGTGGTGTGCTGTATCATGGGTTCAAAATACCCGATTTCAATCGTGTTCAGAGCAGAAAATTTATAGAGGCAGTTAACAACTTATCTTTATTATAAGCTACAGGTTGGGCAGAGAAGAGATTCAGAGCAGCCCTGCAGAGAAGGACTTGAGGGTGTTGGTCGATGAGAAAATGAACATGAGCCGGCTGCAGTGTGCGCTCGCAGCCCAGAAAGCAACCGTATCCTGGGCTGCATCAAAAGGAGCGTGACCAGCAGGTCGAAGGAGGTGATCCTGCCCCTCTGCTCTGCTCTCGTGAGACCTCACTTGGAGCATTGTGTGCAGTTCTGGTGTCCTCAACATAAAAAGGACATGGAACTGTTAGAACAAGTCCAGAGGAGGCCACGAGGATGATCAGGGGCTGGAGCACCTCCTGTATGGAGACAGGCTGAGAAAGTTGGGGCTGTTCAGCCTGGAGAAGAGAAGGCTGCATGGAGACCTCAGAGCAGCTTCCAGTATCTGAAGGGGGCCTACAAGGATGCTGGGGATGGACTCTTCATCAGGGACTGTAGTGACAGGACAAGGGGTAACGGGTTCAAACTGAAACAGGGGAAGTTTAGATTGGATCTAAGGAAGAAATTCTTTACTGAGAGGGTGGTGAGGCACTGGAATGGGTTGCCCAGGGAGGTTGTGAATGCTCCATCCTTGGTAGTGTTCAAGGCCAGGTTGGATGAGGCCTTGGGTGACATGGTTTAGTGTGAGGTGTCCCTGCCCATGGCAGGGGGGTTGGAGCTGGATGATCTTAAGGTCCTTTCCAACCCTAACTATTCTATGATTTGTACATGTTAACCAACATCACACACAAACCCCATCTAGTTTACCTTAATACATACCACCCAAATCTGAAGTAGTATAACTTATGGCATGTTAAAACTGATACGCTTACCTAGAAATACGGCAATGGTTAAAGTTACAGTGGTCTGAGGATGTGAGGAAGAGGCACTGAAGTGCCATAAAACACAAGTTTGTGGTTTGGGTTTTTTATAATACAATTCTTTCAATACTAAGATACGGTCCGCATCAACATCTTTTTCTCTTCCAGATATAGGGGCTTGTTGCTGTTTACTACAGGCTTGCCATTTGGAGCTCACCTATTGCTGTGATCTTGTTGGATTTCCCCACTTCATGCACTGCTAACAGTGGAATCATACACAACATCTCCCCCCACCACAACACTGGTGCCCATTTAGGGACCTGAGGCTAGGAAAGGGTGCACCAAGGAGACCATAAACAGAATCAAGTCTAAGAACTAAATAAACCAAATGCTGGCATATCAATCAGTCAGTTCCAGTTAAAGTCAGTTTTTCTCTCTGTGTGGCTTTGTTGTCAAGCAGCAGGATACACCAGGAGAGAAAGCTGAATCTCCCTGGCCTTATATATTGAAGTAGTTCCCAAAGCCATTATCTGAATTTGCTTGCTAAGGCTTTTGAGATGTCCAAAGTAGCAAACCAAACCAGATGCTGCTTTTTTTGCTTTGCCATGATGCTCTAGCACTTCTGATTCTCACATGGAATCATGCAGGAACACTACACAACATGGAGCAAGGACTCTTCATCTTCCTGATTGATGATCATCACCTTTGGGTTTTATTTTCTCTCTCATACAGTTCATTCTGCATGGCTCTAGTGTTCATTTGCATGCTTCATAGCCTCCTGCTTCAGAGGGGATGCACGCTACTCTTTGATGATTTACTATCTGCCTTTGATTGAGGCTGAGGGCATTTTACATTATTTTATTATCTAACGTGTGTACACACAGCATGTTTTAACTGCTGCATCCATAACCCCATTTTACAAATCAATGCTGTGCCTCTCTCCAAATCAGAAGAGCTATCTGGAATTATTGATCTCTTCATATTTCTTTTTCTATTGATCATGGCATCTACAGCACAATCAAGTTTCCTTTGGCACAGGTTATGTTCACATTAAGCAATTTTCCATGTTCAGTGTAGCGAGAACTGCTATTAGCTTGCCCCAAAGTAAGAAAAGTTAAGCTTCCTGAATATTTTGTACCTAACCCTCAAGACACAAACATTCTCACACTCAAATCACTTGTAGTGTGACCTCTGCCTATTTAGATTGGAGAAACTACTGCAGTAGACAAGATTTTTCCAATCTCAGAGGACGGCCAGTGAGCTCTATCCCAAACATAATAGGCAAAGAACAGCTGGTTTGCAAAAATCAAGATCTGAAAGGCAATACATGAAGATGCTTTCTACTTCTTTGAAGCACAGAGAAAGCTTTAAGAACCATTTCCACATCTTACTTAACCAAAGACAATCGTAATTTGGAAACAGCCCCTGTTGAACCGCTAAACCACTAAAATATCAAGGAGTTAAACAACACACACAAGAACAGCCCCCCTTTAGCTGTTTCTTCCACAAAAATTACTTCTACAAACCATTTTTCTCAAATTCTGTTATTCAGAAGTTCTTTACTATGGAAGTAACACAGCAGTAACTGAATAGGTTCTTGGTGCATTAAAGATTTAATACTTGTCATGTAAGTGCATCTTTGCTCTTACACAACCTTTCTGCAAGAGGGGAAACAACTGTGCACTGTGATAAAGTCAAACTTGCACGTTAGTTCTCTGACTTCTGGCATAGATAATGCATTACTCTAGAAGCATATATTTTAAACACATTCTTTCTTCCTTGGTGGAATTCAGCTGTGCCTTGAATGCACAAAGATATTGGAAGTATGGTTCTTTATATGGATCCAGCACATGGCCCCTTCCAAAACTCTCAGCACAGTAGCGCAAGTTTTATAGAAGTTGATGGTATGCAGCTTCACAAGAGTGAGCAAGTGTTTCACGACCATGCACAAACAGTATGTCCAAAGCATTACAAGGGCACTGGATGTTCACTACTTAAACAGCACCCTTGCCACATGTTTAGTGTATCTGAGAAGATATAGATAACACTCACTGTGTGTGCATAGTATATATGATCAAAGCATCCTGCAACCCAGTTAAAGCTCATGATCTGAGCAGCCTGCAGAGCACCTGCAAACAGATTATGCCCAAATCACCTCAAGATCTACTACAGGCTGGAGCTTTAGATGAATTGAGAGGAAGAAATAGTTAAGTCCAAAAACCAGAGCATCGGAGAAAGCACTATACACAGAAAGATCTTTAAATGAACCATTTGATAAATGTTACTTTGAGTAAGATTTATATATTCAAGTTCACTCCTGCTGAAGTTAAGCAGGCTGATCTTATTAAGAGCTAAACTACTTTAAAACTGAGGTCAGGATCTAAATACAGCTATACATTGGAGCACACAGTCTCCAAAATAACAGCCCAATATAGGTTGAAGGGTGTTAGACTACAAAGTCTGCAACAGAAATCTTATCTCCCGTCCCCTGTTTTTAAGCCATTAATGTTGCCATATTACAGAATCTCAAATAATTCATTTACATGGATGTAACTCATTTATATAAGCACGAGGAAAGCCAGCAAAATAAACATCAAAAATGAAGGTTTTGGTACAGCACAGAAAAGGATTTTACCAGATTCAAGATACGGTCAAATTAAATATTTAATAATATTTTATAATAATTTTTTTATAAAAAAAAAAAATCCTGATAAAATACCCTAACTTATATTCGACTTTTTTATTCATCCCAAGAAAAGCTTTACAAAAATCGATGGTGTTATAACTCATACTGTACTAAATGCAGATGGGACGGAGTGAACCAGTTGCTAACACTGCAATGATTTAGAGCAAGAACTGAAAAAACAACACTTCCAACTGAAAGAACTAAACACAAATATGTAGAATACTGCTCTCTCTATAGCCCCCCCGCCCCTCTCCTTTCCTGGGAGAGTCACTAGAAGCAACACTACTTTTACAACAGATTTTGCTTGGTAGAAAACTGGGCATCGAAAGTTTGTGGTTCTGCAGCATCATTACAAATTAAATGATTACTGATGCATGAAACACAACGTGGCTGGATGAGGTGAACAAAGCAGTAAGATAAGGAAAACCTGTCCCAGCCGAGGCAGCTTGCACCTGGAGCTTTGTGAGAACTTGGGTTTTTCAGTGCACAACACTGCCAGTTACAAGAGCAGCAATCTGTTACCCTCAAAACAAAGGAAAACCCAAGATCCAATTTGCTCAGCTTCAGCTTTTCCACTTTCTAAGACAATTCAAAACCATCTCAGCAACAGCTTGAATTCACATGCTGAAAACCTGAGGATGCCATCTGCAGTCCTGCATTTACATTTAACATTAAATTGTGCCTCTGGCAAATTTCATACTCTGCCTACAAAGCTTCAGCCTCTTATTCCAGCAGCTCTTCCAATATCTGCATGTTACCTCCTGAGCTATAAGGACATCTGCTCTTGAACACTCTAAGGAAAAAATGCCATCAAAATTAAAGATACTTCACATCATAACATGAGATTGACAGCCTTGGTAGTGCTGGGATAAAGGCTGGACTTGATGATCCTAAAGGTCTTTTCTAACCTAAACAATTCTGCATCATAGAAAACACTAGCAGTACCAAGGGGTCCCTAAATACTACAGTTTTCTCTACAACTGCTTTTTTCCTGCAGTACAGAGCACGCATACGGAGTAACACAAATACCACCTTTGTTTTGAAGTCACACAGCCAGAGCTGCTCTCTTACTAACCCAGGAACTAACTGGATGCTGTTTGCTGCAGGGTCTGATAGGGAGCAAAGTGATCATTATTTTCAAGCACAGCATGGCTGGGGAATCCCAAACTGGTTTGGGTTGCAAGGGACCTTAAAGCTCATCCAGTTCCAACATCCGGCCACAGGCAGGGACAACTTCGACAGGCAATGCTGGGAATGTGGTACCTTCACTACCACTAAACCCACCCCAGTATGACAAATCATTCAACTCTATTTACTACTAATTGTGTCTACTGTTTATAAAGTAATTCTTTTAATTGTGGATTTATCTCAGCCTTGAGAATGCATAATTTACATGCACAACAGCTTATTAGAAATCTTCTCGCAAACAAGGACAACTACAAAGTCACTTTGTACCACTTTCAAAGTTGAACAGCTCTGAACCAGACAGAAATCCAGTTACTTGCAGCACAGCATCCTGTTACTCACTTCTGAGGCACTTTCCTCGTGCTATTACACAGTCCATACAGTGCAGGGGTAATTCTGTGTCAATATGGATCAGTCCATGAAATGTGTAACTGATTTTCCATAGTATAATCAAACAACTTAAGGCCTCAATAGGTAGTTTAACCACTCGAAAGAATACAAATGAGTAAAGGCACTCTGATGTTTGCAACCACTAATAGTTTAGAAGCTTTCAGGCCACACATGTTTAATCACAGAGAGTTGATTGGGATGATGGGTGACTGATTGTTTATTGACATGTGCACAGAGGGATGGAAACAGAATGGGATAATTGGTGCCTTGCCAGAGGAGCTGGCAATCATCACTGACCAGTTTTGATTTTTGGACATCAGCCCAAATATGATACTGTAGGTGTCAGATAAGCTTTGTGTTTGGCAAAAGTGAAGCTACATGCATAACTTCACATATATGATTAATCCTTTTAATACTGGGCCAAGCTACTCCCAAAACCTCACAGTTAGTCAGGGCCTTCATCTGCATATGTTACAGAGCAGTTACATGCACACATTATTATCCAAGCAGAAAAACAAGTTGGCATTTAAAAACCCCAGCAACAGTTAGATGCCTTTTAGGCACTTGGTATGAAGCAGTAATCACCACATTTCTCTCACAGCCCAATACTGAAACGAGGGAAGAGAAAATGTTTGCTTTTCTGAGAAGTGCAATATTCCAACAGATGGGAAGTATAACCAACCAAATGTTGACAGAGCATGAGGATTCGCAATCGGAGCAGCATAAGGTCTCTGTCCCTACTGGAACTTGAACCAAACACCTTCTCCTCCTAGAAGTACTCGGTCTGTCAGCAGAGCTGTTGGCAATAATCCTGTCAAAGTTCTGCAAACAGAGATGATATGCTCACAAGAGAGGAACACAAAAAGAAAGATGGCTCAAAAATTGCTGGGACTCATCTGTTTCAACAAAGCTGCAAGTAGGGAATGGTTGTGGGTCAGCTCTAGAAAGTCAGGGGCAGCTTTTCTACGTATTTTGATGGGCTTTGAAGCAGACCCTTGAGCACAGCTGCCCAGTTGATACCCAAACCTTCAAATGAATTCTAAGAATGCCTCAATGCCTCCACATGGCTGAAGTCACATCCAAAATTCAGCTGCTTCTGTTTTATATGACCAGCATCAATGATAGCTCCCATCATCAGAAATACAGATCTTTTTTCAATCTAAAAATTAATCTGCCACCTCTCCCCCCTCAGCCTTTTCTTTAGCATCCTTCTCCCTTTAGTGGAAATTACCATAACTGAAAAGACTCTTAAACCTCTATATGTAAATTACAATCTTTCCAAGGACTATTTTTTAGCACTGTAATTTACCTTTAATAATTAATAGCAAAGAAATTCAAGATAACTCACAGTGTTTACTTAGAGGATTGCTAATCAACTCTCCAGCTTGGTTAGAATTAAAAGAACTCTCTTCAAGACCTCCCCAGAAGCCTCTGTCCCCTCTTCTGCATTGGAGTATGTACATAAATGTATATTCACACACAAACCCTCTAGAATACTTGCAGTTGCAAAACAAAGACACAGAAAATCCTCCTTATGAGTCTAAATAAAGAGTCCAGACGGTCTCACTTACAAGCAGCTACATTAAGTTTTGAACTCACAAAGATGGAGGCAGAGGGGAGCAGGGAGAAGGGTATAAAATCAACCCCAAACACTTTCACACACAGTTTCTTGTTTTGAGATGGTAAAAGGCCTTACTTGCAGAAAGCCACATCTTTGTGGGAGCAGGGGGGTTATTCCCAGCTCTGCTCAGAAGGGGTCTCTAGTTTGTGAGGGAGAGGTTTTGTGGAGATGAATATCCTTTAATTAAAAGGCAGACCCCATGAGCATCATCTAAGTCAACCTCTGATTGGGGATAAAATTTACAACTTCATAGGATCCCAGCCTGGTTTGTGTTGGAAGGGACCTTAAAGCTCCTCCAGTTCCAACCCCTGCCACGGGCAGGGACACCTTCCACCAGAGCAGCTTGCTCCAAGCCCCTGTGTCCAACCTGGCCTTGAACACTGCCAGGGATGGGGCAGCCACAGCTTCTCTGGGCACCCTCTGCCAGCGCCTCAGCACCCTCACAGGGAAGAGCTTCTGCCTCAGATCTAATCCAAATCTACCTTCTTTCACCATAGTACTTTTCACCACAGTATTCATTTCACCACAGAAAACCTAGTATTTTTCACCACAGTAGAAAATACCCATGGCAGGGATGGGATACAGATGGAGAAGAGAAACATGGGAAAACTTAATTTCAAAGCTCATCAGGTTCCCAAAGCCAGCAGAGACTTCACAAAAGCACTTCACTGGCTGTCAGACCCAGAATACTTCTGCACATGCAAACAGACACCCCTTAGCAATTCTGACAAGCAACAGTGTGCCCATATCCACAGCTAAGCAAAGACGTTTTAAGAGATTTGGAGGAAGATACTGGAGAAAAAAGTAATCAGCTATATACATAAGGCTTTATCTGTGTGCAAAACAGCACTAGGAGAAAGGAATTTAGAAACTGACACAAGCTTCCTTGCTTTTAATACCTCCAAGTTAAAAAAAATCAATAGATTTTAATTGTTCAGTGCAAAGCAATGTTTTGTTCTGAATCCAAGGTAAACATTTGCATGCTCTCTGCTAAAGAAATCTCCTCAGCAAGAATTTATTGAGTATTGATCAAAAGGTTTCTCATCAGTAAAACAAACTCAATTTCAATCTCCGATATTAGAAAACTTGACAGTTTCCAATCTAAAAATTAAGCAACACTCCAAGAGCACAGTGACAACTGTCACAGGTATTTCCTGCCTTCCCACCCCCTCCAGAAAGTCTCTGGTTTATTGGGGTGGGTTGGCTCTGGCTGAACACCAGGTGCCCCCCAAAGCTGCTCCATCACCACCCTCCTCAGCTGGACAAGGAAGAGAAAATACAGCAAAAGGCTCATGGGTCATGATAAGGACAGGGAGATTCCTCACCAGTTACCATCATGGACAGAACAGCCTCAGCTTGGGGAAGTTAGTTTAATATGTTCTAATTAAATTGGAGCAAGGTAATAAGAAATAAAACCAATCTTAAGCACACCTTCCTCCCACCCCTCCTTTCTTCTGGGCTTTTCTCCCAAGTTCTCTACCTCTTTCCCCTGAGCAGTGCAGGGGGAACAGGGACTGAGGGTTGTGGTCAGTTCATCACACTCTGTCACTCCTTCCTCCTCAAGGGAGGACTATTCAGACTCTTGAGCAGCTCCAGTGTGGGGTCCCTCCCATGGCAGACAGTCCTCAATGGTCTTCTCCAAGATGAGTCCTTCCCACTGGCTGCAGTTCTTCATGAACATTCCCACCTTGTCCTGCCACTGCATACCCTTGTCAAAAGCCCCTCTTTCTAAGAAGGATGTACTTATTTAACAGTCAATTTTAAAATACATGTAGTTGAAAATTCAGTGGTGGGAAATTACAATAGTGACATTAAACACAGCCATGCACCTGTGATTCCCCATTAAAATGATAGAAAAAGCATCTTAAGGGTTTTGCAACTAGAAACCTGAAACACCAACTTAAGAGAAGACAAACTTTTGTAATTACCTGGTACCACAGCTCCTTTTCAGTGTTTAGCTTTCGAGAATACTATACTAATGAGATTTCAACACCTCACTGGGCAGAGGTATTGGAGGTTGTATTTGACACATCTGCACTGCTGGTGTCCCAGGCAGAGCTTTGGCTCTTACACCCCCACCATTCTCCAGGAGCTGATGACTCTGAGCAAGAGACAGCATCCATCTGACAGAGCAGCTAAGAGGATCTCTGCAAACAGACCTGCAATCCTGACAAGGATCCATCATCAGGAATGCCCCACCTGTGGAAGTGTTCAGGGTTGGATGGGGCTTGGAGCAATGGGGTCTAGAGGAAGGTGTCCCTGCCCATGGCAGCTGGTTGGAACTAGATTAGCTTCAAGGTCCCTTCCAACTATAACCATTGCATGATTTGAGAAGATTCATGTCTGTTAAAGACACTACTGAGGCCAGCTCTGGTCTGGTGGTGGCTGTTACCTTGTGAGCATTCAGATACTAACCAAATCCTCTCTAAAGCCAGAGAGGAGCCTCTACAACCTTGACAATCAGCTGATTCAAAGAATAATAACAAAACTCATCACATTATTGACTTTGTGCTACAGGTACAAGGCTACAAAAACACCTATGTCTTTCCTCACTAAAGCAGCAGCAGCAGCTTAGAACAGAGGCTTGGACTGCCCTGAGGAGCTTTCTCTTTCCCTGTTTAATGCATGCATTTAAAACACTATTAAATGTGTTTCCAAGACTACTTGCAGTGCTTGCAGTTTACAGACTACAGCAAGCAGGTAGTCAAAGTTATATTTTGCAAATCATTAAATTTAATGAGATTGGTCCAAGCAGGCAGAGCAGCAAATACTATCAATCCTGTAATGGGAACTAGAAATACCAGTGCAGCCAGGAATGAACATACAGGAGTCAACAACCATAGGCCAGACTAAGCAGAGATGGACTTAGGCAAACAAGGCAGGAATCTACTTCCACAGATTTGTCACTAGTCAAGATAAAATCCATCACTGAAAAAGCCCTCCCTTTTTTTCCCTACAGACTGCTATGCTATTTTAAGATATGAATAAATGCAAAAATAAGTTTGAGATACAGTACTGGCAGAAGAAGGATTCTGGAGGTATCAAATATGCAACACTACACTTTGTAGTACCACTCCCGAAACAAGAGTTTAATGAGTAAGTTAAAGTAAGTTAAACCACGAACAGCCCCAACTCATTCAACACACCTTAAGAGAGAACAAATTGACTTTGTTTTGTCAATTTACAGAATTCAAACATACTCTAAGTTCGGTTCTATCAAGCTAAGCCACCACGACAGCAAGGATACCTCCTACCTTTAAGGAGGTCCAAGTACTAGAAGGCTTTTCAGGACTTCTAGAGCCAAATACCTTGCTCAAGATGCCTTAAATAAAACTGTCTCAGCTTCTAGCAAGACATTCTGATAAATCAGTATTTTACCAACAAATGTCTCTCCCTTCTTGTATATTGCCTCAAAATAGAATTAGTATGATTTGCTTTAAATGAAAATATAACAGCTACTGACACACTGATTATTACCTTTCTGTGTCTAGTGGACAGCGCTGAGACAGTAAATCAGGATGAGCTAACATAATACACCAATTTATTCAGCAAAAGCAAATATTTGATGAAGCACACACTGAAATTGAATCAAACAAGAACCACCTGGGAAATCCTGCCCTATGTCTCAGCTGTCTCCAAATGAAATCCCAATCTATTTAGGTTTGTGTGTCTGTGAAGATAGACAAAAATGTGTATATCAAAACAGCTATTGCATTAGGGTTACACTAATAAGTGCAGAGTTAAAACATGCGCATGCGCACAAATACACAAGTAGTACAGAACAGACATGGATGTACTGATGCAAATCTAGCCTTAAGGGATTGGAGCACCCAACATACAAGGAGAGGCAGGGAAAGCCTCAGGAAGGGTCATGGTGATCTTACCAGTGTCCATAAACACCTGATGAGAAGGAGAAAAGAAGATTGAGCCAGACCCTGCTCAGTGGCATCCAGTGAAATGGCAGGAGGGAAAGCGGATGAATTAAAATACAAGAATCTCCGTTTAAACATTGAAATAAAAAGCTTTTCTACTGTGAAGGTGGTCAAACACTGGAAAAGGTTGCACAGAAAGGCATCTTTACACAAATTCCATCTTTTCCATCTTCACACAGATTCAAAACCCACCTGGGCTCTGATCTGAGCAACCTGCTGGAGGCATTGAGCAGAGGCTTGGACTAAACCATCTCCAGAGGTCCCATCTCAACCATTCTGAAATTCAATTCCAATATCAATACCATTTAACTTAACAGCTACCTGTCTCTTTACCTAGACTCGAGCAACCACAGACCAAGAAGGTGAAAAGTAGCATTTTAGGCCATTATAAGTCAGAGACATTGTCACTGTTTGCTTTATAGGTGCCCCCAATACACAAAATAAATGCATTTAACTTTCTCTACTACAATACAGACATAAATCAGACACAAATATAAAAGATAGTTGCATCTTAAAATCAATTCTTAACAACAGCTCAAATGAAAAAACAAATCCCTTTCACTTCCCAGCATTTGTGTATTTACTATTACACCATCTTTCTTTAAAAGAATACTTGCCTGCTGTGGGAAAATCAATGTCTGCCCTGCCACAGCACATCCATCACCTGCCACAGAGCAACGCCTGAAACAGCGAGCTCCTGAATCCATTTGTGATAGAGACCTCCCCAGGCATCATCCACTTTGCTAAAGCAACGCACTCCACTGCTCATTCAGGCACCAGTCCGATATGCAGGCCTGTTTACAACACAAGCCTGAGCAGCTGCAAGGAGAAAAGGAGGATGAGCAGACACGTGGGCATGCACTTGGGGCAGGGGCTCACTTACAGGAGTTCCCTTTTGCCTGAGGAAGGGCAAAACTCGATCTGGGTGAGAAACATCATCCATATCATGCAGAAACCCCTTCGATTTCTTTTGTTAGAAAGGTTGTGCACAATCCCTAACCTAAAGGAGCTCCCCAAAGATAATTACAACCACTGTCTCCCAAATCCCTGTGATAAATAATGGTTTATATTGCCTCTTTTGCACACGTCTCTACAATGAAAGCACTGTTTCATGTCTAACTCTGACATCTACACCTTGGCTACAGAAGGCAACAAGGGCAGATGAGCTTAAAGATACAAAACTGCCACAATCTAGAACAAATTCTGGAAGACACAAGCCTCAGAATAAGAGTTCTGACAGTGGTGGAACCACCAGTTCTCATTTTGACCGGTTAGTAGAGACCTGGTATCTCTTCCTGCATGGAAGAGCTGTGCACTACTTACTGTTCCTAAGAAACTTTTGGAAGGCAAAAAGTAAGTAGCTCTATTGATTTCATTCAATGCATGTTCATGGATGACAGTCAAGATCTTATCAAGCCTTCTAGAGAAGCTATCATTTGATAATACCAGGAGTTAGAGGAAGCCAGCCTGAAAACACACTGCACTCATATTGCCTTTCGTCAGGAGATCTGGAAGGATTTCACAAGTGTTAATGAAGCTTCCCTAGACCCCTACAAGATAGAAAAGAAACATATACACCGTTTACAATACACTTAATAGAGACATGGAAAAAATAACTTGCCAAGGGTTATAAAATCAGATAGGGACAGAGCTTGGAACAGAAGACCTGAGCCTCCAAATCCCAAATGCCTAATCTAAATACATTAAAAAATGTTCATCTATTTCCTACAATTGAGAGTATCTCACAATACAGAAATTCCTGTGAGTATAAGAAGTATTATGAAGGAAACATGCTTCTCACACAATTTGCATGATTTCAGTACAACATTCCATAGGCTGGTTTGTCATCAAGGAAAGCTCAAGTTAGCTAAAAAGGGCACGGTTTCATTTTCACCTGAGAGATTGCAAAATGCAAGCACAGTGAGTCAGAGTAATTTGGTTCTCTGGGAAAACCAGGAGCAGAGAGAATGCAGAGGGCTGCAATACACTTCCAGAAGCATTAATTAACAGTGAAGCATCATAAAGTACTAGGCGAAAGGAAGACTTTGACTCATGTTCATCTTGGAATACATTTTCTTTAAGTCATTTCCCTTGTGTAATTATACATATATTACAGATAATGTTCTTGCTCTCAATTTGCCTTGCTATAAAATGGCAATGTAAACATTTTCCTTCTCCTTAAGATCTTTGGAATCAAATTTTGATCTGAAGAAAGGTATCCTGGGGAACAACATTCAATGCAACAAATAATTCATCTCTATTTACTTTCTTGTTAAAACATTTAAGTGGAAGGAAGGGAGCAGAAATAGTCAAGGTCAAGTCCTACATAAATGTTAGCTTGAATATGTGATTCCCACTTCCATTACCTTGTGCTATTTCATTACTGTGTCCTATGGACATGTACAATCAATAAACCATAGTTTGAGTTTCCTGGCTTCTGTTTTGTCCCAAGTTCCCATAAAAGAAAAGCGGTAAGTGCATTCTATTTCTGACCAACTAACTAAGGCACCTTCTGATACAGGCAGATATCCTGAAGAGCGACATCCTTTCCTTCCCAAGTAAACTAAATGCCAATGAAACCTAAGTCCATGAAGTTAAAAACAAACTCATTAATCCCACCATGCTTCTCTCAAATTTTTGTGACCTTCCACAAGCTGCTTCTATGACACAGAATTGTTTAGGTTAGAAAAGACCTTTAAGATCATCAAGTCCAACATTTATCCCAGCACTACCAAGGCCACCACTAACCCATGTCCCCAGGTGCCACAACTACATCTATGTCTTTTAAATCCCTCTAGAGACAGTGACTGCAGCCCTGCCCTGGGCAGCCTGTTCCAATGCCTGAGCACCCTCTGGGGCAGGAATTGTTCCTCAGCTCCATCTAAACCTGCCCTGGTGCAGCTTGAGGCCGGTTCCTCTTGTCCCATCCCTTGTTCCTTGGGAGCAGAGCCCAGCCCCTCCTGGCTCCATCCTCCTCTCAGGCAGTTGTAGGGAGCGATCAGGTCCCCCCTGAGCCTTCTCTTCTCCAGACTGAACCCCCCAGGTCCCTCAGCCCTTCCCCATCACACTGTGCTCCAGGCCCTGCACCAGCTCCAGTGCCCTTCTCTGGCCCCGCTCCAGCCCCTCAATGTCTCTCTTGCAGTGAGGGGCCCAGAACTGAACACAGGATTCAAGGTGCGGCCTCACCAGTGCCCAGTACAGGGTACAACCACTGCCCTGGTCCTACTGGCCATGCTATTTATGATTTTCTAGGGATTTCAAGATCTTTGGTGTGCATTCTCAGCAGAAGATGCTTTAACTCGCAGCAGCAGCTGACAGGCCACTGATACACTCATGGCTGGTTGGAATGAGCTCAAGTACCAGCCTTGGGAAAACAAAACCCATGAGCTGATGGCAGCCCAATAACACTAGAAAACCCCCTTTGCTAGGACTTCCCTTCTTGTACCAACAGCATGGCATAAAGACACAATGCTGTCTTCCCTCTATCAAACACATTTAACATTCAAATTGTGAGACAGAAAACTAACAGAAAATCCACTTAGAAAAAGATCTGCTAAAACATTTTTAATTCCTGTTTTTCTCTTACCTTTTTACTCTTCATAGCACAGAGTTGTTATAGTCAAGATAAGAATTTAGAGAGGATTACTAAACAAATCTATTCAGCTTTACGGCCTCAGAACAGGAACTGATCTGCATATTTATTAAGCATATGTATCTGAGCACACAGGCACACACACCTGCTGTGGTGCCACAGTAAATTCCTACAGCATAAGACTGATGGGCATTGCATTAACACATGGGAGGAATGAATGGCCACTATATACAGCTTGAAGAGGAAAGAACAGAGTAAGGAAAATGAATTGGAAGCCTGAGGGTATAATGGAGAAAGTTTCGAAGAAAGTCATTTTTTCTCTTAAACACTGCAGTAAATACTGAGAACAATAGAATTGAAGTTAATTTTCAACAGACATGAATTCCCTCATGTTGACTGATAAAAAACACAGTCTGTTTCCTCGCCTCCTTTCTTCTTTAATGGGATTCAAATAATCAGTTATTCACTTTAATTGCAACAGCACTGGTTGCCCCACCCAGTCTTCTAATATTACAGTTAAAATGAACAAAGCACAGGGTGACCTTAATTGCATACATGATGCTGGTTTGATTCAAACAAGAGGAGTGCACCATGAGGCATCACCTAGAGAACACATTCATAAACAATCATGAAGCCTCAAATCCCACTTCGTTATAGCCCAACTGTCTGCTAGCAGGTCAAGCCTAAGGCACAAAACACATCCTCACAACTCTCCATGATCACCTCACACAGGAGCTGTTTGCACAGTTCACTCTTCCAAAGTATCCAAACTTCTGCTTTTACTACTTTATCAATTCTGGGGTGACACTGTACAATAAAAGAGGCAGGGTACTGCACAGTTACACACAGACCAGCTTGTGACTGCAAAGCAGCAGACAAAAGCCCCACCAGTATACTAATGCAGCCAAAAAGAGAAACCCCAAACTTACTCTCCAGCTCTTACTGGTGATAGGTTTGCCTATCACAAAGGGAAGAAAAAGGTAACGTTATTAATGTCAATAAAAATCAAACTTTCCGACAGGTATTAAATGCCCCAGCAGAAGGTTGTTCACAAAACCCTGTACAGATTTGACTTAAAAAATATTACCTGGTCACATATTTTCTTTCTGCCACGGGACCTTTTGTTGTTCTATGCAGGAGGTGGATGGTACTTACTGAATGAACAGCTGTGCAATATTTGGCTTTATTCTTATCACTAGCTCCATGGCCCCATGCATTATTTACTGCATGCTATGCAAACTGATCTCTACAGGGAGCATTAATCATTTCCTTTCAGATTTGTCTCCAGCTATAGAATTTATGACCCTTCACAAACAGATATGCGCTCCGCAAACCACCTCACAGCACCGCATCCAATCCTTCCCAGAGTAGGGACCCAAAGAGATGAAGGAAGGATACCCATGTTAACTCCCATGTTCCCCATTTGAAGCACCCAGGGATTTTCAGGGTCCTTGGGAATCTCTATCAATCCCACACGTGGGAAATGCAGCAGCACTGATTTCAGCTGCAGACCATACTTCTAAAGCCCTTCAGGATGTTACATCCAGGGCCTCAACTCAGGCCCTCCTGGGGCAACAGCCAGTGCTCACCTAACTTAAACAACCTTACCCAGCATCATTCAGGAGCTTTTCTGCAGAAATAAGACATCACTTTCTTAACACTCCTCCTCTCCCCGACTCATACATTATGTACTTTTTTAGCACCTACATGTCATACATGGCACTTATAGCTGGAGTTTTGTTTTACTTGGGGAGCTCTGGGGTTGTTTTGCTTTGTTTTTTGAAAGATCATGTTCCCTATTTGCCCCCAGGTTAGATCAAGTCTGAATACAGATTTGGGTGGGGGGAGTGGGAGGAATTTAGAAGGGGACATGAGGCAACCATCCAATCTTAACTTCACCACAATGCTGCTGCTTTTTTACAGATCTGCAACAGATAATCAGATGAATTAAAAACACAGTTGAGAAGCATTAGTATGTGTTAATGGCACTCACACTTACTACATTCTAAATACAGTATTCTCTCTTTTTCCCCACTGTACCTCCTCCTCTTTTCCCTCTTCAGCACCATTATAAGAGATTTCACATCAAAAAGCCTGCAGTGGATTGCTTGTTTTCTCACAGAATGCAGTACCTTTTTTCCCCATCTACGCAAGACACTCAATTATTTTGTCCTGTCTAAATTAAAATGACTCCTGCAACAGAGTTTCCACCTTTTCCTTTGGGACATAGTTCCACAATTTCATGGATGTGCAATAAGATTTTCCTAGTGCTCAAAGTAAATTATTCTCTTGTTTTAATCTCATTCTATTACTCTTGGTACACATCAAGTAGTTCTCCCTTCTTGCCCTTCCTTTCCTCTGAGGTGCTCTCCCTTTCACACCTCCTTTCTCAGTTACAGCTCCAGAAGCTGAATGTATTTAGTGATTGCAGATCTTTGTTCAAAAGTGAAGAAACTGCTGTCACTTGTAGGTACTCTCAATACTTTGTCGCTCTCAGGAATAAGATGATCTCCAAGGCTGAGGGGAATATTCCAGACAGAAGAAAATCCCAGACACACACTTCTTTAAATCTCATACACAGCAGGTGGCATATTCTGCCTTTGGTGTACTTGCCTCTTGCCAAATTCATATTCAGTTGCATGCAAATAGGCTGTCAATTGTCAGCCCTCTCAAAATTTCAGCATTAATCACTCCCAGATTTCTCTCATCCACTCAAAATAACTTTATATCTATTTACCCTGGATCTATATTGCAATACTTCCCAAGACCGGGGCTAAGTTTCAGCCTGGGATTCTTAATTCCAGCATTATTTCTCCAATTTGCAGGGTTCTAAAGTTTATCTTCACTTAGAAAATAACTTACAAAAAAATTGCCTCTGAATTTCTCCTGAATTTTAATAGGAATTGTATCTGAAGTCTGATCCTG
This sequence comes from Psittacula echo, assembly GCF_963264785.1. NCBI lineage: Eukaryota > Metazoa > Chordata > Aves > Psittaciformes > Psittacidae > Psittacula > Psittacula echo. The sequence goes on along the minus strand of NC_137747.1, from coordinate 13,770,861 downwards.
AGGAATAAGCTTTCTGTCAACCCTTACACTATGAGGAAGCATGTTACAGGTTAATTGTATGCTACAAGCACTCACTCTGTATTCTGCTTGGAAATTCTGACATGCATTACACTTGGCAAGCAGGATACCCTCCAAACTTGGGTCATGTATTGATAATGCTTTTGCTGTTTCCTGCATGCTCAGGGTCCCAAACACCTGTAAGTCACCCTCAAGTCAATAACGACTGGGAATTATAGAATCATAGAACAGTTACGGTTGGAAAGGACCTTGAGATCATCCAGTTCCAGCCCACCTCTCATGGGCAGGGACACCCCACACTAAACCATGGCACCCAAGGCCTCATCCAATCTGGCCTTGAACACCACCAAGGATGGAGCACTCACAACCTCCCTGGGCAACCCATTCCAGTGCCTCACCACCCTCTCAGTAAAGAATTTCTTCCTTAGATCCAATCTAAACTTCCCCTGTTTCAGTTTGAACCCATTACCCCTTGTCCTGTCACTACAGTCCCTGATGAAGAGTCCATCCCCAGCATCCTTGTAGGCCCCCTTCAGACACTGGAAGCTGCTCTGAGGTCTCCACGCAGCTTCTCTTCTCCAGGCTGAACAGCCCCAACTTTCTCAGCCTGTCTTCATACAGGAGGTGCTCCAGTCCCTGATCATCCTCGTGGCCTCCTCTGGACTTGTTCCAACAGTTCCATGTCCTTTTTATGTTGAGGACACCAGAACTGCACACAATGCTCCAAGTGAGGTCTCCCGAGAGCAGAGTAGAGGGGCAGGATCACCTCCTTTGACCTGCTGGTCACGCTCCTCTTGATGCAGCCCAGGATACAGTTGCTTTCTGGGCTGCGAGCGCACACTGCAGCCGGCTCATGTTCATTTTCTCATCGACCAACACCCCCAAGTCCTTCTCTGCAGGGCTGCTCTGAATCTCTTCTCTGCCCAACCTGTAGCTGTGCCTGGGATTGCTCCAACCCAGGTGTAGGACCTTGCACTTGGCATGGTTAAACTTCATCAGGTTGGCATCAGCCCCCCTCACAAGCGTGTCGAGGTCCCTCTGGATGGCATCCCTTCCCTCCGGCGTATCAACCGAACCACACAGCTTGGTGTCATCGGCAAACTTGCTGAGGGCGCACTCAATCCCACTGTCCATGTCACCGACAAAGATGTTGAACAAGACCGGTCCCAACACCAATCCCTGAGGGACACCACTTGCTACAGGTCTCCAGCCGGACATTGAGCCATTGACCAGAATTCTTTGCGTGCGGCCATCCAGCCAGTTCTTTATCCACCGAGTGGTCCACCCATCAAATTGATGTCTCTCCAATTTAGAGACAAGGATGTCGTGTGGGACAGTGTCGAAGGCTTTGCACAAGTGCAGGTAGATGACATCAGCTGCTCTGCCCCTGTCCATCAGTTCTGTAGCCCCATCATAGAAAGCCACCAAATTGGTCAGGCAGGATTTCCCCTTAGTGAAGCCATGCTGGCTGTCACCAACCACCTCCTTGTTTTTCATGTGCCTTAGCATGCCTGCCAGGAGGATCTGCTCCAAGAGTTTGCCAGGCACAGAACTAAGACTGACTGGTCTGTAATTCCCTGGGTCATCCATTTTCCCCTTCTTCAAAACAGGGGTTATATTTCCCTTTTTCCAGTCATCGGGAACTTCACCTGACTGCCATGATTCTTCAAATATGATGGCCAGTGGCTTAGCAACTTCATTTGCCAGCTCCTTGAGGACCCACGGATGGATTTCATCAGGTCCCATGGACTTGTGTACATTTAAGCTTTTAAGATGGTCTCAAAAAATACTGAATGACACAAGGAAGTTTAGTACTTCTTTCAATGAAACTCTCATTTATTCAGCATTATTTTAGCATCAGAAGCTCATCAGCACAGAGCATTGGGGGAAGGTAGGGGGAAATAGCTCTTTTCTGCTTTCTAACCATGCTCTTCACACCAACACTAGTATAAGGAAGCACTGAAAGAAATAGAAAACCTCTTAAAAAAAAAGAGTGATTTAATACAGACAACTGCCAAGTGACCTCCAAACACCACCAAGACTTTGCTCCAAAACATTACTTCTCAGCCATTTGGGGAACTCATTTTTGTATTATTGCTAGAAAAGCATCAAAGTGCAAGAGTAAAACCAGCTGTCCAGGACAGCTATGCTCTGTGTGCTAATTCTTTACATCAAGCATGCACAGAAACGTTAATAAGCACATTAGAAACTTCGGCATGTGGAACAGCTCTATAATAAAAGATGCAAAGATGGGAGTTTACTTTAAAAGGGTTATTTTTGCTTGGTGGGTTCATGTAAGGACAATTAATTATGCTTTCTTATTTTTACGGGCTCTGGCCTTGGCAGTCTCCAGGGTTATTCCTGTGCCAGCAGAGACAGCGTGTTTGTTTATTTCCAAGCTTCCCACTTCCCTGATTACTGCTATCACGTGCTGGTATCTGTTAGTACATACACCATCTCCCCTTTTTTAATCATAAAAACACATTGACTGTTTGCCTAAGAGACCTTATTGCTGACAAAACTCATTTATTCAGGAAGCTGGAAGGGTGTTACCACCAGTTTCATAGTAGAAATGCCTTTAAAATGCCCACATATCAGATTCCCTATAGAATTTATTGAAACCCATTATTTTATACTAGATTCTATGGATTTTTTTTGCCCCAGTTCGTGCTGGAATGCTTGAATCTCAAGAACTGCAGGGGAACTGCTTGGTTTAGAACAGCTATTTTCCTACAAATCGATTTTCAGATCGCATTTGTGGAAAATTTTCAACTAGTCTTGGATTTAATGAAATCAATTTTTTTTTTACCTCCTTCTCCCACTGAAATTAAACAGCGGGTCCAATTCAAGTAGGCAGCATCCAAACAGTCAGCAGCATCCCTGGCAATAACTATATATATACTCCTTGTACACAGGAGTAACATGGAAGAATTATCTGATTGCTGGCAAAGAACACAGCTGTTGCTGCCTCCTCACCTGCCTTTTGCAGGCAGGATACTATGGGGCATCTCTGAGAGACACATTTGCCCTGAAGGGAGTAAGTCAGGGCTGACAACCAACAGCCAGACAGCAGGAGCATTGAGAGCTGGAAGCCACCAATCTGAAAGTCAAATTGAACAAGAGATGATGTCCTGTTTAGCCAGAGCCAGCAATGCAACAAAAGGTCTGCTGCAGACTTACACTGAAGTTGAAAATACAATTCTTTGAAGGGAGCAAGCAAAGATGAGCAATTGGCTTTAGGTTGCTGATTAATGCAACAACCTCCAGACATTTGTGTTTGGCTACTGCACAAAACTGCACATCATATCTGGGCTGCTGACATAGGCTCCACACCAAGCCCAGCAATGCACTAAGGTACCCAGACATAGTTGCTATCCTAACCATAGAATGGTTTGGGTTGGAAGGGACCTTAAAGCTCATCCAGCTCCAACCCCTGCCACGGGCAGGGACACCTTCCACTGGAGCAGCTTGCTCCAAGCCCCTGTGTCCAACCTGGCCTTGAACACTGCCAGGGATGGGGCAGCCACAGCTTCTCTGGGCACCCTGGGCCAGCGCCTCAGCACCCTCACAGGGAAGAAATGTTGAGCTACTCTGGTACAGACAGGGATGATAATCTTGTTTTTCAGAAGGCAAACGTATCAAAGTCTTCTCCTTTTACACTCTTGTTCTTTTTCATTACTGAAATAAACAATGTGCAACTGTAGTGTGAAAACAGGAACAGATCTCTGATGTATCATTTGAGCTAGAGTAACAACAGAGAAAACTACTTCTATCATGTTTTAGGCTCTTAAAGTACTAGCAACTGGCTTGTTTAACATAAATCTTGTACTTCTCTAAGCAGACCTTGAATGGGCTGCTAGCAAATGCAAAATATGCTTATCAGTTTGGTTTGTGAAGAGATGTGATCAACCAGTTTGAGAAAACATCATTGTGAAATTAAGGGCTGACAGTAACGCCTCAGCACCACAGCCTTTGTTTCAGCCTAAGGACCAAGATTTGCAGCCCTGAGCTCTCCAGCAGTAACTTTGGTTGACAGTTAACTTGCTAGAAGGGAGATGACAATCTGATGGCAGTGCCAGCCACCCTCCCAGCCTGCGAGCATCAAGAACAGCAGCCAATTTCTGAGCTTTATTTCGTGTCATCTTCCTCACTGTTTCTATCCTGTCAGGCTCCTCTTACCTTTCATGTTTCTTTTCTTACTTGCTCCCTTCCTCTTCCTACTGCTATAATCTCATCATACCGCCTTCCCATTGCCTTCCCTGTAACTAACCCCCCACCCAAACACGCCAGCATCTTGTCAGCTGTCACCCTTGCTGCTTGGCTGTGATGCTGCTCCCCTTTCTTCTGCTATTTCTCTCTCATACAACTGCAAGATAAAAATGATCTTCAGGGTACAAAAATGAGTCATTTGTGCCTCTGAAGCACTTAACACAGTTGGCTCCTCAGATGTTTCAAAGTTACTATACAATAAAGCAATCACTTCAGGTTTAATAAACAATAAAGAGGAAAGAAGGACTTTATATTAAAGATGCTCACTAGGAAAGATGACTTGATATAGTTACAGGCTGACAATTGCTTATCAAGTCCAGAATGAGAGGGAAGATAAGCTTACATACACACCCAACCCGAAGGCTGGAGAAAGCAGGTCCCCTGCTAGAACAGAAATGCAGGTACACACACACCTCTTGCAAAGAGATGGAGTTGCATGGAAAACACTAGAAATAGCTTGTGAATGTTTGTATCTGTGCTTTTCACTTCTTAGGAACTGAAAAGAGAAAGACACCAACCCAGTGCAGCCAAGTGTGGAACTGCTTGGTTTGTTGTGGGGAGGGCTGGGTTGGTTTGGGGGTTTTGCTTGGGTTTTTGTTTAAAACACACTTCTTACAGGCACACACCTCTGAAAAAGTATCAAAACATGAAATATCTTACCAAGAAACAACTGACTGTGGAAGAAAGGCATTACACTAGCACTTTCATCAACAACTGTTTCTATTAAAGCACTGAATTCACACCTAGAAATGCTGCTAGCACATAAATGGGTGTACCTTGACAGAAAACCCCTATTCTGGAGAAATGAAGCATCAAGCGCAGCAGCTTCCCATCTTGCTGACAGAAGTGCTCTTCTGCTTATCCAGCAGGTATTGCTGCAATTCCAGTAAGTGTGTTTCTAAAGGAAGTGAGACCCCCCCTATATAGCAGCCAAATTGCTTTAACCCCCTCCTCACACCCCTGCTTCACCTTCATGCTCTTCTTCTACCAGTTGGTCACAACCATGTCACACGCTTTCTGCCAGGGGACAGGTTTACCAACTTCAGTATCTTTTCAAGCAAACAGAATATAACACCAAGAGCACTCTCACCCCTGTGCTTTTTTCATTAAGAACCTGAAAGCACACTTCACACAAATGTTGTCTTTGCTTATTTTGGCCTCTCCCCCTCCTTTATTGAGGGGCTGAGTTTTGAGTTGGTACTAAGGGAATGAAGATTCGCACAGATGCACAGATTAAGGTCATTCCAGTAACAGCAACAAATTCAGCAGTACTGAAGTCAAAAGCACATTTCTAGATCATCCCCAGTACAGGACAAAGCCCTACTTCTGCTTTAGCAGGTGGTAATGATGTTTTCTTCAAATACAAAGAGAGAAGGATTGACTCCCCCACATTAAAAAATAGATAAACCATGCATTAAGTTGCAACACTCTTCATGTTGTTCTTTACGACATCACAGAGGACAAGTATTGAAGCAGCCCTCTTCTGCTCAATGCACAGTTGAATTAGCAGCCAAGAGCTGCTTCCCAGTGATTTAACAGAGTCATTACCCAGGAATGAAGCTGTGATTGACAAGGATTGTATGTGGAAAAAATAAACGTGGTAAAAATCCACTTCCTCTGTTACACTGACTCTGAAGACATTTCAGCTAACAAAACATGATATAGGTTAATTTGAACTTTGCCACTACAAAGGAAGCAGCACAGCTGTATAGAGGTTTGCATAACTACAGGTTGCCCAGGCTGCAGCAGTAATCAGTGCCCACACAACATCATCAGCTGTCAAACCCCACAGCCCTTCTGCAGAATGAGCTCAAGAACACAAAGGCACAAGAGCCAGGTCCCATCCTCCCAAAATTCATAAGCAGCTCAATCATTCTTAACTACATGAGCTGCGCCACATCAAACACAGCAGAACTCACCAAGTTGGCTTGAATTCCCAAGCCCACAGTCACAGAGAGAGCTCTCTGGAGAAAGGAAGAAACCAAGCTCCTGGCCTTGGATTGATTTACAAGCACTAGTTAAAAGAAGAAACCCAGAGAAGACCAAGCACTACGTAGGTTCACTCTTCCTGGGGTTTCTTCCCCTGTTTATAGCTCTGCTCATGGGTGGATATTGCACTCCCCAGAATTACATCAGCTTTAGCTATGGCAGTAAACAACACTTGGAGTATTCTTTCTTCAAAGGTCCTTGTTTTCTTTAACTGACTTTGTAGCATTTTCTTCTGGGACATTCAGTGCCCTATCATCCAGCTTGCAAAGCATCCGACATCTCTGAACAGTGCTAAGATAGATGGGATGTATTTATCGGATATTAAAAAACAAGTGCGTCTGATTAAATGATGTATAGTCTGATTAAGACATAGTAATTGCCTCCTCTACCATGAAGATATATGATCTTTAGAGCCTGCAATAATGAACACTAGAAGCAAATGCTTCTTTTGTAATTACGAGCATACAGACAGACAGGGCCAGTTTGAAAGTTCTTACTGATGCCATCAACAGCAGTCACCTTCTTTGAGTGGCTGCTTTGGCATATGTAGAGTTGTTGTGTCCTCTGAGTCTGCCTGGAAAGAGCAGAGTGGTGGGAGGAAAGTGGCATTCAAAAGTAAAAGGCAATACAGGACTAAGAAGGTGATAGGTCAAGAGATGGTTAAAGACTTCCCACAAAAAAAGAGAATATCATCCAAATGAAATTATACCCAGGTAGTGCTAACCAGCACAGCAGGAAAGCACCATCAGAAGGAAAATTAGAATCCTAGAAATCCCAGCCTGGTTTGGGTTGGAAGGGACCTTAAAGCTCCTCCAGTTCCAACCCCTGCCACGGGCAGGGACCCCTTCCACTAGAGCAGCTTGCTCCAAGCCCCTGTGTCCAACCTGGCCTTGAACACTGCCAGGGATGGGGCAGCCACAGCTTCTCTGGGCACCCTGGGCCAGCGCCTCAGCACCCTCCCAGGGAAGAGCTTCTGCCTAAGAGCTCATCTCAATCTCCCCTCTGGCAGGTTAAAGCCATTCCCCCTTGTCCTACCCCTACATGCCTTAATGTTTCCTTAGAGAACTAGGAAACACGCGTGGTACCAGTAAAAAAAAAAAAAGTGAATCTTTGGCTCAAGTAAGCCAATACCACTCCATGAAAAGTTCAAGAAATACCATGAGAAGTCCAGCATATTCTTTTCCAAGAATGATACCACAGAGTCAATAAATGTCAACTCACAACCCATGATTTGTGGTACTGGGGCAATAGGAAACACAGGAGGTTTCTTGCTTTGCAGCAGGAAATCTGGACTACAGCCTGGCTCAGTTTACAACAGCAGGTGACCTCTAGATGCTGCTGCTGTTTACAATATCTGCCAGAAAAGCCTCATCTATGAACATACCTCCAAGCACATTTTAGAAGCTTCAATACATGTTTTATCTATGCGTTACCAGACACTGAGGAAATAGACTGAAGCAGTTTCCATACAAAACTAAGAAATCTCTAAAGGACATAGGCTTTATATAGCAATACTCACACACACTCCGGCTGCTCATCACCCAAACATTATAAGAGTTTTTATGAATGTTAACTAGGCTTCAGTATTTCTATGGCAAACCAGATAAGTATCATCACTCTTATTGCTCACATCAGTGAGCAAACCCATATATACCTCAAGCAGATTTTGGCAGGTGGGTTTTAGATGACTTCTGCCTTTTTTTTTTTTTTTTATTAGGGCTATATTAAATCAGTCACAAATTTACTCAGTGCCAAAATATTTAAGCTCCAGTGCTAACGTTGCACACCTCTGCATTCTACATTCAGCACTTTCCATTCAAGCAAAGAATAAAACCTGCCAATACACATTTACCTCATTTATAAAACTATAATGAAAATTACCAGAGGCATAAAACAACTATTATGATAAATAATGAGCTTTAAAAAACCCCATACACATACAGAGGGAGAATCAGAGAGACACTGTTCCTTCTATGCTGAATGTTATTCAAAAGGAGGATTGTCAGCACAGTGCTCAACAGATCAACTTATTTCCCTTTCTGCTCTCCACTTAACTGGATTTTATGTACAAAAGTAATTGTTCCTATAAGAACCAACCCATGTCCATATCTTCTGAGGTTCAAAGCCCCAGACCTACATCTTTGCCACTATTTGGGTTTCCATGGTAACAGATGATAGTGCCTTCTAAAAAAGAAATACTATAATATTCTGCAGTAAGTGTCCCAAATCATTCCCGTAATATAAATAAAAACCAGAGCATGTGGGCCTGCACAGAGAGCATAACAGACTAAAATAGGACAATTAAACAGGGAAAGCAGAGCTGAGGGACTTTCAGAAGGGTGGGTGGTAAAAACAGGGCTCTGAAATGCAGAGAGAAGAGATTATCACTCAGAGTTACAAATGCCTTTATACACACAGTGACCTTTCCTTGCCACTGTGGAAATAGGCAGTTTCACAACATCACCTTTTTAATATTAATTGTTTATGTGCTAGAAAACAAATCAAGCCAGCTAGGAGTGAAAAATAAAGTTGGATTGTAGTGCTAACAGCTCCCCAGAGGGAGTGAAAAGTGATTATTGAGTTAAATGGCTGCATTGTTAACAATTGCCACACAGAGTAGCTTGCTCAGGGAGATCCCGTTTCTCATTGCCAATTTGCTGACAGCAAAATCTGAGAGTAAATGATCTCCAAGGAAATTAATTCACCTTCCCCCAAAATTCCCTTCCCGCTTGCTCCCCTTTCATCTTCTTTCTTCCCTAGACAAACCGTGTGTAACAAGCTAGTGGTTGCCGCAACTTTAAGATGTGGCAGCTCTATTTGAAAGCAGCCTGCTACATGTCTAAACACTCGGGAGCATCCACAGTGAGACTAGGAGCAGTATGGGGGGGGGAAATAAAGCAAACACTGGCATCAGAAGAAAACCAAGTGTCAAAGTAAGCCAGTGTTCAGGTGAACAGACACAAAAAGTGTCGAATCTCAAAAGCATATCTCCAGTTACAAATAAATACAGCGACTGCAGGCAACGGAAAGTAATTGCTGGGGAGGAGAGTTAGAAGTCGAGCAGTACAGAAATCACAAAGAAATAACCTTTAACCAGCTCCCTCAGTGTGAAACCAGGTATTCCTGAACAAAGCCATCGGCGTTCTGCTGTCACTTTGTAGTATTCCTAATTTTATATGCCGTGGATAATACGAAGCAGCAACAGCAGCTGTGCAAGCTGGGTCGGAATAGAACACCACGTTGTCTTGACTTGTGTCTTTCCTACTTCTTAGCTCACTACCATGTAAGAAAACAGATCCGAAAACTCAGCCAACTTCTCGCACAGTGATTTTTCGGGGTGTTTAACAAAAGGCTGCTGAATAAACGCATTAGGCTTTGAAAAAGAATCAGACGGGAGCTATTTGCATCCTAATAGTTATGGAGACAGCACCACCTGATGGAAGATGCGAAAAGGCACCGGTGGCCGTAGCGAGTCTCCAAACTTCATTGAAATGTTACAGACAACGCGCATCTGAAAAACTTTGCTTTTTACCATAAAAATATCAGCTCTGTGGCCAGAGATCAGACCACGACACTTCACGCCAGTCAATACAGTCTAAGTGGAGCAAACTTTCTTTTATAGTCAATAAGAGCAGCTCAGAAAACATCATTTTTTCAAATGAGCTTCTCTCTGACTTGTAAGCAGCACACTCAAGTAGGGGGTAGGAGGCAATAAGGACTAGAAAACCTCTCGGTCACTATTCCCACTGAATAGATGATTCAAACAGAATATTTCATGGATATATGTAAATAATAACAATATCTGGCCAATCCTTCAATGTCCATGTGTTTAGCCCAAAAGGCTCATACTGTATCTGAGGGCAATAACAATGGAAAGTGAGTTTTACTCCCTTAAAGTCTGATATTTTCACAGGACACTTCTTTCTAAGCATCTGGGTAAATGAGTCATTAAAAGGCAAGGATCTAATCTCAATTGATACGACAAATGTCAAGAACATGAACATACAGTTGGAAGAAAGAAAAAGCATAGCTCCCCATATTGCTTACTCAACGAAGCAGCTATCGAACTAGGTTAGATTTCCCAGCCTTTCTAATAAATCTGGGGATCTGTGCAGTTGCCTAGCAATGTAGACAAGATACAAGGGGGGTGTCACACCGGGCAGGATTGATGACAGCAGCTACTTCACCGAGCTGAGACTCCCGGAGCCCTTCGCACGCCCACTGGCTTTAAAGCCAGGCTGGACCCAATGGGGGTTACAGGAGCTCCGGCTGCCCGGCATCCGCGACCCTCAGCACTATTTCTGTCTTAGAGAAGCAAGACGAAGTCATTTGAGCTGTCTCAGTCTTAATTAAGAAAAATCTTTTGCTGTTTAAGAGCATCTAAACTTAGTTTCCTACCTCCAACACGCCCGAGCCACAAGCACTGAGATTTATCCCTATGCTTAGCAATGCAGGACAGGGAATTTTTACTTATCTTAAATACAGATATAGGTGGAAAATTCGGAGTTAAAGGAAAAAAAAAAAAAAGAAAAAAGACAACTTTAAAAGCTTAATACATGAAGTCAGGAGAGAAGAAAGTTACAACTAATTTTTTCAAGTAAAGACAACACTGAAGTGAGAAAATTAATGTCGTATTACAAAAGCCAAGCGAAAAACAAGACAACGCATATCTTTGGTACAAAATAGCACAAAAGGAGAAAAGGAGCTCTATAAGCACCTGTTATCTCCAAGTAATTCAACCCATGCCTAAAGAAACTCGTAGGAGAGTGAAAATAGCTGGCTACTATTACTGTCCACATGCCAGGAGAGCAGAGTATTCCTCAACAGAGTGATAGAGAAAGTGCCAACTGAGAAAGGGCCGGTCCAAGTAGCTGAGCCCACCGAGAAAGTTACTTGAGCTGCGAGATACGAGGGGAGAAAAAGCTGCCGCTAAACTTGCCATAACAGCCCCGAGCCCCTTCGCCTGGCTGGGGGAGAGAGGCAGCGGCTCCCCCGAGCTACCCATCCTCGGGAGCTGACTCTGCCTCAGAAAGCCTCTTTACCACAAAAAAGGGCTCAGCGGTGGTCAATCCAAGCACAAAGGCGCTGCTTTCACCTCCAACCGCACCAACATCCCGCGGACCGAGCCCCCCACCCGCCGCTGCACGCAGCCCGGTGGGGTCAGCAACAGAAGCCCCCGGGCTCCGGGAGCCGACTCCCAGCGCGACTGCTCGTTCCCTCGCCGCCTTCCCGAGCCGTTCTCATACCGCCCTGCCTGCTCCGGGGCTCCCCGCAAGCCCGGGGGAAGGGATCGCTGCCTTCCCCGGGGCCGCACGCCCAGCCGCGGGGGATGCTCAGGGGCCGCGGACGAGGAACCGTTCAGTCGGCGCGGCGGCACTCACCTGCGAAAACCTGTCCGTGCGCCTTGGGCAAGAGCTGCAGGAGGAAGACGATCGCGGCGACGCTGGTCATCCTTCCCCGGAGTTCACCTGCCCCCCGCGCTGCCGCGGTGCCGCTGCCTGCCCGCGAACATCGCCCGCATCAGCGGCGCGGAGCCGCGGCGCTGCTCGGAGGAGCCGCCGAAGTGGCGGCGGGCGGCGCAGGGAGCAGGCGGGAGGGAGGCAGCGAGCCCCCCCGCACTGAGCCCAGAACTGGCCGCGCCCGCGCAAAGCCAGCCCCGCCGCCCCACTACGATGAGGGGCGCGACCCGGCCCTCCCGCGGGTTAAAAGGCTTCTGCAGGAGCTGGTGGGGGTGGCTTGGTGTGGGGGGATGTTAATTCCTAATCAAGCCCAGCTGCGCACACGGGAGTCTCTCATCGGTAGCAGCTGGAGCATAGCGCCTTGGCAGGCAGTGCCGGCTGCCTGCTCCTGCCCTTCTTCCAGCGGGAATGGAGAGTGAACGCGGGGTCCTGCTTTAACCGGAGGATGGGGAGTGCGGCTGAGCGCGGGGATGGGGACGGGAATAGGAATGGGAAGGAAAGAGGAGAAGCGACCCTCTGCTAGAGCCCGGCGGTGGGAAACGGTGGGCTCCGAGGGTCCTTTGTGCGAGAGGCGGTTGGGAACAGCGGGAGGCGGTTGCAGCTGAAAATACTCATTGTCATGATTATTCACTTTACTTTCGAGATAACTGCTAAATACCTCATTGAGCACCGCTGCGCGCCGAGGCTTTATCACACAGGTGAAGGCACAAGCTTGAACAAACCCCTAATAATTGCCTATTCCCCTGGCAAGTTCTTTACCCAAACAGCGTGCCTCTCGTAAGAGAAAAAGAGGCACAAAGTAGATGAATCAATACCGATAAACCACCTGAGCTCAGGTTTGCACACTGGAAGGAAGTCGGTGATTACCCGGCTAAAGTACCCGTGTACCCAACCACCAGCACCGCTGGGGGATGTTAGGCAGCACCTCAGCTCGCAACAGAAATGCCGGTGGTGCTGGGCGCGAGTAATTCACGTTTCCTAGCACAGCGCTTTCCCGTTACATCCAGCGCTGCTGCCGCCAGCGTCCCAGCTCCCTCCTCCCGTTCCTGTGGCTCTCCCCAGCTCCGTTTCCCGCCCAGCCCTGGCCAGGAGCAGCCCGCAGGGGGGGGTGTTGTACCGGCGGTGGCCCCGCTCCCGCACGGAGCCTCCCGAGCGCAGGAGCCTGGTTCAGCGCGCGGGCTCTCACCAGCAGGAAGAGCTCTCTCTTCCCAATGAGTTATTTTATTCCTGGCCTTGTCCCAAACCAGGGCAGGAACCAGGCCGTTAACACCGATTTGTATTTAAAACTACTGGTGTGTATTTCACACGAGAGCTCCGGAGACTTAAAAGTCACACACAAAGGTTGAAGATGATTTCCTTCATACTTGCTTGAGCAAGTCGAGAGAGGCCATGGAGATGCTGTGAGGGCTGGAGCAGCTCTGCTCTGGAGCCAGGCTGAGAGAGCTGGGCTGGGGCAGCCTGGAGAAGAGAAGGCTCCTGAAGGGGAGACCTTAGAGCAGCTCCAGTGCCTAAAGGGGCTGCAGGAAACCTGGAGAGGGGCTTGGGACAAGGGCCTGTAGGGACAGGCCAAGGGGAATGGCTTTAACCTGCCCGAGGGGAGACTGAGATGAGCTCTTAGGCAGAAGCTCTTCCCTGTGAGGGTGCTGAGGCGCTGGCCCAGGGTGCCCAGAGGAGCTGTGGCTGCCCCATCCCTGGCAGTGTTCAAGGCCAGGTTGGACACAGGGCTTGGAGTAAGCTGCTCCAGTGGAAGGGGTCCCTGCCTGTGGCAGGGGTTGGAGCTGGAGGAGCTTTCAGGTCCCTTCCAACTGAAACCAGGCTGGGATTCTGTGATTCTTTTAGGGCTCAGTTCAGGGCACATCCTGACAGACTCTCTTGCCTGGGACAGATCCCGCCTTGGTGAAGGCACCCATTGGAAGCACTGTGCCCACTCCTGTGCAGTTGCAAGGGCGAGTGAGGTTCTGGGGCTGGGCCATGGCATCCTGAGAGTAGGAGAGAGAGAGGGCACTCAGCTGGAAGTGCAGGGAAGGTGTTTGCTTGCCAACACCAAGCACTGGTCTAGCTGCCCCCTGACCAGCTCACTTTCAATGACCAGAAAGGACTGTGGTCATTGACGAGGCTTGTGGTTTTGGCACTGAAGCACCAAGTTTGACATTTTGAAGTCACCATTGAAGAGCTTCACATTGCATTACTTGTCTGGTGAAGTGCAAGCACTACCTTGCTAGCCAATGGAGACAACTTCAGTTTGCAACTGATACTCTCCCCTCAGAAGTATTCAGCACCCCTGCCCAGAGCTGAGGTTCAGAGGTCACAGTATCACAGTATGTTAGAGATTGGAAGGGACCTCAAAAGATCATCTAGTCCAATCCCCCTGCCGGAGCAGGAATACCTAGATAAGGTTACACAGGAATGTGTCCAGGCGGGTTTTGAATGTCTCCAGAGAAGGAGACTCCACAACCTCCCTGGGCAGCCTGTTCCAGTGTTCCGTCACCCTCACTGAGAAGAAGTTTCTTCTCAAGTTTAAGTGGAACCTCTTGTGTTCCAGTTTGTACCCATTGCCCCTTGTCCTATCATTGTTTGCCACTGAGAAGAGCCTGGCTCCATCCTCGTGACACTCCCCCTTTATATATTTATATACACTAATAAGGTCCCCCCGCAGTCTCCTCTTCTCCAAACTATAGAGACCCAGCTCCCTCAGCCTTTCCTCATAAGGGAGATGCTCCACTCCCTTCATCATCTTAGTTGCCCTGCGCTGGACTCTCTCCAGCAGGTCCCTGTCCTTCTTGAACTGAGGGGCCCAGAACTGGACACAATATTCCAGATGCGGTCTCACCAGGGCAGAGTAGAGGGGAAGGAGAACCTCTCTTGACCTACTGACCACCCCCCTTCTAATACACATATTTCACTCAAAACCAAATCCCCCCAGTCCAAAAAAGCCCTCCAACAAAGTGTGCTCCTCTCTTTAGGCGTTAGCATCACCTAAACGATTATGACATGCCACTATCTTCTGTTAAGCATAAGGATGATCATAAACAAGCATACAGTTGGAAATAAAGGGCAAGCAGAGAACAGAACAGCAAGAAGAAAGAAAACATCACTAAGTATTCTGCTGGGTGGTAGAAAGGATCCAGCCATCACAGTAAGCATAGTCAGGAACTGCTGGAATATTCTTTCATATCAATTCAAATTGCTCAGACAATAAGACCAGAGAGTCTTGAAACACAGAGATGTTGCTGGTAAGAAGTGAAGGAAATGGCAGCAAAGAACAAGCTGTAAAAAATGAACCCGAAATCACCAGCTGTTTCCATATAAACTAAATGGGAAGTAGCAAAAGCAAGTCTGGAATTTGTGTTCAGAATGACGAAAATTTGATAAACTAAGTGATTTCCTGAGGTGCAAGCTGCTGAGGGAGTGGAAAGCAGAGAAGCTTAGTGCTTCTCCCAAGGAAAGGTGTCAACCCAAGAAAAAGCATCATAATGCTTATGGAGACAGCACCATAAGCAAGGTGAAGAAAGGCAGAAGATCCTTACCTCTAACTAGATAAAGCAGAAAAAAGTTAGAAATAAGCAATCTACAAGAGTCTGGAAAAAAGACTGATCAGAAGAGACAACTATGCCTTAGATATCAAATAGTGTGAAGCCAAACGCTAGGCTGAACTAAATCAGGCTGTAAAGCTTTATAAAGGATTGCCTGAGCTAAAAACCATTTTCTTGGGAGAGAGGAAAGCAAAGAACGAGATAAGATACAGGATGACTGCAGCGAGGACAGGATAAGCTAAAATTAGGCAGATATTAGACAAAAAACCCAAACCCTGAAGTGAGTATTTCAGTTAACGGCAGCACTGAGCTGGTAATAATCTTAAGTGCTGAACAACAAGCACAGTATGAACTCTGGAGCCACTTATCTTCCCACAGTGTGCAAGACCTTTAGTAGAATAAACTATGGAGGAATAAGGATGTAGAGCTAAACAAAAAAAAATAGTTTAAAATACAATGTGGATATTCCAATGGAAATTGGGCAGATCCAACCTTAAAAAGACCACCCCAAAGCAACACCACACAACACAGGTTGTTTTGTAAATGAAATGAATATGATCAGGTCACATCTATCAACGTTTTCCCAGAACTACCAGTTGAATGGGACCCAGGAAAACAGGCAGTGTTGCAGAAAGCACATGCAGCAGTGAACTGCCCTAAAAGAGAAAGGGACCAAGGCTGGGCAAGCAGATATCACAGAGATGTTAATGTAACAGTCAGGTACTTCTAGAGCCATCTTAAAGTTCAGATCTTTACATTAATACCATGGGTTGACTTCTAAGGGAATGTACTGATGGCAAACTCATAGATGTTTGTAACACAAGAGGATCGAAATAGTCTTCCAGAGAACATCATCATCTTTGAGAATTGAATGGATAATGGTTGGATGAAATGCAACTATCACAAAAAGTCATATCACTGGAGAAGGACAGTGAGAAAACATGCTGTGTATTATGTATTAGTTAAATATAAACAGACATACCATCAGTATAACTCACTGACAGCTGAGGGAACCTCTGAAATTCAAACAGGGCCATAAAATTGGTTCAGTGATAAGCCATCAAGCAAGATACAGACAAGCCATGCTCCCAAACTCTTGGAACTAACCAAGCAATAACACTATATCACAGAATCATAGAATGGTATGATTCACAGTATGTGCTTTTATATATTCTGTGGCCTTTGAGCTAGCACAAGAATTAAAACCCCTACAAAATGGGCTTGCTAGATCTCTACATTTCTGTGTTAATGTGTCTGATAGTATTAACTATTGTTTGAATTGTTGTTGTTATTATTATTATATATTATTACATGCCCCATCCCTGGCAGTGTTCAAGGCCAGGATCATTGGGACTTGAAGTAACCTGGTCTAGTAGAAGGTGTCCCTGTCTATGGAAGGATGTTGGAACTAGATGAACATTAAGGTCCCTTCCAACACAAATCAGCCTGGGGTTCTATGATTATATTTATAAAGATGGCAAAAGAAAAGTTCTAAATGTGACCCCATCCGGGTGTGTATCATAAGCTACGATATTTTGCTGCTACTTATTGCTCCAGCAAGGTCTCAAGTGGCTTAAACAAGAAAACATTAACATAAGTTCTGAAGTTTTCTTGAGCTTGTGACTGAAGGCTTCTTGACTCCAAAAATCTTTTCCCTCACTTCAGTGAGAGAAAAATTAATTAACTTTTATTTTATTTAATAGAATTATTTTGCTTTAAAAATTAATTACTTTTAAAAGAGAAAATTTAATTCTTAGTTTTACTCGACCACAAGCACCCCTGAAAAGCAAAGTGCCAAACAGCTGGGGGTACTGTCACATTATGGCACTAGATGCATTTAACCGAGGAAACCTATTAAAAGAAAAATGGACTAATGCTCATGGACTTGACTCAATATGTATGTTTCTGAAGTGTTTAGCAAACAAGTCAGTCTGCTGCCAGGCTTGGAGAGAAACATGTAGGAACCCATCTTTTCACAGTCCTACAGGCTTCTTTGGTGGTGCACAGGTCGCCAAAACACAACTGCTACTCAACTACCTGGGTATAAGCAGATTCCTAGAGATACAGGAGAAACTTCCAGGTTTCCATGTACACAGCAACACACACCCAGCGGGTGCATAAAGAGAACTTCATACTTAAGAAGTTTGGTACACACCAAGATCAGCCTGATCCAATAGTGAGACTATTTTTTCTCCCTCGAGGCAAGCAGTATTTATTACTAATAAATACACAGTTCGCAGCTTTTGTTACAGAATTACATAATATGGAGTATCTTCCTTAAAATTAGTCGGCAGGATTCATGGGTGACAGTTGTAGGTGAAGTTTCCATTTCTTTGTATTGTGAACCCAATATTCTTATTGGGTCTGGAACATGACCTGTTAAGTTTTTTGCTGTCACAGGTGGGCAGAGGGAAGTTAAAGAAAGGAAACTTAATACCCTGTGCCATTCTCCTGATATCACTTGCACCTTCATTCATCTGTCTTCCTGATTTCAATTTTTATTATTACAAATAAAATTGTATCACAGAACCCCCAACTGGTTTGTGTTGGAAGGGACCTTAAAGCTCATCCAGCTCCAACCCCTGCCACGGGCAGGGACCCCTTCCACTAGAGCAGCTTGCTCCAAGCCCCTGTGTCCAACCTGGCCTTGAACACTGCCAGGGATGGGGCAGCCACAGCTTCTCTGGGCACCCTGTGTCCGTGTCTCACCCATATCTACATATGTACATGTGCACATACAGATGCTCCATGCCCAGAGAAAAGAGAAACCTATACCATGGCTGTGCATCACCTTAAATACAGAGGAGTTCACGTAGGCCAACTCACTGAACATTAGGGAGAAGACCTCTGCCCAGTTACCTGTACCCTTTAAGTGGTACCTTCCCTGTTTTTCCACTCCCACCACGTTATCAGCACACTTGCAGATAACTGGGTGTACAAATAGAGATACCAGCTTTTTTTAATCTGGTTACAGGCTGAAATCACTAATCAATGTCAGACACATTGGCATTGATCTCTTATGCATCGTTCTCATTAAGGTTTTCCTTTCTGAAGATAAAGAAATGCTAACTAGCAGGCACCAATTATTTGGAAATCCAAGTTCACCTTTATACACAAACACGAGTCTTTCTGGGAAGTGCATAAAAGGCCTGGATCTAGCAGTTTATCTTACCGATGCTGTATCATGGAAAAGCAATATATTAATCCTGTGGGCAGATACAAGCAAGTAGAGAGGTACAGCAAGGCAGCAACACTGAAATAGTCTGAAAATGTCAAACAGGCCAACAGTTCTTCTCCATTAGCAGTGAATTTTGAACTTGAACTCTTCATCTTCCTATATAATAGGATAAGGGTCAGATTACTCTTGTAAGTGTCCTTCTAAAGCAAAGCACAATTCTTCATGGCTGTAACTTGATTTATAGTTAAAATTAATGACACTGCAGAGACAGCTCTAATAAACAATATTAATTTTGCCTGTCTGTATCTTACTGTATGTTGTGCTTCTTTGAAAAGGCTGAACAGCAAAAGAGGCAGTGCCTGGCTCTTTATGCTGGCTGCTGACTTGAGGTGGATGAAACCCCAGCCTGGGAGAGGGGGATATTCCCTTTGGAAAACACCTGAACATGCTCAGAGTGGGGAAAACTCCTCAAGGGCATGTGGAGATGGCAGGGACAGAAAAATCAGAGCCAGTCTAAGGGAGTCTGCATCAGCAGCAGAGCCAGGGAGACTGCAGGGAAGAGCAGCAGCCAGGCCTTGAAGGGGATAAAAAGAGAAGCTCTTCCCAAGCACCCAGAATAGATGCTGCAGCGTTTGCAGGAAGCCACCGCGTCGTCTGATGAAATCAAACCTGGAGGACAAGGCTGACTCTGAAGGAACAGAGTGGGCAGGGGGACGCTTGCTTAGCCAACCTTTTATATTTATTCAATATTTTCCAGATCACTCTGAGCTTTCACTGTTTTAGAAAGCTGGCCATTCCAGCAGTGCTGGCTCTAACTGATTTTCAAGGTAAAGAGCAAAGACAAAGGATGTTGGAGTCATTACTGCTATCTTCTGTCCCAGTAGTACCTTGAGCATATTTCTGTGTGCACTATTTTCCCACTAATTTGTTATCTTTAGCTGTTTCCACACCTCTGAACAGGTATAAACTCATGTTTTAGGTGAGATTCATCACTTTTATGTACCACAATGCACTCCAAGCACTAGTCCTTGACACTGCTCACTAATCTCATTAAAAGCTTCCATGGAAGTGTCAATTGATATAAAACTTTCTTGAATTAACACTAAGAAATGGGGATGTGGATTACACGTGCATCATGAAACAGGTAGTTACACGTGTTCTGCACAACTTTCCAGAGGATGCTGCCGTTAAATGGGGAAGAAAATGTCTTTTCATTAGTTACAAGAAAAGGAACAGGGGGCATAAACTAGTTGCCATCTGCCCCAGACAACTCACAGATTCCAACTGCAATAAGAGACCTCAGAAAAACATCTGAAAATTATATTGTATCATTGTAGGTTTTGATCTATTTGGATCCATAAGTAACTAACAAATCTGTCAGGTCTAAAGAAGGGGGGCCAGATGGTTGCATTCCACTTAAAGACTAATCCAAGCCCAGCCCCTGTAAGGGTGCTGAGGCGCTGGCCCAGGGTGCCCAGAGAAGCTGTGGCTGCCCCATTCCTGGCAGTGTTCAAGGCCAGGTTGGACACAGGGGCTTGGAGCAAGCTGCTCCAGTGGAAGGGGTCCCTGCCCGTGGCAGGGGTTGGAGCTGGATGAGCTTTAAGGTCCCTTCCAACCCAAACCAGGCTGGGATTCTGTGATTCTATGAAAACAATCACACACAAACAGACACACATGGAATTTCAAATGCGGTTTTCCAGCTTTTGGGAGCTTTCCCCCATTACTAAGTGTAATGACAGAGCACACTTTGCTGTAACAGAAGGAAGTGACAAAACAAGGGTGACTGCATTAGCACCTCCAGATTAAAGTCTCTCTTTCCCCTCCACACAGTACAGTATTTATCCTTTGTCATTAATCTTTTCCTTTGAATAAATCAGGAACTCAACCCAGACCTTGTGCTTCAGCTTCATGTCTAAATGTGGGAAGAAGTCATCCCTCTACCAAGCTGTGTTCTGCTTGTAATATAATGGAAAGGATAAACCGTGCTCAGATACCCAGCTGTTGGACACCATAAATACCCAGTTCACAAAGAGGAGAGAAGCCAGTAGAAGTACCTCAGACAACAGAAACAAAAACCCTCAGTTGAAGCCCTTTCTAGACTTTCAACCTGATATCTTTCCCCCAGCCCTCTTCCTTTACCGTAGTTTCTCTCTTCCTTTGCTCCTCCACAACATTTCAATGTGCTTTCTTCTGCCTCCTCTCCCCCTCCCCTTCTTTTTCATTGAAAACAAGGGAAATCCTATGCTACTTACTGCCATCTTATAGTTCACTTTCACCAGGGCTCATCCCTTCAAGCAACTAAAATAGGAGCCTTGTTCCACTGTACTAACTGGAGAGGGGGTGGGAAAAGAAAAAGCACCCATGGGAGACGATTCTGGTCTTGGACCAAACTGATTTGTTCTAAGAAGAGCATCTCTCCACCAACTGCACATTGAACCCTGGAGTTGCAGCCTCCTAACAACATGCAAGTTAGGCATGGGGAGACAGGCTGGGTTAAACCAAGCCACAATGCTCATTGCCCCTCATCCCATTCCTGCTCTGGGAATGGAAACCTCTCAGGCACACAGCTGTTGTGTATACAGTGCCTAGAACAATGGGACCATCAGAAACTAATGTAATAAATGTGATTAATAATTAAACAGTGAGGACTGTCAGCATGCGACAGGGCAGCATAACCAGCATCGCCTCCTATATGCCTGATTTACGAAGCATTCACTTTAGCAGTTCTAAATCACACCCTGCTGCACCAATAAAGCCAATCAAACAGCTCCTCCTTACAAGCCAAGTAATCGGTTAGTAAGGACATTATTATGTGCTTTTGCAGCCAAAGCTTATTTAGAAGCAAGAGAAGCTCAAGCTGAAATATGAAGCAAGATCATAAGAATACTTGACTTACGGCATCCCACCAGACTCAGGGAGGCAAATTTGTTTAATTTGTGACTACTAAAGTAATTAGTAACTTTCAGTGTACATACATATTTTCCAGTTATCATGATACAAATTCTACTTCTGTAGTATCTTTTCCTCCCGATTTCCCTTGGTTTTTAGGGGTAAAAAGGAGGCTCAACAACTATGGCAAGTTTAACTCTAGCTAGCATATCTGAAAGTCATTTCTTCCACCCCAATACATCAAATTCAGTTTGACAAATCACAGCCAGTTCTTTCACTGCCTCACTCTTCCCTCCAAGAAACTGCAGAATCCTAATTTGAAAGTTAAGATTCCACAAGGCATATTTCACACCTTCCCAACTCAGATAAAAAATAAACAAAAACCTCTATCAGTAGAGGCCATTTAAGCTAATCAGTGAAGAATGGAGGTGAGCCAAGAGCTCGCTCAACAGCTTCAACTTTGTCAAGTGTACGAAAGCACAGTTTGTCAGAACAGCAAAGCAAGAAACCTTCAGCACTCTGTGCATGGGAGCCTACGGCAGGTTTTGCACTTCTCTTTTGCAGATACAAGCAGCATCTCTGTCACTACATGGAGGTAGCCCAGAACTGATCAATACAAGAAGTTCTCTAGGAGGAGAAATAGGCCTAGAACATTAGTGAATGGTAGAAAATCCTTTTAAAGCAAACCAGTTACGTTAAAATTTATGAAGATGTGCATTAGCTCACAGTTAACCATAAATTGTTTACTTGCTCTCAGGAGTTCTACCTGAGGGATCTGAGCCCGCATAAAGAAAGCAGCGTTCACCAGAGGTGTAAGCCTTTCCTCCTGCACAGCATCCCAAACACCAGCCCCAGCAATATGCCCATGAATTGTGACTAAAATAAGTTTACAGAAAACTGCACAGAAAACTTTTCCAGTTCTAGAGCACCCTTTTTTAAAGGGATTGCTCATGAAGCTCAGCTATTGAAATCTATAGAGAAATTTATAAGCTAACATCATGAGAGAAAAAGAAATTGTTATGAATTTACTATAGCACCACAGCTGAGCATAAACTTTAACAAATGCTTGGAAAACATAAAGTACCATAAAAAAATAATCAATTACTGCATCTTCACTTTCTCCCCTCCCCCCCAAGAAATACCATTTAATACCCTTCTAAGGCGTAAGTATTCATTAGGATTTATTAAGGCCATATTTTCCTCTCAATGCTATGCCACTGTGGCATTAGCAGTTGTTTAGGAGAAGGGGCAGGACCATGGTATCACACACAGAGCTGTATTAGCTTTGGAAACAAAGGAACATTTTCTTCCTCATATGGTGCTAGAAACAAAAGGCCTGTAGGAAACTCAACCCCCCATCTACCTTTTCCTTTACTAATTAATGAAACTTTAATTTAATTAATTCAACCTCCTCCTTTGACCACCCACCCATGTGAAGCTGTTTAGATAAACACAAGCAACCATTGCAGATGAACCCTCAAGACCAGCACAAGGCAGGCAGGTCCCCAGCTCCCTACATTTTCCACATTTCCTATTTGAGGGCCTGAATCTCTTCACAACAACCAAATTCACCAGAACGCCCTGTTCTTGCTTTTTCAGTGGCCAACTCACTTTGGCCACTTGAATGTAAACAGACCCGAGGCCTGAAGAATGGAGGCAAGGACTGCTCACATTTCCTTTATTTAATTCCTTCATGTTCTGCTGGCTGTAACCTGGGTTTCCCATGGCCACGACCATCAGCAGATGCAAGATACTCTACAGCAAGGACTTGACTTTGGTGTAAGCCTGTATTTTTATATATATAGGAATAAATATATTCCTATAGGTATTAAATATAAATATATTAAATATAAATATAAATACCTATAGGAATAAATATATTCCTATAGGTATTCTAAATTTAGCTTTTAAAAATGAAGCCAAATAGGTGTATACAGCTGATCAAAGTCAAGGAGTGTCCCTTCACACTGGTCAATGAATAGGGACTGGCATCAGATGTTGCACCCAGGCCCATAAAAGATTCCTGTGGTTTGAGACTGGACTTTATAAGCCCATTGAGAGCTTCCCATTTCAGGTAAGTTTCACATAATAAATTTGGCTTTGCAGCTTCCTAAATAATCAAATAAAGTGTCTTGTGCCTTGGTAAGTGCTTGTAAAGCAATCAAGAACTGACACGATAACCAAATGTTTCTCTAATAGTAATTATGATTCTTTAGGAAAAACAGACAACCAACAACACAACCCACTCCTCTAACACTAATTTATTTTCTACTTGAAAGCCAATCTTGCTAGTTATCAGATATTCTCCTTGCTATCACTATTAGTGAATTATTAAAGAGCTGACCAGACTTTGTTTTAAAATGATTCTCTTATGAAGCTCCCTCATATATTTACCATGAATACTGAATGATTTTGAGGCCTCTAAGGACCCATGAATGATCTCTATTTACTACCTTTAGCAAAAAGCCTGTGTAATTAGCAGCACTTGAATCACAGCTAGTGGTGATATTTCCAGCTCACTTACACAAGCTCTCTTAAAAAAACCCCCTAAACTAGTAAAAACCAACCACCAACACGAAATCATAGGCTCCAAGCTTATGATGGGAGAAAACAGTTTAGCTTAGGAAGTTACTAGGTGGGTATGCACTCAAAGATATGTGTGAAGAGTTAGTCTCCTACCAGGGACATGGCAAGGATCTCTGTACTCAAAAGTATCAGCTTTACCAGCTAATAGAAAAGAGAATTTTATAGAGTACTTTATAAAAGCATCTAACCTCGTTTCCAGCCTCCTGCTACCAGCATGTATGGCTATCATACTCCCACTCTTAAACTAAGAACACAAATTCTTCTGGTTATGTACATGACATATAAGCATACCTAAACTTCTTTTTAAGCTTCATTTTCAGCTAACATCCTTTCATACATATTCAAGCAGCTCCCCTTATAATAACCCTGCTGAACAGAGTAGCATTGTTATCTCCATTTTACAGATAGAAAACAGGCTGAGAGGTCAAGTTCTCCTAACACACTAAAGAGGTACATAGCAGAACTAGGATTAAAACCTGTAATTATTAGTGTTATCAGCATCCTTATGGCCCACAGCAGTCAAACAAAACCCAAGGATTAAAAACATAGCAAACAGTCAGGTTTCCAAAAGCCCAGCTTTGAGTAAAAATACATGGAAATGTTTCAATTATTTGTTGAAACCAGCTGCACATAGACTTCCCATCTGCTTGACTCATTTGATGGAGCAACGAATGCTTGCAGCAGTCCCACCTCTTTCTGAAAGCAGCTTGTTGCAAGCCTTTGGTACTTGGAGCTCCTTCTGCTGCTGTCGGTTGGCTGCAAACCACACAGGTCACCCTGTGCCTGCAGTTGGCAGAGTCAGGCTGTGTAACAGGTTGGAGTGCCAGAATTTGGGCACTCCTAACACTGAGAAAAAATGTCATTAAACCAGCTAGCTCTTTCAGGCATATCTGCTGAAAATAGGCATGCCCAGTTTCAGTGTCTCACAAATCAAGAGAACCCTGTGGCAGCAAGAGTCACGTAAATGAGCTAAACAGAAACAAGAGGTCTTCGCTCATACATTTAGAAGTTGGTGTTTGCAGAAAGGTTTGAAAATTCACCCAGTGTTTGCTGCACTGTTTCTATTCCTGTAAGTAACCATAGTACATGCTGCAGCTGAAACCACCAAGAGCTAACAGGAGCTTTGCCATCGATTTCAGTGAATACAAGACTGAATTCAAGCTGGACACCTGAACAGAAAACGGTATCCTTAGTTGAGATTTCGTGTCACCTTTGGTGTAAGGCGAACTAGACTCTAGAACTCTTTAGCTAGCCATTATATATAAAATTGAAGACAAGACACACTGCTTTACCAAAACAAGCAAACCCAAACCCCAGAGCAGAAAACCATGCCAAAAAAACCCCAAACCACACCAAAAAAAAACCCCTCAAATCACACCAAAAAATCCCCACCCCGCACACCATACAAAAACCTCACCCTGACATGCATTAAGCCTCAAACCATGGCTTAGGTATTTTTTGGCATTGGGGTTGGTTTTCTTCGGGGGTGGTGCAATGGTTTATTTGTTGTTGTTTATTTGGTGTTTCATTTTAAAATAAAACTACCCCAGATCAAATTCATCTTGGTGTAACACCACCAGATTCTGCTTCGTCGGATAAAAATGTTGTTCCAGAAATCCTGAAGCTGAACATTCTTGTTCAATACTCAATATTTTGGTAGCTGCAGTAATTGCTTTCTGCTGGAGCCAGAAATAAACCTGTTAAGTCTGCAGTAAAAGCAATACCTTAAAAAGAGAAACTGTAAAAGCACAACATCCGAAATCTATATAATCAGAGAAACCTCACATGGGAACATTTTGCTAGCTAATTGTAAAACATGTACAAGTGGCTTCCAGTTAGGAAGCGTTTCATCTGCCTCTTACCACTGCAGCCAGCAGAAATGGATTTCCCCGTTATTCAATGGGCTGTTAACAGAGCTTCCACTGGGGAGAGGCAGGAAAAAATAAGATGCAGGTTATATAGTCCAACACGTTCACCTACATGACACCCCCATTACATTATCTCAAAGCTTTCCCAAAGTACTAGCTAATAATATTACAACTTTCCCTTACATGACAGGTGAACTATTTTTAACCTTCAGGCTAGGAGAGCCAGAGATTAAATTTCACTGTCCATGTCGTACAGTAACAGCAACAAAAGAGCTCATAGAAGGCAAAAGTCTTCTGTTCTGCTTCCCTCTGTAGACAAACAGACAAGATTTCCTCTGAACTTGGGGGCACAACCACAACATAGCGTTTATAAAAATCCAGTTCGCTCAGGAATAACATCAGATTGAGCACTCCCAATGATCACAAGCTGGTACAACTTTGGACCTCTGCAATATCTAGTATCTCGTTCCCCAGATCCCCCAAAATATACCCCTGAAAACGAGAAGCACACAGTGTCAAGCCTAGAGCATGCTCCTCTTCCATCTTGCACCCGTTTTGTGCTCCATGTGGTGAAGCGATATGGAATTGACTGTTCCACACCAAAAAGCAACAATTTGCAAAAGTGGATTGTTAAAATTTTGGAAGTGATATCGGAGCCTGTTTCTCATAGAAAATCAGCAGCACTTAGGCATATATTCATGGCGTTTCGGAAAAAAGAAATTAGGCTGGGAGTTCAGAGAGTCTCAAAGGTAACATTAAACTTCCAATAAATCCCATGGAAGTTAAAATGAATTCCCTTAGGTGGCATAAAAAAAAGAAGTTTCTTAGTTGATTTTCTGTAAAATAGTATGTTAAGCACTATCCAGCATCCAACTTTAGTGGTTAGATTACACTTGGCTATCACATGCAATAGGCAAATTGCACATATTGTTGCATTGGTGCCCAAATGTCTTCTTTCACTCCCATCTGAGAAGCTTTATCATTACCACCTCTGATATGGTTAACATGGAGCCAACATTCCTCTCAGCAAGAAACAGGAAACTGGAAGATGAAAAATCCATCCTGCTTCAGCTAAAAACTGAAAAGAGCAGTTCAAAATAAACCTGAACATTTAAATAATTAACAGAGGGCAGTCAATATACATGAGAGACTATAAAATGTAGAGTAAGTCTTAGAAGAATCAAAAGACACTAGGGAAAATCCATGGCAGGAAGGGCTAAGTATGATAAAGAGTTGTTTTAAGTAAGGCACAATGAGATTTTTGTCATTGGCATAGGCCCATTAACTGCATAAGAAGGGTAAAATTATGAATAATAGGAGAAAAGTTCAATAAATATTTCTGGTTTACATTTTGGAAGAAGCAGGAGGATATACTTGTATCACTTGAGAAAGATGAAGCACTTCATACTGCAGCTGCAATCAAGAGCAACTCAGGAAGGATAACAGGAACTCACTGAAAACACCCTGGGACATGTTTGACATGCTGCTACTAATTTAAATACAGCTCTGATGATGGATAACATCATACCAGGATCCAAGTAAAGCAAGTGAAATGACTCAGCTTCACAAAAGCTGGTTAGCTCTGGCGTAAGTCTTGGGCAAAAAGGAAAAATGGGCCCAACTCTAACTGAGGGATAGCTATGAGAGAGGAGTTTATGGAACACTGGGTTGACATCCATTAGTTAAACTCACCTTGACAGATGTGAGGTATATTGAGTGGTTTAAGGTATTTGATATAATGGTGCACATCATTCCCTAATATCAATTCCCTAATTGATACTGTAAGTTACAAAGCAAGATAAAACGCTTAGAGTAATCAGTAGGAAGTTGATTGCTCCACAACAGAGGCGGTCATCAGACAGTTTTGTCATCATGAGTTCTCTGGCAAGGGACAATAACTATATCCGGTAGTATCATCTATATCAATAATGTGGGGAAAACCTAAACACATTAACTACAAGTGTTTGGAGAAGTGCTAACTGATGATCTGAAGGCCAGTCACGTCCAGCAGTGTGGAGGGCTTTGTCACACACACATCCACACCCACAAAAAGCATTTTAGTACAACTTCGTGCTGAGTGCTGCTTCTAAAAAGGACGAGAGTACTTGTGGAATGAGATTCTGGTAAAGAAAGAAGTCAAGAGGGATTAATGGGTCATACTGGTTAGTAACAAAACACACTAATTACCAGAGCGATTTGAAAGCAATAAGGCTTTCCAGGATGTAAGAAACACAAGAACAGCAGTTATTCCCACCGCTGCATATGGCAGAACACAGTCTTACTGGAATGATTAAAAGCCATGTTCACATTCAGAGATGATGCTGGGGGGGAAAAATAATCCCAGAAATCAAGATGCTATGGAAAGCATCCTTATATTTGTTTTGAAGCCAGAGGAGACGGTGTCTCACAATGGACTGATTGTAAGACAGAGATCAGTCTGGTTATTTTATCAAAAAGATTGAAAGGGACTTGATTACAGGTGTGTCCTTGGGGATAAGATATCGGCTACTAAAGAGCTTCTTAATGTAATAAAGAACAACAGAACAAGAAGCAATGTCTGCAAGGCCAAATCAGGCCAGTTTAAAAACTCGATGAGTTTTTTCCATTGCCCAACCACCATGTGGAAAAAATCTGAAGCAAATCACAAAGCCCCAGCACCATCCTTAAAAATATTATACCTGGTGAAGCAGTGTGAAAGAGTCATTAGGGATGCTGAATTTAGTAGCTGAAGACCAAACTGACATGGCTTAACTCTTAAATATGGCACATTGCTAACTTTATAAATACACCCATTTCTGTTTCAATCTCGGGTCTACTGAAACTCTGCCAGAAAAACAACAGTGTGGTATCACCTTGATGAACGTAACTGGTTTCAAGATCAGTTTCTCTATTAAGAAGCTGAAACTACATACAGAATAATTCATAATCATCCCGTTACTGTATTCTCTGCCTGCATTTTGTAAACACACACTACTTTGTCTTACTTTGCCCGGCATGCAGTGCTTTTTAGGAAGCAAAACTAAAAAGGAGCCCATGACACATTTCTACACCTTCATGAAGACGTATTTTATACAGCTAACACCAACCCAGTGGGAAGACTCAATAGAAATGACAAATAACAAAGAGCAATCAGAACATAAAAGCTCACTCCTCAACTTCAAAGTTCACCTCTGCTTGCTGCAGAGTGCCTGCACAGCTCTGCCTTCCTATTGCCCATCTTCCCCCCAGCTCGTTAAGTCATTTTTCTGTGAGCCAAGGATCTGTTCTGAAGGCTCCAACTAAGCACATAGACCCGATGTTTAGCTCATTTATGTGTGCTGCATCTTCCAATGAGGTTTATTTTACATGGTATTTTTATTCTTGCACAGTATCTTTCATTGGAAAGGCTCAAGTTAAAGTTCAAGCACTGATTAAGCACATCCAGAGATGTCCATTCATGTACCTTCATTCTCTAAACTCACTCTCTATTCAAAACAGGACTGAGAAAGAAGATTGCAATTGTAGGAATACATTTCAGTAGACTACAAGGTACTCGAACCAGAATTCAGTCTTGATCAATCTTTCCTTCTTCTCTCTCAACTACGATGGTGCACAAGCTGAGTTCCAGGCATAAACAAATCATTAATATTGGGGCAGGATCCTACAGTTCTTATTGCTGAAGAAATAGTTCACAGCATGCCCATACTGACCTGAAAGACTTTTCTAATTCCTAAAAGCTCTCTAGCTCCAGAATAAAACCACCTAAGCCTGTAGCTGTAGGGCAGATGCTTTCACTGGAGCTGGAATCCACCAGTGGTGAAGAGAATCTACAGGGTATCATATACATGGGCTTCCAGCTGGTGGTTTGTAGAGCTTTTTAGATCCAAAGAGCATTTGTAATGTAACACAATGTAATATCTCTTGACAAATACAGGAGAAAAAAAAGTATTTCTGAACTCTTTTTAGATCCCCATAAAAACTCACTACTCTCCCAATAGCTCCTCACCTCGCCTCCTGCACCTCACCAGGGGTACAAGAAGGTCTCCTTGCCTTTAACCATTTAAGCCACTCAAATTAAGACTAATTGGCTTAGAATCTAGGAGGAAACCTACACCTTGGTCAGTACATGACTGACCCCAGTTCCTCTGAAAGTTTGTGTTTCAGGCACATTTATCCCTCCTTGCACACAGAGCAAAGCTGCTCTTTGAACGAAAGCACAAACTTCAAACCTTTCTGTACCTGCAGCTGTACCTAAAGTAAGCAAGGAAGAGGGACATTTCAGCTTATCTTGTCCTGAAACTTGAAAGTTGCTCTGTAGTTGCTCTGTATTGAATTAGGAAAGACGGGCAATTATTCTATGATAAGGCATAGAATAGGCACCCTAACTTTTGCTGACTTCCTGAACTTCCAACTTGAGATGAAACCAACCTGTTACACTGTACAATCGTGGATTCACACAGTCCTTCTGACAAGGGCAAATAAGGACCTTCCAAATCCTCATGTTCAGATCAAGTTGTTCCTTCTGGTAAGCCCAGAAATGGGCATTGCACACAAGAATTTGCTTCTCCCAGGTTACCCTGGGAAACAGTCAGGGGAACAAGATTTGTACCTTTGAGGAGTACGGCAGACAAATGAAATGCTGGGATAAATCCAAGGAGCAGGGAGACAAAACTGCCTGTGAAATCCAGACGAGATCCTGTGGATGCCCAGCAGAGCTGCTGTGCAATGTCAGCCAGTGAATTGCATTGCTGCTGTATCTTTTAGTTTCTTCCCCATATAAAAAGCAGCAATATAAGTCACCAGTTAGACTAGCAGAGCTTAAAAGAGCAAAAGTAGGCTGAAATATAAATAAGGACAATTAAAATATATAGTGCATGCTGTGGAATCATCCTGCATCCTTTAAAAACAATCTGAATAAGCATCAAGACCACTGAAGAGCTAGAACTCAATACAATCCATAACAGCCATTAAGTCAGTTGTGCTTACAGTCTGTGAAGAAAGCAGTTAAGATTCCCAGGCTCTCATCCAACATAAACAACACTGCCCTATGGATTATTTTCACCTGAAAACACCTACAGCCTCTTTTCTTACCAGTGAAGGTAATACAGGAGAGAATGTTCAGACAGTTAATTATTTAAAGAAGCACTGAATTACTCGAAGAAGATAAAACCCAGTGTGAGGGTTTTAAGAAGTTTTATGGAAGTAAAGCTTGAGTCAAGAAAATAATAATAATAATGGAGAAGTATTGATATTTTAAGACATTAGATTTAGTACTGCAAGGCTGCCTTAAAGAAACAAAGAAGGAAAGCATGCAGAAGACTGTCACTTTTACTATCCTTTCCTTTTTAACCAAGACACACACATTGACACAACCAAGTAGCTGTTTGCTGTGGAACAGGAATAGAGGCATCCCACACATTTGAAGGACACACACATACAGGCATCAACTGCAGGATGGCTATTCTACTTTAGACTCCACAATTTAATTATGTATCTAATAAGGTTGACACATCAAGTGATACATAGAAACTATGACCCAATTCAGATATAGAGCTAGACAAGCATATAGAACAAAGCCAAAGCTTCTTCACATGCAAGATACTATGTCCACAGCACTTGGTTCTTACGTACTAATAGGAATACAGCTACAAGAACTATGCAAGCTGTCCATCGGTGCCATGGCTTCAGGCTAAATTACACTGGCAATGGTAGTTGTAATATTAAAGCACTAAAGGAGTACTTACATCTTCTGCTTTAATTTGTGCCTTGCCTGACTTCAGAAGATGCAAAGGAGAATGATCCAGCAGCAAAGTACAGCCTGCATTAGTCAGGGTCTGAGCAATTAGCATCCTTAATAGAAATTGCTTGAGGATAAGGTATATTTGGAGGCAAAAAAAAAAAAAAAAAAAAAAAAAAAAAGGAAAAATATTTAAATTATCTAATTTTGATATGCTCAGGATTCAAAGCAAAGCTTCCTGCTGTCTTCAAAGCATCACTGAATGTCAGTAAGAGGAGAAAAGTACCACTGAATCTCTTGTTACAACATTCATTTATTACCATCTATTCACTTATAAATGTCAATTATATTTCACCCTCCTATTCCTCCTCCTCCTCCTCCCCTTTATCTTCCCCCACCAAAAAAAGAAATCCTTGGCCTTCCCTAATGAACTTTGTTGTCTGATTTTTCTATTGCTGAAGACTTGAATAAGGCAAAGTCCTGCAGAGTCCTGCAGTGCAATGGAAAACTGTATGTCAGGATGCATGCATCTATTATACAAAACAGAGCACGGGTAATAAAGAACTCTTTATGGGTGTTAGATTTATTCCTGATATGATATAAGAGGGAAAAAATTGAGCTGTATTTCTAACAGAGAGCACCACTTACACCTGGTAATGTAAATCACGCTGCCATGGAATGGTGTTACAGAACTGCGCAGGGTCCCCCGCTTCACACAGCCGTCGGTAGCTGCAGTGTCAGGAACCCAGCAGTGTGTAATGTATTCTGAGCTACAGGGCTTGGAAAATTTACTGAATCTATTCCAGCTATTGAATTGTCATAAAGAGCTCTGTCAGACTGATGACATTCATCAGATCAGCCTGATCTAGCAAATTTGTACATTAGCCTTTCCCTTTTCTTCTGCTAGCAAAGGAACATTACTTGGGATGAAGACTATACACACTCACATGCACAGATGAGCAGACTTACTCCTGAACTCCCCTCTCAATGATCCTCAGGTCCTACCCAACACAGCAGGATCAAGAGCAAGAAAAACAATAGTAAAAGAAATGCAATAGAAATTTGAACACATTCCAGTCAAGCATCCCTGAGTGATGGTTTTGGACAAGAATCCTCCTTTCTAGGGAGCGAAGTAAGTAACAAGAGTTACGATATATTGCAATAGAACCAAGATCATGCCTTACTCATTCTTCCTCCCCCCGATGTTTGGCCAGGTTTGTTATGGAGGAAAGACTTGTTGATTAGTAATGCTATTTTGAAACTAAAGGACACTATAAGACAGACCATTTTTAAGGGTGCAAGAAGTCAGAAAACTTATCCACTGGCAAAGGGAAAGCAACAAATGAGTTTAAATGAATGTAAAACCCTACAGGTACTGGCTTATGATCCCTGTGAATACCAGGAGTCATACATACCATACATACGCCTCTAACAACAAAGCTGTACCTTCTCTCAGACTAGGGAGGAGCGAGATCTTCCCTTGGGCCCCATTGATAGATCAAGGGCTTCTCTGTGCCAAGTGCCATTTCCTTCCCCAAAATGCTGTCAAGTAACTACAAGACAGAACAACTCACTGAAGAGCAAACACGAGGGGGAGGATCACAGCAGGATGACAGAGATGTTTGCCCAGCTCATCCTTATTTTCCCCAATATATCAGAAAACTCTGCCAACGAAGTAGTAGCCATATCAGCACCCAGACAGTTCTTTAGCAGAATAATGCACCTGCAAAATAGTTTACCTATGCAAAATCCTGCATCTGCCGTTTACAAACAAGCAGTACCCTGTTTCCCAGTGCAAACAACTGTGTATTTTTTGTGTATACACAATGACCGTGGCTTACCTGCGCTGAGGCTGTCTGTAAACACCAAGTCTTGCTCCACTGTATAACGCTAGGTTTTGAGCTATGGAGACAGAAGACATCAGCGTGGTGCTCAGATCCCTGGGAGGTGGCACCTGTGTGCACCTTGCGTTTGGCTCTGAGCATCTCCTGGAGAAGAGAAATCTCAAGCAAGGGAGGTTTTTAAACAAACACTTTTGATAATTGCATACATGGCAGGAGCAGATAAGAGAGGAGCATGAAAGCTGACTGTGTTTATCTGAAAGGACGAAACAGTTTGAAACGTTTCCAGTTATGGAAGTTCTACTTTAAGAATTCTGTCATTCCGTTTTTTCTTACACACTTTGTGGTGCTCTACATTTCTGTGAATTCTTATCTCTTCAGCCCAGTGCCACAGGCTACAGGTCTGGAACATAGCCCAGTTCTTCTTTTAGTCATAACAGAAAAGAGACGGGGGGAGAAGGTATCTCGTGTCACGGCAGAGCTAAGCACTGCCACTTCCATCCCCATAAGACTCTGCAGGATCTTCTGGTCCACTAAGCAAATGTGAATCCAAGGGGCATCTTCTAATGCTGCTGCCACTTCTTTCTTCATCATCACTGCTGGTTCATTTGTCTGAAGGACCCCAGCTGAGGAGCAGAATAGTAGCACAGCAAGTTGCTGGCTGCCAACCAGAGAAAAGCAGCTCTGCAGCTGACAAAAGCCCAGGGTCCGTCTCTTGTTCCTCCAGAATAATCCATTTCTGGCTGGCTGACAGAAGCAAGAACCTTCCCTCACAAAAGCACATCCCCTCCTAGGATGCTGCTGGTGACTCACACACCACATTGGCTGCCCTCACATTGGCTGCTTGGTCAAATGGTCTAATTTTTTAATAGCTAGCCTCGGTGGGCCTACAAGTTCAAATCTCAACAGGCTCTCCTTGCACCACTTCCTTTAATGTAGAATAAAACCAAGTCATGTCATTTTATTGCCTGAAATTGTTACAGAGCTCCTTCAGGGTCTTATATGAGCTCCACTTCATATTCAGTTTCCTGGCTACAACAATGGGTTGGACTGGTCACACACCTTATAGCTGTTAATTGCTACCAGCTCCCTGATACATGGAGTAGGGATAATAATTTCTTCAGTACTTGATAAGGCTCTTGCAATCTCAGTGGCATTTTATTCTTGTAAACACATTTCGTAAACTTGGTGCCCATAGCCAAAGTTTTTCATCCCTTTATACAGTTTGCTACATGGCGATTGCCACACTTAAGTCACCCAGGTCACCATCTCAGTGGTGTCCTCTGCAAGGAGCTATATAGCACTGCCTTGAAATAAAAGTAGATGTGAAACAAAATATTGAGGGGAAAAGAGGAAAGAACTGAACAAAATAAGAGTCCTTGTAATGCTACAAAATTACTGTCTCAGTCTTCAGTCTTTGTCTCCTTTTATATCTGTGCTCCTAAGGACAGTGAGGAAAATAATTGAATAAGTGTCCTTCATAGGACAACAAAAAGCCATGCTTTAAAGGCTTGGTTAATCCACACACAGGCCAGCTATTACAAACCCATCCAATTTGTACTGGCACTACACAATTAGAAGTCAGGTTCACTCCTGGTGTAAAAGCTCAGATTTAGGTTACAGACTAATTTATACCTTTCTACACTGTAGCTTCTGAAAGGCACTGCAATAGCACATATAACCAAGAAGAGGATCCACACTCATGCAGGTGGGGAACTCTCCTTTCAGTCAATGCAAAGCTAATGATTTTCCCAAGAAAATTATTACTTCACTTCAGATTTTCCTAGACATTTTTATTTTCTTGCTATATGAAGACAATGCCACCTCTTTAGGGCTACAGGGAAAATATATACAGCACATCTGAGTCCTATTTTATGCATGGCACTTTAGCACTGTAGCAATCATTACACTTAAGGGCATACTATCCAGCAATTTAATACCCCACGTTATCCATCCTCTGTTTCTCACAATCATTCCAGTGCAGGACCACATACAGTGTTTACTGTCTAATGGGTCCCTCTGGGATGCTGACGGATTCCTCCACAGCACTAAGTTTTGATCTCATCAGCACAGCCCTTCCTTCCCATGGCTTATGCTGTGACTATCAGCTTCCTCTTGTCCTCGGAAGTGCTATTTCTCCTTCCTAATTGGGGGCCACTCTTTAATGTTTGCAGAGTTTTCTGCCACTCGGTCCAATTTGTTCTCTTGTGAAGGAACACTTTTGCCCTGGCCTCCACGAGTATCATTCCCTCAGCCGAGTGACACAAAGTCTATTGCATGATGTATTTGCCTTCAGTTCTGCTCCTCTCCTTATACGCTTTAATAATTCTACATTAGGTAGAAGTGACAATATAATCGTTGGGCTGATTCTGCCATTACTGCATTGAAAGTCAGTGTTTCAAAGACTGAATGCAACACTTGCTCTGCAGCCTAGTTTATGGCTAGCTGTACTAAAGCAAATGAAATCAGGATATGAAATGAGTTAGGCAATCAGGTGTTTGCAAGCCAAAGTTTGGGGGATAAAATGGTGGTTTTGTGCAGCTTTTGTTTTGTTCTTTTAACTGTGAATATCAGCTTACTTACAAAAGGAGAGACATGTCAGAAGACCGGTGCTACCTATATGCAAAGGAAAGGTAGAGTTTGGTGTACTGTATCACAGCTCTGACCTTTTCTTAGCCAATTAAGCACACTGTTGCAGGCTTCACTTCCGTAGGAAGCAGCCAGGCCTGCTGAGCACCTGGCCACCATGCTCCACAGTTTTCCAGTTCTTTAAACACAGACACTGAACTGTGACTGAACATGAGCTTCACTCTGCAGCTACAAATCCAGCACCACTAATGATTACACCACTCACTTCAAGATATCAAATACAAGTACAAAAGAAATGAAAGCATTTTTTCTACTTCCTAGGATGTTCCACCTCATTCCTGGAACAAACACGTTTACCCAATGTATCGTTAGGCAGCTTTACAGATAATTCAAAACAGCACAACTTTGAGTGCCAAGATTTAAATGAGGTAGGAGGCTTTCCTGTGGCTGGATTATTCACCATCATTGCCTACTGCAGGGTTATTGAGATGCCAAGCTTTTGTCATTGCCTGATGTGTTAATCCAGCCAAGTGGTCAGTGTCTCT
This sequence comes from Psittacula echo, assembly GCF_963264785.1. Lineage (NCBI taxonomy): Eukaryota > Metazoa > Chordata > Aves > Psittaciformes > Psittacidae > Psittacula > Psittacula echo. The sequence goes on along the minus strand of NC_137747.1, from coordinate 13,734,381 downwards.
TCTATGGTTTATGCCATTTCTATATTGGTCCCAACTGGCAATTGTTCTATGGGTTAACTTTCCCATGCAGATATCACCCACCAAGGAGCAGACTCCCCTGTCTCTCTCCACGCACCAAGAAGAGAAGTGTCAGTGCCTTGGAAGATGACTTAGATGAGGGGCATGGCCTTCTAAACCCAGATACCATCTCTTATTTACTCCCCACTGTACAGTGAAATACCTATCAGCAAAACAGAGCTACCTGATGAACAACATTTAGGAGGAAAGGCAAAAACAAAGAGCTGCAAGAGAAAAAAGAACGTAGCAAAAACAGAGCAGAGAAACAACTGGAGCGAGAAATGCAAGAGAAACTAGGAATTATCTCACTGATGCTTAATTAATAATAATAATAAAAAGAAGAGAATTAGGAACCCTGTGGTGGCCACAAGATGTGCATTTTGGAGTGAGTCAACACCAGCAGCTTACCATTGGCAAGTGTAATCTACGTTACACATCAAACTGAGGGTAATTTTGTTCCTGGGCTGCACTTCTAATCAGCCTGCAATTTGAAAAGAGGTCTCCCAGATCTAATACAGGGCTCTGTAATAAGAAGCTGCTGCTATGTCTTGCTTCTCCCTGTAGTGATTGTAAACCAGAACATCGTCTGTGAAGTGTTGGGGGCAGGGATCAGATCAGTTCTCAGTTAGGGGATAGCAGCTTTCCATAGTTCATCATGAAGCTTAGGGAATATGGCGATGACAGCAGGTTTGTACCAGTTCTCTTTCCTATTTAGAAATGTTGAAGAGATGACTTGGAAAGAAAACAAAATGTTTAAATTAAAAAAAAGATAAGAGTTTCCACAGAGATAAAACATCCCATTTCAAGGCTCAGAATTCCTCCTACAGCTGAAACCATCAACGGTTATATCCAAGAAACAGTGAAGCACTGCCAAGTGTACATTTTCACTGACAAACAGATTCAGACAAGGCTTTGTGTGCAGTACTGTCTCTTCCTACTCCTCCACGCAGCAGATCCATGCTCCTTCGTACAGAGTAACCAAGTGCTCTGCAGTACGACAGCCCTATAGGTACAAACACAATGTGTTTACACAACTGTGTATTAACAGTTAAGAACAAGGAGACTCCAACTGTCATGGCATAAAGAATGATACCAAAAGGCACCTCTCAGATGGGGCCAGGTGGGGGCAACATTTGAAACTGAGCTGGCATGAATAAGCACGGTGTGATTATTTTACTGCTGTAGCATGGCAGGGACACCAGCATCCACTGAATGATGCCATTTTACTGACCTCTTCTCTAACTTCAGCTCACAAATCCTTCTGCTCAGATGCACAGAAGCTGCCCAAAAGAAGCCACCACCCATTACCAGTCACCTCAGAGGTGCTGGGGGTGGAAGGCTCAGACCCAAAGCATCACACAAACCAATTCATTTCTCCCCTGTCCCCCATCTCCATTTGGCACCAGGACACGCCTTTTGAATTATTTTCTCCCTCCCACTTTAACTTCATTCCACAACACAACATTGCAGCAGCCTGCTACAAATAACAGCCTCCCTGTTTTCAGGCCACCACCGCTCTCCCGCTGTCAGCACAAGGGCATATGTGCTCTTCAGCTTCCTCAAGTGAGTTATTCTGAGCCCTGCTAAGAAAAATCTATGACTTTACACCCTGTCTGAGCCTCAGCAGCAATCACTAACTCTACGTTTTCAAATTTAATCTCATTTCTGATTAAACTTTTCTCTCTCCCATTTGTAATCTCACTTGCCGCTGTGATTTGTGCAGCTCAGTATAAATATATGCTTTAGAATTAAACTGGTTCAGCAATTCTGACAATGATTTCTCAGAAATTAAGCCTGGACAATTTGTTTGGCTGAAGTAGAACAATTTGGAACATATGATAGGCTGTAAAGTACTTTGTAGTGTAGCACACTAATAAATATTAGTGATGGAGAACTCATTTATGACTGGTTGCAAGGGTATTAGGAAGAGGCTGATGGCAATGTGATGCCCTCTGACCAAATGCAGAAACAACATTTTTGCTTAAAGTATAAAATAACTGCAAAGCAAAGGACTACACACAGGTGGCAAATGTCACCTTCCCCCCAGGAAATAACCTGATTAATAATAGCAGTTTAAAATAGGACTGAACAACCAGAGGAAGATATCTGAAGACCAGGGTTTGTGTCTGTCGTGGTTTAAACCCAGTCAGCCATAAATCAGCCACACAGTCTCTCTCTCACTCCCCCCCTTCTTTCCCCCCCCTCCCAGAGGGACAGGGAGGAGAATCAAAAGAATGTAACTCCCACGGGTTGAGATAAGAACAGTTTAATAACTAAGGTATAACACAAACCACTGCTGCTACCACCAATAATAATAATGGTAAAGGAAATAACAAGGGAAAACAATACAACACCTCCCCACCCGTAGATCAATAACTCACCCCCACCCAGCAGTGAACTAACCCCTCTGGGTAAATCCCCCAGTTTATATACTGGGCATGATGTGCTGTGGTATGGAATACCCCTTTGGCTAGGTTGGGTCAGATGTCACAGAATCACAGAATCCCAAGGGTTGGAAGGGACCTCAAAAGATCATCTAGTCCAACCCCCCTGCAAGAGCAGGGTAACCTAGAGTACATCACACAGGAACTTGTCCAGCCAGGCCTTGAATATCTCCAACGTAGGAGACTCCACAACCCCCCTGGGCAACCTGTTCCAGTGCTCTGTCACTCTCACAGGAAAGAAGTTTTTCCTGATATTCACATGGAACCTCTTATGCTCCAGTTTACACCCATTACCCCTTGTCCTATCGCTGGACATCACTGAGAAAAGCCTAGCTCCATCATCCTGACACTCACCCTTTACATATTTGTAAACATCGATGAGGTCACCCCTCAGTCTCCTCCAAGCTAAAGAGACCCAGCTCCCTCAGCCTCTCCTCATAAGGGTGGTGTTCCACTCCCTTAATCATCTTTGTGGCTCTGCGCTGGACTCTTCCAAGCAATTCCCTGTCCTTCTTGAACTGAGGGGCCCAGAACTGGACACAATATTCCAGATGTGGCCTCACCAGGGCAGAGTAGAGGGGGAGGAGAACCTCTCTCGACCTACTGACCACCCCCCTTCTAATACACCCCAGGATGCCATTGGCCTTCTTGGCCACAAGGGCACATTGCTGACTCATGGTCATCCTCCCATCCACCAGGATCCCCAGGTTCCTTTCCCCTTCACTACCTTCCAGCAGGTCAACCCCCATCCTATACTGGTACATGGGGTTGTTCCTCCCCAGATGCAAGACTCTACACTTGCCCTTGTTGAATTTCATCAAGTTTCTCCCCACCCAACTCTCCAGCCTGTCCAGGTCTCACTGAATGGCAACACAGCCTTCTGGTGTGTCAGCCACTCCTCCCAGTTTAGTGTCATCAGCGAACATCCCCTGCTAGATATCTGCATTTGCTTATATTAACTGCTTCCTCAGTCTTACAACTGATCTGTTTTGTATCAACTCCTTTAATCAACACACTATTTTTAGTTCTTTAGCAATGCTTGACGTTTGGTTGTTTTTTTTTTTTTCTCCAAGAACACACCTTCTTCTACCATCTCCGCTCTTCTTCCTTACTCACTTTTAAACTCCCCTTCTTTCTACTTCTCCTGTAAATTCTCCTGTTCCTTAGTCCCTGAAAACCTGCTCCTTCTCTTGTTCTGTTTCTTCTTTACAGCCAAATTTACTCTACGTGTTCTCAGTCACCCCAGACATTCCCCTGGTGGCCTGAGCCTACCACATCTTGACTCATCTCAGAATAAACAAACCTCTCCACCACCTCACTCAGCATTACTCGTATTTACATCATGCAAAGTTCACAGTACAGCAACACCCTGATGAACATCGCTCCTCTGTGGTATTTCAGAGTTCATCACCAAATATTTAATATCCACCTCCATGAACCATCATTCATCTGTGTCGTGGTTTAAGCCCAGGCCGTAAATTAGAACCATGCAGTCTACTTCCCCCCCCCTCCCCTTTCTTTCCCCTGCTCCTGGAGGCACGGGGAGGAGAATTGAGAGAATGCAACTCCCACGAGTTGAGATAAGAACAGCCCAGTAACTAAGGTATAACATAAATCACTGCTGCTACCACCAATAATAATAATGATAAAGGAAATAACAAGGGAAGACAATACACCTCACTACCCACCAACCGATAACTCGCCCCCACCCCGCAGTGATCCAGCCCTTCCGCGTAACTCCCAGTTACATCCTGGGCATGACGTGCTGTGGTATGGAATACCTCTTTGGCTAGTTTGGGTCAGGTGTCCTGTCTCTGCTTCCTACCAGCTTCCCCTCCTCCCTGGCAGAGCATGAGACTCACAAAGTCCTTGGTCAGTCTAAACATCGGTGTTATCAGCTCTGTTCCCAGGCTGAAAGTCAAAAACACAGCGCTGCAACAGCTACTAAGAAGGAGAAAAAATGACTGCTACTGCTGAACCCAGGACAATCTGAGATTAATTTCCCATACAAATCAATACAGGAGGGTCAGAGGAATTAATTCAGGGACCTAAGAAATTCACTGGATGAATATATGTGTCACGAAGGATGGAAAAGGAGGAGCAGAGAGGATGCTTTTATTCTTTAACAGGTTGCCAGCAGCTTCACCTGGAGGACCCAATATCCAATGTAAATCTCAGGGCCAGCACTCCTAGTGCCTTTTTAAAATGCTTACAGATTTGTTGTTGCACTCTCCAAATGAATCAGCAGCACTCACAGTTAAAGGAAGGGAAAAATGCAGCAATCACTGGGCATTCAGTGTAGCAGATGGAGAGAGCAATAATCCACCCCCCCAGAACAGTATCAGAAACCAAACATATTCTCTGGTTGATGATCCCAAAGGTCCTCCTCCTCCCTCTCCACCCTCCTAGCAACATAGCCATTCTGAATACACAGGGCAATATAGTATGTAAGTCCCTACACATACCCTCCTCCACTCAGCTGCAATATTGATGCAGACAAAGGTTTTCTACTCAGTAAAAATCAGTCATGCACACACAGAAATCCTCATCACCACTTTTCATACCTTTAAGCAGGAGGAATTCCTCAGATCTACTGTAAATACTTGCCTTACAATGTCTGGTTACAAAGTGCCACTGCCCCGTGCTGTAGACTTTTCAACACACCAAACCATGAACACCTTTAGACCAGGGGTTCTTCTTTCATGTTAGTCAGGACTGAGTCTCCACTCCTGAGTAGTGCCTCTAAAAACTAAAGAAAGATGCATTACTAATGGGTATCCAAATGTTCAGACTTTAATTCTCCACTTTTATCTGCTCTGGTGGTCTACTGATCTGCGTATTTAGCAGTCTCTTCTAGCATGGCAAAATTGCTATTTCTCTCCCATAATTACTCCAAGGTGCCACTGGACAAAGTGAGACAAACGGACTCATTTAAACCTAGCTGGAATTTCTCCCAAATCAGTAACTACATACTTGCAGCAATGTTGAGCCTGTATTAGTGGTTTTTCCCAAGTTTTTATGTTAATACTACTGAAGGACTTCCTTATTTTCTTTAGAGAAATATAGAATGATAATCAAGTATTGACATTTTGCTGTAGTAACTATTTTAATAGGCAGCAAGAAGAATAAAATGTAATTGAAAATAACCTCAGAACACAACCATTCTCAATTACCTGAGCCAGGGTATAGCCCAATTACATTATCCACACACCTTCACATCAGAGCTAATAGCTAAACCAGACGTTCTGTCCTTCCACATCTTCATAAATACACCTCCAAAGCTTCCCGGTTTAACCACGTACTTTTGCTGCAGGCACAAGTACATATTTTTCTAACTATGTGAAGCAGCAGGAGAGATCATGACAGGGCCAATGTGCTGAGGAACGTGTAGGAGGCAGCAATAACAAACTGACACAAAGAAACAAGGTTGTAGTTAGCACAAACCCAGTTAGGTGGAAAAGTTATGGGGTTTTCTCTCTAATCTAACATGCCACCCCGCCCACTAGACCTAGATACGTGTTACATCCCTCTGACATGACCGAGCCATCCTGCGCAAAGGAGACTTGTATCTGAGTTACCAATGCTCTTCCCAAAAGTGCTTTCATTCTCCAGAAAGCACCAGCAAGACTAACTGGAAGGAATTATCCAGTATGAAACTAGTTTCTGCATTGTCATTATCCAACATAATGTTTTCTCTCTAGTTATCTTGAGGTTTTGAAGTGGTGCAAAACATTTACTGGTGCCTATGTGAGTAAATTCAAGTATGGCTTACCCAGAGGCACCACCTTCCTCTTGTTTCCCATCTTGAGGCCACATTCCTGTAGTTTAGCACTTATGCCTCATCTAAGGCTTGGGAAGCTTTCAGCTAGCTGAGCAGAAGCAGCAAGTAAGGTTGCAAATATAAGCAAGCAGGGACTCATCTCAGGAATAAGACAGGTTAGACTTTTGCTGCGCATAAACTCATATGTGCACACAGCAGGCTAAAGTATTCTATATATTTTAGTTTGCTTTTCTATATCCCATCTAGCTGCAGTGCGAACTCCCATAGCTCAGGTACACATTAGTCTTTGCCTGCTTTAGGCACGCAGGACACATCAACTCTTTGGGAAATGGTCTCTCTTATCTGCTTCATATTATTGTAAGTTTGATGTCTATCTCACTATCAGTATCTCAGATCTATGCTGCACAATGAACAGAGCTGAGCTCTAAAGAATGTTAACTAATTTACTGTTATCTAAAACTTTGCCTTGTAATTCCCTTTCTCCTGTGCCATATAGAATCCCAGCCTGCTTTGTGTTGGAAGGGACCTTAAAGCTCATCCAGCTCCAACCCCTGCCACGGGCAGGGACACCTTCCACTGGAGCAGCTTGCTCCAAGCCCCTGTGTCCAACCTGGCCTTGAACACTGCCAGGGATGGGGCAGCCACAGCTTCTCTGGGCACCCTGTGCCAGCGCCTCAGCACCCTCATAATGAAGAGATCTGGGGTTCTCTTAAAGCTCATACACAGCTTGCATTGAGCATTTTACATCAGCTCAGCATTAGGCGTACTCTTAAGAACATGTCCTTATCCTTAATTCAGTGTTTGTGTCCTATACTTAGGTCCAGTGTTGTGGTGCCGTAGGTACCAGTAGTAGGCCAGCTATAGTGGCACAGACCGTACTACAAACTACAAAACACAGCTGAGGAGTGGGGGTTCATCAGCCAAAGCTCTGGGCTGTCCCATTTAGCTAGAGCCCGATAACTAAATTGTGGGTGCATCTACACTACACACCTGCGAGTGCAGCAGCAACACTTCGAGCTCCCCCCTGTGCATCTAACCCCTCTTTTATTGTGTTTAATCAGAGGAGAACAGAGGCATGGATATTCCTACAGGGAAGTAAGCTAAGTACCTTAGCTTTCACATTTGGCAGACAGCTATCTCCGTGTGCAGAACTCGGGACTTTTGTTTACCCATTGATTTTTAAATAACATTTCCCATCCTGGATGCACAGAACAGTTCCCTGTAAATCTTCTCACTGATGTCTTACTGAGGCAGTCGACAGCCTGAACCAATAACACTACCTGGGCTGTGACCTTCTCCATCCATCTTAATTAGGTATTAACTTCAAAAGCTTTTTTGCTACATGTTACCTGCCAGCATCAAACAAAAAGACAAACACCAGCCTTGAGTCATCAGAAATGTAATTACAGGGTCTCTTGGAGAGGTGGCTCTGCTTGCTTCTCTGGTTTTAACTCCAGGAATTTATAGCATAGAAACAGCACTTTAGCTGTACTTAGAAGAGCCCTGCAATGAGAAAATACACCAAGAGACACTTGCACAAAGTACAGCTTTACCTCAAACAGCCCTGGGTATCACAGGCACTCACACTGCTTATTTAGTGCTCTCCCACCTAGATCTGCAGAAGACATACTCCCCCCTGCCTTTTTTCTTTAACACAGGTATAAGTCAACACATGCAGACTTGGCAATCCAATCTGTTGGCACCCATCAATCCATTTAATTACACAACCTGGAATGACTCAAACAATTCTGGAGAAAATGGGTTATCAGACAGTGTAAAGGTACTAAGGCACTCAAGCACATCAACTGCATTTGCCATAGGACTTCCTTGTGCACTACCAATCGAGTACCTTCATCCTGCACATCAGAAATGAGAAGCAGCAGCAGATGCTAAAATGTAGTGAGGAGCTCTGTACAAACCTCAACAGCAAACCTTCATACCTTAACCCATGTACGAACTCACTCACGTACCTTGCACACTGCCATATCAAAGCTATGTTAATAAATAATTAATGAAAGCAATACTAAGCATGCTCTGCAAATATGGCTTAGTTTAGCCACAGGCTGCTGTGACAGTATCATGGTCCTGTTCCTGCAGACACAAACCTGGGGAAAAACAAAACCAAAGCAAACAAAAAAGCCCCACATTTAAAAATCTAAAACATGTAACATTTAAAAATCTGGATTAATAAACCACACCTCACCCAGGAGAGGATCAGTGTGACTGTAGACAGGAGACCAACCAACTACCCAGGAAACATCTCAGCACTTATGGATGTTCAGAGCCAACACTGTGATAAGAGAATGTTTGACGCTGGGGAGATGGGAACAACCAGTTGATCACACTGTTAGCCCTGTGTCCATTTGTGACTTGATAGAGCGTAAGAGAGGAACACACAACTATTTTGCAATCCATCCAGCCCAATAGCTCACCAGGGGCTTCTCACCAGCAACAATACTTTTCTGATGTATATTTCTATCTGATGTAATAACTCTTTTTTTCTTCCCGTGATGTTCTTGGGTCTGAGGAGTGTTCAAAGCACCAAGGACACTGGCATTTACCAGTTTTCCTACTGTTACGACAAAGCTAAGCAGCTACGTTTAACAAAAAACTCTTGGTCTGCATTCCACTGACATTCCCCCCCTTTTTCCCCACAGGAGTTCAGGCACATGCGCAATGCTGCTGCCGAGTAAAATGACTCTTGTCTGCAAACCAGGGTTGAGGCTGCATGATGGGCTGCTAACCCCCACAACACAGCACTGCTTGTGACCCCCAGATAGCTGTATTTTACAGAGAGGACTTCAGGATTAAGAAACTTCCAAATCAAGCACATCCTTGCTTTAAATCTCTTGGCTTTTCCTATGCTAATATAGTAAAGCAAAGCTCCTTAAGAAATGCTATGAAGCAGAGTTTACAAGGTAGTTGCAAGCAGCTCCAGTTTTTCTTTCATCTGATGACTTCAAAAAATGAACTTCTGTCATTAACAGAGAAAAAAAACCATTGGAAGTGGGCAATTTATTATTGCAGCAAAGTGTTAAATAAGCTTCCCTCAGACCTGTTTATTCCTCTATTCATTTTAAGAGGCTTCTTGTTATTTTCCATGAGTTTTGAAGCTATGTCTGCTTATCCTTCTGCCAAGCGCTTGAAATACTTTTTGCAGAGACAACAAAAGGAAACAAATTGTTTCACAGAAAACAGAATAAGAGAATTTAGTGCTATAGTGAAGGCCAAATCAAGTGTTTTTTAAACAAATCTTTAATCCACTGAAAATGTTCTACTACAATAGGAGAACGCTGAAGCAAACAAGAGATGCAGATCGAGCCATTTAGCTGTCAGTGCAGGAGAAGAACAACCACTCGGTTCTGATGCTATGAATAACTTTTTGTTCCAAATGGGCAGGCATAAAATAATCAGAGCTGGAGTTACAGGAACATCACCTGCAACTATCAGATAACACAAGGTGAAGAGTGCTCACTGCCGAAGCCTCCCACATGCAGTTGTAAATATAACTGCATTAATGTGGATCATACACACTCCAAAACCTTTAAGCCGGTGAACGCCTGCATTCAGGGGTTGCTCAGCGCACTGTGTATGTCTGCTATGGAAAGATTTCATCCAGCACAGGAAGTCACAGCTGGCTACTGAGATATTGTCAACAAGAAAAGTTATTTAAACCTTCTCCCTCACCCTTTGGGTGCAGAAGTCTTACCAGTGTGAATTCCAGCTCTTTGGCCACTGTGCAACTCTCCACAGGCTAAAATGTTATTCTGTGTTTCTCCCTTTTCCTGCAGTGCCCTTCAGAAGCCAAGTGCTTCTTCAATCTTAGCCGGATGCTTTCTGCAAATATACTCAAATACTTTGCTGCTGCACTCTCATAGCCCCACACTGCTAGCCTTGCCTCAGCTGTGTGTCACCAGCTTCTCCTGGAGGGTACGAACCCCAGAGTCTGGGTCCAAAAAGGCTAATAATAGGTTCAAACTGAAACAGGGGAAGTTCGGGTTAGGTATAAAGAAGGAGTTCTTCACTGTGAGGGTGGTGAGGCACTGGAACAGGTTGGCCAAAGAAGTGGTGAATGCCCCATCCCTGGCAGTGTTCAAGGTCAGGTTGGACAGAGCCTTCGGTGGCATGGTTTAGTATGAGGTGTCCTTGCCCACGGCAGCAGGATAGAAATTAGGTGACCTTAAGGTCCCTTTCAACCCAACCCATTCCATGATTCTATGATCCCTTCTGACAGAGAGGTATGTCAGCTTTCCTGGTAAGTGGGCTGGGAAAGAAACAATTTTGCCATTGCTGAGTATAAAATGCTGTAGCCCCCAGAGGCATCAGGAGACAGATGACTTCAGGTTTTGTGGAGTTCTTTCAAGTTACCAAAATGGTTTTAATAAACGGAAAGATATTAATATCATTCAGCTGACTGTCCAGCAGTTCTTATGGCAGTAATCAGCTTCACAGGTAAAATATAAGGGTCTGGGGGTATTAGGAGGGTTATTTTTGTGTGTGCTGGGGTATTTTTGGTAGAAGACAAATATAAATTCACAAGGGAATATTAACTGAAAAAGGACAGTCTCACTTCTTATGAGTGGGCTCGAGAAAGGGTCAGGTCACTGTATCAGTCCTTATTTGTTGCACAGGGAAACGTTCTTTTGTTTCTCTTAAAGTCCCTCAGAAATATAGCTGAGCTATTTACTGTGGTCTTTCAGCTAAGATATCACAAGGGCTTTTAGTGCCAAGTTGAGGCAAAGATGTGCAAAGAAAATCAGCCCAGTGTGATCTAATCTCCAAGAGCCTGCAAGAGATGAATTTTTCAGCCTGCACCAAACTAAATGCTACTTTATTTCATTTGACCATTTTCAACAAACCCAATCGATATCTTAGAGCAGAGGCATCAGTCAGAGCACAAAACTTTTTCAATCATTGTGCTAAAGGAGGAGAAAACCCCAGGAGAAAGTCTTCACTGCTCAGAGCGGCACTGAAGATTGGGGCATGCCGCAGTGAGTACACAGCATAAATGTGAAGCCATGTGAAGGACACTGTTAACACTCCACACAACTATAACACATAACTTCCTACTACAATCGTATTTCAAGTAGTGGGGTGACAGGAAAATGTAAATGACATCTGCTGTAAGTCATTTCTGTGGGGACAATGTACCAAGCGTTAAAAATACTGAGATATTCTATACTTGGTTATGCTCTTTGGTTGGGCACCTTCTCATCTCAGATCTTCTCCCACTCCTCAGCCCATAGTGGAAGGTCCCCACCACAGGTCCATGCGAGGCAGGTAGCAACGCTTGCTAATGGTAGCCCTGCGCCTGCTAGGAGAGTTGCAGATGCTCTCTTCAGGTTTCAGGTCCCTTCACACTGTTTACGTGTTGTAATCTCATTTATTTTGTTTCACAGGCTATTTGAGTTTTCAGCCTTGGTGGGTTTTTTGGTGGTTTGTTTTGGCTTCGTTTTAAAAAACGCTTTGATTTTTCATGCATTTTAAACTTAAAAAAAATCCCAACCTTTTTCAAAACCAAGCTTGTTGACGCTCTTACTTGTTATCTGTGTATTTCCTCCCCTCTGCACCAAAATACCCTCAAGTTAAAGCAGCTGAGCAAGGTATTCTGCTAAGTTATGAAAGTCCCTTGTTGTCATTCTCAGTATAACCTGATGTCTTGATGTGACCTAAACCCAGAAAAAACACAAAATGAGATGGCTTTAGCACCTTCCTCTTCAAATAGAAGACAATAAAAAACCCCAGCATATAATCATATGCTTTCTGGAAATTCCTTCACCTTCCCCTTGAAGGAAAATTTCTGATGATGGGCCATGGAGGGAAGGAAGTACCTTTCAGCTTCCTGGGTTACGGCTTTCCATTTAATTTACTTGAATGATAAACAAAGAGAAACTTTCATTAATTTAAAGATGAAACAGCCCCCACTGCATGTAAAGCTCCTGAGAATTGTCAACCTCTCTCCCTCATCCACTTCACTGTGTTTATATGCAGTCTTGAATTTAAACAGTGTCCTTCTCTTGTAAAACAGCACCTCCTCACAGCTACGAAGTCTCTCCTCAGGGGAAGGACATACTTCCTGTTGTGCAGACCTGCTAGTACTCCAAATCATTTTCTTGCAGCAAAGGCAACATCCTCTACTCCTCCTACATACAGTCACTACCCTAAGGAAAGAACTCCAGAGCTGGGTGTCATAGAATGGTTAGGGTTGGAAAAGACTTTAAGATCATCTAGTTCTGACTCCCCTGCCATGGACAGGAGCACCTCATGATCTGTGTGATGTCTTATGATTATCATCACACAGAGTCCTTCGTCCTCAAGGACAGTACCAAAACCCACATTCACTTACAGATACTGAAACCCTGAGCATGCACTTCACGCTTTGCAAGGTAGCTGCTGATTTGCTTGTCAGCCCCTTGCTAGGAATGTCCCTGCCTTGGTCTCAGTTAATTTGGAAATTCCTACCAAAAGTTAGGTCCCTACAGTCTGGTTAACAAAAAGCAAAACCAAAACCAATACACACTGATTCAGCTTTGATTTCAACTGCCAGAACTCATCTTATTCAAGGCTTCCTAGCAAGGAAAGCAATAAAACCCCACCCAAACCTAACAAATCTTTCAGCGAGAACTTCAACAGCTGGAAACTGCACGGAAGATAAAACCGGCCTCTTGGAAGGTGCACAGTGATAGGAGAGGCAGCCACGGATGCAAGTTGTGGTAAGGGAGAGTCCAATTAGATTTTGAGAAAATACAAGTAAATTTATGTATTATATATGTATTTATATATTATATTTCACAGTGAGGACAATCAACAACTGCCAGAAAGACACAGGACAGTTATGAGACTCCCATGCATGGAGATTTTCTAAACTTGAATGGAATAAAGCCCTGGGGAGCACACTAACTCCAAAGGCGGCTCTGTTCTAGGCAACAGGGCTTATACAGATTGCCTTCAGAGGTTTCTGTCAACCTACATTTTTCCTGAAGAAAAAGTCAGTTCAAAGGTTGGGAACTCCATTGGAGAAATGTGGTCTGGTTTTGACAGAGAACAGCATCCATGCCTTTGCATTCGTTTAAAAGCCCTGCAGCTGGACTTGAGATGTGTCAGAAGAATAAAGAGCTTTCCAGACAAATATTACTGACATCTAAATTAAACCAAAAGAAAACAAAAATTAGTTTCTTTCTAGACTTGGGAGAAACTCTCTTCCTCTGGGGGTGGTGACCTTGATGGATATGCAGCAAAGTGTTTGCCAATAACCCATAATTCATGGGAGAAAAGAGCAGCTGCTTCACGTGAGGTCTTGGCTGGTATCATTTTGATGCTGACAAAGAACAGCTCCAGCAGTTCCAGGGACCTTAAGAATTTCAGGCTTTTGGAAAACCCTCTCTTTGCTCAATGCAAATGGTACCTTCCAGCAGGTGATGAATGTTTAACATGTTGAAAACAGAGCAGAAAGCTGCAATAGCAACAATAGCTCATCCAACAAGCCTGTACAGCAGTTGTGTTCAGACAGCAACGTGTCTACTAGGCATTGCTCTCTTACCAAGTGCATTCTTCCCTCATCTCAAGAATTTCATATCTGGCTCCAAGAAGAAAAGGAGCAAAAACTGTGTTCGTTGTAATCTTTGAAACACCTTATCCAACACCGATGATTGTTCAGATCCATTTCTTGCTGTATGGAAAACCTGTCAATCCTCGCTACAGAATGTGTCTTTCAACAAATTTTCTCCATCTCAGAAAACTCCAGGCTTCCCCTGGGATAAGTCTTCTTATTTATTGCATTTAACCTTGATTATACCTTGCCCAGCAGTTCACACGCAAGGTGAACACCAGATGAGTTTTCTTCCTCTAGCCACACAGACAGTAATGCGTAGTACAAGCAGCAAGTCGTGTGTAGAGAACAGAGTAACCACTAAGCATAAGACTTCATACATAAGAAATTTATACTCTCTACATGCTAACAGTCATGTCTACCAATCATCTATGCTGATCCATTACAATTTTTCTGCTAAGATGCTCTCATGTTTCCAGACATGCTTAAGTCCCTTCACATTCTCTCTGGAGATACACAGTAGTCCAGCTTTCTAGTATGGGGCTGGACCCCCCCAGATGTATTTCTATCTCAACCGCAAAGTTTGCTAAATACAGTAAACCTCCTTTATGAATGGCTGGCTAAAAGTTAAGTCTTCCTAGAGCCCTGGAATTTGGCTACCACCTATGGGTAAAGCATTCACGAAATGTAGTTTTAGATTCTTGCAACTAGAGTTTGTCTTTGGCCCAGGATATTAAGACTCAGCAATTTGTGTCTTTTGTCATTCCAATATCCCCTTGACAGGGACTAGATCATGGCTTATCCTCTGTTAGAATGCATGGCCAGTTCTACATTCACCAGGATGTTTAATTTTGCTCTGCAGTGCTGAGAAGTGCATTACTATATTTCAACAAGGGAAGTTCACATACCAACACTTTATGACTAACTCTTCCCACCGCTTCACAGGAGTCTGCATTCTTCTGAGACAAATATCCTTTGTTTTCTTCTCACTTCCAGGTTATTTGCATGGTTTGTAAAAGCCAAAACCTGATTGTCAAGTGTCCGATTTTGAGGTATTTAGAACACTGGGTCACTTATAACTTCAACAGGTGGGTGGAAGATGAGAAGTAAAACCTCATCACACTGGAAACTCCCTTTAGGAACCTGTTAAGAGGCACACTTAGGTTATTAAATCCTTTCTGTCTATGCATAAGCCTTGCACATGTTTTTTGGCTTCTGCTGCTATGAATTCCTGCATCTCTGACTCACACAAAGTTGTTTCTGCCAGCAATCACCTGAGAATTCTCATTATTAATGCCACAGCCTGGTCTATGCTGCAGCACACACCTTAATGAGCTCTGTGCTGCTCCTCTCTTTCAATAAGCTCTCCTCCATACATTCTACAGTTCCACCTTGCCTCTTTACCTGTTACCTAACTTGAAACAATTTCCAGCACAGCCTGTCTAGGGCAGGTACTGCTCTCTTAAGATCCTTCTCAGATCTGTACTTTCATCTCCTGATTTCTGGGGTTGCTAGAGACTTCTGAAGAGGGAATAGCTTTTATTGCCAGAAATACTGAAGAAATATTGATTTCTGTTTGCCATTATTTACTTCTCAAGAAAGTTGAGAATGAGGCTATTACCTGCTCCTGCTCACCATTCCAATGTAGATGCATAAAGTTCATGATTTTCCCATAGCTGTACTTCCCTCATTACAGGTTCACTTGGCTATTTATTATACTACAGGCCCTGTTTTAGGAAGGTGAACGAGATCATATTCTCTTTTCCTCTGCTTCCTACCTTGTCCAGGCAGTATGGCATCACTTAAGTACCCTGCCTTTCCTGCAGATATTGTCCATGCAACCTTTTAATTCCCATTCAAAACATGACTTTGCTCTCAAAATACTGCTTGGAATTAGCTACTTTATTATGTAGATCAAACTGGAGGTACTGCCAGTGAGCAAACACAATGGAAGGGTCAATGCGACTGGGTAGCCTAGTTAGCAGATTCTAGGAGCCACCTCAAAGATGAAAAGAACCATTTCAAGTATCACATCATCTCACAAGTAAGTAACAAGAGAGGTAGCTGTAGTACGGCTTGCCAGAATAAGCTGAATATAAATCAAGCACATTCACAGACCCAGGCCACAACATTTGGGCTCAGTCAATTAGTTCATTAATAAGAAAAGACTGAACAAACAATGTCATTTCCCTTTTGTGGCAGCAGAGTCAAAAACCATCATCTAAGCTTTTTGTTTTGGTACAGTTCTATGATAAAAGGCATCTATTCCTATCCCATCTGCTTTCAAATGATACTGAAAGGCATTTTGTCTTTTCTAACTTAGTTTTGAAAAACTGACTATCTTAAAGCACAGCATCACAAGGTCAAATACGTCTTTGAATAATGAACTAGAGTTTACTTGGATAACCAGTACATTATTGTGTGTTCTATTCTGAACTTGAGTATAATGCAGACTTAAACCTCTGAACTACCCTAGAAAAAATCATCACTGAACTACAGCACCAGAAAGCAGTTCATTTCAATGTAGAAATTCTGAGAATTGTTTCAGCTTTGATTACCAGGAAGCCAGAAATATGGAGAGAAGTGTCAGAATAACAGATTAAGGGCATCTAGTCTACAGAAACAAGAGAGTTTTCTCTAGAAAGTCTTGCTATTATCCCTAAGAAAATACATTTCAACCTCCCTGGAGTCTTATTCATCCTCCTCACATCTGTCTTAGAAGTGCAAGTTTAGAAGTAGTGGCAATGATAAATGAGATTTCTCCTATGCAAGTTCTATTCCTCCCTGAACAGTTATATAAATCTAAAAAGAAAGACATCCTATTTCCCCTTTCCATTCCCAGCTCTCCCAATGTTTTAGAGCAGCACAAAAAAAGGAGAACAAGAGACTGTCAGAAGACATTACAATATAAAAACTTACTATGCTCACTCTGAACTGTTGGTCCATATTCTTTCTGGCAAAACCACATCGTTTAAGGGCCAATTTCCATTTTATAACCACTTACAAAGCGAATCAATTGTGTTTACAAAAGCTCTCAAAGGAAGAAAGGAAAAATATGCAAAACTCAGAATAAGGTTTAATGAGAAACAAATTTTAGCCACCTTATTTTTCTATTCCATTTATTTTTGAAGTCCTTTTAAAATATAACAAATTTTCCATTTCTAAAGTTCTAGGATGCTGTTCACAACATAGCATTTGCCTTTCTGTTTGAATATATTTTTCATCTAGGCTTCCAAGCCCAGGAGTAAGCACAACTCTGCATATATGCAATGTCTCCAATGCAACAGCTCCATTTATTTCCTTATCTTATCTGAAGGACAATCTGGGGATGTGGTATCTTTCTCTACAGAGGTGGGAGACAAATTCTAATAGCACGTATCTCCACATGTACCAGCTAAAGGGGAGCTAAGGGGGAGGAAAAGAGGGTGGGAAAACACATAGAATCCCAGCCTGGTTTGAGTTGGAAGGGACCTTATGGCTCATTCAGTTCCAACCCCCTGCCATAGACAGAGACACTTTCCACTACGTCGAATTGCTCAAAGCCCTGGCCAACCTGGCCTTGAAGCATCCAGCCTTCAGCTCATTCTATCTTGCAGCAGATAAGCACTAGAGCTCTAGCTTGAGTTTAGAAACAATTTTGGAAGATGAGACTTATTTTTCTTTTTCTATTTTTGTGGCATAAATCCCTTCTCCAGCAGCATTCAGAAGTTAATTACTTTCAGGAAGTGCCATAGGTTTAACAGGTTGTACAGAATAGGACTGGTCTCATGGGGGCCTTCAGCCACCCTGGTATCTGTTGGAGGGACGGTACGGCCCGGCACAAGCAATCCAGGAGGTTCCTCAATTGTGTGGAAGACAACTTCCTTCTGCAAGTAATAGAGGAGCTGACAAGGAGAGGTGCCATGCTTGACCTCGTGCTCACCAACAGGGAAGTGCTGGTGGGAAATGTGATGCTCCAGGGCAGCCTTGGATGCAGAGATCATGAGATGGCCAAACTCAAGATCCTCAGGACAGTGAGAAGAGCGTGCAGCAAGCTCACTGCCCTGGACTTCAGGAGAGCAGACTCTGGCCTCTTCAGGAACCTGCTTAGTAAGGTTCCATGGGATACAGCCCTAGAGGGCAGGGGGGCCCAAGACTGTTGGTTGTTGTTCAAGGATCACCTGCTCCAAGCTCAGGAGTGTTGCATCCCAACTAGAAGGAAGTGCAGCAGGAGGGCCAGGAGACCTCCTTGGATGGATAAGGAGCTGCTCAAGAAAATTCAAAGGAAAAAAGAGGCTTATAGAAGGTGGAAGCAAGGACAGGCGGCCTGGGAAGAATACAGGGATGTTTTCTGGGAAGCTAGGGACCAGGTTAGGAAAGCTGAGGCCCAGTTAGAATTAAACTTGGCTAGGGAAGTTAAGGATAACAGGAAGGGATTCTATAGGTACATAGCAAATAAAAGCCAGACTAGGGACAGCATAGTCCCCCTCCAGAACCTATCAGGAGAACTGGCTACCCAGGATTTGGAGAAGGCTGAGGTTCTTAATGACTTCTTTGCCTCAGTCTTCACTGGCAAATGCTCTGACCACACCACCCAAGTCTTGGAAGGCGAACGCAGGGACTGTGAGAATGAAGACCTTAGGCCCACTGTAGGAGAGGATCTGGTTCAAGACCATCTTAAAAACCTGAACATACACAAGTCCATGGGACCTGATGAAATCCATCCGCGGGTCCTGAAGGAGCTGGTGAATGAAGTTGCTAAGCCACTGGCCATCGTATTTGAAAAATCATGGCAGTCAGGTGAAGTTCCCGACGACTGGAAAAAGGGAAATATAACCTCCATTTTCAAGAAGGGGAAAATGGATGACCCGGGGAATTACAGACCAGTCAGTCTCACCTCTGTGCCTGGCAAAATCTTGGAGCAGATTCTCCTGGAAGGCATGCTAAGGCACATGAAAAACAAGGAGGTGGTTGGTGACAGCCAGCATGGCTTCACTAAGGGGAAATCCTGCCTGACCAATTTGGTGGCCTTCTAGGATGGGGCTACGAAACTGATGGACAGGGGCAGAGCAGTTGATGTCATCTACCTGGACTTGTGCAAAGCGTTCGACACTGTCCCACACGACATCCTTGTCTCTAAATTGGAGAGACATCAATTTGATGGGTGGACCACTCGGTGGATAAAGAACTGGCTGGATGGCCGCACGCAAAGAATTCTGGTCAATGGCTCAATGTCCGGCTGGAGACCTGTAGCAAGTGGTGTCCCTCAGGGATCGGTGTTGGGACCGGTCTTGTTCAACATCTTTGTCAGTGACATGGACAGTGGGAATGAGTGCGCCCTCAGCAAGTTTGCCGATGACACCAAGCTGTGTGGTTCAGTTGATACGCCGGAGGGAAGGGATGCCATCCAGAGGGACCTCGACACGCTTGTGAGGTGGGCTGATGCCAACCTGATGAAGTTTAACCATGCCAAGTGCAAGGTCCTACACCTGGGTCGCAACAATCCCAGGCACAGCTACAGGTTGGGCAGAGAAGAGATTCAGAGCAGCCCTGCAGAGAAGGACTTGGGGGTGTTGGTCGATGAGAAAATGAACATGAGCCGGCTGCAGTGTGCGCTCGCAGCCCAGAAAGCAACCGTATCCTGGGCTGCATCAAGAGGAGCGTGACCAGCAGGTCGAAGGAGGTGATCCTGCCCCTCTACTCTGCTCTTGTGAGACCTCACTTGGAGCATTGCGTGTAGTTCTGGTGTCCTCAACATAAAAAGGACATGGAACTGTTAGAACAAGTCCAGAGGAGGCCACGAGGATGATCAGGGACTGGAGCACCTCCCGTATGGAGACAGGCTGAGAAAGTTGGGGCTGTTCAGCCTGGAGAAGAGAAGTATCTGAAGAAGGGCTATAGGGATGCTGGGGATGGACTCTTCATCAGGGACTGTAGTGATAGGACAAGGGGTAATGTGTTAAAACTTAAACAGGGGAAGTTTAGATTGGATATAAAGAAGAAATTCTTTACTGAGAGGGTGGTGAGGCACTGGAATGGGTTGCCCAGGGAAGTTGTGAATGCTCCATCCCTGGCAGTTTTCAAGGCCAGGTTGGATGAGGCCTTGGGTGGCATGGTTTAGTGTGAGGTGTCCCTGCCCATGGCAGGTGGTTGGAACTAAATGATCTTAAGATCCTTTCCAACCCTAACTATTCTATGATTCTATGGTCCTCTCTCTGTCACCTGTGTTCCACAGTTTATGCAGAGAAGAACAAAGGGCTCTTAGTACAGGCATGAAATAGAAGACAACACATACACAGGGGGAAAGGCCTGTCAAACTGCAAACTGGACTGAGATACTAAACCTGTTTCACACTGGAGAGCTGCCTTTGGCTTCTCCATTACCCTTGGAGAAGTTCAGCTCTATAACCCAAAGAGAGAGATTTTGTTTGACTAATCGGAATGAGACGATACTATTAAGAATGCAAAAGGTTACCAGACCAGCTTAGCTGTTCTATTTAATTGTGACAGCTGGTTGAAATCTGGTTGATTCCTAAGAGTAATTCCTTCCAGTACAATATTTGAGATTTTTAAAAGAAAATAAAACTGGGAAAATAAAGTAACTTGTTGGCAAACACACACTTTCATATGTTTGAGGATACATCTCTAAGTATCAATTGTCTACAAAGGAACGTTACACCTTTACTGAAAGCTGACCTTTCAATAATCCTTGGTATAGCAGAAGTGGCCCACAGGTAATTATCTCTCACTTCACACAGCCTCAAAACTAGACGGGTTTGTCGAAATGATTTTTACTCCTATAGTTTATTATCTCGTTGTGAACATTTTTTATGAGAAAAAGATTAAATTGCTGCCCTGATGTGTGCATTTCATTAAGCTTCTAATCCTTAAAGAGTCACTAATGCAACTAGCCATTGAAAAGCATTAAATCATAGTTCAGTCATATTGACCAAAATAATCTCCTAATTACTTCAGAATGGAGTGGAGCACAGGAGCTGTGCTGTAAATTACAACTCAAAACAAGAGCAGAAAAGCAACTTTGATTACTTTTGGTATGCATGAATACAGGAAGGCAAGATACATACCTCTACCAGGCAACTCATTCAGAATAGATGGGATTTTAAGGTCACTGTTCATGCAGTGGTGTTTAGTTCACTAAGCCATTCAGATGGAGATGTTGTTTCTGTTGCAGCTGATCAGTCACTGCAGTCAAAGTATCAAGAAGAGAACTAAAATGAGAAAATGAATTTCAGGTGCTGAATTATTAGTATATTCAACCTACTTCTGAAGAAAACACCCAAAAGGCACATCCAGTCCGTAATAAAAACAAAATCTGCCCCACAGCTGAAATGGATCTTAAATTATTTAGAAGCCTCTTTAGTTTTGCTTCTGGTTTTGCTACCTTAAAGGTATCTGGAAGCATGTGTAGAAGGTGCGGTTTCTAAAATCTGGACCTCACTTCTGACTTCATCCCCCTTAGACAAGCACAGAAGAGACCTGCTTCCACTAGCAGGCCCCTGGACAGACACACACGCACGTCAGTTTCTGGTCCTTGTATGTCAGGTGGGGACTTCTACAGCTTCCAGAAAGCTTTTCTTGCTAGTGTCATGCACACAGATTTACTTGATGAAGTCTCAAGAGCAGGTAGCAGCTATGAGAACTTATTCAAAGAGTGATTCAATAAGGACAGCCATGATGAATACGGCTTCATATCCAATGTTAAATTTATTATACTCCAATGTGACTATAGCCATAAATCTTTCAAGAAGAGCTTGCCTTGTAAAGCATGATTGTGAGTATATTTGCAATTTAAACACCCAACAGACCAATAATAATGCACCATCAACATTTCTAAACCCTTTTAAATAACTTGCATTCTCATTACTAAAAAGATCATCAGAAAGAAAAAAAAAAACCCAAACACACTTAGAAGCAAGCTGAAATCCCTCAAGTCAGAACAGTTCAAAGGATAACCTCTAGTTATTCCTTTGTTCTTTTCTTTTTTACTAACTCTTCATTTTATAATGGTAAAAAAAGGCACACAATCATCTTCCCAACTAGATTGACATAGTAGGAGTGTGGCTTACATAGGGTGAGCCACAGCTTTCAGATAGGTGAGTCTAGACCACCTGAGAACATTGAAATTTGAAAACCCCCTTTTTCTTTGAACAGGCACTAACCAGATACAGTTGTAAAACAGAGGAAACAAACACGGTAGAACTAAGTGGGGTTTCTAAAAGAAGACTGCTCCCTACCACTGTATCTATACACACAAGATCTTTTTGGGTTTTCCTTAGTCCAGTTTAACACATTTCTGGGTTGCTGCCAACTCTAAACACTCCCCACATCTCTCAGGGAAGCCTTTTCGAGCATCATCTCAGCAAGGTCCCCAGCCAGACACATCCCTTAGATCACCTTCTCCCTTTGCCCAGGTCCCTCCAGCCCAGAGCCATCTCTACTCACCTCCCTGTCCAAAGCAGGACCTCCCTTTATCCAACAGAGCTTTCCTCTGCATTGAAAAAGATATACACACACCCTCCCTCACAACACCATCTCAAAACAAGGCAGTAAAGAAAACGCTGTCTATCACAGCAGGCTTCAAAGCTAGCAGGATTTGTTGATGGTGTTGGAGAGAGAGGGGTTTGACTTTAGGAATGCGGAACTCTGTGATGACCAAAAGCATGCTATTTTTCAATATATTTTTATCTTTACTCATTCTCTATGTTTTAGACCCTACTGGGCTTTGCTGCAGGCTAGGTTTTCTCTGTAATTAACCGAGGTGATCTAAGTCCCCTGTTCATACCTGATTTGATTGCTTCTCTGCTTCCCTCCCCTTCTTTGTACTCTACAAACTGCCTCCCTCACCTCTTCACAGCTGGCTCCTGTACTGCATCCTCCACATGGACTCACCTGGCTGAAGCACTGCTTTAAAACACATGAGCGAGCAAACTAAATGCTGGGGTTTTCCCCAGTCAGAGAAAGTTCGTGAAAACCTGGAAAAAGCATGAGAAGATTTTGCTTTTTGTATATCCCCACATTTTTGTAACCATAACTGAAAGTTTCTTTGCTTCTGTGCTCCAACTGGGATCAGTTAGCAGATTAATTATAGACCACAAGAAACGTGTACCATGAGGTTGCTGCAGCCAGACCTTTATCAAGCACTTTGGTGAAATTCAAGCTTTTAAACATTGACACAAAACACTCAAAAGGCTCATTGGATAATGGAAGCCCTAGGAAAGTGTTCTCCCAGTTGCACCCTGGAACAATGCCTTGCCTGGAAAACCTCTGTAATGAATTAATAGCTCACCAGATCTTTTTCCATAACTGTATTAATTGGTATATAAATAGATAACAGAAGACATTACTTCTGTCTACAAAGCTTTGCTTGCGCTCACATCTTGTCTGTTCTTAGCAGACAGATTTTCCAGAAGATGGTAATCCTGTGAGGTCATCTCCTTCACTCCTTGCTCTGGAGCCTGACAAGCCGAGGGTCTTCCAGTCCTCAGATGCCTCCTAGTCAGTTTTATGCCACCATTGGGTTTCCCTGACTGAACTTCGAATTCTCTTCTGACCAGAATGGATGAGCACATTAACTTGTAAAAAAAGAGGATCGAACACAGCCACCAGATTCCCCATAATTTGCAGTCTTCATTTATTTCATGAAGTTTTGACTCCTAGGAGCAGAATACCTGCAGTGCCTGAAAACTCAGGGTCATTCCCGTTGCCAGGACCTGGGAGTCTCCCTGCTGGGGCCTTGCTCGGATTTGCTGCAAGCACCTGGCCCAGATTTGCTCATTCTCCATTAAAATTCTCCTGCTCAAGTACCTGCAGACTAAAGCAACTTTACCCAGACAGAGAATTTAGGTATTAAATTTAGGTATTAATAGGCAGCTAAAAGGCTATTCACCATGCTTCATTTAGCTTGCTAAGAGCTCTTCTATAAAATGTGAGTGATTAAAATATGGTGTGGTGTGTGATTTATTCTTATCATGCGAGTCACAAAGGTAGCAATGTCTAAAAGGCATGCAAATCTCAAATGCCAGCAACACACTATGACAATGAAATAATCGATTCTGCAATGTGATGGTTTTATGAAGGCGACTTTCCATATTCCACGGATATATTAAAAGAGAAGGTCAGTCAGAATATCTAGTATTCTCTCAAAGGCTTTCTTAGCTAGGTTTGGGGTTTTTAGACAGTAATTCAGCATTATTTTCTAGTTTGTCTATCTGATTGATAGCAAGAATATAACTTCCTTCTGTCTCAAGATCAAGTGTGTCCAATAAGAGCGTGACAGAAGTATCTTACCCAGTTTCTAATAATGCTGCTTCCTCGTTACTTTAGCCACGTGCAAAAACGTGCCCATGCAGGTTATATGCCATTAGGTTTTTAGTTCCTGACTTTTTCCTTATGCCCTTTATTTCCCCAGGCTCATCAAATTATGGTTTCTTTATTAAATCATTCATTATTACAACTCCTTCACTTGAGTTTTCTGAAATCTGTGATAAGCCTCTCATTCGTACCCACAGGCCTTGAATCAAGGATCTGCATCACAAGGATTTTTGGGCCACTCGGCCATGGTGGGTACACTATTACTAATTCTAACTCTTTCCCACAGTGCTGGGAGCTGTCACATTTTCCCCATAACCTTCTATATTTGGGTGTCTTGCCATCAAGAGTGGTTGAATCCACGCAGATAAGAAGCCAAGTGCAGAAACCACCCCTCTTCTCCCAGTGGGCAGTCGTACAGTCATGCCAGCAGTGGCTCTGCAAACAGGAGTGGCCAAATATTGCTAGTTGCTAGCCAAAGGTCTGTCAGGGCAGGTGTTGAAGTGGGTAACCCCATGCAAAGGGAGAACATGGTTTCACATTTACCACAGATTCAAGTTGCTTTACTGCTTTGAAGAAGAAAATCCAGTTTCATAAAAGCTCAGTATCAGCTACAAGCCTTCAGGAGCTATTAGCTCATAATTCTCTGAGCTTTTGCTGTAGACTCCCTTACCACCAGCACTGAAATTATCAAATCACAGCAATATGATAGGAAACCTTTGCTGCAGCAATGAATTTGTTTCCCAGTAGAGACGGACACAGTTACTTAACTTCAGTATTTACATGTGTATTGAAGATCCTATCATATAAACGAAGGGCCTGAGTCTCTTTTTCTGTACTATTACAGAAAAACCAACATCAAGAGAACAGTTCTTAGGACTCTTCAAAATTTAAACAATTCCTAAAAAAGAAAAAAGCCAGAAAAGCCAAAACCCACCATGTATGTTTGTCATGTAGCCTGTGCTTTGATTTCCAAGCTCCTCATCTGCTGCCAACCAGGTGTTTAACCGGATGTGTTAGGAATCTTCTCTTGGTATTTTTTGTCCATGTAACGGGGTTTTCTGAATGAAAAATTAAGATAACATCTCTGTCAAGCTCCAAATCCTGCTAAACCATTGCGGCAGACTTGCCCATGCCAGTGCAGTGGGATCCGGAAAAGGCGCAGCAGCCAGAACTGTGGAAAACTAGAGGTTTTTTCTCACTTAAAGAAAATAAACAAAGGCTTTCACTAGAAATGACGAACTTCTCTGGCTTATCCCTTGCTGGTCTGGCTCACCAACCTTTTTCCTGGACATCTGACCCCCGGAAACTGGGGTTTTGCTCACCCCTCCACAGCCACTGAGTGCCAGTGGAATGCCTGGTTCTGAGACTGAAAAGATGTGGAACAAAGGGACGAGAGGTTGGTGGGCTTCCACCCACTGCAAATTTCATCTAAGCTCTATCTGCCACATGAAGTGTTGATAAGGCAAGCGAGAGAGCCTCACCGAGCACCGAGGGCTGAAGTTCAGAGGCAGTTGCAACTCTTTGAACAGCCAGGAAGACGCTCTCTTCAAAATGACAGTCATCGAGGACATGTTAGGAGGATGCCTCGTGCTCCCCCTTTGAGGAGAACTTGCTATGCTGCGTGAATCTCTTCGTTATTTTCTTCGTGTACTTTCAATTTCTGGGAGGGATCG
Organism: Psittacula echo; assembly: GCF_963264785.1. Lineage (NCBI taxonomy): Eukaryota > Metazoa > Chordata > Aves > Psittaciformes > Psittacidae > Psittacula > Psittacula echo. The sequence continues at coordinate 13,708,567 of NC_137747.1, read as the reverse complement.
AGCCGTGTGCTGCAGAATTTCATGGGTACCCTGGCTAGCAGGGATTTGTTTTCATTCAGTCATGGTTTCTGCAGCTTCATTCAGTTTTTAAAGAGCAGAGACTGTGCCTCATCTGAGTTAGGTGCTGCCTAGATCTCAACTGTCTTGCTGGTCCCTGTTACGCTTTTCACGGCTGAAACTACTGAACATTTTTAATTGAGATTTTTGTATAAAGGTAAATCCTTGAAAAAATAAAAATACTTATAATGATAATGAGGAAATGATTCAATTGAACTAATTCTTTACTGGTCCAAAAGTATACAGATTGATTAAACTCGTGCTGTTTTAGCAAAACAAAGAGCGAGCGTCAGTGAAAATGGGTGAAATGTGTAGGATGAAGTTAGTTAAAATACTTCTCAGTTGAAAAGCTTAAACTAAATGTTACCCCAGATTTTCCAGCTAGTCACCCTTCAGGAATTTTCCAGAGTGAAATAATGAAGTATCAAGACTATGTTTAGACAGAGAGGAGCAAAAGTTTAAATTAAGCAAGAAAAGAAGCAAGCAGTTACTGGTTTCTACTCATCCTCCAAGCTGTTAAAAATAAGTTTTCCCTTCTTAATTTTGAGCTGCAATCCTTAGGAGGCTCTCAGCACTGGAAATCAAATATCCAGTATTATTTCTGCGGGCATTCAAACAAGCTCTCACGGCTCTTGCAGCGTGTTTATTAGCAGTAGACTGGCTGCCCTGTGTGCTGGTTCAAGGCGCACCTGGTGAGCTGATGGATCACATGCCACAGCAGTGGATTGCCAAGGGAGCACTTTTGGGAGACTTGGAAGCCAGGCAAATATTGGAGTCTGGGTTTTGGAAAGCAGACCTAAAACTGAAGATGTAGCTGTGAACTGTGTGATTAGAAACTAAAACAAGTCTCAAACTGCAAAAGCTAAAGGTGGTTCACAAGACATAGAATCAGAAAGGTTTGGGTTGAAAGGGACCTGAAAGATCATTTAGGTCCAACCTCCCTCATGCTCTAAGGCTGTTTTCCAGCTTGGTCCCATTTGACACTGGGACTGCTGGGACAGGCCAAGCTAAATATCCCATCCCAAGTGAGCAGACAGCACTGCTCCTCAGGGCCAGAACTGCAGCACAGCACTTTCTGTATCTACAGATCCACTTTATTCGCTCTGTGGGCAAACACAAAATGTCCTCAAGGAAGTAAGTGCTGCTTTGCAGTGATTGTTCAGCATATTTGGGGTTAAGATGATTGGTTCCTTGTTACTATTTCTATATATTTTCATGTGCTTCCTGAATAGATTTTGCTCACTGTTGCAATGCCAAGGCTTTACTGAAATAAAAACCCTCACTAAAGTTTGTACTGAGCAAGAAACTCCTGCACACGTGTAATCCTGTCTTTTCAACATGGAAGAGACTCTGGAAAAGTACTGCTCAGGATGCCGCAGTTCTCTGAAATATTCTTTGTCATAAAATGTTCTGCTTTGCAGTGGCCTAAATAAATACATATGTCAATGATACAAGGATTTTCCTTGTTTTTATGGGGAGCAGGGAGGTTTCTGGGGCTGAAGGGAGGAGGAGCTGTGAAAAGGAAAGCAAACACTGAATCCTATTTCTCTTCTGCCAACATTCTCCCCTTTGGGTGCCCTTTTGCCAGGGTGGCACCAGGAGCAGAGCCTGACAACTCAACCAGCCTCCAGGCAGGGAGGGCTCCCCAAGCCTCACACCCCTGCACTATTGTCACTCTGGAAAGGCTGGTTGTGCCTTGAGTTAGTTAAGGCTGTTAAAGCCCTGTAATGAGTGTGTTTATCAGCTCCCAAGCTGAGACATAGCTCTGTGGCAGGGACAATTCACACTGGCATGTACATGCTGAGACCAGAGCACAGTCTCCACTAGCCCATCATCCTGGTGCTGCTGGATCCCTCATCAGCACCATTTTACTCAGGTCAGCTGGAGGCACATAGATACCCATCTATCAGACCAAAGCTCATTTTGTAAAGATTTACATTTTATGATGGATCACACCTCATTCAGCATAAAACCTGCCTGTGCAAGGTTAACTCATTATAAAGCAGTGTAAAAAGACCCGTCCTGGAGGTAGATGTTGGGAGTGAGAAGCTCTGCTTCTGCCAGAGCTGCTCATCAGCCCTTCAAGTATCACCGGAGATGACATCTGTTCTGTGTGAGCAATATCTCCATCCTCAAACATGGTAAAGCAATCATTTAATTAGTATGAAGAGGGCCAACAATTCCTCCAAGCATGTTTGAAATAGATAAGCTCAATGTGGGGAGGAGGAAGATGGTTTTTGGGTCTAAATTCCCCGCTTTTTGTATACACCTACACAGAGATACCACGTCCAAATTTAAACCATGCCTCTTGCCTACTGCTTCTCCCTGCTCTTTAGACTATCACTGTATCTATACAGATACAGAGAAACCAGTTTCCGCATTACCAACATGTGAGTGACGTGCATTTATTCTGGAATCTATAGAAATATATAGATACGGACATGACTGATAATTAAAAAAAATAAGAAAAATCAAACTTAGTCATAAATTATAACAACAGTGCTGCCAACCACCAGCATTTAAAAGTCACGAGTCAGCCTTCACAAAAACATGTGTTATCTTTCAGAAAAATAATATGTGTTGAGTTATTTATCTTCTGCTTTTCTGATTCTTCAAAATGCATTTAAATCATATTTTCAAACCTTTGTTCTTAATCGTGAAGTAGAAAAACTTACTTTTAGGGGGGAAAAAAAGCTGAATTTCTTACACTGGTGTAACTCCAGGAACCAGGACTTGAAGGGAAAAAGCCCAAACAAATATAACATGTGAACCATACTAAAACTGTAAGAGTTGGCAACGCTTTGTCATAATAGAGTATTTTTATGCCAAAACAACTGTGTGTGACAGGGATAAGATTGGCCACCATCACGTTCCACTTCCTTCTCGCATTAACTCTTTGCTGAAGCACCAGCCTGCAGTGCCAGCCCCTATCATGAAACAGCTTTTGGTAGATATATTTTCTAAGGCTGAAACAGCCGGAGTGCTCAGGGTCAAAATCTGCCTTTGAGCAATGTCTGCAGAGTCGTATTTTACAGATTGTACTAACTAGATATCAAAGCTCTGGCACCAGAGATAGCTGAAAGTAATATGAAAGAAGTCTCTCGTTGAAAGAAAACTGATGTAGAAGGGCAGAGAGAAAATTCATTAGCTGGTAGTGAAGAGAATAATGGGGTTTGGAGCTGATTCTTTAGGCTTTTTCCAACATCAGCAGCTTTAGTAAACAGAAGAGGTAATATTTAAGAAAGAGTAAACCTATTGGGAAATGCCTCCCAGTTTTCAAATCTGCACATCAGTAGCTGCACGCAGCCACCTCCAGGTGTATTCCCTGCCTCCATCTATCAGGATATGGGATTTGATCTCACCAGCATCCCTTGAGTGTAATTAAAATTCTGAATTCCTAATCCTGCTCCTGCCTCAGCTTGCTAAATGCAGGTTGTATATTCGGAGTGAGGAACACACTCCTCAAGGACTTAGAAATGATGAAAGGAAACATGCCAACACTTGGTGTCACTTGGTCATCAGGAGGCAAATAGGGTTACTTTCCTTCACCTTTATTTTTTCTCTTTCTAGTCTTTTTACTGTACATATGCACCAACACTAGGGCCATGACCAGCTGAGGTTTTGGTTATTTTATCTGGAGTCTCTGTTCTTTGAGATGATCACAAAGCCCTGCTTGCACTCAGAAAGTTTCTAGCCGGATAGCATCCAAATGATAAAGCATTTTCAATGAACTCAGGCTCAAAACAGAGAGCAAATAAAAGCATGAAAATATATAGTGTAAAATCGACTTTAAAAATCAGTCCTGGGTAGTCTGGCTTTCATAACTTCTAACAGGAGTATAGTTGATAATTCTGTATCATGTGCTTTTTTGCAGAGAAAAGAGAAATGGCAAGTAAAGAAACTTGTAGCAGCCTCCACAAAGCACCAGAGAAGGTTTTCTTTACTTCTCTAAAATGAGCTAATGCAGTGAAACAAAGGCAAAAGACCCTATTTGGTCAAATAATCCCCTTGGCTGCAGCACAATCCTTTTAAAGGAAAACCAGTGCTGTAAATAACTGGAGTAATTTATCAGGAGATTAAAGAAAATAACCTCACTTTCTTTCCTGAAAGAAAATAAGCTAAAATATCATTGACAGATGGAAATTTGAGGCTCGAATACTTTATTACAGGCTGATGACACCATTTTCTCTCTCATATTTACAAGTATGGCAGGGTACCTTTTATACAGCTGAATTGAAAGAGCCTGTTTAGCTGAGTGCTGGTTTTTGGCTTGTTCTCCCCCTTCTCAGACAAGAGAAAAATACACACTGTAATGTCACAATAAATCTGGTATTTATGAAAATGAGAGCAAGAGCCTCAGCCAGGCCAGGCACAGCCTCTCCCACTGAAATGTAATCTTCCTGCACATATATCTCAGCCGGCGCACTCTGTGTTTGATGGAGACAAGCAGCAGTCAGCGGAGCCCTGCAGCCCCTTTCTAACAGCCTGCCACAATTATGCTGCTGCATTCGGTGTTATTGTAAGTCAATATCTTGTGAGAGACAAAGGAACTCCTTCTCAACAGTGACCTGAACAGGAATAGAAGCTGTGATGTGGGGACTGCAGAGAGCCACTTTGACCCATGGCACTACTGTGGCTACAGAAATTTGCTTTCAAAGATGCATTTCATTCTTTCTATCTGGAGACTATTACAGAGATATCATAGATTGGAGAGAAATGAGAATGACAGGGGGAGAGCTTGTTTGCAGCAGAGTTTCTTAAGCTAAGCAAATAAGCTTCTGTGATCCTCTGTCCAACAGTGAGTCCTTCCTCTCCTCTACACTCAATCTTACAGGACCTTAGACCATTTCATCCTGATGTGACAAGCTTCCAAGCCGAGGGCTGCAGGGACATCAAAGCATCTGTGGGACTGGTTTGGTACTGAGAAAAAAACATCCTGCTTTTCAAATGAAAAAAGAAAAAATTTCAAAGTATTACTAATAATTCAGTTGGTAAATGAATCTGGTTGTGAACAATTCACAGGTCCCTGCATACATTAGATGTACGTCTTGTCCAAGTAATTCAGCTCTAATCCTGTCCTGCAGACAATTTCAGCTGCGTTGCTGGAAGGGATATTGTTGAACTATTAAGCACAGCTTTGTACCCAACTAGTTAAGCCTCTGAGTCTCAGTTAAATGAGTGAAAACTTCCCAGCTTTGTGGAATTGTACCTCCTTGAGTTTAGCATCCTTTTGTACAGTCATCATTCAGGTACCATTGCACTTGCAGTTGTACTGAGGAATGGTGTCCAGAAGATGTTCACAGCTGGAGATAATAGTGAGCAATTGAGGGCAAAACTAGGGAGGTATACATGGAAAAAATAGTGTTATTTCTGCTCTTAACTGGCCAGCCAGAAAAGGCTGGGAGGAAAGAGGGCAAGTCATTAAATCCAAATCTTGGCTGATAGAAGATAGCGGTATCTTTTCTCGCTGAATTTGTGAGGAAGGAAATAAGTCAGTAAAACACATTTCCAGCTGTGCTGCTGTGCACCATCATTGCAATTACTTAGCAAAGAGGTGGTTTAGCCTAAATAAATACTGTACTAACTTTGGTAATGGTTCTTTTAATTTGTATAGGTTCGATGGCACACTAAGGGCTATGGGCACAATTATTTCTCAAAGAATAGATTCTCTTTTATGAGCCCATATACATGATTTCTTTTGCTTTCGTCCCAAGGATAACAGAAAATAGCAGAAGCTTGACATAATAATAGAGTTCAAGTGCCTTAGCAGTATATCTACTCTCAAAGAATAATAAAAAAGCTAAAGCCAATGTACTTTTCTATGTGCATGGCACAGGCAGGCCATTTTATAGCTTTTGCAAATCAACAGACTGTTGGCTCTCTTGTCCATCAATTGAGGCAGCTTTGGGATGATATAATGCCGTTGATTCAAATCCCATCAGCTGCTATTGCCTAATTATACAAGCAAAACAAATCCAGACTGTTTAAGGTAGAAGGGGGTGGTGGGAGGGGGAACTGCCATTAAACACCAAGGGAGAACTGTCTTCTCTTTTCAAACATGTGGTAAACCCAGAGTTGTTTTCCCCTTAAACAGGAATACTGCGGCCATGATTCCACAGACCTATTTACTTTTCTTCTCATAATGTGCCAGTCTGCATGCAATAAAACTGTCAGGCAGAGCTCAAAAGCAATAAATATAAGGAAATCTGTTATTTAACAGGCCAAGAATCATCTGTACAGTGTCACTATGTATTCAGAACAGTGCTGTTGCAAAAAGTCGTTTTGCAAAATGACGATTTGTGTTGCATCTGTTTTCATCCCTCTTCCCATTCCCGTTCACTTGATTTTCTCGACAGGATTAGGGAGATTTCTCCACCACTGCTCTGCTGCTAATGAAGCAGGCATTGACACTGCCCCATGCATCAACACAGAGGGAAGGAAAGGATAGGAAATGGCAGAAAGCTGTAGGCAAAAGACTCCAATGCATGAGTACCTGAACGCTTACATGCTTCAGATTCTTCAACTCACAGAAGGCACTGGATGCAGTGATTTCATCCTGAAAGAGATAAGTCTATAATCTGGGGCTTTTACATCCCATCACCAAGGTCTGTATGCTCAAAGAGCTTTTACCAGCTCTTCAGGCCAAATACTTGAACTGACAGTCTTTAAGAAATACACACTTCATGCAGACCCAAGCATAAAACACTCATGAAGCCCACCAAAACCATCACCTAAATATATGACTCCTATTTTAAATAACAGTGTACCTTTCCAAGATGTTCATTTCACAACTCTTGAGAGATTAAACTGTTCAAATTCTCATGTAATGATTTGTCTTCAGATACTGGAGCTCCATGTGAAAACACTGTGCAATGACACTTGCAGTGAAGACTACAAGAGGTGCCAGTGAGTCAACAAAGGTAACCTCCATGTTAAAAGACCTCAGGGAAGATGAATGGTGACCAGAAGAATGTACAAAAGAGATGAACCTAAAGACTTACCTCAGACCCAAGACACCTGAATGTGGTCTAAAATCAAAAGGAATTTGACCAACCCCAATGTCCTGACTATACTGTACCCTCACTAGCTATGTCCTAACACCAGAAGCTTCCCACATGGAGACAGATGGATAGGACTTTCTTCCAGTCACTTCATGAAATCTATGGCCTACGTTAGGCAGGAGCTAGGGCTCAAGGATAGAACACTCCTGGTGTTGCTGTCCAGTGTTTTTGTGCAGTGTTGCTCTGATTCTGGCTGTATATCGGTGGAGGGTTATGTGATCCCTAAGTTGCTGTGGGTAACTTAATCACGTTTGTTTTGAAATATCCATTCTCAGTGCTGGGTATCAGATGAAAAAAGACATCTAGAGCTTAGCAAACATCATTCTCAGGGAGTCTTGCACCCAGTGAGGAGAGGAAAAGCAGCTACTGGAGGGAGAGAGTACTTTTGGATGTTCTCCTGTTGGACAAAGCTGCTGCCAGGCCTCCTATCCAGCTAATGATCTCACTGCTGATGTAACATCTTGGAAGCCTTTTAGCCTCAAAAGGAGCATAATGACCCAGCATATCAACAGTGCAGAACTGCACTTACACTGGATTTTGCTATTCATCTTCTCCAGATACCACTGCTGCCATAGTGGGAAGGGATTTGCCAAAAGGAACATGAAAAAAACAATTATCAAGCTTCATTCTTCTGTCATACTCCCCGACTGGTTGTGATTTGCTCTTTGGAACACCTACAGAAGTTTAAAACACAGTGCAGCATCTGGCCAACCCCCTTTTGTGAAAATAAACAGATTCCTGAAAAATCCAGATGAGCAATATTAGGTTTAACAATGGTGAATGTGGGAAACAACCAGACAGCATAGAGATCTTAAAACAACCATCACCACAGCTTGGCTCAGGAATCGTCTTTATTTATGTATTATGATTATCAAGTGATACAGTTACTGGATAGATTGTGATCTATCTGTGGTCACAGACAGCCAGGTGCATAGATGGGCTGGAGATGTGGGCATTTGATTCAGGACTTTTATAGTCATTTGGCAGGCCTGTTTTGTTGTGAGAGCAGCAGCAGCCCTATAAATAAGTTATTGATTTTAATTTGTGGACAGAATATTGTTTAATCTTTGCAAACCACTTCTTGTTCCACTATATAAAGTCAGTGGAAGGAAATGAAAGCATCAAATATCTGCTAATTTCTGCTGGGTTAAAAATCTGCCAACGGTGACATTTTACCCTTCAAAACCAAGAGCTAGTTGCTACATCCCATTCTCTTATATTGAGTTCCTTCTAACAGAACTCTTCCACAGAATCATAGACTCATAAAGTGTTTTGGGTTGGAAGGGACCTTAAAGCTCATCCAGTTCCACCCCCTGCCACAGGCAGGGACACCTTCCACTAGAGCAGCTTGCTCCAAGCCCCTGTGTCCAACCTGGCCTTGAACACTGCCAGGGATGGGGCAGCCACAGCTTCCCTGGGCACCCTGTGCCAAAATCTCCCTAGAAAGACTGTGGGTTTAACTGATATCTAATAAACCAAGTGAATAGTTTTGGCTTAGCTTTGGCTCAGCTTGGGACCTTCTGTGGGGGTGTGGGGCAGCAGACAGGCTCTTCCATCAGTGCTGGTAGTCCCTGGAGTGGGTGAAGGGGTTTTACATTTGCAACTGCTTTTGCAGTTTTGCCATAAACAGCCAGTGTCTTGAAGACATTGGGCTGGGGAAGCTGAAGTAGCTGGTGACAGAGCTGCCTTGCTGAGGTGCTGTGGGACAGCCTTCCCCATTGGGGTGCACACTGCTGCTCTCTACCATCGCCACCAGCTCAGCCGTCGGCCCTGCTCCCTCCAACAGGCAAGATTCAACATGACCTATTCTTCATGGGTTTAAAAACCCCATAAACCAGGCACTGAACCCACCCTCTGCAGGGTTAATATGCTCAGCCAGTTTGCTCTAGTTGCTATTTAAAAGTCTGAGTAGAAAACTGCAGTTTGGACCTGGCCTTTTGGTTTATACATTGACGTTGTATGTAGGGGGTAGAATGAATCTATTACTTCTACTTTATTGCATTTATTTATTATTGCATTTTACTTAGAGTCAAGATGGAATTGAATACTGGAAATGAAAGGCTAGTGTATTCCCACCACAACATCCAGCCTGCTTTTTGTAGCCATAGTACCAGCTATTACAATACCACATTTTCAAGTAACCTTGCAATTCAGAGGATTTCTGTTGAGAAAAGCATTTTCAAATTAACCTTTGGAATTATGGCTGCTCACAGCCTTTCCCCAACTTGACTCAGGGAGCAAAGCCTGTCTCCCCTGAAACTCTATTGAAAACGCTAGCAAAATAAACCCATTACTGCTATAACAGCTCAAATGAATGTCAACATGGCAGGACATATGTCTAATTTCAGTTTGGAGACTTGAAGATTGGAATCTTCATTATAGGCACCATCAGCTGTTTCCAAACAGCCTTCAGGTCTAGAGAGATTCATTTGAAATGAGGAACATCAAGGCAGAGCACACAGAACTGTTCAGATGGCGCATTAATTTCAGTCACTTTGCTAAGGCTATGATTATCATCACTGTGGATTCAGTAATTTTCTCAGACTTGCTGCTGATGCAGTTTTGTAGGACTTGCCACACATCTTTCTTCTCCATGACAGACAGCAAGGGAAAACGCACGCTTTGGCCTTCAGGGGCTGATGGGGGATGAGGACCTTAGACACAAAACAGGGTGCCTGCACTGCTCAGCCAGGCCATCCAAGAGCTATTAGAAATCTGTGCCCATCTCATAATCCAGTGGTTGGAATGATTTAGCACAATGGGACCACAGATAAGGACTGCCTGTGCTGAAATGAAACTGAAAATTGAACTGCAAGTATTAAACCACTCAAATTGTATGTACTTTAGTGAAAAACTGGAACACTCATCTATATGCATTTTGACTCTGGTACATAGAAAAGGAGGGCTGAACTTGTACTACTGAATGGTATTCAGAAACTCCAGTTGGTATTGAAATCCTGTGCATTGGATGATATATCAACAAGAGACAGCAGGCAAGTCTCTTCACAGATTTCCTGCCATTTAACTTGGGATGACACAAAGGAACAGCACAAACAGGAAAGGAGATGGATGGGAGTGATGTGAGATCATAGAGCTATGCATAACCTAAGCATATGCACGACCTGATTCTTCAGACAGCATGTGTATAATCACTGCTTAATCTTTTCTCTTCTGCCTGTTCCGAATTTTATAACTATTTTTTGCCATTTTCTCCCTCTTGACATGCAACCTCCAAAAAAAAGAAAAAAATCAAATTCTCACTCATCCTCTGATCCCTTTGTCACTCACTGCTTTCAGGACAAGCCTTGTTTTCCTCCAAGGATATATACATTTGATGCTTCTGAAAATAGAAATTCCAAAGTTCTGACTGCTGAGCCTCTGTATTCTCAAACAAAACAGTGCTGCTCAGTTTTCTTCTGTCAACTTTAAAAATGGAAACCAAAAAACAACTAAAAATGGCCTTTTCTGACCTTTTGACACAACTGGGCCACAAGGGTGGACTCCACTGTTTGCAAGACTTCTGGGACTCTGGCAAAACTATTATTTCTTGTTCTCAGTGACATTTAAGTTATTCAACGCAAACCTGAGAAATGCTGATGAGTGTAAAACGAATTGAAAGTTGAAACTTCTCACAGTGAAGAAAAGCTTCTGTACAAGTCCTGCAGCAAAGACCACCAAGATTCCTCCTGGACACATGTTAGAGGGAAAAAGAATGTGCTGTATACTAGGAAAAAAGAAAATATCTAAAGCCTTCATCAAGCCCATTAGTCATACTGGAAAGCTGCTTAGTTATGGACATACAGTTTGCTTGAGGGTAGAAGAACAGATCCCCACCGCAGCTGGAAACCCACCAAGACCAGCTCCAAGCACTCAAGAAACACTGTAGCATGTGCATGTGTGCATATACACATCTGTACACATCTGCATATACATATATATATAAAAAAGAATGCCAACAGTCAATGAAATCATAGAAGCAGAGAATGGTTTGGGTTGGAAAGGACCTTAAGATGATCTAGTTCCAACCCCTTTCCATGGGCAGGGACACCTCACATTAGACCATAAAAGAAGACAATGAAATTTCGTGTCCACTTGCATCTTAATTTCCTCCATTGCATTTACTGGATTATTTGGCTCAGGCTTTAAAGTGCTGACTGCTGTTGTTTGCCCACTGGATAGTCAGTGGTAAAGGGAATATTCATAGCACAAACAAGCAGATTGACCTGTATTTGGTGCATTTCCCACCGCAGTGCTGAATGAATGGAGTAGACTGAAGGGATTTAACTGGGATTTAAGGAGCGATTTCCCAGAATGTCTGCTCGAAAAATGTTGTCTGAAGCAGATCCAAAGGTTTCTTAAGAGCAAGTAATCAGAGACAAATTAATGGGTAAGTTTCACGTGACATGGTAAAAGTACATGACAAATGCAATTAATAAGGCACTAAATTAGATTTTCACATTCAATCCTGGACAGCAGATAAAGTAGGAAACTGCTCTTCTGTGCCAGGAGCAGGCCAGCAACTAAGGGGCAGTCACAATGCTTACCTTCACCTTGCTCCTGGAGATAAGCCAAGGACTACAATCTTTTCCTGGATATGCTGACATCTCTTGAATCTCCCTTGAACCAGCTCAGCCCCCTTGGCAGTGGTTTGGGAGAAAACCATGCTCCTTCTCCAAGCCTTTCCCAACAAGTCCTAAACATCTAGAGGAAGCAAAACAATACCTGTTAATCCCATCCACAGGCTGGGACAAATCTGAACTTCTCTAAAGCTTTTCCCTTCTTCTTGGACTTTTTCTTCATGTCATTTTTTGACTCACAGATACTAATAAACCTAGTAAGAGTAATTTCAGCTGAACACAACCTAAAGCAGGTCTACTCTGCTCTCGTGAGACCCCACTTGCAGCACCGTGTGCAGTTGTGGTATCCTCAACGTAAGAAGGGCATGGAGCTGTTGGAGCAAGTCCAGAGAAGGCCACGAGGATGATCAGGGGCTGGAGCAGCTCCCATATGAAGACAGGCTGAGAACATTGGGGCTGTTCAGCCTGGAGAGGAGAAGCTGTGTGGAGACCTCAAAGCAGCTTCCAGCGTCTGAAGGGGGCCTACAAGGATGCTGGGGAGGGACTTTTCATTAGAGACTGTAATGATAAGACAAGGGGTGATGGGTTTAAACTTATACAGAGGAGTTCAGGTTAGATCTAAGGGAGAAGTTCTTTATTGCGAGGGTGATGAGGCACTGGAACAGGTTGCCCAAAAGACGTTGTAAATGCTCCATCCCTGGCAGTGTTCAAGGCCAGGTTGGACACAGGGACTTGGTGCAAGCTGCTCTAGTGGAAGGTGTCCCTGCCCATGGCAGCGGGTTGGAACTGCATGATCTTAAGGTCATTTCCAACCCAAACCATTCGGTGATTCTATGATTCTATTATATCTATTGCCATCAGCCAATACTCATCAGGTGAAAAGCAGGTGGGGAGGGGGAGGTGAGGGAGTCAAAGTAGGCTTGAGGTAAAAAAATGGGCCATCTGCCTGATTTAATATTTTCTGCAAGGTAACCAGGAGTTTTGCATGTGTTGGATCTGATGAGGGTGAAAAGGGTTGTGTGGAACATAAAACTGCCCTGAACACTTCAGCTATGTGCAGATGTAGCATTTCCCATCAAAACACTGCCCAGATTTGGCAAAGGACTGGAGTAAAGACATAGACAGGTTCTTCGCCAGGAGAATTTAGAAACTTAAGCTACATAAGCATGCAGGCAGAATCGGTGCCTGCTGGAGAAGAGTGGGCAGTTTGTTAATATGTGAAGCACAGACACACTTCTGAAGCTTCAGTATGAAACACAATCCTGCAAACAGCACTTCAAATCTCAATTCAAAAATGTACCAACATTTCCAAGCTCATGAAAGTCACGGTAGTGTTTTGAAGGATGCCTGTAAACACTGTGGCCATTTCACAGTTACCTCAGGCTATCTTTTCATCTTTAAAGTGCTTCAGCCCTTTAATGTAATATTTAGAGCAATGTTGTTATTAGATTTTCCCTGGATAAAAGGATCTATAAATGTAAATGCCAGTTGCTAATTCTTGGTAGTACAAAATAATAGTATTAGTACATCACACAATAAGAAAAAAATTAAGCCGGTAATTTATACTGCTGAATTAGATACACTAACAAAAGAGAGAGGCAATTATATACCACAGTAAAATCTTTAGTGCACAGACTTAAGCATTCCTCAGTCTTTAATGTTAAATTAGGGTGAAATTTACTTTCAATACAAGACATAATGCCAAGGGCTGTCACACCCTCAGTAAAAATATATGATTTCATCTCAACTGCCTCTGTGCGAAGTCTTGTTTATTCTGGCAAAGCTCAAGGTTTAGCTCTAAAGAACAATTTGATTTGCATTACACATTGCACTAACAGGCTGAGGTGCGCAGATTTATCTGCTGAATGAGTATATTCTAATAGGTCTGATGATCTGTCTTTATAGTGCCATTTGATTAACAACAAATTTATTCACTTGGCAGCTGTATTCCTTAATCAGATATTCATTAAGCTGTAGAATATAAATATGTATAAATGTCAGATTTATGGATCAGAGACTACAATAATTTCATTTGAAGAAAGGTGGATTGTCTATACTTCTAATTAGATTCCCTTTAAATAGGCTCATCATATGCACACATTTGTACATGTCTAGGGCCTGATCTTCAGAGCCAAGAGTGCATGTTGGATTGGACAGCATTCCCTTCCTTGGGAGCTTAATTGGAGTCCTTTGACAACTCCTTGCAGCCCTACACTGACATTACACTACACAAATATTTCCCTGTATTAGATAGTTCTATAGGGGGTTCATTTCCAAGACTGAGTAATTCACATACCTGCACGTACACACACATATTGCAGCTGGCCAATCTCTGGCTGTTATTCCATAACCTGGACAAACAAAAATAGGTGCTGGCAATGTAAATGCACCGGTGAATGGCAGAAGAAGAAATTACTAATGAGAATATCTTCAGTTAAGAGGATCTTGGTTGTGATAATAATGAAAAATGATCATAATGAGAAGGGAGAAATATTTTGCCTGTGGAATTCAGCCCAGGCTTTAAAGGTGGGCTAAAGACTAAGTTGACAAAAGTATTTTTACCTTTCTGTTTTGAGTAGATTCTCTAGCAGCCACTTTTACACTTCATGGGAGGCTGGAAGAGAAGAAAAAAAACGTGGCTCTGAAATAATCCTTGGTTTGTCAGGGATAAGTACTGTTATTTTGGTTTCTGTACAGAAGGTAAGAGGACTGGAACAGTCAGACCCCAGTTAAAGTGAAAACTGAACTGGCTGTGAAGACATAGGCAGTTTGAACAGTGCTACTGGCCTCTACTTCTGTGCACTACAGGTATCCAAGCTGAAATTTAGAGCACCTACACCTAGAAGATAAAATTGTCTACCAAGAACTATGGATACCCACATAGGACTTTACATACCTAAAAAAGCATGAATATCCTCAAAATGATCCAGGTCACCACGCTGGGTCTAAATAAGTTTTGTGTTTGACTTAAAACTTTCCAGGAAACCTGTTAGAAACCTGGTGTCTGGAAAGGAACATCAGCTGTATGGAAGTCCTTCCAGGGAAGGGGAACACATGGCTGACCCCAGCTCTCCTGTGCACCAGCTCTGCCCGTGCTGGCACATGCAATCCCCAACGCCATTCTAGTTACTCACTAACCAAAGAGCTGAATGAGACCTCTTGATCCCAAGAATTAGGGCATATGGGAAGTGAAGGCAGGAGCAACACAAAGATGAGCATGTTGTTCTCAGAGGTGCCTTCTGTGTGAGGCAGGTTTTGTTTCCCTGAGACCAGATCGAAGGCATCAGCTGCTGCTTTCAGCCCTGCACGCTGGTGCAGGTGACAGCCTGACAGAAAGCATGACAGATTTATGCCACATGTTTTACTTTAATGAAGTACTAGACACAAAAAAGATAAGAACAAAGATGCGCTCCCCACTGCTTTAAAGTCTTACTGAAGAGTGCTAAACTCCTGCCTTTGTACGCTGTAAACACTGTGCTTGCTGAAGACACATCTTTGCATCTTAACTGAGTAATTTCCCTGTGGTGCATCCTTCTATTACAGCATGTCACACACACAATGTTTCTTTACATGTCATCTATACCGCTGCATGTACTGATACGAACCTGAAGTAAATCTCCACGAGCAAAAGGAGTTTGAGTACTAGCAAGATTTTCACTGTAATTCATTGCAGAACTGTGTTTTTGGAGCAGAAGGGATTAAAGGTCTAGTGCAGATTCCCTAACTACGGTGTCTGAACATGCTACAGGGAAGATGATGCTCTAACCTTACTTTTATTTTGAGCAAGAATAATTTCAATAAAATGCAGAAGATTACATGCAAGTCTCAGAGATCCTAACCATGCTCCTGTGCTAATGCAGCTGCGGCTGTATTGCAGCCCTGGAGGGGAAGCAAATTTTGCTACACAGAAGTAATCTGTAAATAAATGAATAGCTACAAATCCTCCTTCATGCAGTTCCAGAACAGAAATTAGGACTGGGTTTTATGTATTTATTAAATTACTGATCTATTGTCTTCCAAAAATGCAACACGCGTAGGGAGACTGATCCATTGCCATTTAGTATACATCATTCAGTTGTCTGTTGAGATGGATATGAGAGTAATAGTTCCTTGTAATATTTAAGTCTACTGAGCCCTGCAGATCTCCTTTTCTAATATCACTTGATTTATCAAATCTGATTTGGGATTTACAGCCTATATAAGGAGAGTTCTTAAATTCCTAATCCATTTGGAAACGAGTATCTTCTCTGCTTTGCTACTTCATCTTCCTGACTCACAGACCTGAAGGGCTGAAGTTTTAAACTCATTTAGCAGGGACAAAAAAAAAAAAAAAGGATTTTATTATAAGTTTTGACAATTACATATGTCCTAATCCAGAGAGTAAATAGAATGTGAGTGCCTATTGGCTGTGCCGCTAAACTCAGGCCACCCGTGATGGAAGATGCACAAGACTCGCTGCTCAGCATTCAGAGTTGGAACCGGTTTGTCACTCACCTTGAAAATAAGTTTCCAGTGGCACTCGTCAGGTAGTTGAAATTGCCTTCTAAGAGTTGAAGTTGTGTTGAGGCCCTTCCCAGGGACATTTCATAGGTGCTGAAAGGATAACTGTCTACTTTTCCCAAATGCGTATTTTCAGCTCCTGCTTTGAGAGACACTTTGATATACAGGCCAAGTTGTTCAATATTAATGTCAGCCCACTAAGGGCTGTTAATTATTCCTGGCCTGTGCTTTTCTGCAACAGAGAGTTTTCTGCTACAAGTTGTTCCCAGCCTCAATAAGAGCCCCATTTAATAGCTAGCCCATACCCTTGAGCACGGTCAATCCAACACGGCTGCTGCTGCCTTGTCCTGCCTGCTTTAACCACGCTGAGTCACGGTGCTCCTTCTGCCTTCCTTGAGATACTCTTTTCCCATCATCCAAATGCTTTTTTAAAAGCAACTTTCTAAGGCTGCCTGAACTTTTCAGTTGAAAAGCACTGGGTTTGGGTGAGTATAACTCTGTCTTTCAGTTAATGACCTAAAAAAAATCCAATAAAGAGAGTAACCCAAATTACTAATACAAAATAAAAGGACAGTTATTTCTTGCTCAGAGGCAAATTGTGCAACTTTAATTTAACAGAAAATGATCAGCTTTATGACTAGATGTGTTGCAAATAAACTGACAACCTTTATAAAATACAATTACTTTATTTTATGTGATATTATTATTATCTGAGCCATCTGACACTCTTATAGCTCATATAAAAATTCCTATTTTAGTGTAACTCTGTGCTTAAATAGATTTCTTTGTACTGCATGAAATAACACCCTCCTCTCACCTTAGCATGTAGAGCCTCCAGAGTTTTATCATATCTCTTCCTTCTCAAATGGTTGGACTTAACATCTTGGGCAAAGGAAGGGTTTCCAGTTACTTGACTGCCTCTCGGATCATCCCAACAGTGTACCTATGCTAACAATTCAGCCCCATGGGACTGGAAGGGAGGCTTTCTTTAGGCCAACTGGGATTTTTGACAAAAAAGGGTATGTTTCTGGATGGAGAATCATGGTAACTCAGCTATTTTGCTTCTGTTCCCTAAATAAATTCATTCAAGTGCCTGGCACTGAGTGGCACGGAGCCGGGCCAGGCAGATATACCCATTCATTATCATCTTCCCTCACTACACGCCACATATTTAATTCTTCTGATCCTTCCTCTCAAATCTCTCTTCAACCCTAGGATGCTGTTAGCAGCTCTTCCCCTTGTTCAGTACAAATCCCTCAAGAAAGCAGGCAGGTAACTGCCATTATGTTTTACATTACTTAAAAGCAAAAAAATTTCCCCTGCTGTGTTAATTCACCCTTTGGCACTTGACAAAAGGCAGCCTCTCCCTCCCTCTCATTGCCCTGCAGCCCACAATTTGAACACAGCCAAAGGAGACAAGGTTAGGTTTGATTTAACACAGAACAAGGTATACAAGTAGCTTCGGTTTCTACCACCTCCCCATAGTAGCATCCTGGAGCATGGTCTCTCTGCATCCATAAGCCACGGAGAGCAGGGCTTGCAGATAAAGGTACCTTTCTACACCAGTTTCTTTTATCTTTGCTCTGACAATGAATCATTCAGAGCATGAGGTAACGAGGCAGGCAGAGTCAAACAAGTTGCATTCAATCAAGCATGCAGATTTGGTGGCAGGATTCCTGGCACAGGGATCTCAAGCACCTGCTTTGAAAGACCCGCACTGGTTTTCTCATCACTGCTGCTGACATTGCCTGCCATGTCAAGAAATGTACCTCTCTAGTTGATTGTCTTCCAAGCACACGGGGAAGGCCTATGGCATATTTGTTCATGGCCAGGTTGGATGGGGCTTGGAGCAACCTGATCTAGTCGAAGGTGTCCCTGCCCGTGACGAGGGGTGGAACACACCAATCTGTGATTCTGTGATATACCATTATAGTTTAAATCTGAGGAGGAGTCAGTAATACAGGCCAGATGACAACTGCCATCTCCAGCAAGTGTGTGTCAGGGTGTTCACTTGCCTGTTTACTTCTGTGTTCGCAGAACTGAAAATGCCTACGCTCTTTAGAGCATTTACCTCTTTCCAGCTGCTTCCAGAGTGTGATGCAAATGATTTAGCCATGTATCTAAAACCTGTTTTCTCTGGAGAATGTGCGGAAAACACTTTGCTTTTTTGGCAGTAAGTGCATTGCTGCTGTAAACAAGATTTTTTCTGAGCTCTTTTTAATGAAGATAATTAAGAATACATTATAAAACAGATTATTAGGAGTAAACAGCAAGTAGCAAACCCCATCTATATAATGTCACAATGTTATTAACTTTCTTTCACTAGAATTGCAAACACAGACACTCTGGCTATTGCCTTAAGCCCATGAATTCTTGATACTTAGTTTATTCTTTACAACTAACAATTCTTTAAAATGTGTTATGCAGAGGTCAATGCTATAAGAATAATAAATGCTATTTACTTTTAAATAGAACTGGATGAAAATGTAAATAAATGTTTACCTAGTGTGTTAAACAGCAAAAAAGGGGGGGAAAAATGGTCCTAAAAAACTACAGAAGCCATCAGCATTTGGGGATCTTTTAAAATAAGATAGGTGAAATTAAAGGGAAGCTGGTTGAGCATTTTGACGTTGGATAGAAAGATATGAAGAGGAAGAACTGTGTTTACCGTAACAACAAATCTTATTTCCTGTATCACTGATGCTCTTGCAGCTTCATGTGATCCTGAAAAGCATCTTGGCTGATTCAGAGAAATTCATCCCTGTCTCCAACATATGACTAAAACCTGAAGCCACCCTCAGAAAGAGAGCTCTGGTTCCTGCTATCACCATTTGCCATATGTCTCCTCTTTCTTCCTCCACATTCTTAGCCTCATTTACTATGGAAACAAGGCTCGTGTGATCCCACTGTCTTTCTCATTCCTCTCACCTCACACACTACTTCTAAGCCTGTAGCTCTGCCCTGATCAAATTTGACAGAACAGTAGAACAAAGACAACTGGATCCTCAAAATTCTTGTGAGCATAAACAGCTGGGAGAAAGGGAAATAGAAATGGAAACATATTAATGTCCTCTGTAAATGCCCAGCATGGCATGAAGGGCTGTATTATAAGCTAATGCTACTGCACATCAAACAGTCATTGTAAGATAAGGGTCTTAATCATGCAAGTTTCCACTGCAGCCTCCTTAGGCAGAAAATTCACTCAGCTGCTGGACACTCATCCATAAAAAACAAGGCTTCATTAATTTTTAGTCCTCGCAGATCTACTTGTATTTTCTGTTCTCATTTTCTGTTTTCTTCTGTTTAAACAGCAAAAAGACATTGTCAGCCAGGCAAGACTTCACTATCTCATTTGCAGCACTGCTGTGTTTGCTACTGGAAATGAAGCTGAAAGCAAAGTTTTCAGTATCACATCAGTGCTGGAGAAGCTGATCAGATCACAGGCTATCTCTGTTTCTCTACTAGTATGACTACCAGGAAAAATCTGCCCCACTAAAGATAGAGGATGCATCTTTTCTTTGCTAATCTCTTCTTGCTCCTGTTTTCATTTTCTTCTCTTCTCCCCTTCACACACACACACACACCAGGAATTGGAATTAGATTTCAGTAGGAACAATAGCAGCAGCAGTAACATCAGCTCCATTATCTCTACTAACTGCTCTTTTCTCCTAAACATGTTTTTTCATACCACCTGAAAGTTTCCAAACCTGGGTTTTCCTTAAAAAAAAATCTCTCAATAGCTAAAGGAAAAAGGATTAAGGGATATTGTTAAACTGAAAGCCTTGCTTAATACCTAACATCTTCATTTTTTAACTGTTTTTCCTTTTCCTATCTCTAATGAAAGGTTAAAAAGATCTTTAAGGCTGATTGTTGCCATGGGATTAAGCAGCCTGGAGTCTGTTAATTCAACTCCCAACAGTTTAACTAGTCGGTGTGCAACACTAGCAGAGTCATGCTGACATCCCTGTTTCAGCCCCCTTTTCAAGTAGAATAATTGGGCTACTCCTGATGACTTAAATTAAATTTAAGCTGAAGTTCACGAGTAACATTTCTGTCTATTAGCCCGTGTCAAGGAAGTTGGTGTTCTGAATCCCACAAGTTTTAAATCAAAGAGAAATGGGAAAACAGTATGTCTCATGATTAGGTCAGACTCCTGCTAATTTGGGGCCTGATTCAAAGTATTTTTAATGCTAAAGAGTGACATTATTCCTTTCCATGGGTAGTGCAGTAAGATGGAACAAGGCCTATGTGTGTGCTAGGTCTGGAGTTCATACTTTCCTTCTTAAATGCATTCAAACCTTTCTCGAACTATGACCGACACTGAACCTATTTGATATCCTTTTCTCTTTTGAATGGCTGCTTCTTACTATTCAAGGTATGCCTTGATATATTGAACTGACCAAAGATCTGTTGGGGAGACTTAAACAATAAATAATTTTAATAAACTATCAGATGATAGATAAAAGCGATCTTGTATTGCAACTGTACTCTTGCTAAAAACAATCCATCTGTGTAGATATGCTTTGTGCTACCACAAGTGGCATGAAAAGAAACTGCCTTTAGTAAAGGATGAAAATTTGAACATGGTAGATACGCATACCAGGCACATGGAAGGGCAAAATACCTTTCGTATAAGTCTTCATTTGATTTCTAACAGTTGAGCTGGAAGTTTTTTCTCAAGTCTAAATTAGAGCTCTTGGGGAAAGGGGTTACTTCTTTAGTTTTAATTTCTGCAGTAGTTCAACCTTTATACCATAAATATTTCATATGAACTGTCTGTTTATGCTGTATGCAAACTGTGTAGCGAACAACTACAGCTGACTCTGCCCCTGTAAATACCTCATAAAAAATGAAGTTAAATACGTGTAGCTGTCAACAGCTGCATGACCACGAACAAAGCAATGCAACCTTTCATTTAGAAAATTACTATAAATGTCATCCACTGAAAAGTCAGTCACTTCTGGAAGGCACAATAAAGGGTGTTAGAATCAAGCAATAATGAACTTCATAACATTGAAAAACTTAAATGGAAACTCCCAGTTTAAATGAAGCCGTTTGAGTCAACAGCTGTGAGCTGAGCTTCCAGCCTCCCCCGAGTGCTCCCTGCTCTCTACAGTTTTTTTTCTACAAAGGTATTAAGCCATTAACTCCCATTTTAAACCAAACAAGAGAATAGGTAGAATTTCAGTCAGGATCCTCCACAACAGCCCTCCCCTGTGTGATTAATGAAGTATTGAGGAAGATGAATAAGCATAAGCTCACTCTGAGTAAAGTGAGCACCACCTTGAAGAAAGCTTCTGATGAGAGGAAATTGCTCTCTGTTAAGAGCTCTCTGGAGCCAAGGCAGAGACAAAAGTTGCTTTCAGTTCTCTGTAAATGAGTTCTGCTCTCTGTCTTCACAACTTTAAGTAAACTGAAGTATATAGTTGAACAGGAAGACTCAGTTGCTCTTGAGACTTCTTAATTTGCTTGATGAATGCTTTAAAAGATGGGCTGGGAAAGAAGATCATTGCATTTAAGCAAAACAGAGCAGTCAGATCACTTCTGGTATCAAGAGGCAAGGCACATGATTCAAAGATGAGAAAGGAGCTCAGCTGTAAAGGTAGGAAGCTGGAATAAGAATGAGCAAATGTTTCTTGAGGAGCATGGTCCTCAGTGGAAAAAGACTTCCTGTCTTGAGAGAACAAGAAAAAAATCAAGTATTGTGCCTTATATGGCTAATTGTACCAGATATTTTCTGATACAAGAGGAAGAAGATGAATAGTCTTACTCAAGGCAGGAGATGTGATGATGGAAACCACTCTATTTCTTGCCACAGACCAAGAGACTGCCATGAGTTCGTGGTTCCTTCCTTTCCTTCTTGTACTAAGGTTCAGCTCCTCAAGTTCCCAGCCCCTCTCCTCTCTTCTACCTAGAAGCTTCTTAATTTTGTACATTAGCTCCTAGCATGAAGAGTTTTTTACCACCCAGTGTTCAGGACTGTTTCACTGAGTGTGACAGACTACAGCAGTAACCCATGGAAGCAATCTTCGCCACTCCTGTTTTGGAATTACTGCTTAGCATTTTTTTTCTCCCTTTAGTTCTGTCTTTAATCAAGCTTGAAATTTTCCTCCTTTAAAGAAGCCTTTAAAATCTTCTCATTTTCTCTGGATAATACATCTCTGAACTACATTGTTATACTCTAAGAAAGGGACTATTTTCTGTCACTTGGAAACCCACGCCTCATTTTGAACTGAAATAAACCCACTAATAAAGTT
This sequence comes from Psittacula echo, assembly GCF_963264785.1. Lineage (NCBI taxonomy): Eukaryota > Metazoa > Chordata > Aves > Psittaciformes > Psittacidae > Psittacula > Psittacula echo. Next base: position 13,686,115 of record NC_137747.1, on the reverse strand, counting down.
AATCAGAAGCACTATTCCTCAGGAGAGAGTCAGGGAAAATATGACGGGTTACAAACTGAGCCACAGGTTCCAATAATGCAGCACAGGCAACACTAAGGAACAAGACCTCCACTACCTGGGACAGAGAGTATCACAACAGAAGATTCGGAGATTACTGTGGGAAAAGAGCACCGATAAGGAAACAAATATAAGTAATGGCCAGATAATAAAACAGTTGTAAGTACATTGAAATTCTTGCCGAGGATCTGCAAGGCTCCTCAAGATCTTTGTCTGTTGTTCAGGACCAAAGCTTCAGGTTTTAGCTAGGCTAAAATTGCTACTGCTTGCACATCCTTTTGGGGCATCCTGTTATCAACGCCATGTTTCTGGAAGAATAAAGCGCACACGTACCCTGCTAGAGTCAGTTATTTAACAGGAATCAAATTCAGGCTGAAGTGCTGGGAGCACAGCTAACAAGACATCAAAATTACCAGCCCTGAACAACAATTGGGGTATCACTCTGAGGCTTCTTTCAAGCTTATCTGTAAAGTAGAGATAGTTATGGCAATTTCCTAAGCATGGAGGGAGGGTCAGGTAGTGTCAGCAAGGTATTTTCGATTTGTAAACCACTCTCTGTGCCAAAAGCTAATGTCAGGAGCCTGCAACAAAAGTGCAGGGCATCTTCTAATGGAAGAAATATTAGACAACAGGCAGTGGACTTTGTTTTCTAATTTGTGTAACTGAGAGATGAACTGACAGAAGCTGACACTGATGAAGAAAAGGGACTGCTCTGGAACTGGCCATGGTTTCTGAAGCTGCAATCAACAAAGGTAACAGACATAGTATTTCAGTAACAGGCCATGAGAAAATACAGCCAGTGCATACAGTTAGACACAGCTTATCCTCTTTCACTGACAGTTACAAAATCATAGGTAAGCTACAGAAGGAGGCCTAATTTAATGATCATGATAAACTACTGTTTAGTAAGTAACTAATGTTAGTTTCTGCTATGAACTCTGTTCAATTTTGGTGGATTTTTTTGTGTCTGTGTTCCATTAACTCAACTATAAATAGGCAGTAATGCTGTAACAAACATGACAGTGTTTGTGCTGTTTGGAACCCTTTGTAAGTTTATGATACATCCCATACAGAAAACATCACAACTTTTTATTCCACAAGGTTATTTCTGCTTTATCCAACTGAGAAATTGGACAAGCCAGAGTCCTCTGGCACTCCAGCATCTGAGTCCATCCAACAAGGAGGTCACATTCATGATATTCAGGATGAGGTGATTTACCTTGCACCACGTAAGGTCTCTCACTCACTGTTTGCCCATATGAGAGGTGCTGCAGAAGTGCCAAGGACTGAGTGGCTCTGGGTTGAGTGCTGGGAGGCATGCTAAGATATTTCTTTTCTAACATAAGCCAACACTTCCTTCATTTGCCAGGCAAATGAAAATGACAGAAAAAGAGGACTCTGCTATTTGTTTCATAACTCTTGACACTGATGCTTCACTGATGACTTTACTAATTCTACCTATTTTTACTTTCCAGTAGATGTCACCTTTACCTGGGCACCCAGACTGTGTTTATAACATATCCTCAGCCACATGAGTTGCTTTCTTCATCTCTTCTTCTGCTGGTTGGTGGCCATCTGCTACACATCTCTTTGTTGTTTTGCTCCATGCCCCAACCACTGTTTTATCTTCAAGCCCTAAAAGCACTGCAAGCAGCAGCTCCGCTTCCCAAATGCCACCTTTACATCCTGGGTGCATTGCTGTGCAATTGTCAAGTACTGAACAAAGTCATGAGGGATATAGGTGGTTTATGTTTATTTTCTCTGTTAACATAGGTTTCAAGCAGCTTCCTTTAAAAGCCCTGTCAAAAGCTAGAAGAATTGGACCATACAATAGAAATAATTATCATTTATTTATAGAGCCAAGGCTGCAAGAACAGACTCAAGTGTTCAGTTTAGCTGTGGAATGGGGCTAGCATTCAGGGAGGGCTGAAAAACCAGTTGTGCAGATATACTAAAAAGGACCTGGTTTATCTCTAGGGCAGTTTTAAGAGGATGACTATTAAAATCATTGCATATTCAGAAAAGAAATATTTGACTGGACCTTTTGATCTTGTTTGTGCTTCAGAACACAAACTTTACTGATGCTAACAGAAAACACTACTGATTTTTGCTTTCCCATAGATGACACCTTTATCTGGACACCCAAACCGTGTTTATAACACAGCCTGGACCACATGTTTTTTCCTTTCTTCTTCTTTTCTTCTACTGCTTGGTGGCCATCTGCTGTATGTTTCTTTGGTATTTTGCTTCATGACCCAACTTCTTCCAGGGCAAAGTTACCCATGTCCATTTGATTCAAGTCAACTCCTTACAACCAACTCAGCATATTTGTCTGACTTGCCCTGGTACTATTACTGTCAGTGTGGATCTGGAAACACTAATCTCTTACTGGGACATCAGCATCTCAGAAAAGTCCTGGACTCTTCAAAGGCCACACTCAGACAGTCCTTTCCTGTATGCTCTCCTTCAATGGGCAGCAAAAATTCTGTTGTGTTCCTCAAAGACAATAGCCCAATTTCAAATATAAGGTGGCATTTACCTCCCTACAGATTGACTCACATTGAACTGTCTGTTATAGCAAGTAAGCTAACAGGTAGAAAATAAACTACTTAGGGTATTAACACATGTATTTTAGTAATCCTGATACTTAAACACAAGGACTAAAATACTGCAGTGATTTCAGTATTGCCGTTTCTGTGAGTGCATTAAAAGACTTCTGTCTGGTGCATTTCTTAACAGCTCAGCTTTTGCAGGGAAAGGATTAAGTGAAATATCCTTAAATATTTTTTTTAATGTTGTGGTTTATGTGGGAAAAGGCAGAAGGACTCAAATTGCAGTCAAACATAGCAAGAGTATTTTTTAATCTACAAGTACATTTTAAAAAAGCTTGAGATTGAGAAAGACAACTAAAGAAAACTAAGGAGATAGTGACATATCTGCATCACATTTAATGTTAGCAAGAATTCATCCCAACAATGAGAACAAATCTCTCAATTCCAGCATGGCATGATTCTGGCCAAGAATGAACTTTGAAACTGTGGCTTGCATGTTATGTATTGGTTTCTTGACTTGCCCATGAGCACATCTTTGTTGATGTGCCTACATGAGATGACCAAGAAAATGGACAATTACCTTCCACTTAGTATTCCTGTGCAGTGAATTGGTACTACACTGCAACTTGATGTCCTGTGAGGTCAAGCACTTACCCACATTAGAGCTGTCATCGCCACTGACCTCCCAAAAACACTCCCCAAAAGTGCTCTGCCTTTGACACCGACTTAAAGCCATCATCTTCCCCCTTATTCATTTTTGCTTGGTTTTACTGATACAGAAACATCGCTATACTGGTCAGAGCCATAGGATCAATAAAGCAGACGAGGAAAGAGCCGCATTCCCATCTGCATCGTCCATCACTGGCAAACCTGGCAGCTGAGTTCTGCTGCCCGAATTCCATTTTTCCACTTGACAAAAATCCTCTCTTGGAGCCTGCTGGTGGAGACACTTAAAACCTTATAGACATTAAGGCAACTGGATTGATACCCTGTCAGATGAAGAGAATCTCTCTTCATCCGGTGAGGGTTAATGATGATTTATTAAGCAGAACAGGCAGGTCCCAGGACGCATTTGCACGGCCTTGTCAATCAGAAAAAATTCCTCCAGAGATTTGGGCTAAGCTTATTTCATGCTTTTTATTTAGAAGACATGAGAGGACAATGAGACTTCAGTTTGAAGTACTTCTCAGATAACACAAAGCTTTAGAAAGATAAAAGACTAGATGAAAAAGGACCTCTTCAGACTTGAGTACAATCCCATGTCATCACAGAAATGGCACTAAGAAAACAAGTATAAGTGAATAGGATTTGGGGAATGGTAAAATAAACATGATGTCTTGTAGGGAAGATTCCTAATGAAAAAGAAAGTCTAAAATTAAACCAATGCAAAGCACATGCTTCAGATCTCAATAAAAACCACAACCAAGCACCTTCAAATAACTGAACTCATCATCTCACCATGTAAATTTCTGACACTCATATAGCAGACTCATGGATCTGTTGACCCTTCAGGGTAGGACTCTTTGCCCAAAAGTAAATGTTTCCATTTCAGTAAGTCAGCCAGGACTGCCTTTATCAAAAGAGAGAAATAAGTATTTTTGGGGTGTGCTTCTCACTTGTGTTAACAGAGCAGTCAGGTGAATCCTCCCATAAAAGCATTCACTCCTCTCTAGTGAGCCAAGGGTCACCCAGTCCAGTACCATGTCTACATCACGGACCAATAAAGCTCGGAGTTCTCTTCAAAAGGCCATCCCACTATTTGCCAAAAGCTTGTTCATGGGAGGCTGAGCAGGAGGTCGGAGAGTTTTAAAAAACCTCTGATCTTTCGCACTGTCTTACCCACATTTTAGTTTTCATCTCTCTAGATTCATAGCTGTTGCTGAAGGGAGGTTGGAAGGACAGAGGAGCAGCGCCAGAGTCATTCTCCCGCAAAACAAGGTTTGAAGGAAGCAGGTGCTGTCTGAGATGCGTTTCACGATGTGCAGCAGATATAATAATGAGAAACCAGCTCCTTTTAGACTTTGATCAGAAAACACATGCAATTAGAACCATCTCCTCGGACTGTGTCCAGACTGACAGTTAAGGAAGCCAGAGTCTGGCAGACCACAAGCGTATGGGAAACACTTCCCACAGCCAGTAACCTTGTTTAAAGATCACCTCTCATATTCATTTTGATCACTAGTACCAACAAGGATGTGGCAGAAGGGTAGGCAAAGCAGCGTGCCTGCAGCAGGAGCATCTAAAGCTCTCAGTTAATAGGCTCAACAGGAGAAGAAACCACCAGATATTTAACAGATGCACCACAAACCTCCAGCTCTCTATAGTAATAGAACTGCTGGAGCCCCCTGACCACCAGCAAGGTGCTCACACTCTGCTTTCTCAGAAGCTTCTTCTCCAGCTCCCATATACCCCTTCCTTTCAAACAAGCTTTGCAGGCAGCAAGCAAATGGCTGCTTGTGGTGTGGGAGAGCAACATTAATAACCTTTAAAAATCCCTCCTATGTTCTAATGACAACAATCTTTACAAAACCAGGGCTGAGGCTGCATCATCCCTGTTTTCTGAGATTGATAGCAGAGCAGCAGGAACATGCTTTGGGTTGCTGCAAGGCCTCTCTAACACAGTGCTCTTAGCTTAGAAAACCAGACAAGAGTCTGTCTTCCCTACTTGAATTATAAATTTAAGCTTTCTCTCTGTAATCCCTTAAAATGAAAATGAACTTCACAGAAGAAAGCCAACATTTGCAAGTCTTCTTTTCACTGCAAAAGATCTAAAAAGATAGGTGAACCCTACCTTGGCAAGAGACACGCGTCACAGAATTTGAAGTGAATAGTAGAAAGCAGTGTCCTACCAAAGACACAATGTTCTACAGGCTGGAACCATCCAAGATGTCTCTCTCTGCAGTGAGACAGCATCTCACTCTCAGAACAGCCACAGGAAACTGCCTGGCATTGATTTCATTTTCCTTGTAGGACCAAGTTTTCCCCTTGGAGTCACATGCCCAGATAGCCCAGTGCCAATGGCAGTTGTCATCTTCCCTAAAGCCATGGGGAGCACAACCCTTTCCTTGCAGATCAGAGGTCAGCACTGGCTCACATTCCCATTGTGGGAAGTTATGGCAGCCCCATCACTGGCTCTTGGTGACAGGCATCAAACGCCACCTCTTGGCTGGCAGGGCCAAGTTTCTCTAAAAATAGAGAGAGCTCATATGTACCCAAACCACATTCTTGATGTATTCACACTATGCTACAAGGCAATAAATAAACCTGGAAAATCAGTAAGGGATGAAACACTTTCCTCCATGGCCTGTTAGATAGAAGTATTCTGCTGTGTATCTCTCTTCTCTAACTGGATTTACTTGTGCAACCTTAACATTTTTAATATAATTTTTGTGTCTGCAGTAGAGATTTTCTACTGTCCTTGTTCCCTACTTTTACACAGTCCATTTCTCTTTGTCACTTGAACAGAATCATACCTCTATGGAAAGTCAATCATCACAGAAAGTAAAAGGCAGGGAGGAGAAATACCCACTGTTCAAATGAATGGCTCAGTTGATTAATGCCAGAATGCAGCTTCAGTTTAATTTGGCTGCCCCAGCATTTGCTGCCACTGGGCAAAAAGTTCCCCCACTCCAAAGAGATGCTTAATAAATACACACTCCTTCCACCTTCTATTTGGTGGGCATGCAGGGGTCCTCATGGGAGCACTAGTCATATGGTGTTGAAGTATGAAAGCAATCTGTTCACATCTGTCTACTCTGCGACTGCCAAGGGTGAGACCAAGCTACAGACCCCGTTACATTTGGGCCACATCTATTTTCCTGCATTCCCTGTAGTTAATGTATTTTATTGTTATTATTGCTCCTTGCCACACTATCAGCTAATGGCTGATATTCTCATAGGAAAATGGCTGATTTTCTTATAGGAAAATCCCTGCCAAGCTCAATCATGTTTATAGAACCCCACCGCCCATTTGAAGGGAAATCCACAGAGAAGAAATCCCACTCCAGCCACACTCCAAGCGATGCAGCAGATGGCTTCATATGTGCCAGAGGGGGAAACCCAGTGAACCAGCCTTGAGGGAGCAGTTGAAACTCTGGGCAGATTTACTGGACCAGCCCAACCTGTGCTGATAGGAAGGGGAGCAGAAAGGAATTGTCTTGCTTGGAGTAAAGCATGTTGCTCACAAAACTTGGCATCCCGGGGAGGCCAAAGCCACGTCAAATTCCTTTCTGCCTGTGCTGTGAAGCTCTGTGAGGCCACAGAGTGAGCTTCCCACCAGACTGTCAAAACCTAGGATAAAATAAACCACCTTGAGCTCCATGGCCCAGCTCAGAGCTGCATCTCCTGAGCACCCAGTGCAAAACAACTAAACCCTTTCAACAGAAACTTTCCTTCCTAAAAGGTGTTTGGGAGGTTACACCATCAGGGACTGTAGCGACAGGACAAGGGCTGATGGGTTTAGACTGAAACAGGGGAAGTTCAGGCTGGAGATAAGGAAGAAGTTCTTTATTTTGAAGGTGCTGAGGTGCTGGCACAGATTGCCCAAAGAAGAGGTGAATGTTCCGCCCCTGGCAGTGTTAAAGGCCAGGTTGGACAGAGCCTTGGGCAAGATGGTCTAGTGGGAGGCATTCCTACCCATGGCAGGGGGCTGGAACTGGGTGATCTTAAGGTCTTTTCCAACCCAAACCATTCTATGAAAGCATGAAACTACCACATATAGGCAACATCATGTGGGCCATAGCAGTTGCTCCCATCTGTTTTGTTGCTTCAAGTTAAGATAAATTAGATCCTGTGACAGTATTACATAGGATGAGCCTTCCAAAGGACAGCCACACTACTGCATCTACTAAGTCTGTAAGATAGTGAAACAACAAACATCATAGAAAAGCTTGTATATCTGCCACTGACCCAGGTACAATAGAACAGGCTCCTTCCTGCCTAGATCCGGTCCACTACTTTTCATTTAATGCTCTTTTTTATATATTTATTTTGCATTTAGTGCACAGAATAAACACCTCACAAGGAGCAGATGCGAGTGCTGTGATTTAACACTATCGGTGCTGCAGCAGTTCTGCTGCACAGGAGTGCAAAGTGACAGAGCTGTGTATTATGCCACACACTGGCTTTTCTCTCTTTTTGTTTAAATTAAACTCTTTGTATAAATAGTCATTCTGGCTGATTATATAATGTCCCACATTTAGATCGTCTGCGTTGCAACCATGGCAACTCCCCGAGCCGAATGCATTCGGTTCAAATTTCTTTCTAAATTTGCTGATGAGGGTGAAGAAACAGCTTTGGAAACCCTGCTCAGACAACCTACATTTGTTCTTTGCATGGAGAGCTCAGGCCAGCTCGGATTGACAAGACCCAACAGCCTAAATGGGTTAGGAGCCAGTGTCCATCTTATCCTAACGTAACTGATTGCATCTGTGATGCAAGCTATGGATAGCAGCAAGGTCATCAAGAAGTACCTATATTTTGTTTAATTATGATTAAGTAGGAGAATTGAGCCGTGGTGGAGCTGGAGAATGACATCTCCAGGGCACAGAACAGGCAGCAGTCACAGGAGCTGTACAGGTTTTTTTGCCTTGCTTCTCCAGCAAGCTTCAGCTTTGGGTTGGAAAACACAATAGTGAAGCTACAGCATTCCAAAATGATTTTCTCATGTGGCTAATAACCCATCTGAGGGCAACTTTAGCTGTGTGAGTGCTGATATCTGCTCCTAATTTTCCACCTGCAGAATGTGACCCACTGGTCAGATGAATGGGAGCAGCTCAGCCACAAAGTTGTGGAGACTTTGTTCAAACTGCACCAACGCTGCAAGAATTCCACACTATAATCTGGCACTGATGCCCTGAGACTGCCAGCCCCACCTTCCCCACTGCTCTGCATGGAATTTGCAAAGGGAAAGTAAAGCAAGAGCCCACATTGTGTGTAAAGTGGAGAAAGCATCAGCAGAGTTTAAAGAAGTTTAAAGAAGAATTTGATTAGGTAACTTTCCTCATTAATCATCGTGGGCACCGACTGTATTTGTTTATATTGTAATTATTTCTATTTATAAATTATTGTAGTAGCTGAAAGAGAGGAGACTGAGATGAGCTCTTAGGCAGAAGCTCTTCCCTGTGAGGGTGCTGAGGCGCTGGCACAGGGTGCCCAGAGAAGCTGTGGCTGCCCCATCCCTGGCAGTGTTCAAGGCCAGGTTGGACACAGGGGCTTGGAGCAAGCTGCTCCAGTGGAAGGGGTCCCTGCCCGTGGCAGGGGTTGGAGCTGGAGGAGCTTTAAGGTCCCTTCACCCAAACCGTTCTATGTTTCTTGGGGTTTTCTTTGAAAGTCTGAATCATTGCAATTATGTTTTTATTTTTCTTATGGCACAAATACCCCAGATGAAACAAGCAGTCGGATTTTCAAGTAATGTGGCTGTGAAAATGTCCCATACTGGTGTCAAATACCAAAATGTGCTGTAAGCAAAAGTCAGAGGCAGTGGTGTTGCACTTGCAGCTCTTCCAAGTCTACTAGAATTGAACTCCTACTGTGTTAGGTGTTGGATAAAGCCCATGGTCAAGTTGGAGAATTTATATAAGTTAAACTGTGTATGTACAGTTGCCCATCTGTCTCACAGAGCTAACTTCTTCTGTACCACGCTAGGGTTTGTGGGCACTGTCAGATAAACCCTGAGAGACTGCAGACCCATTTTCAGTCTAGCTATAAATCTGCCTCACAGTCTAGAGATTGTTATCCACATACAAGCATGACAAGGACTGTAATCTAATCCAGAAAACACAAAAATATTCCTTCATACTCTATTTAAATCTTCACAGCAACAAATGAAAGCAAGGGTGTCACACTTGTTTCAGACAATTTAGAGCTTGCACAGAATTTAATCTCTTGCTTCAGTTGAGTATTTACAACAATAAAAGGTCCAGCCATGCACAGTTAATTCGTGTTACAGTTGCACTTACAGAATGCAAGCAGCAATCAGTATCTCCTGTAGACACTGATTTTGATTATACTTAATCAATGGTGATGCTAATAACTCGCTTATATAAATAAATTTCTTTCCAATTACATCTTAATTACCAGTCTGGCTATACCAGAGAGGCCTAGAAACTGCACAACAAGAACCTAAATATATTTTTGTCTAATACTGATGTGAGCTTTGACACCATTAAGCACTGGTCTGCATGCTGCAGACTGGAGGGAGAACAGAGATCAAATGTAATAATTAATTATGCGCATTTGAAATTGAATAGGTGAAAAACATTTAAAACCCAAGCTTGCTAAGTTTATTCATTAACAGCAGCTTATCGCATCAATTTGGTTTCTCAATGATGCTTTCTAATTCCTTTCTCGCTACATGAGGAGAAGGGACATCTTCTGCCAGGGTTAATACTTTTGTGGAGATGCTGAACTAATTTTAAATGTGTCTATTCTCCTACCTGCAGACGGTGATCTCTTTGTTATCTTCTTCCTTGCTTGATAATCCCATGGGGGATTGAATAAACTCAGCCATTCAAAAGAATAACAGCAGCAGCACTGACCTGATACATTCACAAACCCACCAGGACTCAGGGTAAGGCGGGGAGGGTGTTTAAATAAGCAAATAAAAGCCACCTGAGCTTCATTTGCAGAACAATGTAGCAGGAGCTTCTCCAGGAGCCAAGTCAACAAATGGATGTTTTAGAAGTTCAGCCCCTTGTTGGGCATTATTCACACTTCTTCATTAGGTTGCTCCCTGGACACCTCAGCAAACCTTGACTGTGACTTTCTCTTTGATCTTCTGTGCCCAAATCACCTGCTTCAATGTAATCCTGGAAACCTTTCAAGAAGCCTGTATTCATGGACCAGTCTGGACCTATTTCCATTTGAAAGGGCAGCTGGTGCACATCATGGCTGGAGCAGCTCAGTAGGGGTGGCCATAGCTGATTTGAGCTGAGATTATGAAAGGGCAGGAAAGAAAGAGATAGGAAGGCTTGTATTAAACTAAAAATGCATATCAGGTATCCCTACTCCAGAGGCAGGAGAAAGAGTTAAAGATAACCTCCTCCTCCTGAGTTATGCCCACTGTCACTGCTTAGCCCTGCTCTGCTTGTGCTGCCTCATGGGGAGAAACCTTTACCACAGCCTGGAGCCCTGTTTTGCTTCTTCAGTGTTAGCAAGTAAATCTGGTAATGCCTTTAGTAGAAATCAGGCAAGATAAAGTTGTTTTGCCCTGATGCTGGTGGCATTTTCTGGATGTATTTTCAAGACTGTATCCTTCTCCCTGTACCCAGCATGTAAAGCATTTGCCAACCTCAAACTGATCCAGGGGTGTTTAAAGGCAATAGTAACAATATCTATCTACAACTGCTCTGAATTTAGGTCTACAGCATCTGTTTAGCCAAGCCACAATAACTGTTTCAAGCTTATTACATAAATGCAATCTCTCCAGTTTTACTTCCATCTTTTACTTTGCTTTGGAGCCCTACTAGTCTGACAACTTCCCTTTTTTGGAGAAATTCAATTGTAAGATAGTATTATACTGGTGTTTTTGATATTCCTGTTATTTCTTTCCCTTTTTCTTACTACACATGCATTTTGCTACTGCATGACTAGTGCCTTGTTACTGCAAGCCTCTGTGAATGAGGTTACCTAACACGGTACATTTGTCATCTGGTCTATTGAAGTAAATACAGAGGTAAGTAGTTTGCATAAGTCTGAGTGTCTAAACTTCATGCATTCTTTTGACAACATCTGTATTTTTCTATACATGTGTCAAAGCAATCTTATGATTAGCTGCAGAAGAACATGCTCATTAGTATCCCTTGGGAAACTGCCCTGCGTTTCAATATGAGACAGCTTACTTCTCTTAACAGCTATGCTAGGAAAGGCTATTTGTTCTGAAGTATTTCAGTGGTGCTCCATTTTGCTGTTTGAATTTGGATCGCTTGAGATTGCCTCAGACGTGCTGGCAAAGATGCTCGAGCAAACACAGCTCAGGAGGATATTACAAGACCAAAAGCAAGGAATCACAGCACCAAAATCCAGCTATACACAAAATGTAAAATACCATAGAAATAAAAGCAGTGGCTGTTGCTATCAGGAGCTGAACATTTTCTGTAGTAATCAGCATGGTAGAGAAAACACTGAGCAGCTCCCCTATAGCTTCCCCCCCTCCTGCCCAGTATTCACTCCAGAAGCAGGAACAGAACAAATGAATACAATAACTATGGTAATTTCCTATTTTCTAACTATATAGAGGCCATTTGGAGATCCTGGTATCATAATAGTTGGTAATTGTTGAGTTCTTAATGGCTACTGTAAGGTTGGCCCAATAATGCTACAAAAATAACTAGGCAAAGAGCATAACTGTTTAGATATTCACTGCTATTATGAGTGGCCCTTATAAAAGGAATTAGTTTATGTAAGTCATATTTCATGAAGGCAAATGAAATCTCAAATGTCATTATAATAATTATTTCTGCTTGATGTTTAATTACTCTACCTAATGAGCCAGCAGTGCTATAATGGACAGGTAAAGCTCTGATGATAGTGTCTTTCTCTCGTAATCTGGTTTCTAAAGGAGGACAGAAGGTTTCAGTGTTTACAGCAGCACACGATGAATTAATGTCACACTTTCCATGATTTCCAGAATGTGATTAGTTGTGGCTATTCTGCTTCTGCAAAGCACTGCTCATGTCACAGAAACGTGAGTTGGGCTGTGACATGAGCCCGACATTTTCTTGCTCCTGCAAACACTCCTGTTGATGTTGATTATAGCACAAATAAGTGATTACTAATGTGTGAGCAAGGTGACTATAATGAGAGGTCTGCAAAAAAGGAACAGTCCATTAAAATCATAAGGAAACAGCATTTAAAACAAAATGCACGAATATGTGAAACTGTGGCTTAAATTAAACAAAAGACATTTTTTTTGAGTTTGGATACTTTGAAGAGTAAAGGATAAATGGAAGTAGAGTGGTGGATCTAGAAAAAGGTTTTGCCACCATTTACAAAACAGTAGGAGAAATAGGATACAACCCTTCTGGTCCTATATAGCAAGTGTTAAAGGACTCATCCAAAATGATGAAGATTTGGGTTCACATCCTGCACTGACTTAGAGCAGCAATTTGACTCAAATACTCCTGTTTTTTAATGAGACTATCCCAGTCACTAGACTTCAAAGTCTTCTGCCACAGCTCTGTTCCTCTTGCTGTTAGGCTTTCCAGCCTGGTGGCTAAGCAATCAGGGACAGAGGAGAGCACTTTGGTTCCATCCCTGTTCAAATAAAGAGTATCTAATTCAGCTGTTATCCTCCAGGCCAAAGTATCCAGTCATGGTCACAACCTCACACTAAGACGTAAGCCAAGATAGATGATGAATTTTCTACTCCCCACCCTGATACTGTTATTAAAGGAGAGCTTGGATGATGTTTAACAGACCTACTTATTGTGGCATGGGAGCTAGCACTAATATTAACTGTGTAAAATCCTCATTCCAGGCAGCTGAGAATATGCACGAGCACCAAGAAAAGCAAAAACTGATGCTGGGGGACTGCAGACATTGATTTGTTGTGATCCTGTGTTAAAAAGAAAGAGAAATGAAGCATGGGAGTTCTCGAGCAGGAGAGCATGAAGGTTAAGGGTCAGAGGAAGCAACAGCAGAAGTAAAGTATTCCTCAAGTTTTCTGTCCTAATACCGGGGGAAACAATAAGGTTAAGGCTCATTAACACGCTGTATGAGTCTAGTGGTATTTGCAAAATGCCATGTGTTTCAGCCTCATGTAAAGATGAAATACGATATGTATGTATGTCTGTCTTTCAAAGCCCTGCCCTGAAGCCCACTGATCTGTGGAAGAACCACACTGCTGGCAAGAAGGGGGAAGATGCTCTCCCTATGCAACAAACTGCTTAAAAAAATAAATGGACTCTATTCGATGCTATTCTATGCTGCTCAATTACACAGACCTAGGAGGAAACAACCTGTTCATGCAGAATTTCTCCTTGCAACTGGCTGGTATTTTAACAGTGCAAGACTCAGATTTCAATACCATCAGAATTCTCCCAGGCTGCAGGTGGATCTAAGCTGCAGAAATAGAGCCAGGTTTCATCTTAGTCTGAAGTATCAAAACTGCTGACAATTAAACAGAATTGTATGAATAAGCTCCTTAACAGAATGCACCGCTGGGCTTTCATCCAGCCTAGTGCTGGCAGGAAATGGGAAATCTATATGCAGAGTGTCTGTCAACGTCCCGTAACCTGGGAGAAGGGGGCTTTATCACAATTTATTAGAAACATGTAAGGATCCTGATCTGCCTGCCTTTCCAGCCAAACTTCGTTTTTCTTTTCCATGAAGTGTTGCATTAATAGTGCTTATCCTCAACAACCTGCTTTTCCCTTGCCACATTTTCTTGAAGGGAAATTTCTAGGTGTAACTATTGGTTTTGGCTCTACCTGTCCTAACAACAGACATGAAAAGTCTGAACAAAAAAGGCCCAGTATTTTTCTGTCTGGAGCTATCCTTTCTGAAATATTGATGTTTTGATTCCTCTAGGGTGGCTTCCTTATTTGCTGTTTCTAATGCAACCAGCGTCTAACTATATCTGCCTCTGCATAAGGATTGCAGGAAGCAAAGATGTTTTGGGGGCCCAGGGGGTCAGTTGTTTTATATTTCATTTCTCTTTGGTTTAATTTCAGTTTATTTTCCTTTATTCTATCACTTATGGAGATCTGAAGGCAACTACTCAGGTTGACTAAACTCAAATAATGTTACCAATAACTGGATATAGCCTTAACATGGACTTCTGTAACACTATAAGCCAGCCTATTTTCATGCTACATAAAGTAGGCTGAAGGAAGGGACAGCTGACCAACATGGCACTGTGAAGCTTGGAATTTTTGTCCCTTGAGCCAACAGTTTCTGACTCCATGTTTTTTCCTATGCTCTGATTTTGTCACATTCTTACGATTACTAACAGGACAAGTCCAAACCCCAGAGCAGATGCTGCAAGACTGCACAGGACTTTAGAAGCAGATTCTTGTGTTCATCAGTGATTTGTTTCTAACAAGCACTATCATGGTGATAAATGTCCAAAATACGTCTTTAATGTCCGTGAACTGCAGCAGAGCTGTGTACCTTTCCATCCCAATAAAGCATTTCAGAGCCCTTACCCTAGAAGACAGAGATCTTGATTGGAATATGGGATAAAATATTGTCCAGGGAAGAGTTCGTGGATCCAAGAGACTGCTTGGATACTGTGGGCTCTATAGAGAGAATTAAATATTCCAGAGAGAAGAGATAAAGGAAAACATTCCAAAGCCAACCAAAAAGCCACAAAGTTGAATATTTAAGCCTTTAACCCAGGACACAGAATGGTCAGTGACAAAGCACACAAAAATGCAAACCAGGTAAAGGAACCACTGCTGAAGCAAGGTATGAAGCATGTAGACACTTACAACTAATTTGTTTCCTTTATATGAGTGTAGTAAGGAGTGGAATATAAGTAGCTGGGGACAGTTTACAACCATGTTACTGCATTGGCACAGGTAACAGGGTGTAGAGGCAAATAGACCCACCAACCCTTCAGTGGAGCAAAACAACTGTGTTACAAGATACAGGAGCAGAAGCCAAAGCCTAAACAACAACAAACCATAAAAGCTGTCAGAGTCCCCATACCTGAAAAGAAAGTTGGCTCATTCCTGGTTTTGGAACCCAGAACCATGTCCCTTGTGGTCAGAAGTCACTTTTCTCATCTCAAGTCTAACTCCATCACTGTGCAGCTTTCCTAGGGTGGGTTTATCTTCTCTTTGCTTTGCATTTGTGTGATTTATATGGTATTTTGGTAAGCTTTCAGCTTTATTTAAATGTGTTTGAGAACAAATCTAAAAAACCTAAATTGATTAATGAGGATTTATGGCATTTTAATTACGGAGTGTGGTTTTGAATGATTTAAAGGCTGATAAGAGCTTGAAGCAACCCAAGATTCTGTGAGGAAATGAGAAACATGACATTTTAAAAAGGAAACCAATTTTCCCCAACTTAAACTGTTGCTCATATAAACCAAGTGATAAATATATTCTGTGACTGTAATGCTACAGAGGACTGCTTCGAAAATATGATTAGCAGTGCAATTTTCTTAGGTTTCAGCTTCTTTCTTTTCTTTGCTGGTGTTAATGCAGGAAAAATCAACATCCTTCCTCCTCAGCCACCCATCTTTCTCAGTGAAAATAAACCAACAAATCAATCTGCAGGATAGCTCGGGGATGTCCTCATAAAACTCTGCTGCACAAATTGAACTCAGGACAGCAGTGAGGTATAGAACTAAATGTATCTATATAAAGGGTAAGGAAAGGTGAACATGGCTATGATCCCAAGATTACGCCTCAACTAGTGCCACAGTTTGGCTTGCATCAACATCCACAGTTCCTAACAGAAACAAAGGCCAAGAGATGTTACAACACAATCTAGCTTGTCTGCTCCAAAGACCACCCCTCCGTCATTTGTTAGTCAGAGGAGCATCAAACGGGGCAAACATGTTTAAGACACAAAAAGCTTACTTTTGAATAACTTCTGGGTGGTCACGCACATCATCAACAGAAGGAGCAATAGAAGGATCACCAATGAAATTATCTTGAGCTGCAGAAGATAGCAGAAAACTTAGCTACCCATCAAGGCATTAGTTTGTACTGGGACTGTGTGGGATTTGCGGAGTACCTAATGACTTCGTAACACTTCTATACAACAGTGATCGACTCCAAAAGCTTTGTAGTTTCGTTGTTAGAAAACACCCAACTTAGCACTGTGAAATTTCAAGTTAATAATAGAAAAATAATGTGGGTTGCCCCATCTAGATATCAGAGATATGGGAAATTCAGGTTTATTCTCGTGTAAGTAAAGGAAAAAAGAAGGCATTCATTGGCATTCTTCTTGAACAAATAATGTGTATAGCACTTCACAAAGGCTCTAGATACAAGTAAGATTATTTTACTTATTGGTAATAATGGGAAGGAAAATGCAAGAGAAGTACTTGCTTGTGTGTGGTAAGATGCCATTGTGTGTAAAGTATTAGATTCTTGGAGTTTGGCAGGCATTTATTACAGAACTACCTTCTTCTGAGTGCTATTTCCAACAAAACATGACAGCCAGGAACATATATAAAGTGCTACAAAACTGGAACGTTGGAAACTCTTTTGGCAGCGTCTCCATTAAGACCCATTAAACTCAGTCCCTGCATGTGGAAGAAAAACAGCGGACCTAACTCTCCTGCAGCATAGTACATTGTCTCCTTGACTTTGTGCCTTCTCACAGAATCAGCTGGTGCTGAGAGCAACAAGAGACACAAAATATAGCACAGGAAGATCTTTTTAAGTCTTTTGGGGGGTTTATTTTAACATTTCCCTTTGCCATTGCTTTTCTTTCATAGCGCAGCCCTGGAGAAACAACAGTATAACTTCCCTCATGCTTAGTTTCTAATGTGTATTCAATCTCTCTGCATTCAAATGGTAATAGATTGCTAAAGGTATACCTTCACCACCAGGTGCCTGGTACGTATAATACCTCTTCATTACACTGGTGAGTGAACTGTATCTGATTTTTTTTACTATTAATCTCTTTAGCTTTTCAGAAGTGGTGGCACACATCGTCATTTTAAGCTCCCAGCTGATGATTCATTCTATTACTCTCAAGCTCATGCAGAGCAAGGCAAGAGGTTGTCTAGCTCTACAGCTTTGCTGGATAAAACACCATGTTACACCAGAGCTTTATGAGGATTCAGAGGAGGAAGCTATTGCCAAGGATGAAGCTTCATTAAGACACAAAGGTGGCAGCTGAAATGGAACCAATGGTAAGTCCCTCTACCTGCACTCACTTACCCTATGGCATCCCAGCACACAGGTATTGAAATTACAGTGTAAATAAGTTGGGTTTCATCCTAGGATCTCTAATGTGTAATGAGTTACAGCTCTCTGACTTGTCATGGGAATACAGGAAGCCCTAGGAAAGCTGCTGAGGATGTACCTGCAGCTCATCTGGACCAAGGCAGCCCAGAAGGGGATTGATGCAATGGAGTTTTATCAGCTTGGCCACCCCACAGCCAGCATCTTTTGTCTAGCTCCTCCTAGAATTCACACACAATTTACCACGACATACAGCTGAGCTTCATGGGACACACTGAGCTACTCTTATTGCTCAGCGAACCTCTACAGATGGAGGGATGAAGCACCAGTCTTGTGCCTGCCAAACTGCTCTGGTATGACCCTGAAACTAAAGTATTTTACAGCTTTTTTCCCCCCAAGGAACTCCTTAAAAGGAACTTCTCAAGATAAAAATGGAAAATGAAAATTAGTAAAGGTGATAACCACATTACTGGGGACTGTAACTTAGAAAAGGATCTCAGAAACAGGGGGGCTGAGCACGACACACTGAAGAAACCTATGCTCATTTAAACAGAAGCCATTATAAACGTGAGACTGCATATAGATGATGTATTTCAAGAGGTTTGGACCCTGGGAGACTATTGAGCACTGCACACTACCAGGTGTGCAGAGAAAATTAAAGAAAATATCCCAAATGGAAGACGGGAGCAGCAGAAAAGTTCCAGCAGAGCTGAAATGATCTGACAGTATGGAAGACAACTTTAAGGGATTTATGTAGCTCTTTGTGAGTGTAGCAATGCTGCAAATGGAAGGGAAGACAGAGTAGACATATGTCTGACAGGAACAGGTCCTTACAGATTCAAAGTATAAGTTACTTTGAAGTCCTGATCCAGACTTGCTGATTGCTAAAATACAGAGCATTAAGAGGAAACAGGGAACTTGAATGTTTAAAGCTTTAAAGTCTAGAGACAGAACAGAGGCAATTTGTAAAAGCACAGAAAGACACACAAAACTTACTGTTGAAAGAGCTTTGGTGTGTTGAATGGTTATAATTACTTGGATTTTGAGTTTAATCATTTTTGTTTGTTAAGCTAACTTCTGGCTGGGAATAGGAAGACACATTGTAGAGCTTTGTCCTTGAAGAGGTTCAGTTTCCAAGTCAGAAGTACGGAGAGACTTCCAAAGACCAATTTGATTTAGGCACAGAGAATTCAAACTGCATGACAGGATAAAAAGTCTCTTTCAATCACTTTTGGCCCTGGTGGTAGGTGAATACTATATAATTAGCATCAAGTTGGCAACTCTCTTTAGAACGTTTAGCAAGAGAAAAACACTCCCTCCCCTGTGATCTCTTTTCCTAGCCAAAGCCTGCACTGCCCGTCCTGCCCTTCCCCACGTTGCTGGGGAAGTAGTTTTGCTTCCTACGTCTTCATGTCCTTCCTGGCTGGATCATGGGAGTGTTGTCTTCTCTGTCATATGCAGCCTACATTGGAATAGGTAACTTCTGCTTGGCCAGGCAGCGATACATGACAGATCTCTCTATAAAGCTGTGCATTATGCAGCTGCCTGCAAGCATTCACTTACGCTTCTTGGACAGCAACCAGCTCTGCCAGATGACAATCATCTATCACTTTGTGCGTGTCTTCAGGAAAGAACTGAGAAAAACATGATCTTGAGTATTTTGGTAAAGAAACCACATGATAAACAAAATCTCTGAGGCTGCACACAACATAATCTGGCAGCAGCAACTCCATACACCAGACTCCAAACTTCATCTGGAGGAGCCTGCATTCTGAAAACAAATCTGGGAAGAGATACTATACACTGGAACTTCCCCAAAATCCAGAATAAAGAGTGAAGGTACCAGGAAAACAATCTGGTTTGCTTTCTTCAAGCCTGGGCATAATGTAAGATATCTACAGTATCACAGCACTTCCAGCCAGCAGGAAAAGGAGTGAACAAAAGAATCAATTCCCTAATCTTTGCTTGGTGAAATAAATACATATTTTTAAATAGATTTTCCCAATAACAGTGCAGCTGGTGTATATTTTTGTAGTGCTCCAGTCACAAATCATTTCCAAAGGGAAAATCATAATGTGACAAACCGGATTTCTGGTATTGGAATGTATCTGGCTGGGAGAAACGGGTAAATCAATGAACTAGCAAAACTCCTGTGTGTGAATAGCCAGAAATTGCCTCCAGAAAAGCACTCCTGGATGTGCTGGCTCTCACAGTAGTCCAGTCACCATGGCAGCTTCCAGTCTGCAGTACGGGAGGTGAGGGGTGGGAAGGGTTATGTCTGTGTAGAAGTTACTGCAGCATACACTGGGATGTGGATTTACAGCGTGCTGTCTTCTCCATAGTAACTTCAGAGTCTGCCTGCACACAGGCTTTAATCCCACGGTTCTGTTGGAGGTAATCTCAGTCATCTTACCCAACAGTATAAAAAAGGGGTGAGCTACATTGCATTTACCAGGAGGTTACACGCAGGTAGACGGGCACTTACAGCAGGGTAGCTAACAAACGGCAGGTCTGCACCCTTGCTCATGCACAGTGACACTTCCAGGTGCTCAGCCTCCCTGGAAAAGAACAAAACCTTTTCCCTACGTATACTGCTAATCACAGTAACTGGAAGATACCATCGTGAATGCTGAACTAGCAAAAGCCCCGAGCTGGCCACGTGAACATCCCCTAATGTTCAATTAAGATAAGGCTTAGCATATTGTTCAGTCGGCAATGGACTTTCTTTTGCTGGATTGAAGCTTTTGAGATCAATAGGAAAAAAAAAGTATTAATATAGCATATCATTTCAGTTACACTGGAGCCCTATTAAACATCTGCTCTTCACTCAGCACTGGTGCTTAATTGCTGTCTGCCCAAGCACGTCATTTCTTGAAATCCTTTTATCCTCTTTTATTTCTTCATAACACTGTTGACTGAAAGAGTAGGTCTGACACTTATCACATGAGATTGTTGTGCCAGTTAGCAGTGAGGTGGCTATAGCACATGGACACTGAGGTAGGCTTTGTATAGTGCTGGCTGCTGCGGGATGAGACCCACAGCCCTGTAAGAAGAGGAGATGATTGAGCGGGTACTGAAATGGGCAAGGCTTTGATACAAACACCACTAAGGGCTGGGGTGGGGCTTCATCAGATACACAGAAACGTTCCATGAGTTCTGGTTTTACTTTGGAAAAATCATAGAACAGCTTGGGTTGGAAGGGACCTTAAAGCTCACCCAGCTCCAACCCCTGCCACGGGCAGGGACACCTCACACTAGAGCAGCTTGCTCCAAGCCCCTGTGTCCAACCTGGCCTTGAACACTGCCAGGGATGGGGCAGCCACAGCTTCTCTGGGCACCCTGTGCCAGCGCCTCAGCATCCTCACAGGGAAGAACTTCTGCCTTATCTCCAACCTAAATCTCACCTGTTTAAGTTTGAACCCATGACCATAACAAAAATAATCCAAAAGCAGGGTAAACCAATCTGGAAATATTCCGTTAGAGAATCACAGTGCCAAGTTCAGCACTTTTTTTAACATACACTCCAATCAACATTTAATCTCCAGATTTATTTCAATTCTATTTCAAAATATGAAGGAAAACTTGGGATTTATATGTATCTTTTGGCCTAAAGGGATGGCTTTTTCTCCACTCTCATTCATCGGAAACATTGGCACACCTTTAATAACAATTTCACCTGAGGGTGATTATTCTTTTCCACTTTGCAAACGTGGCCAAGAAATCAGCTATTACACAGTCTTTGCTTCTTCCAGAGTCCCAGAGCATCTGAAAACTGTCTACCGGGATGGAGGTATCAGGGTGCCCTGGGTACCAAAGCGCACCCGAGCAGGAGAGAACAATGCTTCCTTGCTGCCCTCCTGTGGCCATGCTATCACCAATCAGTGGCTGTGGTGCTTCCCTAAAAATCCCTTCGTTTTCACATGGAGATGGTTTGCACTTGGCTCTCCACCCGGATTGTTTTCCCTGCTCAAATGTAACTGCATTTACCAAGACAATCAGTGCTTTTGTGTGAAGGGAGCATGGATAAGTTCCTAGATCATAAATTTTAATCTGAAACCTCTCAGGTGCCCAAGGATTAATATTTAATGGCTGTTCTATAATGTAATTTCCACAGGCCAATCTTTCATCTTCAAAACTTTATCATCATATACCTACAAGAGTCAGACTTCAATACCTTATGAACACAGTGATTCCTGAATTCCCCAGCTGTCTCCTTCAGGTAATGGTGGTGCTCCTGTGAGTCTTAAAAAATGAGCTAACACTTTTAATTGTCTATTATCTATTCAACTTATATTCAGTGCTTTTGAGCTTCCAGTGTGAAATGCTAAGAAGAGCTAGATCAGTGCCAAGACAAGATGATGAGGAATAGCTTTGCAACTAAGGTCATCATTGCAAGATTAAAAGACTGTGATTTAATTCCATCTCTTAGGGGTCTTGGGACTCCATGTCTAATACAGAAGAATGTTTGGCATGTCCTTACAATAGGAATTTTGGAAAGATCTTCAAGAAACATACCACCTTTCCCATTGGTTAATAAATTTATATTTATTACATGTTTTTTAAATGACAGCCAAATACATTATATGCTCAATGTCTAAGACCTACATACAACAGGCAAAGGCAAGTGTCCAAGGCCTGGAGTTTTCTCCATGCTTTACAGCTGCTGTAATCTGTATTTCCCCACAAAACATCAGTTTTCCTTTTCTACTTCCTGCCTTTACCAGTGAAGGAAGGGAGACCATGACTGCTCCAGGCTGCCTTGCCATTACCTGTGGTACAACAGACCTCTTGAGAAGCACAGGTGGGAATGAGCCAGCTCCAGATGCTGGGTAGCTGTTCTCCCCTACAGGCAGGCAGCAAGCACTGTTCTCAGTAACAGTGATGGCTCTGGGGATTGAGAACGCTCCATCTACAGCTCCCTTCCTGGTCTCTTGACTCGATGCAAGTTAGAATCTTGCACCACAAAGTGTGAAAAGCTGCCTAAAGGACAAGATCCCAGTTGCAAATCCAGTTTGGCATCAGCTAGTGTTTCCTAGCTAAAGACTTGTTCAGTTTCTTAACAACAGTTACTCCTACCTTGCTAGAAAGCAAACCCATTACTCACCTTGTGATGAGACATTCCAGGCATCCAAAAATTCTCAAAAGCCCCATGTTGCTTAGATTTACAGTGGGAAGGTTTCCATCAGCGTTGACTAAACAAACCCTGTAGATAGCGAGCGTTAGTATTGAGGGCTCACTTCTAATCTAGAGCAAGATCATGAACAAATGCAGCTAGTAGAGGATGCAGTTTCTTATACTCTTATTTGTAGTCTCACATCTGCTGCAGTCATCTAAAAATATAAATCCCAGCAGAGTCAAGGGTTAGGTCATGGGGCCTGTATTAACTCACCTGCCTTGAGTACACCTGAACAGTGTGTATCCGTATGAGCATTTTGGTCACTGTGATCTATTAAGTCCACAAAAACATATGTATCTTAACTTATGCCTTCTGGGAAGGCTTTTCTTAGGATGTTATTTGAGCAGGTACGTACAGGTAATCCTCAGGCTTGTCCGGAGATGAAGAACATAAGCCTGGGTGGGACAGATCCATGCCCACACCGGGAGCTGAGCTTTGCAGCTTATTCTGATTTTCAGTCCAAGCCTTACTGGACTTTGGCAATGGATGTTGGTCTCTTCCCAACCTGCTTCACTGGCTCGCGTGGAAACCTGCACCGTTTAAGCTTAGCCAAAGTTAGAGCCTGAGGATGTAAGTGCCTGGCTTCTACACAGGTCAGAGTGGAACAGAGGCATCTGCCAGTTTTACCCAGCTCAGACCAGTGACAGATGGGAAAATCCCTGATGCTTCATTCCCGAGTGTTATCTGCAATGCACAGTCTTTCCTGTACAGTAGCATTAAATAGCTGCTTCTCTTGTGCGTTAGCAAGGTTGTTTGAACAAAGAAAACTGCATCTAAGTTAAGCACACAATAGTGCTTCCAAAGCAGGAGACTCTGATGCTCACCTCTGCCCAGAAAGCCAACAGCAACCTTGCTCTTAAAGGTATTGTGATGACAAAGATGAGTTATATTTGTTTAAATTACAGTTCTCCTGCTTTCTAGGTTAATTGCCATGCAGGAGCAATACGTTGGCTAATGGGTCCTTACACAAAGGTAGCGCATCATAAATGGAATCCCGGCTGCAAATACTGGCAGTGATCCTCCAGGATCTGAAGTTACATACAGAAGACTCCTTTCTTTAACAGCCATGCTCACTAGCTCCTTATTTCTCAGATAGCTCCAAGCTTGGAGAAGCAAGAAGGCGTTACCAAAAACACAGGCTTTACTTACTGCCAGAGCATTATCTCCACCAGCCACTTCACTTGCTGAGGAGAGACCACAGGAACAGCAAAAGCACATGCTGTGTTCCCCAGACTGCCTTTGAACTATGAAATGTCAGTAGTCAAGTCACCTCTTTTTCCATATCCAAGGTTTGATTGTCCCAGTGCAGATGCAGAGACTTATTCTAGCTCTTGGAACATCTCAAGAGCTTTTGGAGAGGCAGAGGGAGGTAAGGAACAGGAACTGCATGTCCCTCCATAAGAGCTGATCCTTCACAAGGAGCAGGTGAGGTTATAGAATAAGGAAACCCCTCTCAAAGCACACCTGAATGAATTCTGTAAGAATTAATTGTGCCCCAAAGTCAACAACACTCTGAAGGAGCAGATGATGTCCCCTTTGTTTTCTGCTGATGTCTTTGGGTTGTTTTTCTGTACGTCTCTGTCTGATGTGTTGGTTTTTTCCTGTGTGCGTAATATTCTTTTCATCCCCCCAGATTGAATTTTCTGACTTGTTGGCTTTATCGCTTAAAATTTTCGTAGAGTATTTGGGTGTGCTGCTGACAAAATAATAATTCATATTGTATCAGTCAGCATCACTCCATTGTCTTAATCTTTCATAATGGTTTTTCTGCAGCTTCCAATTTTCCCCAGAATAAAACAAATTACTTAGCAAGTGGAATATCTTCTTGTCATAATAATTTAATATTAAAATGTCAATAAGATTTGGTACACACAGCAGAGGGCACAGAGGTACGGAGACAGAGTAGAAATGAAGTAAACTTAATAAAGTGAGTGAGAAGGTACAATAGGGATTGAGTCTGGCTCCTGCACTTGATATGAAAGAACCTTTTTATCCTGCAGTGCAGTACAAGCATTGTGTAAGCAATAATATGATTGCAGGAGCACTTATGCCTGCTGCCTGCCCGCTTACGCTTAGTTGAAGTCCAGTACCAGCGTCCACCCCTGGGGCTGTGTATCCTCTCCAGGGAAGAGATCAGGGAGCACTGGGCGCTGACAGTACATGGCACATCATGGCAAGTAGTGGAGAAGGAGGGGATAGCCAGTGACTGATGATGCACCCTGGCCTCTGCCCACCACCATCAGAGAGGGCTCTTATAAAGCAGTTGCACAGTTTTTGTGGCTTGTAGGTAGATGAAAGCACCAGCCTGTGATACAGTATCCTGATCCAGACACTGGGTCAGGATCCGTGCTGGGGGGTCTGATCATGGCACGCATTAAATCAGACCTGAGCACTCAGTTTCATTTTGATGCAATCCTGGAAGGGTAAATTCTCCTTCTGATTCAAACTTACAGATTGCACTGGCAGATGAATGCCAAATACTGTGGATTTCTCTAGAACACAGCAAGCTTCCTAAAATTGTCTGGAAGGCTCAGGAGCAGATCCGAACTTTCCCTCAGCACGAGGTGGACAGCAGGAACAGTCCTGTTCTTCATTTGGCAAATCCACATGCCTCTGTAAAAAGAAAGGGCAGAATAGCAATCACAAACCCAGATTAATTCAGGTTGGAAGAGCAATTGAGATCATCTATTCCAACCCACTGCTCAGAGCCAGGTTAACTTCTAAGTAGCATAAAATCAAAAAGGAAGCAAATTTGCATGAGCTTCAGGAGCTTATTATCTGGCTCTGTTATGTCTTAGACTACAGGAAAGCCATTCCTATAGCTAACCACTCTTTTCTCTCCTGCAGCCATAGAAATGGGTGTTACATTTAGCAGCTGACTCTTTCCACACAAATATATCACTATTTGAAGTCCCCATTTTCAGCCTTTAATGTCTATTTCTGTAAAAATGGGACATAGGTCTGGCTTTGAATGTTCAGTCTTTTCATAGTCCTTGGGAGGGAACAAAGAGGAGAGCTAAAGAAACCAAAAGGCTACACTTGCCTGGTTTCTCCCTTTTCACAAAGGAATATTCTACGCCATAGTTATTCCCCTGCATAGCAAGTGGGTAACATTTTCATGCTATTTCAACCAAAGGCTAACCAGGAGTTAGCTCAAATATGTCTTGCTCTCCCCTACAGGTTTTCACAAGCAAGCACAAGGATGCCTGGGCCACACAGGAGGGCAATGGGACACCAGAGAGCTGCAGAATGTTCCCACCAGCTCAGAGCATCAGAAAGTTGGTGGGGTCATCTTATGCTCACAGTTTTTACAAGGATCACTAAGGAAGGTTCTTCATCCACTCTGGGAGGCTTCTGCTTATTAACTGCTGCCCTTCTGTGTGTAAAAATAAAATTGGTAAACAGCAAAGTCCTTCTCACAGTCACAGTATTGAATGTCAGGATGACTTAACTGTCAAGAGCTATACACAGAGCTGCTAGAAAAGGAGGAGGTTTTGAAGCCTTGTGCCAGTGGAAGGCTGTTTTCTGCTGTGCAGTTTCTCTCCCAGTTCTCAGTCTGTACCAGTTTAAAACCACTCAGCACTTTCCTTGAGAGCTCATTCAACAGGACTAATTGCTCCGATAATAGGAAACTGATGCTGATGTTCAGCCAATATTTTCCCATCCTCCCTAGTGAGCACTTTCCGGCTGCCACCAGGAATCCCTGCCTCTTTTTCTATCTACATGTTAATGCATCTATCTACATCTTAAATACTTGTGGATGTTCACTGCATTTCTGCCTCCCCCAGTCAAATTTTAGCTCAGCAAAACTGCCACAATATAGCTTTTGTTTATCAGAAAACTCTCTGTCACTCCTTCTTGATCGCTTTTCATTCGTTAGCTTCTTTCTGGTGTTAAAATGGTCATAACTGAATACAATTTTCTACATGTGCCCAGTTGCTGTTTTATAGACTATATTCACAGCCTTTCTCCCTGGCTATGTCTCTGCTCATTCAGACCCAACAGTGTGACAGACTCACTTGCAGGCACGCTGCACTGCCAGAAACACTTTCTCAAATATAAACTACTTGGGTCCTTCCCTAGTGCCTCTTCCTGCTGGGTGTATCCCATCTACCAATGCCAGTGAACGACACCTACCAATCCATCCATCCATTCATTTCATCTAATTGTATCTTGCCTCATTTCTTTCCTTCCTTGGTCCATCAGTGTTTTTTCCAGGATGATTTTCCCATTGTTTGCTCGCCTCCCAATTTAGGCGTCACCTGGGAATTTAATTAATGTGCTTTTTACCTGCTTTTCCAGGTCATTAATAGTGCTTTTAAGCAAGGCTGGATGTAATAAAAGTCCCTGAGGTAATCCTAGCACAGCTTCCCTAACTAGACATTGCACACTGATGCCTGTTGTGCACAGCTTTCTAGATGCTTCCCAACCCATGTGAAATGGCTTAGCTCCAGGGCAATTAAAGTGAGGCAGTTTTCAAGGGAGGTTTTGTGGGTAATTAAAATTATTTACCAGAGTAGATATAGATACAGATATATAGATGACATAAATATTATAGACATATAGATACAGATATATAGATATATAGATATATATCACGAAGTGACCACATACTGTAAAGGTTTAATGTTCCTGCATTTTCACATTTAATAAAACTAGCCGAGCAAGTTTCCTTTTAGTAAGAAACAACACCCGCTCCCCCTTCTATATCCCTCCTCTTCCCTGAGATTTACACAGGGTTTGCTTACCTATTGTGCATCAGTAACCTTAATGTTAACTGGGGATTTTCTAGATTTCTCATTCAATTCTGCATCCTGCCCTGCCAGGTTCTGTCTGGGATTAACATCATTTTAGCTGAAGGACAGTGATGGGTTTCTCCTTCAGGGCCACCACCAGCCTCTAGTACCTGCGATCACACTGTGTGCTAAACATGCATCCATAGTCCCTCATGCATCCACACCAGCCTCCTCCCAGGCAGATTTGGCTCAGGCATGTGTCTATGTTCAATAAAACTCACCATGGAATGAGCCTGACATCCCACTGGCCAACAGATTGCTGATCAGCAAACTGTAAAAGTTATCTATGCAGAACTATGTCTAAAACCACTCAGCTGTACACACTGAGTTATGTAGCACTGTTGCTTTTCAAAGGATTGCTCTATACGTGAAGAAAAGCCCTTTAGTTCCTTACTCCTTCTGCAAAGGACTGAGGAAAAAACCACTCAGAAATTATTTGTAGGATTATTTATCAAAATCATTTCAAAATATGAAGGGGGCTTGAAATATCTTCAAAGCTCCATAGAGCAAGATAGTTAAATCAAGTTTAAATTATGCATTATTATCTACCTATCACACACAGCAGTGTTGCATCCTACAGGCTACCGCGTGCTCATTGGTGGGCCAAGAACTTCATAGAGATAGAGCTATCACCAATTTATAGCAAAACTTAATGAAACAGTCTGTGTAAAGCACTTGGGACCTTCAATTTAAAGTATTATGATATTATAACACTTACAGGCATAAAAAGCCAGTCTGATAACAGTTGCAGAACAATTAAATCCAAGTATGTGTCCACACAGAAACAACAGAAGTGGGTAATTACACATTGCTGACAGGAAGAACGTGAGCAAGAGATGCTGCACCAGTGCCTCGGCTCTGTGGCAGTCCCAAAAGGCATTCAGAAAACATTTCAAGGGGATCAAAGCTGCCTCACGGGCACTATACAAATTCACCATCATAAACACTGAATAATACATTACAGTAATCTGATTGCTATTGACTGTTACAGTTGCATGTGTGACCTTGGGCATACATTAATCAAAGGGAGCCGTTCATATTTCCATCCTATATCCTGCAGCGATGTGCAAAACTCATCTCAAATCTCTGTTTGTCCCTGTATTTCTTTCGGTTCCATCTGATGTCACTTGGAAATGCAGGCTGGTGTTTGGAGGGAAATGGCTTTTTCTATCCTCCCCTCTTTGTTTGAATACACATGCATGCTCCAATATAGAATAATAAAAGCAGGTACCTTTTTGTCCACCCAGTGCTCTCTGAACCCAATTTAGCAAGTGCTGCAATCTCAAAGAGCATTCAAACTTTAGAGTAATTGGTTTCTCAGCAGAAACTATAACTAATCCAAGGCTTCATTTGGAATTTCACCAAATGTGCTTATTATTTACCCTACGAAACGAGACGTTGTCAAAATAAAAGATCCCATTGCTTTCATCTACCTAGCACAATGCAGTGTGTATAATGTGCTGCTCACACAAGGTGCATCAAGGCTTAGACTGGAGAAACCAATCTCTCATCAGTTCCTTTTCCCTTTCTCATTAACAGAAGACAGTGAATACAAGAAAGAGCTGACAATGTGTTGAAAGCAAATTGAATAGGCATTGCTTTGCCTGCAGTAATTCTCTTATCCTTCCCCCAAGGCTCTGAGATGATACTTAGCGCATGATAGTGCAAAAATCTCGGGCACATGCTGACTGGCATGCTGCCTCCTGCCCCAAGGTGGTCTTTGAGTAAGGAGAGCCTTCCCCCAGGGTGTGTGTTTAATCCCAAGTGAAAGGCTCTCTTAGAGCTTGGTGTAAAAGATATAAAACCAGACTGGGTTTGGTATGGTTTCAGAGCACCGGCATGCAAATACATTTTTCTAACAACTTCATTCCATCACCTGAGAGCTAAGCACGATAGTCAATAATTCAAGGTAAAGGACTAAAAAGGGCTGGGATTATTCCCCAAGCAAGTACTGTAAATTCAGACCATTTATACTTCAGATCAAATTTAAACAAGTTATGGTAATGCTAATACTATATGAGTAATTTGCTCTACACCCACAGGTACCTGCTTTTTAAATGTTTGATTTAAAAATAAATAAAAGTTTTAAAAGTCTTGCAATGCTTTTACTCCAAGCTCTCTCTGTGTTTTGTCAGAGAGCGTTGAGGAGGTGCTGAAGAATACCTGCGTCTGAAGGCAAAGAGGAGCAGGCTGTATGCTCACCGCTGCCAGTCAAGCAGTCCTCTCTCCTGGCAATGTGAAAGCACAGAACTTAATTAAGAAGGCCCATTTTGTCTACAAAGCCTTTTATGGTCCATGGCCTTTGCTCAGATACACTTACTTTTTCCATCAGTCACATCAGGAGCTGTGGGTTGCTGCAGAGTGTTGCCTGGGGACCCCCTGGAAGCTTTCTCCTTTATAAATCTTTCACACCGGTTCTATTACCTGGAGTGGCCTTCCACAGCCTGCTCCCTGCAGACCTTCATCAACCCTATGTGCATATGCCACGATGAAGAAAAATAGTGCATGTAGACCACTCTTCCTCCTCTTTTCATTACACAGCAGCTCTTCAGCTCGTAACAGAGTTTCAGGATAAATTAATGGATGTTTTAGAAGTGGTCTTAGAAAGATAGATCAAATTTTGTAAGGAGAATCTCAAGGCCTTATTAATCCCTTGGATACAGCTATGAGTGGCCAGTGAAGTTGGAGAAGAAAGGTTAGAAGTTGGGCCCCCTTGGAAATGAAAAGTGATTGCAGACATCTGATGTCTTTGTGGGCTCTTATCTCCATACAAAATGGTCCTACATTGGAACTCACACTGCAAAAGGATTTGTCTTGTCCCTACTAACTTTTCTCCTCACACCCCACAAGAAAAACTTTATTCATCTCCACATGGAAGTCCAAAAGGGAGAATTGCTGGATGTAGCAGATAAGGATGTTTCAAGGGGAAAAACTAACTCTAGGAGGGAGATCCAGGAATTCATTCCCCTGAACTCCAGATTCAGGAAGTAATTTAAAAGAATGGCTGGAGACTGCAATCTGCAGTGCCTGGCTATTTTGTCCTCCTATGAGCCATACAGCTGATCTAAAAAACTGCTCTCCCTTCTCACTAGGAAAGGCTGGAGTTAAGGAACCTCAATCTCACTTACAGAAGTTTAAAGCCAGAATAACTTCTGCCTCTTGTGGGTGTTACTTTTGATTTATACTCATGACGCCAAGAAGAAAATCAGATCAAGGGAATATAAATCAAACAGAGATCAATACTGAGCATCAAGGTACTAATTCTATCTCCTGAAACAACCCTTACAAGCTGCAGGAGGCTGGGAGACAATTCCCTTGAGGCAGGCACAGCAGATTTATCTTGAGCTCTGGTCCTGGTGCAGGGGAGATGTTGGAGGTGGAAGGGGATGGGTCTGCCCTGAATGCTATTAAGAATCTGTGTCTGTCTGGGCCGTCAAGCAGACTGTAGGCAGCTTTCAGAGGTTGTCATAAATCAGTGCACCCTTGCACTGGGGACTGGTGATGAGAGCCAACTTGGTTTAAAATTATATTTCACTGTGTTTTGCCTTCAGAAGCCACTACAGAACCTCAGCCTCATGCTTCTTCTTATAGAAGGTCCACAGGATAACAAATAGTAGGTGGCTGAGAGCTCTTCCCCAAAACCAAACTCTCCCAAATGGCATAGCAATGTCTTCTTCATCTTCCTCCAGTGACACAACAACAGTAGAGCTGGTCTTTAAAGTGTGCTGAAATGTTTCACGACTTTAGCAAATGTGCACTGGCTGGAAAAAGGCTGCTCTGTTGGTCCATAGGAGGACACAGTGCAGTGGTTCAGTGCTCTGTAAGCAGCCTACAAAGTGCCAGGCAGATGCTCACATGAGCCAACAGCTTGTCTGCTGGAGTCTTAATTTGGTTTTAGGAGACATAGTAAAAAGAATGAGGCGCTTTGGCTGCTTTATGCCAGCACTGGTAAATGTGACTCTATAGATTATAGAAGTCTGAAATCAAAAGGCTCAGAAGTGGAGGAGTGGGAGAGGCAGGGAAAATGGGCAAGTATTTTGTACATTAGAAAATTTTACACCTTATTGATCAAAGCACAAATTGTGCAGAGCCTTACTTTGTAGAAATTTGCAGAGAAGTGAGATGGAAAGGGGAGATTTGTTTGGGGGTGTAAGGGGGGCTGGTCGGGAGAGATTGATGGCATGTTAAATTGCAATAGCTGATAGCATAATTAAGTAATAAAACTCTCCAAGTAGTAATTATAGCACAAGTCAAGCAGAGTTATAAGGCAGGAGGTCAAAGGGCAGGTGATTAACCATTTGAGAAGTGTAACAATCCCCTGGAAATGCCCAGCCCAGACTGCTGTTGCTTCAGTGAAATATAATTCAATAAATGGCAGAGAGTAGTACCAGGTTTCTATTTCAACTCTTGAGCTGATGGCAGCGCCTCCCATCAGTCTCCAGTATCCATGAAGAAGAGTCAGGGGAGCTGCCCAGGGCCTTCATTATGAGGCTGAACACGCAATTCCTTACTTTGTGCCTGTGAAGTCCAGACTTCCCTTGACTTCCCCTCCTTGGAGCTGGACTGTGGCACCCAAGGCAATGATGTCTCACCTGTCCCAGCACTAGCTGAACCCAGCACACACTGAGCTGCTTGATTTTGCTCCAGACAGGACCAGGAGCAGCCAGTCAGCTGAAGATTCGTTTCAGAAAGCTGTTCCTCACTGTCTTGTTGCAATTGCAACAGTCTCCTAGCAAAGGTGTGGTGTCTTATTTGAATGGATCTAAGATACCTACTGAAACATGCAGAGGATAATTCCTATTGCTGTAGATTTCACATAGAGAAGTTTCTACTTCATTAGTTCCAAAGAAATAAAGGAAAAAACCCTGATCTCTATCTCAGTGCACAGATACATAAAATCGTATTTTTCTCTGAAAGCCATTCTGCCTGCTGCTTCAGCAATAAATCCATTAATGAACTAAGATGCCTTCATTCAGACTTCAGAAACTTGTGGCTGGGCTGAGCTCATGACCCTGATGGCTTTTGTAGGTTAGTACTCCTTATGTACACTTAGACATCATTCATACAGATGCCAGTCTTCTGTTGAGCATTGCTACCCTGCTGCTAAGTATACAAAAAAGATCTAAATTAGTTGCTTTTTAATTTCATGTGCCTCTTACTCAAGGAAAAGGAGTTCTTGACTTAACTTCTTTAAACACTTTGCTATTTTTTATAGCTCTCTATCATCACCCCTTATTCCTCTAACATCTAAGATATATAGTTCTAATCTTTTAATCTCTCCACACACTGCAGCTTTCTATTCACTTAATCATTTTCACTACCTTCCCTAGACCTTTTTAATTTCTTTTCTATCCTTTTGTAAGACTGGAAAGCAAAGCTGAGCAAAGTATCCATGCTGAGGTGTCACTTCATGTTAAAGATATGCAATAATTTTGTGCTTTCAGCTAGCTTTTTCTTATACAAATGAACATTTTGTATGGCCACCATGTCTTATTAAATAAATGCCTTGTTCAGAATGTTACCTTGTTCCTCTCCTGACCACCTACAGTTAATTTAACACCAGCGCCACATATGAGTAGTTTAAATTGGACTTCTTTTCAGTATGCTTCGTCTTATGCTTACTTCAACTGAGCTGGTCTCTTAAGTGTAGCCCACCTTGCTCTTCAAGAGACTCCTGAAATGATTTTCAGTCTTATTGATGCTTTTGGCAATCAAAATCATTATTTTGGCTCAATGGTCGGGCTGGTCTGGAGCATCGCAGCACCAGTCTTATCCTGGCATGGTTATTACTCCTTCCTTCGGAAGAGAACCGATGCCCATGTAGCTGATCACTCTCCCAAGAAATGTTTGTAGGAGACTATTTAAAACATCCTTGCAGATGGAAACTGTTGAAAACCTTCTCCATGCTGCTGCAGGAACACGAGCAAGTGTAACAGACTGGAGAGAAATGATTATTTTTTCACAGAACAGTACGGGTTTGTCCATGAGATAACATCAAGCAGCATTTTATAACTACTATATTTTTAGTTCATTTATTTGATTAACATGAGTATTGTGTCTCTTTGCTTGCCAGATGTTTCCTAATATGAGAACTCCACTGATATTATGTACCTGAGACTCCTGCAGCACACTGTGCGCCTGGCACTGCATAAGCAAGCTGGTGTACTTGCCCCTGACTTATGGTCAGAAAAGTAGCATCTTTTGGCTCCATTTCCATATCTGGATAATGCAGATCACAGTATCGACTTTTTTGTTTGTTAAGTACATTGAACCCACTCATAGCAACTAAAATACAAAGATTTTTTCATCTATCCGTGTGATGCATGCAGGTGCTGCAATATCTTTCTATTTTGCAATAAAATCCCCTCTTAAATCATCATAATACCAATTTTCCATTAACCCTACTGACTGTAAATAAACATCAGTGCTAGAAGGACACTTACTGTTATCTGCCATTTGAAATGTTCATAAACACAGCCTTATGAGCATCCAGGGGGGCTGTGTAGGCACAAGAACCTGCCTGTAGACTTCCAAGGACCACAGCACTCACCACCTGCATAAACCAATAATAAATAAGTCAAATAGTACTAATTTCAATGACAAAATTTAACTCCTTACTGTAATAGGTAATAAAAATTCCTGCCTTCCTCTCCCTTCACCCACACTCTTCCCCAGCCTCAGTTATGAATCACTTCTTTGTTCCAGCATAGTGGCAGAGGAATACTATCTCCAGTGCTATTTTCTTACCGTGTGTACGTGTATGTACATAAGAAACTTTTTCCTCCTCCTCTGTTCTCTCTTGGGTCTTATTAAATGCAGCACTCTCCAGTCCCTTGTGGTGAACAAAGCTGGGGAGGATGAAGGAGATGCTCTACCGAGTATAGCAAAGAGGTTTGTGGTAGAGCTGATGGCTGCAAAAAGGTAAGAGTTATTCCTGGAACAGCAGAGGGAAGGAAGCATATCCCTCTGTGAGGATAATTCTGGAGTTTGTTATATGAGAATGAGGAAGGGATTCCTTAATAATGCAAAAATTAAAGAAACTCAACGTACGATCATCATTGCTACTAACGGCCTTACAACACACCTTTAATGAAGCGTGGGCATATATCACATTTCCAGCTTGAAAACAGGAGCACAAACACCATTAAATAGAAACTCAATTATATAAAACTCTGTAATGGCTGTTTCTATGTTTTGGCTGTGTATTAAGCAATGTTCCTGAATTCCCTATCTTTGCAAGTACTGACAAATCATTCAATCTGTGCCACAAATGTTTACTGAGTAAACATGACAAAAAGGCTGCAAATACAGGAAATCTATTATGGAGGCCAAGTGCTTCCCTTGCATGGTGGACCCTTTAAATACCCACTTCAGTCTCAAAACTGTATTTCAGGAGGTACCATTCCAAACAGGGAGGTTAGCTGAGCAGCGTGCCAGTGATGGCAAATAGGCAACCTAAAACAGATGAGAAGGCTTGTTGAGATAAATTTCTAACTCTACAGCCAGCAGTAAAATAAAAGATGGCAATTCATGCACACAGGCTTCAAAACGCAGCATTCTTTGTGGTTAAAGATACTGACACTGCCTGAGAGTTTTCCTCTTTTCAAGCACAGACAGAGTGTGTGACCCTCCCTGTGGTCCTGGCATTAGAAAACTCCACCTGGTAGTTTTGGTTTCTGGGAAATGGTGAATTCTTAAGCAAAAACCCAAGTTTGGAAAAGCCAGGTTTTCCTCTGAAGTGGCAATCTCAGGTACACTAGCTGGCTGTACTGAGTACTTGGTTATTGACTATTACAGTCTAAGTGCTCCCCCGTGTGTTTGCTCTCACCCTCTTGCTGTAATTTTGGTTTAGAAATTCCCTACAAGCTTAATAATAAGAAGAATAAAAAGCTGGGTGAAAACTCAGAGCATTTCAGCCCAATTTCTAGCTCATCTCTATTAAATACCAAGCCTCTCTCAGAAAAACCTTAGATATTTCAGGTTCTTAGTCATGGTCACACTTCTGTCTCTCTGGGGTTTTAGGAATCAGTCTCTGAACTGCCTGATGGGTGGATTGAAGCAAGTTCATTGCCAGATCAGGTCTGTGTGGGATGGGAGAGGTGCTGTGGAGTTGTCATCTGCAGCTCAGATGCCCCCAGGACTGGAAATAACTTAGAGGGATGAGGAGGAAAAGGAGCATTTTCACCTTGTTGTGGAGCTCAGAGGCTCTTCAGGAAGACCCTGTGAAGAATAAAACCCTTTCTGCCAAGAACCTGGTCCAACACACTGAGCAACAGCAAAGAAAGCATCACAGACTGCACACGCTGACCATTTGTGCCACAACCAGATGTCTTGGAAACCCATCAGGAATGAAGCTGTAACTGATAAACTTTCCTTTTGTATTTGTTTGCTGCTCACTATTAAGGCTTCAGGGCAGCCCATGTGCACTTGAATAACAGGAATGAAAAGTTTGCAAGTTCTGATGTGGTGTCTGCTCTGGAGGAGCAGAGTTTGCTAAATCAGGCTGCAGTGCATACACCAAGTTACCTGGCACAGCCGTAGATGAAGGGTAGATATATTTCTGAATTTGCTAGCTGATGTTCTCCATTGATTTTCTAGGCAAATCTTTTCAACTCTGCGCCTAAGATTACTCATGCCTTCGATGAGCGATGTATGATATAAAGTGGCTGCCTCTCACAGACCCTACGGGCCTTTAACTGTGGTTTGTAACATCAATTTCACTCAAGATGTCACTAATAACTCAAAAGCAACAAGTGGCATAAATGAGCCTAGTACCTGTGAATAAACATTTAGATTTGCAGCAATCATTTTTCACCTATAAAAGTAAAGTTTGCAACACCATGTCCTTTTACCTTGGAAAAGTCTTCCAGGATCTCTCCTTACTCAGGCATCAAGAGTTCTTCCTCTGTCCTGCAGACTCCAGCTTCCCATTTCACACACAGCTTTGTAGTCACTAATCCGTTCCTCCTGCACGGTATTACATGGATAATTGTGTAGATACTAGATGTC
The DNA here is from genome assembly GCF_963264785.1 of Psittacula echo. Taxonomy (NCBI): domain Eukaryota; kingdom Metazoa; phylum Chordata; class Aves; order Psittaciformes; family Psittacidae; genus Psittacula; species Psittacula echo. The sequence continues at coordinate 13,649,655 of NC_137747.1, read as the reverse complement.
TTTTAGCAGACTTACTGAATATCTTGCACTACCATACAGCACATCTCTTTTATTTAAAAACTTCAGATGGCCTTTTTAACATTCATCTTTTTTGACATTCTTCCATCAATTCACTTCAGCGACTTCTTAAGCAGATGCAAGAATACATTTTAGTTGAATTTCAGGGGATACTTATTGCATGTTAAATACCACCAGGCAATTATTTAATGAGGTTTAACAAGTATGTAATAGATAGATTACTTATGACCTAGATGTGAAACCTCAATGAATATGTTTAATCAATTGGCATTCAATTAACATACATTAGGCTTTTCCTGCAGCACGGTGCTTTATTTTAGCTGTCTGGCTGACAGACCAGGCTTGAATACTTGTTAACCACTTACTGGCCATAAGTTTAGCTCCAATATTGTACCTGTAATAATAAAAAACAACCAAAATTAATTGCAAACCTGCTCTTGGTGAGTTTATGGGCCTGTAATTACTCATTTAGAAGTGTAAATCCCATTTGGTGCATCAGTATTCTCTATCATCTTCTCAGTATTCACAACTGTATGGACCTTTCTATGCCCCAGGCAGTTATGTCCATACCTTTTCTCTAATTCAGCAAAAGAAACTAGCTAGATCCCTCTTTTGAATGTCAACATTTTCACTGGCTACGAAAAGGTAATACAGGATTAAAGTGGCATATAAAGGAGCATTAGTGATGGATGTCCTAGGGTGGCAACATCACAAACAACCCAGCAATTCCTCTTCATCTCTGTAGTGCTACAGCTTTAAAAGCTTAATAAGGAACAACAAATTTGTATGGCTCTTTGTCCAGTTGTATTCATTAATTTGCATGCAACTTGTGCTTTTTGTTCTCATCATCAGTAGGAAAATTGTCTCTCTTCAAAAATTGTCAGAAATACATAAAGCACTATTAAATAATGTTGAAAGCAAGCTTAGCCAGGAGAACTTATGAGAAAGGAATTAATTTTCACACCAAGTGCTACAGAGGCTGTGTAACATGTCATGTCTTCAGCTTCACACAGGGATTTGGAAACATCCTTGTCCTACCTCTGTGAGCACGAACAGCTAAACCATTTGCTTCATCTGGTTGAGAAGAGCAGAGGAAGGCAGAAAGTATGGGTAATGCTGAATAATAAATAGGTTAGTTTTGCTACAGAGACCTATATCTACAGCATATTCCACACAGAGCTCTGCAATGTGGTTTCTAAACTCTGTCCTTTAACTGCAGTTGAATTCCCCATCCGACTTTCAAGGCTTCACATCACCATTTGCTGCACAAGGAATAAGGCAGAGTTTTTGGAAAATGGAAGATGGTTTTGTGAAGACAGAAGCCACAGTGGGAGAAGTGAGAAAAACGATCCAAATCTTGGCGTACTTCTATCTGGCTGAAGAATACATAAAATACCCATTTTGGTTCAATTCCCCATCTTTCAAACAGAAGAAGCCTCAGTGCGCTCTGAGGGAAGAGCTGGAGTGGAGGTTAAAACATTGCAGCATCCTCACGCGTACTCTTTGCACATCTAATAAGACAGAGTGTGTGCTATAGGAACAGCTGTGTGCCTTTGTCCAGTTTGAATTCACATCTTTATCTTGGAGGAAGTTTCTTTGTAGAAATTCTGTGGCTGTGGCTAATTTACCATGTTCTGTACTTTACAGACACGACTTTCCAGCACCAGATCTCGTAGTTGCAGGCAAACTTGGGTATCAAGATCTGAAAGGCTACAAGGCAAGAAGATACATTTTGTTCTTTTCTTCTGCAGAAAGGACACCCTGCAAGATTAAAGTAACTGGATTTTGATCAGCATTTCCCATTTGCACTGGGCTCTTTACGAATTGAAATGTAAAAGGTCAAAGCTCCAAAAGCATTTTTCATTTCTAAAGAGGTTTGTTCACCACTGTAATTTAATAGCCATGCCAAAGCTGATAAGATTTTGGAATCCGTCCATGGCGTGTATTGATGTCACAGGTCAAAAATAAAGGCTTCAATGTAATTTATTTCTCCAAGCACAGTGAAGATAATAACTCAAGCACAGAGCAATATGTTAAAACTAAATTATATTCAATAAAGATGACTTATGCCAGTCTTCTAAAAACTAAATACACTTGGCCCAACCCGCATGTGCTCATTACTGTGCTATGATGGCCTCCAAGAGGTACTTTAGCATTGCACAGTGGCCAACCTACAATTCTGGATCTAGGCTGTGGGGTTTGAGAGCACTGCAAGGGAATAAAGGTTGTTCCTCCTTTCTCTGTTGCAAATCTGACTTGAGAGAGCGTTTTCCTGCACCAGCTTCTCCTTCTGTTTTGCTTTCTGCTGGATGGAATGATGCATAAGAACAAAAATTTGTTCCTGCTATAAATAGTCTGTGCATGTGATACAAGGGGGAGGAGAGCAGATGCTGCACACATAGCTTCAACTGGAATGTCATGCTTTAGCACTGAGTTAGGGATGGGGGAAGGGGGCACTTTCCAAACACTGGGAAAGAAAGAAAAACACTTTCCAAACAGAGTAGGTACACAGCAGAGGCAGCCACATACAGCGCTTCCTCTATCACTCCTACTGTAATTTAAAGCTTCTAACACTGAGGTCCAGCAGTTGGTCCATTCTTAGTCTTTCATCCACTGATCTGAAGGAAATGACTGACAGTGATTCTGTTCTCCCATGTGGATTTTTACTGGATGCAGGAAATCCAACATTGTCATCAGTGGAGTGTGAGAGTCCCTTTCAGCCAAACAGAAATCAGAGAGTTTCAGTACCAGCCCTGAATTATCTTTTAGCTTTTGCCCTTTTTTTTAACTGTTTTAGCACATTGCTTCTGGTTGATAAGAGTTTTTTACATGATCAAGAGTTTCTTTGCATGCCTCTCATTTGAGGTAACAAGATTTGATTTGGGCTATCAGCTTCTGACTGGAAGCCATGAGATTATTTTAGGCAGTAAATCTTCCTGAGAATATGTAAAGTCATAAAAAGGTTGTATTTGATTTGAGAGAATATAGGCTTGTGCCATCATGGTTCAGTTCTCGAGACTCTTGTAAGAGCTGAAGAGACAAACTATGCCTCCCAGATGCAGGGCTATGGAGGTGTCCAAGCACTGGAGATACCATCAAGGAGAACACAGATTGCTCTACTCATAGCCCCTTGATTGAGACATATCCAGGGAAAGGCAGCAGACCTGTGATCTCAGTATGCAAGCAAACACCAAGGATGCTGCACTGGATAAACCTAGAGGATCCGTGACGAGCCCTAGAATCTATAGACCAATATAACATCAGGTGGTGTGCTTCTCCAGAGCTGCACTTACCTCTAGCAGCAGAGTCCTGCTGGGAGCAGCAATACCTCCGCACAAGTTTGCATGGAGTCTGAAATCTCTAGGTTACGTGGATGATTAAAGTTGTAGTACAGTGTCTACACAACTAATAATTTTCAGTAATTTGTATGTCAGAAGAATTGCTTATACAGTGGTATCCAGTGAGCCGATTGTAATTTATCTGACAGCAAACACCTACAAAGAGGCACAGGCATGAGTGGAAGGGTCAGGTCTGTAGCTGTTTCCAGACTCTAATGAAAATCCTGGCATGACTTCCTCTCAACAATGGGAGATTTCAGCTGGGAAAAATCAAGCACTATGAGGAAAGCAATCAAATAGCAGTCTTCATTATGCAAATCAAAACGGCGAAAGATTGGTGACATTTACCCTGCTCTCACAGCTGCAGTTGCAGAATGACCATTGGATACAGACTGAAGGAGGCCAGAAGGAATCATAATTTGCATGGGAAGGTTTAGGATTAAACTAAAAAGCAAATAAAGTCCTAATTCATTAACCAAACTGACAGTGAAAGGCTGTAAGACAAGCACAGAATCAATTTCAATTTGAACTGAAAAATAAATCAGGCACTACAAGGTTTTGATTTACAGATCACACATCTTCCTGCAGGGTGCCATCAACCAGTAACCACCACTGCCAGCTTACAGGCAAGTAAACCTCAAGTCAGGGTAGGGGAGGTCATCTAGATTACGTGTGAAAGAGTTGAGACAACAATATCAGCTTCCCCGAAATGACACTCACGAACGCAGCAGCAAAAGTTCTCTAGAAAACAAAGAACAATGCTGGAAAACGTCACGTGAGTCAAGACAAGAGGAATGAGATGGATCATGAAGCCAAAAGTGGCTTTTCAAAGAAGTGACAGGAAAACACTTCATCCGCTTGCTGAGGTCCTTACTACAGGCTACAGCAGCTGGAGCCCTCTTAGGGATTAACACAGAAAGATTTTTAACAGCTGAAAGCAAAAGGTGAAGTGGCCAAACCACTTTAAGAAAGCATCAGACAGGCAGAAACTGCATGGAGCTGTTAAGAAAAACAACAGTGGAACACTGCATAGAAAACTCAACAGCAGTTTTGTTGAGATCCATAAGGGCTGCTGGAACAGTCCCTGTTTGCTGGGAACACAGGGACAAACACTTGTCTGCTCTGCAAGGCCTCAAAACCTGGGGCCTGCAAAGCTCTGCAAGGGAATAGCAAACTGGCTCTGCGACCACGGTAGAGAAGAAACAAGGTGAATTGGGAAGGTCTTCTGCAGTGTCTTTCTCATCACAATAGTACAGTCAGTTATAGTAAGGCCTGCAAGAGGAGTTTGACCCAGAGGGCTGTATGTTTACTATATGAATAAATCAAAAAAGCATTGATTGTAATGAAAGAATAAATAAATTATCAGCAGCCAAGTCCCTAGGCTCAGGGAAGCATCATCATTTAACTTCTATATTGCAAAAAACCACTCAACAGTGTCCACTGCAAGTGCGTCTGGAGGTACAAGACAACACAAAGATGTGCCCTCTGCCAGGCATTGTCCCACGGTCAGGGTGAGCACAGTGGCAGCTTGTTTGCCTGATGCTACCGCAGTGCTGAAGTCAAAGGTGAGTTCTCCTGCATCTACTACTTTGCCCTGCCCTCAACTTCACTGCAAGAAATAAATAACCATTTCCCTTATGAAATGCAGAATGTGCTTTCAACGACAGCTATTCTAAGAAAAAATAATCAAATATTGTAATGACAGCATCACTCTTGTAAATGACAGCTTAGCCAACACTGAAGTGAGGACCAGAAGGCTTTGCAGAACTGTGGGGAAAACACTGATAATATTCACGTTGAAAACACTCTTAGCACTCGCTGCAGTAAAAACTCAAGAACAGCTTTAGAAGGTAGGGATGACAACCAACTTCTTTACATATGCTGGCAGCAACTATCTCCTGTGCCATGGAGATTTCAGAAAGGAAATAAGGCTGTGAATTAGAAGACGGGCATTGCCTGTACCACCTTAAAAATATTTGGTTATTGAAATTCCACAGCTTAGCATTAGAAAGGGCTTTCTTGCCTTTTTCATTTACATTTTAACATATGGATGTGAGAACTGAAAATCCATAGCAGATACAAGCAGATATGAAATGCCTTTGAAAGCGAATGCCATAGAAAGCTCTTGATAGCAAGTGAAATTCCCTTCTGAAAAATCAAGGAATGATCAGATCTCAGCAATCACACTCTCTGAAGTTATCCAAGAGAGAGTCTGATGTGTCTGCTAATGAGAAGGTCAGCACATCTGCCCACTTCCGGACCACAGAAAAAACATGTGAGGGATCTGTCTGAAAGGTCCCCTCCTAACTCTACTCGCCCTCTATTCAGAGGAGAGCATTTAATACATTTAACAATATAAGCTCCATGCAAAGGTAGGCTGGATGTAGGATGTCTTTTAAAAACTGCTGGGGAGGTCTGGAATGAATGCAGTGGTGTGAGACAAAAACTGTTGCGGTGAGCTTAAAAATAAACGGATGGGTAGGAGGGGTGGATAGAGCAGGGAGCATCTGGAAGTAACAGAGGAGGAAGGAAACAGTCCCCAAAAGAAACATGAAGAAGGAAAAGCTGCTGATAACAAAAGGCCTGAAGGAGGGCAAATGCAAAGGGAAGCAATTTGGAAAGCAATAATAGGCAAACCAGGTAAGTAGGAAACCGGCCAGCTGAGAAGTTTCAAAGGTGTCTGTATGCACATGCAAGAGAAAGAGGACAAAGGGAATAAAAAATAGTGTGCAGAAAATGAGGAGGCTGTGGTAGATGAGGAGTGCTGCTCTGCGGGCAGCCATGGGGCACTGCACAGGATGTACAGCATGCAGCAGAGCACATGCTGGGGTCAGAGCAGTGAATCAAATGGGTCAAAACTGATTCTGAATTAGCTAATTCCATCAGGACCTTCTAGACAAAACACTGAGGGCAGTAGTTCCGGCTTCCTGACATAGCTCAGCTTGCTCAGAGGGGGCATCTCACACACTTTTCCTCTCAAGGTCAGGAGGAAGCAGAGCGTTAGATCACATTCCCATTATTAATACCTATCAAGGCTTTTGGCTGGCTTCCTACATCCAGGATGGATGATCTACAAGTAGATCTGAGTGACAGGTTTTTCTGGTTTGCCCATTGATATTACAAGACTTTTTGCCCCTCCTCTGCAATCCTCCCTGGAGGTCAAGCAATGCAGAAGGGATGCCAGGCTTTCACAGCCCATCTTCTTTAGGGAATGTGCGCTCCCCTCTGGTCTTGATGCTCTGCAGCTGCACAGCCTTGGAGCAGCTCCAGCCACAAGTTAGAATTAATTTTCTATTAACTCAGCCTATTTCTAATAAAAAAATAATAGCAGCACTACTGGGTCAGACCAAATGTCCATCTGGCCTAGTTTCCTCTAAAGAAAGAGGTTTAAAAAGCTAGAAGAGTTGCGTGGTACAAGGTGAGTAGAGGTGGGTGAACACATTCAGTTAAATTCCATAGGTTTCACACCGTTTACTGGAAGGCGAAATATATTTCTGAGTCTATTATGTTCTGCAGCAGGTTCAGGACTATTCTGCAACTAAACTGACAGATCAGTACTAGTGAAGGTTACTAAAAACGCTGGTTTAAATAGATTTCTTTGTTTGCTAGTCAACCAGCCATGGGGCAAATGCTTGCATCACATAGAAAGTGAACAGAGTCAGGACTCTTACAAACAGATCTCAAGAAGCATGAGAAAGGTGACTAATTTTGCAGGCACTGTAGCTCCAGAAGACTGGGGTTGTCTTAGACAGGGCAATGGGAAAATCCAACAGAGAGCTGAGGTCTCTTATCCCCACTGGCCTTGATCTCTGTCATAGAGCAGGTTTGCAGACAGGGGAAGACTTCAAAGCCTTTTCCTGTCCCAGCAAACTGCAGTAGATGTAAGCTCAGGCAGCATGCCTGTGGTCCTATCCATCCAGCACAGCCCAGTTATGGTGAGAACAAGGATTCTGGCTTTCAGTGAGCACACCACTTCTGCTCAAATCAAAGCTTCTGCGACGAGCTTGGCATTCCCAGCACTGCTGCTCCAGGGGAGCAAACCCCAGCAAAGTCTGTGCATCAGCTGCTGGTAGCCAGGATGGTCCATGCCGATAAACAGCAAAACCATCTCCTGCACTGGCTACCAAGGGGCTGGTGACAGCCTAATGGGAAAATATCACAGGGCATAAATATAAAGGCATCCTTCCCACTGCTAGCGGCTCATTACAGCTCTGACCTCCAGGGATCCAGGCTCATTTCTGTAGCTAGTGGAATTGGTGGTTTACATATAAATTATCTGATGAATGTAGCCTTGTTTTCTCTTCATGAATCATTCATGACCTGAGTCAGTTTTGGCAAAAGCATGCTTTTTCTGTAAGTATCCTCTGAATCCTTGAGGAGCACTGAGATCACGTGTGTGCACAGCCTGCCCATTACAGCTCTTTGCTACTCGCAGCCAGTGACCAGGCAGGTAACTCTCCTGATCTGATTTTTGCTTCCTTTACTTCACAGCTTAACTGTTTAAAACCAGGTGTAAAACGATAATGCTGAATAGCAGTTTTCTTCAGACATGAATTCCTCTGCTTACCTTCAAAGATGTATGTGTCAGGAACTCCATCTGTTCTTCAGACTTCCTTACAGATAAATATTTCCTTTACATGCATGTGGGCTGCCATTACACAGCATACTCCAGCACACAATGCTCAGGATGCCCAGTCCTTACCAATAAACATCACATAGGAATATGTTCTCTGGTCCTGACACCCAGGTCCTGTTGGTTTCTTGCAGATCCATTAAAACACATGGTAATACACTGTTCACACTTCACATTACATGGCTGTTAAAGGGGTTTGCCCCACTTCTGGCTATACAGACTTGTTCTAATTTCAAGCCTAAAGTAACTCTTGGCTTATTTAATCCATTTGTCTTCATGCCTCATTCATCCTTATCGCTGTTATTTCTTCTCAGCAGTAATTTTCTCCTTTGGGTGTTTGCCTCCCTGCACGTTCCACTCTTTACCTAGCTAAACTCATTGCTTTTTTCCTCTCTCAGATGAATGGCCCTTGCATTCCTCTGATTGTCCTAAATCCCCTCACTGGACCATTTACTGTTTGAATTCTTCACTCTCACACTTAGGGGAAGAGAACTGTGCACACTCTTCTGATGAGGTCAGACTCTGTAAAATTGACTTAGTGCTTCCCTAGACTTCCAGCCTAAAGTGGAAATCCAACTTGGGTATATCTGATCAGTTTTTCTTCTGGCACTTAGTAGTTAACCAATAGACATCCAAGTGCACTTGGGTTTTTCCTCATCCTCAGTCATTTCCAACAAATAGCTGAAATTGTCACTACTGCTCCGTAAGTACTTGTCCATACCTTATATACTATTGTATTTTGTGCCTTTTCTATTACTTCAGTGTTCAAGATCAGTCTTCAGTTAAGAGCCCCATCCTGGTTTGCATCGACGATGCTCCTACCATCTCATGAGCTGTGACATTGGCATACTCAGCGTTCCTTTACAGGGTCAATACAAAAATGAAATATGTTCAGTCCCACTCCTGATCCTCAGGGGTGTTTACCAACAGCCTCACTTCAGAATGATCACTCCCTCTCACTGTCTCCCCTTCAGCCAGCACTGTACCCACATTACAGTTCCTGTATAAATTCTCAGCGCTTTCACTTGAGCTGATAATTTCCCATGTGGCTCTATACCAAATGATATCTTCGGTCTAGATAGATGGGGTATCTTGCAGTTCCTTTGTCTAGAAAGATCATTTATCTTATCAAATTTATCACAGATGGACACGGTTTGCCTACAAGAATTTAATCGGCACAGGATGGTCGCTGACTAACAGAAAATCCCCGGAGCTCTGCTGGATGCACACACTGTTCGAGGGGACCTCAGTGGCACAGACAGTATTTCCTGCCCTGCTGCCCTTTGAAATGACCCACTCTGCCACCAGCAGATGTGAATAGATGGTGACTCTCATTCCTGGTAGGGAGGTTAAAGTCAACACAAGTGATGTATTTCCACACAGCGAGCAGTTACAGCCCAGCACTCTAAGGAGAGGAGCTGAAGCATTTACCTGCTTTACTTTGGTTGCTGTTATATAGCTATTTGTTTATTACAAGAGAAAAAGGGCATGTTTTTTATACAAAACTGATATGTTTAGTGCTTTCATTTTATGTTTTGAGCACTTAAGCTATTCAGTGTTTAAGGGCAGTCTTGGTTCTTTATAATTCTATGGCAGCAATAGGAGTCTAAGATAATGGAGCCTAAAGAGAGAGATTTTGCCATTCCCATATTGTTTCTGAAATATGGAGCAATCAAATGCACTCAGTAGAAGGTTTCTAACAGTAAATCTTCGTAAGAAGTGCCTTTAAAAGTAAGGTAGAATGACTGGGGAAGGGAAAATGGCTTCAGGTTTTGGTAAGAACTCACCAAAGTTTTGTGAGAATTCCTTAGAGGCCCTGGAGCAAGTTTTCTCTAATTGTGATATCAAAACGCCTCTCCCATCCTCGTCATTCTGGTGCTTTAGACCCATTTCAGCAAGCTCTTAAGTACTCAGCATTCTTATCAATTGGAACAGAAACCAAACACGCTTAAAATCAAGTATGGGCTGATCTGGTCTCTTCTGTGAATGAAGAAGCAGACTTCTGGGAGAGCTGAGAAGTGGGATGCACTTGTCCAAGCGTCAGTCTCCCTGCAAAGTGACTAAAGGGTGTTCGCTAATAAAGGCCTCTGCACTGGGTAGTCTGAAATTCAGATCCATCCCAGAACAGGCAGGGTGCTGCCACGTCCCTTGGACCTAAGCACACTGAAATCCGTGCTGCTTGAAGGAAACTGCTTCAGCCTCTCCCCATCTCACTCTTCACAAGAGGAATGAGAACCCAAGGACGAGTATTTGACTTTTCCTCATCTTCTATGCCTCAATTGCCTTGCACTAGGCTGAAGAGGGAATGGTTAACTTGAGCCATCCTTTCAAAGCCCAGCAATCACTGTCCCAGGTTTAGAAGGCTCATGTTGTCTTCCTTCAAGTGTCTGTCCCATCCACAGGGTATCCTGAACGTGCAGCACAAATATTTTCGCTGTTTCTCAGGTTCATAATCTTCACAAAATCCTGCCTGCTGATTGCAGCCCAAATATTCATCGTTTCCACCCTGCTAAGAAGTCCTCATCCCTCTTGGGTGTCTGGTTCTAAATTCTTGCTAGTGCACATTTCCTGAAGTGAATAGAAATATGGGACTCATCTGCACATGCAGTTGATACGATCCTCTGCAAAACCTGTCCACAGGCAATTATGCATTGAAAGGGCAATTACACACAGAGTGACCTAATTTGCATACAAAATCTAGATTATTGCCAAGAATTGCATGTATGTATTCAGAAAATAGGGCCCCAAAGACATAAACCCTTTCTTCTGCTACCAAATCACTTTCTACTTCTGCAACAAGAAATGGAATATATAGGAGTCCTATTCGAAGAAATGTTATTGTCGGAAAATGAGGATGGGGAGATCAGGTCAGAGTGCAGCCCTGTCCCCACCCTCACCACATCTCTCCCAGTTGGAAGGATGAAGATCAGCACGCCCCAGGGCTTGCTCAGCATACTCTCTCAGCCTCCAGCAAAGTATGGCTCAGTGACTTTCAGAGTCAAAGAAAGGATTTTAGTGTTTAATAGCCTGGATTATTCACTAATAAATAGACTACTGTTGCAGATAAAAATTCTAATGCAGCATAAACCAATTCCATTTGCTTACATTTGTCCATATCAATATAGTATCTGATGAGCAAATATGCCACAGTGAGCAGATTCCCTTTTCTGCCTCTGTATAGCTCAAGGGGCAGTGAGTGGGGAAAGAGGGGTGCAAACACGGGTGTCTCAGCTGCATCTGCAGAGTGTGTCTATAAAGAACTCTGCCAGCACAGCAAGATGTCAGAGCCAAGTGATAGCCATGCCTTCTGCAAACCTTCTCATGGCACACCTTTAGCCTTGGCTGCAATAAGGACCAGCAGCAGAAACATCTGGTTTCAAGGCATTTCAGTGCAGCACTGGTGGGTCCTGCAGCTTATACCACAGCACCCGTTCCCCAACCCCAGTGCTGTGCATATTCTGCAATCATAGAATGGCTGGGGTGGAAAGTTCCTTGAAATCATCCAGTTCCAACCCCTGCCACAGGCAGGGACACCTTCCACTGGAGCAGCTTGCTCCAAGCCCCTGTGTCCAACCTGGCCTTGAACACTGCCAGGGATGGGGCAGCCACAGCTTCTCTGGGCACCCTGTGCCAGCGCCTCAGCACCCTCATAGTAAAGAAATTCTTCCTTGTATCTAATGTAAATCTCCCCTGTTTCAGTTTGAACCCATCACCCCTTGTCCTATCACTACAGTCCCTGATGAAGAGTCCCTCTCCAGCATTTTTGTAGCCCCCTTCAGACACTGGAAGCTGCTCTGAGGTCTCCACACAGCTTCTGTCCAGGCTGAACAGCCCCAGTTTTCTCAGCCTGTCTTAGTATGGGAGGTGCTCCAGCCTCTGATCATCCTCATGGCCTCCTCTGGATCAAATCACTATTTCACCTACCTCAGAGTTTCAACATGTGGGATTTGAGACGAGGTTATTTCAAGATGCACGAAGACATCATATTGATAAAATAGTGACATTTTTACTGTCCTGAAGTTTTAGTGTCCATTCCTAGGAGACAAAAAGAAGGTGGGGGCAAGCAGGGAAGCCAGACAGCAAGAAAATGTTTATTTGCTTCATAAACTCCCTGTTAGCAAGGCCAAGAGCACCTTCCTGCATGACAGCCCACAAAACACCCAGCGTGCTCTGCATTGTCACTGAGATGTGGCCTTTATGCTGGTAAATGTTCTCATTTAGCCAGTATATTTCAATAACCCCACTTCCCACTGTCACAGGTATTCAGATTCAAAAAATAAAGCCACCCTTTATAAAAGTACATTTAATGAGAGTTTAATGTGCATGCTGTAAATCTGCAAGCAGCTGGATGTGCTTTTAAGTTTGCTTGACGTCTTTTATTTGTTTAATACATGGGTCTATAAAATCTGTTTCTCTGAGCCTGCTAATGAGCAATAGGGGACTTGCAGCTCTCTAAAACCTGGAACAAGGCATCAAAATGAAGAATGCAGTAAAGGCTGCTGGAGGAAGGAGCTCCAGATGTGACAAGTGGTGTTTTATGGTGCAGGATGATGGAGCACCAGCCATGTGGCTGTGGTGTCACATCAGATACAGGCTGGCTTGTAGGAATCCAGGACCCTTCTTTCAGCTGAGCTGAACATGAGCTAATGACTTGTTCCTATGGGTCTTAATGAGCTTGGCTTTTGTTCAAGGTGCAATGGGAGGCTCAGCATGGAAGGCTTAAGAGGATGGGGCAGGAAGAGATAAGGCCTTTGTGGAGTTCCCTATGAATTTGAAGTAGACTTCTATGGCCGTAGACAGGCTCTGAAACATCTGAACTGTAGGGATGTCTCTGAACTCTGTTCCATGCAGCTTATCCAAAGTGAGGAATAATTCCCAAAAGCCACACAGAAGGAGGGTCAGTGGCAGTACCAGCCAGCACTGGATTGCACACACAAGTGCTGGGTGCCGGGTTAGCTCCCATCAGGTCACGGCAGTGCTGCAAGCCCTTGCTTCTGGAGGAGATGCTGCCTTGACCCAGTGACCCTGACCCCTCCTCACTGCTGGGGGTGCTGAAGCTTTCCATGAGAAATAGCTATGAGAAGCGGTGCCCCCCCATGTACATCATGTTGTACAAAGAAAAGTGAGCACCCAGAAGCCCTCAGAATCAGCTGAAGTTGGGTGTTCCTCTGAACATGTCCCATCAGAAACATGAAGACACTCACTGAAGAAAAACTTTTCCTAATATATTTTGGTTTGAGAAATTGGCTTCGGAAAAAGAAATCCTTAAGAAAAAAACCCCTAAACTAAGGTGTTTATTCTTGATGTCTTTGAACAAAGCATTGATAAGTTAAAGAACAAGACATCTATTTTATTTTAAGAGAATAATAATGTGGATAATGAAAAGCTTTTCATGAGAAAGATTTTTTACTTTAATTTCACTAAACGAATTTTCTAAATTGCATCAGGTTGATGTGACGATTTCTTTTTACATTTTCTTATTCAGGTTGTGCAACAGACAGAAAAATCAGTTCTTTGCACATCTTTACTCTTGAATATATTGAATTCCTCAGTGAAGATGGAAAGGATGGGAATCCTGGCGAACTGAGTAATTCAGATGAATAGCGTCTTCAAAGTCAATTACCACTGTGCAGAGATGATATCTACTTCTGTCTCATCTGGACTCTCCAGCTCAATTTTTGCTCTCCCTAGAACATTCTCAAGGTTCTTTATTCTTTTTTCCCCAGGGAAACTATCAAAGGGCCCCTCTGTTGTGCACATGGATTAATTAGAGCAAGGAAAGTCTCAGAATCACAGTCCTGCTTTATAAAATAACTCACCTCTACTTTTTCACACCTTGGTCCATACATCTTTGTGATTGCTCTCATCCCATCTGGTTTGGGCTCATCCAAAGTGAATACTTGAGCCTTTCCCCAAAAAGCAGATGGGTGAAAGGCAGCCCCAAGCTACCACAGGGCACCAGTCCACTGGGATCTCGTAATGCATCACAGCAGATTCCTTCTTGCAGACTATATCAAATTAAGGGAAAACACCAGTAACTACGTTAATATCATTAATATCACGTACATTACTGCTTATGAAAGACAAGCATTTAACTTCCCTGCATGCCTGTTGGTTTAAAACAGGAGAGCTGACTGCAAACACTGGCCTCTGCCTGCCCAAGGCATCTCTTGAGTAAGCAAAGGCATGAATTTAAAGCACCTTATCTGCCTGCTGTAACTGTCCACCATGGGCAAAAAAACAAAGTTATTACTTCTTTCCCAATGTTCACGTCCATCATACGCCTTCCTGTTTAGACCGGCACTGTGCTGTTATGCTTCCTATTCCCTATTGCTTAGGAGATAATAAATAAGGCCAATTATTCTTACCAGAGTCATAGTAAGCAAGCTTACTTCCTCCAGTGCAATGTAAATGCCACTTTTCATTCTTTTATGATTCTTTAGTCAGTTATAGATTCATGTAGCTGTGCTTATATCAAAGCTGGTTTTAATTTATTTCGAGATAAAAATTTTATGAGCGATTGCATCAGATGCTTTTCTAAAATTCAAATAGACTGCACTCACCACATTCCCTTCAGCCAGTAACTGTAACTCTATTTTAATAAGATATTGAATTTGTCTGCAAGATTATTATTTTTTTCTGCACAAACCCAGCCTCAAAGAAGTATTTATCTCCCAGTATTTGTTTCAGATTTAGGAAATCTGTGCATGGGAACTGACTGCCCTTCTTCCTCTGGTTTTCTGATGAGTAGAACAATATTTGCATTTTTCCCTTCTTCTGATCCTCCTCAGATACCTCCTATAGTTTCTCAGGTATAAGACAAGTGACTCCATCCTTTATCATCCTGGGATGAATATCACTTCTCTTAGCTGGGCTGTGCATTTTAAATTTCCCAAGGAGTTCCCTAATTTGCCTTATCTCTCTTTTGGGGCTTTTTTATTCATTGCTCTCTTTTCATTTGTGTTTAAAACCAGCTTTAAACTGAATCTGGATCCATTACACAGACAGACGTGATTTATCCTACCACATATCCCAGTGCAAACCCATGTACTTGCATCAGAATGCAAGCACAGTTCCGTCAGCAAAAGGGATTCCCTTGAGCTGTGTCACCTGCAAGATGGAATTCTCTGAGCCAACCAGGACATCCTTGTCTGAAAAGGGCTCTCAGAAAGACGTGTGTCAGGAATGTCACTCCATGACAAGCCTCTTACTGCCTGACAAGAGACTGTTTTAGCTGTAGCATATAGTAGGATGCTAGGATGTACATACCCTGACTCACAGTAGTTCCTCTTTCCAGAGAGATTGAATATGCATCAGTGTGGAAGGATGTCCATAGACCAGCCCGTGGCCACCTCATATCCAATTCCCAGTTGTCTTGATTACGGCAACATCTGCCTCATCTTAGTGTATTCTCATCTTAGGCAGCCAAGTTGCTTCTGTCAATAATAAAAATAAGTAGCAGAGCAACCAATGTATTATTGATCAGATACTAAATATTTTATTGGTTTTCAATAATTTAACATTGTCTTAAAAAAAATCCCAACCCCATGAACAATGGAGAAAACTCCCCAAGTCCTGAGAGGGATTTGGGAAGAATGTTTAAAGGATAAAATCCGTGTTAAAAGCAGCCATGCCTCTCTCATTTTAAAGAATGTTTGCAGGTTTGATAACATAGGAGAGGCTTTGATGCACTAAATGATTCGAGCAGGGTGGGAGGGTAAAATACCTTTCCCACCTCAATAATTTATCAGAAATAATGTTGCAGTGGGAAGTATACAAAAGGTTGCACCCTAATGGAGCAAAGCAGCGAGTATCTGCTCCAATACCATGTTTGCAAGTGACTTTATTTTTATGTGCTACTTCTTTCTTTCCTTAAAGAAACTGTGAGCTCCTTCTCTTACTCTAGAGTTTGTGTCAGATTGATTTCTTTTTACCCCAGGTGAAAAAAACCCAACTCTTCTACTTTCAGTTGCAATAGACTATGAAATCATACACCTGGTGATGGTTTGCTGAACATCAAATACTCTTATTGCTTTTCTCTGCATTTACTGGCAGAGCTATCATGCAACCAGTGTAGTTTTTAAAACTATAAAGATCACATTTCTCCTCTCAAATGTGACTTTGTAAAAAATGGCACTGAGGAATTCCACCATATTTTCCCCATTTACAGCTCCAGAGGGATGGTTTCCCCAGCGCCCAGTGCTGCATACTCACCCATACCTGATAATGAAGCTCCTTGGCCCCGAACCAGTAATCAGTCAAAACTTCAGCAATGACTTCATTTAAATGATGCCTGCACTAGGCAGGATTTTGTTTACTCCCTGAACTTCCACCGATACCTATGAAATGATGGAAATGCTCTTCTTCCCCTCATCTTTCTGCAAGAATCACTTGTGTCAGCAGTGTACACACTGCAATGAAATAATAGGAAGCGGCAGATCAAGATATTCAGCCAGAGGTTCCTTTCCCAAGGTTCTTTCTCTGCTCTGTTGTTCATGCTGCAATAAATTTTGCTGTCATGAGTCGAATCTGTGCCCATTCCCAGGCTGTGTGCATGGATTTAGAGCCTGTCAAACCCTGGACTGGGTGAACCCTCCAGCCTCACCACGGGCAGTGGTCCAGGCTCCAATGTCTGCAGGATCCTTAGGAAGGCTGAATCACTGCTGAGGGATCAGATTGAAACTGCTCAGCATCACCTGAGCCTGAGTCACATAAATAGATCTTGGGCCTGGGCTAAGGGGCAATTGTTTAATTAATTGTTTAATTAATTGGCTGCTGACAATTGGTTCCTGTATAGAGATGATGCAGTACTCATCTCCCATAAAAGAGAGGCTCCATCAGGGGGCTGATGAATTCTTATCACTGTGAGAAGAAGGGAGATTGAGAGGCTTCATTATCTGTCCTCTTCCAGTTCTCTGGTCGTCACCCTTCTTTCCATGTTCATAGTAAACACTCACGTAGCTCCAAGAAGAACCTTAACCCTGGAGGACACTGTGAGACATGGGTCCAGCTCAAATCAGTGCAGTTCAACTCCAATAAAGACTCAAGCAGAGAAGCTGTGATAGTGCTGACACCTCCCATGTCCCTGGCACCTCATACTCTCCTGTGTGAGTCCACATTAAAGGTTCACACTGCTGAGGCTTGGCTGGTCTTAGCCCTTAGCTAGAAGAAAATCAGCTCTCTCTGCCCAGCCATTCTTAGAAAAGAAGATGCCATTTGATTTTATTTTAGATGCAGGCATTCAGTTTATTAATAATTATGTGAGCTACAGCAGCATGGACTAGACCTAATTTCCATGAATGGCAAGCTCATTGGGAAAAATGGCCTAGTTGGGGGGTGAATCACCATTTTTGTATCAAAGCGGGGAGATTCAGAAGAAATGCGTTCCTGATGCTGATTCTGTTCTCACTAAGCTGCAGTTCCTAACGGAGATCAAAGATCCCATTAGACAGACTTGATGAAGAGACAGTCCCTCATTATAGACTTTGAACGAGCTGAACAAAACCCATTAAAAAAAACAGGGGCTGCTCTTCTTCTCAGCACAAACCTGATTCCTCTGCTTGGCTGAAGCATCCCAAGCTAAGATTTTATAAGCTCTTTTCCAGAACTTGCCAGAGTTCTAAGTAATCCATCCTGCTCTCTGACATGGAGGAAGGAATGCAGGAACAGCTCGATAGTTTAAATTAAACAAGTGGGAAGAAAATGCTTTGAAATGGAGTCATCAAGGCATTAAGGCTGTGAATGTAATTTAAATAACAGACTTCTATGGGATGCAAGTGAGAATTCAAGTCCTGGAAGAATTCAGGCTTTGGGGATTTGGGTTTTGTTTTCCTCTGGCTCGCACACAGGGCCATCAGCTGTGCTGTTCCTGCTAATGCCCAGGAGAAAGGCACATTCAGGAAGGACTGGGAGCAAAGCATTGGATAAGGGGAGATGTTCATTAAAGGCTTCTATCCCAGGCCATCCTGTTGTCACTGACTTACAGAAGAGCTGCTACATTACCACTGAAGCCTGCACTTGCTGGCCAAGGAGCTAAGTCATCTTTCCAGCAGCATTAGTGTAGCCTGCAGCAACTGGGAAGGCTCTGTGGTAAAGACCTCATCTCTGGTGCTTTTTCTGTCCTTTCTTGGCCACAGTATAAATATGTATTTATCCTGCCATGCCTTGAGGTCCCACATTACTGAAATCCCCTAACAGTAACATACACCAGACAGCTAAAAATCAAGATTTGCATTTCTATGGCAAACATATTTCAAAACTTGTCATTTTGTGTTGCAGCTTTCTTCACCTTAGAATCATAGAATCACAGATTCTATATTATATATATAATATTATATATATATTATATTATATAATGTTATATTCTATAATATAATAATAGTTAGGGTTGGAAAGGACCTTAAGATCACCTAGTTCTAGCACGCCTGCCGTGGGCAGGGACACTACACACTAAACCATGCCACCCAAGATTCTGTCCAACCTGGCCTTGAACACTGCCAGGGAATGGAGCATTCACAGCTTCCTTGGGCACCCTGTGCCACTGCCTCACCACCTTCACAGTAAAGAATTTCTTCCTTATATCTAACCTAAACTTCCCCTGTTTAAATTTGAACCCATCACCCCTTCTCCCCATTAAGCAATATTCCTGGAAAAAATATCCCTAAAACATTTTAAAAGACTGCCTCATCTTACTGGCCAAAATCTCTGCTCTCCATCAACCGAAGTTCAGCCTCATGCACTTTTGAGTTTTAATCTGTGGGGTGTTTCAGCTCTCTGCTGCCTTCATCTCCTCTTGATGGCAGGAGATGTCTTCTCCTGGAGACGAAAGTCCTTACTATTTCCCAGCTCCTGCTGTTCTGCTCCTACCTGGAGAGGATGGAACAGAGAGAAATTCAGCGCAAGAAGCCTCCAATTTGCTTGTCTTAGTGCAGCCCTGCGGCTGCAGCCTCAGTCAGCTTCCCACTAAACACTTTAGTTAATTGGCAACAAATTGGAAGAGATGAGCTGATTGCAATAAATATTTTATTAATGTTAAAACACAAAAGGTTGCATCCCTCCCAGCCCCGTCTGATTGGGCACAGTCACACCTATTAATATGGAACTGCCACATCAATTGGCAACCGCGGGCTCAGAAGGAGCTCATTACGAAAAATACTTATGCATGGATCCTCAGTAGGTGTCAATCAGCATCGTGCCATTGAGATCAATGGAGCCAGGCTTATTAAGAGAGTTAAAGCTCCAGTAATTCACCTGGAAAATGAACCCTACAGTTTGTTCTCATATAGAAGCTGGGCAAAGGAAGAAAAGGTCTTTCTGTAGGTTTTATTTACAAAAAAAATGCAGTTTTAGCTGTATCTAGATCTCAGCTATGCTTGGAAACAAGTATTCGGTAGGGGTTTACTAAACTGCAAACTAAAATGCAACTATTTTCACCCAATACTGTTAGAGCTGTCCACAACCCCTGTTTGCCATCTTTTGGGGGATGCATTGCAGATGTAAGTCCTGAGTTACTGTAGCGCCGCTGGCAGGGCCAGGCTTATTTCCATTCCCAGCAGTGCTGCAACCTCACACCAACATGGTACAGGGACTATCCCTGGCCAGGGGGATGGGAACCCATGTTATGCCCTTCCCAGCTCCAGTTTTGAGGTTTCAGTGATCAAATCAAATGCGGTGATGACAGAAACATGGGCAAAACAATGAAAAGAAGTGGAGGGGGGATACATCAGCGATCAGCACAGCCCCTTCCCAGCTCAGGAAGACTCTGTGAGTCTTCCTCTCCGAGTTCTACCTCGGAGCTGATGGAGCCTTGTGTAGACCAAGAGTAGCTCCAGTTCACTCAGACTTCTGCTGAGGAGAAACCAGCCTCAGGACCAGGCCTATAACTTGCAGACAGTCACTAGAGCCTGTGGTGCTTCATTAGCAAATGTGGGTTTTATTATCATCAAAATGTTACGCAGGAAACCGCTGGCTTCCACAACATTTTTGATGGGAAAAAGTCAAAATAAAGCACTTCTCTCTCATTTTGATAAGGAAAAAACATCACATCATCTCTTTAGCCAATTCAATTCAATTCTTTGCTTTTCTGCATGCTTCTAACGTTCTCACATTTTATAAAGAATGAATCAAATATTTTTGTCTATTTTTTGTAACATTCTTTATTCTAGGGAAAAAGAAAACAATTTTTCTTCCTTTGCTTTTTAATTTGAGGGTTTTCTGTAGAACAAAACCTCCTGTTTCTGACCAATTTGTTGTGTGGATGGGATGAATAATTTTTCAGGCTGCATTTTCATCATAAGTTGTTTACTTTGTCTACTCACTAGTCATCCGGGGGGATATTTGAGCTGTCACTGGAGTCATTTTGGCTTTCCTTCTGCTCCTGGAACAGAGGACAAACTGTTTAAACAGAAAAAAACACCAACCAATGAAAAACAGCAAGTAAAGAAATGTAAATAATTCATAAATACTGGTTTGTGCTCGGCCTGGCATCGGTGCACGGCACAGCCGCTCTCAAACAGCTACGCAAACAGAAAGCTGTTTGTGCAACGATGCTTCATCCCCTTTTCCATCACTATTTGTAAACAGCAGCCCGAAAGCAGAACAAATAGTTGCAAGAAGTTGTGCTGAAAGGGGCAGGATAAGGCACCGCAACAAATATTTTCCCATCAGAAAGACGTGTGATTAGTCCAATCTCATCAGTATTTTATATGATACTGAATTTAGCTTTATGTCAAGGCTCAGGACTTGCAGTGTGGTGGTCTGCCTGTTAAAGTCACACATCAGAAGGTAATATCATGAGGTTAAATTCCTCAGCTTTCTTTAAAGTTTGGGTTTTTTTAAGGTTTTACATCTGCAGATGGGATGCGTGTTTTATCAGTGCAATCTGGGATCCCAGGGTACCTGAGCCAAAGATGCAGTGAGGTTGATGTTATTTATAAGGGGCTTAACCGAAGGTAAAAGATTGGCTTGAGGTGATGAAAGAAAATAGCAAAGCATCTCTATTTAAGACAGAGAGGTAGTAAAATATCTATTGAAGCATTAAGGTATTTAAAAATGCATAAAACAGTTCCTGAAGGCATAAGGCTTTCCATGAGGAGCGGAGCAGGTTGTGGCTATGGGCATCGCTGCTCCCTGGAACATGGGGCAGGGAAGGAGCAAGCTGGACTCACAGCAGAGGGCCCTGCAGGACCTAGAGAAGTAACGAGCTTGTGCCAAGGAAGGGTGAGTCAATCCCAAGACAACAATGTTTGGGGGAGATTAATGCCAGCAATGACGGTGGCATTTCCCAGGGATGCATGTCTCCATCTGACTTTCCAGAAGCATTGAATTTGTCCAAGAAATAGAGCCAGACATTTCTCTTGGCAACTCCTCCACCTTTCCCACGGGGCTCTGGTGCCTCTGAAGCAGATATAAGTCATTGAACAGCCAACCAGAACATCACAGGCTGCTCCAGGCTCCCAGGACCCCACACCGGCTGCTCAGATACTGGCACAAAGCCAGATCTTCTAATACTTTCTAATGCGGTGCCTGTGGTCCACCACAATAGCTTGTGCGAGTGGATGGCTCCAGGAGATGTGTGCAGAGCACTCAACCTTTCATTTAAATAAACACCAAAGAATAAAGCATTTTTGACTTTCCAGATCCAGGTAACCCCCTAGTGACAGGTCCTCAAGTGACCACAGATCAACCGTTTGCCTCCAAGAAAATACAAGCTCACTACTGGCTCCCTTCAGACTCTTCCTTAATTTTGCTCTTCACCACCAGCAGTCAGTTGCTGTACTTTTCTTCTCCTAAGCAAAGGGCTGTAATTTATACAATATTTCTTATGAAATAACAAAGGGAAGAGAAATGGGTGGCAGGAGTGCCAGGGCTTTCTCATTCTATGAGTGCATCAGACACTCTCTGCAGTGTTCTATGGCAGGACAGAAAAAAACCCCAAACAAAACAAATAAGCCATGAGCAGACATCCTACCTCACCATGCTTCCAGCAAAGGAAATTTCCAGGGTCAGAGCTGGACAAATGAGCTTTTCCAGTGATCCCTGACGTCACCTTGCAGAGAGCCGCCAAGTCCCCTCTCTCTTAAATCCCTCTTTGTGTTTCACCCAGCCTAATTAAGTTGCTTAATTCCATTTTGTGGTTACATTGTGGGAGCAAAGCTCTGTTCCAACAATGTTAATGAGCTTGGGTTAGAAGTTAAAGCCCCCACTAATGTGTTTAAATGAGTTCTTAGCCAGAGCTTTACAATCAGCTGGAAGACGCCTGGCTTGTGTTTTCCATGGCGGTGGGATGGGGCAGGGTCAGTCTCAGGTTAAGGTCCCTCTTCCCACACCTCAGCTCTCACTCTGAGCTCTCCAGATCAATCACAGCCTGCTGAGACCACTTAAAAGAGCTGAAACGTTCCCACCTACCTCTTGAGCTTTGACCTTCGGAATAGTTTTGAATGTTGATGATTTTGGTCTTTCCTAAATGATTCTTCTTGGGACGTGTCTCCACCCCTGGGGGAGAGGGGAGTTTATTGCAGCTGACCCCTCTCCTCCTGCCAAGAATCCTCCTGGTGCCCAGCAGCTCCTTCACCCGCCCAGGATCAATTCTGCAGAGATAATTGATGGCTCCTTCATCAAGTCTTTCTTCTCTCAGTAAATACACTTCCTTATAGCCGGCATTAGCACGGCCAAGTGAACTCTTTGCAATCAATGGTTGAGGGTGAGGAAGTTCCTCTGAAAAAAGATTGTGTTAGCAAACTTGGAGGCTTGCTGCTGGGGCAGACTGGGAGCGCTGAAAGGAACAGCGCTCAGCTTCTCTCGAGCTGTTTTCCTCCTATACTTTTTGTGCACTTTGCATAATAATGCAATAGACTTGACAAAAGATTTATTCCTGGCGCCTATAAAATGACACAATACAATGAGTTTCAAATGGAGAGGAGAAAAAAAATTCAAGAGAAAAGGTAAATAAGCAAGTTCTTCTTAAAGTCTGTAAATGTTATGGACAAAAATTCAATTAGTGCAGAGGAAGCTGCAGAAGCTTCATTTTTCCTCTCTTTTTTTAAAGCCTTTTAACATCCAGGCAACAGGGCCTATTTAAAAGATGCCAGTTGTGCCTGTGCACGAGCATGCTGGCACACACAGGCAATATAAGTCTGGCTGTGTATAATTGTTGCTGTTCTGCTTTATATCCACACACAGCTGTTCTCTTTCATGATGGAGCACCACTTGCTTAACTAGAAATACTTTTATAGATTATGTATAATCTTAAACTGATGGTGCTCAACCACAGGCTATATTGCGTGCGTATGGCTCATGTAAATCAGTAACTCACACAGAGCACATTTTGCTTTGAAGTACATGTTTTGACTGAAAGACAGTTGTTGATAGGAGTGCTGGGCACCCAAACCATCTACAACTTGCCTTTCTTTTTAAGGCCTTATCATATTCGCACCCTGAATTGTAACAGTCCCCAGAGAGGACTTCACATGGGTGTTTATCCTTTCAGAAGTTAACTTTTGAGGCTTTATTTGTCTACCTGCTGATGCATCCTCTCAGGTACAAAGTGTCATCAGCTCCCATGCAGCCTCTCATGGAAGTGAAACCTAAACATAGAAGCTGTAATTGCCAGAATTTAAAATGTGTGGCTGGACAAAGCAAAGTGGTAGAGCAGCCACCTCACCCAGAACCAGCAGAAGCCAGGCTGGATGTGATCCTGAGCAAGCTGATCTAGTTGAAGATGTCCTGCTCATTGCAGGAGGGTTTGATTAGATGAGCTGTGAAGGTCCCTTCTAACCCAAATTATTCTATGATTCTGTGCCCTGCACCAGGTGCCTATGACAGGGATGTACTGCCCCAGAGATGGATACACCTTCATCACTACATTGAACTTCTGCAGCCCTGCCTCACCTGGTTTACTGCTTCCTACAAAGAGAACACCATTAAACAGGAATCTCACTTTATTCTTCCTGTCAAGAACTCGCTCCAGCTGAGAAGGGTTTTGCAGAGCTGTAAGCGTGGTGCTGGCTCATAGATGTTTCTTTTGCTGACAGACCTCTCCAAGAGATGGTGCTTTCAAGAGCCATGGAAAAGCTGGTTTCTTGCCCGTATGCATATGTAGCCTCAGCACCTTCTTGAAGGACATGTTGGTAGACTGTGTCCATGGTGACTGGGGGCTATTGGGAGACTTAGGCTAATAACATGCTTGGGCATCTCCAGCTTTGCTTTCAGGACTGTTTCACTAGAGACAGGCATAAGAGCCTACGACCTCCTCGTGCTATGTCTGCAGGCAGCTAATGTAAGCCAAGAGCACCATCTACTGTTATGCAGTGCTGGATTATCTGTTATTGACAGGTCTGGGGCTCAATAAAGGGGCTGTTCCTACAGTCAGGGTTCTTGACTGTTGCCCTGAACATTGTTCAATAGCTTATTAGAGTTTACTGATAAGGAAACCTCTCAGAGGAATGGATTTCTCTATTCAGCAATTACGCCACGTGTGAAACTCAGCATTTACAGGGAGACACATGGTGCAATACCACAATAAAGTTAATTCCCATGGTACGATAATGCACATTATGGACTATGCAGCTAATTAAAAGAATCGTAAAACAAAGCACCGGTTTTGGTAGAGGTGACACGCTGGAACAGCAGCAGGAGGAACACGTTATCCTGCACTATGGCAGCACCACACAGAACTTGATAAAAATAGGGTATGAATCACATGGCCCCGGGGCTGGGTCTGTCCTCTCCAGGCTGTGCAGAGCAATCTGCTCTCAGCCTGGCACCAGAAGCACTTGCTTGGCAAATGCTCCTACTCAAGTGTTTACCCACAGATACCCCAATCTCCTGGAAAACCCAACCTTTCTCCAGAGCATGGGAGTAGGATGAAGGCAACAACAAGCTATGAGGATGTGGCTTCCAGCTGGGTGGGCAAGGGTTGCAGATAGTGGCCATCAGGATGGCTCTTCAACCCCCTGCCCAGTCACCCACACCAAGCGGTGTCCCCTATCCCCACCAATCCCAACACTCAGGGTGCTGCACAGGGACAAAGTGACAGCAAGTGGAGTTGGGCTGAAACCTTGCACTGCGCAGTCCCTGATATGGAGCAAAACCTGAAGTCTTTTCCTGCAGATCTATGAGCAATGGCTTTTGATTACTCTTGACAATCGTTTCACTTCTTTTGTATTTCCTTTGTGGGTCTTTAAACTCCGTAACAGCCCTGGCTGGGAGCCCCCGCTGTGGCTACAGGAACAGAAGCTAATCAAAGGAATAACTTATCCTTTTCTCAGTCATCATGAAACCACATCTGTACTCGATTTTGGGCCACCCAGCAGAAACATAGAATGGTTTGCGTTGGAAGGGACCTTAAAGCTCATCCAGCTCCAACCCCTGCCACAGGCAGGGACACCTTCCACTGGAGCAGCTTGCTCCAAGCCCCTGTGTCCAACCTGGCCTTGAACACTGCCAGGGATGGGGCAGCCACAGCTTCTCTGGGCACCCTGGGCCAGCGCCTCAGCACCCTCACAGGGAAGAGCTTCTGCCTAAGAGCTCATCTCAGTCTCCCCTCTGGCAGGTTAAAGCCATTCCCCTTGGCCTGTCCCTACAGGCCCTTGTCCCAAGCCCCTCTCCAGGTTTCCTGCAGCCCCTTTAGGCACTGGAGCTGCTCTAAGGTCTCCCCTTCAGGAGCCTTCTCTTCTCCAGGCTGCCCCAGCCCAGCTCTCTCAGCCTGGCTCCAGAGCAGAGCTGCTCCAGCCCCCGCAGCATCTCCGTGGCCCTTCTTTGGACTTGTTCAAGCAGGTTCATACCCCTCTTGTCTTGAGGGCCCCAGAAAATAACCTTCAGCACAGTTGTAAGCATAAAGGTACTGATAAGAGGCATTCAGCATCTGGTAGACGCCATTTTGATTCAGTAGCATTTCATACCCACTTTCATTTTGTGTAATAAACAGGCAAGGCACACATCAACTGGCCTCATTTTTACGGGAAGGCTTTTAAACCCTTCCCTGCCAGATCAAGAAATGCATCATTTGCAGTCACAGTTATCCAAAATAAAGGTATTTTGATGCACTGTGTCACAACCAAGGTGGAGCCTGAATCCCAAACCTGAAAAACCACATTTACTTCATTTCCTGTTTTCCTTTTCTTTTCCACTTTGCAAATGGCCCAAGTTCCAGCAGTTCACAAAGCAGCTCTAAGAGCTGGGGCCAGGCTGCCACTGCAGGCATTTGCTTCCCAGGCCCATAAATCTCTCTCGATGGGGTCTCATTTTTCTTGCCATTGCTCCCATGTCCCCCACGGACACGGAGCAGTGGGGTGCATCATGGAGATGAACACTGCCAGGGACAGGGCTGGGCTCCCCAGCTCCTTGTGATTTGTGAGTGGTACCTGCAGCGTGATGAGGCACTCCAGAAAGCAATCGATTCCCTTTTTATGTGTTCTTAGAAAACAATTACCAGCAGGAGTGATGAATGCATTTCTAATTATATCCTGGCTGTCTCACCCCCTCCTAGTCATGAACCACTTTAATAAGTAAAGGGCATTCAGGAAAAAAATGGTTTCATTCAGTGCCAATTAACTCAGTGTTTCCATACCTGGTTCTGGGGAGATGTTCACACCAGATGTTGTGCAGGGCTGAGAGTGGAGATCCAGGAGCTGCACTGAGCCCGCAAGATGTCTTCATGTTTTTACACATCAGCTCTGTCACCCCTCCATGTAGTGCTGCCATTCACGGCAGTGATTTGGGTGGTGTAGCATTTGGATGCAAGTTTTATTGCTATCACTTGCTGAAGTAGCTTCTAGCTCAAGCAGAGACACTCACGTACTATGATACAGGTGACCCTTTAAAGCAAACCACTTACCCATGCTGTATTTTGACAACAGTTTTTAAATGAAGGGTGAAAAACCCCTTTCAGCTATCACCTTACTGGACAAAAACTATCAACTGAGGACTGCCAGTGTTAGCAGATGAAGACTGATCAAGTACTTGATTTGGAGACATGCCTCTGCTTCATCAAGCCCTGTAGGCCTGTTAAACAGCCCCAGAGAGACCACAAAAGCATGCATTTCTTTAGGAGATTACCACTCAAGCTACCTGTCCCTGCAGCCAATCTGTAAGCAAACATCTCTGCAAGCAGCAGCAGGGATGGAACAGCTCAGTCCTTCCAAACTCCTGCAAGGATTTGCATCCACCTCGTTTTAATTAGCCTTTGTTGGGCCTGTCCTTACTTTCTCTCAGTTCTTCCTCTCATTTCATCTAAATCATTTGCATTACATAAAAGCACTGTGGTGCTCAGCTTGTTTTGCAAAGGCTGCACCATGAGACTGCCTTTCTCATGTGCAGCTATTGAATCAGCTTCCTATTGTCTCAAAGTACCTTTTCCCTCCTCCCTCCCAAAAGGCTTTGAGAGACATATAATACCCTCTTTAAAATGGCTCATCATGGATGTATCACCTGAGGATCTATTTCTAACCAAGATTCACAGTGAATAAGCATTATCCTTGATAGACTTTTTCATGCATTAGATTGGAAGCAAGCATTGATCAATGTAAGTTAAAATAACATTCAGCTGCATAGAGCTCTATTTTGTAATTATTTGCAATACTTGACTATAAGCTTGAAAATAATATTTCTTACCTCATCAAGTGGCACCTTCTGTATGCACCAAACACTGAGCAGCTTTTCCATGGAGGTTTCAGACTTCCCTGTGTCTTGGGAGAGGGCATGGTTTTGGTGCTGGAGAGAAGTCACCATTTCTAACCTTGGAGTGCAGAAGAAAGGGCAGCTGCAGTGAATTGACATGATGCCCCAGCCTTCAAGAAACCTGGGTGCACAAAATAAGTTAAAAATGGGTTAATATCTAGATTGCCAAATGCCAGCAAATAAATTGAGCATCTTCACACCTTCTTCTTACACCCGTCTGATTACAGCTCTGTGGTGGCTGAGGTTACAACCCCAGCTCTTTTTGACATCGCTGGGGCCGACTCAGTATAATTTTAAATCTACTCTCCCAAATCCATAGCACGCTCTCTTTTATACTATAATTGAGACCTCTCTTTTCCTCTGTGGATTTATTCTTTCTTTAGCTGGCTCATGGCAATCAAACAGATCGCTTCATCTTCCCAGGAAAACTTCCACTTCATTAAAATCCTCCTTTTTTTTCCTTGTTCTTTTTGTAATTAATGTGAGTCACAGAATATTTTATATTTGGAATCATGTTATTTGTAGACAGTAGTCAAACGTGTTTGGTTAGCAGCCAGATGCTAAGCATATGCAGCAGAGGAGTGAGATGAAAGGATGTAGGTAAACAGGGAAGACACATGCTGATCACTGACTGACCCCCCCACCCCTCTCCATGCTGCTGTACTTGCTATGATAGATGCCAGCCTGAAAGGTAAAGGAAAGCCAAATTCAGATGGAAAGCAGAAGTAATTTGGAGGATAAATTTTTAATTAAAAAAGCAGTATGGGATAGCAAGTTTAGAAAGATTGCTCCTAAAAGCTTAAGGCTCTGTTTTTCTGCCCTCTATCTTTAGCTTTTTTATTGATATGGAATGAGGAAAGAGCTTTTTCTGGATGCGTTGTAGGAAAGCACAATTCATGCTCTAAACATCTTTCTCATTTTCATCCAATATTACTGCTCTGCCCCTTGAAAGGTTGCAAAAAAAATACAAATAGAGAAGAAAGAGGCTATCTGCTTGCCAAATTATATGTTTCAAGCAGGGAGCACGCAGATCCAGAGCTGTAATAGCTTCTCATTATCTTGCAGGGGTAATTTAAATTAGTTCAACTCTCATTTATGAGTGTGACATTTATTTCTTTGTATTGCAGCCATTCTTAAATGCCTTAATGCAGGATCAATATCACTTTGTACCAAGCACAGACCTACACAACGTGCTACTCCCCAGAAAGCATTTGCTTTTGCTAGCCAGGGCTTTTTGCTTGACCCACTTCCAGTGAAGAAGTGACGTATGGGCCCCTCCAAGATGGTAGTTCTTCCTGGCTCATGGCTGTTTGCTTGTGTGCAGCTCCTCGTGTCCAACCAGGCATTTTGCAGTGATGCCACCAACTCACCGCAGCACATGTGGCCTTTTGCCTGGATGGAGATAAACAAGAGAAAGAGAGGACATGAATGTGCTGGGTACATCAGAACAGAGCACATGAAGAAAACAGAGAGCAGGAAAACTTGCTGTATATAATCTAAAATAACCCCTCTACTACACACACTGCAAATTCACAATGCATATCTATACAGCAGTGAATATGCTTTGAACCCTCTCTTTCCCTTTGCCTTGCTGTTCCAGTCATCCAGCTTGGTAGATGAAATCAGCCAAGCAGCATTTAGATGGTGCTTTCCAGGTTTCCTCTCTGCAGCGCTGATGGCAGGTGAATGTGAAGGTTGCCAAGCAGCATCTGCCTGTGGTTTCAAAAGTTCAAGCTTTTGATTTGCTTTGTGTAGCCACAAATGGATGAGCTTAGTAAAATAAACTACTTGTACGCCATCACGTCATAGAGGCACAGCATCTCAGCAGAGACCAGGGGAAACTGTAAGTAATGGTTATAGAAGGAGGATAATCTGCAATTTAGTCCTCCCTAAGGTAAATGGAGTTGGAGACTGGAAGTTGTGATGTGAGAGAGAGATCAACACTGAAAAATTTTTATAGAGGAGTTTCTCAGATGACAGATCCCTCTGCAAGATGTCACAGTCAGAATTCCATGAGATTTGGTGCTGCACTAATGTGGTTACCTGATATTTTTAATCGCTGACATCTGTAAGGGCAGAGATATAGTAAAGGGGGTCTATCCACTTTGAAATAAAGAAGGGCTGGAGCTCCATCCACTCTCCACTCATTTTCATAGGATGCAAAACTAAGTGAATATAAACACTACTCTTCACCTTGTTTTTCTGGGTCATTTGTTTCTGATTCACTTTATGGTGAGATGTCCCCTGTTAAATGTTTTGGTCCAAATTCACACTAAAGGAACTCCATCATCTTCAGGATGATCAGATCAGCAGTGAACTCAGAGCAGGTTGTAGCAGACACTCAATTCAAGGCCTTTGCTATTGGTGAAACCTTGTAAATGCACTTAGAATCTGAACAGAACATGCTCAGCCTACCTGGATGAAGGTTACACAGAGAAGTGTTGGGGATAAAAGTGATGCAGCACCCAGCAGCTCCAGCATAGGGGTCACTTAGTGCTGCTGACACCAGCTCCAGTTTTGTACATTGGCAGACGAGTTCCTGAATGCCAGGCTGGACCTGACTCCCAACAGCATTAGACATGCAGGCAAACATAGAGGTAGGAGCAAGGCAATTGTGGCCTCTTTAAAAAAGGACGCAATAAGAAATAACGTTGTCACATTGCTCTCATGTACCTACACATGACAGCTTTAGAAATCCAGAATCTTTACAAATGTAAAGACTAGTTTATCTACCCTGGTCTCCTCTTCCAGTGCTATTTCCAGTTACACTGATGGCAATTTCTCTACAATTACACATCTATGTCTGTCTGCAAGAATGGAGCTGGCTCTTCTGAAACATTGGAGTAGATAAATCAAATGAGGGAGGCAAAAGCAGTACTTGTGTTTGATCTGACTTTACCAGATAAAATCAGAGCAGCTCCAGCCAACAAGCTGAAATCAGAGCAGCAAGTCCAGAAAGTGTCCCTAGAGGACATTTCACAGTGCCTTGATGCTACACCCCAGCATTAGCCTCAAAAGCCCTGCAGTAAGATCCTTTCTGGCATAGGCAGAGGTATTAGAGATCCAAGTCAATGTGGTTAGCTTACACTGTCTGGTGCTAATATTCACCCTCATTCAGCAGCCTCGGAGGACAGCTGATACAGTACATGATTAGGCACAAGCTGAACCTCAGAGATGAACAAGCCTGTTGATAAAGGACAAACAAGCATTATATTTTTATGACACTAGAAATTAACATATCAAAATCTTGTTCTTTCTTCCTATAGCCCATATTCCTGGGGAGGGAGTAAGGAGCTGCAGAACAGAAGGCTCTTTTGCATTGGAACATATGTTTGTGTCGCTGTTTGGCCAGTTG
The DNA here is from genome assembly GCF_963264785.1 of Psittacula echo. Taxonomy (NCBI): domain Eukaryota; kingdom Metazoa; phylum Chordata; class Aves; order Psittaciformes; family Psittacidae; genus Psittacula; species Psittacula echo. The sequence continues at coordinate 13,618,634 of NC_137747.1, read as the reverse complement.
AAGTTCCTCATTAGAAAACATCATTTGAATTCCTAAGTAGCTGCAGAAGAACAATGGTTAACAGGGATGTGTGGCAGTGCTTTAAGCTTGAGGATGCCAGCTTCATACAAGGTCTTTCCCTTAAAATTGCAAGGTATAGACAACAGAGGCCCCTCACTGTCAAGATGAAAAACTGTGTTAGCAATTCCTCCTCAACATTACTGCTAAACCACCTGAGGCATGTTTCACTGTGGCTATTTCAGGAGGAGCAATCTCTGCTGTTTGAGTCCTGTGGCATAAAGCAAAGGCTGCTGGAAATGAACCAAACCTGCCAGCAAGTATTTTTGCAACTATCACCTTTGTTTTCAGCTCCCATGTGGCATCAATTATTTGCCCACAAAAATAACATCTATGGAAGCAAGGGAACTCTGATGGAGCTCTTTGTCTTAAGAATCCAGATGGATTCACAGCTCAAGGTAAGCTGTAAAGGACAGGAAGAATGAGAAAAACTCTTGCTTTTGTGACTTCTGCCTGCAAGAGCCTAAAAGAGGGGATGAGTAGGTGGAGGAAAGTTATTAGGCCCATCAACTAATCTGCCCAAACTACTTCTATCAGATGTATTTTTTACCCTCTCACCTACTCAACACGCACAACTATGAAACACGGCTGATAAAAGCTCGTGTCTCACCAGCCCATCTTGACAACAGGAAACCTTGGCATCTTACAAGTAATTCAAAAATCTCTTAGAGTCAAGATTGAGGGGGGAGGGGTTAATTTATTTTTAGGCTACCCATTTAGAAGAAAACAACTGTGAATAGGAAGTTACCCATTGCCAAGGTTAAGCTTCGGAAAACTTCTCTCTAGCTGTAGCCTAATGATTTTTTTAATAAGAACCAGACACTTCAAAGCTCAAGATAGAGTCGTTGTTTGAGCTAAAGCCCGGCAGCTATTGCTACCAGAAAAGAATTAATTCCATCCACTTTCAGAGGGAACAGGTATCCCATCCCAATAGCGTATTATGAAATGTTCAGTGTACGCTCAGTTGCTCCCTACTTAAAGGTAGCTTGTGATATTTTATTCCTACTTAGAGGAATCTCTAAAGACAGACATTAAGAAAGAAACCACGCACAAAGTCTTAGTGTGTCTTTGGGTACAGCAGCACCTGAAGTACAAGCTGCCTAAAGAATAAGAGGCAAGTTTTGTGAAGAGGTCTGATACACCTTCTGTTAGCCAAACACACACTGATGTAAGCAAACCAGGAAAGCAGAGACTCACAAATTACAAACAAAAAGTGCCATGTGCCAAACCATGTACGTCCTTTTTTTTAAACCCAAATGGACACACAAACATTGTTGTTTTAATCCAACATGGTCCTTTTCTTACTTTTGTCAGAGAATCTGCTAAGCTTATTTACCACTGGATGCTTTAGCTCTGCTGCTTGCTCCTGGCAGAGCTGGGGGGTCTGGGACTTGCACTTTAAAGCATTAATATTGCTCTCTGATATGCTGATAGGATTGCAAAAAAAGTATTCTGGTGAAGGCTAACTGCTATCTGCTCAGAATTTAAACGTGGGAATCAAATGCACAGTGGGAGGCACCAGCCATAAGAACTGGAGACAAATCTGCGAGGTCTTCCTTCGACATGCTGGGAACATTTTTTCACTCAGCCTTGAAAGAGTCAGGGTTGCTCCAAGTCATCCAAGTGAAGCTAAATTGTAGATCAGCATCCAGAGCAGACCTGCCTGGTCAAGGTTGCGAAAGAAAAATAGCTTTATTAGGGTCTGTCAAAGCATAAACCTGTGCTGAAGACACTGCTGCACTGTCTGCGATAAAGAACCTCTGTGTAATGATAGGTTCAACCCCAAGAGGAAGATAAATAGGCAGCAGAGCCTGTCTGGGTGCACTGGATGTCTCCTCATCAGGGAGCCACCACAGAGGACACAGTAGCTTCAGCTCTCCGAGCAAGCAGCTCAGGTGGGGTTTAACCTTCTGGGGCCTCCTACAGCATGAATTCTCCTGTTATACATCAGCCCCATGTCTTACCTGACTTGCACACAGCATCTCCAGGCTAGTTCAGCATATGGGAGATGTGCACCCACTGAGCCGTCCTCACCCAGGTGATGTGGGTACCGCTCCAAGGAGATCAGAGCAAACGTTGCAGGAACCAACTGCAGTGTGCTCAGGAGCATGGCCAGCACCAAGTCAGACTCCTGAGAATAAATGAGTGTGTCAGCCAGGAAACTCTTCACTTCAGAGGGGAAATGTAGGCAAAAAACCCTGGGAACACCACTGCCCTGCAGAGAGCAAGCTGAGCTTCCAGAACTGCTGCTTTCTCCTTCCAGAAATTCCTCTCCTGAGTTGCTTTTCTACAATTAAGTGAAGCATTTCAGGGTATGGGCAAGTACTGTCATAGAAACACACCAACTTCTGCTATTTTGATTCATCAAGACAGAAAATTAAAAGAACACAAACTTGGAGTTAAGAAAGATGCAAATGTAATTATCACAGCCTTGTCTTGCTGCTTCTGGCCAAGGCAAGGTGAGAGCTGCAATGGTAACCTTGTGTTTATCTATTGGGGTGTTTGGATGGTGTCCAAAAAGAGGATACCAGATCTGTAGTCTTGTCAGAGTAGAAATATAGTTCAAACCATCCTTAATCCAATTCTGCAAAACTGAGAGGGAGGAAAGTTGTAAGTGTCTGGTGTGTCCAACAAACAAATCGCATGATGTGTGTCTATCAAACCAAATCCAGAGTTTCAAACTCCAGTCACTGAAAGGTAACCATGTGTCATCCTGCACTACTGGTGCTTCAGCAAGGATAACTCTCTAATTTGGACAGGGAGAAATCATTCAGCCTGGTACTTCAGGACCCAAAGTGGTGTCAAGGATGGTGTCATACTCAAAGTACATTAGCACGGACAGACACAGCTGCCTGTTATCACCGTCTTTTCTCCAAAGCAGACAAATACAAGACAACTATGGACCAGATGATCCTAACAGTCACATCAGCATGGCATGGAGCACAACAGAATAAGCCAAGCCTCTCGATTTATTCCTACATTGTTTATACGTGTTTGTAGTCTTTAAATCACAGGTCCCTCTCATACTAAATGAACCCTAACAGATACAACAATAAACTGCAATATGAGACAGCGACTGTGAGACAGAGCAGAAAATAGTACTGGTGAATTGGAAACACTGAAACAAAATAAATGAATCAGTCCTAAATAGTCTAATTAATTAAGGTTAATTTATTTATCATCCTGGCTAACCTGATATCTCCAAACTCGTCTGACAATGCAAAATGAACAAAACACAAGAAAGGCAGCAGTAGTTGTAAAGCTTCAGTAGATATATTTTCCAGAAGCTTCTTTTTCTGCTACATAAAAGGCATACCGGATTCATTACACATCAGTGTGGTCAAGGTGCACAGACATGCTCACTCACATCCTGACTGGCAGCAGCATAATTAAAAGGATGTTAATGGATTAACTCTGAGTTAGAGACAGATCTTTCTTCCCTTTATCATGAATGGCACCAGAGATGGCCACCAAGACCAGCTCTACCCACACCTAAAGAGATGCCTACATCTTATCCAGTGCAGTTTGCAGCAAGGAAGGCTTCACCACTCCCAGCAAATCAAGCCTGGGACACTTACAGGCTGAGGAACAACTGTTTACAGAGCCTAACTACAAAGTCATTCCACTGTAACATGCTACTGCATTTTTACATCTGTAGCTACTCCCCAATGGAGCATAACATTCAGCATCTGGACTAGCGAAAACATCACTGCACTTGCTGGCTCACAGTAATTGTAAATGCAGCTCCCTACAGAATTGAGCCCTCCCCAGGGAACACGATCCCCCAATCCTGATGCCTTCTAAAACAACATCTTCCTTAAGACTGAAAACTTAGAGAAGTTTCATGGCTCACCAGGACAAAGCTGATGTGAGCACTGCAATCGAGGCTGGCACCAGGAGTGCTGGGGCACCTGCAGGTGCTCCCCCCAGTCCTAAGCTGACCTACATGAAGTTCATGCAACAAAAATCATTGTCTAATACTTGAATAGCACAAAGCAAATTTATGATTTGTGCTTTCTGTAGCACCATTCAAACATTTCGAAATGTGACAGGCAAACTCAAGCTTCCCATAAAGCCATTACCCCTTTTTAATTCAGGAGCTCCACAGGTTCTCCCCTTGCGTTTTAGCTCTGTGGTATATGCAAGTTGTGAGACTGATTTCTAATACACTTAAACAAGAAAATAGTTGCCTAGATCTACAAACACTGTTTCATGTTGCTGATTTCTGAATTTGTTGAGGATATCCTGAAATCAACCTTTGGATACCCCTTCAAATCCCACATACTCAGTGGCTTCTCCAGGAGGTACTTTTGCCTTCCATCAGGAAGGAAAGATGTAGCCTTCACCAAAAAGCTTCAATTACAAGCTACAAAACATGTGTTTTGGCTTGAAATAGGGAGTGAAAGAAATCTAATGGGGGTAAAAAAGTAGAATCTGAAATTTTACAGCAGAGTTATGGTCATAAAGTTACCAATTCCCTTTTCTTTTTAAGAGTCCTTCTTGGATTACTGAGTCCTCTACACTGTAGGTGGCTGTGTTTCATTTCTAAAGACGTAAGCGCCTGTCATTTCAGAGTAACTACCTGTAGGAAATGGTAGGAGGGCACGTCAGAATGTTCGGTTTCAGATGGGCATGTGCATTTTTCACTAGTTCTTTCCTTGACAATTGTGCAGATGTTAAGGAATTCTTCCCTTTTTCACACACACAAAAAGAGAAACTTAAGACTGTATTTTTCTGGTTTTAAAGAGGTAAGTGCAGGTTTTGGAAATGAAGACAGCTTTCCACCCTGTCTGAGACCTGGGAACTCTGATGTGTCACTGGAGAGAACAGCAGAGCAGTTCTGGGAGGTTTTAAAGGTCACAGGTTAACTGAGCTGTAACTGACTTTCAAATATTGATCCATTGTTATTAGTGTTTGTTTAAAAATCAGATGGCATTTGATTTAAAGTTATTGTGCTGCTTCCAGAGGCTGGAAACCCCCATTTGACTCCACTAAATTTGGTCATTCCACCAAAACACAAAGCTTTTGAGAAGCTTTTCTTCCAGCAATGCTCTCTGCTTCCTGTCACTCCAGACTTAACTTTTCCATACCCATCTGCCTGTGGAGACTTTGCTTAGCTCCAGCGCAGCTTCTGCTTGGCTTTGACTTCATTGTTGTGAGTACTACCCATTAGAAGACAACCCTGTTTCCAAGTTCTGGGTATGGCCAGCAAGATTCTTCAGAAGTAGCTGCACAGGGAAAACATCAATCTTCTAACATGGTTACTTGAGGTAAAACAGCTCCTTTTGTGCTTTATGTTATATTGACCCATGAGAGGCAACCACAGGTTGTGGCAGGAGCCGCCAGAAGGTCCCAGGCTTCCATCAGAAGGTTAAAAACTTTCACATTTCATTTCTACTGGTCCAGATGACTATTGCTGACTCCTTGAAAGGACACACCACAGCCTGAGTGCCCCAGTGGGTCATTCAGAAGCAATTTCCAATTCCTTATTCACTGACTATTGTAGGGAAAACAGCTCCAGATATTTCATTTCATGAACATCATTTAATCATGTTTTTCAACTACCAGGAAATAAGAAAACAGACAGCTTAAGAATTGTGTATAACTCCATTATTAGCAGACTTTGTTGGAATAGAATTGTGATTAATAGTCCCAATTCTCATCTCAGCCCGAGGTTGACAAAAATCAATATAATTTTAACCTTAATCTTGTAAGAAATCCTTTCAGTTTGCTGGACCTACTGAGGTTTGAATCTTTAGAAGGTTAAGTTTTCATAACAAAAATATGGATATAAACTTCAGTTCCCTTTTTCAAAGCACTGGCTTTCATGCGAGCATATGGCTCCACCTGGGACTTAAAAAATGGTCAAATGCTGCAGAAAAGCTATGAGCCACAGTGATTGACTGGGAAGTGTATGAAGCTCCCGGGACACTACTTAAATACAGCCAGGTACTAAGCATAATGGGTATTAACAACTATTAGTCCCTAGTGCAGGGGCTGGTTTTGTTTGATTCTGCACAGTAGCTAGCTGGACCTGAGGCACAACAGTAGTATAATAGAAACCATTTGGGTACTGACCATATGGGACCAAACCCGGAGCTGCAGCAAGAAGAGTTGATCTGCTGCAGAGGATGGAACTATGCTGTCTTATGCTGAGAAAATGGCCCAAGAGCTGATCCTGTTTGTGGGAACCAGATGGTGTTTAGATCTTTTTTCCCCCATTGAAAGTTCCTCAGACCAGTAAGGGAAAAGGGAGAGAGGAGGCATGCATGCAGCAGGTTGGGGGGTAGTGTGGAGGGAGGAAAACACAGCAGTGTTTTCCTAGCTTTGAGGAGTATGAAGTAGAATGAAACAGCATTAGAGACTAACCAAAGTGCTTGATGCTTTTGGATATGAATATATATTCCTGTCTTTGGATAGAAGCTTTTTTGTCTTCTGCTCCACTGAAGCCAACATGGGACCTGGCTGGTTTACTCCAGCTCTGGGTCAAGTCTAAATCTCCTACACATCCACCCTGCGCCCCTCCTCATACTACTGCTAACAAACATATAAGCCCAAGCATATTACTCCACTCTCTCTACCCATACTTCCCACATGGAAAGAGTAAACTATTACTCTACTCTGATCCTTTTCCTTTAGAAAGAGTCCTACTAAGTTGAAATGCTGAAGAGCAACAGCTCCACAAAGTGCAACGAAGAGGCCAAGAAGCTATTTAAGACCTTCCCAATGCCTTCACCTTTTGAAGGAAACTAATAAGCTGCTAAGCCAGGCAGCAGCACCGAGAGACTTTTCGGAAGAGAAGAGCTCAGCAGCAGCTCTGCGTCGCTCTGCCAGGCAGAGGCTCCCCTGGAGAGCTCGCCTGCTGGATGGATGGCAGGAGCCTTGGCAGAGCAGCTGTCAGGTCACTGACAGTCCCAGCATGAGCATTCACTGGGGCTTGTGCCTTTCTTTCTCCATATGTGCCTATTCAGCTATACGTGCACACATAGACATACATACATTTATGACATCTCAGTCAATACTGTGGAACACGGGTCTTCAAACCTTGTATTCTGCAATTTTGCAGTAAAATGAAAAGCTGTTTTCATGGCTAAGGAGTGTCAAGTGATTGTCACCTAAGTGGGTGCTGTACGGGCACAGAGATCCCTTGCAGGATAGCAGATATTGTCATTCCTGGCCAATCTTAAACTTGAAAGAGCAGCCAAGGTAGGCAGAGCAGTCAGAAGTTACACCAAGACACCCCACATAGTCATCCAACAAAGCATGGTGCTCATAATCACCCATTTCCTGATGAGAACCAGCTCATCCTCCAGATCATTTCGTTTCCATTGCTGGGCTGGGGTAGCTCCTGCCATCTCCCCTCAGCTGAGAGCTGAGGGGAGCAGATCTGATCTCCACATTAGCACCCCAAGCACCTATTTCCAAATGCAGAGACATTTGCCAGGCAGCAAAAGCACAGTGAGAGCTGTTTATTCAAAGGCAGGGAACGGCATCAATAAATCCAGGCAGAGCCTATCTGCTTGCTGGGAACACTGCAGAGAGTGATGAAACCTCTGATACTGCTTCTAATTACAGCCTTTGCCCCTGGGAGCTGCAGGCTTTATTAATGCAATTATGATTTAGCCAAAGGCAGGGAATGTTTCTGATGACCTTGTAGGGGAACAGAGGCCTTTAGTCACTGTGGGAATAGCTTCCTTCCCTGGCAAATGGCACATAACCAGGTATGTCCCCATTCCTGCACATGCACCACCTTGTCATTTGACCAGAGTATGCAAATTGCTGTTTGATGCCACCTCCCTCACCCCCACAAATCAAATCAAATCCAGGAAGTTTCAGGTTGGTCTTTTGGTAAAGGAAGAAAAAGCCAACCAAAAGTAAAACTTAAAATTCTACTAAAGTACACTTATATCTTAATTTACAACAAGTAGTAATAACCCTCACAGTCCTAATTACAACCAGCATCGAGCTCTGATTTAACTGTAAGTTAACGCCCCAGTTGATGTCTAAAGGCATTCAACATGGAGACCTGCTCTCAAAACTACGTTTCCATGAATTGAAACTCTGTATGATGGTAAGAAGCTGCCATTACCAACAACAGGGTGTTCCTGGGAAGATGTCTTAATCATTCAGGAATGACATTTCAGACCACATGCTACAGACTTAGAACCAAAGCAGGTTCTAACCTCAGAGCATCGTCTACCCTTAGTCAAAAGAGCATTCCATAAGGTTACCATATGTGCTTTGTAAACACAAATCCGAAAGAGAATTACCAGTTTTGCTTGGATTTTAAAGGACCAAAAATACCTGTCTCCAGACATTATTCCCAGCACTTTATCCCCAATGGCTCTAAAATTGCACTGTTTATCACCGAGCTTTGAGTTTCTCACGTAATAGATCAGTCACAGAAACACATAAGGACCATCCCACTACTGGACATCTCAATTTGACTACTCAAGGCAGACAGTGAGTGGAAAAAATGAGAATTGTTACTTTACACACAAATATACTGAAACCTGGAGGAGCTGGATGGCTTGGCCAGGCTCATTCAAGGAATTGTCAACACAATTATGGAATAACCTGGCACTGGACCTACCTTTTCTGGTGCTGGCTGTGGTGTGCTGGTGGTGGCCATGTGTGCCAGGCATGAGGTCTTTGGCTGGGCTTGACTGCAGAAGAAAGCAAAACATCCACCTTCAGCACTTTTCACCCCTGAACACCTTGTTGGGGGTTTTGGGGTCTTGTAAGTGAAGGACACGTGCAAGATCTTTTTTCAAAGTACCTCAAAAAAGCCCTACGAGGACATTTTGCGAAGGAGAGGATTGAGAATCAGGAAAACTAAACAAATGCAGAGGCATGGGTGCAAGTTGGGCAGGCTTACTTGCACCTCCCCTAAGGACCTACCTCTTGGTGCAACTGGCAGACACTGTGACAAGGCCCTAGGGAACCGTGTGCCACCAGCTAAAGGCCCAGAGAATTTAGAAACCCTCCCATAACATGAGGGAATGAGACATGGACAGATGCTTTCAGTCAGATGAATCATCTTCAAGAAGCCCGAGGGACAGAGTTTTAAAAGATATTATAATGCATTAGTCAACCTTAAAGCAAAGGCTTCTGTAGACCTCAATATCTTAAAATAATTACGCCTTAGAGACTTGCCTGAGGTTGCACAGAAACTCTGACGGTGCAGGGAAACAACCATGTTCATTACAGCCCCAGACCACTGAGCTGCTCCTCGGTACAATCACAAACACCCATTAAGGAGCAAAGGGGGATTTGCATGAATTTTACTGTGCTGCTTGCAGCTCCTGGTAGCTTTCCATTTTGCATGATGCTATAGTTTAACCTCCTACTGTTAAGCATGAAAAACTGCCATAAAGCAACAGCTGGTGCTAGCAATATCTGCTCAGTCCTAACACTCCCCAGCATGTACCAGTACTGAATATTGATGAAACTCAAACCTTATTACAGTGTAGCACAATATGTTCCTTTCCTATAGACACCCTTCGCAGAGTTTTCTCCTTATAAAGCAACCAAGACCCAAAATGAGGGTCCAGGTCAGGTCCAGGTTCAAAAAACCCACTTGACCCAAGGTTTTGGGAAAGCCGCAGGGGCCTTGCTTAGCTCTAGGAAGGAGTGTTTCCTACTGCAGGAGTCTAACCCGAGTGAACCCAAAGCTGGCAGATGTCAAGTCTTGATCCATCTCTCCTTAAGAGCACACTTCGTTGCAGTCTGATATTGTGTCCTGAAGACAAAGGCAAATTAACCACTTTGGACCAGCAAGTGTTTCCATGCACAGCAAATGTTCTCTATAGAATCCAAATTGAAAATCCCTGTTTACTAAATTCACTTTCATTTTGATGCCTTTTTCAAGTTCAAAACTGGAAATACAAAATGTTATGAGCTGTATCAGTCCAGAAATAGGAGCACGAGTGTAAATTATAAGACAGTGCTATTCCAGATACAGATAAATTTTGAAGGAGTTTTACTTCTGGGAATTTAGTGAACTTAGAAGATCTATGCATTATTGATTCATCCTTTAGTAGTGGTCCAAACTACACAAAATCCACATTATTAACTTGTATAGCTGGTAAATCACATTATGAATTCACACATTCACCCCCTCAACCAAAGAAAAACAGAGAAACAGCAAAAGCAGTGTTGTGAATACTCTGGTGGTCTTCAAGTCAGTAGAAGATGCTGTACAAAAATGAGACATGAGAGTCAGTGGCAGGGGAACATGCTCATTATCACCTTCCAGCACCCATATGCAAGGCTGGTCCCTTGTAGCTTGTAGCCATCAGACACCAAACCACCCTCTCCCACCTTATAGACCAGAAATAAGGAGGGAAGAGACCTCAACAGGCCAGCCTCTGCAATGGGGGAGAATCACCCTCATACAACCATATCTTAATTTCTTTCTCTTACACCATGCTTGTGCTGAAGCTTTCACAGTACCCCGGCGCAAGCAATGGAGGTACTTGATTATTCTCCCTGTTGGAAAGTTGCACCCAGCGGTCTAAGGAGATGAAACCTAAACCTGTGACTTCTCCCACAAACAGTGGGCATGGGGAGCATTTTATTCCTCACCTCTTTGTTCAAAACAGTTTTAAATCCTAATCCTTCTGACATATTTGCTGTGGAGACCTTCTGTTTGGCCTCATTTAAAAATTTAATAAGAAAAATCTCTGTCTCATCCTTAAGATCATTAATGAAAATACTGATGGACAGTAAACCCAGGATAAACCTGTGCAGAACCTCTGCAAAACCTTCTGGTTTGAGAAGAAACAATTTTCTAGCATGGCTTTTCCAGCCAATTTTGAAACCACCAAATGAAAATTCTCTTCTAATGAGGTTTCTCTACCTCAAGTATGAAAATTAATTGGAGAAAAATCAAAAGCTTTATTAATGTCAAGTTATATGATATCCACCGCTTTCCTCTTGACCATAAAACTGGATTATACTGACACAGGGGAAAAATCACAATGTTTTGAAAGCCATTTGTTCATGACAAAGCCCATGGGATGCTGCTGACTTCCTCATTATATGCGAACAGTTGCATTATTTGTTCCAGTGTTTTCCTGGCAGATAACATCAAACTGCGGGTCTGTACAAGGAGGTTCCTTAGCCCCATTTGAAACAGAATTATTTCACCTTTGCCAGGGGGCATCACCCATTCTTCCTAAAGTCTCAAAACCAGGGAACAGCTCTGAATTTGCACCAGGCTTTTCTCTACATCCCATACAGTGATTTTTCACTGCACCTAGCAGATTTGAGAACAACAATCCACATGTTTTCTTGCTTTCTTCTGTGTTGGCTGCCTCGTGGCAGCTGCACGTTTTAGTTGAAGCTGAAGGATTTCAACATGAAACTCTAATGTGCTGGGCGTTGCTCATCCACAGCCTTCCCTCTCCACTGAGGACAAGGCCAACAATTCCCCATCTTCCTCTTGCGTCTAATGTCTCATCCTCTGTATCCTTCCTAGTTCCCTCATCATTTTGTGCCTTGGTCATTTTGTTCTGTTCTCCCAGCTCACACACTGGTTTTTTTCATTCCTCCTTAGTAATGACCCAGTTTCCATGGTCTGAACTGGCCTGCTTTGCATTTGTGGTGACCAAAGGCACCGTGACTTAGCACTAGTAAACAAAGCCCATTAGATGCACAGACAAAGCACACCAGAAAGATGTAGGCCACCATCACCCTTGTCCAGCACACCCAATTTCTCTGTGCATATTTATCTGAGAGGCTTTTACCTGCAAAAAAAAATAGGAAACAGCCACTTCTCTGGAATGCAATTAGAAATTATTTGCACTAATGTCTGGAAGAACTGGCCTATGAGTCAGGTTCTGGATGTCCAATGTACAAAGTCTCTTCCTTAGTTGAAGGTATCACATGCAAAGCTGATGGGATGGCAAAGGGAATTCTGCCAGGCCCTGGGCAGAAAGCTGCAAGAGGCAAAGGGCAAGAAGCTGTTTTGGACTCCTGCACATCACTCATTCCCCCTGTGATTTACTGCTGCCTCCAGCAAGATGAGAGAAGTAGTAAGGAATCAGGGAGAATATACTGAGCAGCCACATGGGCAAAAATCATAGGTCAGTGGTTTGCCTGGTGTCAGGATTTGAATGTGCAAACCAGGCGTTAAGAGAGGAAAGTAAAAGACCCACTAGATTTCTCATGATGATCTTTACAGCCAATATGTCTAGGCATAGGAGACTGTGTAGGAGAGGCCACGAAGATGTTTGTCAAGAGGGTAGATTGGCATCAGGGAAGGAATACACTTGAACAGTGAAGACAACAGCTTTGCTGGCACGTGGGTGCTGTGACAGGGAGCAGCAGGGGTGCAGGCAGACAAGACATTGTCACAGAAAACTGGTAAAAACAAGGTTCCAAGAGATGTTTTACCCGAGCAGAGTGGGGCAGGACTGCATTTGCTGAGGCACGGACAGGGCAGTAGCAGAGATGAAGTCACATTCCCAAGGTTCTGGCATGCCTGGGTTTATATAGTTGTGTGTAGGAGTCCATCTGAATGGAAAAAATCTTGATAAGGGGAAGAAAACAGGATTCAGGGCACTTCTTCAGGTTTTCTATTACTCTGGAAGCCCAATAAAAAATTGGGGTTGGCTTAAGTGTAATCTACAAACCTACAATCATTTGGTCAAGCTCCAGACCCACTGTGGCTGTGAAAGTCTTTAATACCAACCCCCTTCTGGCTGTGTATACTTGCTAGCATGAGAAGAAACACATGAGCCTTAGATAAGCCAAGAGGCACAGACACCCTACCTGCATAGATGGATCAGAAGGGTTGAATTATAGAAATGTTAGGCAGAAAAGCCTGCAAAATTTAGAAGTAGCTTCAACACCAGGACCTAGAAAGAAATCTGAGTCAAAGACAGCCACATGAGCTGACCTGAATGATAATCACGGTACTGGCAGCAGATCAAGAAGGGATGAAGGGGAGCGCATGGGGAAGAGACTGAGGTCTCAGCCATGCAGAGATTGAGCTGATGGTTGCGTCTCCAGAGGACATTGAAGAGACAGGCTGAGATTTTCATACGGACAGGAGGAGACAGGACTGGGGTGATCAGAGTCATCAGCACAGACTCAGGAGCTATTTCTTTGCAGAAGAGATTGTTCCCAGGCAAGACCTAAGGAGACAAATACGTGAGTCAGAGGTGGGTGTCGCTGCTGCAGACAGAGCAGGCAACACCACATTGCAGACTTGGCCCCAGGTCTGGCTGTTGCCAAATAACCCTAAGCCAAGAAAAAGAGCCTGGCATGACCACATCGCTCCACCAACAGCAAGCAACAAGTCACCGTAGGCTTAGAGCAGACATGCATAATGTCACAAAGCAATTCAGGAAAGAAAAATATGGGGAAAGATCCCACTGGAGTGGTTGGGCTAGGCAGAAGAAACAACAATTTGGTGAAGAATATAACTGATCATCTTTCTTACTGCTGTAGAAGCAAAGCTTTGAATAGGTGTCTGGACAGTAACAAAGGGTGCAGCTGAGCAACAGGCAGCATGAGAAAAAACCCAAACCAGGATTGCTTTGGGTTTGCCACGTTACAGAAACAGGTTGCAACTTGTGTTACGCTTCTTGGCCAAACTATTCCTCAGAATAAAACTAAACAGAAAGACAAATTTAGCTAACTGAATTCACTAAGTGCATTAATGCAAGCCAACGAAACCCCATTGCCTCTGGTGGGCCCCAGCAGCTCTCCTGCAGTACAGAGACACAATCATCACCAGGTGAGCGCACACAGTTCATCACCTATCTGCACACAGGCAGGACCAATTCCACACCATCCCCATGGTGGGAATATGGGCAAAACTCAGGAGCTGCCACAAATGAAGGTTTTAAGGACCCAGGCACACTGGCAGTGGCTCAGCTGCTGCTGGACCCAGCCTGTGTGTTGGAAGCTGAGGGGATCTCCATATTCATGGGCATCTCAGTGCACCCTTTGGCTCACAGCATGTTTGCATAGCAAACACACAGCAGTGGGAATTCCTGCCTAAATTATTTAGCCTCTTTCAGTCCAGTCTTAACTGTTACTGAATCACTATGAGGAAAAATCTTCCTTTGACTTCAGAGGACTCCACATCAAACCCCAGTAATGCTTTTATTTCTAGATGGAGAGGCTCTGAAATTAAAACTGAAAACACAGGTTGAGGTGCAATTCCTGGCTCTTTTTGTATTTTCCATAGTATCTTCTTTCAATCGGAATGACCCAGAGCTTGGCTTAAGAAGAAAGAAGGATCCCTTTGGCAAATACTTGCTCACTTATTGTGAAATACCAGATTTTCTAAGAACTGTCCGCATTTTTCAGGACACTGATCAAAGAAATCATTATTAATGAAGAACATCATTTGACAGAATATGTTCAGAAAAAAACAATTTTCCCCCTAACAAGACTCTCCGAGATCAGGAACTCAGCATCAAAAATGTCCCACACGGCCACCCCCCCATGCACAAAGCATGGAAGCACTGGAAGGGGAAGGGCTGTGGGACAGAACCGCCACGCCTGCTCTCCAGTGCCTATGCAGCCAGTGACCACATACCATGGAACCATAGAATCCCAGCCTGGTTTGTGTTGAAGGGACCTTGAAGCTCACCCAGTTCCACCCCCTGCCACGGGCAGGGACACCTTCCACTGGAGCAGCTTGCTCCAAGCCCCTGTGTCCAACCTGGCCTTGAGCACTGCCAGGGATGGGGCAGCCACAGCTTCTCTGGGCACCCTGTGCCAGCGCCTCAGCACCCTCACAGGGAAGAGCTTCTGCCGCAGAGCTCATCTCAGTCTCCCCTACTTCAGTTTGAACCCACTACTCCTTGTCTTATCACTACAAGTCCCTGATGAAGCAGCCCATAAGCTTTGTGCCAACCTTGCAAACCCTCAGGACCGAAACAGAGACAAGGATGCAGCAGAAGCATGCAGGTGTGGAGGGATAAGAGCTGCAACTGGCCCTGGGGACACCACAGCCATAAACAACTCATTAACAGTCAGTTAACCAAATGCAGACCTGGAGCTGGGCTAAGTTGGTTTTAGGCAGAACACAGAAGCAGAATCTAATACATGGAAGGGCCACTGCATATGATAAGTTTAGACGTACCACAGCTGCAGACCATGAAGAAGCAATGGAGTAAAAGCTTCTTTGCTCAGTGAAGAAAGAGCAAAGGAGTAAAGGCATGTTGGAAATATAAAGAAATTACTCCAGAGAAAGCAAAGCAAAATCACCACCAGAATAATCATATTCCTGCCAAAGGACCCAGATGCTGACAACCTACTCTAACATCCACTATTGCTACCAGAATGAAACCACAAAACTTCAGGGCCAGGGGACCAAGGCAAGGATGAACATAACCCCCCAAAAATGGGTAGAAGCCAAGAGCATGTATATAGATATGCACATATATATACATATATATATATACACATATATACATATATGTATATAATACAGCATATATTTTAACCACATTATTTCTTTTTTCCAGTAACAACCTATCTTGTCTAATAATTGTTAAGCTATTAGGATACTGTCTTAGGATACTGTACTGTAGTATGTAGGATAGCTAATATTTGGATACTACCAATATGTTCTTGTCTTACACACGAGTGTGCTTCCTCTTTGCCTATACAGATTTTGAGCACATGAGCAGCATTCACTTCTGAGTGAAAAGGGCTCAGCACAACTTGCCATTTTTGTATTGTTTAATGGGATTTGGTGACTATCCCTCTGATGGGTTTTCCTAGGCAGGGACTCTCCCAGCTGCAGCCAGTGGTGCTCACTCCCCATCTGTTCCCTCTGAAGAGCCCTTTGCACAGACACTGTGAGAAACCCTCAGCCGTCTACTGCAGCCACAAACTCATTTTCTGTTACAGCCGGTGCCATAAAGCAGCAGCGAGAGCCCCGTAGTGATGGCTCAGGGAACAGTGTCCCCTGTCCCACAGCACCATCTCGTGGGAGACTGCAGCTTGAAAACACCAGCAAAACCGTCAACTTGGGTTATGTCCGTATCTAAGAGTCCGGTCACTCTTCCCATAGCTTCAAACCCCTGCGAGAAGCTGCTAAAGCACAGGAAGAGCAGCACTGCAGCTCTGCAGGGCTTGTGCTGCCTTCGGAGTGCAGCTGAGCCAGCAAGGAGGCACAGGGCAGCCCCACCACGGCACAGCATCACCATGAGCCAGGAGGAAGCAAAGGATCCTGCATCACATTGCACAAGTCCACAGCTCAAGGAGGGGATCCTGCCCCTCTGCTGCGCTCTGGGGAGACCCCCCCTGCAGCCCTGATCCAGCTCTGGGGCAGCAGCACAAGAGGGACGTGGAGCTGCTGGAGCGAGGCCAGAGGAGGCCACGGAGATGCTGCGAGGGCTGGAGCAGCTCTGCTCTGGAGCCAGGCTGAGAGAGCTGGGCTGGGTCAGCCTGGAGAAGAGAAGGCTCCTGAAGGGGAGACCTGAGAGCAGCTCCAGTGCCTAAAGGGGCTGCAGGAAACCTGGAGAGGGGCTTGGGACAAGGGCCTGTAGGGACAGGCCAAGGGGGAATTTCATGATTTAGTACACAGAGAAGGCTCAGAGCAGAAGTGCAGCAACTATTTAGCCCATCTCTGAAGTACCCTATTCCAATTCTGTCTTTCACGGAAGACCTTCAGGTGCTGCCTGCTCAGCTCAGGACACAACCAGTGGGGGAAGAGCCCATCCAAGCCCCCATATCACGTGGTCCCAACAGCTGGCAAAGCCTCCAGCTCCTCAGCTGCAACCACCTTCCTCAAGCTGAAAAGTCTGCCCAGGTAAAGCCATAAAGATGTTTCAGGAAACGTCTCTTTTGGCAGCCAAATCTTACAGTGGACCTAAAAGCATACATCTCAATGGTATATAATGGAAGTCTAGAGCTGAGAAAGTTGTCATCATTTCAAGAAGTGTTTATATTTGTGGTTCTGCTGTTTCAGGTCATGATTGAAGTGGGCCATCGATTGCTTGAGTGATTTACCTCACATTTATAACATCTCCCACAACAGGGCTGTGTACGTCAAGGAAGAGGGGAGCCAGACCTGGCAGGTGCAGACAGGGCTCCTGCCTACAGGCTGCATCAGGCTCAGACTCAGGACTCATCCTTCCTCCTGAGATTCCCTGGGGAGCATGCTGGAGGGTGGAATTACCACCCCTCAGAGAAACCAAATGTTAAACCAGGTTTTTGAATCACATTTGACTTCATTTCTGCAACGTTTATTAAAAAAAACCCATGACTTCAGTGCTAGGAGCCTGCCTGCTGCTGCTGCAGATGATTTGCTGGGATACAGTGAAAACAAGAGGAAACCAAGCTTGGGTGACCATGACGGGTCCCACCATGGGGCATGGGGCTTTCCACTTTCCAGAAAACCATTCTGGGAGGCTATTTCAATGGCACTGTTTCTCCTGATGGACATCTACACCAACTCCCCTCCCCACAGAAACATCTTCTGTTGCCTTTTTAATAACAAAATCACCCTTCTTAGCCCAGCACTGAGTGTGAAAACGTAGGAGCAGCAAACAGCTGCTCTCTGCTACAAACACTTGACGTAAAGCATATCAAATCAACTCTACAACACAGTAGCTAATGCCTCATACCTACACAGCTCAGCAGCGCATCACCCTCGGCCACATGCTGGGAATTCTGTTTGGTGAGAAGCAGTCTGCACCCAAAGGCAGGAGATCCAGATGTTTGGCCACATCTCCCACACACATAACCCAAACTAGAATTTAACCCCCAGCTTCCAACCACAGGACCTCAGTGCTTCCAATTCCTTTAGATACAAGCTTCAAAGAGTTATTCACATGCTCAATGTATAGCAGCACATTGGAAATGTGGTCAGGCATCCATTAAGCTTTCAGGTATCCTGTTGAGCCAACATCCAGGCCAGTTTACTTCTCCAAATGGAGTGAGATCCTGGTGGTGGGGAAAGCAGTGTGCACAGTGGTACCCCAGCCAGTATCAGACACAGATAGCAGAGCAAACACCTCTGTCTGCACACTTAGACCTCTCTGAAGAGGGAGCCAGCAGACAGGATTTCACGCTGGTTTTGCCCATCCTCGCCTTCTCCAGTAGATGCTCTTTGCATCTAGTGATGCAAACAGTCTCTGGTGGTTTGCATCTAGTGATACAGAGGCTCTGAATCTGCAGTGATTCACAACCACTGCAAGCCCAGCCCTGTGGAGCTCAGCAAGGCAGAAGCCAAGGTTCACCCTATTGCTTTGTCCGTCCTCTGAATGAACCAGCCCTTGCATTAAACTTCTGTTATTTCATCTCCTGGAGCCTGTTTTGCATAGATTTTCTTCTCAGCCAGGAGCATTTTGTGCTGTCTCCCACCCAGGGAAGGCTGAGCTGCCTGCACAGGGAGTCAGCTGCAAGCTTAAGCCTCCCAAAACATCCCAAGAGCCCACAGGCATGGGCTTTCTCCAACATTTAATAACCTGCTTATCAACCCACCAGGTCCCCAAGTGCTCCCACACCTCAAACTCAGAGTACAATCAAGCCTGGCTTGTGCTTTGTTTTGGGGAGAGTGGCCAAGAGGCAAAGACTGAAAGGATTTGCTATTGGCATTCGCACTGTGGGGAATTCAAGCAGGCCAACATGGGAAAGCTTCAATTTCAAAGCCTGCTGTGATCAGGTGGGAGACTAAAATGTCTACCTAGACTGCAGGACTTGCTTGGAGCTTTATAGCAGAGGCAGGATTAGAGCTAAGACCCTCTATTTCAGAAGCACAAGCTCTCAGCAATTAAACTGAAAGAGGTTTTCCGTTAATGAGCAGTAATTAGAGCTGCTGCTCAGAGCCAAGCAACTCCAATTCCATCTGAAGGTGGAAGCTGTGCTCTTGTGCACTGGCCAGCTCATTACAGGGGCTATATTTGCCATCCTCATGCAGACAGCATGAAGACAACTTACCTCATACCCTCGTCTGTCACCATCATTACCAGAACAGCTCCCACACTGCACAAAGGGTGCCAGTGGGCAGAGTAGAGCAACATAGGTGAGACAGGCAGTCCAGGGTTTAGGCTATAAGCAAACTGGGAATCTATCTTATAGTAAGTATTTCTTTCTTATTCACTATGATTCTTTTTCACAGCATCCACTACTTAAAAGCTGGTTTCATTTTACTGATGTTGCATGCTCTGAGGGCTTTACAAAGCCTAAAGCTTAAAAAAACACAACATTTTGTTCAAGCTCTCAAGAATAAGCAGTCTGTGTAAGTTCTGTTTCTGAAGAGGCATTCCTCTACAGAAATCCCAACTCTCTACTTTAATACTGACCTGACACAAAGCTGCTGAGCTTGCAAGATGGAAGCTGAGAACATAGATCAAAGAGGAGCAGCCACAGGGACAGCAGCATTCCAAGTGCTGCTTCTACTGAGCTGCAGGACCCCCCTGCTACAAAGCAGAAGGAGAAGAGGCACAACTCCAGTTCCTAAAGATGGAGCCTTCCTCATACTCGGAAAGCACTTTTGGACACAGAGACTGTTCAGAGCTTGAATTTAGAGGGATTTTGTAAGTGGGCCATTGGCTTTTGGCTGAACTAAATCCTCTTGAACTTTGAGGGCTGGGTCTCTGCACCAGCTCCCCTCTGGATTTTGCAGCCTGAGCTTCACTCCACTAATGAGAAGTGGTCTTTAAGCAGCACATAAAACATACTTGGAAGATGAGGATCAAATGGTAAATGTAGGGCATAGGGATGGAGTGGTGAAAGGCTCCCTCACTCTATCAAAGAGGTCCTCGTACTGCACTTGAAACTTGAAACTCATTTAAAGTTGTTGGCTTGATATTCACACGTCCCCACATGTGGACAGCCCCACTCCTCTTCCTCACAGCAACCTGCTATCCCAGTGTTCACTGCCAACCCTCCTTCCATCCCACAAGAGGACAGAAAGTGTCCTCATTAAGCCTGACCAGTGAACAGCTTCACACAGGAAGGTGGGAGCAACCAGAGGACATGAACACAACAGGCGCACTAGAACATGCAGAACCATTCCTGCAGGCTGGGCTGGCCCGAGGCTGCAACGCACAAACCCACCCAGCAGCCCTCCGACAACGCTCCAGGGAACCTCGTGCAGGTGGCACGGGGAGGAAAGCACAGCCTGGGCTCAAGAGGAGAAAGTGTGAGAAGGCTGCAAATAACACAAAGTGCTTTGATTTCAGGAGCACCCCATTACTTGCAAATGGATTTCCGTGTGGAAATGTTCAACCTTAAAATGTGGGGGATTGAAAATACCCCCCAGGAAAACTCCAGGACACGAAGTGTCATTTTCCCCCTCGTACCCCTGCCAGAACAGCCCTGAAAGAGGAAACTTCACATCCCTTCAAAGACTGCACCAACCCCTTGCAAGAACACCGACTGTTCTTCCAGCCATAGCTGTGGCAACACAGACTTCGGATGGGTCTGAAGCTTCAGGAAACAAGATGGCCAGACAGAACTGAAAAAAGACCCAAGGAAAAGCCTTGGTGACGAAGCCACCAGGCTGTCACAAGCCTGCCTGGAGCAGCCCTCCTGCCCTCAGTTGCTGTCATCCTCACGTTAGCAAACAAGGTGCAAGTCTGATATGAAAATGCCTGAGCAGATCAAAATACAACTTCCCTTTGCTCATAATACTCTGCCACTGCTCTCACTCAGTCCTGTCCCAGCTTCTGCTCTTTCACTTCCTTTTCTCAGAGTCATGTCACGTCCCAGAGAGGGGAAAAAAAACCGAAAACCAATTGTTTTCATAAAAAAAATCCAAAAAGGATCCAAATGGGCTGGGGTCATAGAACGGTTTGTGTTGAAAGGGACCTTACAGCTTCCAGATCCAACCTTTGCACAGGCAGGGACCCCTTCCACTGGAGCAGCTTGCTCCAAGCCCCTGTGTCCAACCTGGCCTTGAACACTGCCAGGGATGGGGCAGCCACAGCTTCTCTGGGCACCCTGGGCCAGCGCCTCAGCACCCTCACAGGGAAGGATTTTTTCCTAGTGTGAAATTAAAAGAAATCCTGTTTGCAGCTGTTACCTTTGTGTGTCTTGAAAATGTTTCTGGAGCAGAAAAAACACCTGAGATTTCAGGCAAACGACAGTCTCATCATTCACGTCACGGCCAGCGCAGGGAACAGCACAGCACAGCCTAGCTCGGCACAGCACAGCACAGCCTAGCTCGGCACAGCACAGCACAACATCGCATGCCAGAAAGGAAAGCCCGAATTTGCAAGGAAGGGCTGAAGCTTCCAGTAAAAATCCTCAAGGTTATCCCATTACAGTGTGTGCATGTAGATGTAAATATATAAGTACACACACATGTAGATATACATAGGTAGCTATACATACAAAGATGTCCATGTAGATCTATATGTGCGTGTATATATATGTATAGATATATATACACACACACATACACATTAACACTTTCAAGACTGGTTGACCTGATAGTTAGGGGGCAGCGAAGCTTCACAACGTGCCCTATGGGTCCCACCAGCCAGGGCCCCAGTGACAGGGTGACAAGAGCCAGCAAAGACGCCATGCAGGGAGGGTCGATCTTCCCTGAGAGCGAGACCGAGACCGAGCCCTGGCCCACACCAGAGAGGGGCGAGGACAAGAACAAACCCAAAGCGCCACAAGCCCCTTTCCCACCACCACCACTGCAAGAGACCGGGAAGCACACACGGCCCTAAGAAACATCATTGGGATGGGAACCCGCTGCGGGCTGGGAAACCGTGATTTAGGGCAGGGAATCATCAGCAGGGGAGGAAACCACGGCCAGGGGAAGCTGCTGGGGTCCGTTGGGCGCGAGGCCGCTGCAGCAGCCGGGATTGGTGGAAGGTGGGGTGGGGCCTGCTGGAGAGGGGCCGTTGGCCCCAGCCCAACTGACACTGACCCACGGTCATGGCAGGTACAGCAGCAGCTCCCGCTCCTCCCGGGGCTCCTGCCCCACAGGTAGCCCCCAGCCGGCTCTGCCTGCCCCTTTCTCACCCCAGCACCTCTCTCTGCTTCTCCCAACAGAGAGGTTTCCCCTCCACCTGCCAATGGCGATGGAAGTGTCTGGTCTGAGCTCCGATGCTCTGGCCGTGCAGCGACCGATCGCGACCCGCGCGTTACCCCCTCTCCCGGGGCTGCCGCTGTCCTTGGGGCCTGCCCAGGACCAGCCTGGCCCCCACCAGCTGGCGCACGGGGGGTCAGGGCCCCCCGCGGCCCCGCGGCAGCGCCTCCAGCTCCCCTCTGCGCTGCCGCTGCCACCCGCGCCACAGCTCCCCTGCACCCGTGGGCAGGAGGCGGCCTCCACCAAGGACCGGGCAGCCACGGGGGACACCGTCCCCCCCGCCAGGCCCCACCAGCCTGCCCCGGCTCTGCTGACCACCACCAAGCCCAGAGGTGAGGCCTGGGGGCTCAGGAGCCTGAGCGCAGGCAGCCAAGCTGAGCAAAGCTTGCATCGCCCTGCACCTGCCTTCCCTGTCCTTGCTTCTGCAGCAGCAGTGACCACCCCAGCAGCTCTGGCCGAGCCCATGCTGGTGTCCCAGCAGGGACCAGCCGCCCTCGCTGAGGCCTTTCCCGACCACGCAGCGGACACCAGCTTCACCCATCGGCTCCAGCCATCGTCTGACACCATGCACAGACATGGCACCATCCCTGATGTGCCCGACTGGGATGGCTTCATCCAGCAGCTCCCTCAGCTCTCCGAGTACGTTGTGGAGGGTGGCGGCGGTGGTGGTGGGGCCAGGGGACACTGAGGACACTGTGCATCATCTCTCCATTTCCCCAACAGCCTCACCATCACCGAATTCTTCAATGAGTTCTTTGACTTCCTGGAGCGTGTGGTGAACGGAGACTGCGTTCTGGACCAGGCAGTGCTGGCGCAGCTCCCAGACATTGAGGACATCATCGTGACCACTGATGGACCCAGCTGTCCTGCTGAGATGCTCCATGAGCTCCAAGAACATTCCAGGTACGCGGCGCAGGGCGGCGCAGACCCATCGGTGGTGGTGGGGCTGGGGGCTGGTGAGGACACAGTCCCTGATGTCCCCAAAGACCCCATCCCAACCAGGCCCTCAACAAGCTCCCCTCCTCTTGGTGTACAGGGCAGAGGACAGCAGCCCTATGGAGATGGAGGCTGCAGGGGACAGAGCTCAGGAGAGTCCCCAGAAGGATCCTGCGGCAGCTCCTATGGAAAATCCACTGCTGAGCCCCCGCTGGCAGCCCAGGGTGCTTCTGAACCGCGTGCCACTGCGGAGTGTCCTGGCCCCGGCTGCCCTCCCACACCATGCACCCATCACACACAGACTGGTGCAGGAGGCACTCAACAGACAGCCCAGGGTGCTTTTAAAGCCATTGCCAGTGCCCAGTCCTCAGGCCAGCCCCTCGGATGCCTCCCAGCACCAACCACCCATCACTGACAGACTGGTGCAGGAGGCATTGCACAGCCAGCCCAGGGTGCTTCTAAGCCATTTGCCACTGCCCCTGGGACTCATCTCATGCCAGAGGGTGCCCACACTGGCAGGAGTGGGCAGCAGGCCGACCAAGCGCCCCATGACAGCCAGCACCACCAGCGAGCAAGAGTCCTCCCAGCAAGACAGCATCCCAGCAAAGAAAAGGAGGAAGATGGAGCTGCGCCGGCTGAGCAAGCGCTAGGAAACGCTGTGCCAGGGGCAGACACACAGGCACAGCACAGCAGTGGGCAGCAGTGCACAGCGGGCAGGAAGCAGCAAGGGGAGAGATGAGGACGTCCTGCACCAACCACACGGCAGCTTCCTGAACTCCATCCCGAGTTTGCACCCGCTGGGGCAAGCAGTGAAGGTGCTGGGGCCACTGTAACCATCACGTCAAAACCATAACAGAGCCAGAAACTGCCCTGACAAACCTGGAAGAGAGCGCCATGGCAGCCAAGTCCCTGCAAAATCAAACGAGCAGGTGGCAAATCCCCTGGGAGATGGCAGATGAAACCAAAGGGAAAAGCATGGGAAGAGAAGGGGATGAGGATGAAGGATTTCCCAATGCTGACTTGTTAGAAGGTTTAAGAAAACAAAGACAGCAGCTTACAGCACAAGAGGTTCAAACAGACTCTGCTCACAGAATCACAGAATCAGCCAGATTGGAAAAGACCTTTACGATCATCATCCTAAGGTCTTTTTAAGGCTGCCATCTCACCACCTACTCTGCTCCCAAGCAAGGATGATTTCATCCCCCTGACTGAGCAGGCACAATCCCAAGACAAGGAACTGAAATCATCTCAATGGTGACTGCAAAGTGCCTTTGCCACCCGGGACTGGTGCTGCTCAACTGCTGCAGCACACACTCTTGGCCACCTCCAAGACGAGGGCTGCTCTGGGCAAAACTGCACTTGTGGCATCCCAGCCTCCAGTATTTTTGCTTCTACGAGCAACAGTGCAATTAGAACTGCAGCAATGCTCTCCCTTCTACACCGCACAACCAGAATCATTCCCTTCTCTGCCCCACTGCACCCAAGAAGGGGAGTTGAAAAGCCTGAGCCAAGCTGAACAAACCCTGCATCGCCCTGCGCTTGCCTTGCCTTTGGGTGCCTTAATAGCAGCAGTGACCACTCCAGCAGATCTCACCGAGCCAATACAGGTGTCCCAGCAAGGACCAGCCACCCCCGCTGATGCCTTTCCTGACCAGGCAGAAGACACCAACGCCAGCCATCAGCTCGCCTCATTTAACACAGGAGATGAAGTTGACACCATCCCTGATGTGCCCGACCGGGACGGCTTCCTCCAACAGTTCCCTGAACTCTCCGAGTATGTTGTGCAGGGTGGGTGGTGGCGGGGTGATGGTGGGGCCAGGGGACACTGAGGACACTGTGCCTGATCTCTCCATTTCCCCAACAGCCTCACCACCACCGATTTCTTCATCGACTTCTTTGTCTTTTTGAAGCGTGTGGCAAACAGAGACTGGGCTCTGGACCAGGCGGCGCTGGCGCAGCTCCCCGACATTGAGGACAGCATCGTGACCCCTGATGGACCAGGCTGTTCTGCCGAGATGTTCCTCGAGCCCCCCAACACTCCAGGAACGCGGTGCAGGACGGTTGCCCAAAGAGCCATTGGTGGTGGCGGGGGGTGGTGGGGCCAGGGGACACAGAGGACGCTGTGCCTGATTTCTCCATTTCCCCAACAGCCTCACCATCACCAAATTCCTCACCGAGTTCTTCAGATTCTTGGAGCGGGTGGCGAATGGAGACTGCACTCTGGACCGGGCGCTGCTGGCACAGCTCTCCGACATTGAGGACAGCACCGAGACCACGGATGGACCCAGCTGTTCTGCTGAGATGCTCCATGAGCTCCCTGAACACTCCAGGTGCATGGCTCAGCGCAGCTGCACCAAAGAGACATTGGAGGTGGTGGGGCTGGGGGCTGTCAAGGACACAGTTCCTGATGTCCCCAAAGTCCCCATCCCAACCAGCTCCCCCTCCTCTTGGTGTACAGGGCAGAGGACAGCAGCACTATGGAGATGGACGATGCTGACAACACCTTCCACGGCAGCCCCAGCAGCCTGGACAGCGACAGCTCCTTCAACCAAGTCCCTGACGCGCTGCAGCGCTGGGTGCACATCAGGAGAACAAGGGCTGCTCAGGGTCAGCGATGCTGGGAGGTGCCGACCCCTTCTGGGAGGTGCCGGCCTCCCCCTTGCAGGACCCACAGGGAGAGCAGGTCAGGGGATCAGCAGACCTCTCGCCCTGGCCACCACTGAGCCCCTCGCACACTGCAGAGGAGAGCTCTCTGGAGAGCTCTGTGCAGAGCTCTGAGGACGCCGCAGAGCCTGCAGGGGACAGAGCTCAGGAGAGTCCCCAGAAGGATCCTGCGGCAGCTCCTATGGAAAATCCACTGCCGAGCCCCCGCTGGCAGCCCAGGGTGCTTCTGAACCGCGTGCCACTGCGGAGTGTCCTGGCCCCGGCTGCCCTCCCACACCATGCACTCATCACACACAGACTGGTGCAGGAGGCACTCAACAGACAGCCCAGGGTGCTTCTAAAGCGACTGCCAGTGCCCAGTCCTCAGGCCAGCCCCTCGGATGCCTCCCAGCACCAACCACCCATCACTGACAGACTGGTGCAGGAGGCATTGCACAGCCAGCCCAGGGTGCTTCTAAGCCATTTGCCACTGCCCCTGGGACTCATCTCATGCCAGAGGGTGCCCACACTGGCAGGAGTGGGCAGCAGGCCAACCAAGCGCCCCATGACAGCCAGCACCACCAGCGAGCAAGAGTCCTCCCAGCAAGACAGCATCCCAGCAAAGAAAAGGAGGAAGATGGAGCTGCGCCGGCTGAGCAAGCGCTAGGAAACGCTGTGCCAGGGGCAGACACACAGGCACAGCACAGCAGTGGGCAGCAGTGCACAGCGGGCAGGAAGCAGCAAGGGGAGAGATGAGGACGTCCTGCACCAACCACACGGCAGCTTCCTGAACTCCATCCCGAGTTTGCACCCGCTGGGGCAAGCAGTGAAGGTGCTGGGGCACTGTGACCATCGCGCCAAAACCATAACAGAGCCAGAAACTGCCCTGACAAACCTGGAAGAGAGCGCCATGGCAGCCAAGTCCCTGCAAAATCAAACGAGCAGGTGGCAAATCCCCTGGGAGATGGCAGATGAAATCAAAGGGAAAAGCATGGGAAGAGAAGGGGATGAGGATGAAGGATTTCCCAATGCTGACTTGTTAGAAGGTTTAAGAAAACAAAGACAGCAGCTTACAGCACAAGAGGTTCAAACAGACTCTGCTCACAGAATCACAGAATCAGCCAGATTGGAAAAGACCTTTACGATCATCATCCTAAGGTCTTTTTAAGGCTGCCATCTCACCACCTACTCTGCTCCCAAGCAAGGATGATTTCATCCCCCTGACTGAGCAGGCACAATCCCAAGACAAGGAACTGAAATCATCTCAATGGTGACTGCAAAGTGCCTTTGCCACCCGGGACTGGTGCTGCTCAACTGCTGCAGCACACACTCTTGGCCACCTCCAAGACGAGGGCTGCTCTGGGCAAAACTGCACTTGTGGCATCCCAGCCTCCAGTATTTTTGCTTCTACGAGCAACAGTGCAATTAGAACTGCAGCAATGCTCTCCCTTCTACACCGCACAACCAGAATCATTCCCTTCTCTACCCCACTGCACCCAAGAAGGGGAGTTGAAAAGCCTGAGCCAAGCTGAACAAACCCTGCATCGCCCTGCGCTTGCCTTGCCTTTGGGTGCCTTAATAGCAGCAGTGACCACTCCAGCAAATCTTGTCGAGCCAATACAGGTGTCCCAGCAAGGACCAGCCACCCCCGCTGATGCCTTTCCTGACCAGGCAGAAGACACCAACGCCAGCCATCAGCTCGCCTCATTTAACACAGGAGATGAAGTTGACACCATCCCTGATGTGCCCGACCGGGACGGCTTCCTCCAACAGTTCCCTGAACTCTCCGAGTATGTTGTGCAGGGTGGGTGGTGGCGGGGTGATGGTGGGGCCAGGGGACACTGAGGACACTGTGCCTGATCTCTCCATTTCCCCAACAGCCTCACCACCACCGATTTCTTCATCGACTTCTTTGTCTTTTTGAAGCGTGTGGCAAACAGAGACTGGGCTCTGGACCAGGCGGCGCTGGGGCAGCTCCCCGACATTGAGGACAGCACCGTGACCCCTGATGGACCAGGCTGTTCTGCCGAGATGTTCCTCGAGCCCCCCAACACTCCAGGAACGCGGTGCAGGACGGTTGCCCAAAGAGCCATTGGTGGTGGCGGGGGGTGGTGGGGCCAGGGGACACAGAGGACGCTGTGCCTGATTTCTCCATTTCCCCAACAGCCTCACCATCACCAAATTCCTCACCGAGTTCTTCAGATTCTTGGAGCGGGTGGCGAATGGAGACTGCACTCTGGACCGGGCGCTGCTGGCACAGCTCTCCGACATTGAGGACAGCACCGAGACCACGGATGGACCCAGCTGTTCTGCTGAGATGCTCCATGAGCTCCCTGAACACTCCAGGTGCATGGCTCAGCGCAGCTGCACCAAAGAGACATTGGAGGTGGTGGGGCTGGGGGCTGTCAAGGACACAGTTCCTGATGTCCCCAAAGTCCCCATCCCAACCAGCTCCCCCTCCTCTTGGTGTACAGGGCAGAGGACAGCAGCACTATGGAGATGGAGGATGCTGACAACACCTTCCACGGCAGCCCCAGCAGCCTGGACAGCGACAGCTCCTTCAACCAAGTCCCTGACGCGCTGCAGCGCTGGGTGCACATCAGGAGAACAAGGGCTGCTCAGGGTCAGCGATGCTGGGAGGTGCCGACCCCTTCTGGGAGGTGCCGGCCTCCCCCTTGCAGGACCCACAGGGAGAGCAGGTCAGGGGATCAGCAGACCTCTCGCCCTGGCCACCACTGAGCCCCTCGCACACTGCAGAGGAGAGCTCTCTGGAGAGCTCTGTGCAGAGCTCTGAGGACGCTGCAGAGCCTGCAGGGGACAGAGCTCAGGAGAGTCCCCAGAAGGATCCCGTGGCAGCTCCTATGGAAAATCCACTGCTGAGCCCCCGCTGGCAGCCCAGGGTGCTTCTGAACCGCGTGCCACTGCGGAGTGTCCTGGCCCCGGCTGCTCTCCCACACCATGCACTCATCACACACAGACTGGTGCAGGAGGCACTCAACAGACAGCCCAGGGTGCTTTTAAAGCCATTGCCAGTGCCCAGTCCTCAGGCCAGCCCCTCGGATGCCTCCCAGCACCAACCACCCATCACTGACAGACTGGTGCAGGAGGCATTGCACAGCCAGCCCAGGGTGCTTCTAAGCCATTTGCCACTGCCCCTGGGACTCGTCTCATGCCAGAGGGTGCCCTCACTGGCGGGGGTGGGCAGCAGGCCGACCAAGCGCCCCATGACAGCCAGCACCACCAGCGAGCAAGAGTCTGCACGACAGCATCCCATGGCAGCCAAGTCCCTGCAAAATCAAACGAGCAGGAAGCAGATCCCCTGGGAGATGGCAGATGAAATCAAAGGGAAAAGCATGGGAAGAGAAGAAAAGGGGATGAGGATGAAGGATTTCCCAATGCTGATGTGTTAGGAGGTGCGAGAAATCCAAGACCACTGGTTACAGCTCAAGATGTTCAAACAGGTCCTGCTCATAGAATCACAGAATCATCCGCCTTTGAAAAGGCCTTTAAGATCATCATCCTAAGGTCTATTGAAGGCTGCCATCTCGCCACCGGCTCTGCTCCCAAGCAAAGATGATTCCATCCCCCTGTCTGAGCAGGCACAATCCCAAGCCCCACAACAAGGAACTGAAACCATCTCAATGGTGACAGCAAAGTGCCTTTGCCACTGGGACTGGTCCTGCTCAGCTGCTGCAGCACAGATTCTTGGCAAGCTCCAAGATGAGGGCTGGTCTGGGCAAAACTGCACTTGTGGCACCCAAGGCACCAGCACAGATGCTTCTATAAGCAATTAGAACTGTAGAACTTTGCCCACATCCACACTGCACAACCAACATCATTCACTCTTCTGCCCCACTGCACCCATGGCCATCAGTACTCGTATTTTAGAGGTAACTTTGCAGCTGAAACAATGCTCCACATCTTTCCTCACTGTCCTGAAGAGGTGCAGAGCTGTGCCTGCTGTCATAACTAAAACCCTGCTCCACCACTGGCCCAGTGGAGAGTAGCTCTGCACAGCCAAAGCTATTCCAGCATCTGCGGAGCTCCAGGACTCCCTGAAGCTGCAGCTGGGTTAACTGGACTGTGTGGATTAGATAGGCTGACATGTTAGAGCCATGTATGTATAAGGCCATAGCACACACCAGTACAAAGTGTAACCTAATACCATCAAGGATCACAACACATTACAGACAGTCACAGACTATCTCAGGAGAAGACTTTTAAAGGACTCTGAAGGGTCCAACAGGCTTTTGGAATAGCTGCTATAGAGACAGAGAAATGAAGCAGCCCTCCACCTTGCCTTGTCTCTCTGCTGTGGGGTTACAGAAGGTCGAAGAATAACAAGTGCCAATAGTGACCACAACAGTGCACTCGTGGCAATACCTCACCAACCAACACTCCCTGATCCATAGACTGGAGATCCAAGGAGCTATCAGCAGGTCTCTCTCACCATTCAATAGCCTCATATGGCCACTGCAAAAGTCTGGAGTGGAGACCAACAGCAGTAATAGCTCGGATCAGCTGCAGTCACTGCAACCAGTGTCTGTCACAGGGGCCAGACCAGTCACGGCCACTGGTCCTAATTCTTAGGTAGCCCCAGCATACCTAATACCAGGCATAGAGGGGCCCTGCCTCCAGCCACGTGGAGGACAGGGACAACCACCTTAACTGGACCCTATGGCTTAGATGGCCTGGCACAACTACTAGTATACCCCAGTGCACAGTGCACCCTAATACCATCAAGGGCCATAACACATTTTATTTCTGGAGTGACAGGGGCATCCCAACAGCTGACTGCTCTGGAGGCTGAACTCAGCCTGACTGGGAAGGAGTGGCAAAAGCACCCCACTGTGACTGGCCCAGAGGCATCCTTGGCATAGACCCTCTCAGGAGAAGGTATTTCAAGAACCCTAAAGGGTACCAATGTGCTTTTGGAATAGCTGCTTTAGAGACAGGGGAAATTATGCAGCTTTCCACCTTGCCTGGTCTCTCAGAGGATTTGGCAATAAAGCAGGGTAAGGGCAAGGGACCTGCACAGGAAAGCCAGTACTTGGGAATAGACTGGAAAGATGAACACGGAGACAACGAGCTCAAATAAGTCACCCATAGTCACCAATAAGCTCCAGTCACCCAGGAATCCTAGGAGTCCTCATGGACTGGGCAGAGGGCAAAGACTGTGGAAGGTCACCAGAGGAGGAGGTGACACGTGCTGGGAGGCCCCACTGTACCACAAACTACCAAAGAATCTGATGGGGAAAACGGTCTGGGTTGGTCTTGCCTTGGGTAAAAGCAAACCTGCTCGTGGGACTGCTTTCGCTCAAGGACCTGGTGCACTTGGTGGGTAATGTGGGAGGATGGGCAAGGCTGGTGTGTATCTCAAAGGGATTTAATTCTGGGTGAGAACAGCCACTGAATTGAACTGTGTGATGCTGTATACGCTGGATACTACCGCTGCCACGGTGGCCTTACACCCAATACAGCGCTGGACACCTCCTGGCACCCATCTCCACTGCTCCAGCTTGGAGGATCTGAACCTGACTCCCTTTTGATCATCACATTCACGAAGCATGGACTCAGTAAAATTGGACAAGTGCAATGGAGATGGATTCAGAATAAGCTTCAGCATGCAACAAGCCAGCACCACACACCACCCATCTTTCCTGCCCGGAGAGACACATGACAGATGGAGCCCCAAGTCGTGGACTGAATGAACTCAACAAACGCTTGTAGTGATGGTCCACAGACTAGGGGAATGATATATCTGGGTGTGCATACATGTATGCATATATATAATATACGTATATGTATGTATCTCTCAAAGGACAGGAAAGCTGATGGTGGAAAGTGTGAGACCTGGCATGTCACGAATGGTATGGAATAAGGGGTGGAAACTCTCCTGGTTTCGGCTGGAATAGAGTTCATTTTTTCCCTAGTAGCTGGTGCAATGCTGTGTTTTGGCTTCACTCTGAGAACAATGCAGATAACCCACTGATGTTTCATTTGATGCTCAGTACCACGCACCCTGATCAAGGACTTTTCAGTCTTTCATGCTCTGCCATGAGACGGTGTCGTGGTTTAAGCCCAGGCCATAAATCAGAACCACGAAGTCCACTCCCCCCCCACACCTTTCTTCCCTCTGCTTCTGGAGGGACGGGGAGGAGAATCAAAAGAATGCAACTCCCATGAGTTGAGATAAGAACAGTTTAATAACTAAGGTATAACACAAATCGCTACTGCTACCACTAATAGTAATAATGATAAAGGAAATAACAAGGAAGAGAATACAACCGCTTACCAACCGGTACCTCACCCCCACCCCATAGTGATCCAGCCCTGCCGGGGACCCTCAGTTCTACATCCTGGGCATGATGTGCTGTGGTATGGAATACCCCTTTGGGTAGTTTGGGTCAGGTGTCCTGTTCCTGCTTCCTCCCGGCTTCTCCTCCTCCCTGGCAGAGCATGAGACTCACAAAGTCCTTGGTCAGGGTAAACATTCTGACCAGCAACTGAAAACATTGGCTTTGTCAGTATTATTCCCAGGCCAAAAGTCAAAACACAGCACTGCACCAGTAGAAAAACTGACTGCTACTGCTGAACCCAGGACAGACGGGCACACAGATCCGGGAGGGAGCAGAGACAGGACACCTGACCCAAACTATCCAAGGCTGTATTCCATACCGGAGCACGTCATGCCCGGTATAGAAACTGTGGGGAGTTACCCCAGAGGGACAGATAGCTGCTCGGGTCAGATATCGATCAGTGGGTGGTGAGCAACTGTATTGTGCAGCACTTGTGTTTCTTGGGTTTTTCCTCTTCACTTTCTCTTTTTAGTTTTATATTCTATATAAACATAACCTGTTGTACTTTGGTTATTAAACTGTTCTGATCTCAATCCATGGGTTTTACATTCCTTGGATTCTTCTTCACATCCCATCCAGGGACGCAGGATGAGGGGCTGGTGATGCAGAAAGTCCAGAGGAGGCCACAATTATGACCAGGGGCTGGAACTCCTCCTGTATGGAGACAGACTGAGAAAGTTGGGGCTGTTCAGCCTGGAGAGGAGAAGCTGCGTGGAGACCTCAGAGCAGCTTCCAGTGTCTGAAGGGGGCTACAGGGATGCTGGGGATGGACCCTTCATCAGGGACTGTAGGACAAGGGGTGATGGGTTCAAACTGAAACAAGGGAAGTTCAGGTTAGATATAAGGAAGTTCTTCCCTGTGAGGGTGCTGAGGCGCTGGCACAGGGTGCCCAGAGAAGCTGTGGCTGCCCCATCCCTGGCAGTGCTCAAGGCCAGGTTGGACACAGGGGCTTGGAGCAAGCTGCTCCAGTGGAAGGGGTCCCTGCCCGTGGCAGGGGTTGGAGCTGAATGAGCTTTCAGGTCCCTTCCAACACAAACCATTCCATGATCCTATCCCAGCCATGTGGCACAATTATGAAGTACAGACCCCACCATATCACAGGGTTCATTAAACAGGAGAGCAGCAGCACAGCAACCACTGAAAGAGCACCAAGTGTTACACCTCCTACTGAGGAAAACTCTCCTGACAATGCAGCTCTTCTCTTGGCCTTTCTACCCTTAGCATAAGTAAGACACAAATAAGAAGCACGCACCCCCAGGCCTGGCTGCTACACTTGGCAGCTGCAATCACCTCCTCTGCATGCCAAGATGGCTGCCCACAAACCAGCTACCAGATTTCGGAGCCATGGACATAAGCTTCCAACTCAATTGTGCTTTAGAAGGGCAGCAGAAGTCAATCAGGGCTCTAAAACAACCTCCCAGCAGCATCAGCTCTGAGACACCACAAGAGAGGAACTCCCCAGGAGGAACCGCAGCCAAGGAGCAAGATGGCGCCTGGCTCTGAGCTTAAGCAGAGCTCCTGCATCACAGGTGGGGGTGAGCGAGGCCCCACATGGGGCTCCTCAGGGGCTGTGGTTATCGGTGTGCCCAGGGCTCCCTGCTGCTG
The DNA here is from genome assembly GCF_963264785.1 of Psittacula echo. Classification (NCBI taxonomy): domain Eukaryota; kingdom Metazoa; phylum Chordata; class Aves; order Psittaciformes; family Psittacidae; genus Psittacula; species Psittacula echo. Next base: position 13,585,010 of record NC_137747.1, on the reverse strand, counting down.
CGGAGGCAGGGGCGGGTGTTGAAGGGGCGAGCAGGGCTCATGAGGTACTTTCTGTTCAGTGCAGCTGGTGGATACGCTTGGTTAAGGTGTGCTGGGACACACACACAGGAGGAAGCTGCTGTGCTTTCTCCTTCGCGTTCATTCACTGTCTGTAAGCTGCTGCTAAATGTTGGCCTGATGCTGCCTGGGTTTACAGCTACAAAGTGTGGCTTCACCCTATTTTAGGAGGCCTTCCCCAGGAGAAGCATTGATGGCTTCTAGAATCCTTTTCCCTCTCACCATTCAAAGCCTGCCCTGAGCTTCTGGCTACAAAGCCTGCCTTAAAGGGTGAGTGCAAACACGGCTGGACTTAGGCTGGGGGCACAGCTCCAAGCTCTGAACACGGCTGCAGCTCCAGGCTTTGCTGGGGTTCTGGTTTCTTTCTTTCTGCAAGATCCCTGTGTCTTTAAAGAGCTCCATGCGTGCGCTGGGGACACCTTAAGAGCCAGCCTGCGGCCAGCACCTCAGTGTGACTGCCCAGCCCTGAGAGCTTCTACAGAGCAGGTGCTGGCAGCTTCTTGGTGGCCAAGTGAAGAGAACAACTTGTGCAGGCTTTTCCTTGTGGATCCCTGAGCCTTCGACTGAACCATGGTGGTGCTGCCCTTCCTCCTCCCCAGTGTGGACCCATGGTTGAGCATCCTCAGTGGTTTTTGATGGAGGGGAGATGGACCTGCACCTACAACTGTGCTCTCAGATCAGCCTTTGGGCTGTCCCAGCTGAACACAGACTTCATCCAGGTTTTCATTTCTATTTCACATTCCCGTGCCTGATACCTTTGGTGTTTTGGGTAGTGCTGTAGTATTCCATTTTGGGCACCACCAGCAACACGTTAGCAAGGCAAAAAGCCTTCCTTTTGCTCCCATCCTGCTGATAGGGATGAGGTAGGGAAACTGGACACTGCAAGTACTAAGCTGATATTTAAAGGATGCTGGTTTTTTCCTCAGATATCCAACAGAACATATCCAGCTCTAGGGCAGCAGCACAAGAGGGATGTGGAGCTGTTGGAGCGAGGCCAGAGGAGGCCATGGAGATGCTGCGAGGGCTGGAGCAGCTCTGCTCTGGAGCCAGGCTGAGAGAGCTGGGCTGGGTCAGCCTGGAGAAGAGAAGGCTCCTGAAGGGGAGACCTGAGAGCAGCTCCAGTGCCTAAAGGGGCTGCAGGAAACCTGGAGAGGGGCTTGGGACAAGGGCCTGTAGGGACAGGACAAGGGGAATGGCTTGAACCTGCCAGAGGGGAGACTGAGATGAGCTCTTAGGCAGAAGCTCTTCCCTGTGAGGGTGCTGAGGCGCTGGCACAGGGTGCCCAGAGAAGCTGTGGCTGCCCCATCCCTGGCAGTGTTCAAGGCCAGGTTGGACACAGGGGCTTGGAGCAAGCTGCTCCAGTGGAAGGTGACCCTGCCCGTGGCAGGGGTTGGAGCTGGAGGAGCTTTAAGGTCCCTTCCAACACAAACCAGGCTGGGATTCGATGAAGCAACTTTTTATCGCCGTTAGTACGAGCACAAGGGTAACAACACGTGCACGTACGACGATGTGCGAGTGTCTCTGCAGGGCGTTTTGAGGAGCCCTTTCGGCAGCCCGTGTCCCGCTGGCGGTGGCTGCAGCCTCTGTGCTGGGCTGCAGATGGCAATGCAGCTCCGCCGGCCGGGGAACGCCGCTCTGCAGGTTTGCCACTGAATTTTGCTTCCAAAGCCCCTTGGTTTGCTTTGGGCTTTAGGGTGCGAGGCGAGGAAAGCACCCCCGTGGCCCATGGGGATGTCCTTGTCTCTGTCCCCAGCAGAGCAGCTCCTGTGAGGCTGAGCTGGGAACAGGCAGCCTGGGAGATGCCCTCAGCATCTCGGAGACCCCCCGCTGCTGTCCTGAATCCCATTGGACATTCCTCAACCAAGGCACTCATGTGCTGGGATAGCCAGGCTGCCTGCTGGGGTCCTGGGTCACTCTGTGGTGGCCCTTCCCCTGGTGCCATGAACGTGGCTGAGATGCTGAGTGCTGTGTTGGGTTTCCAGAGCAGGTTTATCCCTGTTGTCCGTCACAAACAGCCCATCCTCCCACACTGCAGCATCACCACTATTGGGACAGCCAGGCTGGGGGCTCAGTGTGTTGTTTGGACCTGACCCAAGACCTGACCTTACTCTCCTGCACTGTTGCTGTTGCAGAACCAGACTGAGACCTTATTGCCTTTCAGTACTTAAAAGGAGCCTATAAGAAAGATGGGGAGACGTTTTAAGCAGGGCCTGTTGCAACAGGATGAGGGGTGAGGGTTTTAAACTAAAAGAGGCAGATTCAGGCTGCATGTGACAAAAAAGTTCTTTACAATGAGAGTGGTAAAACACTGGCATAGGTTGCTCAAAGAGGTGGTGGATGCCCCATCCCTGGAAACATTCAAAGCCAGGCAGGATGTGCTTATGAGCAACCTTATCTAGTTGAAGATGTCCCTGCTCATTGCAAGGTCTTGGGCTAAATGAGCTTTGAAGGTCCCTTCCAACCCAAACTATTCTATGTAGGAAAGCTGTGTAAGGGTGGTGCAGCCTGGACCTGAATGTGGTGGCTTAGTACCCCAAAAGTAAGAGACCCCCAAAAGCAGGTCCAGGAGCACTGAGCCCCCCAAACCATGCCTTCAGGGGAGGACAGGCAAGGGGGGCTTGTGTGGCTCCAGGACCTGCACCAAGGGCAGGGTGAGGAACCACAGGCATCACGGGTGATGAGCTGCAAAGTGCACAGCGCTGGAAGGTGGGATTGGCCCAGCGGGAGGCTGTGGGGCTGGTGGCGAGCTTCAGTGGGTTGAGACCAGTGGGTGCTGCAGCAGCCACTGGCACAGGAGTAGGTGCTGCTCTGGGAAGGGGAGTTCAGGGTGTGTGTAGTGTTTTATTCATCTTTGCATCCTGGGATACCTTACAGCAGGTCAGGGAGAGGCTAAGGGTGTGCCATGGAAACTGGGTGCTGCTCTGATCAGCATCCATGAGGGCTGTTCTGACAACCTGAATGCCGGTGACCATTCCAGACCCAGGGCCCCATCTCCAAACCCCAGCAGTGAGGCAACACCATTGTGCTCTGTCACACAATGCTGGCACTGCTGTCTGCTTACAGACTGCTGCTGACCTCAGAGATGTTTGGGTGTGTCAGGGTCCGATTGGAGAAAACCCCAGTGCCGGACTCTGTTTCAGTTCATGATCCCAAGAGTGAAATCAAGACGCAAGTGAGGTCAAGTACCGGAATGGGACAGTTTGTTTATTACAAAAGGACAATTATTAAAAAAGGGAAATTACTGTAATAAGGGGGATAGCGATAGGACAGATTTGGATAAAAGGTACAAAATGATGCAAGATTTCAGGGTGCAGAGAGAGATGCAGAGAGATTGTCACCGCCGTGGATCCAGTGGTGTCCCAGAGACCCGTTGTTGTCATTGGTGGTGGGAGTTCTTCAGGGTTCGTAGTCGGTATCAGAGCAGAGCATCCCCCAAGAGCCCATCGGAGGTGAGTGTCCTCATGGAGGCATCTTTCTGGGGTCGTCCCCATGGAGTGTGTCTCATGGAGTTGCTCTCACGGCGGTGTCTCATGGAGAGTGTCCCTCAGGGTCCGTAGTAGTCGGTGGAAAGTGTCCTTACGGAGATATCCTTCCAGAGCCATCCTCATGGCAACCCTGGTGATGTCCTTCTTGGTGATTACCTTTTCCCCCTTTATAATGAGTTGAGGGGAGTACCCCTGTTCTTCACGTCGCGTATTACACGTTCCTAGTGAACCAGTTTCCCTGGTCTTGCAGCCAGCTCTTCAACTGCACGTGTCTGCACACTCAGGTGGCTGCAGCAAGTCTTGGGACAATGGGCAGCAATTCCTCCCACCAGTCCTCAAGGTAATGGGCAGGAAGAGGCTTAGCTCTTTCCCATTCATCCCTCAGGCAATGTATGGTGGAGTCCCAGTTCAGCTCTTCACACCCTTCTCCCAGGCAATGGGTACTGGAGTGTTAACTCCTCCCACCCATCTCTGAGACAAAAGACAGGTGGATTTCCAGCTCAGCTTCTCAGACCAGTCTTTGAGACAATGGACAGACTGATTTCAGATCAGTCTCTCACAGGGTGCTTGGCTCTTCCTGGCTCTTCTTCCTTCCTCTTCTGGGATCCGAGCTGTTGGTGCAGGCAGGCAGTGCTTCCCACCCTGCTGATGCTGCATGGAGAGAGCCGGGATTTGGGATGTGGCTCAGGGCTGGTGGGGGTGGGAGTGCAGAGTCTGGGTACCTTCCCCAGAGGCCTCCCTCCTGCCTGGCCAGAGGGGTTTTGCTGGCATTTCTCAGGCAGCAGGGAATTTGGAAGTAATCAGCATCACTGCTGCTGGGAAAGGTGGAAAAGCAAGGCAGTGCTGTTGCTATGGTTGCCGCAGACTGTCCTTGATGCAACACCATGTCAAGCAGCGCTGCAAGCAGATGTGCTGCAGCTGGAAAACAAAGCGATTCCCCCAGGAATGAGCACGGCATAGCAGGACACACACACTGTCCCCTCTGCTCCCAGAGTCTCCCCTGGGATGCTGGCTCTGCCCTTGGCTGCACGTCCCTATGCTGGACCCTCCCTGGCAGCAAACCCCAGCAGTGAAAGCAGTGGTGGGGAGGGGGAAGCAGGACACTTCACCGAGCAATGCATATAGGTGCTTAAAAATAACACCATCAGAAGGTTTGTCATTCAAATAGTGTGTATGGGAAGTGCTTAGTATCAGATTCAAACACTTTGACCAAGGGGGATGCTGAATGTTGGCTGAGCATTGCAACCATTGCTGAATCTTTTTTCCCTAATAAATTACAGGATGAATTTGTGGGGGTTTTTTGGCTTTGATCAATAGGGTTTGGGCCATGTGTAGGTTCACTGGGTCCCACTGCACCCTCCAAGGCTGAGGGCTCAAGCTCTGTCTCCTGCCACACTCCAGGGCTTGCTGCTCTTTGCTTTGTAGCTCTTGGCTACAAGGCTTTGAGCATCTTAACCATACGCATGACAACCTCATCAGAGATCTGGAGCAAAGCCAGCACTGACATTGAGAGCCATAGGAGCAGCATGCAGAGTCCAGGGCCTGATCCAGAAAGGTGCTCAGGTGGGAAGCCCTGCTGCTGCTTCCTAGTGCTCCTCTGGGCTCTGCCCTTTGTGCTGAGGACCCCTCTTCTGAGATCTGTACCCCTGGGGTTCTTCTGCCCTTGTCCACACCAAGCAAGGTGCCATCAACTCCTATGAGCTGGTGGCCCTGGAGGTGCTGACTGGGATCTGCAGGATTCATGTCCTTGTGCCAGGAGCAAGCACCTCTCATGGATGCTCTGTGGTACAGCAGGAGATGCTCCCTCTGACCACTTCGCTGTGTCCCCTCTCCCAGGCCCTGGTGGCCCTCAGGATGTGCAGAGTGGCCGGGGGGAACTCCTGCCCTGCTCGAGCCCACCTCCAGCAGTGCAGGCGCAGGTGAGCAGCCCTTTCCCTTTGCTCAGGGATGCACTGATTCCCGGCTGGGGCTGGCTGCCGGCCAGACCTGCGCAGCGCCCAGGGGGCTGGTTAAGCTCATTGCTTTGCTTTCAGAGGCTTCGGGAAGCCATCCACCAGCATTTAATTCAAACTCATTGACCGATTCTCCTGGGAACAGCTAGTTCAAGACCAACCACTACAACAGAGCATCCCTGAGATCAGCTGGCACAGCCCCATGGAGAGCTCCGTGTCCTCCAGCTCGTCTCCGTGGCTGTGCCAACACAATGGTGAGTGCAGGACAAGGTGCCTGGCCCAGGGTAATGTTGGCTCAGCTCTGAATCTGGCTGTCTGTGTTGCCTCCAGCCCCAGGGGTATCTTGAGGTCTGTTAATATCCCTCCCACTTCCACCCCAAACCTGTTTCTGCCTTGGAGCAGTTGCTCCCTAGGCAGCAGTCCCAGAGCAGGCCTGGCTCAGCCCTCACCAGCCATCACAGCCTGTTGCCAGCTCACTGTGCTGCGAAAGTGATGGGATGCACACCCTGCTGTGATGGTATTCATGTCCACCACTGGATGCAACAACCTGAGGCCACTTGGATAGGAGTGGGAACAAGGCAGAGCCAGGCTGAGAGTGCAGGGATGAGTTCCCAGCTCTAGCAAATGAGTGGTGCGTGATAAGACCACCCTGGGACACGAGCTTCCCTGAAGGAGGCTGCTCTCTGGGAAAGCCTTTTCACTCTGTGCTCAACCCTGAGCAGTTCTGAGGGCCATCTGTGCCCCATTCTTATGGCATCCTGGGGACTGTCCCAAAGGACAAGGCTGGGGCCATGCTGCCTTCATCCGTTGCTCCCCTGTTTCTGTGTGGCTCTATGAGGGCAGCCCATGGTGTGCCCTGTGTTACACCATTGACAAGTGCTCAGAGGAAAAGTAATGATTTTCATTAATGAGCTGAGCACTTGTGGGGCGGGGCCTGATGTCCCATGCAGGGGCATGTGCAGTCATGCAGCAGGACTGAATCACAGCTCTGCTCATGGTGCAGCCTTCCCCTTAGCTCTGGGCATGTGTAGCTCTGCAGCACATACAGAAAGGCAGCTCCACGCTGCCTTCCATCCATCCTTCGTACACCATGCTGTGAGATGGGACCTGTAACAGCTCATCCTCCTTCCCTGGGAGGTGTGGGATCAGGTGACGTGTCCCAGCCTGAAAAGCAGCGTCTGTGGCTGTGATTTAGCCTAGAAGGGGCAGGAGAACCCAGGAACTGTCCCGCAGTGCAGTGGCTGTACTGTGGGATTGGGGCACTGAGTCCCCCTCACCTTCTGGAGGTCCCTTATTCCACCTGCATCCCCTTGTCCCAGTCATCATCTGTTGACCAGCTGAAGCCACCACCTTGAGACTCACAGAGCTGCAGGAGGGACTCAACAAGCCATGGCCAGAGGCATCCATGCGATTTATAGCGCTTGTTCAGCCCATGAGCAGCCTGGAGCTATTCCTGTAACAAAAGCCTTGGTTTGTTGTACAATCCTGGTTTTCCTATGCTGGATGCATGGCTGGCTTAGGGCAGAGAGGGGGTTCAATCTCACCCCACGTCCCAGAGGGTGCTTGGGGGGGCTCCCCAGGGGGGGCAGGGGGCTGCGTGTCGAGCAATGTCTTAATAACCCCCACGTGTATTTATCTCAGGCAGAATCCCAGACTGGTTTGTGTTGGAAGTGACCTTAACGCTCATCCAGCTCCAACCCCTGCCACAGGCAGGGACACCTTCCACTGGAGCAGCTTGCTCCAAGCCCCTGTGTCCAACCTGGCCTTGAACACTGCCAGGGATGGGGCAGCCACAGCTTCTCTGGGCACCCTGTGCCAGCGCCTCAGCACCCTCACAGGGAAGAGCTTTTGCCTAAGAGCTCATCTCAGTCTCCCCTCTGGCTCTGCAGCTCGGCCAGGCTCGGGTTTGCCCCTGGGGGCAAGCAGCTGTTGTCTTGGGGTTGTGCTGCCCAGCATTAAAAGCCGAATCAGTGCAGGGGGCACGGGAGGGCTGCAGGATGCGGCAGAGCCCATCACCCGCTGCGAGCCGCGGCAGCGCGGAGCAGCATTTTTCAAACTCAGCCCTCGGATGCTCTCAGCGGTTTGGGGCCGGGTTGTAACGGACGAGAGACGCGGCGGGTGGGAGGGAGCAGCCTCGCACAGGCGCTGGCTGTGAATGGGCTCCCCCCGAGAGGCACCGTGCCCAGCTCCGCACACCCCGATGGCTGGGTGGGCACCGCGAGAGGGGGGCCCAGGGGACCCCTATCCATGGGGGTGCCTCAGGATCCTCACCATGAGGGGCCCTGGGGACCTATCACTCATGGGAGACCTCTGCCTCTGAGGATGCTCTACACTTACAGTGATGCCCTGGGGACCCCCACCTCCGAGACTGTCCTGGGGGGCCTGCGCTTAGAGGCACTCCCTGGGCACTTGTACTGCTGAGGACACCCTGGGGATACCATTCCCTCTCCCGGAGCACCCTTACCCTCAGGGGTATCCCAGAAACCCCCTCCACCGCCATACCCCGGGGTGACCCCCCCTACAGGGGTACCCCGGGGATCTCCTGTCCCCAGGGTTGCCTGGGTGACCCTCACCCATAGCAGCGCGCCGGGGCCGCCCCCAAATGCCTGCTCTCTGAAGATGCCCCGGGGACCCCCTACCCTGGGGAGTGCCTTTCCCCCCGGGATGTTCCTCACCCAGGAGCGGTGCCACTGCCCCGGGCCTGGGGGCAGCGGCGCTGTGCGGGCGGAGGGGTCGCTGTTGCCGCTGCAGCAGCCACCGCGGCCGCCCCCCCGCTCCCCCCGCTCCGCCGCCGCCTTTTGTTCGCCGCCCGCGCTCGTCCCCGCCCGGCGGCGGGGCGGGCGGAGCCGGGGCCGCAGCCGCAGCCGGGGTGAGCCCATCCCATCGCAGCGCAGCGGGACATGGAGGCCGCTCTGGCGGAGCAGGGTTCCCCCGCGCCGGCCCCGCCGCCGCCGCCGCTCCCGGAGAGGAAGAAGAAGCCGCAGCGGGCACCATCGCCCGCCCGCCCCAAGGAGGTGCCGGGCTGGTCGCTGGCCAAGAGCCGGCGCGGCGGCGGGGGGCACCCGGGCGCGGCCCCGCGGCTGGCGGCGGGCAGCGCGCACCCGCGGCGGGCGGGCGGCGGCAAGGACGGGCGGCCCGAGAAGCGGGCGGCGGCGGCGGCGGCCCGGGCCGGTTGCAAGGGGCCGGCGGGGCGCGGCGCGGCCAGGGCGAAGGGGCGGTGCCGCAGCGCGGAGACGGCGGCCACCGGGGCGAAGCGATCGGGACCGGGGCCGGGGCCGGTGGCCGGGCCCAGCCTGACCGACAGCAGCTCGGAGGTGTCTGACTGCAGCGCCTCGGAGGAGGCGAAGCTGCTCTCGCTGGAGCTGGGGCTCAGCGGCAGCGATGGCGAGTCCCCGGGCAGCGCCCCGCCGCCGCCGCCCTCGGCCGGCGAGGCCTCGCCGCTGCCCGAGGAGCCCTCGGCCGCCTCCATGGCCAGCAGCCGCCTGCAGCTCAGCACCTCGCTCGCCTTCTCCGACCTCACCGAGGAGCTGCTGGACGCCGGCACCGACGGGCTGCTCCGCGAGCTGGAGGACCTGCGCTCCGAGAACGACTATCTCAAGGTGGGCACGGCGGCATCCCCGGGCACGGCATCCCTGGGCAGTGATGTGGCACAGCGTGGGTCAGCAAGGCTCAGCATCCCTGGCCATAGCATGGTTTAGCATCCCTGGGCATGGCATGGCATGGCGAGGCACAGCATGGCATCTGAGGGCATGGCTCAGCATGGCACAGCATCCTTGGCTATAGCATGGAGTGGTGTGGCATCCCAGGGCATGCGCCAGCGTGGCTTAGTGTCTCTGGGCACAACACAGCATCCCAAGGCAAGGATCATCACAATGTGGCATCCCAAAGCATGGCTCAGCAAGGCACAGCATCCCTGGGCAATAGCATAGCTCAGCCTTCTACAGAACATCACAATATAGTGCAGCATCCCTGGGCATGGCTGGGCACAGGGCACAGCTCGACTCAGCCCTGTATAGCCTGGCTCAGCCTGGCGTGACACTGCCGAGCATAGCCTGGCCTGGCTCAGTTGGGCATCACTGCATGGCATGGCTGGGTGCAGGGACTGGCATGGCTCAGCCCAGCACAGCACCACTGCACACAGCACCACTGCACACAGCTCAGCTCAGTGTACCATGGCACGGCTGGGGATGCCACTTCATGCTATGGATGGCCTTGTCTCAGTTTGGCATAACATGATGTAGGGCATGCTTGGATATAGGGCATGGTTTCCCTACGCCTGATATGGCCCAGCTGACATAGAGCAAAGCTCAGCTTGGCACAGCAGGGCCCATCTGGGCATGGTCCAGCATGGTGTGCCATGGCTGGGCACTGCTTGGCTCAGCACAGCATGGCACGCTTTGGCAGAGGACACACTTTGGCACAATGTGGGCCATCTTAGCCTGGCATGACCCAACTGGGCATGGCAAGCCTTAGCATGGCCCCAGCTCAGCATGGCTAAGCTCAGCACAGCCTGGGCTGGCACAGCTCAGCACAGCACAGCTGTTCTCCACCCAGCTTGGCATGGCAGAGCACGGCACAGTTTGGCTCAGCCTGGTTTGGCATCCTGGGACATTGCTCAGCAGGGCACTGCTCAGCTTGGTGCAGGCAGGGATGCTGCCCATGCCCTCCCTGCCTGCTGATGCTGCCAGACCCCAGGGACATTTTCCAACTCGCCTCTTTCCAAGGTTCCTGTGCTTCCCGGGGCCTTTTTCCGGGCATGCAGTGTGGCTGCCTGGTTCAGGGGGGGGCATGATGGGTGAAGCCAGGGCAGATGGGCTGTGTGGGGACAGGGGCACAGAGCAGTTTGTTCTCAGTCACACCTTGACCTGCTGCCCCGTGGCAGCGCTGCCTGCTGCGGGGGGGGCACAAACACCCACCAAGCGCCGTGTCCTGGTGGGCTGCAGACATTTTGCACCCTCTGCTCTTCTTCAGGGTGGAGCCCTGGATGAAATGCTTGTGCAGTCACCTGCTGGGGGCTCAGGGGCAGGTACCGCATCTCAGCAGCTGCTCTTGGGATGTCACAGGTGGGAAAGCAGGCCAGCTCTCACCCGCTGGTGCCAAAGCTTGTAAATGCCTTGGGTTTATAGCTGTGAGGTGGGAGCTCAGCATTGGGGATGCGCTCAAAGATGCTCAGTCAGGCCCTTTGTCCATTAGCAAAGCCCCGGTTCACAGCTGGTGTCCCAAGTCCTGCCAGAATTAGCAGCAAGAGCTTAAGGGCTTTGATTTACTGAGAGCTGGAAAAACACAGATGAGGCCCCTCCGGTGTCCAGGAACGCGCGTGCAAACGCTCCAGTGCCAACAAGCAAGCGCTTCCTCCATTTCCACTTGATGCTCTTCCTGCAGGCTGCAGGCCAGCGGGCTGCCAGTGTTCTACCTGCCTTAAGGGTGACAACTGAACCCCCCCAGCCAGGAGCAGTGGGGAGAGTGGCTATGTGCACTAAGAAGTGCAGTGGGGTTGCTGGTGGCATCCTCCCTACTTGGCATCTCCTGTGTGCACTTGAGTCTACTCCCTGACATGAGCATCCTGCTTATGCCCGTGTTGTAGGCTGTTTCTCATGACACTTGAGCAGGAGACTGCTGAAATGGTCCCCAGGCTCCAGCTGGGCACCCCTTGTACTCCAAGGTGGAAGGTTTGCTCCATCAAGGAGCAGAAACCTTTGTTTCATTGCAGCAGGGGGCTGCCTTGTGCCAGCTCTGCTAAAAATTAGGGTATTTATTTGGGGCTTTAGGGCAAAAATCAAGCCCTAACCCAAGCGATGAACATCACCCGCCTGGCCGTGCAGCCCGGGTTGGAGAGCAGCCTGCAGGGACCCTGCAGAGATGCCCTCTGTCCCCAGCAGCTCCCTTCCCCTTGGCTATGGATGAATCAGGCTCCTCAGAGGTGACTTATTTCCGAGGACTCACGCTGCGAGCTGCAAATGAGTATTTTTTTCATGTGTTCATCGGAGCCAGCTCAAACCTGGTGTGTTTCTAACGAGAAACGAGGAACTCTGGGGGATGGGAGGGTTTTGGCAGCGTTCTGGCACAGGCCAGGCGTGTGTGGTGCTACTACACCCGTGTGCTGCATGCTGGGGTTGGAGCTTCCCAGCAGAGCACATCGCAGCCCTCGGCAGCAGTGCCAGCTCACGTCGCATCCTCCCTCAGCTGCCATAATCAAACGTACGTATTTTAAGCACACTTCACCCATTTCTCTCTGTAACCCAGATTTGTGCAAGGCTCTGCCTTCCTCCTCCCGCTCTGGGTGCAGCGGCTGGGCTCATGTGTCCTCTTGTCCCTGTGCACCTGCTGTGACACCCCATAAATGGGTTATTTCAAGTGTTCCCCCCAAAAAAGGGCCGTTCCTCACGTGCAGGGTGGCAGCCAGCGAGGAGAGGCGATGTCTCGGGTGTCCTTGCCCCATCTCACTGTTGCTGAGCCGTGTGATGGGAGAGCTGCTCCCAGCCCTGCTCAGCGGGCTGGAAAATGTGAGATGTGATACAGCAGCAGCTGCGGAGGGATGGGCAGACAAAGAGTGGGCACGGAAGAGGGTTTGGAGCGAGGGGAGGGGATGCCTGCAAACCCTTTCCTCTCCTCAATTTGGGAAGGTGCCCAGGAGAGAGCTGTGTAACACTGGAAGCACGGCCCTGCCTGCCCCCTCCTGCATCACCCGCATCCCTGGGGTTTGGTGCGTTTCCCAGCTCCATGGAGAGCACGTAGGGTGGGTGGGTGGGTGCCTTATTTCTCCCAAAGCAGGCAGGGACCAGTGAGGGCTCGCTGGGAGCATCCCACAGTATATTCCCAACTACACAGTCCCAGCTGGAGGTGTATAGGGGACCTGGAGGTTGTGTCTGGGCAGCCTGGTTGGCACAGGGCTGTCACAGGGTCCCGGCTCTGCTGCTGCTCACATCCTGCCTGCCCACAGGGGCAGGGACCGTGCCCGCGGGTCCCGGTAAGCGCAGGCAGAGCCGGGATGCAGGGATATGCCATGTGTCACCTGCCAGCATCCAGTGCAAGGGGATTCACAGGCTCTTGCCTCTTGAGGTGCTGCCCAGCACAGGCTGGGCTGCAATGAGCCCCTGGCTGTTTGCCTGTTCATTATGGGGCAGGTGTAAAGCTGTGGGATGTGGATTTTCCCCTCGCTGACGTGCTCTGTGCTGAGCAGGAGCTGTAGTGCCAGCCAGGGCAGGGCTGTGCTGCACTGGGCTCCAGCATGACGTGGAGGGAAGGATGGCTGATGGTTGCTGTCAGAGCTGGGCTAGAGCTGCTGTCGATGCACCTACAGAAACCTCTGTGTGACACAGGGTGTGCCTTACCCATCCTTCAACCCGCTGCACCCCAGCATGGGCTCGGGTGAGCTGCCTTTGCTGGGAACCCCTGGCTGGCAGGGACACCGCAGGCAATTTCCCTTCGAAATTCCCCCTTGATGTCATTTTTCTCCTAGCAAATTCCAGCATAGTTCCCTCTCCTGTCTGATGGGGGCTCAGAGTTAATGGAAAGCTGCTGCTTTTGTCCTTGTAACCTCGGAGGAAGCTGGTGCTTGTTGCTCCTGGACAGTAATCCCCACCTTTGCACCAGGGATCTCAGGCTCTCCCGCTGCCTGCGTGGCCCCAGGCTCTGCACAAAGGCATCAGTGCAAAGCATAGAGGCAGCTTCCACCCTTGCTCCTCCTCTGCAGCCTGTGCTGAGGTTTGGGGTGCGGGTGGAGGGTGCGAATGCAGCCAGGGCTGGGCTCCCCGAGTGCTGCCTGTCCCCCCTGCACCCCAGAGCCCGAGGCTGCCAAAGCTGAGGGTGTCTGTGCTGTCAGCAGCACCTCAGCCACCAGCCATGGCGTTGTTTGCATCATCCTGTTGTGTATCCGTTGCTGTTTCTGCTTCTAAGAGATAGTGGATCCTGCTGAGGAGCCGCGAGTCCCCTGCACTGCTCTGGGCGTGCTGTGTTCTTGCAAGCACCTAGGCCAGCGTGTCACCCCTTGGGCAGGAGAACTGAGGGTTTAACTCTTCTGCCACAACACCGATGGGTCTGATCTGCGTTTTGAGGTGTCCTGCAGGCGGGCATGAGGACATGGCTGTAGCTGTTACCTCCTCCTGCTCTGGGCCTGCACACACGTTTGTCTGAACTGGATCAAGGCAGTTTGCATCCTTGCCGCTCCTTAGTTTTCTTAATAATCTCCCCAGGGAGACACAGTGTCTCTGAGGTTTGTGCAGAGAAGGTTGGAGGTATCTTGTCTCTTGGGTTCCTCTGTGCAGTATAACCTGGCTCCTGCAGACATGCGAGCTGTTTGCTTCTGCACACCCTTGTCCCTTGGGCATTGAAATGGGTCCCCCCAAGCTGCAGATCCCAGCATCATTCCCAAGATGGGTGACTTGTGGTGTAAACCCACCATAATGAAATCTTTGCGGCTGCAGAGATAGGGTGGGCACGGATGCAGTGGTGGGTATTCCTGGGGGATGGAGGGGATGAGCTGCCCAGGGGTCCTGGGAGGCCGTGACTCCATGCAGGGGTGAACACCTTTTGTTTATGGGACGAGAGGCCAAGCCTGGCAGCCTCTTGGACAGAAGTCATTTATCTCGTCCTCGGTGTTGCCCTCTCTCTGTTTTACCTCATTTCTGTTTCACAAGGCCAGGTTGGACACAGGGGCTTGGAGCAAGCTGCTCTAGTGGAAGGTGTCCCTGCCTGTGGCAGGGGGCTGGAGCTGGAGGAGCTTTAAGGTCCCTTCCAGCCCAAACCGGTTCACGATTCACACTTGATTTCTCATTGCTATGGAGCTTCGTGGTCACAACGCCACCCCTCAACTGGGGGTGTTTCTGTGGGGTTCCTCCCTGCTCCTGGCTCTGCTCTCACCTTATCCAGATGAATTCTTTGATTTGCTTTGGGACATCAGCCCCAGGAAATGTGCAGATGCAAAGGGTGAGGCTCAGTGGCTGTCACAGACCCCAAAGCCATAGGGGGACCAATGTGCCCCCATGTGCCACCTCCAGTCACCACAGGGCTGTTCTGCTGCCGCAGCCTGGCCATGGAGGGGCTCAGCTTTGCCATCCTGAGCTCCCTTGCAGTTTACTGGCATTTTCTGCTCCCGATCCTAATCCAGTTACAATGGCTTATGGCACAGCTTGCCTCCTAGGGGCAAGCTTGGGGTGGGCTGCGTGGCTGCTGGGATGCTGCCATTTGAAGGGTTTATTGGTATTATGGGGTGCATGCAAATTCCTGCAGCTTTCCCAGCCTTACAGTGCCAATCCTGCTGCAAACCCCCCAGCCCCAGTCCTGGGAGAAGCAGCTCCAGGCTGTGCTGATGGGCTTTGCCCAGGCAGCGGCTCATGCTGGACACAGCCTCATCCCAGTGTAATGGTTGCTACAACCCGAGGGATAAACAAGAGGAGCTCTTGGTGCTGCAAGGCCAGGCTTCCTTCCAGCAAGGTTTGGTTGGGCTTTTTCCAAGGTCCCTGCTCCCTGCCCTGCTCGGCTGCTGCCTGGGGAAGCCTCATGGCAAATGGGAGCTGGTACGATCAGCACTGGAGCAGGATGCAGACAGCCCCGGGTGCCTCTGCAATCAGATTCAAGCCATGATTTCGCATGCCTTTGGTGGAGAAAGGTGGTTTTCCATCACCCTGCTGCAGAGCACCTGCAATGATGTATTTTACATAGAATCACAGTAGTTTGGGTTGGAAAGGACCTTAAAGCTCATCCAGTTCCAACCCCTGCCACAAGCAGGGACACCTTCCAGTAGAGCAGCTTGCTCAACCTTGCCCATGAAAGCTCTGAAGGAACAGATGCCATGGGCCAGCTCCCCTGGCTGGTTTGGGTTACAAGGTGGTGTCCTCAGGGCTGTGGCACTGCTGTATGGGATGGGCAGTGCTGGTGATGGGTCTCTGTTGGGTGCATCGCAATGTCAGGGGACTGTCTGGTGCTGTTCAGCCTTGGAGGATTCACCCCTGAGCTGTCCAGGGGTGGACATGCCCATAGTGATGCCCCCTCATAGGACAGTCTCCAGCTGTCCCTGGAACAGCCCCAGCCCTGGCACTCCCCGCTGCCCATCTCAGTGCCTCAGGGCTGTTTGTGCCCTGCTCTTGTTCTCCAGACCCCCCAGCATGAAGCAGAGCAGCTTCAGGGGGGCAGCAGGATGCTGGTGGCCAGGGTGCCGCCGCGCTCCAGCAGCCTGGACCAGAAGATAATCCAGGATTGTCTCCTTGACGTTCCTTGTTTATCACGTAGTGCTTAAAGCCAACAGTGAGCGACTGTGCCTGTCCCCGCAGCTGCTGCCCCCCCTTCCCAGGCTCCGCTTTGCCTTTAGGGAGAATTCCTGCAGCTGGGGCTTTATCCAGCGGGATGAGCGGGCAGGGAGTGTGCCAGCGCCTGGCAGAGCCGGCACAGTGCTGCTCACCCCATCTGTAGGGCACTGTCATGGCTCAGGAGCAGCGGGGTCCTGGTCCCTCTGCCTGGGGCGAATCGGGGCTGTGCATCCCCGCTGCCTGTGCTGGATCCTCATCTTGTGGCCGTGCCATGGAGCAAGGCAGCAGCAGGAGCAGGAGAGACGTTTGGTGGTGATGGGGTTGTTGAGTGGTGGCTGGAAAGCAGATGTTTGATCCCTTCCCAGAAGCATGCCAGGTCCAGGGTCTTCTTGAGGAGGAGAGGAGCCAGGGTGATGGCTGGAGCTTTGCTTGGAGGATGCTCATAGGGATGTGAAAAGAACTTTGGGCAATGCAGCCTGTGTGGGTCCCCAGGGACAGGAGGGGACAGTCCTTGAGCATCCCCAGTGGCCACTGCCCTGTGCTGGATGGGGAGATGGCACTGGGGCTGCAACTGATGCAGGGTTCCCACAGACCTGGACGAGGCTTTGGGTCCCTGCAGGATGTCAGCCCTGGCCCTGCTGTGACAGTGACACTGCAGCTCCGTGCTGGAGGCTCTGCTGGATTAGGAGGGGTTTGTCACCATGAGAGCTGATGCAGCTGGGAAGGGGTGGAACAGGGGACCCAGCCCAGCGGTTGCTGCTTGGTGGCAACATGAGGGACAACCTCTGGTTCCCGGCGCTGGCAGCATCTCGCCGTGTCCCCGCGTTGCCTCCCTGTCCTCGCCTGCCATCTCCTCCTCCTGTCGCCTGCCTCCCTGACACATCTTTTCCAAAGACATCCCACATTCTCCGTGCCGCGGCTGCCGCCTGTGCTGCTCCTGCAGCTCCTCTCCCTCCCCCATCTTCCTCTTTCTTTCACCACCAATGCTTACAGGCGCCCGTGTTGGCTGTTCCCTGTCGTGGCTGGGTCACCAGCGGATGATCATGCCCAATGGCTCTGAGCCCTGTTCCTGCAAGGATGGGGCTTGACTGGAGAGGGGCTCTTCCTCAGGAGCTGTAGCAATAGGACAAGGGTGATGGGTTCAAACTGAAACAGGGGAAGTTCAAGTTGGATCTAAGGCAGAAGTTCTTCCCTGTGAGGGTGCTGAGGCGCTGGCAGAGGGTGCCCAGAGGTGTGGTAAATGCTCCATCCCTGGCAGTGTTCAAGGCCAGGTTGGACAGAGCCTTGGGTGCCATGGTCTAGGGTGAGGAGTCCCTGCCTGTGAAAGTGGGTTGGAATTGGATGACCTTAATTTCCAACCCAAACCAGTCTGGGTTTCTGCGATTCTATGATTCTATGAACCGAGGGGTTGAAGGTGTGTGAAGAGCCTGTGGGCTGGAGAAGAACAGGGGAGCCATGGTGGGGATGTGTCCCCACCACACAAAAAGAGGGGGGACATCTGCAGGGTCCGTCCCCTCTAACGCATATCTCCACACAGGATGAGATCGAGGAGCTGCGCGCAGAGATGCTGGAGATGAGGGATGTCTACATGGAGGAGGACGTGTACCAGCTGCAGGAGCTCCGTCAGCAGCTGGACCAGGCCAGCAAGACCTGCCGCATCCTGCAGTACCGGCTGCGCAAAGCGGAGCGGCGCAGCCTGCGCGTGGCGCAGACCGGGCAGGTGGATGGAGAGCTCATCCACAGCCTTGAGCAGGACGTCAAGGTGAGGCTGTGCAGTCCCCACGGCACACAGGGTGGGTTTAGGTGAGGTGTGGACGCCGTGGCTGGTGCAGCACAATGGGGGGGGCAGGGGATGGGCAGGGAGTGCCATGGATTGTGCTGCTTATTGGGCTGTCAATGGGGGCATCATGGTTCCCTGCTCATGGAGTTGATGTGGGAAGTGGGGAGCAGTGCTTGCGGCTTGCAGGTGGGGAGTGTTTGGGGAGGCCCGGGGGTAGAGAGGGACAGCATTGGCCAAGGATGTGAGGTTCATCCTGTGCAGGCTGGAGCTGTGTGTCCCAAGGTTGAGCTCCCTTATCCTTCACCAATGGGGAGAGGATGGGGCCACTGCCATGAGCTGGAGCATCACAGATGCACAGAGAGGGAGCGTGGGGACCAGGATGCTGGGACATGGGGGCTGCTCCTCTCAGCCATCAGGGAACCCGTGCAGAGCCCCACGCACGGTGGCAGGCTGGGCTGGGGCAGGGACAAGGGGACTTCTGCAGGGTGACGTTGCTCTGCCCCGCCAGCCGCTGGTCTTGAGGAGCTGCTGGTGCCGGTGAGTGTTTGCTGAGGGCTCTTGCTGCCAGAAGCGGGGTGCGGTGGTGGCTCGGGGGGGACGGGAGCAGCTCCAGGAGTAGCTTTGGTTCTTGAGCAGAAAACAGCCAGTTCTGGAGCTGAGGCACGCCCCAAGCACAGGGCTGTGAACCTGCCTTGTGCTGCTGGGGGCCCATTCCCTCCCAGGCCACCCAGCAGCCCCCAGCTTGAGTGCTGCTGCCTGAAACATCCCCCTCCAGCTTCTCCCTTCATGGAAAGAAAAGCACAGCCCATCCCTGGGGGGGAATGGGGGCCTGACCCCATGGCCTGGGCTGCCCCATCTGCCTCCACAGCCCTGGTACCCCAGGCAGGCAGGGGACCAGGGGCACTGGGGATGATTTTCCTTTCCTTCAGATGCAGGAATGAATGCTCCATGCTGTTAAGCTCCCTTTATGTCAGGGGCTGCTCCCTTGCAGGATCTGGAGAGGGGGGCTATGGGTCTGTGCCCAGGATGGGTGGATGGATGGATGGATGGATGGATGGATGGATGGAGCCACCCTGCACCCGGGGCAGCTGCTGTTTGTTCTGTAATGTGATGCAGCAGCTCTTCTTTCTCCCTGCCAGCACAGCTGCTGCCTGCAGTGAGTGGCTGCTGCCTGCTCTGGTGCTGCCTGCCTGCTTTCTCAGCCTTGTGGCAGTGATTCCAGCCTCATGGTGTGGGAAAATAGTACAGCAAGGCAATGAGCATCCTGTTAGGGCTGGGGAAGGTGGGGTTTGGCCAGGCGATGGGGAGTGGGGCAGCCTAACAGTTGGGGAATGGGAACAGCAGTCACAGCAGGCAATGGAGGGGACACACACAGGAGCCATGGTGTCACCCAGCCCAGTGGCTGCTCCAGTAACAGCCTCATATGAGGCCTGTGGTGCCCAGATGCTGCAGTCCCAGCCCCGTGTGCACTGTACCAGGCTGTGACAGCCCCGTTGTGTCCCCAGGTGGCCAAGGACGTGTCCGTGCGGCTCCACAATGAGCTGGAGGCGGTGGAGAAGAAGAGGATCCGGCTGGAGGAGGAGAACGAGGACCTGCGCCAGCGGCTCATCGAGACCGAGCTGGCCAAGCAGGTGGTGCAGAACGAGATGGACAAGCTCCGAGAGGTGAGGGGACATGGGGGGCACCAGGAGGCATCCGCAGGGCTCTGCCCATAGCAGGTGTCTGCTCTGTGGGATCCCATCCGTGATCCCATCGCTGAAACCCAAACCCTGCTGCAGATGCTGTGAAACCGGAGCAGTGCCTGCCCTGTGTGAGACGTGCTTCAGCCCGCCCCGGGGCATGGGGTGGCTCTGCCATGTGCCAGGGGTCTATGGGATATTCCCCGTGTGCTAGAGCCACTTATGTGTCCTCAGCCACTTGCTCAGACTGGCCAAAGCTCTGCACCATGTGTGGAGGCTGCTGTGCCCCTGGCACAGTGCCTGGTGCTGGCCGTATCCTGACCACATGCTGCTGGTTCCAGTGGGGCTGAGCCATGAGGCTGCATGGCTGCGATGTCCCGGTGGTGTCCCAGCAGTGCTGTGGAGCTGGGGGGGGTGCATGATCCCATTCGTGTCCTGGGGAGCCATGTGCCCATGATCCATGGCACCCCATGCCGTGCCAGGTTTGGGAACAGTTCCCAGCCAGGAGCGATGTCATCAGGAAAGGCATCCCCGTGACAGCACGTACTTGTGATCCACCACAGCACTGGTAACCCACTTCCCTACTGCCCGGGATGCCTTTGGTCCCTCGGGAGCCTCGGGAAGCATCATCGCTGGCTGAGCCATCAGAGCAGTGTGAGAGATGTGCTGAGGCAGAGCTCTGGCCCTGCTCCCGCTGAGGATGGGGACATGATGCAAGGAGAGCTCCCTCTGCCCCCAGCCGTGCTCCCTGTGTGGCAGGGCAGGGAACCAGCACATGGCATGGGATCTCTGGGGCTGGCTGTGGCCATCACAGAATCCCAGCTTGGTTTGTGTTAGAAGGGACCTTAAAGCTCCTCCAGCTCCAACCCCTGCCACGGGCAGGGACACCTTCCACTGGAGCAGCTTGCTCCAAGCCCCTGTGTCCAACCTGGCCTTGAACACTGCCAGGGATGGGGCAGCCACAGCTTCTCTGGGCACCCTGGGCCAGCGCCTCAGCACCCTCACAGGGAAGAGCTTCTGCCTAAGAGCTCATCTCAGTCTCCCCTCTGGCAGGTTAAAGCCATTCCCCTTGGCCTATCCCTACAGGCCCTTGTCCCAAGCCCCTCTCCAGGTTTTCTGTAGCCCCTTTAGGTATTGGAGGAGTGTTATATGGTCTCCGTGAGCTGAATAATGCTGTGGCCAGCTCCTGGCAAGCCACAGGACCCAGCCGTGGTCGCACCATCCCCTCTGCAGCCACTTTCTCAGTGTCACAGAGCAGCATCACCCCGAAGGGGCGTCTCATCCCTCCCCTGTGCAGGCTGCACTAACAGGCATGAAATGGGTTTCCCTGCAGCCAGCACAGGCTGAATAACAAATGGCAGCAGCAGGAGCTGGGCTGCAGGATTCTTGTGCTTGAAAAACAGGCAGAGACAATGGTTGTGTGGTCAGTGCAGGGAGCCTCGAGTGCCAGCTCTTGCCTTGCCCTGCCCTGGCAGAAGAGCGTGGAACAGGATAGGACCGCTCTGCGGCACTCAAGGGGATGCAGCTGGCGGGAGGACACCCAGCCCAGCTCAGAGCACAGCTCCGGTGGTGTGTCCCCAGGCGAGCAAGGGCACGGGGTTACTCAGGGAGCACTCAGTGCTAATGAGACAAATGAGTGAGGTCACAGCCCTCCTCCAGCTCCTCCTTGCTGCTGCAGGGCACAGAGCATGGCAGAGCTTGTTAGCAGCCAAGCCAGGGCTGAGCGGAGGCTGTGCAGGGCTGGGCTCACCCCTCAGGGCTCAGTGTTTCTCTTTTCCAAGAGGTTTCTCCCGTAAGTGGATAATTGTGGGGATGGGGAGATTATCCCAAAAGTGTGTGTGCTGTGCCCCTCCGTGGCATGTGCGGGGTGGCAGGAGAAAAGTGGGACTGGTCCAGGTACCTCATCTCACATTGAATTTGGTCACAGCGAGACCCAGGGGCATGGCCACCCCATGGGATGCACCCGAGGTGGAGCCACAGTGACAGCAGCATCTGCCCCAGGGTGCTGTGCTGGGGCCAGGCAGTGCCTGGTGCAGGAGAGGGATGCGATGTGGCACAGGCAGCCCCCGGGAGAGGCCCTGCAGCAGCTCCGGTGATGGTCATGGCCTTAATAGGAAAGCTGGAGCGCGGCACCTTGGCACGGGCAGCATTTCACATTTCAGCTGCATTTCCCAGCTGCTTTCTTTGGCTGCTGGGCCCCAGAGCCCGCTTGGAAGTAGGTCCAGGGCTGCTGCATGGATGGGCCAGTGCTCATGGGGGCTGTGTGGATGTTCTTGAGGGGTTTTCCCCAGCTTCCCTCCCCATGTAACTGGCCCTGCTCCGGGCACATGTTTTTCCCCCCTCTCTGGTCTCCTTTATTGCTCTGTTTGGCCTCCCCATCCCCCAGCTGTCCTGGAGATTGTCCCTTGTGTCCCCAGAGACCCCGAGGGCAGAGTCAGCACTGGCCCTGCTGAGGAGCCCTTCCCATAACCGTGACCAGGACTTGTGCCTTGCTTGGGGGAGAGGCTGCTCCCACGCTGGGATGCCCCAGAGCTGTCCCTTGGCCTGGGGGTTGGATTCCCTGCTCCATCCAGCTCCAAAGGGACCATGACTCAGCCTCTCCACGGCTCATTTCCTGCTCATTCCTGCTCGCTCACAGCTCACTTGCCTGCAGGGGGATTTCTGGCCAAACCTCATGAGATCATGCTGCTTGTCAGCCCAGCTTCCCCCTCAGCAAACAGCCTCAGCCCACTGCAGCTCTGGTGTGTTCCTGGGGTTCACAGCACTGATGTCCATCCATGGTGGGTCTGTCTGGCCATGCTGGGGTGCAGAGCCATCGCTCCAGGTAACAGCTCTCTTCTCCCTGCAGAACTCCCTGAAGAAGCGAGGGTCTCGCTCCATCGGGAAGGCTGAGAAGAAACCATCAGTGCAGGTATCAGTGCCAGGGTGTCCCACCAGCACCCCCGGTCATGGTGGCAGTGGATCCCAGAAGTAAAGCGGGGCATAGCAGTGCATCCCCTCCGTTACAGGGCTTCCATGCCTTTCAGAGCCTCTGCATAAGGGAGGGATTGACTCCCGCCATCCTCCTCCATCCTCAATTTATCCTTTATCTCATTTATCAATGGAGCACCAGTGGCTGTGGCTTTAACCCTTTCCATGGGTCAGGACTGCAGGAAGGAGCTGAAGGACTTTGGCTTTTCCATTGCAGAGCTGCTCCTGCTCTTGGGTTGCCACTATTGCAGCCTGGGTCCCTCCTACCCCATGGGGTGCAGGTCCCCATGGGACAGGCTGGTGTCCGCGTTGTCCCTGCCCTGCCAGGGTGCTGGGGGGATTTGGGCTGCAGCAGGATTTCAGCTGTCACTTGCTGTTGGGATGAGCTGCTGTGAGTCACTAATGCTGTTACTGGGGGTTAGAGGGGCAGAGCTGCTGCTGTGGGAATAGAAACACAAGTGTTTTAATGCTGGAAAAATCCTCTTTCAAAGGCAAAAGACCTGGAAGGTTTATTCTGGGGAGTGGGTCTGTGCCCCGAAAGGCAGTGTAGGGAGGGAGACCCTGTAAAGCCACTTCTGCTGCTGAGAGCATCTCATGTCCCGTAGTGGGGACCCCAGGTACCCCGAGGGTTGAGCATTGCACAGCCCACTCTGTGCAGCCACAGGATGGGGATCCCCAGGCTCTCAAAGACTTCCCCCTTTGGTCTTTTATATATCATCTACTTTTAACTCCATCCTTCAGAGCTCTTTCAGGCCAGATGATGGTCCCAGAGTCCTGCCCCCATGTCCCCAGAGTGGCTTTACAGCTACACCCAAGCCCCAAGCCAAGGGGGTCCCTCCCTCACCTCCCTTCCTGAGACTGAAATACAGCCCCTCCTCTCCTCTGTCCCAAAACAAACCCAGCGCTGGGCTGCAGTAACCCCCCCTCTGCTTCCCACATCCCCACGGAGCCGAGACCCCTCAGCCTGGGGATGCGGGGCTGGAGCCCAGCTCTGCAATGGGATGGATGCTCCAGGAAGGAGCCAGCGCTGGAAAGTAAACCCTGAGCTTCCCCAGGTTCAAATGCCCTTTGATGTGTCCCCCTGAATGCTCCCTCTCCCTGTGGCCCCACGGGCACAGATGCTTGTGACTCATTGGTGGCTTCCTGGGCCCCTTTCCTGCCCGGGTGAGTGTGGCCACACTGGTGAGCACTGGTGCTCACTGGAAATGGAGCTATGGGAGAACACAGACTCGGTGCTGAGATCTGCCCTGGCCCCAGGAGCACTCGAGGTGGCTCTGGGGACGTGTGTGTCCCTCCAGCAATGTCAGGGGGCAGCGGGACACGCCGGCTGCTGCTTTTTTCCCCCCTGGATAAACAGGAACTGAGATCATGTCTGCCCGCACTGCCCCCCCATCTCTGCAGCTCCGGGGGGGGCACAGCTTTAATGCGCCTTAGCGCGGCTGCGCCTGCGTGTGTGAGCGTGGAAGAGCAGCAGGGAGGCTCCTGTGGCCATCTGGGGACTAAACCAGCACCCTAAATTCCTGGGGCAACCACCGCCATCAGCCATGGGCTCAATGTGGGCAGCCTGGGAAGCTGGTGGGGTAAACAACTGCTGTGGGGCTTGGGGAGTGAGCACAGGCATGGCCGGGGCGCAGGAGCACCCAAAGAGGGGGACGTCTTATTTGTGCCAGCCAAGGAAACAGGAAAGGGGACGAGCTCAGCCAGGCAGAGGGACTGGGCGCCAGCACCCCCCCGAGCTCCAGTGGGTGCTGTGGGGTGAGGGTCGCAGCCCCACAGGTCCCCTCCTGCAGGGACCGAGCTCGGAGCACTGGGGTGATCCCATGGCACGGGAAGCCGTGAGCTGGGCATCAGGAAATACTGGTCCTCCATGCGGCAGGGTTTCCAGAGCAGAGGAGCAGTGTGCCTGGGCAGGCAGCCCAGAGCCGGGCTGCTGCGGTTAGAAAAGCACACGTGAGGAAGTGCTCCCAGGAAGCAAAGAGGCTGGGGAAGGGACCAGGAGCTGCTGCCGGGGCTTTCTGTCGCCTGGTGGCAGTAAGGACAAATGGTGGGTGAGGAATGGGACTTCGGGAGGTTTCCAACCAAAACTGCAGCTTCTCCACCCGGTTTGGGGCTCGGTGGGAGGAGCAGAGCCCTGGCAGGGGGGTGCAGCAGCAGCAGGGGCTGGAGGCACGGCTCTCCTTACCCAGGCATCCTGCTCTGTCTCCGTGCCCTCCCTGAAAGCCTCCAGGATGGATCTCGAAGTTGTTTCCTGTCCATGAGCAGAGGCTGCAGCTTCCCGGGGTGGGAGGGTGGCACATCCCCAGGGCTCACTCAGAGCCACCATGGGAGCACCCTTTAACGCCTGCACCCTCTCGGTCCCCCCAGGAGGACAGCGCAGACCTCAAGTGCCAGTTGCATTTTGCCAAGGAGGAGTCGGCCCTCATGTGCAAGAAGCTGACCAAGCTGGCCAAGGAGAACGACGGCATGAAGGAGGAGCTGCTGAAGTACAGGTCCCTGTACGGGGACCTCGACAGCTCCCTCTCGGTGGAGGAGCTGGCCGACTCTCCCCACTCCCGGGAGGCCGAGCTGAAGGTGCACCTCAAGCTGGTGGAGGAGGAAGCCAACATCCTGAGCCGGAGGATAGTGGAGATGGAGGTGGAGAACCGCGGGCTGCGGGCGGAGATGGACGACATGAAGGGCCAGGGGGACAGGGAGCTGCCGGGGCAGGACGCACGGTTCCTGGCAGGCATCGCGGGCTGCGGGGACGCGGGGGACACGGTGGCGGAGCTGCGCCGGCACCTGCAGTTCGTGGAGGAGGAGGCCGAGCTGCTGAGGCGCTCGCTGCTGGAGCTGGAGGACCAGAACAAGCTGCTCCTGAGCGAGCTGAGCAAGTACAAGTCGGAGCACGACCTGGATGTGACGCTGTCGGAGGACAGCTGCTCGGTGGTCAGCGAGCCCTCGCAGGAGGAGCTGGCCACGGCCAAGGTGCAGATCAGCGAGCTGAGCGGCAAGGTGAAGAAGCTGCAGTACGAGAACCGCGTCCTGCTCTCCAACCTGCAGCGCTGCGACCTCGCCTCCTGCCAGACCACCCGGCCCATGCTGGAGACGGATGCCGAGGCCGGCGACTCGGCACAGTGCATCCCCACCTCCAGCTGGAGGGATGGCACGAGTGGCAGTGAAGCTGATGTGCTCGGTGGTGGGAAGGTGCCTGATGGTCCAGCCAAGCTGTTCAAGCCCAAGGATTTGGAGACCTTGGTGGGCATCCGGGACCAAGCGGTGCTTGTCAGCAAAGCGATCAACATCTTGATTTCGGATGCCAACGGCTTCACCTCTGGGCTGAAGGCTTGCTTGGATAACGAGTGTGTTGGGGGGCTGCTGGGCGAGCCGGTGGGCAGCGGAGGTGAGAGCCCCAGCGATGCCAAGCTGATGAACGTGCTGCTCATGCGGCTGGGGGTGCTCCAGCAGGACCTGGGCTGCTTCGTGAGGAAGGTGGATCACCTCACCGGCAGCCTCAAGGAGCACACGGACTCTTTCAGCTTCTCCAGCCCCAGCAGCCACGACGCCACCAAAGAGGGGCTGCAGAAGGAGCATGCCTCTGACTTCCAGGTACGGGCTTCTTGCCGCATCCCCCGCAGCAGCCGCCGCTTTATTTGCCGCCCCGTTTCCTCCTGCTTTTATGGAGCAAACTCCAACCCCCAACGTAACCTGCTGCCTCTCCAGAGCGAAACCCACACTAACACCTCACTGCATGCCAGGGGCACCGGGGACAAGGTAGGACTCTGCTCCAACAGAGTGTGCCCAGGGCAGGACGGGGTGGGCATCCCAGCACATCCCCGCATGGGCTGGTTGTGCTCTGCCTGTGGCCAGGGGCTCTTGGGTGTAATCCCACCTTAGCAGGGGCTGATGTTTTGGCTGCTCTCTCCCAGCTCAGGCCAGCATCCCCTCTGCTTATTGGGGATGAGCCTCAATAACAGCAGCTCAAATTGTGGGGACCCTGTTTGCAAGAAGCCTCAGTCCCCAGTGGTACCCAGGCAGGGTAATTTGGAGAGCAAAGGCTCCAGGGCAGATCTGTATCCAATGGAGAGTACCTTTGAAGCAGTGGAGAGCAGCTTTGCTTTGTCTTCACCCCTCTTTCCAGGGGGTCCCTCATGGCAGGGACCGGGGATGTCCATGATGGTTGGGGCTGTGCGCCCAAGCTCATTTCTGGAGCACACTCGCTTGTTCAGAGTCCTATTTTTCTGCATGTGGTCCCACCAGCCCCAGGTCCCAGTCTCCCCCAGTCACTGCATGGCACCATAACTGGTGTTTGCACATTTTTTCCCTCTTTCTCTCTTTTTTCCCCCTTTTCCCCAAACAATCCAGGCCACGTGTCTCCTCATCCTGTGTTTCCTTTTGGTTTCCGCCTTGTCTCCCGCCATGGTGATGAAGCTCCTTCTCCTCCTCATCCTTTTTGTCGTCTTGTAGTTCTTTACTGTTTCGGAGACCCATTGTTTTGTTTTCTGGCTTTGTTTTCTTCCCGCTCTTTTGGTTTGTTCTCATTAACTTGCCCACGCATGCAGCAGCCTGATTTTAGGGACACCGACCCTTACCGCATGCCCCACGCCAAGGACACGGACCCCACACAGCCCCGGAGCTACAGGACCTGCCGGCCCGAGGAGAATGACTCCTACGCCACCGAGGTAAGAGCCACATCCCCCCTTGGCCAGCAGGGATGGGGACAGGGCTGCGGGGATGGGGCTGTCCCTCTGGAGAGCTGGGGACACAGGGAGGCCAGGCCACCGTCCGCATCCCCTCTCTGGGCCATTGCAGATAAAGGAGCTGCAGCTGGTGCTGTCAGAGGCCAACGAGAGCCTGCGGGGGCTGCAGGAGCAGCTCTCCCAGGAGAGGCAGCTGAGGAAGGATGAGGTGGACAACTTCTCACAGAAGATCTGCCAGGTGAGTAGGCACCAGCCCCGATACCTGGGAGACAGGTATCCCTGCACCCATGGCCATGGACACCTCCAGCCCCAGGCTCATGGCCCACCTTAGGGCATGGGTGTCACGTGGATGTCACCCAGGGCTGCACAGAGCACAGTATCCCAACTGGTTTGTGTTGGAAGGGACCTTAAAGCTCATCCAGTTCCAGCCCTGCCACAGGCAGGGACCCCTTCCACTAGAGCAGCTTGCTCCAAGCCCTGTGTCCAACCTGGCCTTCAACACTGCCAGGGATGGGGCAGCCACAGCTTCTCTGGGCACCCTGGGCCAGCGCCTCAGCACCCTCACAGGGAAGAGCTTCTGCCTAAGAGCTCATCTCAGTCTCCTCTCTCGCAGGCTAAAGCCATTCCCCTTGGCCTGTCCCTACAGGCTCTTCTCATCAGCCAATACCCTCAAGTCCTTTCTAGGCTGTTCCATCCCATCTTCAAGGGCCACAGGGTCTCTGCACACTCCTTCTTGCACATGGGCATGCAGCTTGCATCCATGGCAATACCTCGATGTTCCTGCTGTCCCCAGCCCGCTGCCAGGGCAGTGCAGCTCCCCAGGGGTGTTAGATATGAGGTTGGCACCAGGCTCAGCCCACACCCTGGGGCAGAGGCCCCACACTGCTGTGCCAGCCCCTGTCTCAGAGCCCACATCTCTCTGCAGCTGAAGGAGGACCACCAGAAAGCACTGCTGCGGCGCGAGTTCGAGCTGCAGAGCCTGAACCTGCAGAGGCGGCTGGAGCAGAAGTTCTGGAGCCAGGAGAAGAACCTGCTGGTGCAGGAGTCGCAGCAGTTCAGGCAGAGCTTCCTCCTGCTCTTCATGAAGCTCAAGTGGTTCCTCAAGCGCTGGCGCCAGGGCAAGATGGTGCACAGCGAGGGCGAGGACTTTTTGGAGGTACTGTGGGCTGAGGGGCTCCCACCTTGGCTGCTGTGGAGGGGTGACCATGCTGTTGGGCATCCCTCGCGGCCACGTGTCCCACCCAGAGCTGGTTGATGTCCCCATCCCATGCTGTGGCTCCCCTCATCACCCCAGCCATGGTGTCCCCGCAGGTGAACAGCATGAAGGAGCTGTACCTGCTGCTGGAGGAGGAGGAGCTCGCCCCACAGCAGCAGGCAGACAACAAGATGTGCACTGGGGACGCCTGGACCCCCAACACGGTGAGCAGGGTCCCCATGAAGGGGTTGGATCACCCCCGTTGAGGCTGTGGGCATGGGCTAGCTGCTCCTCTCGGGTGCATGGCTGGGAGGGGGTGCTACCCGCTGGCATGGCACCCCAGGGGTGGTCCTGTGCCCTGGTGACACCCCCTGTCCCTCACCCCAGGGCTGGTATGCAGAGAGAGCAGCTCCCAACAGGGTCCCACCTCACTGGGTGGGCCCAGCTCCCTCTGATCCCCCCCATCCCTCTGCAGCCCAACGAGTGCATCAAGACGCTGGCAGAGATGAAGGTGACCCTGCAGGAGCTGTGCACAGAGCTGCGGGAGGAGCGGCGCGGTGCCAGCGAGCTCCAGCAGCAGTTCACCAAGGCCAAGGCTGCCTGGGAGATGGAGCGCGCCGAGCTCAAGTGCCACATTGCCCAGGTGGGGGCTCCGGGCACCCCCCTTTGCCTGGGGGAGCCGGGGGTGCCTGTGTGCCAAGCGCTGGCGTCTGGGCAGGGCTGGGAAGAGGGTGGCACTGTGGGAATCACAATTAGCAGCCGCTCCGGCAGGCGAGTTTCTATGGCAACGGGGCTGGCAGGAAAACCTGACTGGAGCAGCAGAGGATGCTCTTTATTCCTCACTGGGTTTGTTTGGGGCCAGTGGGATGGTGCCGGGGCTCAGTGTCCCTCCCCAGGGAGCAGCATCAGAGCCCTCCTGTTTTCCTGTGTCGTGGTGCAGGTCAGAGCTCTGCACCCCCGTGGGTGCTGCAAGAGGGATCTGTGGTGGGGGTTGGAACTGGATGATCTTAAGGTTCTTTCCAACCCAAACCATTCTGTGGTTCTACGGCAGAGGCAAGGGCAGGAGGTGGAGGGAGAGCAGCCTCAGCACTGGGGGAATCTCCTCCTGCAGAAGCTGTCCCATCAGTCCCCTCCAGCCTTGCCCTCACAGTGACGAGTGTCTTTGCTCCCTCACACTGCTGGCAGCAACCCATGGCCATACATCAGCTCTGCTCCCCAGCACCTTCCAGGTGGGATTTCTCCAGGCAGAGCTCAGTGATGAGCTCAGTTCCCCTCTTGCACCCATAAAAGAACAGAGCTGCCACAGTGGCAGCCTCCCAGGTCCTTCCTGGCTGCCAGCAGCAGCAGCATCCTTGGGGTCCGCTCTGCCAGCCCCTCTCCAGGAGCTGGGTCCAGCAGGCAGGGCTGTAGGCAGGGCACAGCTGAGCAGGCAGCACATTCAGTCCGTGTCCCGCTGGGTGACCGTCTGCCAGCCCGTCTGGCAGGACATGGCTGCAAGCCAGGGCTTCACAGCCTTGGGGACACCATTATTGGCTTGGGCAGCATGGGATCTGCACTGGGAACCCATGGCCTTGCCCCTGTGCTGGGGATGTCCAGCACCATGGGTCCCCCACAACCACCACCATGTCCCTGCAGCTGGAGTCAAAGGCAGGCAAAGGGATCACGGAGCGTGCGCTGCCGGATTGGAAGGTGGCGTTGAAGAGGGAGCGTGAGGAGCACCAGCATCTCCTAGCCGAGTCCTACAGCGCTGTCATGGACCTCACCAAGCAGCTGCAGATCAGTGAGAAGAACTGGAACCAGGAGAAGGTAGAGCTGCTGGCCCGCTTCAAGGAGGAGCAGCAGCAGGCAGAGCAGCAAGCGAAGGACCTGCAGAACAAAATCAACCAGGTATGGTGTGTCCCCATCGTGAATGTGTCCTCCAGCTTCTGCTGTTGCCCTAAGGGCCACATTGCACATGTTGAGTGACCAACACATTCTCCAGTTGCAGAAAGGAACCAACCCATGGGCATTGAAGCACTCTGAAATGGAGAAGCACAGCAGCAACTGGAAAGAGGTGGGCAAGAGAGGTTGGAGGGCTCTTGGAATGCCCATTGGGCTCAAGTGTATGTTTAGATATGGTTAAGTGTATGGTTAGATGGGAGGACATGTGAACCCCAACTAACACTCCCAGGAACACCAAATGAAGGGGAAGCACCAGGGACTGGGGGGAATAAGAGGGTGGAGAGCATGGCTGAACATCAAGGGTTATAAAGAATTGATTTGTAATAGATGTGGGCACAGTGGGAATGGGATGCCAGGCCTGGGTGCGTGGGGGAAGGTGGTCGTGCTGGAGAGGAGCAGGGTGCAGCCCCTGCTCCAGCCCACCTGTGTACGTTGGTCCTGTGCCTGCTGACACCAGAGCTTGCTTCTGTGTCCTCCCAGGCTCTCAATGAAAAAATCACAGACAAAGAGACAATCTCTGAAGCAGAAGCCAAGGGAACCAACCTCAAAAGGTAAGTGAGCTGGTGCCTGCATGCTCCTTGGGGCACAGAGGGGGCTGCACGGGGCTGGCATTGGGCTTGGCAGCCCCAGCAGCTGGGGGAGATGCAGCTGTGGGCCAGTGTTGCCCTGGAGGCCAGGGCTCCCATGAGGAGTTGGACGGGTGTTCAGGAGAGCCCCATTATGGGGAAAGCAGGGTGCCTCCAGCTGTCCCCCAACCCACTGCCCCATCCCTTTGTGAGCTCTCTCCTCTCTCCTCCCACAGGACCAAGTCTGTTTCCTCCATGTCAGAGTTTGAAAGCTTGCTCGACTGTTCTCCCTACCTCCCTGGAAAGGCCACGCCAGGGCTGGGCGACCACTCCCGGGGCAAAAAGGCATCTGCAGGTGCCCAGCTGCTGCCCAACGGCATCCGGGACAGCACCGGCCTTCCTCCCTCCCACTGTACATATGTGAATATCGAGCAACCTGCCCCCGACAGCCTGGCCAAGGAGAAGCTGGGCATCTCCTCCTGGGACTACTCATGGGCACACAGCCTCTCCGGGCACGACCCAGCCCAGAAGCAGATGCAGAGGAGCTACACAGCACCTGACAAGACGGGGATCCGCATCTACTACAGCCCGCCGGTGGTGCGGCGGCTGGAGGCGCCGCTGGTGCACAACAAGGAGGGGAAGATCATGATTGAACCTGGTTTCTTGTTCACCATGGCCAAGCCGAAGGAGCCGGAGGAGTCGGCGAGCGCTGAGAGCACCTACAGCCAGTGGCTCTGCAACTTCTCCAAGCAGCAGCGGGAGCTGCTGGACGCTGGCACAGTGGAGAACGCGGTGCCACCGGTGCCCCGCTTCCCCCCGTCACTGCACGACCTGGAGATCTCCGGCAACATGAGCGACGACATGAAGGAGATCACCAACTGCGTGCGGCAGGCCATCCGCTCCAGCTCGCTGGAGAGGAAGGTGAAGAGCACCTCGAGCCAGACAGTGGGGCTGGCCCACGTGGGGACACAGACCATCCAGACGGTGAGCATCGGGCTGCAGACTGACCTGCCGCGCGGCAGCAGCATGCACAGCAAGAGCTGGTCCCCACGCAGCTCCTCCCTCGTGTCCGTGCGCAGCAAGCAGATCTCCTCCTCCCTGGACAAGGTGCACTCCAGGATTGAGCGGCCGTGCTGCTCCCCGAAATACGGCTCTCCAAAGCTCCAGAGGAGGTCTTCCTCCAAGCTGGATGCCTCTAAGGACAGGAGCCTCTGGAACCTGCACCAGAGCAAGCAGAACGGCTCTGCCTGGGCCCGCTCCACCACCACCCGTGACAGCCCCGTCCTCAGCAACATCAACGACGGCTTGTCCAGCTTGTTCAGCGTGGTGGAGCACGCGGGCAGCACCGAGTCCATCTGGAAGCCGGGCTGCCCTGAGAGCAGCCGGGCCAAGCCCGAAGCACCCAAGTACGGCCTCGTGCAGGAGTTCTTCAGGAATGTGTGCGGGCGGGCACAGAGCCCCACGGCCCCCCCGGAGAAGAAGGAGACCCCAGGGGAGGAGGGCAGCAAGAGAGCCGAGCACCTCGGCCCAGCCACCCACCACCCGGCAGAGAGCATCTCCCGCAGCTTGAACAAGAAGGTGCTCAAGCAGAGCAGCTGCGAGGACCTCAAGCCCTCGTCCCCCGGGCAGGGGGGTAAGGATGCAGCCCTGCGGGACCCCGACCTCATCTCGGCCATAGCCAGCGAGGTAACGAGGCCGGGTGCCCCCCGGGCTGCCCCACCATGGCGGGGGACAGGGTGCCTGGCCCCTCTAACCCCCCTGTGCCATCTGTCTTTGCAGGACGTGGCGTGTGACTGCAGCTCCCAGTCCCTCACCTCCTGCTTTGCCCGGCCATCCCGCTCCACCGTCCGCCATTCCCCATCCAAGTGCAAACTGCACCCTGCGGAACCCCCCAGGGCGGAGGAGAAGCTGGGGGCCTCGAGTGAGTGAGGCTGGGGGCCGCAGCGTGCCTGCTATCCATGCTCCTGCCGGGACAGCGCCCGTGCTGATGCCCTGCGGGGCCCTGCTCGGAAGCGGTGTGGGCACATCTGTCTCCTCACCGTGGGCACATCTGTCTCCTAACTGTCCCCTCACCCCTGGGGACGCTTGGGAAGCAGATGTGGAGCCAGAGGCAGAGGCTGCCGGTAGCCCTTGGGGTGCATGGTGACATCCACCGTGGTGGCTGCTTCACCTCCCGCCTGTGTGAGACGCACTCCCATGGAGCTGCTGCCAGCACTGGGGGGTCCTCACCAGTGCTGATCCCTCCGGGAACGTCAGCTGAGACCCCACCATGCTGAGGGCTCACTGGGGCCTGGAAAGGGGAGAGCACCCGGGGGGGCTGCTTGTGTAAATAGGGCAGGGCTGGGGGAAGCACGGTGGGGACACTGGATGGATGCAACAGATGGGGGCACGATGCCGTGTTGGCCCCGCAGCTGCTGCCAGTGCTGCCCACGCTGCGGGAGCACCAGCGCATCCCTGCCAGCCCCGATTGCAGCGTGGTTGCATCAGCCGCGGGCCGCACGTGCTTCCCGGGCAGGAAGGAGGCGGGGAAGGTCCCTGCGGTCACCCGGGCTGGGCTGGGCTGGATGCGGGGCCCTCCCTGGCCACCCTTCTGCTCTGGGGGGGCTGCTGAGGTCCTGCAGCACCGGGAAGGGCCCGAGTGTCCCCCTGGATCATCCGGATGCAGAGATGGGGTGTCTGGATGCGCAGTGTGGGGAGAGGCAGCGTGTGCCTCTGTGTGTGCACACTGATGGGTGCGTATCTCCTGCCACCTTCGCGAGGGGCCACGGCTGTGGTGCCCCCCCTGCACTGCCCCCAGCTCCCTGCCTGGGGCCACCTGTAGGTGTTTGCTCCTCCAAGTGCTGAATATCCATACTTCTCTTTCTGTTTTTTCCTCTCTTTTTTTCTCTTCTCCTCCCGTTTTGGCTCTGCCCAACTCCAGACAGCCTGCAATGTAAAACCAAGTGCATTTTACAGACACCGAATGGAGCTGCCTGGGACATGCACCAAATGCATTAATTGATTGTGGGTTGGGAGCTGCAGCGTGGCCCCCGGTCACCACCAGCAAAAGCCTTACCTGGGGAGGGAGCGGGGCAGCAGCCACAGCCCCCATGGCAGTGCAGAGCTCACACAGAGCAGCCCCAGCAGAGAACAGCAATCCTGGAGGCAGCTGCTTGACCTATTTCCAAGCTGCTGCCAGGGGCCAGGCAGGGATTCAGGGAGATGGAGCTGCCTGTAGGTGCCTCCAGGGCCTCAGTGCACTGCTCTAGGGCTCAGTGCATTGCTTTAGGGCTCTGTACACTGCTCTAGGGCTCTATACACAGCTCTAGGGCTCT
Organism: Psittacula echo; assembly: GCF_963264785.1. Taxonomy (NCBI): domain Eukaryota; kingdom Metazoa; phylum Chordata; class Aves; order Psittaciformes; family Psittacidae; genus Psittacula; species Psittacula echo. The sequence goes on along the minus strand of NC_137747.1, from coordinate 13,551,151 downwards.
GTATATTGCTCTAGGACTCAGTGCATTGCTCTTGGGCTCTGCACGCTGCTTTAGGGCTCTGTACACAGCTTTAGGGCTCTGTATACAGTTCTAGGACTCAGTGCATTGCTCTGGGGCTCTGTACACAGCTCCAGGGCCTCTGCACATTGCTGTCATCTTGCAGCCTGGCCTCAGAGCCACCGCTGCTGCCCCTCCTGCTCCAGCCCCACAGCAGCATCACTGCCAGGTCGCAGCCTCTGCAAGCATCTCCGGGCTGGCTGCTCACTGCCTGTGTCTCTGGACACACCAGCATCAGCCAGGGCCGTCAGGCCCAGCACCGGTGGCCTTTAGCTCCTTGGGGCGCCCAGCCAGCCCCTGGGGGACCCTCGGCTGTGGGACACATGGGGCAGGTGCTGCCCACCCTTACCAGCAGCATTCCTGCCATGGAAGCAGGGTCCCTGCACTGCCACGGGCAACCTGCTGTACATAGATCCTTTTGGGGTGGTTTTTAGCATTTTCATTGGTAACAGGGGGTTTGGTTTGGTTTGGTTTGTTGGTTTTTTTTAAGGACTCTACTTTCGGAATGTGGTTTCTCATTTTTACAACTGCCTTTGAATGATTTGTAATATTGGTCGCTTCTGTCTGACTCTGTAAATAGTGGTGCTGGTGTCTCCTGCGGGGTGGGGGCTGAGCTCATGCTGGTGATGGGTCTGCAAAAGCAATGGGGAGGGTTTGCTGGAGGTGGGGAGGTGGCTGGTGCTGCCCCAGCCCCTCACAGCCTCTGTCCTGTCCCCCTCCCACACCAGTGCGAAGCCCAAACTGCTTTGGGCAAAGCCACGCTTGCCCCTGCCCTGTCCTGCTTCCTCTCGCCAAGGTCGCATGAAGGGCACCTCCTGCCCTGATGACAGGCCCCTGTCCCCCTGTCCCATGCTTGTCGTGTGATGAATAAAGGCCCTGCAACCCCTCAGCCCTGCCCTTGGTGCTGCCTTCCCCTGCTGCAGGGACAGGGGTGCCTGTCCTGCTTGGGGCACTGGTGCTGCTGGGGGGGGGGGGGCTGCAACACCCATGGGTGGGGAGATGGAGGATCATAGAATAGTTTGGGTTGGAAGGGACCTTCAAAGCTCATCCAGCTCCAACTGCCTGCAATGAGCAGGGACATCTTCAACTAGATCAGAGTGCCCAGAACCACATCCAGCCTGGCTTGAATGTCTGCAGGGATGGGGCATCCCCCACCTCTCTGGGCAACCTGCGCCAGTGTTTTACCACCCTCACTGTAAGGAGTGTTTTCCTCACATCCAGCCTGAATCTCCCTCTTTCCGTTTAAAACCACCACCCCTCAGCCTGTCACAGAGGGACAGGACCTAGACCCTGTCAGCTGCCCAGCCACACACCGTGTCCCATCCTCTCCTCACCCAGCTGTCTCCCCAACACCATTCCCGTGTGCTGACCCCAACTTGTCATCACCTATGGGCCCTCCATGGCCTCCCCACCGGGGCTATCACCACACCACTTGGCTCTGCATTGTTCTTATGATGCTGGTGTTGCTCATGCCTCCCCTGTCATGTCCCATCCTGCCCAGCAGCTCACCTCAGCCTGCACAGCGACCCCATATCCCCTTGCCTATATTCTTTATCCCCCTTCACCTCCCGTTGTCCCCCATCCTTCCTTATCCCTCAATACTGCCCACTATTTCCCTCCTCTTCCTTATTCTCCACTTCTATCTGCCCAGTCCTTGTCCTTCTTCACCCTCTTTTCCTCTTTATTGTCCCCCACTTCCCACCATATTCCACACCTTCTCTCTCATCCTCCACCTCGTACCTCTTCTTCCTCCACCTCAGTCTCTCCCTCCTTCCTGTGAACCTCCACCTCCCATTGTTACCCCTCCTTTTTCATGCTCTTTCACCTCTTGCCCTGTCCCTCCTCATACTCGGCCTCTGGCTTTCTCCCCATCTCTTGGCATTCACCTCCCAATCTCCCTCATACTTCTCCACCTCTCAAGTCTCCCCATCCCTCCTTATCCTCCAAGTGTCCCGCCTCCCTCACGGATTTCCCTTCCAGCCACCCTCCCTTACCCCCAACCATCCTCCCTTCCTCACACCTCCCTCTCTTACTGTGCTTTCATTCTTCACATCCCAACTGCATCTTGACCTCCCATCTTCTCCCAGCCTGACCTCTGCTGTTCATCCTCTCCTCCTTCCTCCCTGCACTCTTTTACTCCCAGCACATCTAACTCCTGCTGTTACTTTCTCCTCTTCTTCTCCTGCTTTATCTCCCATCCCTCACTAACCCAGCAAAGCCACCACCAGCACCAGCCCTACGGGATGTGGGGCTGGGTTACCTGGAGAATCAGCCTCCCACCCCATCCCCACAACTCAAGGCACTTCACAGCAGAGGTGATGGCCACAGCTTGCACATTCATGCTGGACACCAAGAAACACTTCTTAGGGCTGGTGCAGCTGGAGCTGGTCACTGGGGAAGTGGGAGGATCCCTGCCGTTAGAAGGTTTAATTCAGCCAAATAAAGTCACCAGTGTCCTGATTTAGCATAGCAATAACTATTTTGGAACACAGAGCTTGGCCCAGAGCCCCCTTCGATCCATTCAAACACACACATCTCTGGGAGACTCCTTGAGCAGTGGAGGATTTCCAAGAGGAGCAAGAAAGGGCAGAGATGGCTTTTAAATGCAGTGCTTGGGATGCTGCAGGACATGAGGATCTATTCCTGCCACTTGCAGCTGTTCCGTGGTACTCAAGCAGGACCATCTCATGCTGCCCAAGCAGGCCACCCTATGCATCCTGAGCAGGATCACATTAGCCTGCCTGAGGAGGACCATCCCACGCTGCTTGAGCAGGACCATGCTCCAGCAGAACCATCCCATTGCTGCTCCAGCAGAACCATCCCATTGCTGCTCCAGCAGAACCATCCCATGCTGTTCCAGCAGAACCATCCCATGCTGTTCCAGCAGAACCATCCCATGCTGTTCCAGCAGAACCATCCCATGCTGCTTGAGCAGGACCATTCCATACTGCTTGAGCAGGACCACTCTATGTAGCTTGAGCAGAACCTTCCCATGTTGCTCAAGCAGGACCAGTCCATGTAGCTTGAGTAGTACCACTCCAGGCTGTTGAAGCAGGACTATCCAGCCTGCTTGACTACCATGGGGCAGGCCAAAGTGGCTTCCTGAAAGACTGCCAGATCCCAGGCCAGAGAGCTATCTGTGACATGACCCCTTGGACCCTAAAGCCGGGGACACTTACATCATCTTTGTTTTCCTTCCCTGGGACTGGGCCATGCAGGGCCATGGCCATCCCTTTCCAGTGACCTTATGGCTGCACGAGGGCACAGGGCTGCTGCCAAGAGGGGAAAAGGTCTCCTCTCCATCCCAAGGGAGCCCCCTAACCTGAGGGACCCGCCTGCAGGGCCTCCTGAGAGCATCCCACATCACTCACACGCAAGGACCAGCAGCCTCCCTTGACTGCAGACTTTGCCTTGGAGACTCCCAACCATCCCATGGAGGGGACACTGCCCATTCCAAGGTGCTCTGTCTGAGAGACCATCCCTCTGCAATACAGGCAGTGTCTTGGTGGGCTGGGGGTGACCTTTCTAAAGCATTCCTGTCCACATGCCTTCCTGGCTGGGAAATCTGGGGGAGGGTGAAGGGAACTTACTACCTGTGTTAGAAACTAGCTGAAGTTCTGTGTCTCCCCAAGCTGGGTTTCTTATTCCAACTGTTCCAACTGTTGTATATTGTACTGGGATTTTTACATGGAATTATTGTAGAAAACAGAAAATTAAACCAAGTCTGTTAAAAAATTAACATTAAAAATCTCTATGAAAAAAAAATAAATCAAAGCTGTCTCCAAGTCCTTTTCTTCCAAACGGGTCAGAGCAGTGATGTGTCTCCAGTGGTGGCTTTCTTGTTCCCAGCCCTGGCTGCCCCAGCCCCTAGGGACACCAGCTATGGTGAAGATGCAGCTCCTGTGGTTGGTGATGTCCTGGGTGATGAAGGAAACAGCCCCCATCTCACTGCATCTGCCTGCTTGTGGACAGCCTGAGCCTCTGGTGCAAAGCAGCACGGGGTGTTTGTCAGTGACCCCCTTGGGTCCTCAAAAGTTGTGTCCTCACCACGGGGCAGGACACAGTCGAGTGCCTGGAGCCGTTTTGGGATCCTGGATACTGAAGATATGGCTGGGATGGGACAAGCTGCAGCCCATCCCCACTGAATGCGGGAGCAGCTCCCTGGTAAGTGGCCAGCGCCTTTCCCCCTGCAGCTGCTCCACAGCAGGATCCAACAGGGCTCCACAGCAACTGGCCAGTCCCTGAGCCAGATCCCAGGCCTGAGCTGCTCAGAGGATTTGGTGCTGCGGATGCATGAGCCCACACCACCCTCTGGTGTCAGCACCGACCTCAGCTCCAGGCCTGTCCTGCTCCAGCCGTGTCCCCTTGCTCCCAGGTCTGCCTGGCTACCAGAGCATCCTTGCACAACCCCAAATCCCACTCCTACTTCCAGCATATGGACATCCCCACATGGTGTGGGGCAGGACATAGCCAAGCCAGAAGGAAGCAGAGCAAGAGCAAAGCAGACTTGCTTTGCTGGGTGCTGTCATCAGCCCTGGCAGTCCTACCAAGCACTGGTGCAGCCCTGCTACCCCCCAGGCTGTCTGAGTGTGGGACGTGCTCCTGTGCCCGCATACAAGCCCTTACCCTTGCCAGGGGTTCATGTCCACGTTTGGTATTGGGGTGCAGGGCTGGAAAACAGCTTCAGGCACCCCCTGTGCAGGTAGGTAATGGCTTTCTTGCTCTTGGGTACCGGAGAAGCTCCTGGGCACAGCAGAAGCAGATGGTGCCAGGGGACAGTGTGGGGACAGTATGCTGGGATGAGACCAGCCAACGTGCTGCACCATGAGATGTGGCTGTGGTGCACTCATGCCTGGCTCTGGCATCACTGGCACCTCAGACCTCACACTACTGGTACTGTGTGCCCTGCATTGCTGGCACTGTGGGCCTTGCGCTGCCAGCATCACAGACCCCACATCACTGCCACTGCAGACCCTGCACTGCTGTCACCAAGGCCCTGGCACAGCACTGCTGCATGGCTGGCACTGCTGACACCGCACTGCTGTCACCGTGGGCTCTGGCACAGCACTGCTGCATGGCTGGAGATCAGCAGCAGAGGGCACAGCCCTGCTGCCTGCCCGGGCTGTGTGAGCCTGTGCTACCCGAGGTGCCCTCAAGAGACGTGGCTGCCCCATGGGCCACAGATACTGGGCGCCCCGGAGCTCCAGCTCTTTCTCACCACTCCATACAGCAGGCACACAAGCAGGCAGTTACATTTATGGGTGTGTGAGGACACTCTGAAGCCTGCGGATAGTTATGAAGCCACATGGGGAAGCCAGTTCTTAAACCCCAACCTCCTCAACGTGCTGCTGCTGCAAACACCTTCTCTCCTGATCCGGGTTTCTCTTCCTCTGCAGCCCAGGCTCCTACAGACCTGGGCCCCTTTTCCAGAATGCAAATAGCAGCAGCCAGCAGAGCCCAAGTAAACAAATGAGCTGCTGTGAGAGGAGAGTGCATCTTTATAAGGTTAGCTGGCCCCGTCCAAGGGACAGGCATCTTCTTGTGGCTGCATCGCTCAGAAAGCGCAGGCAGACAGCACCAGCATAGCTCCTGGACTTGATTTATATTCCTGATGGCGTTATTAGCTCATCTACATGTAAAATGATTATGAATAGATGTCTGTACTCTGCAGAGGCCTAAATTAACCAGGCTGTGACATTCATCAGCTTCTCTTTGAAGCTTAAAGCAGCTTGAAACGCAGAGGTCTCCCTCCCAGCGGCAGCAGAGGGGGGAAGGAAGCAGCTCAGGCTTGATCCTGTGTTCAGCACAACCTGCCCTGTTTTAATAGCCCCGTACCCTGATAGGTGGGAGCAGAGGGCCGGAGGGAGGCTGCTGTGCAGCAGCGTGTGCCAGAACTCCGTACGGAGCAGTTACATTTACAAACAAAGGAGCTGATAACTCCCAGCAGGGCTGCAGGGCTGCTATCTCCGTGCTGATTAAAACTCCCCCTGCAGCCAGCACGGAGGAGGAGTGTCCGCAGTGGGGAGACGAGCGGTGGCTGGCGTTAACTCTGCTGCTGCTGTGTGCTGATTCATTCCGCACAAGCCGAGGGCTGCCCTGCCAGGCCGAGGGCTGAAAATCAGCACAGAAAACGCCAGCGGGAGGATCTGCGGCCTGGTCACATCCTCCCTCCACATCTCCCCTGGCTCACTGTGCCCTCAGTGCTCTGGGGATCCACACCACTTGAGCCCACAGGGTAATCACACACAGCAGGAGGGGGATGCCCGAAGCATTGCCCAAGAGTGGTGCTGTGCTGGTTCTGCACAAGGCCTTCCCCTCTGTCCCTCAAGCCTGCAGCACTCTGCTAGCAGTCCTACTGCTTGCTTGAGGTGTCATCTCCCATGCATGGGCCATCTCCAGCATGCGTGTCTGCTGGGGCAGGAGTACCACAGGCCTCTGTTCATATAGCTGACCTTGAGCACATTGCTTTGCCAGCACTGGCTGGGCAACAAGCTGACCCTTGCTGTCAGATATCCACCCTGTTCCTTCTCTCACGCCTGCTCTGCAGGTCCCAAGACCATTTGCTAGTGTCACTTAGGATTCTTCCCAGAATACACATTAACCTGTACCCTTTATGTTCTTTATTACTTTACAGGAGGAGAAAATGAAAGAGCCTGAAATACAGCTGGTTTTCCTGGTGAGGTCAGAGGAGAGCTGGAGTCAGAGCAAACCCTGCAGCATCCAGCCTCACCACACACCAGCAACCAGGGCAGGAGCCCAGCTGGGAGCAAACTGCCGTGGGGTGGACAGAGCTGGAGAAGTAAAGCGTGGTCCCGCAGCAGGAGCACTTCAGCTAGAGCCTATAAAATCACAGAAGGGAGGCTTGGACATGCCCATTGCAGAGGGGAGACTGAGATGAGCTCTTAGGCAGAAGCTCTTCCCTGTGAGGGTGCTGAGGCGCTGGTACAGGGTGCCCAGAGAAGCTGTGGCTGCCCCATCCCTGGCAGTGTTCAAGGCCAGGTTGGACACAGGGGCTTGGAGCAAGCTGCTCCAGTGGAAGGGGTCCCTGCCCGTGGCAGGGATTGGAGCTGAAGGAGCTTTAAGGTCCCTTCCAACCCAAACCAGGCTGGAGTTCTGTGATTTTATGATATGTCAGCTGTGGACCCCTGAAATGACAGCATAGGAAGGACTGTGCTTGTGCCACAGGGGGTGTGATTGATGGTACCAACTACGCAGTTTGCAGCCCTGTACACAGGCGCTTGGAGGGTTACAAAACTCCTGCAAGAGGAGAGAGCGTGGGAAAACATGTCCAGGAGGCTGTCCTGAGTTTTCCACTTACTGAGAGAGGTGAAGGTGATGCAACCTCTTCCCATCGGGCAGCTTCCTGTGGGCAGCTGAAGCACAGCAAAGAAATGCCCTGGCTGCGGCAGCCCATACTGGGCAATGCTGGGTGGAGGGCAGCTGATGGGCTGGTGGGACATGGTGCTGCCCTGGCCTGGTGGCTCGGGATGTCCTGCCCACAGCAGCAACAGCTGCTGCACAGCAATCATGCTGTCACTGAGCCTGGGGGGGGGGGAATTTCAGCTGCACGGGAGAGCCAAAGGCCAATGGGAAGGAAAGCAGAGGGTGCCTCCCAGGTCTGCGAACCACCTCCTCGCTGGCTCTGGGGCCCTAGGACATGGAAAGCAACAAAGCCCTTTCCCAGCAGTGGGGTGAACTACAGGCTCCTGCCTGGCACTGGCGGACAGAGGGTTTGGTAGTGAGCTCTGAAGCCCTGCTGGGGAATGCACACTCCTCGAGACAGAGGCTCCTAAAACTAAGGCTTGGCAACTCGTAATAGAACATTTTCAGTGTAAGGTGGCTTCTGAAGGACTTTGGAAGTGCTGGGCTTGTCCCACTGCTCAGGAGAGGATCGGTGTGATTTCTAGTTGGGGTTCTCAACGATGTGCCACATGTACCCCAAAATTCATGGGGCTGTGCCTGGACCACAGCTTTGAGGGAAGTGCTAGAGGAGTGCAACTGCTGTAGCTCTGGAGGAGCTTGAAATCTCTCCATGTCAGAGAGCCCAGGATGCATGGACAAAGTGGCTTTTTCTTCAGAAACTCTTTTTGTGGTAGGGAACTTGCAAGTGATGATAATGGTGGCTGGGAGAGGGAAATACCATGAAGGGTTGACTGTGTCTGTACTGTGTCCACAGATGGGCCTGGGCTCGACACTGGTGGTCCCAGACTGAAACTCCAACAGGGAATATGCTAAAATTGAGCATCTGGACTGGGCTTGTGCTGGAGACCTCACCTTCATCCGTGTGGTTTAGTAGTGCAGATTGAGTCCCTGCACTGCAAGATCTAACTATGCCTTCCAGTGACTCTTTGGTTAATAACGATGCCACGCTGCAGCTTTCCACAACAGTGATTTCATACCCCATGGCTAAGGAAGCTCTGTTACATGTGCTGCAGTGTGGTGCGAGGGTGGCTGACCGGGTTTAGGTGTGAAGCCTGCTGAGGTCATGTCGGAGAGGTGTAGAGAGCATCCCTGGAGTGGTGCTGCCCAGAGGATACAGCCCATGGAGGGAGGTATCATCGGAACGCCTCCTGGGTTTCGTCTTGGAGGAAAGCAGCTACGTCCTCCCAAATGGAGTCACAGAAGAACCTCTGCCCTCCAGCAGTGTGGGCAGACTAACAGCAGAGCGGGGAGCTGCAGCAGCGCAGATGTGCCTTTCAGAGAGCTAGGGAGCAGCCTTAATAGAAAATACACACCAGGACCAGCCACTTGTGTCTGTAGAAGAACTGTTTGTGGCCTCTTTGCTGATTACATGGAGTGGCCGATGATGCTCATCAGTCCCCAGGTTTGCATCTCCTGCAGTGTACAGCAAGCTAATAACACTCCCAGGGAGCACATTCAATCATGGAAAACACCACGGATCCCAGAGTGGGCTGTACCTGCTCACTGGCACCAGGCCACTGCTTCCCAGCTGAGGAATACTGTGCCAAGCTCAAGGTTATGGATTTTATCCTTTGAGTGCTCCTCAATGAAGGAAATGTTATGGATTGAGCCAACAACGGGTCTGCTGCTGGAGGTACAACCATAGGCAGGCCAGAGACTCATGGAATCACCTTATCCCTTGGGAGAGCCCAGGTCCAACCTCCTGCTCGGACAGGGCTGGTTGGTCAGGGGCTTCTCTGGTTGAGTTTTGACTGTCTGCAAGGGCAGTGTCCCCCTGTGGCACACTGCTGACAAGGGAGACGTGGCTGGTGCGGCATCACTGCTAATGGGGGAACACTGCTGGCATGGGGGACATGGATGATGGGGGGCACACGGGGGGGCAGGGGGACACCACTGACAAGAGGGGACACGGCTGATGGGGAGACACCAATGGTGGAGGCAGGATGGCTGACAGGGAGACATCAGTGGGGAAGAGGACAGGGCTGACATGGAGGTCATGGCTGATGTGGGAGACGCCACTCATGGGGGTGACGAGTGTGACATGGCTGACAGGAGGGCATGGCGGGTGGGTGCAAACACGGCTGACAGGGGACACGGCTGACAGGGGGACACGGCTGACAGGGGGACATGGCTGACAGGGGGACACGGCTGACAGGGGGACATGGCTGACAGGGGGACATGGCTGACAGGGGACATCGCCGCCGCCCCGCAGTCGGGTGCTGGCGAGCCCCCGTGTGCTCACGCTTTCCGCGGCCTGCCGGGCTCCGCGGGCCGTGCCGCAGCCGCCGGGCGGGCCTTGGCGCTCTGCGGGGCGGTGCTGCCCCCCCGCCCGGCAGCGGGAGGCCTGGCCGCTGCCTCGGCCGTCCCCGCCCTCCGCCGCCTCAGCCGCTCCCGCCCCCGGCTCCGCGCCTCTTTAAAGCGGGCTCGGAGGCCGTCTGCCCGTTCAGAGCTGCCGGCGCTCCGCCATGGGACAGGAGCAGGCCCGGACCTACCCGCCGCGGCCCGAGTGGCTGCCGGCGGCGCATGTCCCGTCGCTGGCCCAGTACGAGAGCCTGTACCAGCGCTCCGTGGAGGACCCGCCCGGTGAGCGCCGCGCCGGGAGCCCGCCAGTCCCGGGGAGGGCCGCAGCGGGGCCGGGGGTGCCGGGCGGGCTGGAAGGGGTGAGGCCGCGTTGGGCCCTCCAAGCGTGGGGTGCGGGAGCGTGGGGCTGCCGTGCGTTGTTCCCTAAAGCCTTGTCCTCCTTACCCGAGCCTGTTTCTGGGTCGTGAGCTCTGGCCATTGCCTTTGCAGCGTTTTGGGGTGACATTGCTAAACAGTTCTACTGGAAGACTCCGCACACGGGGCCCTTTCTGAAGTATAACTTCGATGTGACAAAGGGGAAGGTCTTCATTGAGTGGATGAAAGGGGCGACCACTAACATCTGTTACAACGTCCTGGATAGAAATGTCAACGAGAAGAAACTTGGGGACAAAATTGCTTTTTACTGGTAAATTTTTGGTTTTATTATGGTGTAGAAGGTGTGTGTCATGCTGAAGTTGTATAAACAAGGTTGCTTCCTACTGAGGTGAATGAAAACATGGTCAAACCTGAGGGGCTTTAACGTTTAGATAGGGAGAGCAGGTGTTTGCTTTCAGTGTTTGAGAGGAGTTGTGCAATGGAGCTGCTCTGCCCACCCTGGGTGCACTGAAGTGGCCCACCATAGCCACGGGCAGCTCCTGACTTCCAGCTCTGCCTTTGCACTTGAACCTGCTAAAAGCAAAGAGCAGTCAGATGTTATTGAGGCAGGTACCACAATTCCTTTGTGATGCAGGCAGAGAAATGGGATGAGGCAACAACATCTAACAGCAAAAAGCTGATAAACCCCATGTTTTCTGTCTTTATGTTCTGTGGGTTTGGCACTGTTCTGTGGCAGAAGGGTTCTCCTAAAACTTGAGTGTATCCATTGATTCATTTACTGAGGTGAGCAGCTTCAGAGAGGAGCCTTCAACACCAGACTGAGAGGAAACAGAGCATGCGGGAGCCTCAGTTCTGAGCAGTGAGAGCCATTGAGGGAGCCTCAAGCCCTTCACAGGCCTTGCCCAGGAGCCAGCAACTGGCTCACAGGGGCTGTATGAGGAGGGATGGCACCAGCCCTGAGTGGGTAAAGCATGGCGCAGGGAGTGCGGCCAGGGCAGACAGTCAGGGTGTGGTGTGGCAGTTGGTGCAGGCAGGGGGGTGATGAGTACTCTCCTCCTGGAGCTCTGCCCTGGCTGCCCCGGCACTGGCAGTGTTGGCACCAGTAGACCCAATGAGAGCGGAGGCTGCAGTGCAGAGCTCCGGGTGCAGAAAGTTCCTCCACTGGTGTTGTGGGGCAAGGGTGCACTCTGGTGCAGGTGTTCCTGGTGGAGGTGCTCCTGCAGCAGGTGGCTGAGCTGTGGGAGACTGTCAGTAGGCTAAGAGATACCAGGGAAGCTGAGAGGGAGCTGGACTGCTTGCTCCAGGCCCAAACTGTGAAGGGGCCAAAAGCATCCACCATAGTGCATGCAGAAAAGGAGGGCAGTAATCCAGGAAGCTGGGAACTAATAACAAAAAAAAAAGGGGGGGGAGGGGGGAAGAGAACAATTAAAAGCAAGGGGCTTTCTCCAAAATCTGCTGTCCCCACCCAGAACTGCTTCATAGTTCTGCAGGGGGCTAACATGGTACTGCATACCACACCAAATGAACATCCTGCTGATGCACCAGTAAAGAGGATCACTACTAAATGCCTCCAGGAAAGAGCAGAGGGTCATAGTAGTAGGTGACTCTACTTCAAAAGGCACAGAGGCACCCATCTGTCAGCCTGATCCAGTCTCGAGGGAGGTGTGTTGCCTACCAGGGGCTCAGATCAGTGATGTTGCAGAGAGGCTCCCTGGTCTAGTAAGTCCCACTAACTATTTCCCACTTCTTGTGGTTCATGTGGGTGCTTGTGATATTGACAGCAGTAGCCTGGGAATCATTAAGAACTACAGAACCCTGGGAGAGGTGGTTAGGGGCTCTGGAGCTCAGATTTTTTTCATTGATCCTCCAAGTCAAAGGCGTAAGCGTTGGGGTTGATCTTGTCTTACATTCCTTTGATTCTCCTCCCCATCCCATCTGGGGAGGCAGGATAAGAAGGGTGAGCTAGTGGCAAGTCCAGAGGGAGACCATGTGGGTAATCAGGAGGCCTGGAGAAGAGAAGCTGCATGGAGACCTCAGAGCAGCTTCCAGTATCTGAAGGGGCCTACAAGGATGCTGGAGAGGGACTCTTCATTAGGGACTGTAGTGATAGGACAAGGGGTGATGGGTTCAAACTGAAACAGGGGAAAGTTTAAGTTAGATATGGAAGAAGTTTTTTACTGTGAGGGTGCTGAGGCACTGGCTCAGCTTGCCCAAGGAAGTTGTGAATGTGCCATCCATGGCATTGTTCAAGGCCAGGTTGGATGGAGTCTTGGGTGACATGTTTTAGTGTGTGGTGTCCCTGCCTATGGCAGGGGTTGGAACTGGATCATCTTAAGGTCTTTTCCAACCCAAACTGTTCTGTGACTTTATAATTCCTTGCACTTGAACACATATAACATTGATGCTTTTGGAAAGGCTGGCTTCTCCATATTCCTTTTGGGAAGAAAAGTTAACTTCCAGCCTTAAGGATGTGTGTATTTTTTTACTGGAATAGTTACTAGTGTTAAAAGCCATGTGCAACTTGGAATTTTCATACTAATGCAAAATAGGCTTCCCTAGTGATGTCCAAGATGCAGAGCTAATGCGCCCTTGCTGACCTAGCCCAGGTATGACTGTATGTGGTAGAACAGAAGCACAATTAAATGTGGAACTTGTTAGGGATGCAATAACTTGGGTTGTGGAGTGTCCTTTCAGCAGAGCAGCTGGAGAAGTCTGACTGCAGTAAGAATGCCAGATCCCCTAATGATGAACAACTGTGCTGCTCAAAGTGATTTTGTGCAGCTGAAGGGTCCCAGTGACCTGGTGTAAGGGGGACCTGGATCTACCCCCCTACAGAAAGGAACATGTTTTACCAGTGGAGTTCTGGCCATGACTGTAAAATTGGGTTCACACTGGAGTTTCCATCCATAGAACTTCACTTAAGTAGAAGAATTACATGTACTGTCTGGCAAATAATCATATTGATATACTTGCCACAGGTGAAATGGTGGCAACTGCTTCCTTCCCTGCTAGTTGAATATATTCTCTAACTCACCTGGTTGTAAAGTGACTGCAGCTTCTGATGGTAAACTCCTTTGTAAACTCATTCAGGTGTGCCAGCAAACAGAGCCCTTTGGCAGTGCTGGCAGCTGGGCTGGAGTTTATGGAGGGAGCGGGTGCATTGTTCTTCTTGCCCGTAAGTCTTTGGGTGACAGCTTGGCAGCAGCCACCAGCTTGGTAGTTATTCTGGCAGCCTTTGAGGGGTGTTTGTGATGCTGAGCAAAGCTTGGAGTGGGTATTAAAAGGGTGGGTGTCCAACAGCCATGGTGTTCACGGTGCTGAAAAACAAGGTCTCTTCCTCCTTAGTAGCCAGTTTTCCCTGACTACTTCAGGATAAATTCTCCTAGCATGGTTCTGTCACCAGTGACCTGGCGCTGGGGTATCTGGAGCTGTTAGCTGGGAATGTCATGGGGAGAGATGAAGGAGGCATGTTAAATGGGATGTGTGTGGTACTGACCTGTGAGCTTGTGGCACTGAGGTCTTAAGGAAACAGGGCTAAGGGTTGCAGCTCATAAAACTAATCTTCTAGAAGTGTGCATGTGCCTCTCTGAACATATGTTCTTCAATAACGAAGTGTAGTTGCTGTTGTCTTGGCCTTTCTCATTTTGCTTTGACACTGTTGAATGAGCCCACTTTCGTGAACCACTTGAAACTTGTCACACTGTATGGAATGTCAAAAAAGAAATGAGAGCCTCCAAAGCCAAAGAGGATTCCTGGGAAGGGCTTGGATGTTTGGGGGTTTTAATACCTTGGCTGCTTGCTTCTAAGAAAATCTGTACCTTGCTGGATGGGGAAAGGTCCTGGTGTTGTACCAAGGTATCTGACTGCCCACCTCTGAGAGCTTTGAAAAGGTACAAGTTAAAGGAGATCTTTGCTTTCAGAGAGGAAATACTGGGGGGAAAAAGTGAATAATTTTTCAAGGCACTGGTTGGTGTCTCTGAGATGTGTCCTGACAGAGCTCAGCTGCTGTGTGGCCCTGACCGGGGCTGTCTCAAGTGTTGCATGGACTGGAAGAAGTGAGCAGTTCATGTGGATGTGTTCTGGCCAAGCTGCTTTGAATGTTCCTGCACCAGCAGCAGTCCAGGATTGCCCAAACTGCCTCTACTCAGAGGGCCTCATCCCAGGCCACCTGGAATTGCTCTTTCAGCACAAAGGGCGATACATGGCACTGCTCTGTGCTGCAGAACTTGTACATAGGTGACACTTCCTGTTGTGGTACCCTTCTTTTGGTGCTGTTAGCACTGCTTAGTTCACAATGACCATCCTGAGTTGGTAGGAAACACTTGCATTTTCCCTGTTTCACTGTGGTCTCTCTTGCTGCTTATGTACGTTAAAAGTATTTCTGTTTCTGCTGCTTTTGATTCCTCTTTCTGTGGTATTCATGTTGGCCTAAAGAGGAACAGAAGCTCCAGGAAATGTTTCTGTTAAAGTGCTGCTCTCAGAAGTGCAACCTGCTTCATAATTGCAGGGAAAGGCTGAAGTCAGTAATGCTGTGGTTACTGTGCAGGTAGATCCCTATTTTGTGGGCCTCACAGCTGGAATGCACTGAACAAACTAGCTGGGACACTTGTAGGGGACTTGCAGGAGTGCTGAGGATTTGATCTGTGGTGGGCAGTGTAAACTGGAGCAGGAGCACAGTGTGTCTTTACACAGGTATGCTCTGGGCATACCTGTGCCATGTGGACTAACCTGTACTTCTGTGCTGAAGAGCCTGTTGTTAATCCCATGTGAACATCAGCCTGGGCAGCTTGTGGAAGGGAAAACAGAGCCAGGTGGGAATTCAAATAGCACAGCACTTATTACACACGCTCCCTAATGAGACCCTGGGGTGGGAAGGGACCTGCATGGAGCCTGTTCTTGGTGTTTCAGCTGTGTGCAGGTCGCATGAAGTTCTTGCCTTTGTTTCAGCCCACCTGCAGCACTGGTGGTACCTGGTGGGAGCAGGGAAAGAGGTAGAGCCTTGGACACTGTTATTAGCCTAGGTGCTGGCTTCTGCCATCATTGGGAGATTGATAATCTTCTTTCTTCTGCTTGCATATGAAATAACACATCTAGAAAGGAGAAACAGATGGTAAAGGCTGCCAGAGCTTACTGGAGCTCTATTTAAACTGAAGAACCACTGCTTGTGGTTCCCATTCTGGGCCTAGAACAAACATGACTTGCAAAGATAAAATGGAGAAGGTGTGTTGTGGGTTTTTTTTAATGTAATAAAGGATTTGGGGGCTCGTAGATGTGTCATTTCTTTCAATGAATCCTTCTGAAAGCCAGTAAACAACTACAGAACCTGTTAAAAAAAACCAAACCAAAAACCTGAGCAACAGAAAACCTAAAACCACAAAACAACAACCAAGTGTCAGAGCCCCTTTGGAGGTTTTTACTAGGAAACCGGAAGGCTTTGTCCAGCAGCCTTCCAGAGAGGCCATAGATTATCAGACACAGATTTGGTCTGAGGATGCTGCTGAGCATAAATGGGACAAGCCCACATGTGCTGGGTCCTGCCTGCTCCCCATGCATGTTGATCTGGTGGCTGTTCCTCTCCATGGACTTCTTTATCCTGGGCTGTGTCATCCCAGTTTCAAAACTGAAGCCAGATTGAGCTGTTCCAGTTGAATTTCTTCTGTAAAAGTCTGGATCTCTTCTGATTGCAGAAATAATCTTGCCTTAAACTGCTGAGAGCCAAGTGCTTGGTCTCGCAGTCCAATACTGTCGTAAGCAGAGATGCTGTGGCTGAGGGTGCTGACTGTTACCACCCAGGCTTCAGAGGTGTTAACCATAGCCAGCTCCTGCCCCAAGCACTCAGCTCTGCTCCTCCACTGCCTTCAGGACTCAGGATCTCCCATGCCAAACTGATGCTTTGTTTCTTTAGTAACTTCCTGTATGACTTGTTACATTTCCAGTGATGCAGCCTCTTTCAACACTGTTCTGGCAGCCCTGAATCACACAGGGTGTTTAAAGAGTGAAGATTCACTGCTGGGAAGGTTGTTTTTACTGATAAACACTTGCAGGCCTGTGTGTGCAGGCTGCTGAGAGCAGTCAAAGCTGTGTTGCAGGTGCTACCAAACAGCCAGGCCCAAAGCTGCTGTTCCCCTGATGCTACTGTGGAGAGAGAACATGCCACAGGGGAATGTGTGTAACCTCTACAGCAGTGAGAAGCCTTATGGCAAAGTTACAATGTTTGGTTTATGCTTGCAGCAGTACCCAGGCTCAGCACAGCTCCTTTCCCTGATGGGGTCTCCATGGGAAGTGGGGTGACCCCCATTAGCCTTGGCTGAGCAGGAAGGAGAAGGGTTCAGGACACACAGCTTGGGAACACACACAGCAACAGCCTGGAATCTCCAAACAGGAACATCTCTGCTTTGTGAGGTCCTCTCTGGCTCTGAGCTGCATCGGTAGTTCAGGAGTGGGAATGGTGGGAGCATCAATAGGAATCTGGTATTAAAATCAAGGAGTAAAGTCCAAGTATTCCGCTTTCCTGACTTCTTTGGTGGAATTCTTCCACTTCTAGTTCTGGGACAGCCATCAACCAGTATGGTTGGTGCTGTGGCAGTAGTGCAAACACCACTGTGTTCAGCTGCTTCTATGTAAGTGCAAACTGGGACAGCAGGCACTCACAGGTTGTCCTCTGGTGTAGCTCTGTGGCTCTTCTCCATTGATGGGTGAAATCTCCATCTTCAAGAAGATGGTGCTGCCTCAGGGCTGCATGGTGATGCCTGCTTAAGGGTTTGGAGCTTCTTGGTTTGGCCTGAGGGGCTGGGAAACACAGGGATCATGGGCTGAAGCTTGGTTCCAAAGGCTATCTGTATGCAGAGACCTCTGCCAGTTTTCTCCTGTCATATGTAGAGGTTGTCCTGTCCCAAGTGTTTCAGTTAGTGGCTTGCACTTGTCTGCTGCATCCTACATCCACTTCCTGACTAGTGAAAGTCTGAGATAGTTTTCAGGTGAGTGGTTGTGCCAAAGGGATGAACTAAGTATGTGAGAGCAGCAAATAGCTTCTTCAGGCAGGTATTTTCCTGTGGGCTTCCAGTGAAGCTTCCTGTGTGCTTTCCCGGCTGCTGTGAGTCAGGGATCTGTGTGCACATTACTCAGACAGCTGGTGGACACAGAGGCACTTGGAATAATTTTTCTCTCCTGACTTGGAAGAGGAGCTTGAGTCATCCCTGTCAGCTACACATGCTGGTTTGCAGTGAGATGCCAGGAAATGGTTGGTTTAATGTTTTGAAGATCTCAAGCCGTATTCCTGCTGTGCAGAGCCTTTTCCATCATAGGATGCAGGGCAGGATCAGGCAAGTGCTGTCAGCCTGGTGCTCTGCAGTGCAACAAAGGATGGGGGTACTGAAGGTTGGTGACAATGTTCAAGGCCAGGTTGGACAGAACCTTGGGAAACATGGTCTAGTGTGAGGTATCCCTGCCTGTCGCAGGGGTTTGGAACTGAATGAGCTTAAGGTTCTTCCCAACCCGAATCAGTCTGGGATTCTATGACACTGCCTGTGGTCTCCTGTGGTTTGCCCATTCAGAAGCACCACTGGAGCTGTGCCTCCATGTGGAAGGTGTTCAGCATTATTAAAGATAGTCACTGGAAGTAGTTTTCACAGAGCTCAAATAAGCTGTGGACCTGCTCTTGCAGGACTGGGGCTCTTCTCTGTTAAGTCTGTAAAGAAAGGAGGACTCAGGCAGCATCTCAGACTCAGACTCCATGGCTGAGCAGTGAGGAAAAGGTTGTGTAAGCTCTGCAGCTTGGGAACACACACAGCAACAGCCTCGAATCAGGGCAGCAACTTTCATTTGGGTTTTGCCAGAACTGTTTGCTCCTAGCCTTTTGCTCTGAAACCTTTGGAAGCTGCTTACTGGCAAGGGTACAGCGTCCATCTATATAAATACAAGGGAATATCCAGGAAGTATTTGAGAAGATAAACAAGTTGGATGGCAATAAGTGCCCAGAATTAGATGGCATGTGCCCCAGAGGACTGCAGGGACTTGAATGTGAAATTGCAGAGCTCTGGCCAGGGTATGCTGTGTGCTCTTGCAAAGGGCTGTTGTGCCAAGGACTGGGAGGTTGCCAGCCCCACTCTGTCTAGAGAGGGCAATAGAGGGGTCTTGGGAACTGGTAAATCCCACAGATTCATTAGGTTTAGAAAGGACCTCTGGAGATCATCCGGTCCAGCCTCCCTGTATCTCTAGTGGTACAGTGGAATCGGCTCACTTTTTTGTGCGTGGAAAAGGTGATGGAGTCCTGTAGGAGTGCAGTTGTATGGCGCTGAGCACACGGATATGGCTGTTTTCAGGCTGCTTTCATGAGGATTCCCACAAAAAGGTTGTTCAAGGAAGTTCTGTGGAGCTGCTTTAGACTTACCCTTCATCTCCTCACTTTTAATGGTCACTTTTCAGAACCAGCAGCAGGTCTCCCAAGGACCAGTGTTGAAACTGAACTGCTGATGATGGCCAGGCTCATGTGCCCTCCATAAACAGCTCCTGGGGGCAAACCCTGCACCTTGGTTCTGACTAGTATTTTGTTGTTGTCTGGAAGGCTCTTGGCTGAGCTGCTGTGGCCGTGGGTGGTTCTGGGTTTGTGGTTGCACAATCACTACCTGGGAGAGTAGCGAGGAGTGAGCACAGGCAATAGCTCCTGCAGCTTCTTACATGTGGAACTTGTAACTCTGGCAGCTACTACAGGCACCTTGCTGTGTTTAAGAATAGTTTGCTGACTGCTGAGAGAGGCACCATGGTTCTGCAGTGATGGCACACGATGAATGCTGGCAGGACAGTTGAGACGTGGGGTGGATAAATGGAGTTCATGGACACAAAGGAGGTGAATCCTGTAGGGATCCAGGACATGGAAGGTCAGAGCCATCAGTTTGTTCGTTGGACTAGAAAACATGATTATTTTAGCTGTGTGGATGGCTTGTGTCCTCCCTGGCACCTTGCAGTGAGTGGAGCAGAAGGGGACAAGGGCTCCATGGGGATGACACTGGCTCTGAGTAGTGACGTTGTCAGGGGACAAAGTGATCAGGCTTTGCCAGAAGAGGTGGGAGTGGGTGCTTGTTCCAGGCATGGTGTTTCTCCTTTGGGTAGTTGCATTTGTTATAGAATCACAGAATCAGCAGGGTTGGAAAAGACCTTTAAGATCATTAGATTGAACCATTCCCCAGCACTGCCAAGGCCACCACTAACCCGTGGCACTGAGGGCCTTATCTACAAGGTGTGTGAACACTTGCAGGGATGGTGACTCCACCACTGCCCTGGGCAGCCTGTTCCAATGCCTGAGCACCCTTTTGGGAGGGAATTGTTCCTCAGCTCCATCTAAACCTCCCCTGGTGCAGCTTGAGGCCATTTCCTCTTGTCCCATCCCAGCCCCTCCTGGCTCCATCCTCCTGTCAGGCAGTTGTAGGGAGCGATCAGGTCCCCCCTGAGCCTTCTCTTCTCCAGACTGAACCCCCCAGGTCCCTCAGCCCTTCCCCATCACACTGTGCTCCAGGCCCTGCACCAGCTCTGGTGCCCTTCTCTGGCCCCACTCCAGCCCCTCAATGTCTCTCTTGCAGTGAGGGGCCCAGAACTGAACACAGGATTCGAGGTGCGGCCTCACCAGTGCCCAGTGCAGGGGCACAACCACTGCCCTGGCCCTGCTGCTGCACTGGTGCTGGTACAGGCCTGGATAATGGTGGCTTCCTGGCTGCCTGGGCATGAGCTGCTCATGTTCTGCTCTGTCAGTCAGCCTCCCCAGGTCCTTTTCCATGAGCAGTTTTCCAGCCACTCTTCCCCAAGCCTGGAGCGTTGCGTAGCGTTGTGCCTGGTGGGCTTTCTTTACAGCCTGAAGAGCTGTTAGGCTGTAGTATTGGCTGCCAGTGCTTTGACAAGACCTCTTTGACTCCCCCACCACAATGAGCTTGCCTTTTTCTCCTGTGGCCAGCCCTGCATCAGAGCCATTGCACACAGTAGGGTTTCAGTTCTTTGTTTGCATATCTGCACGTAACTTATTGTAGATGGTGAAATGTGGTGTGATATGAGATCATGAGCCCTGGCAGTTCTCCATAGGCTCAAAGCTTATCATTTTTACAGATGACACTTTCCTTTAGGGGAATCCCTGAGGCAACCCATGGCCTTCTTGATTACTTCTTCACAACTGGGTATCTGCTAATGAAGCATGTTTTACATTCCTGTTGCCAGTGACCACTGAGATGACGCTTCAGCAGGTGACTTCTGGCCATCAGCTGTAGAGGTGTCTGAGGCATAAAGTTGAAATGTCCACCAGAAATCACAGTCATAGAATCCCAGACTGGTTTGGGTTGGAAAGGACCTTAAGCTCATCCAGCTCCAACCCCCTGCCATGGGTAGAGGTGCCTCACCCTAGGCCATGTCACCCAAGGCTCTGTCCAACCTGGCCTTGAACACTGCCAGGAATGGGGCATTTGCCACTTCTTTGGGCAACCTGTGCCTAGGCCTCACCACCTTCACAGTAAAGAACTTCTTCCTTGTATCTAACCTGAACTTCACCTGGTTTTGTTTGAATCCCTCACCCCTTCGCAGGTCATAGCCTTGATGGATATTGTTTGAGCCCCCACTGGAATCAGCTTTCAGTGTTAGAAGGTCTTGAAACAGCATTTCCCAATAGGGGTGTTTCCCAACTGTAGGTGGCTTATTGACTGACTTGCAGAAGCTTCATCCAGAATGTGTCTGTGGCCTCAATGCAAGTTGTTAGAACAAGGAATCAGCAGGAAATAGGATCTCCCCCAGTGGGCTCTGTTTCTCTGAAAATACTGCTCATGATAGGCATCAAATGTACCTCTCTTCTCAAACTGTTGCATTCTTCTACAGCATGGCTTTAGCTTGCAAGGCTAGAAGTGCTGGCTGAGGGCAGCCAGACTCAGTGACCTACTGTGCAAGTCTTGCAGATGAGCTCTGTTTCAACACTATGGAACATTTTGTTTAATAAAAACAACCCTTAAAATCTTTATGTTTCAAAATCTTAAACTTTCCTCTCACTAAACTTGGTATAAAGCTGTCATTGGATGCATTGGCTCTGCTCCTGTGCTGTACAACACTGAAGTAAGAACATAATCACAGAATCCCACACTGGTTTTGATTGGAGGGGACCTTAAAGCTCACCCAGGTCCAACTCCCTGCCATGGGCAGGGATATCCTTTTGACTTGATGTTCCGTATCAAGTGAGTAGGAAAAACACAAAGCCCCAGAGGAGCAGCATTCCCCTTGCTGCTGAGCAGATACCTGGCAGCACAGAATGGCTGCTAACACCAGCACTGGGGTATTTACATGTGCTCTGTGTTACTTGTAAACTGCTTTATTTGATCAAACGTAGCAAAACAATAGTAGATTTCCCTTGAATTTCCCTGTTACCCATCAGTGTTGTGGCTCTCAGGTGTGAACACAGTATGCACAAACCCCATCACACTTACTTTACCCTCTTGCTGATGTTGGCAGCAGTATAAGCCAGGAGGTGTTGGTTCCTTCAGAGATGTCTGAGCATCCCACAATCCAGAGAAAGGGGCTTGAAGTAAATCTTAGGGGATAGCCTGGCAGGTGAGTGGGAAAATTGGAGGGAATTCTGGAAGGTCAGTGAATGATGAGTGATTTTGGAGCAGGGTCCACATCCAGCTGGGCTCTGTGCTGAAGGCATCACTCAGGAGATGGTGAAGTGAACAGTGGTTGGACTGCAGAAGGCAAAGATTATTTCTTGAGATGCCTCTGGGACTCATTCAGGATCTGAAAGGCCCCAGATAGAGTAGCTGAGAGTGTGTGTAGTGAGAAGGAAGGACAAAGATTGATGCAGTCTTTCTTGTGGGACACCAGCAGCCATGCAGGGTGTTGGGTGTTTGCTTTGTTAGCTGTACTTCCATATGGCTGTTTTTAAAGATGATTGGAAGACTGATGCCCTGCTCATAGAGCAGATGGTGGCCCTGTGACCCTTTAGAAATCAGCTCCATTTTAGCTGCTTTGTGCAATACAGGCACAGTAATGCCTGTGTTTGAGTCAGCTGGGCTGGAAAGAATGGGCTGGACACAGCACATGGTGCTCTGTAGGGCACAGGGCTCCTGCTCTGGCACTGCACAGCGCTGTTTGACACCTGCTTTGGGTTTCTTTACAGCAACAGGAGCCTGTTCATCCTAGGGACATGGTCACCTTTCAGTTGGGATGGTTTGGCTCAGAGAGGGGTTTGACAATGGAGCTTTGTTAGGCCCTACCTGTGTGTATGAGGAGAAAACCGTAGGGTGGTTTTAATGCAGGTCTCAGTTCACTGTATGGCTTTAGAAGGTGAGCTGTTATATTCATGAAGTTTTCTTTCCCTTGGGGTTCCTGTGCCAGGTTTACTCCGCAGTGTTCCCTCAGTGCTGCCAGGTACCTCTCAACATGCTGGGAAACCCTTTTCACCAGCCCCTCCCAACTTATGTTCCATCATTGCACAACTTCTTCCTTTTTGATCCTTGTCATGACGCAACGGGGTTCGAGCATGACTGCAGAGGCTGAGCTTTCTGGGAAACCTCTCGGCATTTCCAGAACTCCTTTGGGTATTTCCTGCCATGGATTCCTGTGGTGGGAAGTGGATGACGTTGAGCATGACCAGGGCTGGGCAGACAGTCCTGTTAGTATGAAATGTTCTCATGAAAGTTTCTTGCAAGCCCATTTCTGCCCCTCCCAGCTTCCTCCTGAAATCCTGGTGCTGGTACTGCTGGAGACGCTTCTGCTTTGGGCAGTCTGTTTAGGAGCATAGGAGCAACCTCAGACTGGGTTGGGTTGGAAAGGACCTTAAGCTCATGCGATTCCAACCCCCTGCCGTAGACAGGGACACCTTCCACTAGAGCAGCTTGCTCCAGGCAACATCCCGCCTGGCGTTGAACACTGCCAGGGATGGGGCAGCCACAGCTTCTCTGGGCACCCTGTGCCAGCGCCTCAGCACCCTCACTGAGAAGAGCTTCTGCTTTATATCTAACCTGAACTTCTCCTGTTTCAGTTTGAACCCATCACCCCTTGTCTTATCTCTATAGTCCCTGATGAAGAGTCCCTCTCCAGCATCCTTGTAGCCCCCTTCAGACACTGGAAGCTGCTCTGAGATCTCCATGCAGCTTCTCTTCCCCAGACTGAACAGCCCCAATGTTCTCAGCCTGTCTCCATATGGGAGGAGTTCCCATACGGAATGATCCATGCAAATACAGGCATTTTTTCCTGATGAAACGGTGTCTTTTTCTGATGATCTTGCACAGCTGGTCTCTCCAAATGTCACATTTCAACATAATCTGTTTCCTCAGGGCAGATGTTACAGGGTGCTCTCAGCTCCAGCACCATTCCCATGTCAGATAGGACAAGCAAGGCTGGAGGTGAAGGGAGAAATCGTGGTTTTCCCAATTTTAGCAGCTGTTATTCCCAAACTCCCAAGCTGGCTCCAGGCAGAGCCTTCCTGAGGCCACAGCTTCCCTGAGGCTCTAGCAGCAGGAGGTTTGGGAGCAGCTGATGGCCGTGGTAGCTGAGCACGCAGCCCGGGAATGCTGGGGCTCCCGCTGCCCATGCGGCCTGCACGTGAGCCCATTCCCAGATGGCAAGGAGCTCTGCCTGGTATTTCTGCTGCTCTAATTCGGGATGCAGAACACATCAGGAAGCCCTGCCCCCAGCAAGCTCACATATGAGGAGGTGCCACCATACAGGAGCCTGTGGTAGAGGAAAGCTACTTGCTTTGCCGTGCACTGTGCCCTGGCAACAGGCTGCTGGTGGAGCAGGAGCTGGAGAACTTGCTGTCTCCATCCATGCACCAGCTTGGTCCCATGCTTAGGAGGGATTTTGAGCTTTGAGTGTGTTTTAGTTCAGATGGCACCAAAGATGTTTTGGGACATTCCTACAGTCCCCATCTCTGCTCCACTGGAGGCTTTCCATGGTTCCCCACTGTGCACATTCTTCCTGTGGTGTTTTGCCATCTGGGAGAGGGTCCTTTTCCTCTTCCAGCACATTTTTCAAATGGCAAATCCCTGTTTTCTTAGGAGTGCTTTTCTGTAGCTAAAATGTGGATTAAGCAAAACTGCTCTAAGAGCTGCCATTGCCTCTGCTGGTCCTGGAGTGAAACTTGGTGGTTTGCTTTGCTCTGAAAAATCACCTTCCAGGTGGCCCACACCCCAGCAGGGCTTCCTGACTGCGGGTTAGTGCTTTTATTTGTGGGTGATGTGGTCACAGGAGCTTCGAGGAGAAACCTGAAGGATCTTCAGCCCCTTTGCTCCTCAGTGGGAGCATTTACAGGCATCACATAGGCTTTGGGTTTGTGCCCTAGTTTGCTTTGGTCTCTGCATTTTCGGTTCCTGACTGTCTGTGGTCTGGCAGGTCTTGGAAACGTGTCACACTTCACTTGCTTGGCTTCATTTCAGTGTTTTCTCCTTACACCACCTTCCCTTAGTGGTGAAACCACAATGATCATCAGCAATTACCTTGAAAACCAGAATTCCCGTTGATGCAACCTGTGCTTCCTGCTGCTTCATGCGAGTGCCAAGGCAAGTGTAGCATAGGGAAGCTGTGCTCAGCTGGTACTCCAGCACCTCATGCGCATAACTCTCAGTTAGGAATCTGGTGAAAGAGGAACCAAACAGCATTCATGGTTTGTTCTCAGGTCAGTTTTGCTTGGTCCATTCAGGTGCTCTGGGACATGGGCATGTCCTTGGCCACTGAGTAGAAGGTTAAGAAGCCACCACCCCTCCCTCCTGCTTCTTATCCTCCAGCTGAGGTGGGCTCTGCTTATGTAGATGGCAGTGTGAGTCTGGCTTGGCTGTGTGATGGGTGCTTGGAGCAGAGCTTCAGGACAAGTGCTGTAGTCAGCCCTGATGCTGAGCAGAGCACGGTGCAGCTCTGCAGCGAGTGCATCTGGCCACACTGCTGCTCCACAGGGTCAACCTGAGTTAGCGTGCCCCTAAAGAAATGCTTCGCTGCTCCTACAAACCATGCTCCGTACTACATAACATGCTTACAACACTGAATCTTTCACTAAACTATCAGGGAAGCTTAACCTGGATTTAGCTCCTTGGGCACTGAGTGCAACAGGTCTGTGGCTCTGCAGCTCCAAGGTG
This sequence comes from Psittacula echo, assembly GCF_963264785.1. NCBI lineage: Eukaryota > Metazoa > Chordata > Aves > Psittaciformes > Psittacidae > Psittacula > Psittacula echo. The sequence goes on along the minus strand of NC_137747.1, from coordinate 13,525,907 downwards.
AAGCTCCAGCTGAGCAGGCAGGAATTCTGTGAGGCTCCTGGAAGCATGGCTGCACCTCAGAGGTGACAGTGTTCATGTCTCCTACCTGAGCTTTTCTTCCTCTCCTGCCCAGGGTGACTTCTCCATGAGATTGTTTCTTGCTGAGACACTGGTAAGGCCACTGAAGACATATGTACCATGGGGCTTGTGTGCATCACGGTGCCTGTTCAGAAGTGGAGAGCCCATTATTTTAACTGCTGGCAGTATGATAAGTCCTCTGCAGAGCCTGTTCTTCCTTTTAATATGCTGACAGGGATCTATTTTGCACAGAGATGAGCACTACCACCCTGCACACCACTGTGGTGATGGTCCCCAGTGCCCCTGGGCTATGTGAATGGCTGCAGGCAGCTAGGAAGTCATCATCTTTGCATAAAACCTGCCTTACTCACCAAAGCACCACTTTCTAGGAGAAAGCCTGCCACAGAAGGTCTGCAGCTGTGCATCTGGTGGGTTCATTTAAAGGACTTGCATGTACTTAGTTGATGGGTGGTTCCCCTGAGACCATATGGCCAAAAGCTGACTTTCTCCTGCTGAGCCTGCACTCAACATGTGGTGTGTAAAACACAGGCTGCTCAAGTGCTAAAAGATCTCAGATACATTCCTGCTGTGCCCCAGATGATACTATGGAATTTGGGATTACTCCTTGCTACATGCAGGACTTGGGTTAAGGGAGATGAGGAAAACATCAGGCTCAAACTGTGCTTCATCTCATGATGTCTCTGGGCAGTTCGGAGAGGTGGGAATGGCTTTTCCCTGTTAGACCAAAGGTGGCACGCTGGCAATCGCAGCAGTTCTTACCAAAGGCTGTGTTTGGGGGTGCTGGATTCTGCAGGGCTGTGGAAGGTGAGCGCTGTAAAATGGGTTCGGAAATGCAAGGGTTTGTATCTCATTTTTAGTTCAATTGAATTTGAACAAGTGAGTCTGTGCGAGAGGCTCAGCGCTGACAACTCTTACATCTGATGGGCGAAGAAGGGGAGATGCTGCTTGCAAAACCAACCCCGGGGATTTGCAGGCTTGCTTTTGCTGCCCAGAGGACTGGGTAGCGTGCGAGTGGGCATTCCTTTAAATGCCCTGCCTAAAATCCATCATTCTCTGGACTTTTGTTCTGGAGAATAGGACGGAGCAATCTGAGTGTAGCTGTGGGCACTCCACACTGTTTTCAGATGTGAGGAAACTTAAAGCAATGGCGTGCTCTTGAGAGACTGCTTGGAGGCCTTTGCTGGAGAGGAGGTGAAAGGAGGCAGCTTGTCCTGCAGAAGGGTGGATGTGACTTGCTTCCCATTAAACATCAGCTTCAAAGCCAAAGCCTGAGGTCGCTGCCGCTGGTGCTCGTGGGGTTATTCTGCAGTTACGAGAATGAGTGGAAAGGACTTTGAAAGCCCTCTGAAAATCCTTGTGAGTTTTAACTTCCCTTTGACGTTTCTCCTGCAGTGCCCTGTGTGTGCTGGCTTTGAGGACAAGCCTGGGTGCACTCCCTGGCCTGAATTTCCCTCCTGAAGCCCAGCACTGAGGAGGACCTGGAGCGCTTGAGATGCACTTCTTGTGTGCAGGAACAGCAAGGCCATGAGCAGTGAATGGTTCTGGGCAGGTCCATGTCCCTCACGGGTACCAGCTGAGCTTTGCTGCGATTGCTTGTGTTGGAGGACTCCCAGGTTTAGTGCACAAAGCAGAGCCTTCCCCTCCCTTCTTCAGCAGGTATTGCACTACCACATCGATGGGAAAACCTGATTTTCCTGGCTTGGGGAACCAGTGTGCCTTCTGTGGTGTCCTTGGCTAAAGCAGCAGCTCACCTACAGAGCCAAGCCTCCAGACAGCACACAGAGCACAGGCTGCCTGCCTGCCCTATGTGGGAAGCTTTCCAGATGGGACAGCCTATGCTGGTCTTTCCTCCTGTTGTGTTTCTTCCTTAGCAAAGATTGGAAGTAGATCCGAGGCCGCAGCAGATCATGGGCAAAGGGATGTCCCTCCTCCCTGTCCTGTTCTGTAGGTTGATGCTGGGCTGGGGGCTGGGTTGTGCAACCAGGGCCTGCCCACAGTGCCCAGCAAACCACAGTGCAGAGATCTGCAGAGCAGGGATTAGTGGGCTGGGATGCTCCAGCTTGTATTTGGAAGCATTATAGTTGTCTTTAGGAGGTATTTCATAGCAAGGCTCATTGCTGAGGGTAGAGCTGCACTGGCAATGATACTGCAGGCAGGTTTGCACAGCACTGGCCTTGATGTTGCTGCACCTGCAGTGTGGCTCCAGCATGGAAGACCTCTGCATGGTGAGGGAAGGCACTCAGCGTGCAGCCAGCAGCAACAGCAGCAGATGCTCTTCCTTTGAGCCAGATCAGTTCCAGCTGCTCAGTCCAGCACTGAAATCAGCTCTTTGATCTTTGACCCTCAAGTAATAAAAGCAAAGAGGAAGCTCTGATTTCCTGCTGTAAGGGACCTCATCTCATGGTTTCATATGGCAGTTAGCTCAAAGTGGTGATCTTGCTCATGACGGAGAGAGCAGGAAACCACTTGGATGCCAGGGCAGAGCTGCCCTGGGCGCTGGTTCTCATTCCTGTGCTTTTCTTCTTTGTATTCTTGTTTCTTTCCTTGTTACACTTAAAAGAGTTCAAACTTGCATAAAGGATCAAGCAGGGAATTCCCTTTCAGGAGCTACTGGTGGGAAGGAACACTGCCCTGTGCATGTCAGTACAGGTATGGATGGACCCACTTGCTGCAGAGTACCACGGAAGCCAGGAGTATAACCAGGTGTCAGGTGGGGTAAATCAAGTTTGTAAGCAGCAGATCCATGAGCAGCTTTGGAATGGGATGATCCAAATGTAACCACCAGTTCTGATACCCCTGTCCTACACAGGGCGGGGGGCACAGAGCTTATAGCAGTGGGGGTGTCCCAGCCCTAATGCTGTTTCCACCAGAATCTCCTTCGTTTCACAAACCATGTGGACAAGGACCTCAGTGACATGGGTTACTGATGGCCTTAGCAGTGCTGGGCTAAAGGTTGGACTTGATGATCTTAAAGGTCTTTTCCAACCTGGTTGATTCTATGAATTACATGAGAAATGAGGGGGTGTGTTTATGCATTTCTGCATCACAAGAGCCCTCCTGATGGTGTTGCTGGGGGAAAGGAGAGCAGGGGTTAGTTTTAGCTAAGTGCAGTACATACTGTGTATGCTCTGGGCTGTTTGAGATGCTGAAGAAGTGAGGTTGCTGTTCCTGAGTTAGCCGGAGCCTGGCTGCAGTCCTAAGGGAGGACACACCATGGAGGTGCTTCCTGGCTCCTCCCCAGCACCCGTGTTGTGTTTCACTTGGATGCACATACTCAAGAGAACGCTTTTCCAGGGGCACTATCTGAGAGTGATACCCTTCTTCTTTCATGGATCACTGATGGTTCTGTGCTGGCTGCCTTGGAGAGAGACCTGGGAAGGTGTCTCCTTCCTTCCTGCGTGTGGGAGACCAAGTGAATGAAGTCATCTCACATTCTCCGTTAATTTCCTGGTCTGTGGCAGTGCTGCCTTGTTTGCATGGCTGAAGTGCTGTGTCACATTCAAATCAGCTGGTTTTTACTTTGGTGGCAAACCATTTCCTTGGGGACGTGACATCCAGGGCCATCTCCATGTGCAGCTCTTGGCTCTTCTCCCAGTCAGTGTGTTTAATGTCAAGGTCTTACTGAACTAGCACCAGGGCCGCAGGAGCCAGAGCTGGTTCATGGAGAACCACAGAGAGGATGATGCAGAGCAGGCATAGCACTGACAGAGATACAGGAGTATATTTATATATGACCTTGGAAGGTAAGCCAGCCCTTGGCATCCCATCCCTGTCAATCAGATGGGAGGTATTTAAGGGCTGGGTGTTGCTGCACAACAGCATTGGCCCATGTTTCATGCAGACATATCTGCAGGCACAAGTACATGTGAACAAGGGTGCTGTGCCATCAATCCCAGCTTGCTCTTAGCTTTGTTTCTCTGAGGCCCTTCTTGCCTCTCTGAAAATCCCATGTATTTCCACTGCATGCACTCGGTTGCTTTCAAGTGTACTATTTACACAGGGATGGGGACTTTGGACTAAATTTTCCTACTATTGGAGAACTTTAGTCCAGGATTGGATTTCTGGGTTTCGGTTGTTCTGTGCTCGGAAGGGCAGGGGAGGACATACATATTGCCCAAAGCAGTACCTCTGACCTTGCAGTGTCCCTCTCGCCTTGTAATGCTTGTACACTAACAAATATTACCTTGTTTTCCCAGGGAAGGGAATGAACCTGAGGATTCCATGAAAATCACCTACAGCGAGTTGCTGCACAAGGTCTGTCAGTTTGCCAACGTCCTCCGCAGCCAAGGTACGCTGTGTTGGCTACTCGGAAAGCATCAGAGCAGGGCTTTGGAGGAGATTGCACCCATTCTGTGTGTGCTCGCCAGCCTGTTGAGTCATTTTGTGCAAAATCATTGGCTTCTCTCTCTGCTCCCACAGTTGGTGGGTGCAGGTTTGCACCACAACACACTTTTGGGGGTTGATCTCTGGCTGTGAGTGTGAAAACTGATTGCTGGTGGTTATGGCAGCTGTACAAGGAAGAGATCTGTGCTCCAAACTTCCTGCTCTGGGATTTCCAGTGAGCAGCAGGCACTGGTTGCATTTCTGCCTCCTTCAAGGGGCTGTGTCCAGGGAAAACATGGAGTCGTTGCAGTCATCTTAGAATCATAGAATCACAGGAATCACAGAATAGTTTGGGTTGAAAAGGACCTTAAATCTCATCCAGTTTCAGCCCTCTGCCATGGGCAGGGACATCTCATACCAGATCGTGTCACCCAGGGCTCTGTCCAGCCTGGCCTTGAGCACTGCTAGGGATGGAGCATTTACCACTTCTCTGGGTAACTCACTCCAGTGCCTGACCACCCTCACAGTAAAGAACTTCTTCCTTATACCCAATCTGAAGGTCCCCTGTTTAAGTTTAAACCCATTACCCCTAATGGCTCTTACAAGATCTTCACTGAGCTCTTACAGTGGCTCTTACAAGAGCCGTTAGGTTTGAAAGGCAGAACCCAAGGCTGGTTGGCTCTAGAACTTGAAGCTTTATTGTGTGCATAAAACTGTTGAGTTTAAATCATCAGTTTCTTTCTATACCCTGTTCTTTTGACATGTGACATTTTCATTTTGACAAAAGCCACGTTTCTTTTGCCTCCCCAGGTGTGAAGAAAGAAGACCGCGTTTCCATCTACATGCCAATGATCCTGGAGCTGGTTATAGCCATGCTCGCCTGTGCCAGGATTGGAGCTCTGCACACCATTGTGGTAGGACCCAGCCCTTTGCATTGCTTTCAGTACTGAGCTCTCTGAGGGGGAGACCAGCTCTTGTTTTAGGAAGAGGAGCTGCAGGGATGGGTGCTGACCGTGAGATAGATACATGGAAGCTAGGTTAAGGTGCTGCTGTTTCTTAGCCTTTTTCTGTGTTAACTGTGGAATAAGTTCCTTCAGCTCTCTCCGTCTGTGCCTGGTGGTATCATTTACCATGGGTGAAATGCAGAGCTGCTGTTGGGTGTTCTGGGTTGGCGGTTTTGTGTGTCGTTGCTGACTTTGTTGTGTGCTCTGTCAGTTTGCAGGTTTCTCAGCAGACTCCCTTTGTGAGCGGATTATTGACGGCGGTTGTTGTCTCCTCATCACAGCAGGTAAAACATTATTCTGTGCCCCTGAGCCACTATTGTTGAGGTACAGAGAAGGGCACCGGAGCTGGTGCAGGGCCTGGAGCACAGTGTGACGGGGAAGGGCTGAGGGACCTGGGGGGTTCAGTCTGGAGAAGAGAAGGCTCAGGGGGGACCTGATTGCTCCCTACAACTGCCTGAGAGGAGGATGGAGCCAGGAGGGGCTGGGCTGTGCTCCCAAGGAACAGGGGATGGGACAAGAGGAAACGGCCTCAAGCTGCACCAGGGGAGGTTTAGATGGAGCTGAGGAACAATTCCTGCCCCAGAGGGTGCTCAGGCATTGGAACAGGCTGCCCAGGGCAGGGCTGGAGTCACCGTCCCTGGAAGTGTTCATAAACTGTGTAGATGAGGCCCTCAGTGCCATGGGTTAGTGGTGGCCTTGGCACTGCTGGGGTAAGGGTTGGACTTAGTGATCTTAAAGGTCTTTTTCAACCTGGTTCATTCTGTGATTCTACTATTGCCTGTCTGAAAGGACTTGACTTTAAAGCCAGATGCTGTGGAACTGGCAGAGGAAGGGGCAGTGCTGCGGCTGAGCCACCACAGGGCGGATGCACTGCTTGTAGTGGTGCTCGAGGGCTGCTTTCCTCCCAGAACACACAGGGAAGCACTGAACAGCCCGCCCACTTGGGCCTGTAGAGCATGATGTCACCAGCTGCTAATAACATGTTTCCAAATGCTTCTCATCCGTGTTCCTCTCAAACCCAGCCAGATGTTTGCAAGATGTATTGTTTATGAAGCAGTCCTTACATGAGAATTCCCTTCCCAATTTCAGGGATGTTTATGCTGCACTTCTCAGTCTTGTAAAGCAAGGGATTAAGAAAATGGCAGTTTTGCATGTAAGCCAAACTGCATTTCCCAACTGTTTTTTTGCAATAGTGCAAGAAATAGCGGTTTTATTAGTAGACCCATGGCATGGAAAGGACCCAGTAAGATGCAATCTGTGTTCTGGCTGTGTTGGATTATTTCCCACAGAATATTCCCAACAGCCTTGTTGGGTCAAATTGGAACCTCTCTCAGGGAAGGAGTTCCACCATTTCTCTTGACATGTTTTCTATAGGCTAAAAGGGAATGTTAGAAACCTTTCCCTCCAGCTGCCTGTCTGCTTTCCTCACTCCAGTGCACGAGCTCTGCTCTGCCCTCCTGGAGCTGCCTATTGCTTCCAGCTGTCCCAGGCTGCCTTGGCTCTGAAGCCCCTTTAATGTTCTCCTTTCTATTTTGCAGATGCCTTCTATCGAGGGGACAAGCTGATCAGCTTGAAGCAGATTGCAGATGAAGCCCTCCAGAAATGTAAAGACAAGTAAGTTTGGACTCCCTTCTAAGAAAGGCATTGCTGCTGTGGAATCTGCTCCTGAGCCATGGGCAGTGGGCAGACTCTGCAGCATTTCAGACACGAGCTGCACTACATTCATGAGCCTTTTGGAAGTAATACAATGCTTCAACTCTCTCATCTTAAAAATACCTTCTTTTAACTTTCCTCTTGTCCGTTCTGACCTCAAGGCCCAAATATTGGATGAGAGGATGTGCTGGAGACAAACTGATCCACTATCATTACAGCCCATGGACTCACTTGCCTTCCTTTATCAGAGAGGCCAAGAGGACTGAATTACATTGTTCAACTTCCTTACCTTTATTCACCTTTGTGAATACCCCATCCCTTTCAGTGTTCAAGGCCAGGTAGGGTAGGACAGAGCCTTCAGCAGCCTGATCTAGCGTGAGGCAGCCCTGCCCATGGCAGGGGTTTGGAACTAGATGATCTTAAGGTCCTTTCCATCCAATACCATTCTATGATACTATGGCAGATCGCCCAGTTGTGCAGCAGCAGCTCTTGGAGTGGAGGGAATAATGCAGTGCCAGTTGTGAACAGATGGACACAGTGCCTTGGGGCATGTCAAGATGAGGCTTAAGTCTTGCTCCAAAGCCACTAATTCATTAATAATTTAATAAACCAAGTTTTGGAACTGGCTGTGTGAACAGGAACAGGCATTCCAGTGGCCATGCTCAATGTGTGTGCAGGATCAGGGCCTGGCTGTACACAAGCCGATGGTGAAGCTGCTTTATTTTACTGAACATCTTCACTGAGCTCCTGTAACCATACAGAGATAGACACATCTACCGTCAGATCTTACAGAAAGGGAAATGATCATGGTGAAATGACTTTGCCGTGCTTATAGACAGTATCTGCATAGCTTGTACGAGACTGAATGTGGTCTGGTAAGTTAGATCTGTGCATGATAGTCTGTGCATGTTAGAAATTAAAACTCTTAAAGCACTTCAAACACTAGAACCTAAGTTTGTATGTCTGTAGAAGTAGGGACTTTGGAAGACGGGTGATTTTGAAGTTGCCAGTTACCTCATGGAGACAGGGTGATGGTACTCTGAAGGGGCTGGAGGAAGATAAGGGCATTTTGTTTGCATTATAAGTAGGCTGTTTGCCCTCCTGAGGGGACAAATGCCTGCTCTTTTCCTTGATGTATAATCTGGCTTTGGAAGCATTTCCTCCTTCTGACTCAGTCCATCATGCTTAGGGATGGGAGCAGCCACCTCCTATCTCCTGGGTGCTGTGGGAGGTCTTATTCATGGTCACAGATGGGCAAATTTGGGATCTGCAAGGAGTCTCCCCAGCAGTGACCTGTGAGAGGTGCTTGTGGGATCCTGTTTCCTGATAAATCCCCAGTGAGGTGTGCACAGACCTTTCCTTTTCTCCAAGCCCTGTTCCTGTGCCTGGTGTCCCTTGGCAGTTCATGGTGCCTGGAGCCTGCATGGCAGTACATACTGTAGCTCAGCAAAAGCTGCTCAGAGCCCCTTCTCTGCCTCCAGTGCTGCCTGTGAAGGGCAGGCTTAGCCCTTGACCAGCCTGATCTGACAGCTCCTGCCTTTTACAGGGGCTGCCCTTTGAAGAAGTGCATTGTGGTGAAGCACCTGGGGAGGGAAGAGATAGCGGTGGCTGGGACATGCAGCAAGTCTCCCCCTCTCAAAAGGGTGTGCCAGGATGTACAGGTATGCTCCTGGGGCTTAGGAGGGGAGATTTTATTCTATGGGCCTGAGCCCAGAAAATCCATCAGTGTAAAACCACCACACTGCTTCCCTGGATGCTCCTGTTCTCTGACTCCTGTTCCTGTTTTCTTCTTCCTTGCTGTTGCATTGAGAATGGTCTGGAAGTGGTTCCTTTGTCTTAACCAGATCCTCTCCTTGCTTCTTCCTTTAATACCATCAGTAGCTGACAGCTGCAGGACCCCTGAGAGCACAGCAGGTCCATCCTCACTGTGAGGGTGCTGAGGAGCTGGCACAGGGTGCCCAGAGAAGCTGTGGCTGCCCCATCCCTGGCAGTGTTCAAGGCCAGGTTGGACACAGGGGCTTGGAGCAAGCTGCTCCAGTGGAAGGTGTCCCTGCCCGTGGCAGGGGTTGGAACTGGATGGGTTTTAAGGTCCTTTCCAACACGAACCACTGGGATTCTGTGAACTTCTGAAGCCACTAGGACAAGGACAAGATGCCTGTTTTCCTCCACCTAATGAAGAACTTTTCGTTCCTACCTCTATGTCTCTCTCCCCTTCTATGCAAAGACCAGTGCCCTTCTGCACTGTAGCTGTGACAGTGGCATTAAGAGAGTTAAAACACATTTATGCTCATGGTGTGGGTCCAATAGCCCTCCCAACAATCATGCACTGAGAACAGTGCAGTCTCTGTAGCTGGCACAACAACTGCGTCAGCTGTCAGGGCTGGGGCTTTCCTTTGCAACTGAAACCAGATGAAAGGATGTGGGCCAGAGGCATGTGGTGAGATGGGGGTGGAAGGAGGAGAAGGTGTCCTGCAGCCCCGGCTGCCTGCTCAGCTCCTGAGCCTGGGGTGCAGTCCTGCTGCCTCCATCCACATGACAGGCAGGTTGCTTCCAACTACCTCACAGCTCCGTGTCTTCTGCCCATCTGTGTTAGGTGATGATTTGCATTGGGTCATCCCCAGACTGCTGCTTCTTCAGAAATGGGTTGTATTTGGGGAGTGCATTCGAGCTTTGGTCTCTGCTTTCCAAAGGGATGGTCTGTGCCCATCCCTGGAACAACAAGTCCAGCAGATTCTGTATCTTTGAGTTAATTTTCCTGGTTATTAAAGGTTGCTTTCCCTGGTGAGTGCACTCTCACCATGCTGTTGGCCTGTGTAACACTGTTGGTTGCTCTGTGGGCTATATTCTGGCTCTGTGCTCTGTACCCAGCTGGCCAGTGTGCAGGGGTGGTCTCTGGGTGCCCAAGAAAGGTGATAGCAACAGGCAGCACTTTGCTCAGAGGGTTCTCCTGGCCTGGCACAGGATCCAAGTGCTCTCCAAGCTACTGGGATGGTTTCCCAGCATCTCTGCCTGCAATTTCTGGTGTGGATCCTCCAGTTTTCCACTTTCACACCCTCTCTGTGGATTTTTAACAGGGAAAAAAGACGGAGAGCTCCCAGAGACTCCATCCTAAGGTATTTACACCCAGCACTGCCTTCCTCCTCGTGGCACCTCCCTCTGCACCCCCTTCCTAACTGTTCTGACTGCACAGCCACACATGCCTTCCTCATCGGGCTACCAGCAGTTGCATGTTAGTGGTAGACACCACTCACTGCTTGGCCAGAGCTGCTCACGGTTTCAGGGTGAACGCAGTGCCACCAACTTCACTGCCAGAGATAAATCTTCATCCATGAACCGCCTGAGTGCACATCAGGGTGTTGAGGAGGGGAGATGCACAGCTTCTGGGGTGTGCTGCCAGTGTGTCCATGATGTTCATCTCTCTGCCTTCTAAAGCAGCTCTTGTAGCAGATTCCCCTTTGTGGTGATGCTGGTGGGATCACGAACAGCTTCCTGGCTGCAGCAGCCAACCTGGAGCTCCAGACCCAACATCTGGACTCTGCCCATCCCATCCAAGGAGCTGCAGCCTCAGGACCCCATGAGGAGCAGGCAGAGGCAGGCCTGGCCTCCAGGGCTGGGTGCTGCGGTGTGGGTCTCACCTCCTCCATGGGGTAGTGGAATTTGGGTGTTAAAATGGAGGGATCCTTCAAGGAGGGATGCAAGAAAACAACTGTTGGGTGGGCTGGTGGGAGCCTACCTTGGGCTTCTTTGACCTGGTGCCTTGCTGGGAGCTTGCTGATGGGGACAGCCTTGTGGAAACTGCTTCCCCAGGTAAAGCCCTGGGGATCTGTGAGAGCTTTCCAAGCAGGCTCTGATATGCTGGGCTGTGAAGCGTCTGGTATCCCCTGCACCACATGTGCTGGACCATAGGATCCTGGTGCCTCCGGATGGCCCATGAACATCTTAAGGGCTGCAGAGAGTCACTGTGTGGCCCGTGGCTGCTCTCCATGCCCCCACAACCCAACTGAGCAGGCTGTAGCTCTTTTAGGAGGAGATGTGCCCCATGTGGAGCTGCAAGGCCCAGGGTCAATGTGGGAAGTGGAGCTCTGTGCTGGGGAGCTGCTGCCCCTAGGCTGCTCTGAGAGAAAGTGGAGCTGGGTCTTGCACTGCCTTGTGCCACCCTGGAGGGGTACCAGCCAGCACGGCTCTGGGGTTGCCCTCTGACCATCAGCCACAAGCCTTGGTGGCTCTGGTACACCTCTGGCATCCTCAAGCAGCAGCCTTTGGCAGCCAGTGCTGGGTGATGGTTCAGTGATGGAACAGTCGCTTCTTATCAGGGTAATTGCCTTAAAATCCAAATAACAGTTTTTTGGGGGTCTGCAGTGTGAGCCCAATGTGTTCCTGTTTGTCTGGGCCATGCTGCCATCGGGGTCCCTGCAGTGTGTGTGGCTGTGCTCAGTGTTTGCTGCTTGGCTGCTTCATTGCAGCCCAAGAGGAGCCTGTGCTGTGAGAGCACAGAGCAGCCCTCTCCTGGCTGCTGAGAGGGATTTAGCAGCATTGCCAGTGCTTCAGGTGTGTGCAGACAGACTGTTTAAAGGTTTTCCTTGTGGCTGTGGGCTGAGAAAAGGAGCTTCTGGAGTGAGAGCTGCAGCTGTGGTGCATGGTTTGCAGCAGACAGCTCTGGGACAGAAGCTGTGCTGTGAATATCTGCCTCAGTGGTCCATGAGAGGAAGAAAGTGGGGGCTGCACTCTCAATGGCTTTGGGGCCTGTTTCTACTCTCCTGCTCTCCTCAGATCCCCTGGACCCCAGGTAGAGACATGTGGTGGCACGAGCTGATGAGCGGTGCCAGCACGGACTGCGAGCCTGAGTGGTGCGACTCGGAGGACAAGCTCTTCATCCTCTACACCAGTGGCTCAACTGGGAAACCCAAGGTATGCTTCTTCCCAGCTCACCCCCAGAGCTGGCTTGCAGTAACATCTAGGAAGTGGCCAGGCCACGCTGGGAGGCCCCAGTAAGAGGAGCCACAGAAGTCTTAGAAAGGAGCTGTGCCAGTTGTTCCATCACTCAGTGGACCAGTGATGCTCAACTTGGCCTGGGAGGGTGAGGGCCCTGGGGGGAGCTAACCCTGACAGTTGTGTGCCTTCTTCTTGCAGGGTGTGCTGCATACAGTGGGTGGATACATGCTTTATGCTGCCACCTCCTTTAAATATGTGTTTGATTATCAGCCTGAGGATGTCTACTGGTGCACAGCTGACATTGGATGGATAACAGGTCATTCCTACATCACGTATGGACCCTTGGCCAATGGGGCAACCAGTGTGATAGTAAGTGCTGGCTGGTAGCTGGGTGCTTTTACACCAAGAAAGTGGAGAGTGTGGTGCTGAGCTGCATCCCTGCATTGCTCTGTGATGAACATGCTTCTCACTTGCGTGCAGTGCCTTGGGATGTGCAAGGAAGAGTGGTGGTCCCCAAGGACATGGTGACAGCTCGGGGACAGCCAGTGTGTGCTTTTCGGGGGTTAACTTTTCAAGTGCTCCCTGGTTTCTTTCCCTTAGAAGTACAAGCCTTGGGGAGCCAGGGGAGCCAGGACTGCTGCGGGGTAATGGGAAAACTAGACCAGGAGGAGGGAATGATGTTGTCGCTGCTGCTGCTGCTGCTGATGGCACACCCTGCATTTAACATCTCCTGTGGCAGTGTGTTGCTGTAACTTGTATTGGGTAGCAGAGGCCTGTGTCCCAGGCTCCCTGGGGAAATGTGAGCAGGAAAATCACTGTCACGTTGAGGGAGTCCTTTTGGGGTTCTTGGTACTTTTGGTTGGGTTTCTGTCACTGTGTTTGGACCTCTTGCCACTTACCATGTGGGCACGGGTCATTTGGGCTGGTGGATGGTACCACAGTGCCTGTGTTGCTGGGTGATTCAGGTGACATTTGCTAGGACACCTGGGGCGGGTGATGCCAGATCCATCCCAAAGAAGCAGTAAGAGGTCCCTGGACTGGGTTGATTCCATGCATGGTGCCCCTGTCACTGCCCTGTCCCCTCTCAGTTTGAAGGTGTCCCCACCTATCCTGATGTCGGGCGGATGTGGAGCATCGTTGACAAGTACAAGGTGACCAAGTTCTACACAGCACCTACGGCCATCCGGCTGCTCATGAAGTACGGGGACGAGCCTGTCAGAAAGTGAGTGCGAGTCCCCAGAGCACAGGGATCCCTGCACAGCCAGAGGTAGCAGTGGGGGGAAGGAGCCCCAAGTTCCTCTGAGCAGCAGCTCTGGGGCAGCAGCACAAGAGGGACGTGGAGCTGTTGGAGCGAGTCCAGAGGAGGCCATGGAGATGCTGCGAGGGCTGGAGCAGCTCTGCTCTGGAGCCAGGCTGAGAGAGCTGGGCTGGGGCAGCCTGGAGAAGAGAAGGCTCCTGAAGGGGAGACCTGAGAGCAGCTCCAGTGCCTAAAGGGGCTGCAGGAAACCTGGAGAGGGGCTTTGGACAAGGGCCTGTAGGGACAGGCCAAGGGGAATGGCTTTAACCTGCCCGAGGGGAGACTGAGATGAGCTCTTAGGCAGAAGCTCTTCCCTGTGAGGGTGCTGAGGCGCTGGCCCAGGGTGCCCAGAGAAGCTGTGGCTGCCCCATCCCTGGCAGTGTTCAAGGCCAGGTTGGACACAGGGGCTTGGAGCAAGCTGCTCCAGTGGAAGGTGTCTCTGCCTGTGGCAGGGGTTGGAGCTGGATGAGTTTTAAGGTCCCTTCCAACGCAAGCCATTCTATGATTCCCCAGCAGATTTTCTGAGCAGATCAGGATCTTCTGCCTCACAGCAATATGCAGGCCATGTTTCTGTCCCCCCAGCACTGGCTTCATTATGGCACTTCTGAGCATGTCCTCTTTCAGTGTAAGCTGCAGTTAAGTTCAGAGATTGTAGGTTCTCCTTACTCCTGACCCAAAGCTCACAGAGCTGTGCTGGGCAGAGAGCTGCTCCTTGGCCCAGGGACGAGCAGAGCCAAGTGGGAGCTTGGAGTGGGAGACACCAAAATCACAGAGGTCTTCATTCTTCCCCCATGGAAGACGGCTGAGAAGGGTCTGAGTTTGGAAGTCTGAGAAGGAAGTCTGAGTTCTGCCTGGAAGCTTAAAGTACACTCGGGGGGTACCCCAGAGGCTCCTGTAGGCTCTGCTGTGCAGCAGGCTCAGAGCAGCTGCCCTCCATGGCCTGCTGAGCCCCTGCCAGCCCCCTCCTCTCTGCAGGCACAGCAGGAAGTCTCTGAAGGTGCTGGGAAGCGTTGGTGAGCCCATCAACCCTGAGGCCTGGCTCTGGTACTACCGCGTGGTGGGAGAAGAGAGGTGTCCCATTGTGGACACGTTCTGGCAGACAGAGACAGTGAGTGCTCACCTGGGTGTGCCTGGGGCCTCTCTTTCCCTCGTGCTCCCTGCAGGGTGCTGGCAGCTTTGCCATGCTGTTTCTTTGGTTCTATGGGCACTAGTTGTTCTGCTTGCCCAGGAGACTCCAGGCTTGGACTGCAAGTGTTGGTTCCCCTTTTCCTCTTTCTTTCCTGGACCTCAGACAGGCTCCAAGGGGAAACCTTCTTCTCCATAGGGTCCCTGCCAAGATCTGTTCTGGTCCCTGCCAAGGTCTGTTCTGAACCCTGTCTTGCCCTTCTTTCTCTCCCCCAGCAGCTCCAAAGCTTTGTGCCCAAACACAGGCCCCCATCCCCTACTTTATCGTTAGCAAGGCCCTGTCTCCACAACTACCCTGAGCAGCCTGTGTCTGATGTGGTGTGATCAAAGCTGATGCAGACAGCGTGGGATAGGCTGGCATGGCCCAAACTCACTCGGTTTTCCCTCTCTTTGCAGGGTGGCCACATGCTGACACCGCTCCCTGCTGCCACCCCCTTGAAGCCAGGCTCTGCTGTGAGTACTGCTGCTCCCCAGGGCACTGCAGCAGCAGTTGGCACTGCCTGTACCATGGCCTGGTGGTTTCCAGCCTCTCGGGGTGGTTGTGGGACCATGGTACATGCAGGGAGGTGGCCCCATGTGCCACAGCCTCTGCAGAGCTGCCCTTGCTCTGCCTCCCAGGAGTGGCTCATGGCTCACCTCCATGTCTCCTTTCTCTCTGGTCCTCATTGCAGACATTCCCTTTCTTCGGTGTGGTCCCTGCCATCTTGAACGAGTCAGGGGAAGAGATGGAAGGAGAAGCAGAAGGCTACCTGGTAAAGATGATCTCACCTTTCTCTTGTCCCTTCCCTGGGCCTTCCTGGTAGCATACACACGTCTCTGCTTACTCTGGGTCCACACAAGGGACCCCCTTCTTGGGTGGTAGGAACTTTCTTCACTGTCATAACTTGCTGGGAGCTTTCTGCTGTAAATAAGCTGTTCAGCTGATGGTTAAATGCAGGAGGATGGGAACAATTTTTCAGCCAAGCTCCTTCCCCTGTGTCAAGCCTGGTGAGGCTTTCCCAGTAGATCTACACTGGGCAGCAAGTGTCCAAGTGTCATCAGTCCTGGCTGTCTCTGGCATCTCTTTATCACTGTATGTTCATTGGCAGGCTGAGAGAGCTGGGCTGGTTCAGCCTGGAGAAGAGAAGGCTCCTGAAGGGGAGACCTGAGAGCAGCTCCAGTGCCTAAAGGGGCTGCAGGAAACCTGGAGAGGGGCTTGGGACAAGGGCCTGTAGGGACAGGCCAAGGGGAATGGCTTTAACCTGCCCGAGGGGAGACTGAGATGAGCTCTTAGGCAGAAGCTCTTCCCTGTGAGGGTGCTGAGGCGCTGGCCCAGGGTGCCCAGAGAAGCTGTGGCTGCCCCATCCCTGGCAGTGCTCAAGGCCAGGTTGGACACAGGGGCTTGGAGCAAGCTGCTCTACAGGAAGGTGTCCCTGCCCGTGGCAGGGATTGGGACCGGATGAGCTTTAAGGTCCCTTCCAACACAAACCAGGCTGGGATTCTGTGTTTCATCCTATGCAAAGTCCGTGTCCGTCTCAGCATGGCAGAGCCTGGGCTGCTGGTGTTGCTCTCTCTGACTCAGGTGTGTTCTCAGGCGTTCAAGCAGCCCTGGCCGGGGATCATGCGCACGCTCTATGGGAACCACTCGCACTTTGAAGCAACCTACTTCAAGAAGTTCCCTGGGTACTATGTGACAGGCGATGGTAGGTTGGGGAGCACACAGCTGCAGAGGCCTGGGGACAGCAGTCTCAGTGCTGGCAGGCAGTGGCTGGGTGCTGGCACTGCTCCTCACCCTGGCATTTCTGGCTATTTTTAGGCTGCCGGAGAGACAGAGATGGTTATTACTGGATCACAGGGCGAATGGATGACATGCTGAATATTTCTGGTAAGAAGTTTTGTCTTCAGTGGGTACCAGTGTGCTTTCTGACACTGCTTGATAGACACCTTGGGGGGGACACTGGTGCGTCCATTCCTGACACTAGTTATAAATACACCTTGGTTTATGCGGGCTGGTTCTGCATTGTGACTCTGCCCAGCAACCTGCCCTCCAGTGGATCTAACTGCTGGGTCATCTTCTTTCTGAGACACCAGCCTGTGACTTGGTGGCTTTCTGCATCATTTCCTCTGGAGACAATGCACTGCAGGGAAGGAACCTTCAGTAACCACTCAGAGGAGATCCTTAACCAGCCAAGTGCCTCTGTGCTTTGGGTTTTGGGGCACAGGGGATCACAGAGATGGGGCAAGACCATGGGGCTAACCTTGAAGCTGAATCAGGCTGCTTGGAGCTAATGTCTACAGAGGGTAGTGATTGTCCCACCTCTCTTGAGTGAGTCTGAGATTCAGCTGCTTCTCAGCCCATCCTTATCCGTATACTGCATTTAATAGCTTCTTCCCTGGAGGCTGTAGCCTGTAGTTACTTACTGGTGGCTGTGAGATGCTGCTGTACTTGTCCCTGCATCAAAGTAGATCCTTTTATCTGACCAGCAGTGCTTGATCCTCCGCCTGATCATTCTGGGGGTCAACCGCCTTCCAGTGCTTTTCTGTGGCAGCACTTCCAGGGTGGAATGTCAGAGTGCAGGAGCAGGGGTACAGGAGGGAGTTGGGCCCCTGCTCCGAGGTGTGGAGCATCACGTCATCCCTGCACAGCCATGAGCTGGGGCAGTGCATGGCAGGTCCAGCCTCTTTCTCCTCTGCACCTTCCAGCTCCCCATGTGGGCCGGTCTCTTACCACATCCAGCTCCTCCTCAGCCTGTGCTCTGTCTAATCCCATGGCTGTGAGCAGTTCCTGGGCTGGTCAAGAAGCCCAGAGGTGGGAGTGGGGACAGCCAAGGGAGGTGGCCTTGCTCTGCAGGTGGCTGATGCCTGGCAGCCTTTGGGGTTTCTCTCTCTGGCCGTTGTCTTTTCTCAAGCACGTGGAATTGTTGCTCTCAAACCCATAGTTTAGGGCCTTTTCCCTCCTCCTCCCAGCAGCTGGAGGCTGCAGGACCTCACCTCACCCATACAGGTCTAAAGCTCTGCCTCTCTTTGCTCCCAGGCCACTTGCTGAGCACGTCAGAGGTGGAGTCAGCCTTGCTGGAGCACCCGGCTGTCTCGGAGTCTGCAGTGGTCAGTCACCCCCACTCCCTGAAGGGAGAGTGCCTCTACTGCTTCGTCACCCTGAGGGTTGGCTACGAGTTCACCAAGAGCCTGGAGGATGAGCTCAAAAAGCAAGGTACCACCAGCCAGGCCTGGGGAGGTGCAGAATGGGTGCTGCAGGGTTTGGGAGTGTGGGGAATGCAGCGAGGACAAGTGTGACAAGGTGCCCCTCTGAGCACAGAGCACGGCTGGCAAGCACTAAAATTAGTTCTTGAGCCTTTGGCTGTACATGTGATGCCCTCTGGACCTCCTGGGAGGGGAGTTGGCAGCTCTGTGAAGGGCTGGGGTGCCCAGAGCCTTGTTGTGCTCTTCTGTTTGGGCACGGCTCCCCTGGGCACATCCTGACTTGCTGAGAGGGTTGTTGGGTGCTCTGGGGTGTTTGTGCTCTGGTCTCAGGGGAGCTCTTTCATGGCCACATCAGACATGAAATGGGCCCGTGATAGTTTCCTGTCTGGAGGAACCCAACAGCAAATCAGGCCTTGCTCTATCAAAATGGTGTTTAGTGCTGGCTGTAGCTGTTGGAGAGGTCTCCTGAGGATGGAGAGGATGAAAAGATGAGTGCTGCTGCCTTTGGCAGGATGTGCTTATGGCCCCATTGGCATTGCAGGTCTCGCTGCGCCCTCCATCAGCCTGGAGGTGCGGGTGCAGCAGCCCTAAGCCCTGCCCTACAGCTGGGCTGTGCATGTCATGGGCCTCCTGCCTCAAAAGAGAGCTGTGTGGTGCCGCCTCCTACCTGCACTTAACATCTCTTCTTCCTCGCAGTCAGAGACAAGATTGGACCGATCGCAACGCCCGATTACATCCAGTATGCCCCCGGGCTGCCCAAGACCCGCTCAGGTAGGGAAGCCAGCCCTCAACTGCATCTCCAGGGCCACCCAAAGTCAGGGGGGAGCAACCTCAGGGCAAAGAGGATGCTGCAGGTCTGGGCACTCCCCACTCGTGCTGAGGATGTGGAGGAGATGCTGACTCTGCTCCTCTCTCCTGGCTGTTGTTACAGGGAAGATTACCAGACGGATCTTAAGGAAGATTGCCAGGAATGACCATGACCTGGGGGACATGTCCACCTTGGCAGACCCGAGCATCATAGACCAACTGTTCAACAACAGATGTAACACTGGCCAGTAGCAGCATCGGCCCTGCTGTGGCAGCAGTGTCCCGTGAGCAGGTCCCAGCTGCCTGCCCCGGGATATGGACCTTCACCCATTGAGTTGAATGTACAAGTGTTTGAAGGAGGGACAGGTTCTGGAGAGGTCTCACTGGTGTGTCCCTGCCTCGGAGTGAGTGCATCCTGTTCCACATGGGAGCTGTACACGTGAGGCTGAGCCTCATGCACAGGGGTACTCCTCCTCCCTTTCCAGCGCCTCCTTCTTGATGTTTAAGTTAGTTGGGGCTGGGGTTGTTGGTTAACTTTATGTAATTGAGGGGGGTCTGGCACCTTGGGCACAGTGGGAAGGAACATTGGGGCTTGCAGGGGAGATGGAGCTGGAGTTACTCGATGCAGGCAGGGAAGGGAGCTGCAGCCCCCACAGGCCCAGCTGAGCTCCCTCTTCTTGGAGCCCTGCAAAGCACATTACAGCTGCACAGCTGAGCCTCAATCTTGCATCCACTGTCCAAGTCTGCTGCTAGCAGTGGTCCTTGAGCCTGAGAGGGAGTGGGGCAAGGCTGAGGGGGCTCTATGCTTTAAACAGCTTGCTTAGAGCAATTGGGTACCAAGATCTGCTGCTTCCCAAGTGCCCAGTGCCAGTGGCTGTGTTTTACCCAACCCAAGGTCCTGCACTGGCCGTGGACACAACACAGAGCCACAAATGGTCAAGGAGAAGCCCTGGCGTGATGTGCTGAGCTCGGGCTGATGCTCCTCTTGTGTCCTGGGTAGGAGCAGGTGCTGTGGTACCCAAGGCAGGGAGCGCATGCAGAGGCCACCGAGGCAGGCAGGGCAGTTAGTGCTGGTGTTTCATCATCAGGAAGAACATTGTGGAAGATGTTTAAGGTTGGCTTTTGCTTAAATGTGTCAGGGATTTATGATGTTGAGAGGGATAAAGAACCCCAAAACCCATAGCCCAAGAGCCTGAACATCACAAGGGCACTGCCAAAGCCATTCTTCTTCCAGTGAAGTACATTTAACTCCAGCCCTGTGTTGAGCTACCTCCTCTGTAATGTCTGTATAAACACTGCATGTGAGCTGTTTGATTTTGCACTTAAACCAAAGGAGAAATGGGCTTTAAAGCGTGCTGCAGCAGCTGTAGAGGCTTTACCTGCAGCTGAGCAGAGTGGGGAGGGTGAGGCAGCTGCCTCTGGGGCTGGTTGCTGTAGTACAAAGACTATGGCTCACTCCTTACCTGCTGCTCCTGCTGGCACGGCCCTTGTCTGTGATCCATAACCTGCGTGTGCAGTCCCCCACAACTCTGTAACACTGGATTGCCACCTTGTTCCTGTTCACTCAGTTACTGTTCACTGTGTCGTGTTGGCTGGAAACAGCTCGAGTCTTACGGAATAAAGTTCAAGGAAACAAAATGGAAATGGGCTCAGAGCATGGGCTAGAGTTAGGGGCTGTGACTGCCTGTGCTGCTGCTGGGCACTGGGGCAAGGGCAGAGCTTCAGTTTCTCCCTGGGCTCCAGCCAAGGTTATTCCATTGAGGCTCACAAGACTGTGACACCCATCTGACATCAACACCACAGGACGCTGATGCAGTTGAGCACCCACAGGAGCTCAGGGCTCGCTTCTACACCAGGCCTGGTCCTCACATGGGCACAGCACTGGGTACCAGCCTCTGCCTCCACCCTGTGGTCCCGTGTCAGCTCCAGGGCCATGCTCCATCGCTGTGCTCCTGCTCCTCATGACTGGTCCAACCTTGCGCCTTCCCCTGCTGCTCCAGCTCACTGCATCCCAGCTCCGGGCTCAGCATCTCCTCCTGGAGACGTGTCCTACCTGGCAGCCCTCACACCAGCTGCGATGCCAGGACCCACCTCCATCACGGTGCACCCAGAGCACAAAGGGATGGGCTGGCTTCAGCCACCCCTGGGCTCAAGGTACACAGAAGGGCTGTGCACACGTGGACCCCTGCCCAAAGCAGCCCGGGCACCCAGGAGGCAGCCTCTGCACCCAGCATCACACAGAACAGGCACAGAAGCAGTGCTCAGATTGCACATCATGTTTTAATGTGTGGCTGGGGGCAATCACCCCCCCAGTGCCACAACCCCCAGGAATGTCGAACCGCTCCCCCTCACAGGAGTGACCACTGAGGTGCACAGGGGCAGCAGCAGCGCTGCACTGGCACTCAGCACAATCGGGCTTCAGGAATAGTGGCTTTAATCTGCTCCTCTGGTGTCACCACAAGGGTAGAGCTGAGGCTGCTTTAACCAAGGCACTGCTGGAAAGGTGCATTGTGATTGCTTCCCCTCGAACTGCTCAGCTGAGGAGGAAGAGGGGCTGGAGGAAGAGTAAAAGACTTTGGGAAGGAGAGGCTGGGCCCACATCCCTGCACTGCTGCTGTTCCCAACCCATGAAACCTGGAGGGTGACACGTTGTGCCCTGTGCTGGTGCCAGAGGGAAGCATCGGCAGCAAGGCTGCACCCGCTCAGCCTCTCCTGCAGTTCCTTTGCTTCCTCAGCACAAAGCTCCCAGGTCCCACAGGACCATTCACTGAGGCTGGGGCTCCCTGACACCCCTTTGGGCTGTAAGTGCTGCAGCAGCCCAGGCGGGAGCTGCTCAGTGCGGGACTTGCAGTGGGAGACACTGGGGATTTGGGGTTTATGGACACAGTGATAAAGGCTCCAATTCCTCATCATCACTGGGGGGTCTCAGATGCAGCCTGCACTGCTGCCTGCCTCGTGCGGCACAGGAACATGCTTTGGGTTTGTGTCTCCAGGAACAACAGCATCACGGAGCACACAACCAGGAGCAGCATGAGTGCCTGCTGTGGCTCCCAAGGGACAGCCAGAGCTGTGCTGTCCTGGGAGGCCACGGGTGGGATGCGCAGGGGCAAGGACATGTGCAGGGGAGCCCCTCTGTCGTGCAGAGAAGCTGGGGCTGGTCCATGGGGCGGTTGAGCAGCGGTGTCCTCCCACCCCTCCTCACCATCCCCAGCAGGGCAGGCCTTGGCAAGCGCACCCCAAGAACAGCCTGGGGCAGCTCAGCTCCTGAGGCAGCAGCAGGAGGGGGTCACCTCCTCACACCAGGTATGGGGTGTCCAGCACGGCCACCCCCGCCGCCACCCCCCCATCCGCGTGCTCCACTGCCTTCGTGCGCAGGAGGTGCCCCGCGGCCTTGTTCAGCACCAGCTCCGAGCCCCGTCTGCAAAGGAAAGGGCAGGTGAGCACCGCGCAGCACAGAGCTGATGGCAGAGTCACAGCCTGGCTTGGGCTGGAAGGGACCTCAAAGCTCATCCAGCTCCAACCCCTGCCACAGGCACGGACCCCTTCCACTGGAGCAGCTTGCTCCAAGCCCCTGTGTCCAACCTGGCCTTGAACACTGCCAGGAATGGGGCAGCCACAGCTTCTCTGGGCACCCTGGGCCAGTGCCTCAGCACCCTCACAGGGAAGAACTGCTGCCTTATATCCAACCTGGTCTAATTTCAGCTTGGATGGTGGGATTTGTGTTCCCTACCCCAGTGCAGGGCAGGTAAAACCCCCAGGGCTGATGCAGAGGTGTCTGCACACAGCAGAGCTGTGCCCTGCCCTCTCTGTGCCTTCCCTCAGTGGTGCTTTGGGTGACTGCACAGACAGTGCCAGGTTCTGAATGCTGCCAGAGTACATTTGTGTCTAAAATTATACCAGAAGGACTTGAATTTAGCAGCTCTGGAACCATTTCAATGGGCCTACGAGGGTTTTAAACAAAAGCAGCAGCTACTTAGGGTTAAAATTCAGCCTTCAGGTACTCCTGCTCTAACCAGGGCTTTAGAGAAGCACATGGCTGCACCAGAGACCTGAGCAGCGCTCCCAGAGAGCACGGGTGAACACTGCAGCTCCATGTGGCTGTTACACCCATCACTGCCAGCACCAGCTCACTGGCAGTGGGGCCAGAGCAGCAGTGCAGGGTCTGAGCAGTGCTCGGAGCTGCAACCAGGGCAGAGGCTGCACGGCCAGGGCTGTTCCTGCACCTCCACCTCCCCGCAGGCATCAGCCCTGCTGCTGTGCTCCCAGTGCAGAGAGGAGAATGCTCCCAACCCCAGTGCTGTCTGGGGCAGGAAAGCATCTGCAGTACAAGCACGTTCTCACCTGACATAGACACCAAAAATCCCCAGCTCTGAGATGCACTCGGACTCTTGCAGGGGGCTGTGAGCCCTCAGCAGGTAATTCATGGCTGGCCGTGGCTTGATCTTATCCATCAGGATGTAGGAGGTTCTCTGAGGGCTGTCTCTGATCTTCTCCAGAACCTGCCTGAGATCTTCACCATAGAGGTTGTTCCCTGGCAACAAAACCAGCAAGTCAAGGACTGCCCAGCACAGCAGAACCCCCTGGCCCCAGCTATGCAGCCCCAGCAGCCAGAGACCCAGCCTGGGGCTCCCCATAGCCCAGCTCCTCCACCCATCTTTTATAGATGGGTTTGTGTTGGAAGGGACCTTAAAGCTCATCCAGCTCCAACCCCTGCCACGGGCAGGGACCCCTTCCACTGGAGCAGCTTGCTCCAAGCCCCTGTGTCCAACCTGGCCTTGAACACTGCCAGGGATGGGGCAGCCACAGCTTCTCTGGGCACCCTGTGCCAGCGCCTCAGCACCCTCACAGGGAAGAGTTTTTGCCTAATACACAATCCCAGACTGGTTTGAGTTGGAAAGGACTTTAAGGATCGCCCAGTTCCAACCCCCTTGGCAGAGGACCAGGAGCCACCACAGAGCTATCACCTCTCCTGCTCCAGCATGAGCAGCAGTGAAGCCCCACATGGGCTCAGCTCATACCTCCACCTTCTCGCTGCGGCTTCAGCACAAAGCGGTCGGGGTCGGCGATAGCCATAGCAGCCACCTTGTCCCCCTCAGCACCCTGCCAGGGAGGATGAAACAGCAAAGCATGAGGAAGGAGCAGGGGCTCCCCAGGAACCCCCCTGTGAGCAGGATCAACAGGGTCCCTCGAGGACCACAGCATCTCCTTAACCAGAGAGAAACATCCCACAGGCCAAGCGCATGCCTGCTTGTCTGTTCCTGCACCGCCCCACTCACCATGTCCAGGGAGTAGAGCCCAGCAAAGGTTGCTCTGATCCTCGTGACTGCCTCAGCGTGGCCGGGCAGCAGCCGCTCTAGAGTCCCCGGGCGGCTCAGCTCCTGCTGCACCTTCTTGGTGCCCGCCAGCTGGGTGGCAATGTCAGGGCACTTCACTGCCCGGGACCTCTCCAGCAGCAGCCGAGCCTCCCAGTTCTGAGGCACAAAAAGAGTGACCGTCCCATGAGCGAAGGTTTAAAGCTTCTCTCCACTCCCTTCTGTTCAGTTACGGGTATATGAGTTGCCTCCTCCCTGCCTGCCTGCCCGGGATGGGAACAGCATCTTGGAGATGCACACATGGATTTCCCACCACCACTGGTCCACCTCCTCTGCCGCCACCCCCTTCCCAGCTTCTCCAGTGCTGCCACCTGCAGGCAACAGCAAGATCTGGTCTGTATTAGCTGCAGCCTAATAGCCCTATAGCAGAGGAGAGTGCAGTCTGTAGATCAAGCCTAAACCCTTTAAGCTGGTGCTAATACCTGTGCTAACCCCTATTGTACAGAAGCAGTTCAGTGCTGCAGTAAGAAAGCCACTCGTTTTGCTTACTGTATGCCAGGGACACCCATATCACTGCAGCGTCACAGCTTCCCAATGCCATCAGCCACGTGGGACAGGACTAACCCCAACCCTCCCGGACAGCACACATGCCCCGGGGATCACAGGGCACTTCACACTCACTGACAAGGCCAGAGCATGGGTGGCTTTTTGGAGCAGAGGGGTCAGCACTGACCTGCTCGTCATAGTTGCTTGGCACGTAGCCCTCTCTGTAGTACACCACTGCTACCTCCTGCCCGTCCCTGGAACACAAACCAGAGGCACTCACAGAACCAGGCCACCCCTGCCCGAACCCCAGCACCAAGGGGGCTGCAGTGGAGTCAGGAGGCAACATTCCACCATTCGCCCCTTCTCCCAGGCTGCTCTGCTCCTGCCTGGCTCTGTCAGGGGAAGCTGCCAGCCCCTGCTCTGCTCCACTGCACCCCAGCCGCCTGCCTGAGACACAGGGAGCTGACACCTCACCTCTGCCCATGACCAGCCACAGCCTCCGAGGCTCCAGCCAGCACAGACGGAAGATCCTTACTTTTCAATAGCTTTTGCCACCAGGAGCCAGGCCTGGGAGATGCTGGAAGCTGGGAGGGAACAGGGTCCTTCTCCAGTGGCAATCCAAGGCAGGACATCAACTCCACAACCTGCCCAGGCACCAAATCACCCCGCCAGGGCAGGGCCACCAGCACCCCTGCAGCACCACGCACCCAAACTTGGGCCACCCTGCATGTGCTCAGGGAAAGCAGCACAGAACCTGCTGGCAGTGTAAGTGTAAAGGCATTCAGCAGGGAGAGGAGAGGATGCTCTGAGGAAGTGCAGTGGATACACTTCAACTGTCTGGCAATGACAAATGTGTTTGTTAATTAAACACAGCAGAGGCACCAAAGGTCAAACCAGGGAAAAACCAGCCTAACTACAGTAAAAACACTGCCATGAAACCATAGCTTCCTCTGGGCTTGTACAGCTGCAAACACAGTACCTGGAAACAGGACAAATGTCCCACTTGGGACCAATGGCCAGCACTTGGAGCCTGTGACCTGCACAGGCCTTCATAGGGAGACAGCAAGATGCTGAGTGAATTCAAATCCAACAGATAGCATGAGGACGTGGGATGCTTCCTCCTCCAGCACCCTAGCACCCACTGACAGACCCCTATGTGAGCAGTAAACAGGAAATGGCTTTGGGGAAGCCTCTGGAACAGCCAGGACTTCTCCTAGCAGATGTATGTGGAGGAACTGAAGATCCCACAGAGCTCTAATGGCTGTTCCTTGAAGGAGGGAAATTGCATTTCCAGCTGTAAGGGATTGGTGTGTGAATGCAAACAAATCATTCCAGCCCTAAGGGGAAGTAGCAGCCTGGAGTATGGAGGAGAAGTACTCTCAGAAAGGCACTACTGACACTCAGAACATCCCACCAGCTTTGGCTGAACATTCCCATTGCAGCCCCGTGTGCCCAACACAGAGCCGGGATGCGCACCTTGGCTCATACTCACATATACAGCCTCCTGGCCTCATCCAGAGAGCCCTTCTCAAACACATCCCGAAAGCGCTTCCTGATGACCCGGATATTCCTGTCAAGAGAGGAGTGGGAGAGTCACCAGCAGGGCACTGAACTGGGAATCAGAGGTGGAGCCAGTGGCTCCAGCAAGGAGGAGCTGGAGGCTCCTTCACAGGCTTTACACTAGAGCCAGAGGAATCCTACAGGGCAAACCAGTCCCAGGTTTTAGCACCTCTCCTGTGTTTCCCACCCAGATACTATAGGAAGCAGAACATGTCCCTGAACCCCTGGATTTCTCCATCTCCCCTTTCATCTCCTAAAGGGCTTCTAAGACAAGTTGGTAGTCTGGGGTTTTTATCCCTACACAACAGATTCACCCACTGTTGCCTTCCAAGCCAAGAGCTGCAGACAGCGACTTCCCCCATGTTTTATCTACCTCCTTCCTGCTCTCCAGCCTTTCCTCCACACAGCGGCAGTGTGGAGCTGCTGATGTGGAGACACTGCACGATACGGGATCCACCTCCCACCACCCCAGCACTGCTCCGGGGCTAACCCTTTGAACACCTCCTTCTCCCCAGTGCTTCCCTCCAAGGCCACGTTGATTCCTTCTGCTTTGGAGCTTCATTATTTAAGCTTTCATGAAATGCTCTGTGCCAATTCCCGAGTCACAGGCAAGCAGGACCCTCATTAACCTGCTCTGCTCCTTACAGTCTCTATCTAAGAGATGGGGCACACAACAAAGCTACCACTGGTGCAACTCTGAGGACTACACAGGCTTAATATCAGCAAGGAATCAGCCCTGGAGACCAGAGGCTTTGATGCTGCTGGTATTTCCAGCAAAGAGCTGGTGAGAGGCTTTAGGAAGTTGGTGAAAAGATGAAGGTGGGCGCTGAGCCTGGGCAGGAGGCCACTGAAGGAATGCTGAGAGAGCTGCATAGCAGAGCAAAGTCCAAGATAAAGGCTGCCCTGTTACATACCAACATGTGGCCTCTCACAGCCCCAGAAACTAAAAGTGTTTTGACTTTATCCGTGAGTGGCAAATGGATTCTGCACACCTCCACCTTTCCCTGGCCTGCTCCTTCACTCCTAGTGCCTGCTGGAGAGCCTGGAGACACCCCAAAAGCTGCCTCGAGGGAAACACCACAATCTGGCAGCAGCTCACTCTGCTTCCCTTTTCCAAGCCTGTACCACTTCCTTCCTTTCTCATCCCAGGAAAATCCAACCTTTACCTGTTCCAAAGCTCATTTTCTACACATCGCTGATCAAAAATGTTCCTCTGGACTTTCTCCACCAGAAACATCACGACAGCACTGGAAGAAACACCAAGGCCATCATTGAACTCAGAAACACTCCATGTGCACCCAAGAATGCCAACTCTGTGAGCTTCCTGCATTGCTCCTGCTCGTTTTCACCAGTGTCCCTATGGGTCAGCATGCAAACAGAGAGCAGCACTGCTCCTGTGTAACAACCAAACCAGTGCAGGGCATGCGCTCAAGGGCAGGAGGAGAAGCAACCTCTGTGAAGGGCTACTGAACCCCACAACTCCTCCAGGGTTCTGCCCCTCTCTGCCTTTGGGACACAGCAGCTTTGTGCGCTAAGACTACCCAGTGCTCTTTCCAGGGTGTCCCAGGCTTTGAGAGCAGCTCGTCTTGCAAACAGAAAGCACAGTTTCAAACCTAAACACATGCATCCTCAGGGCAGACGAGAGCAGCCTCCAGCACCTCCTCTCTCCTTACCTTGGAGAGCCGTAGAGCTCCCAGGCTTTGGCAATACCCAAGGCAAGGCCTCTGGATGGGTTGTTGGGTGGCAGACGTGATGCCTCCTGAGGCTTTCCCAGCACTTTCAACACCTGCCTGTGGAACAAAGAACTCTTCAATGGCATGAGAGCCCCTGGCCAGTCACAGGGAGCAGGAGGTTGGGAGCATGCAGAGACAGGCCATGCATACAGCTGCTGCAGCACAGGCCGGAGATGCTGCCTTACCCATGGACCGCCACAGTGCGGGAGGTGAGGCCTCCAAAGCTGGCAGCAATGGTGTTTATTTCTATCTGCTTCAGAGCTGGTGGCCCATCCACCCCACAGTCAAACATGTAATCAGAGCGATTTATGCCTAAAAACACAGACTGGAACAAAGGGGAGGTGAAGTGGGGGCTCCTGATGCCTTTAATTGCAAATCCCTTGGATGACCTTGCTTCAAAATCCTCCTGGGACAGATCCAGTCACCTTCACGTTGATACAAACCCCTGCAAGCCATGCCCATGGGTGCTTTGGCCCTTGCTTAGGAACCACCGCCCTCCTTAGCACTCCAAGGAGTTAACACTTGTTAGAGTAAAGGAGGTTGTGCAGGGAGAGCCTGTCAGCACAGGTCCTGACGTGGAACGCATCCCTGCACTCTCCTTAGGTTCCCAGAGGACAAAGACATATTAAACCCTCCCAGTCAAGGCCTGACTGCTTCCAGCAGCACTAACCAAAGGGCACGACCATCAAACAGGGCAAAGTCCTGAGGTCACAGGCTGTACCCAAGACATTGTGGTGTTGGAGTGACCTGGCTGACCAGGGGACAGTCCCAAGCAGCAGCAAGCCTGCAGACAGAGCCCAGGCAAGGCCACCACGGTGCAGAGGGACACTGAGCACTGGGGGGGGTCTCCTGGCAGGTACCTGAGCCAAGCCTTCCTCCAGAACTTGTGTGTAGATCCTGAAGAGTCGAGCTGTGAAGTCATCCACCTTGATGGTGCTAGAGAGGAACACACATCACATCAGCCCCTTACACTGTCACAGAGGAACAAAGAAGTTAACTCGAGACAAGGAGTCACAAAATGAAACACAAACCTTTGTAAATAAGTAAAATCAGTTTTAAGTAACATTAAGTTTGATGGCTTTGTAGCAGTAGCAATGGAAAATAACTGAGGTATATGTTTCACAAAAAAAAATAGCAGAGTGCAGCTAGAGAACATAATGAGAATCCTTGTATAAGATAAACCATTGTAGCTGACGTAGTTTTAGGTCCTTATGACCTTAGTACAAAAATGAGTGTAAGAAAAACAGGATAGAAAAACAGGACGTGTAGATAAAGAGTATCTGAACCTAGCAGATGTCCAGGATGGGCTGCAGCTAAGCTAACTGATAAATAGAAGGACAGGATGATTATGTCTGCAGTTACCGAACCAATTAAGCTGATGTAAGCATTATCTACTGCGTGTGTTTCAAAGACTGCCAGAAGTGATGAAGATTGTTGGAAGAAGTAAACGACTCCCAAAAGACCACTACCACGTTGTTGTGCGCATGTGAAAATGGGCGTGGAATGATGTAAAGCGGCTCTCAGATGGTTAATGAATATGTATGACGTTTAATGAATATGCATGCTAAGCAACAATATAACCACAGTCTGAGGTTCGGCTGAGACACGCTAGGAGGAGCTAGCCCCCGTGTCTCCCGGCGCCACAATAAAGAATTCCTCAACGTTGTTGGTGAGTTCCTGGAGATATCTCTGAAT
This sequence comes from Psittacula echo, assembly GCF_963264785.1. NCBI lineage: Eukaryota > Metazoa > Chordata > Aves > Psittaciformes > Psittacidae > Psittacula > Psittacula echo. The sequence goes on along the minus strand of NC_137747.1, from coordinate 13,496,602 downwards.
CACGCTTCTCCACAAACAAAACCTTCCCAGGGACACCCCCCAGCACAAACAGCAGGGCTGTGGCTAAATCAGGTCCTACAGCACTGTTAAGCATCTCACCATGAAAGCACTCCTCATCAAGGGTGTATAACCACAACACAAACGTGCTTTGCTCAGCATTGCACTCTACAAAAAGCACCATGTGCAGAGGTGACTCGTTTGCAGGGCAAGAGACAAGCAAAAGCAAAGGAACACAGCAGAATTCTGCACACAGGAAAGGAATGAAAAGTCCCTCTGGGCCTGCACGCACAGCTCATAGAGGAAGCTTTACCAGCTTCATCGAATCCCCACCCTGTGGGCTTCCAAATCCCACACACTGTGGTACCAAGTGGCCCTGCTAGAGAAGGTCTGGCTTTTCTTCAGGATCCCAAATCCCTGAGCCAGTGGTGAGCAGCACCTCCAAGGAGCTGCCCTGAGACAATGCACAGGAGGCAGCACAAGGCAGGCACCAAGTGCACCCAAGCCCCAGGCGCTGCATTCCTTCACCACAGGTATAAGCATGTCCCCACAAGCTCTGGCTGCAGCCAGCTCTGGAACAGGCACAAGCATTTAACAGCTCTGAGAGGCCAGAACAAGAAGGATGCTGGAAAAGTCTCCTTTGCGTTGTCCCAGTGCCAGAGAGGTGTCAGCACCTCCACACCAGCAGCACTCCCACAGATAGCAGGAAGGGAAACGGGTTTTGTGGAAGCATCAGCCCTATGGATTATGGGTTCCACAGTGAGGGATGGTCGCTCCATCACCCAGAGCTTTTGGATCACCTTCCCAGCATGGCTGGGAGAGCAGGAGACATGGGGTGTCTGAGCACAGAGAAGGATGGCAGGAGGACAAACACCTCTTCATAACAGCAGGCAGAGCTGGTGGTTATTGGACCCAGCAATCTGAATTTAAGGCCCAGGGACTATCAAGCTCACAATAAGAATTCACAACCTTGAAGCACTGGCAAAACTGAAGATCATTGCAGGGAGTCACCTCTTGGCCAGATGTTCCATCTCCTGAGGCCCAAGAAGACCTCAAAACACAGAGACTTGATGGGGATTAATCTTAGGACAAATAATGCAGGAAAGGATACACTTTCTGCAGAGGACAGGAGTGCCTGCCTCAGGTGAAGGACATGAATGGATGGAAGGTGGGAATGCTGAAAGGTGGTAAATGCTTTGCATTTAAAATAGTTCATTAAAATGCACCATGAAAGAGCGTTACCTGGCCAGAGTATGCTCCAGAAATTCCTTGTTTTGACTAATAGCATCCACCAGCATGTTAAAATCTTGCTGAACAGCGTATGCTTGTTCAAACAGGGCACTGGGTACTGCAGATGGCAACAGTGTGAAGGGAGCGAAATTCACCACCTGCAAAGATGCAGCAGCAAAGAGGTCAGGTCTGTGCAGCTTAAGTGGGACTGAAGAGGGGCTGCCTCTGCTTTTGTGAAGGCTGAAGCCATCCTAAGCCCTCTTGGGTGCACCCTGACAGACACATGGCTCAACCCTGCTGACCCCTGGCTTTTGAGGGCTTTGCTTGAAGAGCATCCACAGGGACTGCAGTAGCAGCTGCTCCACAGCTCAAGCTGGGTGACTGCTTCTCTCTAAGGATGCCCTGTTTCTACTTCAACTGGAAAGCACTGTCTCCAAAATGCCTCTGGTTTAGAGCTAAGGGGAATTTGCCAGTCCTAGTTTTTCTCAGTCATTGCCTTTGATCTTTGAGTCCCAGGGGTGATTCCAGACCCCACAGCTCAGGCACAGGCCCACCCTCAAAGCCAAAATATGACACCAGAGAGAAGTTCCCAATCCCCCTTGACTTTTACACATGACAAGGGACCCTGGCAGCGTGTTCGGCCTCTCCAAGCTCCCTCTTCCTCTCACCCTTTGAGGTTCCTTCAGAGCTCTGACTAGGGGGTTGACATCAAGGAGCAGTCCTCATGGTGGAGACCTCCCTCCTTGCACCCCTGCCAGGTACCAGCACAGCTCCCTGCTTGCCCCCAAGCTCCTCAGAGACCCATCCCTGACAGTGTCCCACCCCTCCCGCACAGGGGTACATCCTCCTCTGAGACCCTTCACCAGATCCCCCTCCAGCAGGCCGAGACCCCCATCAACACCCTCACCCCAGCCGGCTGCCCGGGATTCACCAGAGGTAAGCCCACACATCAGCCACCCCCAGGGAGCACTCTCTGCAAGAGATGCTCTCCTGGTTCAAAGGCTCAGTGGGGTGCTCAGAGGCTGGGTGAGGGATGAACTCGCACCACCACCCACATGCAGGCTCCTGGCAATCTCTCCAATCCCAAAAATTTCCGGATCTATCCCTCTCCTTGGAACGGTATTGCAGGGCTGTGTCTCAGGGAGATGCGCTCATCAGCAGGATGGGGGGTGAGTTAAGCCTCAGGTTGTCGGGCTTCAGCCCCCAGGATGACAGCCGGCTCCTCCCGCGCTCCTCTGGCTTTGCTGACTCACACCGCGGCGGGACCGAACCCGTCCCGTGCCTGCGCTCTGGCACTTACATCGGAGGCGTTGGGCTGCCCCTCGGTCCGCATCAACACGCCCTGCAGCAGCGCCGCGTCCACCGCCACCGCCGCGGCCTCCTGGATGGCGGGTCTGTCCCGCAGCACGTCCTCCCAGGGCGCAGCCATGCTCGGCGCTGCGGGGGCACAGCACAGTCACACACCCGGGCCGGAGCTGCCTCGGCAAACAGCGCGGCGCGGCCCGGCCCGCAGACCTCAGCACGGCCCAGCCCCGGCACCAGACCACGCCTCAGGACCGGCACCGCGGGCTGACACAGCCCGAGGCCGCGGCTCCCTCAGGCTGGCCCATGCGGCATCCCCGCGGCCTGCGGAGGGCCCGGCCGCCACATCCCGCCCTGCTCCAGGCAGGCCCCGGCCCAGCAGCGGACCCGCCCTGAGGCCTGGGCCCTGATCCCGGTACCCGACCGCCGCCCCGCAGCAGCCCCCGCCGGCTCCTCACCTGTCCCCACCGCTGCGGCCCGCCGCCGCGGCACGCGATTGGACAGCGCTCCCCTCTCGCCCCGCCCCGGACGCGGATTGGCAGTGCACCCGACCAATCAGCGTGGGAGAACGGCACGCGCGGGGGCGGGGAAACGTCGCTGTGGGAGGGGCTAAGTGGCGGGAGCGGGGGTGCGTCACGGGGAGGTGTGACGTCACGTTGTGACGTAAGGAGGGTGCTGGTGTGCAGCGGGATCTCAAGGTGATGATCGCCATCTTCATTAACAGCTCTGCCTGTCCCGGCCCAGGGAGGGGGGCAGAGCGCACCCCTGTCCCGTCTGCTGCTCAGCAACTGACCTGAGATTAGTTATCTGACATTAATCAATTATCTGCTGCTCTGAATCTCTTCTCCGCCTAAGCCAGGCACAGCTACAGGTTGGGCAGAGAAGAGATTCAGAGCAGCCCTGCAGAGAAGGACTTGGGGGTGTTGGTCGATGAGAAAATGAACATGAGCCGGCTGCAGTGTGCGCTCGCAGCCCAGAAAGCAACCGTATTCTGGGCTGCATCAAGAGGAGCGTGACCAGCAGGTCGAAGGAGGTGATCCTGCCCCTCTGCTCTGCTCTCGTGAGACCTCACTTGGAGCATTGTGTGCAGTTCTGGTGTCCTCAACATAAAAAGGACATGGAGCTGTTGGAACAAGTCCAGAGGAGGCCACAAGGATGATCAGGGGACTGGAGCACCTCCTGTATGGAGACAGGCTGAGAAAGTTGGGGCTGTTCAGCCTGGAGAAGAGAAGCTGCGTGGAGACCTCAGAGCAGCTTCCAGTGTCTGAAGGGGGCTACAAGGATGCTGGGGAGGGACTCTTCATCAGGGACTGTAGTGACAGGACAAGGAGTAACGGGTTCAAACTTAAAGAAGGGAAGTTTAGATTGGATCTAAGGATGAAGTTCTTCCCTTTCAGCGTGCTGAGGCGCTGGCACAGGGTGCCCAGAGAAGCTGTGGCTGCCCCATCCCTGGCAGTGTTCAAGGCCAGGTTGGACACAGGGGCTTGGAGCAAGCTGCTCCAGTGGAAGGGGTCCGTGCCCATGGCAGGGGTTGGAGCTGGATGAGCTTTAAGGTCCCTTTGAACACAAACCGGTCTGAGAGTCTATGATTCCATGTTAACTCATTGACACTTCCTTCTGTACTGAAGCTGTGCCGTCCTTGCCTTTGCAGGAGCTGAAATTTGCCCTTTGCAATCAGAGAAAGACAGACGCTCTACAAGTCTGGAATTGGAAATAAAGAGCCCAAACTGATCTGGTGCTGGAAGCATTTTCATGTTTTCCATTCCTTCAACATCGTCATTGCCCACATCCCTTTGCTGCGCTGTACCAGCAGGACCTGGGGACAGGGTGGCCGGGGGTACCTGGATGCAGTCCCCCTTGTTCCCAGTGTTGAGAGCACCCGGGTGTCCCATGGGATGTCCCTGGCCATGTGCTGTGCTGCAGTTCGGAGGCTCCCAGGGCCTCAGCAGTCTCCAGGATGCCCCACGGCATAATGCAAGCTGATCTTTTCTCCCTCTTTAGATGAGTGTTTGTGCTGACTTTGGGTTCCTCAGCAGATAGGGTTGCTCTCTGCTCATGTTCCGGACAGATCCAAGGCTGGGGGCTGTTCTGTGCCTCCTCAGTTGAGTACATCTGGTAAATCTCAGGTTTCAGAGCAGTTTCATAGACTTGCAAGATGCTCATTTCCCAGCAATGGGGCTGGAAATGGCAGCGTGACAAATCGAGGGGGTAGTTCTGCAGGAACGCGTCTGGCTTAGCAACAGATAAAGTTGATTTATGTGTAAATAAATCCAAACCAAACCAGGTCCTTCTTACTTTTTTGTTTCAATATGCAAAGGGACTGTCAGTCCTAACTCTCTGCCCTTATGATGAGTGTAGTAAAATGTGTCATAAGTGTAATAAAAGTGATAAATAAACCAATTCTAACTCATTTGCCAGTAAGGTACCATCAACACAACAGCATAAAAAAGTTTTATTGTCATTCCAAGGCAGCTGTTTGGGTAGCTACTGGGGTAATGTAGTTACTTAAGCATTTTCACAGCACATTCATGATGAAACTGTGAGGTCCCAACAAAAGCAGTGGGTCTGGACTTGGTTTGTGACCTCTGTTATGAAGGTTTGAAGTAATTGCTTGCTGGTTGTGTGGTGCTTGCGTGTAGCCAGCAGAACAATGGCTGAGCACCAGCCTCAGATCTACATCTGAGGATGCTGGGGAGGGACTCTTCATCAGGGACTGTAGTGACAGGACAAGGGGTAACGGGTTCAAACTGAAACAGGGGAAGTTTAGATTGGATATAAGGAAGAAATTCTTTACTGTGAGGGTGGTGAGGCACTGGAATGGGTTGCCCAGGGAGGTTGTGAATGCTCCATCCCTGGCAGTGTTCAAGGCCAGGTTGGACAGAGCCTTGGGTGCCATGGTTTTGTGTGAGGTGTCCCTGCCCATGGCAGGGGGGTTGGAACTTGATGATCTCAAGGTCCTTTCCAACCCTAACTATTCTATGATTCTATGATTCTATGATCTTTATTTGGACTTAATTTGTCACTAATGCAGCTCTGTACGAGCAGCAGAACAAGTTAATCCACATATGATGCTCAGAAACTGTGGGAAGTTGTGAATTATTTCATTGACTCCAATGCCTTGCCTGTGGATACTTTTCTGTCTGCTCCACGAGCAGGGATTGGCTTGGACATTTCCTCGTGTCAGGGAAAGAGCGAGGGAAGGGGCTCATATTTAACCCACCTCCTGCTCACAGTGGGACCATCCCTAGCACTGATCAGGGTTGCTATGGCTTTCCTTAGCCAAGCCCTGAAACCTCTCAGGATGGAGACATCCTTATCACCTTCATGACCCAAGAGAGGTGTAAGATGCCTCAGAGCTGTATGATGCATTGCTGGACTGCCTGGGAGGGAGAGGGGATCCTTTCCTTGCTTGGTCACTGACTTACTGATGACTTTGTGGCTTTATCCTTTGCCTCGGTTTCCCGTCTGCCCTAAGAGCCACTGTTACCCAGCAGCAAAGGCAGCACCAAGCCTAGAACTGCACCAACCCCACAGCGAGTCCTCACCCTGGAACCTGTGTGCACAGGAGTGTTCCTGACCCGTCTGACTGCGAAGAGGCTGTGAATGGAGACCTGAGGAGGCCATGGAGATGCTGCGAGGGCTGGAGCAGCTCTGCTCTGGAGCCAGGCTGAGAGAGCTGGGCTGGGGCAGCCTGGAGAAGAGAAGGCTCCTGAAGGGGAGACCTGAGAGCAGCTCCAGTGCCTAAAGGGGCTGCAGGAAACCTGGAGAGGGGCTTGGGACAAGGGCCTGTAGGGACAGGCCAAGGGGAATGGCTTTAACCTGCCCGAGGGGAGACTGAGATGAGCTCTTAGGCAGAAGCTCTTCCCTGTGAGGGTGCTGAGGCGCTGGCCCAGGGTGCCCAGAGAAGCTGTGGCTGCCCCATCCCTGGCAGTGTTCAAGGCCAGGTTGGACACAGGGGCTTGGAGCAAGCTGCTCCAGTGGAAGGTGTCCCTGCCTGTGGCAGGGGTTGGAACTTGAGGAGCTTTAAGGTCCCTTCCAACACAAACCAGGCTGGGATTCCATGATTCTATGCTACATACATACACGTTTTACCCTAGAGCACAGCTGAGGAGGGTGCCAGCTCACACATGTGCTGCTCATGCCCTCACTCTGTGGCAGCAAGGGAGAGCCCCTGGCAGGGGCACCCACAGCTGTAGGCATTAAGAGGAGGGTGCAAAGGCAGCCCCTGACCCTGGGACAGGCCTGTCCATGGTGGAGAGGTTTCTCCAGCAAGCACTGAGCACTTGGTTGCCCTCCGTAGGCAGATTATCACTGGTGGCCAGGACAGGCTGGGAGATGCCTGGCTCTTTATCCTATTACCACTGCCTGAAGTTGTCCAGGTCATTGCAAGCCTCTTGAGTCACTGAAATGAAGCTCTGTGGTTATAGCTCTTTAATACACCCGCCTTGTCTCTTTCGTTTTCCTCTCTGCTGTCCCTTTGATCATTGGCTGTGGATTCACACCTTTGTTAGTACAGATCCAGGCTGTAAATTTGGAAGCGGACTGATGATCCAGTCTTGTCTTGCTGGAAAACTGCCCTGTGCCTGGAGCCTGCTCAGACCCCATCACAGGGCAAGTGATTCATCCACACGCTCGCCAAGGGATGGAAATGAGGAACAAAGTCCAAGAGCTTTAATGATGATGCAAAAAGACAGAGTTTACTCAAACAGAAGCATTTCCCCTCTCAATCCTCAGTCCTGTCAGGGTCCTAAGTCCCCTCCTATGTTTGCTCTGAGAGTCTCAGAAAGGGCATAAAAAGCTTGAGTTTCTAAGCAAAAAACGATTTCATTGCAGGAGGTTGGTAAATGGTGCTGCCCTGTCCTTGGCAGCTCCCAGAACAAACGCAGCCTGCTCAGCTGGGAAATGTCTTTACAGAGAGCTGTGACTTGCCTTTTCTTTCTCTTTCCCAAATTCAGTTTGGACAATGAAACCTTTTCCAGTAGCCCGGGAAGGATTTGTACGTGCAGATAGCCCATAATCTCTGCTGCAACGTAAGAGAGCCACAGAGCAGCTCGGAGAAGGTTACATGATAAAAGAATATGGCAGACACGGTAAGTATTTGGCATGTTACATGCAACAAAAGATGAACAACAGCAACTGGGACATTATCTTTGTTTGCTAAAAATAGAGTCCCTCAAAGTTTAAAGAAAAGCACTTTATACATGTAAACCTCTCCTCTGGCTGGGAAAGAGCCTTTAAAGATGGGCTTTGTGGCTTTGGGATGTCGCGTTCCCTTTCCGAGGCTGCCCAAGGCTCAGACAATTGAAACTCAATACAGCATCAGCTACAGTGGGGTGCGTGGGGGGAATAAATAGCTCTGACATGACCCTGCTTTTCTCACTCCTGACACATGAACAGGAATTCTGCGGCAGGTACATCGCCCCTGCTGCCACATCCACACAGGATGCCCATGGCAGAGCCCAGGTCCCCCCAGCTGTGCAGGGCAGATCAGATGGGCACCAGGGCACTGCAGAGCCACCAGCAAGCGAGCAGATCCTTTGCCCACAGCACTGCTGAGGTATGCACTGGCATCTGATCCACTGCAGCTGACGGGCTGGGGCAGAGCTGGGTGCGTGGCTGCCCCTCCGTGCTGCACAGAGTGGCTCCTCCACTGCTCGCAGGCACACTCGCTTGCCCTGGCACTCTGTAAGGGGGGCAAACCAAATAACCCCCCAATTCTCCTTTGCTCTTCCAGCTGCAAAGAAACCAGCTGAGCCCAGCCTGAGGTTTTGGCCAGCTCTGTGGTGTCTCAGGTTCTTTGTGCATTAATGCAACTCATTTTTGAAGTAGAGCCATACCAAAGCCATTAACTTGACCCCAGGAGCGGAGGGATGATGCGATGCTCAGCACCAGCCAAATAAAGAGAGAACAATAGGGCTATTTTCATGGAAGAGGGTTCAGAGGGCTCCCTCGGGAGCTGAACCTCTCGCTGGCCCAGCATGCGCAAGAACAGCAAGACAGAGCTCTTGCACCCTGGCTTCTCTGTCGGATAAATACCAGCTTCAGGCAGGGCATGAGAGAAATCTATTGTCTCTAAGGCCGTATTTCGATGCGAAATGCTCTGGTAAGGCCAGCAATCTTAAACCCCCACACGTGTGCCTATTGTTTGAAGTGCAGAACAATTGAGGGGTGCTCTCATGGGCTAAAGATAGAAAGGCAGCTGGTGCTGTCCTTTTCCCTGTAACTGAGAATAAAACAATGCCCAAGTATTGTCTGCATTGCTGGAGCGATGACATTGGACTCTCTGCCAAGAGAGCATCTAAAAGATCAATGAAACCCGGGTTATTTATAAATGGGTAGTGTCATTTCTTCCCCAAAGTAATTTCACTTCCTTAGCTCTTCCACCAGGCCTTTCTGCGCCGTGAAGTGCTGTGGAGAGAGGTATAAATAGCACCATACTGGGAGAGAGGCAAACTGGAGCTACCGAGCTGAGCCGGCTGTGGATGCTGATCCCTTCTGCCATGGGAGCAGGTCCCTGTAGCAGCCCCAACAGCACCATGCTGGCCATACATCATCCCAGCAGCCCATCCCCTGGGCCAGAGTCCCACCAACACCAGGACTTGCTTCCTGGGGGAGCTTTAAAGGGGGTTTATTTCACCCTCTGGCCAACAAAGAGCGGTAGCATGGGCTGTGTGTGTGTGTGTCCAGCTCAGCTGCTCCACTGGGCTGCTCAAGGTAACCCTTGAGCCCAAACGCATTGGACAGACTTTGCTTAGGGGCAGGGACATGTTGTAGGGGAAAGCCAAAGCCTGCAAGGTGGCATCCTACCAGGATGCATCCAAACTAGAGGCTGGGAACCTGGAATCAGACATTTGCTGCAGTTTGGAGAAAGAAAAGCCCATGTTGTTTGATGGGCCATAGTGAGGTGAGAAGGTCTCCTGCCATGACATGATGACATGCAGAACATTGCTCCTTCCTGCAATAACAGCCAGCCTTGAGAAAGGTCTAAGCCTACCAGATCCCATGAAGAACTCCTATGTTTGTTGCCACTCCATTGTGAACAATGGTCCCTTGCCATGAGATAGACTGAGCCCAATCTAGTGTGAGTCTTGATGACCAAGCACAGCGGGGAGGATGAGCCAAGCAGTGTCTGAGCCTGGGGTGAGCAGAATGCTGGGTCAATGGGCCAGGAGAGCTGAGCCATGGCCTTCATCAAGCCAAGAAAACATTGCTAAAGCCAAGCAGGTCCCAGCCCAGAGCAGCCAATTCCATCATCTTATGTCCTAGACACCACCCTAGTCTAGTTTCCTATGGAATAAAGGAAAAGGTACATGAGGGATGGAGAGAGCAGGGGGCTGTGATGAGATCACCCCAAGGACCTGCTCTCTGAGCAGCTATTGAAACCAGACCAGGTAGGGCACTGCAGGGACAGATCCTGCACACCGACTGGCAGAACCACATCCCAGCTCTGGTTCTGGTCAGGCTCTGCACCGCCCTTGCAGCCTCCAAAGCAGCTCTTGGTCATGACTCCCCATGGCTGCTCTGCACCAGGGTCTGTCCTGGCAGGCCAGCTGCAGTTAAGGTGCTATTAAGTATTCAAATGAACAGATTCTCTTTGCTCTCACTGTTTTGAAGTGCATTGCCAAAACCTCAAGTGTCTTCACTGAAGGCTCAGACGTTGCTGTGATTTCTGCTGTGTTTGGTACAACCTTCATTCCTTTACAGTGGCAATGCCCAGAATAGAGCTCCTTAAACCTCAAAGCTGGTAAATTCAAAGCAAACAAACAAAACCTCTCCAATGGTCCCAGTCTCCAGGTGACCTCACCGTCTCCATGCCTACGTATGACCTTACTTGCTAACTCTGGACACTGATTGTGCACATCATGTCTCTTCCAGGTACCTTCTCAGTCCTGATACTCATTTTGGAGACATCCTGCACGCAGTGCAACCATGGTGTCTGGAGAGTCAACCTCCAGCGTACCCATGCTTCCCAAGCCTCATGCTATGGTGAGCTGCACCTCAACACTGCACCAAGGTGCTCATGGCAGCAGCAGATTCATGCATGCTCATGAAGGGTTCTAGAGGCAGCACTTCACCCCTGGCCAAATGACAGCCAGCTCAGGACAAGGCAACCAGCACTGGATGGGACATCCAGGCTGAAGAGCACTCATGCTGGGAAGTGCCCACGGAGCTGTGAGATGAGGGGATCCAGTGCTAACCCCATCCCGAGCCCCACAGGAGTCTCTCTGGGGCCCCTGCAGTGGCACTGATGCTGCACCCATCTGCTGCTGGTGTGAGGGGTGCATGGTGAGCTGTGCTGCGGTGGTGGCTGCTGCCTCCCTTGCTGTGGTGGGACAGGGCTGTGGGGCTTTGTGGGTTTGCTTTGGAGGGAGCCTTGCTTGGCCAGGCTGGGCTATGGGCTGCTGTGGGACCGGCAGCGCTGGCCTGTCACCTCCGCCTGCCCCACTGTGCACAGACATTCCCGCTGGATGGAAATATGCCCGAAATAGCCCCTCTGCAGATTGTCTTTATCTAATCAGCACTCGCCTCCAGTGCATTTCAGGGAGCTGATAGCAGTGATATGTGAAGTGTGGAAACCTCCAGCAAACTGCCCAACACGGAGAGTAATTCTCCTTCCTGCACTTATCAGAGCCTGCTAATGGGAAACATTCCTCCTGGGGGTCAGGGAGCAGGCAGGGGATCTCACTGGAGAGGATGGCTGAGCCCCTGGCACCCTCCTGCCTCCCCAGGGATGGGTTGGAGGTGATCTGATGCTCATTAAAGGAGCAGCTCTGCAGTGTAGTGCTGCTGGTGCCCTGTTCCGTGGGGAGAGGCTTGTCCAGCCCTTGGGGGCACATCTGAGAGGCTCCATCCTTGTCCATATACCCCATCCTCATACCCTCTGCATCATGGGACACCAACATCAAGTACAGAGCTATGAGGGGAAGAACAGGGGTGCCTCAATGGTCAGGGGACATGCTCCCACTACTGAGGATGGTTGTGTAGGGCTGGTGGGACATTGGGGAAGCCTGCTTTGGGCAATGGCCACCTAAAGGAAACTCCTGTCAGGCTCCTTGTTGTGCCCATGGGGTTTTGTGGGAGGTCCATAGGAGCCATGAGGATGGCGTGGGCATGTGAGCAGGGCCCAGCTCAGGCCTTGCCAGCAATGTGAGGATGAGCTTCCTACTGCCCCGAAAACCACATCACAAACACCAGCGCCAAAGGCATCCGAACCCAGCGGAACTGCGCTTCAGCAGCTGCCGGAGCAACCGCTCCACGTTTCCCCTTTACAGATCTGCTCGGCCTTTGATGGACCCTGCTGGAACCTCTTCAAAGAGGGACAGAAACCAGGGCGAGCAGAAGGAGCTGCCGAAGGAATCTCTGAACATAAAACCTCTTTAAAGACAAGGCCGGGAGGGGGTGAGAGGAGCCCTGGGAAGAATGTGCGGGGCTGGGCCAGCTGCTGGGGCTGGGCTCAGCCCACTGCTGGGCACTGCGGGCAAAGGTGCTTGGCACCGGACCCACCAGAGCCTTGGGTCCCTCCAGGCTGTGGGTGGAAACCTGATGCGGAGCCCAGGGCAGAGGCAGGAGACCACCAGGGTAACCTCAAGGGACCTCTGGTCCTCCGGCGCCCCTGGCTCTTCAGGACACCTGCCTCGTCAAGGGTGGGCACCTCTGCCGTGGGTTCTCAATAGGAATCTCAGCTCTGGTGTCCCTGGAATGGTGTCCCCAGGGTGGTTGCAGTGTCCGCATCCATGGAGTCCAATCCTGATGAGGACCTGAGCCTCTGAATTGAGCCTGGTGAGACAATGCCCACATGGGACGTGGAGGTGGGGGCTTGCTGATGTGCTCAGAGTCAGCTTGTTCAGGCTACAGGCTCCCCTCTATGGGACCATTGTAATTCATGGGAACACTGGCACCATGCGATGCCCATACATTGCACAGTGCGGCCAATGAAGGCAACATCCACCCATCCCTGAGCCCAGCCATCCTCTCTGTGGGGCTCAGGAGGACACGTCTGCAGTCCTCCATCCCATGGATGTCCCAGGCTTCACTCCACAGCAGGGTGGGAGGGCAGAGGACCTGCCTGTCGGTGGAAGGGATGGCACTGGGAGCCCAGCCTGGAGCCCAGCAGCAAACCATACCTGTGCATTGAATGGAAGCCTGGCCACTGGTGGGCTTCTGCAGAACTCCCCTGCAGTGCCTGGCTCAGGTCAAGGCAGGTTCTGGGGCTGCAGAAATCTCTGTGCACGCTGTGCTTTGTGCCTAGCCTGAAGCCACATGCCCTAAGCAGCTCCTAATGTTGCTATTCTGGCCGTGGCAGAGGCCACCCCACATCCAGGCTGGGCACAGCACTGTGCAGCTAATCCTTCATCACCCCATGCCTCGGTTTCCCTTACTCTACAAACTCAAGTCACTATGGGGTGTGAGGGGTGCTGAATGGGGAACAGCAAACCCCTGCAGCCACGGGCCCTGGTTTTCCATTATCACCTCGTGGGGTTATTTCTATGTCCCCAGGACATGACCACAGGAGCGAGGAGCCAAGAGGTGGCTTGGCATCAAAGCCCTTTGCCTTGGGGAAGGTGTGTGCTGGTCCTGTCATTGACAGCAGCATCTCCCGGGCTGATGCCGGCAGGAAGGGGATGGGGTACAATAAAGCATCCAGCGCTGCTTTGCTTTTTGAATGCACCAAAGCAAAGGCCAAGAGGAGCAGAGTGCTTGGTGGGCAGGCATGGGTGTCCTTCACCAACATGGGTAGAAACCTCACTACGCTTTGGATGCCGGCAACTAAAACAGCTTTTCCCTGAGCCTATGGCATGTCTGTGGGTCTGGGTGGCCCCGCTGGGTCCCTTTCCCATCTTGGTGCTCCATCCCATGGTGCTCCAGACTGTGACGACCACGTTGTACCCAGTAAAATGGTGTGGAGAAACCCAGCACCATCTCTGCTGAGAGATTCTGAATCTGGCCTAGCCATGGACCAAGCTCATGGGAGCAGGACCTGGGAGTTACTGTTGGGCAGAGCTTGCCAAAGCAGAGCCCATCCATGCAGCGAGGCAGAGCAGGGGGCTTGAGCCTGCCCTGGAGGCTGCCCACCGGTCACTGCAGCTCAGGGGAGCATCAGGGCCCTCTGACAAAACAGCTTCATGCGTGTAACTAGAAAAGTCAGTCCTGGTGCTTGTGATGGTTGGTGTTAAATGGGCAGTGGCTGCCGTGCCGCAGGAACAAGCCAAGCCCGTTGAGAAGATGACAGTGGGGTAGCAGAGACCAAGCCCAGAGGTCCTGGGCAGTCTGTCCAGGGAGAGGCTGAACTGGAGCTGAGCAGGAGGTTGGGATGCTCCAGCTCGGAAAGCCAGCGGCCACACACATCCCGCCAGGCAGCGGCTCCCCTGACAGGGTGTGGGGAAGAAGCAGGAGGGAATGCTCAGGTGCAGGAGGGAATGGGGAAGCTCCCATCCCTCTGCTCCCCACCAAGCAGGCAGCACGGGCAGGCTGGGAGAGCTGCGCTGCCTTCCCGAGCTGGAGTCTCTGCCTTTGTACTCGCCTGACAATACAGGAATAAAAATAACCAGGCTGCACTTGCAGAGAGATAAAAGCGAGGTTTGCCTTTTGTGTCTCTCCGGGCAGTGGGACAGCAGCACCAATGGAGCTGTGTGGACATGACACATGGGAATTTCTGACATATCTTTTCCCACTCTGACCTTGACAGACACAATAAAAGGGGGCTTTGCTGCACGCACTCAGCCACTCAGTCCTATCAGCAAGGTTAGTAAGAAAGAGCATGTCTGTGTTGCGCGCTTGTCCTCTGCTACTAACCCGCTTCACCTCTGCAGGGTGGGTGATCCCGGAGGACAGGGGCTGAAGGCGGTGGTACAGGGGAGGGTGGGACAGACCTGCACCAGGAGCCCTTCTGCTAAGGGCTGTGTGCTTTGCCAAGCTCCTGGCTACCAGCAGCGGCCATGGTTGTGATCGCTGCCATGTCCCGGAGCTCTGCTGTGTGACACTGCAGTAGATGGATATTGGAAAGCACCATCTTCTCCAAGCAGCTCTCTTGGCGATCCTCTAGAAGGGGTCTTCCCAGGGATAATACCTCCAGCCTTGCTTTTATCTTCCAGCAGATACAGGTCTGTGCAGAGGTTTTGTGCAGGGTACCAAGGCTCCAGCAGGTCTGTAGAGCTGGAATAGGCTTAGCTGAGTTTATCAAGAAAAAGGGTGTCATTGACGATCTCTGGTGACACCTATAATGTGAATGATGGTTTTGACACCGAAGCGGTGCCGGCTCACCCAACTGGGACTGGATAGCAGCAGAAGGGAAAGTGTTTGGTAATTGCTTTGTTATTATGGCTATTATTAGCTGCTATTGTTGCTATTGTCTCTCTAAAGTTAAAAGCTCTTTTGGTGAGCCTGGTGCTCTTGGTAAGCAGCCCAGCAGCGAGCACTTTCCCCATGCACTGATTCGCTGTCCTTTCCCTCCTTGCAGCGTTCAGGTGTCCTGCACTCTTCCTTCACTGCTGCCAGGTCTTCCTCCAGCCAGGCAAGATGTCTATGCTGGACATGAGCGAGTTTGGGGAGGCTGCTGAGTACCTCCGGAAGAGCTACACAGAGCAGCTGAAGCTGCAGACAATCCCCTTCGATGGTAAGAGGCAGCTCTCGGCACAGCCCCATGTGTGTGCCCCGTGCCAGCCCCTTGGCCATGGCTCTGTTTGGAGACCATCCCCATCCCTTTCCCAGTGCTGCTCCTGATGGAGCAGGTGTTACAGAGCTGCCCCCACCACCCTGGAGGAAGATCTCACAAGCAGGAAAAGCAGGTTTTTATATTTCCCCTTGTTTGCAGAAGTGTCCTTTGAGGGAGACGGGCTGAGGGAGGTCAAAGCCTTCTCCAGCTCCAGTTTAGAGGTGTCCGCGCTGTCCCAGCCACCCCGCTGTACCGCAGCTCGGGCTTCAGGGCCCAACTTGCTCCTCTTGGTTCAGCAAAAGAGGAGAATTTTGCTTCCTCTCACCGTCCTTTTTTCATGATGGTCCCAGTGCAAGCACATGAGAACAGCAGACTTGGGTCAGGCTAAAAGCAAATCCTGGCAGAATAAGCAGCTGCCAAACACAAAGAAGGCAATGAAACCCCAGCTCCTATGACCAAGAACATAGAAAGGAAGAATTGCTGTCCTTCCATGTTACCTGACTGCGTTTGTGTGGCTTTCAGTTGACAATGTCAAATGGTTTCCTACATTTCAACCTGTTCTGTGTCTTTTCCTTTCCTTTCCTTTCCTTTCCTTTCCTTTCCTTTCCTTTCCTTTCCTTTCCTTTCCTTTCCTTTCCTTTCCTTTCTCCACCTCTCCTCTCCTCTCTTTCCTTCTCCAGGAAAGAAGCGTGCTTGGATCCCGGATGAGAAAGAAGCTTATATAGAAGTGGAAATCAAAGAAAGCACTGGTGGCAAAGTCACTGTGGAAACCAAAAATAAGGAAGTAAGCAAAATACCTTTCCTTTACCAAGGGAGAGCAAGTGTGTTTGTGTGTGGATATACGTGACAGGCTCACGTCTGAAACTAGCCGAGCTCCTGCTGATAACCCGGGTGATCAGTGGTGCCCCGAGGGGATGCAGTGTCAGGACACTGATGACCTGCCAAGAGTGGCAGTGGTTCAGCATCTCCCCATGGAGCGCTGGCTTTTGAGCACGGCTCCTGTGCAGGGCAGACCCAAGGGAACAGCCCTGGCCCAGCACAGCTCCAGGCTGTGGATGGAAAGGCTGCCCCAGCGCAGCCTTTTGCAGTGCTGAACCCAGTGCCCGGCTCCTCTCCAAGGTTCAGACCAGAGGTAAGGGGCCAGCTGGCCAATTCCTGCTCGTTTTAGCTGGGATTTACAGTGGATTGTGGTGCTGTTGAGAGAACAGGCGCTGGGCAGAGGGCAGCACCAGCTATGCCTCACGGTGAGGCTCCAGCCTGCCAGCAGTGGGAGGGAGGCGAAGCAAGGCAGGATCAGCTGGTATTTATCAGGATAATGAGCAAACAAGGATCAGTTGGTTTTTGTCAACATAATATCCAGTCCCAATAGCTGCAAATGGAATAATGAATATTCCTGTTTGGCTCTGGGAGTCTCATGGTCCCACAACTTCATCGCAGTGCAGAGACTCTGACTGGTGTAATGCTGGGGAAGAAACCCAAGGACCTGCCCGGGCAGTAAATCATAGACTTTATTATTGGTACTCCTCAGCTGGTCAGCGTGGCACTGAGAAGTGCTCATGTCTGCCAGGTTTAGAAGAAATGCATGTAAGTGTCTATGAAAGTGTCAAGGCTTTGAAAACATTTTTGTTTGAAACGGGGGGAAAAAAGTAAAGAAATTTGCCCTCCCCAAAATAAAATTCATTGGGGAGGGTGTAGAAATTTTAAAAATTATTCTGATATTTGAAAGATCTTCAGCTTCTGTGAGCAAAGCAGATTCCAAACCTCTTTTGCTGTTCCCTCTTGAAACTGCCTTGCTTAACAATGTCACAGATTTCCAACATCTGTACCTGCTTTCCCTGGATCAGCATTTCCAGCTCCTGTGTCTAACACCTAACACCTTCTAACACCATGCACTTCATATCCACCTGTAAAAAACCTCTGAAAGGTTTCATTTCATCTTTATTAACAAGACCATTTGCTAAACGTAACTTCTTCCATTCAGGCCAGACTCGTAACGTGATAGCTTCCCAGCGCTTGGGATTAAATAAACGCAGTTATCAGTGATGGGGTGCAGGCTTCAGCTGTTTGCCCAAATGACCAGGGATCTCTGTAAGCAATAGTCCATGTTTCCCAGAGGGTTTTAGGCTGTGAAGAAGGGCACAGGACAAGGGTGTTGAGCACGTTGTGGGCTGACATCCTTGTGCCCCCCAGCTTGCATCCACTCTGTTGGTCTCAGCCACAGCCCATCTCCCTGGGAGAGAAGAGGTCTGGAGCTTGCTTGTCCCAACAGGGCTTTGTGGCTGGGGCTCTGCTAACCCCACCAGCCCACATGGGAGGACAGCAGGCATGGGGCAGGGTGCCCAGCATGGGGATGTCATGTCCATCCACGCAGCAGGTTAGAGGGTGTTCACTGGGGACTGGGGTCCATCTGACCTGTCCCCCTCCTCTGGCAGACGCGGGTGGTGAAGGAGGATGAGCTGCAGCCCATGAACCCGCCCAAGTTCGACATGATCGAGGACATGGCCATGCTGACGCACCTCAACGAGGCCTCTGTGCTCTACAACCTGAAGCGCCGCTACTCCCACTGGATGATCTATGTAAGCCACTGGCACCCGGCAGGCGGGGGGGCACCCGTTGGGGTGGGGAGATGAAGGGGCATCAGGGCACCCCCATCCCTCACCCGCCCTCTTTCCCTTTGCAGACCTACTCGGGGCTCTTCTGTGTCACCATCAACCCCTACAAGTGGCTGCCCGTCTACACGGCGCCGGTGGTGGCAGCCTACAAGGGCAAGCGGCGCACCGAGGCCCCCCCGCACATCTACTCCATTGCCGACAATGCCTACAACGACATGCTGCGCAGTAAGCCCTCGCTTTGGGGCTCCTGGGGTTGGGGGTGAGGTGGGTGGCACTGTCCTAATGCCTCCTCCTTCTCTTCCAGACCGTGAAAACCAGTCCATGCTCATCACGTAAGTGCCCCTCGCCCTGCTCAGCCTGATGCTAGGTGCCTGGGCAGCACCTTGTGCCCCAGGGAAGCCCCTCGGCCATGTCCCCCATCCTGTCCCACCCAACCTCACGTGCAGCCACCATGTGAGGTGACAAGCTGCCTCCCCTGCACCCCAAAGCTGCCATGGGGCACCCCAACTGCCTCTGAGGAGCAAGGGGAAAGGAGAGATGGAGGCCAAGGCCAGAGGGGGATGGTGGCAGAGGTGGCCAGAGGGGCGGTGGTGGGGGAGGAGGGTGACGTGGGAGAGTGTAGACCAGGTTGATTTCAAGTGACATATAGATAAGGGCTATATAAAGGACTCTAAAGGACCCTATGCTGCTGCCAGGAGCCATGGACATTTTTAGCCTTGGCCATAGCCTAATTAGGAAAGGCAGGGGCTGCGGAGAGATGCTTGGCGCGTGTCCGGTGGCGGCTCTGCTCCCCCCGGGCTCTTTGTGATCTGGGATTACAATGGGAGAGCAGCTAACTATAGGGATGAGCTCAGCCAGCCCGCCGGCTGCGCCTGGTGCAGGATCCACCCGGTGTGGTGGCTCCAAGACCGCCAACAAAGCAGAGCGTGCTGAAACCACCCGAGTGGGAGCAGCAGACCTGGGTCCTGCCTGATCCTGCACAGCTGAAGCCCCGGGGCTGGGGCTGTATGGCCGTGGTGGGTGCCAGCACCTCCTGCCATAGATGCAGCCGGCAGCTGACTCCCTGCGGCACCCCCAGCAGGACACGGTGAGGATGGAGCTGGGTTAAGACAAGCCCCAAAGACAAGCACGCACACCCGCAGGCTGGAGGGCATTGACAGTGCCACCCCTCTGAGACTCTGCTTCTCCTTCCTGGCGCGATGAGCAGGGTGGCAGGGTCTCTGTTTGAACTTTTGCCTGTTCTTTGCCTCATGCCCTTGATCTGTGTATTTCTGTTGCTCTAAGCGGAGAATCTGGTGCTGGTAAGACTGTAAACACCAAGCGGGTCATTCAGTACTTTGCCATTGTCGCAGCCTTGGGCGACACGCCGGGCAAGAAATTAGTAAGACCCTCTTTTGAAACAAGCTCGTGCTGTTTTCTTCCTTTCTTTGGTGTTTTTTTCTTTCCCTTCCCTCCCCCTTTTCTTCTTTTTACTTCTTTTCTTTTTTATTTCCCCATTTTTTTGCATTTGGAAGCGTGTTTTGGTCTGACCCACCCAGGGCTTGGCTTTTCCTCGCCTTTTGAACAAGCAAGGCTTGAAATTACTCTGCTCAAGGGGAAATGGGCTTTTTTCATGTGGCTGCTCAATCTGTGCAGCCTGGAAGAGGTGCCTTAGGTGCCCTCTTCATCTTCTCTTCCTCCTTCAACACCCCACAGAGCTTCTTCTTAAGGAGTATTAAAAGAACGCAGCAAACCTGCCATTTCCCACCTTGCCTCTTTTAAGCCTTGCTTTTCATCCTTTTCTCCTTTTTTTCCCCCCTCTTGTTCATTTTGACCCTTTTCTACCTTGTGCTTTTCTTGCTCTTGTTTTGATTCTTGCATTTCTTTGGTGCTGGTTATTTTTGAGCTGCCTTTGCAAGTGCTTATTTCTTCTTGATACGTTGAGGCTCCAGCCTGCTTTTCCCCTGTAGAAGCAAACTGGCTGCTTTAGGTATCAGTCAAGCAATACCTCAGCATTATTTTCTTTACTCTTCTTTGGGTTTGGATTTAACCGTTCTTGCTTTTTGATGCATTTCTTTATTTTCTTGAGCTAATCTATTTAACAACTTTTTGGCATCTCTTGTAAAGTTTAATCCTCCCAATTTTCTTCTTGGACGGTTTTTTGGCACTAAATGGTCATGCCCTGCTTTTCTGACCATGCTTCTTGTGGTTCTTGCCTGCCTTTTCTGGATTGCTAAAGACCATTTTCTTTCCTTCCTCTAGGCAGCTCTTGCCACTAAAACTGGGGTAAGTGTTGGAGACTCCTATTCTTTAATGCTGAGGACAGTTCTGGTGCACCACAGAGCGATGGGGTGATGAGGAATGCCTGTGTGGGACCTCTGCCTTGGGTCTGGGAGCAGGGGCAGTGTTTAGTTCTCCACTTCGCTTTGTATCTCCCACCTTCCCATAGTTTGGAGCTTTGGTGTTTCATCTCTTAGCGACTTTCTACCTTTTTGGCTCCAACCTCTCCTTCAAGGGATCATTGCTCTTCAAACACTGGGCAGCATCGTGCTTTGGCTTCAGACCTGGGTTCTCATAATGCCTGGACATGCCACCCTTTGCAAAGACCTGAACAGGCTCAGCCCTCCACGTTGCAGGCAGCTCATGTCCTTCTCCAGGGTGTGTTTCTGAGGTGCTTGCTTAGCTCCAAGGAAACAACTGGGCTCCTTTGGAAACCCAGCACAGCTTCAGGCCCTGGCACTGCCAGCACGCCCAGGGCTCAGCCCTGTGTCCTTAGTCCTTTCTCTGTCTGAGCACTGAGGGACAGCCTTTAGCTGGTGCACACTAAAGGGAGGCTCATTAACACATGAGACTGCTGGAGGGCTGGAGCTGTGGGTCCAGGGCAGCCCATGGGGCAGCCCCCATTGAATCTCACAGGCCAGGCAGCTTAGATCAGGCTGGATTTAAGGATAACAGATCAGAGGCTATCCCAGAGACAAAGTGCAGTTGGTTAAAGCTGTGATTCACAGCTGCTCCCCGTCTCTTTACCTTCCACGCAGCTGGAGCTGCTGAGCTGGGGAGTGGTGGTGAGCACAGTACAGCTCATGGTGGGCAGAGCTCAGAGCTTTCCTGTACAGGGAAAGCCCTATGGGTTGGAATGTGTCAGAGCATGGGCATAAAGCTCTCACGAAAGATCCTGCAGGAGCCTGTGCCACCAAACTCTACTACTGTTGTCAGCCTCCCCTGTCCTTTGTGTGGCTTGGCATGAGTCTCTTGCTTCTCTCCTTGAATTCTTGCCCTGCTTTGCCTGCGTTAGGTGGAGGTTGTCTCCATATCTTTGAATTGTGTGTGTGAAACATGAATGGAAAACTGAGGTTAATTCTGGGGCTTGCTCAGGAGAGCTCAGCAGATCACATTGGCTGGGGCTGGTGATGTGTCCTCATCACAGTGTGACCCTCCTGTGCATGTTGTTAATGTAGGGAGTCATGGATCAAGCGTGCTTTCTGGGTCATTTCTGCAATGTTCTGTGATTTAAACTCTCCCAGACTGTGTGTGGTGGAAGAGGAAATTCCTGTCAGAGTCAGAGCCTGGAATGTTTCAGACTGCTGTGGTGACAGCGTGTGCTTGCTCTTGGTTTCATATTGTAGCAGCCTGAGAAAGGGGCTAAGGATTGCTGTGTGCAGAGGGGAGAGCAGCCTGGGTCTTCAGAGTTTAGGCAAGGAGGAGCCCACAGAGAGCATTGCTGCAAAGCCTAACGCTGCTGACCCTTAAACCAAGCTGCATTGCTTTGTGAGACAAGGAGATGCCTGAGGAGCAGCAGGCTCTTATAAAGGACAGAGCAGGCAGATGGTGCAGGGAGCCCCACTCACTGTTTCCCTGTGTTGTTGGTAACAGATCCCCTCCGGCTGGGTGGGAACTGACGCATCCTTTGGGTTTGTTTTGCAGGGCACCCTCGAAGATCAAATCATTGAGGCTAACCCAGCCATGGAAGCTTTTGGCAATGCCAAAACCATAAGGAATGACAACTCCTCGCGTTTTGTAAGTGTCTTGAGCAAGACAAGAGAGCTAAAGTGCAGCGCTTATGCAAGCTGAATGCATCACTTGTGCCAGTGTGTTCTCTATGGTGTGAGCCAAAGGCACCCAGCAGGAAGGAGGCTTTGCTTCCTGGTGGGATTGAACTGCTGGGGCCAGGCTGCTTCTGGTTACATCAGTGCAGTAAATGGTGTGCTGAATGAATGTGTTGGTGTCACAGCCTGTGGCTGCAGAGACATCCCTTACAGGACCAAAGCTGAGGGGCAGTAAACACAGCCTGGAGTGCTGTGTGCCCCTTCCAGGGAGCAGCATCTCTTTGGCTAAGCTCAGTCTTGGTCTGCTGTGGGATGCTGTCATGCCTGTTCCTGTGCCTTGGAAGGGAGACGCTTCAGGGATTCCTCAGCACACCATGGAGCAGGAAGTTGGGGCAGACTCAGTATCACACTGCCCCACGGAACTGCTCAGCTTTAAGAACAGGTCTGTTCTTAAACCTGGAGAGGGGCTTTGGACAAGGGCCTGTATGGACAGAACAAGGGGAATGGCTTGAACCTGCCAGAGGGGAGACTGAGATGAGCTCTTAGGCAGAAGCTCTTCCCTGTGAGGGTGCTGAGGCGCTGGCACAGGGTGCCCAGAGAAGCTGTGGCTGCCCCATCCCTGGCAGTGTTCAAGGCCAGGTTGGACACAGGGGCTTGGAGCAAGCTGCTCCAGTGGAAGGGGTCCCTGCCCGTGGCAGGGGTTGGAGCTGGATGAGCTTTAAGGTCCCTTCCAACACAAACTACTCTGGGATTCTGTGATGATTCTATGAGAAGGATTTATCTGCTGTGAGTGAAATCTCTGCCCGCCTGGTGTTCAAAGCCTTAGGTGATGCTGATGATACAAACCAGAGAACTTCACCCACCCACCCCTCACAGAGCCCAGTAACTTTCCTGGCATCAGCAGAAGCCTAAGAAGTGGGAAATCACCAGTGCCTTGTAGTTGTCTGAGGTTTCTGGGAGCTGTTTACGTGTGTAGCCAAGCCCAGCACTCACCTCCTGCGCATGTTTCCAGGGCAAGTTCATCCGGATCCATTTTGGCCCCTCAGGGAAGCTGGCCTCCGCAGACATTGACATCTGTGAGTAGAGCTGTGCCCACTGCAGTGGGGAGGGATCACACCTCCCCATGTGTGTGCTGATGCTGGGTCAGCTCTGGGAATGACCAAGCCCTTCTCTGACCCCTCTGACCTGCCTTGTTCTAGATCTTCTGGAAAAATCAAGAGTGATTTTCCAGCAGCCCAAAGAGCGGAGCTACCACATCTACTACCAGATCCTCTCTGGGAAGAAACCAGAGCTGCAAGGTAAGGCAGCCGAGGCTTCTCTAGCATGATGGCCTGAAAGGGCTCTGTGTTAGCTTTGGGGTCCGCAGGGAATGGCAAACCCAGCTCACATGCAAGTACTGCGCTCAGATGCTTTGTTAGCTGCACAGGATCATAGGATTGGTGAATAATTCAGGGTGGAAGGGATTTCACCTACTCCAGCCTCCTGTATCCTCCAAGACTGAGAAGCCAGACCAAAGCCCTTTCTGCAACTGCCTAGGAGCAGAAGTTGTTCTGGGTCTATCTGCAGGGTGGGAGCATGCTTTGCAAAGCTGCCTTGCATAGAGCCCTTGTTGTATGGTGGGTACAGCACTGACCTCCGCATGTGCAGGGTGGATTCTTACTCCTTTTGGGGTAGGGGGAAGTGTTTTGCAGCCTGCTCTGAGCTCCTTCAGCCACCCGAGTGAGGTGATGTGTTTCAGGTGGGCTTGGAAAAGCTACACGGCTCACTCACTGGTGTAGACACATCCTAGGATAGTCCCAGCAGACCCGAGCTTGGCCTGGGGCAGTCCTGTGCTCTGAGCAGCCCTGCTCTCAGGTCCCAGGCCCCATGGAGTGCACAGAACCCTCGCTACAGTGCAGGAGGATACTGGCACAGTCCCCCAGGGTGGTCAGCCCCTTGGCTGCAGGCTCATTGAGCTCAAGGACAAGACCTTATTAGGCAGGTCTGGAGCGCTGTGCAGAGCAGTAATCTTATCTGGTGGTCACGAGGACATGGATGGCCACTTCTAAATCAGTCTGCAGCCAAGCCATGTCCCAAGATAGCAAACAGGAGGCACATCACAGAGGAAATGGACCCCTGTGTGGACCTGCCTGGCCTTGAAGAGGGTGTTCCTCCCACCGGCTGGTGCCCTCTAGTAGTTGGCGCTGGTGAAGCCTTACCTCTTCATCTGTGCCCCTCTGCTCCAGCTTGGTCTCTGTCAGACTGGCCTCACCCTCTGCATGTCTTCCCCCAACAGATATGCTGCTGCTCTCCCTCAACCCCTATGACTACCACTTCTGCTCTCAGGGTGTGACTACTGTGGACAACCTGGATGATGGCGAGGAACTCATGGCAACAGATGTACGTGAACTTCTTTCCGACTGCACAGCGTGAAGTGGGCCTGGGGGAGGGCACAACCTCCATCTCCCATGGGGAGACGTGGGGACATGTCCTGGCTTTTCTGTATCCCTCTCTAAATTAGCTGTGAGCTCCCTCTGGTTTATATGCACATGCTTTGAGCTTACAAAGAAAGAGCAAAGTGACTCTGATCTCCATCAACAGCCCCATCCAGGCAGAGTAATTCTCTGCATTAGGAAGGCTCGGTAGCACATAAGCACTTCCCATGCTCCCAGGAGAATACAGCTCAGCCTGGAAAGCTTCCTGCTTGTGGATGCTAGGCTAGTCCTTCTGCTTTCAGATGGGTTTGGTGGGAGCTGGCCTCACATTCAAAATCCCATGGACAGGATTCCTTAGCTAGACATGCACTGGACAGAGCACCCTGCCCAGAACCCCAGGATAGGGAGAGCACGTTAGGAGACCTCATGTGGGAGTGGTGATGTTGTTCTATCTACACTGCTTTGTCTCTCCTCAGCATGCCATGGACATCTTGGGCTTCAGCAATGACGAGAAATACGGCTCCTATAAAATAGTGGGTGCTATCATGCACTTTGGCAACATGAAGTTCAAGCAAAAGCAGCGAGAAGAGCAGGCAGAGGCTGATGGCACTGAAAGTGAGTTTGGCTCCATGCTGCCAGCTCTGCCCAGCCTGGCCTGGGCATGCAGGCCCCTCCAAGGGCAGAGTGTGGTAACTTCCCTGGCCTGGTCAGTGGCTGTCATCCCAAGCAACCAAACGGTCTGTAGGTGCACAAAAGGGTTTGTCTTTGAGCCGGCACACTTACGGCAGCCTATTCTACAAGGTGGTCTCATCTGCATCAGACTTGCCTCAGTTGCATCATAGGCTCTCACCCCCTGGCTGTGCTTCACCTTATTCAGTCTTCTGCTGCCTTTCGTCTCCTCTCCTCTGGCAGTGACAGCCTCCCAGAGCATGAGCCAGGCCATGGTCAGGACTGCTGGGACCTGCTCAAGACGCAGCCTCCTGCAGAGCAGTTAGAGTAGGATACAGTCACTGTTTAATATTTGTCCTTGTTTGTTGCCTAGGAAAAATCCCGTACAAATCAGAGGTCTAAGAGAATGGTCAGGCTGCAAAGCAAACCTGGAAATTCAGGCAGAGCTCAAGTATTTTCTGTGGCTTTTGCATTGCTGCATTATGCCTGGCTCCCATATAATGGAGCAAGCTTCAAGGCAGGATGAGAAGGGGGAGCTCTATCACTTAGCTGGAGGGCTTCAGCAGTCACTATACTTTAGCTGAGTGACTACCTGGATCAGACCTTCCTGCTAACATTCATGAAGGAAGAGTTCCCCTTGCCTGAGGAATGTCAGCACAGGATTCAGCTGCTACCTGGCCATTACTGATGATTTTGCTTTAGCAGTGATTTCCCTACAGAGGTGATTTTCCAGCTCCAGTCTGCTGTTAGGAGTCTATGAAAGATAAGCAAGAAAATCACCTCTCTTCTGGTCACTTTAAATTCACTGTGTGGGAATCCAGGCTCCCACTTTTCAGTGGGGCATAGAGATTCCCAGATAAGGCTTGAAAACCTGGTAGGGTGCAGCAGGTCTGCTACAGCCATCTCCAAACCGTAACTTCTCAGGCAGGAGGTCAGACTTTGAAAGCATCATACAATACCCAGGATGGGAAATCACACCAGACTCTGGAGAAGGTGGAAAAACGTGTATAGGGAGCACTGAGCAGCAGGAGAGCCAGGAAGTTTTAGTTGTTGTCTTCTTTCCTTCCTCGCTGCCTCCTCATGCCTTTGTGCTGCTTTATAGGTGCTGACAAAGCTGCCTACCTGATGGGAATCAGCTCAGCTGACCTCATCAAGGGCTTGCTCCATCCTCGTGTGAAAGTGGGCAATGAGTACGTGACCAAAGGTCAGAATGTGGAGCAGGTGAGTTTGCCTCAGTGACCCTGAGCTCCCCGCGTCTGTCCTTGGTGTGCCAAGAGGAGCTCTCCAGCCTCTAGCTCCTACAAAAGCAGGGAGAAGGATCAGTGCTCATGGCCTGCTCTATGATGTGCTTTGACAGGTTGTCTATGCGGTGGGAGCCCTGGCTAAAGCCACCTATGACCGCATGTTCAAGTGGCTGGTGACTCGGATCAATAAGACCCTGGACACCAAGCTGGCCAGGCAGTTCTTCATTGGAGTACTGGACATTGCAGGCTTCGAGATCTTTGACGTGAGTTCTGCGGGCCGCCGGCAATGGGATTGGGGGAATGTTGTAGCCAAACAGCTCAGTCCCCTGGTGTTTGACAGCTCCTTCTCCTCCAAGAAACTGCCTTGATAGGGAAATGAGCTCTTGTCTGGATTAGGAGCTAACAGGCAGCTCACACTGCTTGTGGGCACATCTCCAGTGATCCCTGGCTACCTGCTCTGGTAGCGGTCCAGCTGAGCCTAGCAGAGATCACTCCTCACACCCAGACAAAACAAGAGTGAAGCCCTTCATGTCTGGGCTCCTTCTAATGCAGAATTGTTTTCTTCTGGCAGTTCAACAGCTTTGAGCAGCTCTGCATCAACTTCACCAATGAGAAGCTGCAGCAGTTCTTCAACCACCACATGTTTGTCCTGGAGCAAGAAGAATATAAGAAGGAAGGCATCGAATGGGTCTTCATTGACTTTGGCCTGGACCTGCAGGCTTGCATTGACCTGATTGAGAAGGTAAAGCAGGAGTCAGGCATGGGAATAGTACTTCTGGTAGGTGGCTTGTTTGCAAAGACTGGAAGTGCTCTGCTACCAGAGAGGGAATGATCCCCCCCAGTGCGTGGGAAGTGCCCAGCTTTGTTTTCCCCACACTTACCCCAGAGCCTCCAGCCCAATGAGTCCCTTTGGCACAAACCTTGACTTTCTGAAACCACAGACATTCTGTTCCTGCCCACTGGTGAGCCACAAAACCTGGTGCAGCCTTTGCCTCCAGAGAACACTGATCTCTGCCCCCTTTTCCTACCCACTTGCTGCCTCTCAAAGCCTCTTACTAAGTACTTGCTGATTCAGAGCAGCTTGTACAAAAGGTTTCCACCACTGCATGGTGGAAACTCACCTCTTTCAGAGGGAAGGAGCTCACCTATCAGGATACTGGAGAGGATCTCCCCTTCCCACAGCCTGATGGACCTGGGCAAGCCCCCAGGTCTTGCAGGCTTGGCCAGTCCCACTCTGACTGGCAGGAGGTCAGATGCAGCCTGGAATACACCAGTGATAGCTTGTCCCATAGTCAGTGTCTTGCACCATTTGCCTCTAAGAGGATGAGGTCTCCCAAGTCAAGCTCTGCTCAGCGGCACAGGGAATCTGCCATTCTGGAATGGGCTATGGCAAGGCTGAGCTCAGACCTCTTTATACCACCTTCTCCCTGCAGCCATTGGGAATCCTGTCCATCCTCGAAGAGGAGTGCATGTTCCCAAAAGCCTCCGACATGTCCTTCAAAGCTAAGCTCTATGACAACCACCTTGGGAAGTCGCCCAACTTCCAGAAGCCCCGGCCAGATAAAAAGAGGAAGTACGAGGCGCACTTTGAGCTGGTGCACTACGCTGGTGTGGTACGTCCCGGACACCCTCCACAGCACCCACATCATCCCCTTGGAGCACCGACCTTACCTTTGCCTCTTCTCTCTGCTTAAAGGTGCCATACAACATCATTGGGTGGCTGGACAAGAACAAGGACCCCCTGAATGAGACAGTGGTGGCTGTCTTCCAGAAGTCCCAAAACAAGCTCCTGGCTTCCCTCTATGAGAACTATGTGGGCTCATCTTCAGGTGAGGAACAACCTCATCTGTTTCTTGACCTCGAGCTCCCCTCCCTTTGCAGCAAAGCCCCTCACCCTCACACCCTGTTGGTGTAGTATTCCTGCACCTAGCAGCCCAGGCCCGGGGAAGAGCCACACTGACCCTTAAAAACCACTCTGACCTGGGTAGGTGCATGCTCTGGCCATGCAGTGCTGGCCTAGGGGCTTTAGAGGGGGGTTAGGACCAGGCTGAGCTTGTGTGGTGCTGAAAGAACTGTCCTGGTGGCCCTGTGTGACCTGAGATGTGTGAAGGGGTCTGTTGTTACCGAGATCTGAGGAGCAGAACCCACAGCTGGGTGCTGTGGAAGGTGTTTCTGCTCTATGGCTTTGCTCTGCAGCAGAGCATTACTAGAGAGAGTAGGGGCTGTGGGTGTTTCGAGGGTGTTTGGGGATGCTCCTGCATCCTCCAAGCCAAGCAGATGTTGTGCTCATGTAATGAATCAATATTTCAACCCAACAGAGGAACCTCACAAGCCAGGGACCAAGGAGAAACGTAAAAAGGCAGCTTCTTTCCAAACAGTGTCTCAGCTACACAAGGTAAGAGCCAGCCCCTCATCCGAGCCCGTAGGGAAGCATGCTCAGAGTGTCCCAGTGTCATCCTGCTCCCCTGCCAAGACTCTGGGGTATCTTGCCCCTGAGGGACCACCAGAGCTCCTGAAGGAGCAAAAGCTCCTGACACCCTCTTGTCCGTGCGCAAGGGGCCGGTGCCTGGCAGAGTCCCAGCCCTGTCCCCATGCCCTAGGGAAGGACGCGGGGCTCCGGGCTGGGAGAGCGATGGCTCCCTTTGGCTTGCGCTGCTTCCGCCCGGCTGATGCTTGCGCTGCTCACAGCTCCTTCGCCTTTGAGAGAGCGGCAGTTAAGACTTGTAGTGATGTTTAGGTGATGTATTACATGAACATCACTTTAAGTCTGTGCTACTTCTCTCCTCATTCTGGTCAGCGGGAAGGACAGCCTTTGGGCAGAAGAAAATGGAGGAGGATCTTGCAGGTCTCTGAGCAGGCAGCTCGCTGCTGTCCTGTGCAGGGAGGTGACCTGAGCTCTTTCACAGCTCAGGGTGACACCCCATGCTCACCACAGAAGTTATTTGCCTGCCCCAGAGCTTAAGCCGCTGGAAAACAGCGCAGAGGGGGGTGTGAGCTCAAAGCTGTGTCCTGCCCTGACAGCCCTGTGGTGACAGGGTGCTCGCAGAGGGCAGTGCTGGTGTCTGAGCCCCCGCAGGGACATGTGTGACTTTCTTCCTCCTGGACAAGTCACAGGCCTTGGGGAGAGGTGTTTGTAGCAAGAGGTTGTCCCATGGTGAGGTGGAGCTGCGGGAAGGTGTTCCCAGGCAGGCTGAGCCCGTACGAACAGGACAAGGCAGCCTGCAAAGATCGAGGGTGCAGATGCCTTTCCCATAGGAAAAGGCAGGGCCATGTCTTGGCTTGAGCCCTGCCTTGGACAGGAAAGGAGGTCCAGGCTGGGTTGGCTGGGCCGCCTGTCATGGCCAAAGGGTATGGGAAGCACTGTGGAAGTGCAGGGGAAACCTGATGAGCTGAGGACTGCAGGCAGTGTGGATGCCAGCACTAGATCAGGAGGATGCTGAGCACAGAGTTGGTGACAGAGCAGAGCTGTTTACCAGGATAAGCTCAGTGCTGTGCTCCTGGCTGTCCCCTGCAGCAAACCTTTACCTGCAAACACTTGAGAAGCACCCAGTCCCCTCTGCCGTTGCTCCCACCCTGGCAGAAGGCAGTGGTCCTGCTTACAGGGCTGGGGTGTCCCGTTGGCAGGATAGCACAGGGATTAGGAAGAATTCCCTCTTTCCCATGAAGAGTGGTAGGGGGCTCTCAGTGTCTGCTCTGTCCCTGCCTGTGGGGAGAAGGAAGGGGCTGCAGAGATGTGTTGTAGGGGAGCAGAGGTGTCACCCTGTGCCTCATCCCCTGTCCCTGTCCCACAGGAGAACCTCAACAAGCTGATGACCAACCTGCGCTCCACTCAGCCCCACTTTGTCCGCTGCATCATCCCCAACGAGACAAAGACCCCAGGTATGTGTGGACTGAGACAGGGAGTTCCCTTGGGTGACATCCACATGTGGGAGCTGGCAGGACTCTGGCACCCACCTTCTCTCCAACCCTTGTCTTGCAGCAGCTCTGCTGCCACTCACACCAAGCCCCATCTCAGTGTGGAAACCCCTGTGACCCACACCAGCCTCCTCTACTGGGGAGAAGGAGTTCTGCCAGGCTCCCACTTTGGCTGTGCATTGATGGTTGGGCTGCTTAGTGTATGACAGCAGGCACAGCAGAGTGGCTCACTGACTTCCACTCGTGCTCAGCATAGGCCTGCCGGATGGGTTAACACCCGCATTCAAAACCATGGGTGGATTAATTTCCAGGGTTCAGACCCACGCTGCAGCTCCATTTCCTCTCTCCTCCTGGGCTGAGTGTCTGCTCCACCTTTGTTCTCACCCACAGGAGCCATGGATGCCTTCCTGGTGCTGCACCAGCTGCGCTGTAACGGTGTCCTTGAAGGCATCCGCATCTGCCGTAAAGGGTTCCCCAACAGGATCCTCTATGCAGACTTCAAGCAGCGGTAACTCTCTCCTCTTCCTTGCCCAGCAGCCCCCATGTATTCTAGGGGCTCTGGCTCTGACCTGCTCCCCTGCTTGTGTGGGGCTGGTCTGAGCCACCACCATACCCCCAGTGCATGTGTGGGATAGCACTGCTGCTGCTCTGTGCTGCCAGACATGGAGAGTTTGGTGCCAGACATGATGAGACTGGTGACGTTTGGAATGCAGGGCTGGTACAGGGAGATAGTGGCAAGGCTCAGCTCCATTTCTCTCTGCCCTTGGGATTCTTACTGCTCTGTAGTTGGCCCCATCCAACCAGTGGCCTCTTCCTGCACAGTCTTCCTTGTGTTCAGGGACTAAGATCTGCAGGGTTCCCTGATGTCTGCTCTGCAGAAGAGCCCATTCAGTGCCCTTTAGCAACTGGTTCATACATGGGTCTGGTCTGTGCAGCAGCGCTCTCTAGAAGTACTAGAGGGAATTGGCATGACCTGGGATATGGGGATGACGATAGAACCATTGACTCTGTTCTGGAGTTCTCCTGCATGTCCTCCTCTGCTTTTTCCCTGCAGCTACCGTATCCTGAATCCAACAGCCATTCCAGATGACAAGTTTGTGGACAGCAGAAAGGCCACAGAGAAGCTGCTGAGCTCCCTGGAACTGGACCATTCACAGTACAAGTTCGGTCATACCAAGGTGAGAGCAGGCAGCTGGTCCAGGGACGCTGTCCCTCCTGTCTCTGCAGTCCCAGTGTGCTCCCCATGCCCAGCTTGCTCTCTGCCTGGCCACAGCCCTGCTGGAGCCCTGCGCTCTGCAGGCTGTGTGTGGCCCTTGAAAAGGCTGAGAAGGGCAGTGGAATCCTAGAACTACAGAATGGTTTGGGTTGGAAAGGACCTCAAGATCACCCATTTCCAACCCCCTGCCATGGGCAAGGAATGCCTCACACTAGACCATGATGCTCAAGGCTCTGTCCCACCTGGCCTTGAACACTGCCAGGGATGGAGCATTTACCACTTCTCTGGGCACCGTGTGCCAGTGCCTCACCACTCTCACAGCAAAGAACCTCTGCCTAATATCTAACCTGAACTTCCCCTGTTTAAGTTTGAACCCATCACCCCTTGTCCTGTCACTGCAGTCTCTGATGAAGATGCAGGCTGGGAAGAAACAGGTCTGAGAACATCTCTGCTGCTTGAGCTCGTACCACCCAATGCAGCAGCTTGTGTCCGCTCAGGGCAGGAAGCTCTGGTGTCCCCTTGTGCCTTGTGTAGGTGCCCCTCCAACCAGTGCAGTGCAGGGAGGGCACTGAACCTGCAGTGTGCAGCTCTCACTGCTCTGTGTGCCCCTGCTTTGGCCACAAGTCAGCTCTGCCTGGTGGGTGGTGTTCCCCCTGAGCCGCTGCCCTCTCTGCTCTGACTGCTCTCCCTTTGATCCTGCAGGTGTTTTTCAAGGCTGGTTTGCTGGGCTTGCTGGAGGAGATGCGGGATGAGCGTCTGGCCAAGATCCTGACCATGCTGCAGGCCAGAATCCGTGGGCACCTCATGCGCATCGAGTATCAGAAGATCATCAGCAGGAGGTAGAGCTGAGGGTGGGGGGAAAGGCAGAATGTTGTGTATCTCCCTGTTCCTTTGAACATTTGAGTGGGTTTGAGGCAGTGGCTGGGTAAAGCCCTGTCATGAAGGGCTGGAGGCAGACCTGTGAGAGATCAGGCATGGGCTTGGTAGGGAGGCTCAGTGTATCTGGGTAGGGAAAGCCTTTGGTTTCCACTGGAAGATTCAGAGGGATGCAGAATGAAGAGACTTGAAGCCAGCCCACACCACTCATCCCACTAGGGCCATTATGTGTGCAGACAATGTGCCATTCATTCAGCATACTTCCATACTGGTGGAGAATAGAGCCGTGTCCCGGCCTGCAAAAGCCTGGGCTCTATTGCAGTGGGAGTGGGATGTGGGGAATCTACACCTATGATGATGCTCTGCTTGTGTCCCTCCAGGGAAGCTCTCTATACTATCCAGTGGAACATCCGGGCCTTCAATGCTGTCAAGAACTGGTCCTGGATGAAGCTGTTCTTCAAGATCAAGCCTTTGCTCAAGTCTGCTCAGACTGAGAAGGAAATGTCCAACCTGAAGGAGGAGTTCCAGAAACTGAAGGAGGCTCTGGAGAAGTCCGAGGCTAAGAGGAAGGAACTGGAAGAGAAACAGGTCTCCATGATCCAGGAGAAGAACGACCTGACTCTCCAGCTGCAGGCAGTGAGTGCCTCACCCCCTCTATAGAAGTCTAAAGATAATGCAGGGTCCATGGGCAGGAGAAGCAGCAGAGCATGCTAGATCCCTTGTCCAGCCTCTTGCAGTTCGAGACCCCCTTGTTGCCACAATCTGTTTGAAATGCAATGTTAGACTTGGTGCAAACCTGAAGCATCATCACAGAGTTGCCACAGAGATTCGTGCTCCCCTGGCTTGGGAAGGGTGATCATCTCATCAGGAGCATGGGGAGATGGCAGTGTTTGCTAACTGGCTGTGGCTGATCCATGCTGTTCCTGTTCCAGGAAGTGTCTTTCCAGTGTTTCCACCCTCTGTAAAGATTCAGCTGTTGTTAGCACTTTGGCCCTGCTTAGTGTCAGTGGTTGTCCCATGGACCTTGCAAACAGAGCTCTCTGGTTTTGACCACCTGAGCAACTCAGGCTTGCTCTACCCCTTCCACAAGGAGAGCTTCAGCTGTGGCCAGGGTAGCATGGCTGAGAGCCTGCTCTGGGGGCAGTGAGTGAGCACTGCCTCTCCTGTGCTTGTCCCAGGAGCAAGACAACCTGGCAGATGCAGAGGAGCGCTGTGACCTGCTCATCAAGTCCAAGATCCAGCTGGAGGCCAAGGTGAAGGAGCTGACAGAGCGCCTGGAGGATGAGGAGGAGATGAACTCAGACCTCACCGCTAAGAAGCGCAAACTGGAGGATGAGTGTGCAGAGCTGAAGAAGGACATTGATGATCTGGAGATCACGCTGGCCAAGGTGGAGAAGGAGAAGCATGCCACAGAGAACAAGGTAAGTGACCCTCCCTGAGAACACAGCCTCATTGCCCTGGGGCCTCAAAGCTTGTGGAGGCACCAAAGAGAAGCATTAGGGACAAGGTTGCTGGTTTGTGGGAGCCTTTCATGGGTATTCACTCAGCATCCCTCTCCCTGAAAAGATGTGCTCAGTGGTTGACTCCCTGTTCCAGGTGAAAAACCTGATTGAAGAGATGGCTGCTCTGGATGAGATCATTGCCAAGCTGACAAAGGAGAAAAAAGCACTGCAAGAGGCCCATCAGCAGGCCCTGGATGACCTGCAGGCCGAGGAAGACAAAGTCAACACACTGACAAAAGCCAAGGTCAAGCTGGAGCAGCAAGTGGATGATGTGAGTCATAGACAGTGAAGTGAGAGAGGTTTGAGTCAGACCTCCAGGTTGTCCCTGATGGGATCTGGAGGGTGGGAACATTATCAGATCCCCGTTTAATATGGCCAGTTGATGAATAACCCCGTTGGCAAACTGCCGCTGAACCAAGAGGTGATCCAGAGAGATGCAGTTCTGGGCTGAGAGAATGGGACTGGACACCAAGCAGGAAACAGCTCTGGCTCTCAGGGCTGGGTGAAGTTCCCACAGCAATGGACATGGGGAAGGTTGGAGCTGCAAAGGATCCTTTCCCTCCCTACCCTGTTGCCCTTCATTCTCCAGCTGGAAAGCTCTCTTGAACAAGAGAAGAAAGTCCGCATGGACCTGGAAAGAGCAAAGAGGAAACTTGAAGGAGACCTGAAGTTGACCCAAGAGTCTGTAATGGATCTGGAGAACGACAAACAGCAGCTGGAGGAGAAACTCAAGAAGTGAGTGTATGATCTGTGCCTGGGCTCTGTGCTTACTCTGCCAGGCCAGGGCCCACCTCTACATCAAGTGGATGTGTGGCCTCTGCAGGAGCTGCTGGGATGGGGCTTTGGATGTGCCAGTTTGGCCACTCCAATGCTGGCTTAGAGTAGTCCATGAGCTGCTTCTTACCCCTGTAGTCTCTTTCCTGTGAGGGTTGGTTTGTCCTCTGGACCTGGGTGTTATGCTGCAGGGAACAATCTTCCTTCAGCTTCAGGAGCCAGATGTCCTTGGGAGGACAGTGTTTGTCTGACCATGGGCTCTGCCTTCTTTCTGTACAGGAAAGACTTTGAAATGAGTCAGCTGAATTCAAGGATTGAAGATGGGCAAGTGACTGAGGCCCAGCTGCAGAAGAAGATCAAGGAGCTACAGGTATGGTGGGCAGAACTGTTCCCACAGCCTAGGAGTCCTCAATTTCCATCACGTGTAACGTGATGGGGAATCAGTATGGCCCAGATCCTCTCTGAACACATTGCCTAGGCAGAAGAGTGATGAAGAGGCAAAGCCTCTGCCAAAATGTGGTGGGCTGAAAAGAAGTTCATTAAAGAATGAACTGTTGAGGTGAATGCTAGCGCCAGCATGAGGAACAGCTTCTAGGATGTAGTTCTCTGTCCAGATTAAAACCTTAAATCCAGTGCCCAGACTCTGAGGGTCCAAACTTGTATGTGGGGCTTCTTCCTATCAGACAGGCCCCACGTTAAAGCATGCAGGTTCCCACTGAAAAGAAGCAAGTATCAGCCTGGATCCTGATGTCAGGGCACAGAGGAGAGCAAGAGCTCTGCAAAACACACAGCCAGGGCGCATCAGGCACTCCTGCTTCAGAGAACCCCAACCCAGCCCAGGCCTTTGCTCTGGACTGGTGGCTGCTTATTCCCCAGCAGCAGAGGAGACACCTTGCTCCACTGTGGAGAGCAAAGATGCTGGTGAAACCTGGTGCTTGGAGCATCTGCCTTGTTACCCCTAGTCCTATTGGTACAGTCCCTGATGAAGAGTCCCTCTCCAGCATCCCTGTAGGCCCCCTTAGGGGATATCTGCCCATGGCAGGCGTTGGAACTGGATGTTCTTAAGGCCCTTTCCAACCCAAACCATTCCATGATTCTGTCTCTGCCAGGCCCGCATTGAGGAGCTGGAGGAGGAGCTGGAGGCCGAGCGCGCTGCCAGAGCCAAGGTGGAGAAGCAGCGGGCGGAAGTGTCCCGGGAGCTGGAGGAGCTGAGCGAGCGGCTGGAGGAGGCCGGCGGAGCCACGGCCACGCAGCTGGAGATGAACAAGAAGCGGGAAGCGGAGTTCCTGAAGCTGCGGCGGGACCTGGAGGAGGCGACGCTGCAGCACGAGTCCACGGCCGCTGCCCTGCGCAAGAAGCACGCGGACAGCGTGGCCGAGCTGGGCGAGCAGATCGACAACCTGCAGCGCGTCAAGCAGAAGCTGGAGAAGGAGAAGAGCGAGTTGAAGATGGAGGTGGATGACCTATCATCCAACATCGAGTACCTCACCAAGAACAAGGTGGGCGCTGCTCCTCTGCAGGGCAGTGAACATCAGTGCAATGGGTGTGTTCAGCACAGCCATGCCTGTGGGATGTTGTCCTAGGTCACTCTTTGCCACAGCCAAGTCACAGACTCATAGAATCCCAGCCTGGTTTGTGCTGAAGGGACCTTAAAGGTTGTGAAGTCTCCTACATTGGAGGTATTCAAGGCCCGGCTGGACAAGTTCCTGTGTGATGTACTCTATGTTACCCTGCTCTTGCAGGGGGGTTGGACTAGATGAGCTTTTGAGGTCCCTTCCAACCCTTGGGATTCTGTGATTCTGTGATTTAGTTCCAACCCCTGCCATGGGCAGGGACACCTTCCACTGGAGCAGCTTGCTCCAAGCCCCTGTGTCCAACCTGGCCTTGAACACTGCCAGGGATGGGGCAGCCACAGCTTCTCTGGGCACCCTGTGCCAGCGCCTCAGCACCCTCACAGGGAAGAGCTTCTGCCTAAGAGCTCATCTCAGTCTCCCCTCTGGCAGGTTAAAGCCATTCCCCTTGGCCTGTCCCTACAGGCCCTTGTTCAAAGCCCCTCTCCAGGTTTCCTGCAGCCCCTTTAGTCCCTCTTTTTCACTGGGTATAGCTTGTCCCTGTATCCCTATGTCAATGTTTGCAAGTCCCTTTGGGGAGGATGGTGCTCTGTGGCCAGGGCTGGGTCTCACACAGGCTGTGCTTGGGGCACGCAGGCCAATGCTGAGAAGCTGTGTCGCACCTATGAGGACCAGCTCAACGAGGCCAAGTCCAAAGTGGACGAGCTGCAGCGGCAGCTGAACGACGTGAGCACGCAGCGGGGCAGGCTGCAGACCGAGAACGGTGGGTGACAGGGGACATGTGGCTGCCTCGGGGCATTGGGACATGTGGGACGAGGTCCAGCCAGGCAGAGTGTCCCCCTTCTCCCATGGACAAAAGGAAAACAGCAGGAGCTCCATCTGGAGCACAGGGAGGTGGGATGTCTCTGTTGTGCGTCCACTCAGGCCTTGGAAAGCTGCTCTATAACTTGACTATAGGCCAAGGAAAAGGACCTCTGTGGTGGTGGTGGTTGTGCTGGGGGATGTTCTATGAGCTCCAGCTTCAGCAGGAGGGGTTTCCTTTCACTTTGCCCTTAGCTGCTTGTATCTCTGCCCATGGGCCCCAGCTTGGCTGGGTGGGGATGCTGCCGGAGGTCTCCATGCAGCTGAAGGCCACAGGGTGTGCAGGAGCGTGCGCTAACGCAGGCTGCAGCCCTTCAGCCCCAAAGTAGCTGTTTTGGCTGTGTTTGACCCCAGGGGAGCTCAGTCGGCTGCTGGAGGAGAAGGAGTCCTTCATCAACCAGCTGAGCCGTGGCAAGACCTCATTCACACAGAACATTGAGGAGCTCAAGAGGCAGCTGGATGAAGAGACCAAGGTGAGGCTTCTATGGCTGCTCTCTGCATGGCACAGATCTCAGGGAATGGGCCATGTGTCCCACGTGCCCCATGGAGTGGGGAGGTGGGACATTCCCTGCACACAGGAGCCCCAAGGGCAGCTTCTTAACCTGGGCAAACCAGGAGTCCTCTCCTGCTGCCCCCCGTCCCAGTGCCATGGCCGGTGTCCTGGGTCCAGCAGCTCCTCTCATCAGCTCTTCCCTTCCTCAGAGCAAGAATGCCCTGGCCCATGCCCTGCAAGCGTCCCGGCACGACTGTGACCTCCTGCGGGAGCAGTACGAGGAGGAGGTGGAGGCCAAGAGCGAGCTCCAGAGGAACTTGTCCAAGGCCAATGCAGAAGTGGCCCAGTGGAGAACCAAGTACGAGACGGATGCCATCCAACGGACGGAGGAGCTGGAGGAAGCCAAGTAAGTCTGATGGTGGAAGTGGGTTCCTTGCGGGTGGCAGGTTTCCATTTGGTGATGGGCTGAGGCTGTTTGGGCAGGCTGTGGGGGCAGTGGGGTGGGATGACATGGGCTGCGAACACTCCCCCCTTGCTGCCATCGGCAGGAAGAAGCTGGCCACCCGGCTGCAGGAGGCAGAGGAGGCGGTGGAGGCTGCCCATGCCAAGTGCTCCTCGCTGGAGAAGACCAAGCATCGGCTGCAGACAGAGATCGAGGACCTCTCGGTGGACCTGGAACGCGCCAACTCGGCCTGCGCTGCCCTGGACAAGAAGCAGCGCAACTTCGACAGGATCCTGGCCGAGTGGAAGCAGAAGTACGAGGAGACCCAGGCGGAGCTGGAGGCGTCGCAGAAGGAGTCGCGCAGCCTGAGCACGGAGCTCTTCAAGCTCAAGAATGCCTACGAGGAGTCCCTGGACAACCTGGAGACCCTCAAGAGGGAGAACAAGAACCTGCAGGGTAGGACTGGGCACAAGCCAGACTCCTGCCCCCATGGGATCCCCTGTCCTCAGCCATGTGGTGGGATGGGGGCTCCCTGTAGGCAGGGATCAGACCTTGCTGCTCAGCCAAGACAAGGAATGCAGCAGCCCAGCCAGGAAGCCACCATTGTCCTGTCCTTGTGCTGGGCACTATGAGCAGGCAAGCAGCCTCACTTTGCCCTTGTTAGCCAGTGGTGCATGGCAGGCAGAGCCATGACCCTGGTTTGAGGGTGTTGCAGTGGACAAGCAGGTCTCTATGTGTCCATAGAGTCTCTCCCATGCCCTCTCCTTCACTGCAGCAGTGGCCCCAAGCACACTCAGCTGCTCTCTAAGGGCTGGGGGTCATCAGCCAGCCTGGGCAGGCGGATGGGGATGTCACACTCTCATTCCTGACCAAGCGCCCTTCCACCCCTGCCAGAGGAAATTGCTGACCTGACCGACCAGATCAGCATGAGCGGGAAAACCATCCATGAGCTGGAGAAGCTGAAGAAAGCCCTGGAGAGTGAGAAGAGCGATATCCAGGCAGCGCTGGAGGAGGCTGAGGTGGGTCCTTGTTTCCCACTGGTGCTTGCAAGTGCCCCTTGCCCTCGGGAGCAGCAGCTCACACCAAGGTGACAGGGCTGAGCTGAGCTGCAGCCCCTGGGCTCATGGGGGTCCTGCAACCACAGCAAGGCACTGGGGTGGCTCCCCATAGCTCTGGGGTAGGGACAAGGCCAGGCTGGGGCAGGTGGCTGATGGAGCACCCCCAGGGGCCACCTTCCCATGGCTGCCACTGTCTCTACAGGGGGCCCTGGAGCACGAGGAGAGCAAGACTCTGCGCATCCAGCTGGAGCTGAACCAGATCAAGGCTGATGTGGACAGGAAGCTGGCGGAGAAGGACGAGGAGTTTGAGAACCTGAGGTGTGTGGGGAGAGCGGCTGGGCTGGGCCATCGCTGGCTCCATGGCCCTGGCTCTGTCAGGGATGGGGCTGATGCATCATCTCCCGCAGGCGCAACCACCAGCGTGCCATGGACTCCATGCAGGCCACGCTGGATGCAGAGGCGCGGGCCAAGAACGAGGCGGTGCGGCTGAGGAAGAAGATGGAGGGAGATCTGAACGAGATGGAGATCCAGCTGAGCCACGCCAACCGCCAGGCCGCCGAGTTCCAGAAGCTGGTCCGGCAGCTCCAGGCCCAGATCAAGGTTGGGTGATGGCGGTGGGACCGGGTCGGGGCTGTCCCTGCTGCCCGCCCCGCGCCCTCCTGCGCCCGCTGACCCCGTGGTGCCCTGCAGGACCTGCAGATCGAGCTGGATGACACCCAGCGCCACAATGACGACCTGAAGGAGCAGGCGGCCGCCCTGGAGCGCCGCAACAACCTGCTGCTGGCCGAGGTGGAGGAGCTGCGAGCGGCGCTGGAGCAGGCGGAGCGGAGCAGGAAGCTGGCGGAGCAGGAGCTGCTGGAGGCCACCGAGAGGGTCAACCTGCTCCATTCCCAGGTGAGGGACCGCCATGTGCCGCGTCTCTGCTGGCACTGGAGAGCCCGGAGCCCACACAGGAGTGGGGCCGTGGTGAACTGACCCTGCTCTGCCTGCAGAACACGGGCCTGATCAACCAGAAGAAGAAGCTGGAAGCAGACATCTCGCAGCTGAGCAGTGAGGTGGAGGACGCAGTGCAGGAGTGCCGCAATGCTGAGGACAAGGCAAAGAAGGCCATCACAGATGTAAGAGCGGTGGGGCTGGCGGGTGGGAGGAGAGGGGAAGGTCTCAGAACGTCTTCATTGAGCCCCCAGGGCCGCCTGGGCTTGTGGTGATGCCTCTTGGCCTTGCAGGCTGCCATGATGGCAGAGGAGCTGAAGAAGGAGCAGGACACGAGCGCACACCTGGAGCGGATGAAGAAGAACATGGAGCAGACCATCAAGGACCTGCAGATGCGCCTGGATGAAGCAGAGCAGATTGCTCTCAAGGGAGGCAAGAAGCAGATCCAGAAGCTGGAGGCCAGGGTGAGAAGACAGGGGCAGACCCCTCATGGTGCATCAGGCTCTCCAGGGCCCCAGCACTGCTTCATCCCTCTGGAGCCAGGCTGTACACATGGGAGCCATGGGCAGTGAGGGACAGTCCCTGAGGACCTGAAAGCCTTTCCTAGGGGTTGTTTAGTCTCAGCTGTGGCTTCTCTGAGCTGGGAAGGTGTCTTGGCCTCATCTGGGGCTGGTGCTGAGCTGGCCTCTGTCCCCCTGCAGGTGCGGGAGCTGGAGGGAGAGCTGGATACGGAGCAGAAGAAGATGGCTGAGGCCCAGAAGGGCATCCGCAAGTATGAGCGGAGGATCAAGGAGCTGAGCTACCAGGTACAGCAGCCCCGGTCCCAGCTCCAGCCTGCAGGACCCAGCTCAACGCTCCCTGTGCTCAGCCTCTGCCGTTACCCCAGTCCCCACCTTGTCCTGGGCTCTGTGCAGGGAAGAGGGGCAGGATAGGCTGCAGCATCTCCTGAGCTGGGTGCTGAAGCACAAAGGGGTCGGGACACACACACACGGCAAATGGGGAACAGACCCTGGTGCTCTGTGTGTGTGTGTGAGGGGCCCTGGCACCACTGGGACTGTTGGCTGACAGTGTGGGGCAGCGGGAGCCCGAGCTGGGGTTGGTTTTGGGTCCTGCTAACAGAGCTGGGGCACTTGCAGGCTGAGGAAGACCGGAAGAACCTGGCACGGATGCAGGACCTCATTGACAAGCTGCAGAGCAAGGTCAAGAGCTACAAGCGCCAGTTCGAGGAGGCGGTAAGTGCCCGTCCGCACTGCTGTGGCTGTCGTGGGGCAGAGAACCCCGGGACGGCCGCAGGAGGAAGGGGCCATGAGGCTGATGCGGTGCCCGTACCTCCCTCCCCATGCAGGAGCAGCAGGCCAACTCCAACCTGGTGAAGTACCGCAAGGTGCAGCACGAGCTGGACGATGCCGAGGAGCGGGCGGACATCGCCGAGACGCAGGTCAACAAACTGCGCGCCCGCACCAGGGAGGTCATCGCCTCCAAGGTAAGGCCACCAGCGTGGGGACAGGGCTGCGGCATCCCTGCAGCACAGCCCCTGGCCCCGTCCTGCCCAGCACCAGGTCTGGGCTCTCACCAAAGCTCTGTTGCGGTTCTTCCCCAGCACGAGTAGCAGGCACTGGTGCCTGCCCTGCCCCGCTGCCTGCTGTAGGTTGGAGCTGAACGGCTGCTGCCAGCTTTGCACTGTGTGAATAAACGTAGATGTGCCAGGACTTTGCTCCCTTGTGTCTGTCACAGGGTAACCGGGCCCTTGGCCTCTGCTGCTGTGGAGGGCAAGCTGGGGGCTCTGGGGGTGTCCTGCACAGCCAGGCAGGAGGTAGGGACAAGAGTCCCAGCTCTATGCCCTGGCTTGCTCCAGGCTGCTGGTGGGGTTTGGGAGAAGAGCCCTGTCCACATCCTTCCCCACCAGCCCACTTCAGCCCCCTCAGCAGTGGGGCACCAGAGCTGAGGCAGGGTACAGAGGGGTGAGGGTGTCACAGAATGAATTCGGGTGGGAAGGACCTTTAAGCTCATCCAGTCCAACCCTTACCCCAGCACTGCCAGGGCCACCACTAACCCACGGCACTGAGGGCCTCGGCTACACAGTGTGTGAACGCTTCCAGGAAGAGTGATTTCATCACTGCCCTGAGCAGCCTCACCAAAACCATTACTCCTGGGGAGAACATGAAAAACCCCAACTACAGGCCTGCAAAGGGCCTGCAAAGAAAGACATGGCCACTTGGTTCTTTAAAATAGATTTCTTTAATGGTTTCCATTCAATACGTTAGTTTGCAGTTAGTGACTTGGCATTAATCTGGGCAGCACAAACCTTAGCAATTCATGGGGACAGTGCAGGCTTCCAGCAGTACTTGTTAGGGACAGGGGGTCCCACCTCCATCCCAGGGTCCGGCGCTCTGCCTGGCACCATGCAGGATGCCTCCTCCCCATGCTCTCCATAAGACAATACAAGGATGAAGGAGAGAGACAATCCCTCTCAAAATGAGATGTTGGGGCATCTGCATGGACAGATGAGCTCACAGATATGTGACACCCAGTTATAATGGGCCTGTTCCCCTCTGCACACTCATGCCCTGACCCCCAGCGTGTTCCCTCCTTGGAGGAGCTGCTGTGGGTTCCTTTTCCTTCGCTGCTGATGGCCAACTTGGGCTCCTGCAACAGCCTAAATGCCAAGGCAAAGCCAAGCTGCCTCTAGGATGTGTGGACCCCACAATCACTGGGGCCTTGAGTGGTCAAAGGGAGTTCAGTTCAGCCACACAGCCAGACAGCAAGGCTAGACGGAGCTTGGTCCCTCTGTTACATCAATCCAGATGTGAATGAGACTCTGGAGGCTTAGAGCAGCAATCACTGGATGCACCAATAAAAGGCATCCCTTACATTAAAAGCCTTTTTAATTTGAAGCATTTATTTTACGTGTACATCTATTACAGTTAAGAAGAAGCAAAGATACACCAAAGCCACAAGTACCCAAGAACAAAAAGAGTACAGAGGAGAAAGAAATTACCTCAGAGGGGGGAAGGGGCAGGGATGGGGGGGACCTGATGCTGCAGCTCTGTAGAGTGAGGAACCAGGGTAGGGGCTGCCCAAGGCATTCAGCCCCCAAGGTGGGACACAAGGATCCCGGGAGCTACTGCATGAATCCAGGTTAATGCACAAGCTCAGCAGCTCTGACCCCCCTGCAAGCAAAGTACTAACTGCAAGTCCAGAGCAGGACACAGAGGAGAGAGGTGGACAGGGA
This sequence comes from Psittacula echo, assembly GCF_963264785.1. NCBI lineage: Eukaryota > Metazoa > Chordata > Aves > Psittaciformes > Psittacidae > Psittacula > Psittacula echo. The sequence goes on along the minus strand of NC_137747.1, from coordinate 13,453,584 downwards.
GAGCAAGCCCTGCATGGGGGGAGTTGGAGCCTTGCTGCTCACCCAGGCCCCAGCACAGGGACCCTCAGAGTGGGCTGCATTCTGCTGGCAGTGATGAGACACAATGCTTCAACCCTGGGACATCCTTTCCCCAGTACCTCCCAGAGCCAGGACAGAGCTGAAGCCAAGTCACTTCATCAAATCAGAAAAGAAGTGTTTCAAAGAAAACAGGTTTCCTTCAGCTGGAGCTGCAAGACACAGTTTTTGACTCAAATGCAGTGGCTCAGGAGTTCAGGTTGTTTTCTCATTCCTGGGAATCTGCCTTGGAGCAACACAATTACCACTGGTGAGGAGGCAGGGCAGATGCAGGTTTGGCAATCAGGACTGCCAAATGCCAATTCCCCCTTTTCCAACATATCCCACAACGTTCCTTTCAACCAGGAGGGTTTATTCCCAGCATTTAACACATTCTGATTAGATCCAAGGAAAACAACTGACGTCTCCAGTAAATATTGCACTTCAATATTAGTGTGTGGGTTTTGCTTAAGGACTGAAAGCAGAGACTGACATAAGACTTCAGGCATGGCAGGTCAGCATCAAAAGCAATGGTCCTGAAGAGGATTTTAAAACCACGTTAGTTCCCCAAGAAGGGACAAGCTGCAAGTTTACCAAAATTAGTACATTTTAATGCTCTGTAAAAGAGCCAACCCCTGCTGCAACTGCCCAGTGCTGAGATGCCTCTGGTCGGCACAGCACTGTAACACCTTCAGGTAGGAAGCGGAAGACAGCAGGAGCAGAGGTTCTCTCCTAATGCACAGATTCAGTACCAAATGATCCAAAAGGAGCAGGTAAAGAGGTGATTGGAGCTGGGGCTCTCAGGAATTAAAAGCACACATGCGCACACACGCACACATACACACACTCACACTCTAACCAACCCTGAACCCCTGGTTCCAAACCCCAACAGAAGAGCTGCACCCAAGGATGCCCTTGTGGTGGCTCTGCATGTGGCTGGTGGGTAGGTCCCGGTCACACTGGCTCCTTGGACCTCACATCTGGAGGACAGTTCTGTGCTTTTTGACTTGCTCATTCTGGAAGAGCCACAACTCAACTGGCACATAGAGAGCATCCTCATGGGTCTGCAAAGAACGATCTCTGACCAGCCACGCTAGGCTGGGAAGAGAGAAAAGAAAGAGGCTGGTTTTTGCAGGTAATGGTTTTTATCCCAGAACAGCTGGAAGATACATCCCTGAATGTGTTGCCCAGAGAGCTCTCAGAGTCTCATCTGTTAGAGATCAGAGATGGGGATGGGGGGGGAGTGGGGTAGGGACAATGCTCCACGGTTCCAAGCCGTGCACACACACACACTCCACAGCATATCCCTGAAATCCACGGGCTGTGAGGGACCCTCCAAGTGCTGTCCATCAGAAGCCGGAGTGAAGAGTTACTCCTCAGCAAAGTCTCTGTCAACGTCCATATACGCCTCGTCGATGTAGCTAACTATGGCACAGGGGGATGTCCGGTCTGGACTGAGCAGTATAGATACAGTCTCTTTCCAGTAGGCAAAACTAATACATGAGCTCTGTGGGAAGAGATGAAGAGGTTGGTTAGTGAGGTTCACAGGCACTGACATGCAGCAGAAGGCACATCCCAAAGGCATTCAGTGGACAGAACTGAAAATTGCTTCTTATTCAGCCTGATTTGCCCAGCCCCACACCTCTGGGTCACTGTTCAGCCCCTCCTTGCCAGGGCAGCGAGCAGAAGGGGTGGGAAGAAGCTCCTCTTCAGGTACCTCATCTATAGGAGACTGCCAGCACATCACTCATGACAGCCATATGGCTGTGTTCTGCAGTTACACACGCACCAAAGGGCTTTCTTAAACACATTAAAATCTGTTAAAGCTGGCACTCAATCACTGAAAAGTCAAGGAAGGAACCTGTGCAACCTCCCTTCAGCCTTCTAGGGCATATACAAGGGAGCTGTCTTCTCATCACAGGTCATTTCTTCCACTTCTAAGTGCCCAAGACAGACCAGCTCAAGCGGAAAAGAGTGGGCTGCTTTCCTTGTATTGCATGTCCCTTCTATGCTCCCTTGTAAACAGGGCAGCTGCCTTGTATTGGAGCAGCTACACCAGACTGTTTTCCTGCACTATGCCACACCAGAAGAGAGGGGACAGTCCTGTTAAGGTGCTAACTAATGTGAAAGGTGGATCCTGTCCTGCCTTCACACCCCTGTGCAGGGCTGTTCACCTCACCAGCCCTGCCCCTCAAACCCACTCAGCACTGGCAAAGTCTCCCTGTGTGCCAGAGCAAGACCTAAGGGCCTACTTGCACGAAAACCCAGCATCTACCTTGTGGGGTCTGACTGCTTGCCGAAGGGACCTGACTGCGAAGATGGTGTGAAAAGCACTACACAAAGTTACACTCTGGAGCACAGCTTGCTCCTTTCTTGCCCTTCACAACCTCTCACTTTCCATTTTTGCCAGGTGACTAGCAGACAGAAACTGCTATGACTGATTCTTGCTACGCTAAGAGGCTCACATACATTTTCTAAGCAGGTGCTGTCTTTATCCTTGTTGAGGTAATGCTGCTGCCAGAATCGCAGGAGACTGTGGAAGTTGTTCAGGATGAAGCCTGGGTATTTTTCTGTGTATTCCATCTGTTGCAAAGTGTGCAGATAAAAAGGCAGCTTTTCTTTCCTTCGGGCCAGCATTAGGATAACTAAACTTGTGTTCAAGCAACTGACATTTTCCTAAAGGTAAAAATGACACAGTAGTTGAGACAAGAAAATCCAAAACCAACCATAAACCCCCCTGAGGTATCAGCTGTACATATCCTTACAAATCATGCTTATGGTAAGCAAGAGGAGCTGCTGTGTGTATCAAGAAGGGACATGCATCTCCTCAAGAGAAGGCAGGTTCCTCCCTACTCCCATCCCAGTTCACCACTACACAATATCAGCAATCTGCAAAGTTACTGTCAGCTCTTTACCTGTGTAAGTGTCTGTACATGAATAATATTAATGAGACGGAAAAGAAAGGACATTCTCATGGACATCTGGGACATATATGACAACAGGCGGCACTCTGACAGGACTTCTGCAACTGCAGCAAGAAGAAAGAGACAGTCATCAGGTGCTTAAAGTTCAGGCAGGTTGGTCCAAGCAACACGGCAGTTAGGGCTGGTGCTCAGAGTGTAGCAACAAACATGCAGAGTGGTGCTTCTCAGTCTAAAATGAAAGTTTTCAAACCCCGGACTTTAAATAACCACTGCCACTACCAAACACCTCCAAACACCACTTCTTATTCAAGGACCTGTAGGGACAGGCCAAGGGGAATGGCTTTAACCTGCCAGAGGGGAGATTGAAATGAGCTCTAACGCAGAAGCTGTTCCCTGTGAGGGTGCTGAGGCGCTGGCACAGGGTGCCCAGAGAAGCTGTGGCTGCCCCATCCCTGGCAGTGTTCAAGGCCAGGTTGGACACAGGGGCTTGGAGCAAGCTGCTCCAGTGGAAGGTGTCCCTGCCCGTGGCAGGGGTTGGAACTGGATGAGCTTTAAGGTCCCTTCCAACACAAACCAGGCTGGGATTCTATGATTCTTTACCTTTAGCATCAGACTGATTCTCAAATCGGTCCAGGGACAGGGTAATGCAGCGAACAAGCATGTTTGAGTCGACCAGTGAACTGTTGATCTGATTTAAAAATATCTGGAACTAAAGAGAAATATTTTTTAGTATTGCATTAAAAAAAACCCAACAAAACCACCATCCTACACGCACACCCATAGAGGAGGTCTGAGAACAGCATTTACTCTGTGGCAGAAGGGGAACAGGTCAGTTAGGAAAACCAACAAACAGGATTTGGCAAGTAGAGCAACATTAAGTGTTCTCCAGGTGTTTAACACTGAAATAGAACAGTTCTTGAAGGATACTGGAGAAACCACCCTAAGTTCTGAGCACAAGTACCCAAAACGTGCATTTCAATGTAAGGCTTCAGACATGGACAATTTCCCCTTCCCTTCAGAAAGAAGAGGTCAGTTCTGAATGCCCAAATGCTCAGGGTCATTTCCTTTTTTGTTATCCTCAACAAGAGGAGATCCATACTCCACGGCTTGCCTCATCCAGCCCAAGCCAACTCCAGCACTGAAGGCTGGCCAAAGGATGTCTACAGCAAGTACCTTAAAAACACTATGGCAAAGAAAAATGCCAAAGTCCTGGCACCACTCAAATCTCTTTTGAAGCTGGGTCACTTCAATGAAGCCAAGATTTCATACACTGTTGGTTTTGAAAGAGGGAAATGAGTCAGCATAGCTGCTGGGCTCTCTAGCTCCTCCAGCTCCATGTTTTCCTACACTTACTCTGTACAAGCAGACAGTGCTAGGGAGGAATAACATGGAGAAATATAGAATGACAATTAAAGAAATTATAGCTTGATAAATAGGAAGCACACACAAAGTGTAAGGACAGATTCTCTAGAAGGATTGCATTCATTTACCAGAAAACCACCTGAAATTAAATACATCTTTCTTTTAAATGCACCTCTTCTTCTATCCTCCCTGGTCCTTCAGACTTAACAGCAACCAGAGAAACATTTCAGTAACAGAAGCAAGAGTATGAGGTGATTCAAAGCCTATCCAACAGCTGATGTTACACGCACAAAGTGCACAAGAGCATGCAACCACTCTGCATAGAGTTGCCCATTCCTGATCTACATATACAACTAAGTTTTATAGGTAATTACATCAGCCTTGTATGTAATTGCCTGTAAACTCACATAACACCAATATATGTCTTTCTACAGCATCAAATATTGAGTATTTAAAGTCATCTCCATGAAGAACCCTTAAAGCTCCAGTAAAACATTTTTTTGAGCCTGTCTCAGCGCCCACAACTATCAACTTAACCCAAACCCCACTGACTTCACAGAAAATGTTCTACCATAAACCCTGACCTTAGCCCTGCCTGATCATGCAACAGGGCAGAACTTTCTGAGCAGCCCACTGCCTGCTGACTCACAAAGAACTGGGACACTTCTGAGAACATGAGTGCATGCAGCCACATACATGCTTGTGAAGAGTCTTTGGCACCTCACTCCTTAGCATTAATTGTGCACCAAGCTCAACAATCACGCCAAAATCAAATGCATCTGAGCTTTAGTGCTATGTTTGGCTGTATTGTAATGTGTGTAATATGACCCACTTGGCACAGCTTCTGCAAGTATTTACCTTCTCATCTGTGTTGATGTACTTGTTGAACCTCTTGAATGCATCAATATTGAATTTCATCAGTTCTCCCAGAAGGTCAAAGTAACTCTGAAGCACATCTCGTGATTTGCACTCACTATCAACAATGCAGTAGAGAATATGCTGGCATGGGAGGAAAACATGTTATTGCCACAGTTTAGCCCAAGCCAGCAGTACAGCACAGACTCTGATGTAACCACTAAAACAGCTATCTCCAGGTTTAGTTCTGAGAAGACAGAACTAAAGACTACAATGCAGATGAGAGTTCTGTTAAATTAATCCCAGTGATTAACTTAAACAGGGGAAGTTCAGGTTAGATATAACAAAGAAGTTCTTTACTGTGAGGGTGCTGAGGCGCTGGCACAAGTTTCCCAAAGCAGTGGTAAATGCTCCATCCCTGTCAGTGTTCAAGGCCAGGCTGGACAGAGCCTTGGGCGACATGGTCTAGTGTGAGGTGTCTTTGCCCATGGCAGGGGGTTGGATCTGGATGATCTTTGGTCCTTTCCAACCCAAACCATTCTATAATACAATATACTTCATTACCTCCAGGAGTCCTCTCTTCAGCAGGAAGATCTGGTCTGCATAGGAGGTGGTGCCCCGCAGAAAACTTTCAACTGCCCTCGCTTGCCAAAACCTGAGAGAAAGAAGAAACGAGGTTTTCATTTCAAAGCAAGGGGAGTATTTATCACAACTACTGTTTAAATCAAATTTCCTGAGCTGTTTCATTCCAATCTAAAGCTGGAGTCAGTCCTGTTGATCCTGCAGAAAGTCGCTGTGCTGCGTGTGAGGTCCAACACAAGCTCTGGCATTCTCCTTCACCTGCACTACCACAGTAGACAAGTGCAACGAAGCCAGATCTTTTCATATGTTATCATTTTCAATAGCTATAACCTGCATGAAAACAAACTGACTTCCCAGTCAACTCAAAAGAGCTCCAGCACAAGTGAACCCACCTGAAGGAGGATTCAGCCGGTTCCTTCTTCATGACCTGAAGCAGTCTGGTCAACAAACCCCTTTTCCCATCGCAGACAAGACTCCTAGAGCACATGAGGAAATCACAGCATGAGTGGAAGGGCTGGCAAGCTCTGTACCTTGTAGAACACTTAATCCAGTCCCTTCTCCAGAGCTTTTAATAATCAAAATCCCAGTTTTAAATATGCAGTACAAATATTCATTGCTAGTTCTACCAATGGAAGAACTCTCCTCACTGTCTTTGATGAACATCTGCAATAAAACGCTGCAACATGACCATTATATGATCTCATGTATCAGGAAAATCAACATGGAAACAAAATGCTAAGGGTGAAAAAGATACCAAGTTTAGGTCAGAAACTGAACAATGCCGCCTGTCAGGCGACACAAGCCACCCTGCAGAGGCAGAATGAAGCATTTCAAGCTGCACCCTCCTACTCAAAATGCCCCCGGATGCAGGTTCAGCAGGTTAACTGCCATGTACCGGATCAGTACCCTTGCTGGGCAGTCAAGAGCCAGCTGACAAAGCCCTTGTGGGAAGCGGCTGTTTTGCAGTGTGAGTCTGTTCTCACTAGCACTTGAGAGAGATGAGAAACTCTGCAGATTGGAAAAAGCTGTTCACACCCCTTGATCCATCTCCTTTAGTGTGCTCCTAACTGGGTGAATTCTTCCTCCTAAATACTCACTCCTTTCTGACCAAAGCCAGAAGGGTACCTGTGCTTAGACAGGAAGGATCTGAGTAATACAGACACCATTTCTTCCCAATTAGGCACAGTATTATAATAATTTTAATCTAGGAATCCTCTTAGAGAATTCCCTTTAGAAGTGAGGTAAATCTGCTCTGGGAGCCCAGGGCCTGGCTCATACTCTGGGAGTATCCTGACAATTGGATTCTGCAAATATTTCACCTTGGGAGGTTTGTGCATCAGAATCATGTATTGAAGAGCTTATTAAATCAAAATAGTCAATCTAACAGGTACTCAAATCTAACACTAGAGATTCATAAGTGGTTTACCATGTTAATCTAATTTAGCTTATTCTAGTTATTAGCTGCTCTTAAAATAAAGCCTCCGAGTAGACACACATAGATCTGTTTGTGCAGACTGGAAATGGACGTTGTGTGTGCACAGCCTGCTCCTAACTAAATCTCTAACTAAAATTTATTAGTAGCAGCAACTCATGCATTGGGGGGATGCCAGTTTACTCACCAGGTCTGTCTGTAGTGCCCATAGTGAGAAGGGCCAGACAAACAGGCCTTTGGAAAGCACATCATGACGAAGTCTGGCCCATGAAGTCAAACTCCCGCTTTCAGGTTGCTTTTATTTTATAAAGAGCCTTACTCTGAGCACAAGCACATTTTACCTTTGCTAAAGACCACGAATATCATATAAACCCAGCCACTTCCTGCTGTAACACTGGAACTGAAGCAAGTGTCTAGGACAGAAGGACCTCAAATAAACCTGGTGACATCAAACTTCCAATGTAAGTGCTTGCAAAACTCTAGAAGCTGCTGCAATAAATCCTTTATCCCTACTCACCTGTCTGTGTTGACAACTGCATCAACTTCAGGGATGTTGGCTTTATGGGAGATTGCACTCAGCTCATTGAGCTCTTGGCTGTTTAAAAGCAGATACTTGTTCCTACAGCAAGACATTTGGGGAGTCGGGAAGAAAATGCAATGAATTCAAGAGGCAAATGTGCAATCCCATGAAGAGTAAAGCTACACACATACGAGGGCTGCAGGACCAGGCAAGCAGCTTCCACCTCTCTGACTCTGCTCCCCTCACCACAGCGCACTTCCAAGGCAAGCCAGCTACCTGCTGTGCTCTGAGCCTCCTCCCAGACCACCAAATGCCAGTTTCAACACTGACCACCTTGGAGATGGTGGTTCTTTGCTGTTCAGGATCTTATGGTTTGGTTTTTAAAATCTCAGCAACATTTCGCTGAATTTCAGAAGACTTAAATCAACTTTTTCCACAGCTTCCTACAGTTTCTCTCTGCCCTATAGTGACCATGCTCTTTGTCAGTAGTAAATCTGTTACAAAGTAGACACTGCAAGAAAAGTCCTCAGTCATCCTGGTATTTTACTACGCTGAGCAAACTGTTTACTCTGGAAAGATTAAAACAATTCATGAAACGTAGAAAATAGAAGAGGAATTGATACAAACCCCAGGAATTTGCATGGAATTCATTATCAAATACTAAACTTTTCCTAATGAAAGTCAATTAATTTATCTGTAAAGTAAATTAAATACAGAACAAGACTGACAGAATAGAAATGCAATCCAGAGGGTCCCTTTGAGAGACTCCTTGCTCATGCCAGTGTGTGCCCTTAGAGCCCTCCAAAGTGCTCAGAATCAACTGCAAAGTTGTATTTTCAGGAGCCCTAAAGGAGCACAGGATGCAGTGACGAGTGTGAAGATGTGCAAAGAGAACCTATCCATCATACATAGCAACTACACAGAAGATAAACTGTTAGACCAGAAAGGTGATGGGGATGCCTTCTTGCTTCAAACACTGGCTTCCAGATAAGTGCCCACTGAGGCTGTCACATGGAGCTTCTTTTGATCTGGATCAACAGGTTTCTGTAATGAAAATACAGCCTCTCTCCCCAGACAATAAACAGTCCCACAAGTGTGGGTTTATACAGTCTTATTGAATATCAGCACAGAAGTACTTGCTGTCATCTTGTCCTCAGCTAACTCAGCGTATCTGTGAGTCCATGTAACTATTTATTTAAAACCCCAAACCTGATTCCACACATTCTACTTGCTCAAATGTTACAGCTAAAAGCTCTGTTCAAACAAGCCTGAGATCTTTGTAGTGGTCACTCAAGGGGGAATATCATCTAAAGAGATTTTATTGGAAAACCTGGAGCGATTCCTGGGCAAACAATGTCTTGCATGAAGGATTTACTATAGGTCGGCCATACCCTTCTGCTTAGAGTATGTCCAGCAGCTCCTCAGTCTTAAAGCTAACCCTGCACAATCAAAAAGGTTGATATTTCCATTCAGTACTAGATCAAACCTACACACAGTTATCACTGGCTGCACATCTGAGCAGCTAGGCAAGCAGTGCCGTATACCTCAAAGGCAGATGTTTGTAAGCAACAGAACACCACCTTGCAGGACTGAATTAGAGCAACAGGACACTGTACTGCAAGATATAATTTACGTGTCAGAACAGAGCAATAAGTAGCTCCATAGCAGCAGTACAGCATTTACAGATCACTATTCCAGCAGACTCAACCTTTGCAAGTTTGCCTTTTGAAGGTAAACAGAAGCTTTCTTCCTATTTCCAACCTAGCTTCCCAATGGCTAGCTGACAGATAATTGTTCCCTTAACATTTTTCCATCCAGTTTCATCAGGTCTTCTCTGTTGCTGGCATTCAGGCAGCAATCATGTCTTCCCAGCCTTTTAAAAAGGCAAAGGAGTCTTGATTAACCTCTGTAGAGGTTGCCTTTCACCTTGATCTTCCAACCTGAACATGTCCTTACAGGGTATATGCGCTTTTGTGAGCACACTGGCTCACTACCAACTTTCAGAGAAAAGACAGATAAAGAGCAGCATGAAAGCTGCCTCCTTATTCCCTCAGCTAGAAAGTGCTCACTCATCATATAAACTTTTCAGTTCGTTGCAACACAAAGCAAAACGGGCTATTTTAAATCATCAACAGACATGTCAAGACGTGCCCACTGCAGAGCATGTCCCTAACCACTTCACAGCAGGAGCTAAAAGGCACATGAACAGTGAATCAAGTTTAAGGACAGTACAATGTTCCATTCACATGGATCCTGCACCATGCTTGGGACACCCACTGTAACTGCAACCAAACACACCGAGCCTCAGTCTCCCACAGCTTTCCATACTCACTCATGGTGATCACTAAAGCTCTGAAGAAGCCTCAAGAACTGGATCTTTAAAGTAATGTCCTAAAAAGAGACAAGAAAGGTCAACAGATTTTGCTTTATTTGTGGATATCATTAGTTGCCAAAGCTGACATGAAACAGCTGAACTGAAAACCTATCCAAACCAAACACATCTGGACAGCAGAGCAAGTGACTTGCACAAATGGAGAAGGCTGCACTTTGCAGGCTTCCCAAAATAGAACAGAAGTGGAGACTGCCCCGAAGCCTGTGCATGTAATGGTTAATAACTTTCCACTCCCCCCAAAAGACCTGACTGTGATCCATTTGTGTTCTGTGCCTCTCCTTGCTAGACCCACTAGCTATCATGTCCTTAAGTTTGGTCATCTTCCACCTTTGGCCTCCAAGGACCACGGAACCCTTTCCCAGTTCCCAAACTAAGAGAGTGGAGAGGCTAAATTGCCAGCAGGAACCAAAGATAAAGACTTAAGCAGTAATTCACCAGAAAAACGTGAATGCACATCTCTCTTTCTTATCCAAGCACCCAGTTACTCAATACAACCACCCAGAATTAAATGATAGGATAAAAATCCAAGATAACATTTAAGAAGTTACTCACTGGGCTACAATCACAATTCTGGTTGTGTCCATGCAGAACCAGGGCTGATGCCGAATGCTTTCTCCAGATCAGTTTGTCAAACAAGTTATTGAGGCCAGGAATCAGTTTGAACTCCGCTATCATTTTATGAACCTGGAAAGCAAGAGAAGCACATATCCAATCTGGACAGAACAGTCTGGTAAACAGATGGGCACAATTATGTCATCCTCTGACAACAGAAACAGTGAATTCCTTTAGCAAACAGCATGTGTTTGTGGTTACATGCACACTGACTATGGGCTATCACTACAGCAGTTTCCATTTGGTAGAGATGGATAAAAAACAGACATTTTGGGAGAACGCTGTTAGCCACTGCTTCAGTTAACCCCCCTGCCTCTGGAAGCACAGGTTTTCATGCCCATCTATATAGAAATCACATTCCTGCTGCTGGACATCTCTGAATATTACACCTGAAGAAGCATGCAGCTCCTTCCCACCTCATCCACACCACCCTGACAGGCTGCAAAGCTTGGAGTCCTTTGGTGCTCCCTCACTTTAAAATGCTCTCAGACACTTTGGTCTAGTCACAAGCCTCCAACAACAGCAGCTCTGAGCAATCTCTCTGAACAAAGCACTCCCTGTAGTCCCTCAGTGGCCAGAATGGCACAAGCACAACAGATGAAACCAAGTGTATGAGCTGCTTGCAAGAGCCTCAGTCCCTCACTAAAGCAGGAGCTCTCTGTGCCCATCATTTTAACTCCTGAATATGCTCTTTTCCACCCAGAGCATAACCTGCTTATTTCAAATGACTCCTCCCTAATCTCAGATGTGTTCAGTTTATTTAACTCCCAAGTTCTCACCTGATAGATGGCTGCATGTCAAAGCTCCTGAGTCACAGCCACTGCCTTTGGATCATGCTCTCCTCTCAGACCCCAAACTCCTCAGCCCAGGGATGCCAAGACAATCCCTGCTCTATATTCATTCTTCAACCTCCTGTGAGCTTTTCCTGTTGCTGCCCAGCTTCACATGAGTTGCTCTATTTCTTTCTCACCACTAACACTAGTATGAGCTTCTGCTGCATGCAGTTGGGCTCCCTGTAGCAGGAACAAGTAACTCAGCTGACCGCCTTTCATCACAATACATATACCTCCTTATACATATATAAGGAGAGTAATTTAGAGTGTGCCCATAGTAAGAAGGAAGCAAAAGCACAGATCAGCAGTGAAACACCACTTATCCCCAAGAGCATGATCATCCCTAACACACAACAGGTACGAGCCAGGACACTGCTACCTCAGCTGCTGATTCATGCACATTAGCCAGTAGTCAGGTTTAAACCAAGGATTTAGAGTAACCATCCAGCAACAGGTTGAGTTTGTCAGGAAGCAGCATCATGCGTCAAGCGAATGCCAGACCATTATGTTGATTATCACAGTGGACTGAGGCAGGTTTGTGATGTCCAGTAGAAATCCTATGCAAAATTAGTCCAATATAAAACCAGTAAGAACTTCGGCTGCTCAGACTGGATGACTGATAGCACAGATCAGTGCTTTTATTCATTCACAGGAAAAGAGATCTCATCAAGCAACTGAAATGCTTGTCAATGAGAGTGCTGTTGCAGACACTGAGCTTTCTGCTTATTGGAGGCTTTCCACATAGAACAGCTCAGCTCCAGCTCTTCATCCAGCTGCTTCTCAGGAAGGGGAATGGATTCACACTTGGTTCAAAGGCAGTGGATTTTACTGAAAGACCTGGCTCTGGACAAAAAGTGTTTGGGAATGAAGTAACTCAAGTCTTTCAAGAATTCAGTTCCAGTCTTGAACCAGCCCTGTGAAGTGCGCCACCAGCTTTATCCTTAGCCACCTTCCCTGTTTGCATAAGGGCAGAAGTAGCAGAGGAGGAATAAAGAGCTGGTTTTCCCAGGAAACGGAAAAAAAGGTCAAGTTTAAAGCTAGCTATTCCAGCAGCAAAGTGTCCACCTTGTCCCATTTGACAGCACCACCCTAGAAGTGACCCAGGAAGCCAGCCTCTCCATCTCCCTGAACAGGCAGCAGTACGATAAGCACAAGCTACAAGTATTTTCTAGAGTATCTATAAAGCTGCATTCTTGTGGTGAAATCAGGCAGGGATCAGTTATCTGACTCCATACAATGGGAAAAAACCTCCTCCCAACAGATCTATGCTCTGGTGGGTTTATGCCCAGCAGAAACAGTACTTCTAAAAGCAATGAAGTACTTTCAAAAACAGTGAAGTACAACAGGATTATGAGTTTCTTATGGCACTGACTGTGGTTGCTGCAAGAACTGCTAGTTTCTTCTGGTTACTATTATACTGAATCTATTTCTTTTCAGTGCTGACTATCAGAGTTCAAAGTGACCAGGTGAGTTATGTTTGGGACTGTACTACAAAAGCACTTCTATTTCAAATTCAGATTAAGAGATTTAAGAGACTCCACATATTTGTGACTCCTAAACAGCAGGAGGTTACAAGTAAAGAACAAAATACTCAAAGTGTGCTCAAGCAACAGCCCAGCACAGCTATTCTTGCCTAATACAAGAGCCCTTCAACAGCTCAGAACAATCTGATCCTCCCAGTCTCTAGGGCATCCAAATGCCCCTGCTATTCCAAGCTGCTCTGTTGAGCTGAGGCTGCCAGTGCTGGAAATCTGCCAAAACTGCACCAACAGATCGCTTTTCTTTTCCCTTCACAATATGCTTTTGACCAGTTTCTAGCAAAACACAGCCAAGCTGCAGTGACTCGTTCTCCATAAGCCTATGGAAGGCAGGGAACAAGTTATTTTTCATTCTGAAAGCGAGAAATACAAAAGTGAATGAGTGACATTTCTAGGCAGCACCTAGAGCAGACAGCCCTGAAGTGTATCCTCCCAGCTGAGAGTTTAACACCACACTCACACTCAGCTGAGACATGGGAACATACTGCAAAACCACCCAGTCACCCCAGAGGATCTTCCAGAAGTGAAAGCAACCAGGGAAGGTGAAGCAGGAAATGCTCTGAGCAGGTCACCAGTGCACCAAGAAGGGGAAGAACACATAACTGCAGCTCCTGAAGCATCCAGGTACACCCACATCTTTCTTCACACACAGACAGGATGCCTCAACCAGGGGCATCCAGAGCTCTGTAGACTGACACCCCCCCGCCAGAGGTCAGCACGACCTGTGTCAAGCCTTGCTCAATGGCTCATGCTGGCTCTCAATGACGCGTGTTTGTGCAACCCTGTGGTGACACGATTTGCCCAGCTTTACACCTTGAGCTTTGCCCCTCATGTTTTCGTGCCCATGACCTAATTCTTGAGTATTTAGGTTTAAACAGATGTTACCTTCTGCATGAGTGACCCTTTTCAAGTGCTCACCTGATTCCTCTGTCTCCCCATGAGCAGCACACAGAGAACATACAACACCTCCAGCTTATACATGATCTCGTGCATGATCTTCATGGGCTGTGGAAGCTGTGCTCGTGTCGAGGGGTTGGCTAAGCCACTCTCATCTGAAGATTCTGAAAAGATGGCAAAGATGCAAAGCCTGAGGCAGCTTCAACAGGAAAGGATTTGTAGCAGCTATTACTTGTACACTGAAACACCCCAGGTGTTTCATCCAGCACATCTGCTTGAATCTTACCCAGAAATAGAGCCATGCAGCAAAGAACCAACTTACATTAAATGCTACAGAATAGAAAAATAGAGCTGCAATAAAATAAAATTAGATTTCTTAAAATGATTTTTTCCATGGATGACGGGACATCGTCTAAAATAAGTAGGATCACCTCTACGAACTAGCAGATTACCACACCAGAATGGACATGGCAGAAAAGGTAATAAAAGTAGGGGTGAGATTATCAGAAGCATTTACTATTTGTCTGTTCTCATTTCATACCTCAGTACCAGTATACTTAGGCCACAGGTAAATAATTTTCATAGCCCTGTCTAGAATTATACTGCTAAAGGCAGAAACTGGATATAACAAACCATGGCAGGGGGGTTGGAACTAGATGATCTTAAGGTCCTTTCCAACCCACACCATTCTACGTTTGCAAGACAGAAATCATGAGTGACACAGAGAAAGTCAATAAAGACACAGTGAAACTTGTAGGCTGCAGTTCAGAAAGGAGTTAGCTCACACAAAACATATCTAAGGGCTGAACTGTCCTGCCTGCCACAGGACAGCACGAATGCTTGTTGAACCCATGTGAAGAAACAGTAACTATGCAAACACACAAAGGAACGAAACCACCAAAGGCACAAAAGTGCAGACGCTGACTGACTCAAGAGTCCCCAAGCCACAAGCTACTGGACACTGAGGCAGTGTTCTGGGAACATGCATCTGGGTTTGTGTCCTGGGTTCAGCAATAGCAGTCATTTTCCTCCTTCTTCGTAGCTGGTGCAGTGCTGTGTTTTTGACTTTCAGCCTGGGAACAGCGCTGATAACACCGATGGTTTTAGTTACTGCTCAAATGTTTACCCTGACCAAGGACTTTGTGAGTCTCATGCTCTGCCAGGGAGGAGGGGAAGCCGGGAGGAAGCAGAGACAGGACACCTGATCCAAACTACCCAAAGGGTATTTCATACCACAGCACGTCATGCCTAGTATATAAACTGGGGGCAACTACCTGGAAGGGCTAGATCACTGCTCGGGTAGGGCTGGGTATCGGTCGGTGGGTGGTGAGCAGTTGTATTCTCTTCCCTTGTTATTTCCCTTATCATTATTATTATTATTGATGGCAGCAGTAGTGGTTTGTGTTATACTTTAGTTACTGGACTGTTCTTATCTCAGTCCATGGGAGTTACATTCTTTTGATTCTCCTCCCAATCCCTCCAGGAGCAGGGGGAGGAAGAAGGTGTGTGGGGAGGGGAAAGTGAGAGAGCAGCTGCATGGTTCTGAGTTACCAGCTGGGCTTAAACCACAACAGTTTGCTTGCTGACTGATGTTGTGGGTCAAAAGCTGTGATTCAGCATGTTCCACCTCAGCCTTGAGAATTCTGCTCTAGAACACCAAATGCTCTCTGGTTTCACAAAATCCCAGGCTAGTTTGGGTTGCAAGGGACCTTAAAGCTCATCCAGTCCCAACCCCTGCCAGGAGCAGAGACACCTTCCACTAGAGCAGCTTGCTTCAAGCCTTGTCCAACCTGGCCTTGAACACTGCCAGGGATGGGGCAGTCACAGCTCCTCTGGGCATCCTGTGCCAGTGCCTCAGCACTCTCACAGGAAAGAACTTGTGCTTAGGAGTTCATCTCAATCTGCCCTCTGGCAGGTTAAAGCCATTCCCCCATCCTTTCCGCCACATTGGTGTGTATAAAGCTACATAAAAAATGCTGCTATTGACATATTTCATGGGGTTTTTTTAATATTTTCAGAAGTTCTAATAATTGCTACAAACCTACTGAAGCTGGGTAAGAACAAAGTTTTCTAAAGCAGCACAGAAGCAAAGATGTAGGTATCAAAATCTGGGGCTGATTATCATGACATTACCAAGTACTTTGACCTCTCCAAGACATACAATGCATTTTTGTAAGGGTGAAGAAACAAACCCCATGTTTCCTTCAAAGCATTTTTTAAGGTTGTATTAACACTTCCACACACTCAACCTGGAACAATTATTTTATTTCCCAATTAACTTACTTAATTTTCCTGGCACTACCTTTCCTTTTAAAAGGAGGGATGCCTTGCTTGGGATGAAGTGTTTGGACCTAAAGCTATCAGCTTAAGTTTTAGAGCAAAATGCTGGTGAGGCCACTTACCTCAGGTATGTGTTATTTTTGTCACTCCAAGAGAGATCAGGGCTGAGGATGTACAGTGTTAGTGCTATTTAGGCATGCAAAGGGCACATTTCCTTCTGCTAACTTTAGTTCATGACAAAAAACAATCAGTGCTACATAAGGACAAAACAGTAGTCAGACCTAAATGCTGAGGCTGGTGGTTTTCCAAGAAAGAAATGGGAAAGAAAAAGCAACACATGGCAAACATTGTAGAAGGTTAAGGTATGCAGCAGCTAATGGTGGCTAGAGGAATGCAAGCCAGGTACCTGTACTGCTCTGCTCTGCCTCTTCATTTGCCACTCTCATCAGTGTATCAAGCACTAGTGCATTGTCCAGCCCCAGCCAGGTGTACCATTCTTCCAACTCCTGCAGGAAGCTAGAAGTACCTGTTGTTTCACACACCTTCCGTGTTGCCAGTTTGCACAAGCGCTCAATGAAGCCTGGAATATTCAGAAGTGTAGCTGAAAAAAGAAATCAAAGTATTTATTATGATTGAAAATAACCAACACAACACTCATCACATCCTCTACACCACAGGGTACCAAACCACCTCCATTAGTAATACAGAAGAGTGCACAGAAACTAAATCCACCTGGTTAAAATGATATAAAGATGGAAGAAGTCAGTGCACTCTCCTGTTAAGGACTGGCAGAGAGCATACACATCCTAGAAGTCATTCAATCAGTGTTAAACTGGTTTATGTAACTAGTTCTACCCTACTCTAACTGCTTGTTTCCAGCCAATTCCCTCTGCTGGCACTGCTGGTTTCCAGTCCATAGTGAGTCAATACCAAGGAACTGATCTGGCTGAAAAATCAAGCTGGCAGTAATAAAGAAGCAGCCCTTGGAAGAGGCAGCTCCACCTCCTCTTCCCTCTGCTGTGTGATGCTACCTCCTTCCTCTACCTGCTGTGGTGTATCTCACTGCACTCTGAACCAGCTCACTTCAGAAGGTGGGTAGAAAGCTGTTAGCTTTTTAAGTATGGTTTCTTGAATTAGTTCTTCATGGAGCAAAACAGATTAGAAACACATAACAGCAGCCCCAAGTCAGAGGGTTTTAATTGTGGAACAGCACCCTCAGAAACAGCAACTCAAGGACAGGAATCACTGGTCTGCAAAATGCTTGGGGAGGTGCATTTTGTCCTAAAGATTTCACAGAATAACTGAATGACAGCCCTGTTTGTTATAGCTACATGGCTAAGTCTTCACAACTGCAGGTGTAACTAAAAAAGGACTATGTGGAAGAGTTGAGATTCTGCCTGCTGGTACCACCTCTAAAAGAAGCAGCTTCCTGATAATTTTAACATGGAATATGCTTTACAGTCCTAGATACAGCATCTAATTGCCAAACAAAAACTGACTAGTTAAACACTTGCTTGGCTAAGTTCAGCTCTGCAAGATTCAAGTTTATTCAGTTCAACTAAACTTCGTACCCACATCTATGTGTACTTATCCACCGCTCTTTACAAGCATCCTCTGGTGATCACAAGGCAGAAGACAATACAAATCCTTTAAAGCTTCTCGCAGCTTCTGCCTGCTGTATTATGTGTCTGTCTTTCCCTGGATGCTGTAGAGGTGACAGCAGTTACAAATGGAGCTTTTCTGTTCACGCCTAACACAAAACATTGGGAAACAGGAGAACCAGCTCCAAACCCCCTTTTTCCGCTTCTCAAAATTGCCTGGCATGGGCCTATGCAAACATCTGCTTCAGAAGCACAAAAGAAAGAGTTGAAAAAAACAGATTCTACATTTGAGGGTACTTTTAAATCTCTTAAATTCACACTCATCCTTCTGGGCAAGATCTTCATATCTGAAGTACTCAGCAAAATAAGGAAACCAGCCCTGTGCCCAAAGTTAAAACTGGTATTAGACTCACAGATTTCCAAGTCTGGTGTACTAAAGGGGGGCAACATGATTAGTATTAAACATACTTTCCGTGTTGATGAAAAGAGACATCCTGCTCAGGATAAGGCCAGATAAAAGCAGAGAAGGAACTGCTCCAACATGCTGCATGCAGTTTAGTTCAGGAATTCCTATTTTAAGGAGGACATGGAACTACTGAGAGTTGCTAAAGGGAAGGCCATGAGGAATAGAAGACAAACCCAAATCATTTTAACCCACTCAGTTCATCAGAGAGGGCTGAAATGACAGATATTAATTCACCTATTCACCAATCCTGTATGAAACCAAAAGCTACAAAGGAAGTTTCATTACCAGAAAAGATTGTTTCCAGGAAACTGCTTGAGGAAAGTGAATAAAGAGAAATGCTTTGCAAGACAGACTGCTTACAGAATCCTCTGGAAACACATGCTACAGACGGGTCATTGAGCAGAGGGAAACTTCACACACTGCTGAGATTCTTTTGTGTTTGTTCCCAATGAACAATTACCTTGATTAATTTCAGCTCGAGAAGGACCCAAGTTTTTTTTCTGCTGGGCATTTTTGGCGAGCAGCGTGTGCTTGTCATCACTGCCTGGGTCAAGTTCTGAAATGGTGACAGCAAGGATCCTGCAGAAGTTCGCAAGCTGCTGCTGATCAAAACTAGACACCAGGCTCCCAAGATTGGGAATATCATCCAGTTGGATCATTTCCTAGAGGAGGCAACATCAGGAGAGTAAGTCACACATGATGATAAGGACATGGAGTTGTTGGAGCAAGGCCAGAGGAAGCCACAAGGTTTATCAGGGGCTGGAGCACCTCCCGTATGGAGATGGGCTGAGAACATTGGGCTGTTAAGCTTGGAGAAGAGAAGCTGCGTGGAGATCTCAGAGCAGCTTCCAGTGTCTGACCCTCTCCACAGAACATACATGGACATTTCATTCAGGGTTTTGCCAGGGTTACAGTCACCCACCACCATCCTTTGCAAGCTCTGCAACAGCATTACAAGACCACATGCATCACTTGGCTGCTGTAGGAAATGTGACTGATGATCACTGTTAACATGCAGGTTTCAAATAAACTTTAAGAGGTGAGGATGCCTGCTCAGAGGGTTATCTTCAGCAACTCAGAGACAGCTGTCCTTCCTGGCTTGAAAAGCCATACAAAGAAAGAAACCAGCAACTGACCTTTTTCACTCCCAGGATATCTTCAATGAGTGTTGCAGTTTGTAGAAATGTCTTTTTGTTTGTCATCAGTGTAAACAGGAACAACACAAAGTCGTTTCTTTCCGCCAATCGCCTTGTGACTCCTTCCGTCTAGAGAGGAGCAAATGCACACAGGGACCCAAAGTCAGAGCCCACCTTGAGAAGTCACAAGTTACAGGCACATGCAGGACAGTTTTACAGATGATGTGTTGTTGAATCTGCTACCCCTGAAGCCAGGAAACATCATGTTTATGGTGACTAAAACACCATAAACAGTCCTTGCCTGAAGTTAACATGCAAAAAACAACAGGCTCCAGGATGAGAGGCTTCATCTCAAGGCAGTTGTTTACTTGCCTGAATCAAAAGGAAACACTGCATGCATAGAAATACCTCAGAGAGACCTCTGGTTCCCCATGCAAACTGTAACCAGCTCCGTTCCATGGTATGCAAGCACACCCCAGATGCCTGTCAGCATCGCTCCCAGCTTGGCAGAGCAACCAGAATCAAGCACTGGCCTTACTGAACTCAGTGATGAACCCAACTTCATGCTTTCCCGTGACTTGTGGGTTCATCACTGAGTTCATTAAGGTCAGCTTTCATGCTCTGATCTCTGCTGAAAGCACAGCCAGTCCTTTCTGGTATTAAACGTAACTTAAAACTACATCCTTACCACTTTCAAAGCTGTTTATTATATATAACTGACACATTACCAGTGCTCACAGAACTAGATACTTCCTGAATATTTACACATAAGCCTAAGAACACTTAATATTGCACTGACATTTCTGTGATCCTGAATGCTTCTCATTCAAGAGAGCAGTTATACTGAATTAAAACAGCTATTCTATACATTGCAAACTTGTTTCTTAGCATATTATGCCATTCACAGTTTGCAAAAGTTGCACTATATGCAGTTAAATAATCATCATGTCAGTCAGGAAGAGTATTCCCTCTTCCTGCTTCCATGTGCGCACATAGTGAGAACATGATCTACTGAGACTCCAACTCCTGAGATCAAGTTGATGTCTTTGGAAGAGCTCCAAGCCAGTAACTGCCTTTTCTCAAGTTTCTGTTCCACGGTGCTCCCTGGGTTATGCCATAATGAAATGTGGGATTATCTTAATCCTGAGGATGTTCCCTGCATGCATCACCTGAGGCATGCGCTTTTAGCGTCAGCATTTTAAAGGCAAGGAGTTGCGACAGGCCTTTAACCAAGCGTCTTCCCTAACACTGATCTGCCATCAACCAAACTGAACATTCAGCACATAGAGTTGCAGGATCCAACTTAAAACACTTTGCCAGCACTATCACTGAACTCGACTAGCTGTAACATGGGTTAGCAGGCATCCATTCCCAGCTGCAAGTTTGAGGTTTGAATACAACATGGCTCTCCTATGGAAACATGCACACAAAGAGCCAAACATGAGGATTTAACCTTGACAATGTGGCTAAGAAAACAGAAATTATTTGAGTAACACATCAAAATTATAGGGTGGCCCAGAAAACACACTTCCACAGCAGCGGTACTTACACATATACACGTGTTGTACAGTATGCTTAAACAGTCCTTGATCAGGTCATCGCTTACTGCAAAGAAGAACACAGACACTCAATAGCTACACACTGCTGAGGAGCACCAACATTCACCATAGTGACATCAACAGCTATACAACAGTGAGAATTTCAGGCTAACTCCTAGCTCAGACCGTAAGTGCAAATGCTTTGGAGGATGGAAAACGGAAAGAAACACTCTATGCCTGACCTCTTCATATGGTTTCTTCCAAAGCTCCCCTCAGCACTGCCTAGGACCACAAAGATGTACTTGTGGTCTAGAGCACTTCTTAGTGACACACAAAAGAAAATCATGTGGGTGTAGAGAGTGTTTTAGGAAAAATATCACAGATCAATTCAAAATCTGTCAATATGAGGAACTCCTGGGATACATATTAGTTCCAATTGTTAAACATGGAGGGAGTTTTCTCCACACAGCATCAGGAATTCATAGCAAACCTTTCACTCTCATTTACTCCAGCATTTTAATATCCAAAGTATGTTTTCAGTAGAGACAACAGCTGCCTCCAGCTCAAATTCAAGTTACTTCACCTTTGAAGCTCCCTGGCTGCCAGGCATGGAGTGTACCATGACATTTCCTTTGCTCAGCAGGGTTCAAGGAACCAGAATGACAGACAGGAGAAATGAAAACACTAAACCAAAGCTGCTCCAGAAGGGAAGTTGTGCTGAAGCTACTGCACCCCACCTGCAAGTTCTCCTTCCAGCAATCTGGAAACTGGTTACTATGGCTAGACCAGGAAAACAGCATCATTTACATTATCTCACAATCTCTGTAACTCCTATTACATCAAGGATGTTTTGTGGACTATTAATAACTGTTAACAGCAGCTACACCACAGTAACAATGAAAGTTTCCACTGACTGCAGATTAACTGCACTGAGGGATGTTATGCTGAGTGCATGAATGCACTGAGCTGTGCTTTGCAACAAGTGACTATTCTAAATCCCATCATGAATCAGTACCAGAGGGAACAAAGAAACCAATGATTCATTTAGGAATAGGAAATCACTGGTTTGGGAACAGAGAAATAGAAGAATTTCTATGTGAATAAGAAGACAAGAGTAAAAAGAAAACCCACCCATTTACTTACTTTTCTGTTTCTTTTTCTGTGTGATAAGAGTTGGTCTCATGAGGATTTCTACTAAAAGCTGTAGTAACAAGATAAAGAATTAAGGGAATAATCATTGAGATACAAATAATCAATTCATTTGTCAGTGATAAATCCAAACTTAGTCCTGTCTCGGCTGAAGCCACAGAGGTGATTACTGGCAGCTCTACAGTCAAACCCCACTGATGGCAAAGTTACCTTGACAAAAATCAGTTGCATTTACCCTAAAGAAATAACAACAATTGTATAAGACAATCTTCCACTGGCAAGTTTTTAAGCATTTGAGCCTGTAAAGAGTGTAATTTCACACGCATCCAGTAACACCAAAGATGGCTATCACACATCTCCCAGAATAATAAGCCTTTAGCAATCATCTGCAAGAGATGCAAATTTAGCATCCCTAAGTGCTGCTGGGCTTCAGAATACATTCTTGGTCCAGCCATAACTGAACTTAGTTGCTCCAGATTTTAAACTCATCACTAAAGAGCAAGCCACTGCTTCTGTGCATGCACCTTGTGTGTGCTAAACATCCACGTTTACACATGGCTGAAGTGTTGTCTTCATTTCTATGTCAGGAATGTAATGGTCAGCTTCCCAAGACTAGGGCTATGGCTCTGACAGATGTTCAGACAGTCAGATGCAGAACTGACCTTCAGCTGTTCTAGCAGTTTATTTTAAAATGAGAGTTAACCACTGGAAGGAACTGATGATTTCTGCAGGAAGCACTGCAAAAAGCCCCTAACTTTAAAATTCAGTTTAAAATCATTAAGTGCAATGCAGGCATCACCTGGTTGAGTCATGCCAACTAGGAATATACTTCTATTTTACAACCTACTCTCTCTACTTGTCCCAATTTAACTTGGTCTTTTAATGAACCACCTACCCAAACACAGAGGCAAACATTCAATAGCACTGGAGGCACTGCCCATTTTAACCACTGATAAGTAAACAGGCAACTTTAAGAATGTCCTAGGTTCAGCTGTAACATTTGTTTTTCTTCCCAGTAGCTGGTGTGCAATGCTGTGTTCTGGCTTCACTCTGAGAACAGTGCTGATAACACACTGACATTTCAGTTGATGGTCAGTAGCACTTACCCTGATCAAGGACTTTTCATTCTCTCGTGCACTGCCAGTGAGGAGGTGCACAAGAAGCCGGGAGGAAGCAGAGACAGGACACCTGACCCAAACTAGTCAAGGGTATATTCCATACCACAGCACATCATGCCCAGTATAGAAACTGGGGGGTGTTACCTGGAAGGCCCAGATCACTGCTGGGTATTGGTTACTGGGTGCTGAGCAACCATATTGTGCAGCACTTGTGTTCCAAACTTTCATTTCTTCTCTTGTTGTTTCCTATTATTATTGTTGGCATTCTTTTTATTATCAGGATATTTTACTTTATTTTGGTTATTAAACTGTTCATATCTCAATATTCATTTGATTCTCCTCCCCACTCTGCCCTGGTTGGGGGAAAAGGGGAAGGTGAGTGAGTGGCTGTAAGGTGCTGAGACACTGGCTGGGTTTAAACCACAACAAAAGAGGAATACACATTTTATAGAATCCCAGACTGGTGTGGGTTGGAAAGGACCTTAAGATCATCCAGATTCAACCTGCTGCCATGGACACCTTCCACTAGACCATGTCACCCAAGCCCCTGTCCAACCTGACCTTGAACATTGCCAGGGATGGGACACCCACAGCTTCTCTAGGCAACCTGAGCCAGGACCTCACCGGAGGCAGAAGGAGCAGAAAGGGAGTTACAAGATCTTATTTCTTGGAATGTGGTTGCATTCAGATCCAAGGTCCATGATGTTCCTGTATCAGTTCATGTGTTTGTACTTCTGGGTAATATTTTGTATGTATTCATATAAAGGCAGGACACACAAATGTGCTTTTGTTCTTTCTTGATGTAAAGGCTATCAGAATCCAAAAATAAGGAGTCTCCTATCACACATTATACATACAGAGCACACTGCAGATTTAGTGTCCTTCAAAGTTACTTGTGCTTCACAGCTCAAAGTGCAACTGCAATGTGGAATCAGCAAATGGCATACACAGAACCAGCAGATTACACTCCTTCCCTTTTAAAAACACATAGGGCAGGCTTATACAGCTGCCTTTAACCACATAAATCCACTGGTGTCAGCCAAATCTCTGGCCATAGTACCAGCTAATTAAAGTGTAGCTGATATTTACCATCTCCAGCCCAAGTTAAAAACCAAACCAAAACCAGTTGAGAGGATACCAGTGACTAAACCAGTACTGATTTCAAAACAACATAACCTAAATACAACTTTTACCTAAGTAAAGTCACGCTAAGAGAGAATTAGCAAAGACAGTGTTTAGTTAGACTGAAAAACTATCATCATCAATTTAATGTGGGGGCATCAATTTAGCGTGAGGTGTCCCTGCCCATGGCAGGGGGCTTGGAACTTGATGATCTTAAGGTCCTTTCCAACCCTAACTATTCTATGATTCTATGAATTCGTTTACCAGAAAACACAAATCATACACGTCTAATGAAAGCTGAAATCCCAGAGTCTGTCACCATTCAATTGAGCAAATGGGTATTTGTGTAATACTGAATAAAGATAAATGTTTCCAGAAACCTTGGAGGTCTGTTTAAAAACTTTTCCATAAAGGAAGCAGTCCTTATTGCATGCCAGGTATGAACACAGACAACCTGGCTGAAGGAGCGCACCAGTGTGCTTAAAGAACCACCACACATCCTTCAGTGGTAAGGGAAAAGCTCAGCGCTCTCATAGCAACTGTAGTAATCTCACAAGTAGAAAGCACTTGAAACTGTTTACAGTGAGAACATAGAGGTCTCACCTTAAAACCAGACTGCCTGAAGAAACAGCCAAGTCTTCTATATCATACAAGAAAAAGCACCTCACTTTTGATGATGGAATACCTCAGAAAATACACCCTTCTCACATTTTGATTAACAGAAACAGGCACAATTCTAATGTTTAACATCAGATTGGTAAAGTCATTTTGTAGCTTCTATTTAGAAGCTTCAAAGGTCTCAAGGACCTCACAGATTTCTCAGTGGTACAATTATCATACAGAAATCTTTTGATATTGTTGAAAAAACACTTACATCGACTCCTCCAAATAAGTCAAACGTGTATGTATTTGGGAAAGTGGACTCTTGAGCAGCTTTTTTATCTTCTGTAACAGATGCCACTGCTTCCATTGAAAGAAGTGGGGAAATTTCCTGTATGCAAAAGAAGGTTCAAAGAGAAAACTGTTCATCAGTATAACACAAACGTCTCCAACTACCCATGTGATCTACTGACTGATGAATGACACACTGCCGGTTCTTATCTACCAGCCAACTGACAGATGTTCTCATACAAACAGTAAATACTCTAGAATACGATCACAGTAGACTTTAAAGAAAGCAACAACAAAATAACCCCTAGCTTTCATGAAGAACAGTGTAGACAGTACCTTTAAGATGCTTTGGCACTGGGAGAAATCGCTGTTCGGGTGGCTATGTTGATATAGCTTCTGCAGCAGCAAGGGAATCCCACTCCATTTTGCTTGTTTATCTCTTTCCTTTAACAAGGCCTCTGTTATCTGCAACAAAAGAAAAGAATTTCCACGTGTCAAATGCTTCATAACCAGGAAAACTACCTTCTCACCTCCTCAAAACGTCAGCATCAGAATATCACACAGAGCAATTTATTGTACAGAGTACCATTATAAATCCAGTACCTTTTTCCATGCAGCATTTATTCAGGACTGATAGCTGCAGAATTTCACAGATGATCTAAGTATTTTGAGCAGGAGGGGGCTTAAAGCAGATGTTATCATTGAGAGTATTTAATCTCATGCCATATTTTTATATTAATCCTAGATTTTAAAATGGGAACACATTAGTGTCTGATTAACTCCACTGGTAGAACTCCACTGGACAGGTCAGTGGAAGAGAAAATGGGTGCCCCTGATGCTATCAAGATACACAGAACACTGAAGATGGAAAGGCTTCATTACTCATCACATTCAGCTTGTAATAAGGATTTCCTCAGCCGAATCCCTGAAGCCATTATTGGTCATAGCAATGACCCAAAACATGAAGATTTACAAGCAGGCTCCAGGAGAACATACCAAAGATCCAGTAAAAGCTTCCTCTGTGGTCTGGTTATAAACAAAGACCAACAACCAAATCAGCAGAACAACACTGGCATCACCCTCTGGGAAGCAGCCTGCAACCACCCCTTCATATCTGCTACTACATTTGTGCAAACTTTCTCCAATTTTCCCTCTTCTCCCCAAAATATGTATTAAAAAAAATAAATATTCACCACTATGTTTTAAACGTAGGAAGAAAAAAAACTAATAGCAGCAATAGCAGCACAAAACTAAGGAATATTCTGCTTAGAACCCACAAAAGCTGTTTGAAAACTTGACCACTTCCTGCAGGTTACTGCCAGCAGATGCTGTGAAGGAGAAGCTCTTCATTAAAGTTCACCATGCAGTCAATGCTGACCCGCATTTAACTCCCTTCCTTAACAGTACCTCAGAGGTATCTAGGCCAAACCCAGAAGAGGGCCTTGCCCTTGTACAGAAAGCTCAGACAGGCAACAAGAGTTAGAGCAGGATTTCTGGCTGGTGTGACATAATTTTTATATGCCCACCAAATAACAAACAAACCCAAAGGAAACTGCAATCCTCAGGTCAGCCAGACTGCATCTCAATGCAACAGTTGTGGAGCTTCTTTTCCTTCAGGCCCAAATCTCTAAGCTGCTCTCATTCTGGGTAAGTCACTTCCAGCCTTTCTGTGGCTAACTTCGTAGAATGGTTTGGGTTGGAAAGGACCTTAGGATCATCCAGTTCCAAACCCCTGCCATGTAACCCAAGCCCCTGTGTCCAACCTGGCCCTGAGCACTGCTAGGGATGGAGCATTTACCACTTCTCTGGGCACCCTGTGCCAGCGCCTCAGGATCCTCACAGTAAAGGACTTCCTTAGATCTAACCTGAACTTCCCCTGTTTCAGTTCAAACCCATCATCCCTTGTCCTGTTGCTACCGTCCCTGATGAAGAGTCCCTCTCCAGCATCCTTGTAGCCCCCTTCAGACACTGGAAGCTGCTCTGAGGTCTCCATGCAGCTTCTCTTCTCCAGGCTGAACAGCCTCAACTTTCTCAGCCTGTCTTCATATGGAAGCTGCTCCAGCCCCTGATCACCCTCGTGGCCTCCTCTGGACTTGCTCCAACAGCTCCATGTCCTTTTTACGTTGAGGACACCAGAACTGCACACAGTGCTGCAAGGGAGGTCTCACGAGAGCAGAGTAGAGGGGCAGGATCTCTTTCTTCGACCTGCTGTCACGCTTCTAAGTTGTATTGTTTCCCTTCAGCCTCCCTAGATGTTCACTGTTAAGAGTTAACAGCCAGGAAAGCCGCCTTCTTATTGTTTCAGCCAGGCCATCCTCCTCAGATACACCTCTGTGTACAATTCTAAAAGCTCACTGCATTCCATATTAGACAATTATACGCAAATATACTCCAGTTTCTGACTGAGAATTCACCCCTTCTCTCTGCTTGCTAGACACTATACAGAAAGACAAGAAAACTGGGGCAAGCACATGAAACCTCAAACTGGCAATGTTAGCTGCTGTGAGTCCTCTCCCTTCCTCTAAGCTTCCCAGATAGCTAAGGTTCTTTTCCTGATGAGAACTTCAAGGCTCTTGAAGTATCAGGTTTTCTTGCTACAGAGGCTGACTGAAGCAGCACAAGCAAATCTGGGACATAAAACTCTCCAGTTTTTAACTCTTCCCTGCTTTGACTTCTGAATGAGAGTGATCACTACTGGAGAATGACACAGTTCCTTCTGAGAAGGCCACTCAGAGGCAGGACAAACCCAGAAATCAAAGGGCTTCTCACTGTTTGTCCTGCGAGCAATGGGTCAGCTCCTTTGAGGTCACAAATTTCCATCTCTCCTTGTAACACCCAGCACAGAGATGAAGAAGAGCTCCAGCACTGCCCATTTCAGGTGTGGCAGAAACACACAGCCCCATGAGCAGCAGAAACTGGATTCGTTGCTGGGTAAAGTGCAAAGAATGTGCAGCAAAATGCCAGGGAAAGAATCCAACTCTCCAGCTCCAACTGATGTGCAAGATACCACAGGCAAAGATGACGTGCATGGGCTGCAATCTCTGCTTCCAGTAGCACAATGGAGAATTCAGCATCCAAGTGCTCTCAGAAACAGCCAAAAGCTCTTTACCAGTGTTAAAAGCTTGCCCTGGGTTTAATACTGCATTTGTTAATCACATGTATGCTTCTTGGTTTGGGCAGGCTCCATCTCCATTCCCATCCCTGTACCAGTAGGTCTTCCTCTTCCTGTGCTGGACTCCGAGGCAGCCACTTGTGCTGATCTGCAGAAAACCTTTCAGAACTGAAATTCTGACAGAATGAGGCAAATGTTTCCTTGCTCTCATCTTCCTTTAACTGCTTTCAAAACAAAGTTTTCTTTCTCTTATTTAATACATGCCTTTGGTTTCCCTGCAAGCTCCAGCTTGTGGTCCCTGTTCGGCATTTATGAGGCTAGCCTGGCTCTGAATATTTCCATTGTGGTGGGGTGGTATCTGCCAATGCAAAGATTTTAGATTCTGTGGAGGGATTAAAATTCAATTGGATTGTATGGAGCTGTCTGTCTTTACACCCATTTTGGTTAAAAACGGCATCTCCCGATTTCTGGAATGGCATATAAATGAAAACTGTTCACTAGATGTTAAGTGGGCTTCCCTCTTGCTCTTTTTTGGGCAGACATTATTGAACAGTCATCATAAGTAGCTCTGGGTCTTTGGGGGCCTCTTTCCTGCTAGAATTCTTTGGTTCAGCATTGATTTCTCACACATTTTCTTCATTCACTGAATAGCTCTGGATAAAGTAGCTGAAATCTTGCATACGAAGCTTGAGAAGTCAGATACTCTAGCAAGAAGGGAAGGTTGCAAAAGCCCAGCTGGAAATGGTATCAGTTAAAAGACAGAGGCCAATCTAACCAGTGGTTACTGGGGTTAGGAACCATCACACATTCCTGGCATTAGGAGATGACAGAGTAAGTACCAATTACTGGGAAAACAAAAGGACCAGCGTCAGAACTTCTCTACACCCCAGTGCAGCAACCAAACTGGTACAAACATCAAGCTCCGCACAGTCATTTCTCAGAAGTTTGCATTAACACATCCAAGTCTTGAATCACAGACTGAGAAACCTGGGGAACAGCACGCTGTGGCTCTCCAGAAGCAGACCTTCCAGGCAGGCCTCTGAAACAAGGCAGCACACATCCGCTCAAGCCAAGCACAGAGCTCCCAAGCTATGTCACCAGCCAAAGTGGTCTGAGTGATGTCAGTTTTACTCCAGCAGTTCACTGAATGCTGTTCATCAGCCAGGGGATCAGGTACCTGACTAGTCCCATCCTGGCTAGCTCGAGCTGTGCTGCTGAAGCCACAGCACTGCGGATTTACTGCAAGGGCAATCAAAGACTTCCTGGAGGATTTAAGTACAGAGTTAAAAATGTGTCATCGAGCCCAGCCACGACAGCAAGTGGAGCAGACGGAGTGGTTCCTCTGTAATCCCAGACTGATTTGAGGTTGAAGGGACCTTAAAGCTCCTCCAGCTCCAACCCCTGCCATGGGCAGGGACACCTTCCTCTAGAGCAGCTTGCTCCAAGCCCCTGTGTCCAACCTGGCCTTGAACACTGCCAGGGATGGGGCAGCCACAGCTTCTCTGGGCACCCTGGGCCAGCGCCTCAGCACCCTCACAGGGAAGAGCTTCTGCCTAAGAGCTCATCTCAGTCTCCCCTCTGGCAGGTTAACGCCATTCCCCTTGGCCTGGCCCTACAGGCCCTTGTCCCAAGCCCCTCTCCAGCTTTCCTGCAGCCCCTTTAGGCACTGGAGCTGCTCTCAGGTCTCCCCTTCAGGAGCCTTCTCTTCTCCAGGCTGCCCCAGCCCAGCTCTCTCAGCCTGGCTCCAGAGCAGAGCTGCTCCAGCCCTCGCAGCATCTCCATGGCCTCCTCTGCACTCACTCCAGCAGCTCCACGTCCCTCTTGTGCTGCTGCCCCAGAGCTGGATCAGGACTGCAGGGGGGTCTCCCTAGAGCACAGTAAAGGAGCAGAATCCCCTCCCTCAACCTTTGGGATTGCAACCGAGCACACGGGGGGTTGAGCTCAAGTGCACACCGGTGGCTTATGTTGAGCTTAAAGTCTCTCAAAGGACTGGAGTCCAGGATCTCCCAGGAGATGACTCCAAAGACTGGTAACCACCATAGGAATAGTTCCCTACTATAGAGTTTAAGTTAACTAACTTTTGTGCATAATCTTTTCTTGAAAGTATAAGAACGGCTGAACTACATGCAAATCTAAGTATTTCTTTTAAATTTCTAACCCTCCTGCGATATAAATGCTTTTAAAACACCCCAGTATCCATTAGCATAACAGTCTAATATAACAAATTATAATACTTAAATCTTCATTGAGGTATACTGAGTTATATGTTAATATCTACCTAAATCCATCCCTGGATCAGCTTAGTTCCCCTTTCCTTTCTCCCTCTCACTTTGCTATGGGATTTGTTGCTGATGTTCCTGCCCATGACCACTATTCTCCAGGCACAGCTTCTCCAACAGAAGCAGCTCATCCTCCCAGCTGCTTTGTGCCCCTGCACGGGGTCAGAACTGCATTATGAGCAGCACTAAACATTTGTTACTGCCCTGAGACCTCCTGTAGTTACGAACGCTTCAAAGTCCCTTCCCCTTCCAGTGAGGATTTGCCTTTCCATCTGTGGTCCTGCATTGTGAGGATTTTCAGTGCCCTACAAAGTAAACCTCTTACTTTCCCAGCCTTGTCTCTACCACTTTTCCAAGCTGTGGTCAGTGACACATCTCCAAGTCTTTCCAGAGTTGCTGACGAACTGGAGGCCCAGAAGCACATGACAGAAGGAGGAACACCATGAGCTAAAACTCCCCTTCACTCTCCAGAGCAAGCAGTTTTCTAACAAAACTGTGCCTCTAGTTCACATTTACCCTTCAAACATTTCCCTGTCTTGATGAATACTCACTACAGGAGCCTGGTTTCTATCAACTTTCAAAAGCAAAATAATAGTGACTCAGGTGCCCAATCACCCTTTACAGCACTGAAGGATTCATGCTGCGATAGACTTCACAGCTATGACACATCTGCTGTCATCCTACTTAATTCAGTTGTTTTTGTTGCCATCATAGAATAGTTTGGGTTGGAAAGGACCCTAAGATCATCCAGTAAACCCCCCGCCATGGGCAGGGGCATCTCATACTAAATCATGTCGCCTCTGTACAACCGGGCCTTGAACACCACCAGGGATGGAGCATTCACAACCTCCTTGGGCAACCCATTCCAGCACCTCACCACCCCCACAGTAAAGAACATCCTCCTCATACCCAATCCCAAACCTCCCCTGTTTAAGTTTTAACCCGTTACCCCTTGTGCTATCATTACAGTCCCTATCATGCAAGCAAGTTAAGATTGGAAACGCTATAAAAAAACCCCCAGAATTTCCATTCTCATTTCCCATGACCACTTCTGAAGTATATATTCAAACGTTCTGAATGTTTAGAAGGAAAAAGAAGCATGAGATTATCAAGAAACAGATGCAAGCACAGGGGCTCTGTATCATTTTCATATCCTTCCCTTCCAACCTTTTAGGCTGTACCTTTAAAACCCAGGAAACCAGTATTTGTGCAATTAAATATTCAGCAATAACTGAGGAAGCCATCTCTGACACACTGCCAGGAGAATGAGTGTTCGGAGTTAGGGGAGTGTCCCATCAGCCCAGCTCTTGACCACAGCCCTCTTCTCAGTTGCTAACAAACATGCATCAGCCTGGCGAAGCTGTCCCTTTCCTCACGCAACTTCTCACAGAAAACCTTCAACCAAGGTAAATGATCCCCCTCCTCAGACACAAGTGTCCAGTTTAACACAACAGCATACCCAGAAACAACTTGTGCCACATATGGCAACATGTCAGAGATCCCAATTTCATTCATACAAAAAAACTCCAGTGGTGAGATGTTGACTTCTCCTAGCTTAATAAGAGCACCCATCTCCGGCCTCTCTCCAGCTCCTAGATTCTTCAAAGTGTGGATCCAGTTTCCCAAAACCAATGTTTCCTCACCCTCCACAAGCCTGGATGGAGCCACCACACCCTTTCTCCTGCCAACCCAAAAGCCAGGCATGAACCCAGAAGCATGGTGGCTTAGCCAACAACTTGCTGTGGCTTCTAGCCAGGTCTAACCATCCTCACAACTCCTGGACTAATGCTCTACTCCCCATCCCTGGAAGAAGAGCCCATTTACCAAGACAAAGAACAGGGCTTGAGAATCCAAAACCCTACAGTGCTTCTGAGAGTGGAACAACTCCAATGCAGATCTTTTAACACCAGCAGCTCTTCAAACCCACTACAAAATCCACCAGATTGTAGGAACAGCTACTACTGTTTGCTTTGATGATGTTACTCTCGGAATATAATACTTCAATGAATATGTAAAATTATATTAACCACACGGATTACTTTTGCTTGGAACTGCCTATATCTCTTTTTTAATTCATTTCGAATGAAAGCAAAATCCATGTGGATATCTAGGAAAAAGCAAAAGGGCAAGGAATATCATAGAACCACAAAATGGTTTGGGGTGGAAGGGACCTTAAAGCTCATCCAGTTCCAACCCCCTGCCACAGCAGGGAATCACATCTACAACAGTTTTCTTCCCACTCATACAACAAAATAAGACCAGTGAAGTCCAACCATTTCTGAGTGTTTCTTATGGATGATAGAGCTCTGGTCCCTGTTACATAAAAAGCATACTCCCTAGGTGTCCTTTAGCAAGGAGTATAAGCCTGCTAAGACACAAACAATTAGAACTACTCAAGAGGATTATATTCACCTGAATGCTTTTTTGGTGGTGGTGGTGTGAGGGAGCAAAACTGATTAGAAACCAAAATATTTCCTCAGAGTTGGGAAACTACTCCAGACGGACAACCTGTAGTGGTGGGAGCTGGAAATCTGCATGTCTGAGGCAGATGTTTTCCTTCCACAGAGATGTTTTTTCCAGAGTGGATGGGGCTATCTTGCTAAGGGAAGCATCTATTGCTAGGGATGAAACACAGCTGGAAAGATGGACTCTGTTTTTCCATTCTGATTGTTTCAGCTAAGCCTTGGCAATCCTGAGAGCAGCACTGACGATGTGCTCTTGGGTCTGCACCAGCAGCACACTGATTTGCCAACAGATCACTGGTTAGCCCATTATTATACTAGTCTGTCTATAGCGACTCACATAGCTGCACCTAAATATCTTCTGGTTTCATGTTATACACATGCTTTTCACAGTTGGCTTGCAGCAGATGAAGTACGTACTGTCTTGCAAAGGAATCTGAGCTTGATCAGCCAAGCCAAAACATTCTGTTGCCTTCAAGGAACCGCAGCATAAACCCCGTCAGGTCTTATTTAGAGTGCCTGTGTGCAGACAGCACTGCTGTGCCAGCACAGGGACTCAAACCAGCCAGGTCCCAGGCAGTGTTTCTCCTTGTTAAAAAATGTGTGTCACTTCTGGAAAGTTGGTCTGTTCTAGTTTACCAGTATCTGAAAAGCTCCTTTCACTTGTTCTGGACTCAGGGCAAACCCTGACACAGAGTATTGCAATCTCTTATCACTGATTGAGGCTTGTACCCAGGGAAGCAACTAGGCTCAAATGCCTCTATGAACAGGCAAGGGCAGTATCTGCCAAAATCTGCCTTATCCATCAACCTCCTTATTATTAACAACAGAGCAAAGAGACCAACCAGCAAGAAAGCTCTGGCTCCTGGTAGGCAAGTACAGCAGGAACACACAAGGATCCAGATTTTGGAGACTTTGCTGGCCTCAAAACTGCCAGATATCCAGGTGGCTGTTGCTGTCAAAAATACTATTATGTCCCTGTATGATCAGACTGATGGAGCTTTCAGATGCAGGCCTGCCAACAACGAACCTCACCCATTCAGAGATAAGCCTCTTCTTTCCTCACACAAAAATGGATCTTGAGTTCACCTAAAAATAGTACACAAAGTCTTGTTTAAGAACAAATGCCACTGCTGCCCACAGAAGGGTTCTGACTGTCCCCCAGAGATCAGATGCTGAAATACAGTCACCACACGGGGCTTGGAGCAACCTGCTCTAGTGGAAGGCATCCCATGGCAGGGGGTTGGAACTGGATGAGCTTTAAGGTCCCTTCCAACACAAACCATTCTATTAAATGAACATTGTGGGAAAACACTACTCAGCTGGCAGGCACCTCAGCAAGGAACCATGCTTCCTAATCTCTCTGAATTAACAGCCTGAAAATGCTTTCTTCTCCTCTCGGAATACCAGCAGTGTATGCAATCCATGCAGCATATATCCCAGAACCTCCTTGTAAAGAACAGGAAGACAGAGCCCGAAGGACATTCTCCCAACTTTTTCTAAACCCCAACACAGCAGCTTGGAAGCCTGATCTGTTCTCATGCTTTTCAGGAGCAAATGAGTTGATAAACTGAAGCACAAGCTACAATACTGTTGCTGAGGAGCCAACTGCAGGAAAACCATGAACATCCTGATCAAAAATAGAACTTAATAAAGATAAGCACCCAAAACTGCCTCCTACTTCTTTAAAAGTTACATTAAAATGTTTTATATTTAGATCACCTACAAACAAAAAACTGCTTCGAGGCAGAAGTACAGAGACACGTCATTTACTAAGTTCAAAATCATTCAGGGAGTTCTTGTCATTTCCTCTTAGTTTAAGTGATTTGAAACCAGCATTTATGAAGCACTGGGAGCCCTCAGCATCCAAGCTTGAAGTCTTTGAGAGCAGCACATTGCTACTGAAATTTATAAAGTAAAACAAACCAACCCCTTGCAACAAGAAAACCCCATCCCAAACTTGGGCATTAAGAGAAGGAGGAGGAGATAACCAGAAGTTTCCTCACTTCCTGTTAAAGCCTGGTCACTGCTTCGGCAATGATTCCCAAGATTTAATAAACCCCTCTATTAAAACATGGGACCACACTGCATTTCTCAAGCCAACTAAAGAGTGGAGCTACCATCCTAACAGATCAGGATGGTGCACAACATTGCTACAGGTTTATCTGACTTAAATTGCTGCTGTTGTAGGGGGAGCGAGAAAGAGCATAGAAGTGGACAGGCGAGTTGGTCAGACAACCTGCTGCTCTGTCTGCATGCCCTGCGGAACAACCCCACTGAAATAACTTCCTTCAAAGGACACTTCATGAGGTTTAAATTCATGCAAATGGTTTGCTTTCTCTTAAGCCTTAGTCAAACTATCTGAGCAAGCAGCAGAATGAGGACAAAAGAGAGGCTAAAAGCTCTTTCACCTCCTCAGCTACAGAAGGTGTGGGCATTCATGCTGACCAAGTCTTCCCTTTGCAACTGCTCACACTCCTTGTTAATCAAGGAACATACTGTTGCCTGCACTACAGAAAACCACTTAAGACAATGGTAACTCATTTTTAATACCATTTCACCTCTCTGAAGATACTTTAGCTCAATAAATCACCACCCGAACGCAAGCTCTTTATCCCACACTTCACTTCCCAAGTCTCTGCACCATTTCACAATTAATCAGTAAAACAAATGCTAATTACTCTTCACAAAACGAAATGAATACTCCATTATCCGTGGGCAGCTTCTTAAAAGAGCCAGCAGAAGCACATGATAGCACAAGCCTCCGTTTGCAAGTTTTCATTTCTTGGTAATTCCCCAGCATCATCAACTGGGAAAGACGTCAGATTTGAAATAGACCTGGAACAGTGTTATGGAAAACCACCAGCTAAACCAGAGCTAAAGTGCCTCCCGAGCTTTAGTATCATCAGGTTGGCTCTGTCCATCAAACGCACCTTAATTCTGATGCAGTGTTAACACGGTTCTGTGCAAAGCTTCTTTTCAGGGAGAAGGCACAACCTCCATCACCAACCAAAGCAACAGGGGAGGCCGACTCTTTTGCAGCAGGGCACAGGCCTGCTCTGCTCCCCAGCCTTTCTTATAGGGAGACCAAAGATGGGAAGGGGGAACAAGGAGCACGAACGCACAGAGACATCCTCCTCCTCCCCACCACGTCAGGCTGCAGGGTGAGGACTCGGGCCAGGACCGCGGCGGGGCAGCACAGGCAAGGCTGGGCTCCAAGCAGGCTCGGCAGCAGGCCCCGCCGGGATCCTCCCGGCCTCCGAGCTCCAGCGGAGGCCTGACAGCGCCGGGCCGGGGCTCAGCCCCGCCGAGGGGCCGCCAAACACCCGCTCCCAACCCCACACTGAGCAGGCCCTTGCGGGGCGGAGCAGGCGGCTCTGCAGGCCCAGCTCCAGGCCGGCCGCGTGCGGGGGGTGTGCTAAGGGCAGGGGGTGAGCCAGGCCTCAGCCAGCCCCGCGGGAGTCCCCGGCCACGCCAGCCCCGGGCCTGGTGAGCCCCCGCCGTGCTCCGGCACCCTCCGCCCGGCCCAGGTGCCGCCCCCCCACACCCCGTACCTGCGTCCCCCGCGTCAGGCCGCAGCCGCTGAGCTGCCCGTACCGCAGCTGCTGCAGTATGTTGGTGGGCGCCGCGCGGACGCCGCGCCGGGCTCTGCCGGGCCTGGGGCCCCCCGCCGCCTCCGCCATGGCCGCCGCGGTGCTCGGGCGCACACAAACATGAAGCGTTCCCCCCCACCGGGAGGTGCTTTGTACGGGGCGGGAGCAGGGACCCAGCCCCGGCAGAGCGCTGCGCGCTGCGGGGGATGCTGGGAAATGTAGTCCCAGTGAAGGCGCGGGGATGGCGGGAAGGGGAGTGGAGCACCAGGGGAGCAGAGCGGTGTAAATGGCTCCGGGGGGTAAATAAACCCCAACGAGAAACACAGCACCGGGGGGATAGACACTGTGGAGCACGGTCACGGGATCCCAGCCTGGTTTGTGTTGGAAGGGACCTTAAAGCTCACCCAGTTCCAACCCCTGCCACGAGCAGGGACACCTTCCACTGGAGCAGCTTGCTCCAAACCCCTGTGTCCAACCTGGCCTTGAACACTGCCAGGGATGGGGCAGCCACAGCTTCTCTGGGCACCCTGGGCCAGCGCCTCAGCACCTTCACAGGGAAGAGCTTCTGCCTAAGAGCTCATCTCAGTCTCCCCTCGGGCAGGTTAAAGCCATTCCCCTTGGCCTGTCCCTACAGGCCCTTGTCCAAAGCCCCTCTCCAGGTTTCCTGCAGCCCCTTTAGGCACTGGAGCTGCTCTCAGGTCTCCCCTTCAGGAGCCTTCTCTTCTCCAGGCTGACCCAGCCCAGCTCTCTCAGCCTGGCTCCAGAGCAGAGCTGCTCCAGCCCTCGCAGCATCTCTATGGCCTCCTCTGCACTCGCTCCAGCAGCTCCACGTCCCTCTTGTGCTGCTGCCCCAGAGCTGGATCAGGGCTGCAGGGGGGGTCTCCCCAGAGCACAGTAAAGGAGCAGAATCCCCTCCGTGCTCTGTTGCTCATGCTTTGAGCGTGCAGCCCAGCACACTGGGGAGGGTCTGGGTTCCGAGTTCTTGACTAACATGCAGGCAGCAGCTCCCAGGGACTCAAAAGGTGATGATGGTCCCAAAGACACAACGGTCACCAGCAGCCACTCTCCTCCATCACTGCTGCTGGCTGGCTCTAGAGGCTTAGGGCTGCTGTTGCCAGCCCAGCTCTGGTGCTTGGTGAGACAACAGGGAACATACAACGTGGGCACCCAAAATCACTTAAAACACAGACCTTGATCTATATTCCATTTTATTATCCCTTTTTTGTATAAGGGACAACAGAAGTCCATACTGACACTAGGGATTAACATGATGCTTTAGAGCACCCTCTAGCCTGTGCTGCTGATGTACTTGAAAGTTTTACAGCATCCCATCTTCCAGCCCTTCTCCCCACCATGAATAATGCATGGGCTTGATGATTATCAGAGTTTTAATTGTAAAAAGCAAGATGTGCTAATGGATGACTTGCTGTTTGGATAAACTGCTGCTCACAGAGAGCCACTAAGCACTGCAACTGAAGAAATGCACACATGGTCACCTGTTCACTTGCCTGCTCATGCTGCCTCAAACTGCTGTTCTCAGTCCCTTCCCCTAGGGCTTCTGTCACGCTTCCCCCTTCGCTTTTTGGTATGGGGTTTTTTTTGCCATTGCCAGCAATTCATACAAGGGTCTGACTTTTTCTTCTTTTTCCTTTGTTAGCTCCATTAAAATAGTATTTCACAAGATGTTGGCTTGACCTTTCACCAACCCACAGCCTCTCCACATCCCAACAATTGCTTTTGAAATACCTCAGAAAATCCAGCCTGAAGTTTTGAGCTTTGCAGGCTGCTGAGGGTGGAGACAAACACCACCACAGTTTTAAGTATGGCATCAGCATTACATGCTAAATTTGGGTTGTCTTCTATCTTTCTCCACTCAAGCAAAGCCCGTGGTTTCCTTCCAGCCTCTGACAGATGCCACAAGTATGCACTGGAGGCGGGACCTCCTGAGCCCTGACCTGCCTCATCTGGAAGCCATTCAAAGCTGCCACTACTCGTCTGTGTTTAACACACCTCTCATCTTGGGTTCCTGACAAACCTCCTCTACGGTCTGTTAACATGACACAGTCAGTTTTCCGTTTAAACAAAAGGCTTACTAAAGATCCTAAGAAAGTCCTTTTTGTTAAAAGAAAGTCTTAATAAGGTGGTAGTAGCTCCCAAATACTGGAACAAACCAAAATTAAGGCTGTCTTGTGTTATTCTGACTCACCCATCCCATAGCACCAACCAAGGTCCACCTGATTATTCCCAGTAGGACAGTAACTGTGGAGAGACGAGTTCTTTCAACTCCAACTGTTCTAAGGATAGGTCTTACCTTCTAAGTCCCTTTGGTTTTGCTACTGAATGTAGCTTGTTTGTGCCTGCTCCAACTCCTCACTTCCCAGCAGGCTTGAAGAAAGTTCCATCACTTTTCTGCCCCCCCTTTTTTTTCCCCTCTCTTTAGAAAGAAAACCTCTTTGTAACACCAGTGTTGGATCCTTGCATACATCTGTCAAAAAGACACTAATATCACATTTGGATTTCTCAGGTCAGCTGAAAGCCGAGGTTTCATGCATTTCACCTCTTAAGAAAAAAAGAGTTTCCATAAGAGGAAGGGTCATGGGAGCTCTCTCACTGCCTGCTGCAGAGCTTATGAGCGTGTTCAGCTTTCTCTGGCATCAAAGGGAGAGCTGCACTTCAGTCTGAACCTTCCATCCCACCCTTATGCACGTCACGCATACAGCTGGTCCACCCTGAGGCCAACTTCATCCACTGAGCTGGCTGATGCAGTTACATAAGTGAGGCCCAAAAGGAAGTTTGAAAGAGGAAGGAAATGGGGAAATGTCACAGGAAAAGTGTGTTAGACTCTGTAAGAAGGAAGCAAGCTCCACTGCAGGGTACACCAAACCTCTGCTAGTCCACACTCCACCCCAGTTTGCAGATGACGCTACCTGAACATTTATTAAACTGGTTTCAGGCAGGCAGCACTGACCCACGCTGGTTCTAGACATGGAAGAACCAAGAACTTTGCTATGTTGCAAGTGCTCTCCTTCCCCCACAGCATCCTTCAGCCTGACAGACAGGAACCACCTCAAACTCAACAAGTTTTCTCAACTGGTCATCAATCTCTCAGGTAAATCACATGTTCCTGAAGAGGCCAAAGATAAAAGGTGGAGCACATCACAGAAGAGACTTAAAGGCTCTTCCTTGTGATCAACTTGATCTTCCTTGTGATCACCTTGTGATCCCTGCTTTTCCCCTTATAACAGGCATCTGCTCTGGCTCATTTTTACAGAGTAAAGTGTCAACTCTGCATAAGCCTGTAAAACCTCAAACCAAACTCACAATGGAATCATCATAAAATGGAATGAATCCCAGCCTGGTTTGAATTGGAAGGGACCTTAAAGCTCATCCAGCTCCAACCCCCTGCCACGGGCAGGGACACCTTCCACTACAGCAGGCTGCTCCAAGCCCCTGTGTCCAGCCTGGCCTTGAACACTGCCAGGGATGGGGCAGCCACAGCTTCTCTGGGCACCCTGTGCCAGCGCCTCAGCACCCTCACAGGGAAGAGCTTCTGCCTATCATCTAATCCGCTTCCTGAGCTGCTGCTCACACTCTGGGGGTGCAGCCCAGCACACAGGGGTTCTGGGCTCAAGCACACACTGAAGCTGGGCCATGGGGACCTTCTCCTCACCCAGCACCCCCAAGTCCTTCTCCTCAGGGCTGTTCCATCCTGTTTCTCCCAGCCTGTGTTTGTGCTGGGGATTGCCCTGACCCAGGGACAGGACCTTGCACTTGGCCTTATTGAACTTGCTATTCAGGCAACCAATTGGTTTGAGAGTATCTGAATCACATCTGATGAATGAGCATAGCAGAATTTAAGGGGAAGCTGCTTCACTTCCTAATAAAATTCACATTGTGAGGTACAACACTTTCCATTATGAAACTAAAAAAATATATTCTGAGAGTCTGACTCAAGTTCAATAATTTAAATTGATGAGGAAAACAGAATCAGGTGTTATCCAGGAAGACCTGTCCCAGTACTGCAAGCTTAGAGTTAAAAGACTGACTGGGGCAACTCAGAAGGGAGTGTGAGCTCTTCTTGGAGTTCCTTTTCTCTCCACCTTTCTCTGATGAAGCATCTTCAGGGTCTTTTGCACCTTCTCCTTCATCATGGGTGGAAGAGCTCTTTAAAGAAAATTTCTTGGGTTTCTTCAGTGAATAGAATTCCCGCATCAAATCCTCCACCTCCCACTGCTCTTCCTTACGCTCCCTACAGCAGTGCAGGGCAGCAGGGTCGATGGGATGAGCTTCAGTGTTGAAGATGTATCCTCCAGCATTCAAGACGCATTCCCCATATGGTGTAATGACCACATCAAAGTCTGATCCATCATTGTGAATGAAGTTGTCTGGGTCAAAGAGCAGGTACAAGTATTTGATTGTTTCAGCCAAAAAGAAGGATTCCATGCGATTATCCAGCCTGTGATCCCGCAAGTCTTTGATCTACAGGAGAAGAAATACAGTGGGTCACAGTAATATTGAATTCAATAAGCCATGAACTGAGGGGGAAAAGTAAAACCAGCAATTCATTTCAGTTAAACAGCACAGTACGGCACCAATTCACCCTGTATTTTAAACAGATGTATGCAAATACAGCAACAAGGTTCCAGATGTTTGGAATTAGCACAGTCTAGTGATAAGGAATAGGAAATAAGCAAGCAGGAGAAATGCATTTCCTAACTGGGCAAGGAGGAGAAGAGGGAGGAAGCTTCCCATCATTTTCCCTACCAAAAAAGCCCACAACATAAGGCTTTTACCTACTTCCCAATCACAAAGCTTAATTTCCAATATTTATATGGATTTTTTTGTAAACCAGAGCTTGAAATCTTCCATTGAATGATTTTAGAGAAATCACACCCTGCAGTTCTCTTGTGTTTGATCAGATTTTCAAGACACAGTGGGAAATCACAACCACACAATTGGCAGGCAGAGCCTGCACATGAGCCTTCCTGCTGCATGGAGCACCAAGTAGCTAGAAAGATACAAGAGGCATGAGAAGCTGCTGATGTTTTCTCATGCTTGGGCTCTGTTGCCCATGCCAGAATTCAGCCAGTGTTCAGGATGTGAGGGAAGTTATCACCAGTAACATGAGCAGCCATTACCAGGTCAGCTTCAGAGAAATACAAGGTGCTTGTTTGAAAACAAAATCATGTTTCAACTAAAGCAATCACTTGCCTCAATGGCAAAGTATCATTTCTGAGAACACTTTCTGAAAGCTGATGCTTAGCAGCCATTCAGCTGACTTAGCAGTTGATTTAACACTTACAGTTGCAAATCCACAGTCCACCTTGCTAATTTTCTCTATTGACTCCACTGCATCTCTTCCCAGTTCCAAGAGTGTGGGATCTCTTGTAGCACGGTACAGATACATCGCGCTCTCAATCAGCTCTGCAGAAAAACCCCCGACATTTGCAAAACATCAAGATTAGCAAGCCATGGACATAGGAAAGAAGGGATATTCCTTTAACTACTTTCTACACACTGCTTCAGGATGCTGAGGTGAACAGCCCAGCTTGCCTTGTGTCTCCTCTGGCTCAAAGCATCTGTTCTCCTGAGGATGTGCTACAAAGAAATTCACTGTAACCAGATTGCATCAGCTCAGGTAAGAGTGAATAATGCTCCCCTCCCACATTCAGGGAGTGGGAGGGTAGTAAAAGAGAGTAAGATTAGAACAGATGTCAAAGGAAGAAAAGAAAGATGCTCCTAGAAAGAATTATGAAGAAATTCACTCCCCAAAATGCAATTTTTAATACTGTAAGCCCCAAACTGGGGTATCTAAAACACCATTAAGCAAGCACTGTGGAAATACTCTATATAGGCAATGTATGCACTGTGATGTGTTTATTTACTAAAGAAACTGGGATGCTGTAATACATTTTGGGATGCTACAATACATTAGAAGTTAATGCTGATGCGTTTTTTTGGTGCAAGTGTCCAATTCAAAAACATCTTTGTTTAAAGAAGGATGAATGCCCCATCTCTGGCAGCGTTCAAGGCCAGGCTGGACAGAGCTTGGAGCAACCTGGCCTAGCTGAGGAGTCTGTGGCAGGAGGTTGGAACTGCATGAGCTTCAAGGACCCTTCTAACACAAACCAGTCTGGGATTCTATGAATGTAGATGTCACCTGAACACTCAGCTCTAAAGGAAATTAATGATTCTAATTATTCAGATTATGTCACTGTAGTATCACAGACAACATACAATCCTATTATATATATTAACATATATATTAATAATATATATGATGCTAATAATATTATATACTATATATTTATATAGTATAATAGTATATAATTATATATAATTATAATAATATATTAATAATATATGTTAATTATATGTCTTATATAAACAATATAATATATATTAATTTTATATATATATTAAGCTGAGCTGAGCTTTACTAGTGCAACTAGAATTGGTTTATTTTGGGAACTCAGCAGAACTAGTGGTCTGTCCATACTCGCTTTCACTTCCTAAATGTAAAGAACACAAGCAGTAGCATCAACATTTTGCATGACTCTAAACCATCCCATGTTGGACAATCTAACACTTATACAAGTCAAAACCTACATTGGGAACCCAGCTCATTAACATGCCCCATTTATATAGTAACACTACGGTCTGCTTCCTCTAAATGTAGCCCTGCCTGTGTGAAGGGCTTTGACTATGGAGATCACTGG
This sequence comes from Psittacula echo, assembly GCF_963264785.1. Taxonomy (NCBI): domain Eukaryota; kingdom Metazoa; phylum Chordata; class Aves; order Psittaciformes; family Psittacidae; genus Psittacula; species Psittacula echo. Next base: position 13,410,117 of record NC_137747.1, on the reverse strand, counting down.
TAAAACACATGCAGGAACTAAGTCAAAGCAAAACTAGGGAGGAACTTTCAGGGGGTAGGTAACATTCGATTGGACCACCATAGCAAGAGCAGCATTCTATGTTCCTTTTGATTTCACTTGTGCTTACCAGGCCTGAGTGGATATCCTTCCCTCTTGTCCACTGTGTAGCCCTGGGGAATGTTGTAGAACTCCGGCAGCCCACCAAACTGCTTCCAGACAGTGTAGTAGTTGAGGAAGGTTCTCATGGCATTATTTACATCCCCGATGAGGCTCTGAGAGAGAGGGAACAATTAGCAAAGCAACATCTGGATTAAGAAGAAACAGCACAGGAATCAATGCAATAACACTGCTATAGTCAAAGCAAGAGAGAGTGACAGAAACAGGTTGTTCAGGTCTGAGGGGTGTAACTAATACTTGGGCATGATGTCTTGAGACTGAAGAGGAGACAGATGCTGCTTTTCTGTTGGATCACAATCCACACACCTGAAATTATAGGAAGTCTTAATGATTTTCACCTATAGGAGGTTGTGTTTATTCAGTCAACATTTCTTTTAGTCAATCACAGCATCCAGTCCATTTCAATGGGGATAAAGTCCCAGACCTTTGGTCTGATCAGAAAGCAAACCATGAACAGGAAAGGATTCATATAAATAAAGCATTTATGAGGGGGTGGAAAAAGAGGTGTGATTTTCTTTTTCCTTACATTCCCAACTAGATTATGAGCCCACTGTCAGTGGAGTTTGCTACAACAAAACTACCCTCTGTCATTCTTAATGGGAGACTCTTTATAGACCATAGAGTCAACACCTCCTCTTCCACAGGCTCAAGACTAGGGCAGATTTCACGAGAGAGCAAGCCAAACTTTTAAAGCAACACAGATGAGGGTTCTATTCAGAACTTCTGTATTAAAAACAGATGAACAAAAATCACCACATGGTATTACAGCTCCTACCTGTAGGCCTGGCCAGTAGGCCTCCAGGGACTGAAACACAGGCATGGACACTGTTCCTTTGTACATCTGAACCCAGAGGTACCAGTCATCAAACTTTGTGTAATTTTTGATAGCTTTGTTATATTCTATAGGGAAACACAGAGGGGTTGGTAACAACAACAAAAATATCTCTTCTTTTAAGAGCAAGAGAAGCCCCTTTTTCACTTGAACCATGATAAATGACTAACTTCTCAGGATGCTCACTTTGGTTACTCTTTGTCATCACAGACTGTTCAAAATTATTACAACAAAGGCTTCAGGAACAGTCTTGAATCATAGAACCACTGAATGGTTTGGGTTGGAAAGAACCTTAAGACCATCCAGTTCCAAACTCCCTGCCATGGGCAGGGACACCTTATACCAGACCATGTTGCCAAGGCCCTGTCGAACTTGGCAATGTACCCTATTAGAGTTACATCTTCCACAGTCTCACATGCAAAGTTTTTACAAGGAGCCAATCCTGGGACTCTTCACTCAGGACACAAACTACTCACCCAGAAACATGGACATCAGCTCCTCGTCCTGCAGGAGAATGGCTCCTTTGACCAGGTATTCAAAGTAGGAGTCCACTCCTGCCCCAATGCCAGCATCTTGGGCGACCCACTTGGCAGTTATCACATCAATGTGGTTGCCAACCTGGAAGAAGCAAGGGAGGATAAAAACGGGAGTTCAAGTGGAAAAAAAGCCTATCTCCTAAACAATAATGCCCACACCACCACCACATGACACGTTTGAGCTTTCTTTACACTATTTCACAGATTCAATGTCCATTCCAACTAGTATTTTGTCCATTGCAAGACACATTTATCAGTATCAGAGAAGTACAAACTGTAGAAAATGTAATTTTACCATTTCGAGCTTCCAGTATGAACACTGCACTGGCCAAACCAAAGCACCATTATGCTACTGCAAAAAGGCACAATTTCAACATGACGTGACTGGTCCTAATTCTGATCTTACAAGAGAGTAAAGAAGGATGAAGAGGTCCAGAAACAGTAAACAAGGACGTCAAAGGCATGAGAGCTGCCATGCTGATATTTAAAAAGATCCTTCAAACCTGGGACTCTTCAGCCTAGAAACAGACCCAGCTGATGGAGTATAAAATACACAATCATGACTTGCTTGGCATGAAAAAAACCCAGCTACTAAGTTTCTTTCCTGAACAAGGCTTAGGGGTATAAACCAAAACTAAACAGATGCCAAAGCAAACAGAAGGGAACACTTCTTCCTACCGCATGTAACAAATCTGTCCCTTTTTACATACACAACACTAGGAGTTCACATGGCTTCAAAAAGCAGCTACAGAATTAGCTGAAGAAAAACTGAACACAGAGATAATACTTCTGGCTCTGGCTAATCCTAAACCACCAAAGCTGTAGAGGCTGGTAACATCCTGTTGCACTTGCCATACTTGTATTCTCTTCTGTAGGCCATTGTCCCAGCAGGCATCAGACAGACCTTTCATTTAATCTCTTAGAGCTGCTGTTACAAAACCAGCAATACCCAGTGGGAGGTGTTGATCTGTTCTGGAGCAGAACAATGGCATAATGTTGGGCAGAGATGTGGATGCTGCAGGTGTTCAGGAACAATGTGAAATACAAGACTTCCGCCCAGTTCTTAGCACTGGTTATTTATCTAGTTCCATCTCCTCTCTCTTTATGCTTTTTTATGCTTAGAGCTGCATCAACAAAACTACACAAAAAGCAAGCCAGCAAATTCAAAGTCCATTCTTCACTCACCAGCCCAATATCTGAGCGATTCTTCCACAGTGCCTTCAAAGCCTTCCTGGCAACGTCCTCAAACACTGGATCACCAGTGAGGTGGCTTAAAGTGGCAAATTCCACTATAAATGTCCCAATTCCAGCAGTACAGGTAACTGGGGTCTCCCCAGGGTTTACTCCATGCAGCAAGTTCACTGTTCCATATGGCATCCCAGTTGGGGTCTGAAAAGCTGAAACATAAGATTTGGGGTTCCCTCTTATGTCTGACACTCTCAAACATGTGACTCACATTCCACTGCACACAGGCAAGAAGCAGGACTGGAGCAACTGCAGTAACTGCAAAGAATGAAGTGAGAAGTAGAATGTGATCCTGGGAGGGGCAGAGGGGGCTCTCCAAGCTACCCAGAGTCCTGGGAAGGTACTGCAGATACCTTCCAGCCTGCCCAGAGCAGCATTCCTGCCTTTATTTCTTACAGCACAAGCAGGGTAGTCAAAATGAACTAAACCCATTGGACAGCAAAGTGCAAACACTGAGCTTGTGATTGCTGAGTGGTAGCCTAGCCCCAGATGCCCACCACACAAGGAAACAGTGCCATGCTATCAGGGACACATCTCAGCAGCAGCTCACAAAGGGGTAGATAAGGCTGCATCTTATTGTCTTTACAAGCTGCTGTTTCACAGTCTTTATTTATTATTTATCCTAAATATATTTCCCCTCAAGAAGCAACAAACAATCTGAAACACATATAACACTTGGCATGCATTTATCCAACTGGTATCCCGCACTTCACAATGTTCTCCCAGAAAATGAAACTTGCTTTGAGCTCAGGGAGCACAGAACCCTTTATGAGTATGCTCATCAAGCAGCACCACCTTCACCAAACACACCGGTCACCTCATGAGCCACGGCACAGAGACACAGACCACAAGAGTTCTCACCTGGTAGGAGCTTGCGAGCTGCTTCCTCTGCCATCCTCAGGAGAGGCCCAGAGCATGGCCAGCCCACTTCCACCTCAACACCAGCCTTCTTGGACAGCAAGTGAGCTGAGAGGAGGCCACCCACCACTGGAAGAAGCACAGTAACAATCACAGAATCACAGAGTAGTTTGGGTTGGAAAGGACCTTAAGACCATCCAGTTCCAATGCCACGAGCAGTGACACCTCATCCTAGACCATGTTGCCCAAGGCTCTGTCCAACCTGGCCTTGAACACCGCCAGGAATGGAGCATTTACCATTTCTCTGAGCAACCTGTTTCATTGTCTCACCACCCTCAGGGTAAAGGATCCCATCAAAGAAGCTGGGCAGGAGTCAAATCTGATACCCGTTGTATTTATCATGATGCAATGGCAGTGTTTGGGAGATGGCTCATCCTTAACAGTCAGGACACAGCCTGATTCAACATGCCACAGAAGAATGGTTTGCTTCTTCCTGCCCGTTTACAACAGGTAGCAGATTTATTTCTTCCATTAGTTTAGAAGCATCAGATCCTTCTTGCCCTACTACACCTGCACTGTCCTGCAGACAATCAGAGAGCTAACAGTATAATGAACATGAACCTCTAAGAGAGGAATTTAGTTTCTTGCAGACAGTTTAATACTATGTGTAAAGTGATACAGTGTCCTGTATTACTTTACATCTTATGTAATACAATCTTAAATTCCTTGGAGGAAAGCATCCAAGCCAGAGTTAGCACAGAGAAATTACACTGCTGCAAAAACTGCCTCAGCAATATTTGATAGGAGAAACACAAAAAGCAGAACTAACAGTTTTGTTCCCTGACAGTGTCTTTTAGTTGGATGGCACTGAAGGAGTTCAGCATTCAACTGGGTACAAGACTTGTGATTTTCAATAAAGACAGTCAAGTTTCACTTATGACACTAAAGCAAGAAATTAATAACATCTATTTCAAAACAGTATGGAAAACCATGATCCAATTTGTGGCGTTTCAGTGGAAAAGATGCTTATTTCAGAGCTGCAGACCTGGCACCAGCACACTGAGACTGCCACATCTGCTTCTGTTTGCACTGAGGCAGGAAGCAAAGAGCTGACGTGCAAAGACCAAAAAGAAGTGACATTTGTCTGGGATTTTTCTGTTGGTGTGCCTGTCCTCTCACACTGCATTTACAAACTCACTCTGTCCCCTACCTCACATGACCTCTGGGTACAGTTCAGAGGCTCCTACAGGAACACTGTGGAAAAAGCCCACCTCACCTCGAATGTTAGTTTCAAAGACAGATGCATTGACATCAATATCAAAATCCACTCCTTCCCGCAGCACACCAACGACTCGCTGGAACTCGGAAACATTTCCCAAGATCTGCAGGGAACAACAGAGAACAAGGCTTAGAGTTCACAGGAAAACAAAGGTGCAAGTCAGTGTTAGGGACTAATTCTTGGTTTGTTTTATTATTTTGTGAAATCATTAATTACAAAGAGTATTTAAAAAAGTGATAACCAGCCTCATCTGGCCTGCATCAGCACCAGTGTGGCAGCAGGGCCAGGGCAGGGACTGTTCCGCACCTCAAATCCTGTGTTCAGCTCTGGGCCCCTCACTCCAACAGAGACATTGAGGGGCTGGAGTGGGGCCAGAGAAGGGCAATGGAGCTGGTGCAGGGCCTGGAGCACAGTGTGATGGGGAAGGGCTGAGGGACCTGGGGGGTTCAGTCTGGAGAAGAGAAGGCTCAGGGGGGACCTGATCGCTCTCTACAACTGCCTGAGAGGAGGATGGAGCCAGGAGGGGCTGGGCTGTGCTCCCAAGGAACAAGGGATGGGACAAGAGAAAATGGCCTCAAGCTGCACCAGAGGAGATTTAGATGGAGATGAGCAACAATTCCCTCCCCAAACGGTGCTCAGGCATTGGAACAGGCTGCCCTGGGCAGTGCTGGAGTCACCGTCCCTGGTTCACAAACCATGTAGATGAGGCCCTCAGTGCCATGGGTTAGTGGTGGCCTTGGCACTGCTGAGGAACAGTTGGACTTGATGATCTTAAAAGTCTTTTCCAACCCAGTTGATTCTTTGATCTCATTCCAAAATGCTTTCTCCACACACACTGTAGGTCTTTATCCCTGAACCTGAAGGTGGGAGGCCTAGGGCCAGAGCACAGTGAAATGTGAAGGCTCCCTGGTCAATCAGTGACTGTACTGGTGCTACCGTGTAAAACACAGGTGTGAAGGAGGCTGACAGTGGCCTTGAGCGGCTGAAGGCCGGGACGGAGCCGCGGGCACGCACAGGGCCGGGCCCCAGGGCTGGGGACAGCCCGTACTCACTAGCAGCGTGTCCAGGGCGTCGATCAGCGTGAGGGAGAAGCTGTGCGAGGAGAGAGTCGCGGTGAGGCCCAGCGGCAGCGCCCAGCGGCCGGGCGCCCAGGCCCGGCCCCGCGGCGGGCGGGCGTGGGGGATGCCCCGGCCCGGCCCCTACCTGCCCCAGGTGTCCTGCCCATCGCAGGTGAGCGGCCGCAGCTCGTCGTAAGGGAAGGCGCTCTCCAGGTAGTGCTCGTAAGCGTGGTAGAACATGGCGCGCACCCGCTCCCTGCGGCACAAGCACAGAGCGCTCAGCCCCGCTGCGGCTCGGTGCCGCCCGTCCCCACCGCCCGGGCCCGCACTTACCGGTACGACGTCACATCCAGCCCGCGAGCGGCCGCGCCGGGGCCCGCCGGCGGCCCCGGGAGCCGCAGCGCCCACAGACACAGCAAGGACCCGAGCGAGCGCAGCACAACCACCGCCATGACGGCACCACCGGCCGCAGCCAATGGGAGCTCTAGGGGCAGGCAGCGCATGCGCACGCCGCCGGAAGTACCTGACAGTGCGCGTCCTCTTCCGGTGCGTCGGTTTTATCGGCTACGCGTGGCCGGGACTCCCCATCGCAGGCACGGGGAGCGCCTACGGGCAGCAGTGGGTATCCTGGGCGGGCTGGCGCTGTGGCGCTGGCAGCAGTGGAGGTGATAGCAGCTGTGGGACCTGGAAATAGATACAAGTATCTGAGCTCTTGTAGTGGTGATGTGTGTGGTAATGACATGGTACCAGCGGAGGTGCCGGCTGCCAGGGAAGAGGAGATGGTTCCTGGCACCATCCCTGTGCATTTCTCTCTGGCTATGGGGCAGGAAGGGGTGCAGGATATTCGAGGAGGAGCTGGGAGGTTTCTGGCCTGTGGGCTGCCCTCCTAACAAACCATCCTCATGGTCTTTTTCCCTTCTTAAATCCAGTTTAGTGTGGTGCATCCAGACCTGCTTCAGGAAACACAGTGAGCCTGCCCCATGGAGCTGTGTGGTGCTGTCACCCTCTGCAGTGCAGGTGGGCTGCACATCCTGGTGTGATGCTCAGTGTCGCAGCAGGACAGGCTCTGAGGCAGCCTGGCTCGCAGCAGCCCTGTTCCCTGCAAGAGCAGTGAGTCCCCAGGGATATCAGCACTGTAGCTCACGCCAGGGAGGATTTCCATGCTCACACTCCCCATGTGATTACACTGATTTTAGCACCCTTGAACCAGCAGGTTCTGTTTTAACGTCAGAGTGATTGGCACATCCCTCGTTACACCTGCATCTTTAGACTTCAGTTGATCCAGAGTGAATCCTTCCTTTTCTCCCCATGCATGCCTGTAGGTGAGGAAGAGTGAGGTGGGACTGTATCATGGAGAGCAGAAACAAGAAGTAATAAGCCAGTCCTCTTGTGTGGCAAAGGTGCAGCATATAGAAATCAATACTGAAGCAGCTTGCTCACCGGAGAGGAAGGGATGCAAATAACCCAATGCTTTGTCATTTCATGCTGGCATTTGGCACTGAGAGAGCTGGCTGTTGGTGTTCTTTAATGACAAAACCCACTTTTTACCCCACGGCTCCTCTCGCGGGGCTGTCCCACTAGGTGTCACTGCACACTCGTGTTCCCATGTGTGCCCGCAGCTCTGCTCCGTGCAGCAATAAACAGCCACCGAGTAATTTCAGCATATTATTTGTTTGCTGCAGCTGTAATTCAGGTTTCTGGGGCCATACATCATAAGGCTGTCTGCTTGCTTATTCCATGGCTCAAGGCTGCTGGAGTATATCTCACTGTGTCCCTGGGAAAATCAACCTCTTGAAGCTGATTTCACTAAAAGCTGTCACAGTACATTGCTGGAGTGCCTTTTATTAAAGTTTATTTTCCAGACTGATATTTAACAGTGTTCTAGACCACTGTCATTTACCATCGGCTGGAACAGCAACTGCTCTATCAAAGTCACTTATTGCATTCTAAAAGTTGACTCAAGTATTTTTAACCAGATAAAGTGTGTGAGTGGAAAGAAACCCAGGACAAGACAGAGGCAGAGCCCTACAGTGTCTGTTCCCTGGCATCATGGCATTGGAGGAAGGGGACTCCATTGGCGCAACATCACAGGCACTAATTGCACTAATTGAAGCGCGATCATTAGTGCCTGCACCCTCTAAGCATTTGAAAAACATTTTCATGACGAAGAATGTAGCAAAGTGTAACAAAATCAGCTGTTCATCATGAAAGAGCTTCCTGTCAGCCTGCAAGGACCAGGAGTAGCAAAGACCAAACCAAGGGATGAGCAGAGGATGGTGTAAATTGGACTGAATTTATCTTTTTATCTTTCTTAATATTACTTATCTCCTATGGAGCCAGGCTGAGAGAGCTGGGCTGGGTCAGCCTGGACAAGAGAAGGCTCCTGAAGGGGAGACCTTAGAGCAGCTCCAGTGCCTAAAGGGGCTGCAGGAAACCTGGAGAGGGGCTTGGGACAAGGGCCTGTGGGGACAGGCCAAGGGGAATGGCTTTAACCTGCCAGAGGGGAGACTGAGATGAGCTCTTAGGCAGAAGCTCTTCCCTGTGAGGGTGCTGAGGCGCTGGCACAGGGTGCCCAGAGAAGCTGTGGCTGCCCCATCCCTGGCAGTGTTCAAGGCCAGGTTGGACACAGGGGCTTGGAGCAAGCTGCTCCAGTGGAAGGGGTCCCTGCCCATGGCAGGGGTTGGAGCTGGATGAAGTTTAAGGTCCTTTCCAACACAAACCAGGCTGGGATTCTGGGAATTGCTGCTGCAGGGACTGGGCAGTGCCTGGGATAGCCAACGGGATCAGAACTGTGTTGGTTGTGTTTGGTGCAGTTTCTGGGTGCAGTTTGTGAGAGCCCTTCCAGCAGCTCCCGTTGAGCACCCTGGGCTGGACTGGGGAGGCAGCTAGGGCTGCCTTCTCCCAATCACTTGCTGCTCTGCCTCCTGACATAGCCACAGGTTTATTGCAAGCCCCACTGAAACAAGGTTACTTTGTGTTGCCCCCACAGCCCCGTCACCGAGGGGCTGGGAACTGTCTGTCCTGTGTCCAGAGGGGAGAGCACCCTGTCTGTGCTGCTGCGGCTGCTGCAAGGTCTCTAAGCATAGGAGATGCAGCAGCTTCCAAGTAGTGGTGTGGCAACCCCCTGTGTGTTCATGAATAAACACAAATACAACTGATGGCATGGAAATTGTTTGGGAGAAAGGGTGGTTCTCAGTGTGGCTGTGGCACATACTAGAGGAATGTTACTGTGGTGTGCATATAATAGACAAGTTACATAGGCTTTAATGCAATAAATCATGGAAGATGCAGGGACAGAGCATGTTTTAGGCTGCATCAGAGTCAAGCGCTGCTTCATCTGCCTCACTCCAGCTTGTCAGGGTGTCTGTACTGGCAGAATAATAGGAAGTTTCATTTGGCTGTGGGAGAGGTTGTAATTACAGAGGCGTTCAACACTTGGTTTATGACATTTACGCTGAGGACTTGTTTACTACTTGCTATTACCATAAGTGGTGCTGTTGCCCTGCTTGCAGTTTTGATGGCCATTAACATGGAAACTATATGTAAATGAGGATTGTCCATTAATATTTATAATTCACGGTGGAATGTGAGAGTTTGTGATGAGAGGAACTGTGAGCAGGAGGTTTATGAACACTGAAAACTGTTGCTAAGGTGGTTCTCTTGAAATCATTTTCCTTTGCAGCCCAACATCCATTCTTAATTTTAGTAGCACATATAGCAGGGTGGAAACGATGATTGATTTTCCTCCAAGTGCTGTGGGCTGCTTCAGTCGAGATTTCACTCTAAAAGACTAGACATTACCAATTGCTTTTTATAACTTCAGAATTGATTTTATTTGTTTAGCACCTGACTAACATAATAAAAGAGAAAAGAAATCCAGCTAAAGAGGAGACACAGCAAACTGACAGGCTGCCTGGTTTGTGGCTTTCCTTTTGGTGCTGTGATTTTTAGCCATGCTGCAATTGAGGCAGGAAAAAGCTGGACTCCCAGCCCCAGCTGCCTAGGGGTGACTGGTGAGGTGTCCCAGTGCTGCACAGCCCTGCTCCCCCCAGCAGAGAGTATGAGTAGGGGAGGTCTCACCAAGGAGGCACTTGGCAGGCAGAAACAACAGCAAAAGATGAGAAAGGGAGAGCTGACATGGCATCACTCCAGCATAGATTCGTAGAATCATAGAACAGTTCGGGTTGGAAAGGACCTTAATATCATCTAGTTCCAACCCCCTGGCTTCAACTGAGTCTCTTTAAACCTCTTAATGATTTTTCTTTCACTAACTAACTAACTAACTATCTATCTAACTAACTAACGGACTAATGTAGGAGCTGTAGGTAGGCAGCAACCAGAGAATTAATGCAGTGAGTCTCCCGTTCCAAACAGGTCTCTTCCAAACAGGGCCATGCGGAAGCTGTCTGCACTACATTCCCAAAGAATGGTGGCTTTATATAGAGTTTGAATGCTTTATGCAAGTCTGGCTTGCTGCTGGGATTTTGACAAGTGAGAAAGCAAAAATAAAACCCAGTTTGCATCAATGTGACTTGGTTTTTAGTATGGGGATTTATGCACCCATGTTAGCTGACATTGTTAGATTCCAAAGCTGCCACACCTGTGTGAATGAGGCTCCATTTTCTTTATCTGAGCTTGGATTTCCCATAGAGATTGTGGCTTTGATATATTTTTACCAGGAAGATTTAGAGGTGCTCAGAAGATTTGTGCCTGTAGAATACAGATGGGCCAACAGGGCAGGGCATGGGCATGGGACCCCTTCCAGTAGAGCAGCTTGCTCCAAGCCCCTGTGTCCAACCTGGCCTTGAACACTGCCAGGAATGGGGCAGCCACAGCTTCTCTGGGCACCCTGGGCCAGCGCCTCAGCACCCTCATTTGATTTTGACCTCGAAGTTCAAAAGACTTGTATGTCTGGGAGAATCCCCATCTTCACATTCACACAGTGAATCTGGTGAGAAGGGCTGATTTTACAGCTGGAGAGAAGCAATGAGAAATCCTTCCTTCTGGAAACACAGAGGAGGCAGAGACACTGTATTCCCTAGTTTATGACCATGTAAAACAAATTCACTGAAACTTGCCACTGCACAAGGATCTCCTACTGTTAGTAAAGGTCAGAGCAGAGGTGAGTTTGTTTCTCAAAGCAGGAGACCAGGAGAGTGTAACTGTACTGGTAACCGCTGCCAAAGGGATGCAGGACCAGGGGCAGGTGGGTTTGGAGCTTCTGTAGGGGTTTCCCTAGTGTTTGAGAAAAGGGAATTTTGAATCAGGCAGAGATGCACCAGAGCAGATCTGAGAAGTCGCTTTTTAGTGGTGGCCTTGGCAGTGCTGGGCTAATGGTTGATGATCTTAAAGACCTTTTCCAACCTGGTTGATTCTTTGGTTCTGTGATTCTGGTTCTCTCCAGCATTCACCTCCTTTTTGCCTTTTTCTGTTTGCTTTCAACCTAAAGCTACTTTATTGCCAGTACACAAAATATGTCATATATATGCCATGCATTAAGGCAGGCAGGTGACAACCCTGGTGGCTACCTTCTGTCCCTAGACTTAGTTTTTGACAGGGGTAAGTAGAAAGCTGCTCCCTGGTAGCGTTGTTTCAATCTGCTTGGGGTAATTGGCAAACCCTCAAAGACCCTGTGGAAATTACATTGATATTTGATAATGCTAATTTCTGACACAGAAATCACTATGAAAACAGCCCAGCCCGTTCCTGTGCAACTCTGAAGGCTCAGGATTGCAATGTGCTTATAAACAAGCTGTGATTCTTGGAGACCCACAGATTCAAGGAATGAGTCTTTCAGGAGAAAAGAAACCCAGTGCCCAAAACTTGCTCAAAGATCTCCAGTAAGGCTGTGGCTGCTCTCCTGGGCTTGGTGCTGTGCTGGCTGGAGGCTGCTCCCATATAACTCCTTTAGTCACCAAAGGATAGTTCCTGGGGGACTGTGGTGATCTGTGAGGGGGAGCAGGCTGGCAGGGGCTAGCATCCTGCATCCCAGCACCCTGCGGCATCTGGGTGCTGCTTCCACATTCATGGGCTGTCACCTGAAGGACTTCCCTAAGGCCTCAGCTCTGCAGCTCCCAGCAGGACCATAGGGATGTTTTGACCTCCCCTTTGCTGCCTGGCAAAGCCGTGGATGAGGACAGCTTTTGATGGGGAGAACCAGCCCAAAGCTGGCCACTTCTGCAGCAGCCTGGACAGAGATGCCAGCCAGAAAGCGAGGGGCTGGCAAAGATCTTTGTGTTGAAACCTCTCTGGTAAACATTTGGTGGTTTGTAGAGAAGTGAAAGAATGAAAACTTTGCTTTAAAAACTAAACTTTCAGTTTTCAGTTGTTTGGGATTATTGATAAAAATCAAGCATGTTTTCAGTGGCAGTGAGCTTTCAGAGCAGGGTTTGGTGGCTAACCACCCGCTCCCTCCGCGGTCAACCAGAGCTGTTTCGAAGGCAGTTTTAGAATCATAGAATGAACCAGGCTGGAAAAGACCTTTAAGATCATCAAATCCACCCATTCCCAAGCACTGCCAAGGCCACCACTAACCCATGGCACTGAGGGCCTCAGCTACACGGGGTGTGAACACTTGCAGGGACGGTGACTGCAGCCCTGCCCTGGGCAGCCTGTTCCAATGCCTGAGCACCCTTTGGGTAAGAAATTGTTCCTAATATCCAGTCTAAACCTCTCCTGGTGCAGCTTGAGGCTGTTTCCTTTTGTCCTGTCACTTGTTACTTGGGAGAAGAGACCAGTTTTGCACCTGAGTTGCTGGTCTGTGTCCCCAGAGAGCTCCTGCCCCTTTGGACAGTGCTGTGAGACACAGGTAGCTCCTGGGACCATGGGAGCCCCTGGAAGGCTTTCACTGTGCCCTTGTGATGCTCTGGTCTTCTCCCACGGAGAGCCTGTTCTGCTGCTGGCTGACAGCAGATGAGTGACCACAGCACTGCCGAGGAGTCAGGCAGGTGACAAAGCTGCCAACATGGGAATTACTGTTAAGGAAATCCCCATGTCTTTTTTGTTAACAATTATTCTGAGTGGTCAAACAGTGTCTGTGTCACCAGAGGACTGCTCTTCTGGCAGTTCCGCTGCTGCTGTCTGAACCCTCAAATGTCAGCATCAGGCAGGCTGCAGGGCTCCTTCCTCCCTTATTTGAAGATGATATTTATTTCTCCTCTATTAATGTTTTAGTAGGTAGCCAGACAAGTGCTGGCTCTGCTTTCATGGAGCAAAATGCATGTATTGAGGCAATCTTCACCGCTCCAGCTGGGAAGCCCCTTTAAGTCAGTGAGGTGACACAGTGGCAATGGACTCCGAAAGGACAGGCTTCCAGGTGGGAAGACAATGGGTTGGCAGTGCAAAACTCCCTACAATGACCTTCCAGCTCCACCAAAACAAAAGCAGGTTCCCACTGATGTCAGCATGGCAGGAGATCTGAGCTCCAGAGGTGGACATCCACTCTGGAAGTGACTGAGAGGACAGAACCACCTCCTACCTCCAAGCTTCTTGTCCCTGGTAAACCCAACTGGTTTATTTGGTGGTGTACAAAGAAGAAACTGGCAGTGGTGCAATGGGACACCCCAGCCATCAGGGCATTGATACCCCCATTCATCAGGGCATGGTTACCTGCAGCTCAAAGCAGGTAGGGGATGCCACAGTCCACAGAGGATGCTGCAGGTAGACAGGACCTTCTCTTGTATCCTTCCTACAGCATTTTGAGGGTGCAGTGCATTTATAACGGGTTTGTTGTTGTCCTCACGAGTCCCCATTTCAGTTTGTGCCCCATCTGCTTTTCAGTGTCAAATGTACCAGTGCTGTGGTTTGGGCATCTCATGGTTTCGGTTGTGATTTCTCAAAATTGGATGAGTACCAACCAGCAAATAACGACAACAAGGTCCCACCCTACCACAGAACCACACTGCAGCTTTGGGACCGGGTTTGATGGGATTCTGCCAACAGATCTGAGCTGACTTTTGCTCATTGTGAGACCTGGTTGTTGGGGCTCGTTTCCTGTCTTTTCCCCTTTCTTGTTTTCTTTTTGTGGTGTAACACAACATTGTGAGCTAAGCATTAGAAATGGGTTAGGACTTTACTGAACCATGGGTGGTGTTTTAAAGGCATTTTGAGAACATCTTCTTGTATCACTCCCTCAAAAAATGTAGAGACCCAAGTAAAATGTAGGTAAAATTCAGGTGATGAAGCTTATATAGATTTTAATCTAGCAAGTCCTTGTGGGTAATACCTTATACCAACATATATTTTCTGCATTTGTACACACGTGTACAGGTGAAAGGGCTGTTTTCATAGCTGGAAAGGGAAAATATGAAACTTCCCTCTGCTCTTTGGATATAGAAAAAAAATCCAGTGAGAAACACACAGAGATTTCTTTTGCACGTTAGGGATTGATCTTTTAACCTACAGTCAAGAGAAGCTCAAACTGGCTTTTGCAAGAGTCCTCACTAGTCCCTAGTAAGAGTCCTTACTAGTCCCTACCAAGGGTCCTCACTAGTCCCTAGAGCAGATGGAAAATGATTCCTGTATTAGGTTTGAGGACTCAGCAGGACTCTGCAATCTGGGCTGCAAAATTAAGAGGCTTAAAATGTGTTATTTCCACCTGTTTGCCCCCTTCGTTCAGGGAGTTATTGGGTCAAAGACCTTTTCAAACTTCCTCTTGCTACCCTTGGTGTTCGAAACACAACATTTTTCTTGCTCAGAGCTGAGATTTTTGACTGATCTTCATTGCTTCAAGCTGAGGTTTTAAGAAGCAAAGCAAATCTCTTGGGAGCTCGGCTGAATGGAAGTTCAAGATTGGCCAAATAGAATTCAAAGTGGAAATTCAAAGTGGAAATTAAGGATACATCCCAGCCTGCTCCAGGCATTGCCATGGTGCTTAGCTCTTCTTTTTGGACAAGGTTGGTTGTGGTCAAGCACCATTGGCATGAGCACCGGTGCTGCCTGCACTGCCTGCACACCAGCTGGGGCTTGCCGGGGTGGATGTGGAGCAGCATTACAGGCAGGGAGCACCAGCTGGGATCCTGCCATGCCCTGCGGGTCTGGCCACCCCAAGGGAGCTGGAGTCACGACTTCAGGGTGGCTGCTGGCATCACCTGAGCACCCAGCTTGCCCCTGAAGTGCCCTGTGGCTCTCTAGGGTGCCTGCAGGAGCTGCTGCGGGTGCCATGGAGGTGAACGGGCCAGCTCATCTCATAACTGCTGTCATCGCAGTGTGGTGTTGGGAAGCGGAGCGGTGCAGCGATAGCGATCAGAGGTGCTCGTGCTCCAGGCACACACCACCAGCAGTGGGTGAGGAGCGGTTCCTCTGCTCTGCAGTGCTGGTTGTGATCACAACCACGTTCCCGCTATGGCCTGCGGTGGAAATGCGGCTTCGTGACATTTCTCATGAGAAGCGAGACTTGTCCCTTTCAATCCTGAGCACAGCTGGTAGCCAGGCCGGCTCTTCCCTTCACACCTGTGCTGTGTCCTCCTCCTTCCAGACCCACCTGTGGTCCTTCCCCACATCCCTGGGGGACTCACTCCCATCCAGTCCACATGGTGGTGAGGGTCTTCCAGTCTCTCACTGGTCTCTATTTGCGTGACCAGAGGGAGTAAATGCTCATTTACTGGAGCAGCCAACTCAAGCTTGGTCATCATAGAATCCCAGCCTGGTTTGGGTTAGAAAGGACCTCAAGACCATCCAGGTCCAACCCCTGCCATGAGCAGGGACGCCTCACACTAGACCATGTCTTGCGAGGCTCTGTCCAACCTGGCCTTGAACACTGCCAGGGATGGGGCAGCCACAGCTTCTCTGGGCACCCTGTGCCAGCGCCTCAGCACCCTCACAATAAAGACCTTCTGCCTTAGATCTAACCTGAACTTCCCCTGTTTCAGTTTGAACCCATCACCCCTTGTTGTGTCACTACAGTCTCTGATGAGTCCCTCTCCCACATCCTTGTAGGCCCCCTTCAGCCTCCTTACTAGGAGTCCCTGAGCACTGGTGGTTTTGTTACATCTCTGATTTTAACCAGCTATTCTTCCCAGACCAGAGAAACCTTTTTCAACCCAAATTTCAGAAAACTTAGCACATTGCAGGGAAAAATCCCAGTTTTGACAAATCTGCACTTTCTAAAGTACAGGAAAGTTGCCAAGTTTGACTTGTTGCTGCCAAAACAGAGCAATTAGGACTTTTTGTTTGGCTCCACCTGGCCTGATCTGACTAAAATAGAAAGCCCTGATTCTGCATGTTTCTCTCATCAAAAGCATGGCTGCTGCCAGGTTCCTCCAACCTCAGTTTGCTGCTGTGCCACCACCTGTGTCTGGATGATGGTGATGCAGGGCCTGATGCCATGACCCACTTCTGAGCTGAGCTTCATTTTTAACTGTACAATCAACCACTCCTGTTTTCCTGCCTCAATGTGACATATGATCAGGCCCTGTGGGTCTTGCTGTACGTACCAAGGTACATATAATCAATATTGCTGATCACCATCAAAAGAGGAGAGGAGAGGTTAGGGAAGAAGAAAGGGGTGTCTTACCTGCAGTGAAGCACCTCTTCATTCACATGACATGTCTGTAAGCCCTTCATGGCTGCAGAAACCTGCCCTTGGGGCTCATTTGAAGCTGTGGCTGCCCCATCCCTGGCAGTGTTCAAGGCCAGGTTGGACACAGGGGCTTGGAGCAAGCTGCTCCAGTGGAAGGGGTCCCTGCCTGTGGCAGGGGTTGGAGCTGAAGGAGCTTTAAGGTCCCTTCCAACCCAAAGCAGTCTGGGATTCTGTGATTTCCAGACTTTGCTTTGGTTTGTGAGAGCTCTGCTCCTGTGAGATCAGGGGTGTTTTGGGACATGGGGCAGAGGGCAGGGCAGAGGTCCCCTTGGCCACGGACGCTGCCAGCCCATGAATGAGCCGTATGCTTGTACCCTCAGTAGACACAGGGTGTGACGGGATGGCAGAGGTGTTCATTCTGCCACACTGGTACCAGAGGGCGGGATTTCCCATGGGTTTCTATGGGTTTTCACTGGAAATGACAACCAGATTACTCTGCTCTCATTGAGGGAGGTGTGGGATACATCGAAGAAAGGTTTTGAAGCACTTTCCTCAGCTCCCTGGCTCCTGCATGTGTTTTTTAGCAGCCTCCCCTTCCCCACCTCAGGAGCAGAGGGAGATGTGCAGCCAGTGTGGGACATGGGGACACTGCACCTGCATGTGTCCTCATGAAGGTTGGCTGGATGCTGGTGAAAGGGCCTCTCTCCATAGTCCATAGTCTCCTAAGAACTGTGCAGAGCCTAAGTGATTTGGGAACTGATGATCAACCAAGCCAGTGTTGAGGTGGGAAACCCCCATTGCTCCCTAAGGAGAAGTGGCAGAGGGAGACTTTTTCCTTTTCAGGCTTTGTCTTGAGTCTTGCTGGCCATGAGTCCAGCATCCAGCACAGCAAGAGCTTTTACTGCCCTGCCACAGCCTGACCCTGGGGAATGCAGTCATACATCAAAGCCAGCAAATATGACATGAAAAATGGCGTTTAAAAAAGGCTACTGAGGAAACAAAGCTTCCAGGTCTGGTGTAACCCCTCTGGTCCAGGCTGGCAGCAGCATGGGAGCTTTGAATCCTGTGACTGCTATTTTTAAGGCATGGGAGAGAAAGATGCATCATGAAATCATAATGAACTAGTGGCCCTTTCTTTGGAAAGGCTTTGGAGCCTGGGAAGGGATGGCCATTTTGCCATGAGGACGGTTTTGTCCCAGTTTAGCTGTATCACAACCAGTGGAGAAATCTCACTTAACATACACTCAGTAAATAGCTTTGCACCTCCCATCCACACTGGCCAAGGCCAGGAGGTGTATTCCCCTATGTGCTCCATGGCCTTTTCCCAAGTGCTGAGGAGAACCAGCAAGGAAGAGGCATAGGAAAGAGTCTAAGACAAAGATCCCAAAGCTTGTGAGGAGCTTTATCGAGGCTGTGATTATAATGACAAAGGAAATAATCACTTCATTGCATTTTCTTCCTAAGAAATTCATTGCCCCCCAGTGCCTGTGGGCAGAGCAGTGAGGAGTCTGCAAGGCCAGAACATAGGAGTGAATTCCAACTGTCAGGTCCTCTGTGCTGCTTGGGAGTGCAGAAGAGCAGGAGAGCTACAGCAGCCAGGGCTCGAGTCCTCCAGGTTGAACATGGTCATTCAGAAGTCACTGTAGGCAAAGCCCTGTGAGCCAAATCCTGCCTGGTGCTAAAGCAGCTCTTTGTTATGTGCCTAATCCCAAATCACTGTCAAGCCAAGCTGCCTGTGAAGACCTGCTGAGCACCCAAAATCAGCAGGTTTTGGCCACGAGCACCATTACGAAGCCCTTAGTGGGACAGAGAGCTGATGGAAGCCTGGCCACTCTATCAGCAATGTCAATCTCAGCCTGCCATTAAAAATAAAATCATTCCTTACTGCTGGGGAAAAAACACCACTTTGAAAAATCTATATCCCGGTGATGGGCTTTGTTTTGCATTTCTTTGTGACAAAAGTGATTAAACTGCTAAATCATAGCTGCTTTTCTCATAAAAAGACAAAGCAGCTTTAGATCCCTACATCATTTCAAGAGTTGCAGAAAGCTCTAGGTAAATGGGAGCGATTTGATCTATCTTGGTTTTATCACTGTATCTCCTACTCCCACAGGCTCCTGAGCAGGGTGTATTTGCTGTCTCATGGCCTAATAGCTTCCTGTGTTACTCATAACTTAAACACTGAGAGAGAGATAAGGGATTGGGTTTGGTTTGTTTCCTTTAAGGAGAAATGAACCTTAATAAATAGCTCATTACCAGAAGGTGTCATAGTGAAAGTACAGAGCTTTCTCCTGTTCCACACTTGGCCCTTGCATTTGGTTAAAGAGCAATGTGAAAACCTTGAAAAATGAGCCCCGTCACACTCAGTAAATGCTGGATCCAACAGGGCTGAGCTCCTGTCGCAGGAGATGGTCAGACAGGGGCAGCAAACCGCTGCAGCCTTTGCTGGGCACAAATCATTCCTTGTAGTGTCCACTGAAAGGGTGGAATTTGCAGTCACAGCACCCATCATCTGCAGTGTTTCAGAAAGCTCCTAAGGGCCCTGAGGTTGTTTGTGAGGAGCCCTGGTCCTGCTATGAGCCACTTCCCATGACATCTCCTGTTGCTTCAGCTTGTCTTGCTCCAGAGAGAGCTGCTGACAAGAGTCTCCTCCATCAACCTGGTTTCAAGGACAGATGGATGTTGGTCCTCCAAAAGCATGGCTGGCCATGGACGTGGCCAAAGGATCTGCTGCACTGGAAGGCACCTCTGGTGACTGTCAGTCCAGTCTCTAATCTTCTGCCCATCAGGCTTTGTTCATGGTTGTCTCTGAGGTGGGGACGAAGATGCTTCTGGTGCAGATGACTGAAGAGAGCACGGAAAGGGGCTGCCCAGAAATGAATCTGTGAGAGGCAGAAAGAGAGAGGACCACCAAGCTTGGGGTGAGAGGGAGCAGTGTAGGGAGTGGGAAAGATGCAGTGAGGGAGTTTGATGCCTGGGTTTGGATGGCAAATGCCATCCATGGGTCAAACTGTGTTCTCCAGCACCAGGAGAGCAGGAGAAGCGGATAAGCAGCTTGCTGCTCATGGTTGGAAGGTTCAGGTATGGAAGTCAAGAGATCTCAGGGAAACACCAGCTTCCCTTTACAATGTGTGTGTATAACACAGAGGCAGGAGTGGGGAGAAGCTTGGAAATGGGTGAGTGAACAAGAAAGGGTCAGAAAGCAAAGATCCACCTCCTAAAACTGCCAGAAAGGAAAGATCTCTTGACTTTTAGGCCATCTCCTGACACGACTCCAGACTTCAGCACACGTGGGGTTGGCAATACTGTGGATTATTTGTTACAAATGATTTACAAGGCCCTTCAGAGGGAAATAAATTTCACAGGACAGTGCCTCCAGGGGGAATGATATGTATTGGGATGGGTGATTCATCATTCTGCATTAAGCCCATAAGCTCAGCTGACATCCAAGTATACCTGATAATCTCTTATCTAAATCATTTCCCCTTGAAACCTTCCATCTGTGCAGCTTTGGGCTGTCCATATGAGGATAAACTGTTGGGGAACCGGTGTTGTGATGGCATGGCCAAGATGGAGAGCTGCGGAGTCCTCCCCAGCAGATCTCACACCATGTTAGGTTACATGGAAGGCACCAATAGTGCCAGATAACCCCAGAAAGGAGGTGGAAGAAGGGGGTAGAGGCTGTTCTGCATGGGTTTGAAACCTGGGTCCATTTAAAGTCTCTGAGGGTGAGCACTTGGCTGTGTCTTCCTTCATGCTCAGTCTCAGAGGAAGGCCAAGAGCTTTCTGCAGAGCCTTTACCTAGTTTAGGCAACAGGGAGCTTTCCCCATGCTTCAGGAGATGGTAACGGTCTTCATCCTGAGACATTTCATCCCGTTTCTCCAAATCTTTTCTTGGTTACTGTCAGTCTGGGTTATCCTTGTAGCCATCCTGGGATGAGGCCAGCTCCAAATGCTGGGCTTTCGAATCATCTGCTGCTGGTGATGCTGAAAGCATCAAAGTCCTTTGTCTGCCTTCCTCTCAGAGTCCTCTTTTTCCTGCTGTTGTTCGCACAGGGTTTTCTCTGTCATGGGGCTCTGGGGACTGATTTTTTGTGGGGGATGTTGGTCACATGTAGGTTATTATAGAATCATAGAATCAGAGAATGGTTTGGGTTGGAAAGGACCTTAAGATTATCCAGATCCAACCCCCTTGCCACGGGCAGGGACCCCTTCCACTAGAGCAGCTTGCTCCAAGCCCCTGTGTCCAACCTGGCCTTGAACACTGCCAGGGATGGGGCAGCCACAGCTTCTCTGGGCACCCTGTGCCAGCGCCTCAGCACCCTCACAGTAAAGGACTTCTTCCTTAGATCTAACCTAAACTTCCCCTGTTTCAGTTTGAACTCATCACCCCTTGTCCTATCAGTACAGTCCCTGATGAAGAGTCCCTCTCCAGCATCCTTGTAGCCCCCTTCAGACACTGGAAGCTGCTCTGAGGTCTCCACACAGCTTCTCTTCTCCAGGCTGAACAGCCCCAATGTTCTCAGTCTGTTTTCATACAGGAGGTGCTGCAGCCCCTGAGCATCCTCATGGCCTCCTCTGGGAGGAGGAGTGTGCTGTGTGCTGTGTGCTGGGGCAGGACAGCGTCAGCTATGGTACAGCTTGGAAAGGCTGTCATGGTTCTGGACATGGGGCATCTGGGGGTCCTCCAGCAGCCTCCCATCATGTGTCTTTACAGTGTTCTGCAAACCAGGGACACTTGCAGGGGAACGTGAAAGATGCATCTTTTCCTCTGGCCAGCCATGGTCTGTTCATGGCTGGCTGGAACCTGGTTTGGCAGAGTAACGTGATGGTTGTGCTACTGGATTCAAGAAATTAATCTCTAATTATAGCAGCCACTCAGTGTCCCCAGTAATGTAGTGTCCAAGAAGGCCATAAACCGTGTGAATCACCTATAAAATCCACATGTAACTCCGGTAAAACAACAGGAAATACAGGCAAGATGAGCTGTCACGCCGTTGCTGGCTATGCTGATGGTATGTACCATGCTTGTGCCTTTGCTGAAGCAGGTTTGGATGGGACCCAGAAGGGTAAATGCATTGCAGCTGCCTCTCTCTTGAATTCAGGCTGCAGCTTTGCCTCCTCTGGGCCCCACGCCAGCAGCCCCACAGCTCACAGCCTGCTGCCCCTCTGCTTGCCCTGAGCAGGAAACCTCCCTCCAGCCCCAGTTGTACCCCCATAGGCATGGTGAGGGGTAGAGGCATGCACCAGGCTCTGCATCCTGGTAAATGCATGGACCCCATCCCTCCTGCTCACCACACGGGGTGACAGGGACACATCTACCCTGGGCAAGCTCCAGCATGGAGAGGTGGGAGCAGCTTCCCGCAGTGCTGGTGGCTGGGTCCTGTTCCCTGCCTGGCTGCTGCTGCTGACACTGCTCCTGTGCCAGCACAGGGCACGATGCCGGTAAGCAGCATAACTGGAGCCTCTCAGATGTGGGGAGTTTGTTTTTCTCCCGTCTTCTCCACAGAGCTCCCTGCCAGTGGTGTTGATGTGTCAGGAGAAAGGGGCTCACAGCCCATGGCGTGCATCCAAGTGTCTGCATGGCACAGTAGGCAGCAGGAATGGGCCTTCCTCTGCCACCCAGCAGCCATCCTGCAGGCAATGGGCACAAAAGCGGTGTCTGGCCCTGTTTTGGACACGTTCCTCTGCCCAACAGCATCCACGATCTCCCTCTGGGCTCCTTCGTGGTACCCATCACCTGCATCCATGAAGCTGCTCGTCTCCATGCCAGGAGCCCATCGCCCTCTCCCAGCTTCTCCACATCCTCCTGGTACCCCACAAGTCTCTGCCCTCCTCACTTTTCCCTCTCTTAGTCCTCAAACCCGATCTCGACTCCCCCCATCCTCCCTACCCTTCATTCAACCTGCATGGCTGGATGAGCATCCCTTCATTCACATGGAATTCAGCAAACCCAGGGCGTTTTGGAAGGGCTGGAGGGATCTGTGAATTTACTTTGAATATAGCAGCATGTTTTGGCTAAAGGGAACAGGAGAACATTTTGAAAATGTCAAAATATTTTGTTTAGGCATTTTTTAAACAAAATGCTTCACTTGGTGGTTGACAAAAAAAGAAAAGAGAAAAGAAAGAGGGGGAAAAAATCAGTTCAGAATCTCCAAAGCAAAACCTTCCCATTGCCGTTCTGAGATAGCACCTGCCTGCCAGAATTCAAACTACAAAGGCACAGAAGCTGTTTTCAATAGCAAACACTGGCCAGGCACCCGTGGGAGTTTCTGCAGTGGAAGTCAAAGTGTTTCAAAGGGAGTCAAAACATTTTCTGATTGGATTTTTTGACCCTGTTTCACTTGGAGTGGGGGGAACGTGTCCTTGTGAGCCTGGAGCAAGGACTTTGTGTTGGCTGCTAAGTAGAAATGTTTATGACAACATGTGGCTGGTGGGAGCTCAAATCTGCTTCTTGCATTAGAAAGGAAACGAATGGTGGGGTCAGATCCTCCATGGTGACCCTCTCTCTGCCACTTTGGCTTCTCAGCCCATATATGCTTCCAGGGCCAGAGAAAATCATAGAATCTGTTAGGGTTGGAAAGGACCTTAAGATCATCCAGTTCCAACCCCCCTGCCATGGGCAGGGACACCTCACACTAAACCATGGCACCCAAGGCCTCATCCAGCCTGGCCTTGAACACTGCCAAGGATGGAGCATTCACAACCTCCCTGGGCAACCCATTCCAGTGCCTCAGCACCCTCTCAGTAAAGAATTTCTTCCTTAGATCCAATCTAAACTTCCCCTGTTTCAGTTTGAACCCGTTACCCCTTGTCCTGTCACTACAGTCCCTGATGAAGAGTCCCTCCCCAGCATCCTTGTAGGCCCCCTTCAGACGCTGGAAGCTGCTCTGAGGTCTCCACGCAGCTTCTCTTCTCCAGGCTGAACAGCCCCAACTTTCTCAGCCTGTCTCCATACAGGAGGTGCTCCAGTCCCTGATCACCCTCATGGCCTCCTCTGGACTTGTTCCAACAGTTCCATGTCCTTTTTATGTTGAGGACACCAGAACTGCACACAATGCTCCAAGTGAGGTCTCACGAGAGCAGAGCAGAGGGGCAGGATCACCTCCTTCGACCTGCTGGTCACACTCCTTTTGATGCAGCCCAGGATACGGTTGCTTTCTGGGCTGCGAGCGCACACTGCAGCCGGCTCATGTTCATTTTCTCATGGACCAACACCCCCAAGTCCTTCTCTGCAGGGCTGCTCTGAATCTCTTCTCTGCCCAACCTGTAGCTGTGCCTGGGATTGCTCTGACCCAGGTGTAGGACCTTGCACTTGGCATGGTTAAACTTCATCAGGTTGGCATCAGCCCACCTCACAAGCGTGTCGAGGTCCCTCTGGATGGCATCCCTTCCCTCCGGCGTATCAACCGAACCACACAGCTTGGTGTCATCGGCAAACTTGCTGAGGACGCACTCAATCCCCCTGTCCATGTCACTGACAAAGATGTTGAACAAGACCATGTCTGCTCCAGCCCATGCCCTGCCCTGGAGATCCTGTGGCTCTCTGCAGGGAGGCTGCAATTTCTTTGTGTTTTCCAGGGCCTATTTCCTGATGTATCTGTCTGCTTGGCCCTTGTCCTCCTGTCCTCTCATCTCCATCAGCTCTTCTTGAACACCACTGGTAGGGGACAAGCCTGGGGCCATTGTCCATGTCCCTCACTAATGTGGCTGCACAGAGCCCCTTCTGTAAAGCCCCCAGACACCACACATCCCATTCTTGCCTGGGTTTGTGCTGCAGTCATGCCAGCTGCCTGTTTGTCTTTGTACCATCTGCCTGTGAGCCCCCACAGAGCTGTGAGAGCTGAGCACTAATTTCAAGCACACTTGCCCAAAGGCTTGAAGGTGGGAAGTTCCTACAAGCACAACGACAGTCAGGAGCAGGGCTGGGGGCATCTCATGGTGTTGTGCCTCTTGGTGGCACCTCGAAGGCTTTGTGGCTCTTCTGGTCCTGCCCATGTAGAGATGAAACAGAACTATTCCAAGACCAATGTTTTTGGCTGTATAAACTGTCCATGCTCAGTACAAAGGTGCTGCAGAGATGAGCCCTAGGTAAGCCAGGCTGGTGGGTCTGTGCTGTCTGCATAGCAGAAGGGCCAGAGCTGTGTTTCTGTTCCTAATTCACTGCATGGTGGAAGGGTGGAAATCAGCAGCCATGGGATGTCCCTGGCTGAGCCCCCAGCCCTGGGGCTGGATGTGCGCACAGCTGCAGTGACTCAGCTTTGCTTTGGGGTGACAACCCAACCCTTCCAGCAACCCCCACACCCTCCTTGCACAGCACCCTCGAAGGGTGGTTGGAAAGGGAAGCATGGAATCCCAGGGTGGTTTGGGCTGAAGGGACCTTAAAGGTTCTTTTCCTCTTGTTTTTCTCCCCTTTTCTCTATTTTTTCTCTCTTTTTTCCTTTTCTTTCTTCTTTTTTCTTTTATCTTTATTTCTTTTTTCTCTTTTCTCTTTTCTTATTTTTCTTTCCTTTCCTTTTTTTCTTTTCTATTTCTTTTTTTTCTTTTCTTTTTCTTTTTATAATTTTCCTTTTCTTTTTCTAATTTTCCTTTTCCTTCCAGTGCTCCATTTCACAGGGAACTGTTTTGTTTCTGCCAGATAGGAGCAATGAGGAAACTCAGGCACTTGAAGTGATGAGAGATTGCATGCGAGGGTGTTAAGTATGACATACATAGAATAGCAGGTCATATATATGTGTGTATATATAAGTACATGACAAACATACATATATATGTGTGTATATGTGTATAGGTATTACCTATACCATCTACGCTGTTTGTCACCCATCCGTGTGTCAGCTCGAGTTCATGTCGCAAGGATTTGGCCGTGCACCACTAGAGGCCAGTGTGCACCTTGAATTAAAGAGGCCGCTGCGCTGATTGATAACCGCCTGTTGAGAGCACAACGCTTCCCGCGGGATGAGGTCTGGATGCACGGGGAATGCTGGCCAGGGCAGGAGGAGCGGCTGCTCACTGGTGGCATCCCGCAGGGATGGGTGAACCCTTCCCAGGGAGGGGTCCTGCACCATCCTGGCAACTTCTTCCCAAATCCTGGTGCACCGTGATGGACTGGGCATGGTCCTGCCTGGGACCTGCTGCGTGTCCAGGGTGCAATGCAGCCACAGCATCCACTTCTCCAGGCAGCACATCCATCGCACCGGGAGCCAGCCCTGTCCTAGGGGACTGCTGGGACACTGCGGTGGCAGAGCAGGTCCCACAGCTTCCCTTCGCCATGCCACTGCCACTGGACACCAGGCTGATGCAGCAGCAGAGCTCCAGGCTGGGGATGGCAAATAACTGCCTGCTTGCTCCTTTGTCTGAGCTGCAGATGGTGAGTTTGGGATGGCCCTGGAAAGTAAAATCAATTTATGAGCAAAATAGACCATTGCAATGCTTCATTTAACTAAAGATGGAGTGCTTGGTGTTGTTGCACAGAAGTTTTCACCTTGACGTCTGCCGTAGCAGCAGCAGATTGAGACACCTTTCACCATCCAAGATCATTTTGGTTTGATAACAGCAGAACCTTTGCTTAGTGCATGTCAAAATGAAGTTGAAATCAGTTCTGAAATGGGTCCATTTTAGCTCCAGTTGTTTGCAAGCCCCAGACTCATCAGGAGTAGCAACAGGGAGACGAGGGGGGAGCTGGGTAGGGCTCTGGCATGGGAAGCGGGGCTGGAAGAGCAGTGAGGAGGGAGTGCTTTGCTGTGAGAGCTCCTCGATAATGCAGCTGTGTTTTGGGAACTCTTCTTGTACAGTTGATGTTTTTTAAAACCTTGTTTATTGCTTGGCTGCTTTTATCTTTTGGAGATGGAGAATGAGAGCAGAGTGCTCCTCCTGGGTGTAACAGCTTCCCTGCTTTGGCTGGTCTGGGGGAAGCAGTGACATTCAGGAGTAGGGATGGCTTCAGGTCCCGTTGGAAGCCCAAACCCAAATACTCAGTCCTAAGTATTCTTTTTATCTTTTCTTGGTTTTTTTTTCCCTGTGGAGCAGAAGTGAGAACAAGAAACAAAACCAAGGAGATGTTTTCCCCAGCATCCTTCCAAAATCTTTTCTTTCTGCCACATAGGTAATACTTGCACTCCTGTTCTCAACCTGGAAAAGCTGAGATCTACCTCAATGGGACCTGAAACAGGTTAAGGTCCCAGGAATGTCCACTTCAAGTTGAGACTGAGGGTCCAACTGTGTGGTCACAGGCAGACACCAAAAAAGCAAGACCGAGGCAAGTGTGCATGGTATCCCACATGGAACTTCCATCTGTCTTCGAATTGGGGATTCTCCTGCCTGCTTTAACATGAGCATTTTCACTTGTCCCATTCTCCAGAGCAGCTACTGGCAGAGCTGACCAGGGATCTGATGTACCCCAGTGCCAGAACCCCTTGGTCAGAACCACCCCAAGTGACCTGGGATCAGAGGAACTGCTGAAAAGCCACTCAGGAGGGCTGAGAGGGAGACCCCCCCCTTGCTGTGTCCCTGGAGCACTGAACCATCACCAGAGGGCTGACAGGCTCCGAGCTGGCTGGAACCCTGAGTCTTGTTGAAGTCTGGTGTCGGTTGGAACAGGACAGCTTCGGTGCCAGGCTGGGGTCGCTGCTGCCTGCAGCTCTGCTGGTCAGGGTCCTCATGGGAGCAGGCGGTTTGTTTAACCCGGGACGTTCAGCTGGGAATGTGAGGCTGAATGAGCTGCTGCTTCCTGTGGGATTTCCATCCAGTGCAGCGAGAGGAGGGTCAAGGAGAGAGGAAAACCACTGCCCTGTGCTCTGGGCAGCTCATGGTACATGGCACGGCCATCCCGGCATCCCCATGGCTGGGTGCAGCATCCTCCCATGGCTCCCTGGAGCTGTCCTGCCGGGATGGCTGCATCTCTCAAGGGAGCTTTGCTGGGCACCACACAGGGCTCCTTGTGCTGACCAGTGCGCAGCTTTGGTGGAGATCCACTGAGTCCCAGGGAGATCTGCTGCTCTGGCAGGGGGGCAGGAGCCCAAGCAGCATGTGGAGGATGCTTGTGACACCTTAATGAATGTCCATCCTCTTGCAGGACCTGCCATGGTCATGCTTCTGTGAGCAAAGAGCTTCTGATCATCACTGTGTCACATGGATGGAGCAAACAGCTATCACAGGAGAACCAGCATGGCAATTGCCTCTTCCTCCTCCAGTGTCCTGCCATGGTCCACACTCCTCGGGATCCCTCCAGCGTGGGAGCACTGGGGCCAGCACAGGAGCCAATGGAGCTGTAACACCATCCTGTAGCCCACGTGAGAAAAGCCTCCCAGGGGAGGACTCGGGGTCTTTGTGTTGGGGCCAGAACAAGCAGCCCTGAGAAGCAGCAGCGCTATCAGCCCCATCTCACCTCCCCCTGAACCACAGAGCACAGCTGCTGCTGGGCAGGTTCTCATGGAGGGTCCCTGTGCCCTCGCAGTGTCTCATGGGGAGCACTGCTCTGGTGCCTGCCCACATCCAGGGCTGTGCCAGTGCTGCAGGCAGGAGCTGGGTGTCTCCAAGGAGCGCAGGCACACAGGGGTTAACCAGGATCCTGTCTCCATGCACAGCTCCGCTAATGGAGCCAGCACTGAGGTCTGTGCGCTGTGCTATGCTAAAAAAGCATAAATAAAAATGAAAAAAAGCATGGAATCTATTTAGTCTCTCATTTCAGAATTGCGTTTGACATCTAAGTAAATACAATGTTCCTGAGGTCATTAAAAATCAGAAATAGTACAAGATTTGGGTTTGCCATAGTTTCAGAATGAATCAGGTTTCTGAACTTGTTTTAATCTCTGTCTAATTGCTTTTCTGTATTCTGTAACCTTTAGAAAATGAGTTTAACAATTAGTCATCTCAGACTAGTTAAAGACAGCATCCTGCCCTCAGCTCAGTTTTATTTTCAAGAAATAACCAATGCCAAAGTATTTTTTTTCTCTACCTGGAAACATGGGTTCAGGCTACATGTTGGGCAGGTGAAACAGTTTGTGTTAAGGCCTCTAAGAGCTTGAAAGTTCAGCAATGCTCATCTTGATGTCTTTTCACTCTTCCTCCACAAGAAGAGCTGGAAGAGAAGTGGGAAACATCAAGAAACTGTGCCAGGCATCGCTGGTGCTTCAGTTCTGCTCCTTCCAGGCACAGAGCCCCAAACCAGTGCGGGGACTGGCTGGTGAAACGGGCTGGATCCTCTCTCCTCCCAGGATTGCAGATCTGGGCACAGACCAGGCAGTTTCCCCTTCCTTTGGCCCATGCCTGCATTGCCAGCCTGTAGATCACCCCAGCTGGGGCACACTCATGGTCCTGGTCCTGTTCATGCCACCATCTCCCTGTTCCCTCAGCACCTCATTCATCTGTGCTAAAATCTGAGCTGCTTTCTCTCTGCCCATCACACTCCATCACATCATGCCAAGCTGGGTCTCTGCTGTGTTCATTAGCTTCCCAGGGCCCCTATGGGGTCCATACCCTCCAGGTCAGCAGGCCACCAGTGTTGGTGGCCCTGTGTCCCCTTGCTGCTCCTGCACCATGGGGTCCCTGCAGTGCTTGGACCCTGCTCACTGGCTCCTCACAGGGTGCTGGAGACCATCACACACCTCTGGGGCTGAGGTGAAGAAAGAGGCAAAGCCCAGCCTGTGCATGGGCACTGCAGGGACAGAGCACCCTGTGTCCCACTGCCTGTGTCCCACAGGGCTGCCCTTGCCACAGAGGACAGATCTGTGTCCCAACCCTGCCATCAGCTCCAATTCCCTCTTGACTTGGGGCAGCCTAGTGCAAATCTGACCTGCAGGTTCCTTCAGTGTTGCAGAAGGCAGTGGAGGACGAGTGTCCTCCTCCAGGCTCCTTTCCTCATCACACTGGAAAAGGCACTGCAGTACATTCCTCTGCATTGTCTTATGCTTTATCTAGTCTACATTTCTGGGGGGCTGGACCTGCCCCAGTTTCCCTGGAGGGATTATTCCAGACAGCTCTCACCCTGGGAAATGCTTCCTGCTGCTCACCTTATGTTTGCTGTTTCTTAATTTCACCTCACTGTTCTCAGCTCCAACCCATTGTTTGGCAGCCGTCCCTTTCCTCCCTGCTGACAGAGACCCTGGTTGGGTTTGCAGGAGCTCTTGCCATTGACTAACCAGGTGATACCCACTGAAGCCAACGGTTTGTGTGGTGCACAGGCTAACGGCAAGTGCTCCTGTCTTGGAGAGACCTTCTTGGTCATCCTGTTCCCCTTGGAGCGACTGTGCTGCTGTTCTGTTCACCTGCGTCTCCAGCAATGGGTTAACCCCCCCATGGGGATTCCAGGTTGCAGATCCAGTTCCCGGCCCTGGAGCACCCACTGAAGCTAGTGGAAAAGCTCACATTAGGGGTGGGATGAAGCTCTAATCCCACAAATGTGCTAATCTTTGGATCAGAACACTCAGTGCTAAAACGTCTCTCTCAGACAGCTGAGAGTGTGTTTTGCTAAAGCAAACTGCAATTACATGTAGTATCTTCAATTTAGCTTGATATGTTGCCTCTAGAAAGAGGAGATGTCTTGTGTTAAGCACAGACAGTACCTTTGACCCTCTCCTCTCCCCTCTTACATCCCTCCTCAAACCCTCTCCCAGGCCAGGGGAGCAATGATGGTGGCAGCAGTAGTCCTGGCCGGGAGGTAGGAGCTGCTAATGCACAGCTATTGCTGTCCCAGCGAGGAGCCTTGTACAGCAGTGACTGAGGAAATGAAGCCAGAGCCTGTGTGGAGAGCAGAACAAATGCAGGAGAAAAGGCCCGTGGGAGCCTGCTGCTTCGCTACAGCAGGCAGAGGCAGCCGCTGAGCAGAACACAGTGATGGGTAAAGGCAAGCACCGCACGCTGCAGCTCACACCCTCGGCATGTCTGGGGCAATGGAGCTTCCCCCAAGCTGAGAGACCCCAGCAACAATGGAGATGGATTTGCTTTCCACTGTCTTCGTGGAGTAAAGGTGTAGTTAACATATCCCCCATGTTGTCCATGTGCTGTCTAAAGGTAGAAGGTCTCCTCCCTCTGTGTCTTAAGACCTGTGGTGGCACAGGTACTGCTTGAAAGCACCACATCTCGCTAAGCTGTTCCTGCTGGCAAAGCACCCTTCCATCTCATCCTTGGTCCTTTACATCGCTCTGCTCAGCAATGCTCAAAGGCACTTAGATGTGGAGGGTCCACGTGTCCCCCTGGGCTCTGACCAGAGGCTGCAGCAAAGCAGCTTGGTGGGAAAATCAGTGTGGGCTGGGCTGGCCTGTGTGGGAAAGGATGTATGGGAGAAGGAGGAATGCCCCTGTCCTTGAGCTGTCATCGCTCTCTCAGTGGGTTGCTGTGTCTGAGTATGTGCCAACAGGCTCCAAAGCTGTGGCTGGGGTATGCCCAGAGGAATTCACCCAAGTCAGCATCTAAACACAGCAACGCTGGACTTGGAAAGCTGGTTCATAGTGTGTGAGTGGAAGCAACGTCAGCAGAAGAAGGTCCCTTCCCCCTCCCTTCATTACATTAACATTCGCTTTCATTTTACTACTGAACAAATGAAGACAACAGCTGTGTTATTTAACAGTGTGCGTTTTACTACCAACAAAGAATGGTCCTTTAAAACGTGCAGAACGCTCGGTGCCCTTCCAGCGAGAAGTGGAATTGCAGGTTTGGACAGAATGACCTAAATACTGAAAGTGCAGCTGGAGCATTAAAGCCATAGTTGGTGGCAAGGATGGCTGGGTTTGGCTTGACTAATTGGCACAATGATCCAAAGGGCGATTACACTGCTTTAGGAGCAGAGCCATTTGCCACATATCACTGTAATGGCAAAACTTAAGGATTGGTGGATATTCAAAGAAGTGATCCAAAGTGAAATAGCATATCTCTATTGCTACTGTTTTTCTAAAGGTCATATAGATACCATAACAGTTGCTTCACAGTGAAAACCTTGCATGCAACAGATGAGCATAGGTTAGCATGCCTGTGCTGAGGGAAGGAGATGAAAGCAGGTCTTGGGGCCAGATTTGGGCTGACCTGGAAACAGCCACCATGTGAAACCACAGCAGCAGTGAAACCACAGCAGCGCACAGCTCCACATGTGCTTGCCCAAAATATTTCCTCTGTTTCCAGCTTACCGCTTGTGTTTACCTTGTTGAGCTGCCTTAATGCCAGACTTGTAGTGTAGGATTGCACCGAGGCTGGGGAAAAGAGTAAGCCTGAATATTGATGCTGTGCTTGCGAGAGAATAACTGACATGAATGACACAACACATCCAGCATCTTGTCTGAAGCACTCAGAAACGAAGCTTGAGTGTGCAAGGCATCTTGAAACCTAAATGGGAATGTTGGTGTAAGCTCAGGTGACAGTCAAAGGAGATGTGATGCATCTTTGGGGTTAGTCTGATGCAAACGGGCACTTGAAAAGAGCTGTGATGGTTGGTTGGCCAAAGGCGAGCAGTAATGTGTGCTAAAAAGCCATTGTATTGATTGAAATGCATCTAGAAAACATCAGCCTGATGTAAAACATGAGTAATCAGGAGAAGCTAAATGCTGTTTCATAGAGCTCATGAACATGTGCTTTTGAGCACCCTTCATTAATAAATCAATGAGATGTTCATGTTGGCAGAGGGTTCAAAGCAGCTTTTGGTGGGCTGCTGGAGGAAGTGGCTGTATCCCAGTGCTGTATCCCAGTGCTGGAGAAGGCGACTGTATCCCAGTGCTGTATCCCAGTGCTGTACCCCAGTGGCTGTGCCTCCACAGGGGTGGTGACCAACGGATGCTCAAGGACAACAGGGTCTCCAGTGAGCAGCAGTCACACAGGATGCTGGGGTCTGTCAGGGACAAGATGCTGCAGTCCTAATTGTGAAGCGAGGGATCTGCCTGCAGGGCTGGGGCTCACTCAGGACCAGCAGTTCCTGCTGCGCTGTTGGACCCTGCACCCCGTAAGTGATTTCAAAGAGTAAATCCATCTCTTCCATCCTGTATCCATTGCAAAGGAGATCTCCAGTGGCCTCTTACAGAGGTCTCCAGTCCAGTCTCTTTCTTAATAAGTGATTTATATAAAATCCAGCATCTCTAGAGCTGCTTTTGGAGGGAGAGACCACAAGTGGTGACAGGACCAACTCATTCTACAGGGCAGTAGCATGGGGTATTGATCTGTGGATCTTTGCCTGCATGAGCAGGAAGCAGCACCAGTCAAGGTCAGAAATGAAGGTGTTTTCCAGCTGCCCTCGCATCCACAAGATGCACCACTTGTAGAGTAAGGAACCTTTTAAGCACGTCTCT
Source organism: Psittacula echo (assembly GCF_963264785.1). Taxonomy (NCBI): domain Eukaryota; kingdom Metazoa; phylum Chordata; class Aves; order Psittaciformes; family Psittacidae; genus Psittacula; species Psittacula echo. Next base: position 13,377,345 of record NC_137747.1, on the reverse strand, counting down.
GCTGCTGAAGAGCTCCTGTCCTGGCAGCACTTTCAGCGACTGCATCTTTCCACTCCTGGGATTTGCAGCCTGTAAATGGGAGTTCAAATATGCACTCGTGTGCACTGCAGCTCCCTGTTCCTTCCTGCCTGCATCTCCTGGATGCTCCACTCCAAGGGGGAGCAAGGCTGGGAGCAGGCTGTGCTGGTGGCTCGAGAGAGGTTTTGGTGCCACAGCGAGGTAAATGGCTTCAGGATCCTGGGAAATGCCGCCTTCTCCATGCTGCTCGGTCATGTAGCATGAGCTGCAGTCAAGCCCGTAATGCAGGCTGATGGCCCTGTCATGGCAAGAGGCTGTGACTGTGACGTGGCCCTGGGGTGTAACCGTGCAGGGGGTGTGCACTGGGGCAGGGCCCTCGCTGCATCATGACAGTGAATCTGTGGGACGTGAGATCATCGTGGCAACAAGGTGATGGGCTGCGATGGCTCCTTCACAGGGTCTGGCAGCAGTGACTGGAGAGCTCTGCTACACGAGTGTGATGGCAGTGCGGTGCCAAGCAGTGTCTGTCACCTGTGACGGGTGAACGAATGGGTTTAACAGGTATATTGGGTTGTGGGGACCAGTCTCCTCCATCAGTAATCTCACTGCAACCACGGGTATGGCTTCAGTGGCCAGCAAGTGGTGAGGCCATAGGACAACATCCATGCTGAGTTTGCTTGGAGGAGCTTGGAACATCCACTGACACCAGCTCTCCAGCTACACGACATGGCACGCGTGCCCCGCAGAGCTCTTATGGCTGTGATATCCCTGAGTTTGTAGTCTAAGGAACCTAGAAATTAATGTGTAAATTAAAATTCCCTTTGGTGAATTCACCAAAAGCGAGATACTAAAAAATCCCAGAATCCCAGCCTGGTTTGTGTTGGAAGGGACCTTAAAGCTCCTCCAGCTCCAACCCCTGCCACGGGCAGGGACACCTTCCACTGGAGCAGCTTGCTCCAAGCCCCTGGGTCCAACCTGGCCTTGAACACTGCCAGGGATGGGGCAGCCACAGCTTCTCTGGGCACCCTGGGCCAGCGCCTCAGCACCCTCATAGCGAAGAATGATAGTGAAGAAAACAAAGCAACCTGACTATTCGTGCCTTGCTCCCTCCTCCTTCCACCAATTTCTACAGTAAAATAGAGGTTTTACTTCAAAAAGTATGCATTTTTAATAGATTTTATTTACATACTTTTCCTGTCTAATAAGATGGGGTTTAAATGCATTAACTGCAGCATAATTCTCTCAGACCTTTGGAGAAAAGAAACTACAATAAAGATTCTTGTCTCCTAATGTTCTGGGTTTCAGGCAAAAATTATACTGTAAGATAGGAATGCTTAAAAACCCCATAGTTCCACTGAACAAGAAAATCCAGTTAGAAAAAAACTGCATTGGAAAACATCTATTTGCCCACAAAATAATGTAAAAATAATGAGTCCATATCCCTCTTTGATGTGTGTGGCACATGCTCCTTTAAGGAGAAATTCTGTATTTCAGAGATAGTGTGCATATCATGGAATGAAACGGTTGTTATGGCAACAACTCTCAAAAGCAAGTACTTAACTGAGAAATGTGTTCCACATAGCCATAGAAAAATGAAAACATGAAAACAGAGACAGGAAGAATGGACAAACAGAAGCAGTATGAGATGGCAGAGCCATTTCTGATTTTCAAGCGCACAGAGAAGCAGCACTGAACTGGTTTGGGGGATTTTTTGTTTTCTTCTTAATTTACAGGCAAAGTTTAAAGCTGGGTCTGTTCGTGGAAGGTTTAATGTGTCTTTTATTTGAGGCCATAATTAAAAAGTGCCATATCATGTTAGTCCACCCTTATTGTTGTGGAGCAATGGATGGGGTGCAGTCGAGCTGTATTCAAACAGCACACCCAGCCCCGAGCATGGGGAGCTGGTACCCCAGGGCAAGCTGCATCTCCAGCATCCCTGGGATGGATGGGTCCAGTCTCCTGTAGCTCAGAGCCATGGGCCTGGGGTTCCTGCCTGGGGGGTCACTGCAGGGTGGTGTATCCTGTGCTCAACCACACAGGTCCGTGCAGCCCCTGGCTGCCACCAGTCCAAAGCACTGTGGGAGAGGCAGAGAAACCCAAAGCATTGACTGCCCTTATTGCTGGTGCCTTGTCCCATCACATCCACGTAGTCTGGAGACCAGACCATTTCCCATGCTACAGAGAAAACCCCTCTGGGTTTCTCATTCCTGATCCCAAATCTAATCATGGGTTTAGCCCAGAACAAGTCAGTGAGGCAGAAGTTGTTGTGGCCAGACCTTGCTTTATTTCTGTATCTATTTCAGCATCTCCAGTATGGAAATCTGGACTGCCTCAGCACTGGCAATACCTTCTAACCTCCTGATATCCCTTATTCCATAAGCATACACCAAACTTTTCCATGAAGACCGCAAGGCTGCTCCCCGAGCAGCACCGTTCAGCCCTGCTCTCTAGTGCTCTGTGCAACCTTCCCTTTAACTGGATCCACATCCTCTTTGTAACTCCTTCAATAGAGGTTCTTCCAGGAAGACTGATTTCCCACCAGGCTCTGAATGCAATCTTTTGTTTAAACCTAGATAGATTAGCTCCTCTGCTCCTCTCTGTTTTCCTATTAAAATGATACTAAATTGGCCTAATGTGATCTACTTTTGATAAAACCTTGCTGACTTTTTTCCTCCCATTTTTTATTTGCCTCCATGTCCTCAGAGGTCCTTCTCTCAGTAAAATGAGATGAATGGAAGGGCCTGAAACCAGAAGGTGAAGCAGCATAGAAAACAATTATAAACACACCCCCCAAACCCTCTAGTATTTCAGACAACCTAAACTGATCTGCCTGATGTCTTTGACTATCCTGTTAGATACTGCTTGTCAAAGCACCTGTAGAAACGATAGGGCCATAGGGACTGGCTCAAAGTGTGTTAGTCTTTAGGCTGAAGGTTTTGACTTTGGAGTTGGGGTGCGGTAAGTTCGGGAGCAGTAACTCACTGTGTTGATGCAGCTCTGCTGCTTTCCCTGCACATCCATATCCATCCTTACTTTACCCACACGACTGCACCTTCCTGGCACTGGAAGCCTGACTTTGCAGGGGAAAACCTGAATCTGTGGTCTGGGTGGCTTTGTCCAACTTTGTTCTGGTTTTGCCCAGCCTTGGCTGGACCTGGGTAGGGTCTAGGATGGGATCTTGCTGGAGTGGTGCTGGCTCTGGCCACTTGCTGCTGCCCTCATTGTCCTGAAGCACCCAGGGAGGATGAAAAGTCATTACCGGTGGTGGCATCTTCTGTTTAGCGATGCCAAGTGTATCCATAGCTGGTGGGACCCAACCAGACCCACCACTGGGAGGAAGAGCAGCAAAAGGACTGGGACAAGTTGGGGTGGCCTTGCATGGCTTCACCACTCCTGCCCCTCACTGATCCCCTCAGACCAAACGTCTGAAGGTGCTGGAGATCCTAGGCCAGGGTGCACCTCACCCAAGCTCTCTCACTATGAAGCCTTTCCTCTGAGCTGTGTGTCCCTCTCCATCTGTGGTCACTGGGGAGCGGAGGAGCACAGGCATCCTAAGAGTGTGAAAGCAGGGAGGTTAACACCCCCCCAGGGCATCCACTCCTCTCCATTGACTTTTCTGGAGCTCATTGCTAACCTCAAACTTCATTTGGGAGACAGACACAGCCTGGATGGGGATTTATCTTGTGCTGTGTGTGACGAGTGAAGGGAAGGATTTCTCAGTCTAACCCAGGTCTGCCGAATCCTCCTTTGCAAATAAGTCATTTACACGTCCCAAAGGCAAAGCGAGAATTTGTAAATGAAAACTTCTTCAGATAAATCTTTTGTAGGATTTACAAAGCTCCTGATGGGATTTGTAACTCCAGACACAGATCTGTACACTGCCAGCGAGATTGGGGGGCTTTAAAAATCCATCTCTCGACTCGCGAAACAACCTAACCTTTCAGAAACCAGGTAGCTAAACCTAAGACTAAAAGCACTCAGCACTTGGGCCTGAAGGTTTAGTGACAGGATTTATACATTAGAACAGCGAGATAATTTAACTCAGGTGTATTAAATCCTGATTTATTAACAAACTCAGGAGTAATAGCTTTACAAGTAACTCCCAAGACATTTAAAAGAGCTTAACCCTTCGAGTACCGGCACTTGTCAGACTGCCACCTCCGTGAATGCAAAGAACATGTTCCAATATACCAGGAAAATTCAACTGCATTGCAGACAAGCCCTGCAGCCCTCTCCCTGGGGTTTCCCCCTCCCATGGAAACCAGAAACAGCCCCTGGGGATCCCCCAGTGCTGCATGTTCCTGGGGTCCTTTTTGGTCCCACTGTGCTCAGACACTCACCTTGGCTGCACGTCTCTGCTCTGCGGGATGGGGCCCTGCTGCATCCCTCTCCTGACGTGTCCCAGTGACACCTTGTTCTCTCTGCCTTTAAATGGGTGATGGTTGGGGTCAGAAAACTCTGCTGGGGAGGGCCCTCTGGCAGGCTATGTGTGGGGACCAGGACAAGCTGTCTCCATTCCTGAGAGCTCTGTGAAAGAAGCCTCTTTCAGAGGATGCTCTCCCTGCACCAGCTCTTTCTCCTCTCCAGCAGTCTCATTTCTTTCCCAGTTACCTCCTATACAGACTACATGGCTTTGAGCTCCTCAGGGGGTGCAGACGGGGGACCTCCCCCTTGGGATGATGAGGGAGGATTTCCTCTGGCTGTTCAAACACTCTGTGTGCTCTCACATCTTTAAATCCCTTGGGTTTGGCAGTACTCAGAAGCTGATCTCTTCCTGATCGCAATCAATTCTGCAGTGATTCCACCTGTGACAAACCTGTTTGCAGAGAAAGGTTTTCTGCCTTTTCCATTCATGTTTATGCCAAATGCTCCAGCAAAATGAAACATTTCCAAAGCAGTTGTAATTTTGAGATAGAAACCCCATCATTACCTGAAGGAGTCTGACAGGGTGGCTGATTCCCCTTCCCTCTTTCCTCTGGTGCTCTATTAGCTTTCGTTTAGCATAATTGAGTTCTCATGGCCGTGCCATGCCCCAGCGAGCAGCTTGCTTCAGGATTGCCCTGGGTACTTGACAAGCTCCACGGGTATCCAACCCCTCGCCCAGGGAGAGGAGCCCGGGGTGTTTTGAGCTGGTGAAAGAGCTCGATGCTGTTTGTGTCCAGACTTGCTTGGAAACAAAATGACCATTCACCACAGCTCGCTCTGTTCATGGCATAAACTGCACTAGAAAATCATTGTGAAAGCAAGAGCTACTTGTTAATGAAGGAGCAAAGAGCAGCCAGCACGGGCCAGAGCGCTGTGTGCGAGGGGAGCTGGAATGGAAAAGGCACTTGACATCTCTTTTGGGTTCAGCTTGCAAGAGCAATTAAACACTTTAGAAACTTAACTCCTATTCCCCCTGGTGAGCTTTTCTCTTGTCCTTCTGCTTGGCTCTGCCACAAATTGGTAGTTATTTTTGGAATGTTTTTCTGTCCTCCTTTGATCAGGTCTGATGATAGGTAGCATGGGAGCACTGAGTCAGTGCGGATGAAGCCCTCCCTGGGGTATGTGCCACTGCTCTGCTGCAGTCACTGAGATACTCACTCTGAGAATCTCTCCTTGAACTCTCCATGTTTTTACAAATGTATCTAACATTTTAACTGCAGCAGGTATAAGGCATCTGCTGTGCTTCACTTCATGTGTTTGGCTTCTGCAGTTTTCACTTTAGACACTGAAAGGCATGGGGAAAGGTTTTCAGTTTTTCTCCAAGTTGGCTCAGGTTTGTGGTGGACCAAAGCCCTGATTCAATAAAACGTTTGGTCACCTGCTGAGCTTTAACCACATCCTTAACCTCAGCTTTACCCAGGAAAGCTCTTAAGCATCAAACAGGATCCCAAGAGTTCCCAACGATTTGGTAAATCTCGAGGGGGGGTGGTGGGCTGCTGCTTTGTCCTGCCCAGACTCCCAGCAAAGCTCTCACTGAAGGCAGGACTGGGGGCAGTGTCTCTGAGCATGTTTTTTGTGGTGCTGGGTGCAGCTCCCAAGGGCATTGTGATGGTGATGCCTCACAGGGAGAGAGCAGCGTCTGCCAGTCCATCCATCCATCCATCCATGAATCCATCCATACATCCATCCATGAATCCATCCATCCATCCATCCGTGAATCCATCCATCCATCCATCCGTGAATCCATCCATACATCCATCCATGAATCCATCCATCCATCCATCCATGAATCCATCCATACATCCATCCATGGATCCATCCATCCAGCCATCCTGGGCCACTCTCTGCAGGGTCCTGCCCTACACAGCCTTGCACACCCTGGTTGCATGGTGCAGGCAGAGGACAGCTCCTCTCAACATGGCAGAAGTGGCAACAGCCAATTTAACGTGGAGCAGCCAAAAAGCCCTTGGGTCACCTGTGCACGCCCGGCTCCATCTGGACCATCTCCATCACCTGGACAGACGCATCAGCTCCGGTGGGCACTGCCTCCGCTCCCATCAACCTTTCACAATTTAGGTCAGGGGAAGAAAGGAAACGGTTAAAGCCAGAGTAACTCACATAAGACTGTTCATTACTATAAGATGTCTGTGTATCATTAAATTGCATTTGAGCTTTCATTAGGCAGTTTTTTTCCTCGTATAAAAGTCTTTGTTGTGTCAATTAGTTGATTGACTATCATCTGCTTTCTGGGTTACTGAAACCTTATCCATTGTGAATGAATTTGTTTATCAGGGAAAAGGGACCAGGGAAGGGAAAAAAAATTCAATTAGATGTCAATGTGTGGAGTGACAAGCAGCATTTGATAGGGCTTTTAGTTTAATTGCTTGTGTTTCATTAAGAGATGTATTTAGCAAGAGAATTCTTCATTTTCAAAAGATCTTGGGTGTCTTCTTTTTTGCTTCTGGCTTTTAGGTACTCCTGTAACATTCAGAAAACACAGAGAGATCTATTTTTTAATTAGGAAAATGACTTTATTGTGACGTGCTCAACATATTGAGGCTGTTACATCACTGACATGTGGTGACAGCCTTTCAGTGCCATCCACATGCAAGTTGCGGGGGACAGGGTGTACCCCAGCATCATTTGCCAAAGATCTGCTGCTCCCTCTGCAGCCCACGATAACATTGTGTTAATCCTTAGAGTTTGTGTGAGGAGGAAACCATTCAGCTCCCTGCCCTGGAAACATTTTGGAAGGTCTGGTTTAAATCTTTGAAAGGCTGCAAATCCCTTTGGGAGGAATGGTTTTCATTTGGTTTTATTTGGACTCCAGCTCGTCACCTGTGGTTGACAAATAAAAATGAAATAGCCTTTGGTAGGGGGCTGGCACCTCCTAATCCAGCGTGTTGGGCTGAGCTGGTGTAGTTGTATAGGGGCATCACCAGGAGTACATAGATCACACTGGAGTAACGTGCTGAGAGCCCTCAAGTTTATTTTGATAACTTGCTGTTTATTTCTAATCCAGCCTAAAACCTGTGAGTAGATAAGCGTGCAGCTGGCTCTGCTTGAGAGACGGCAAGGGGATTCCAGCAAAGCTTCCAGAATGTCAAATGAATGGTTATTTTCCTGTAATTCCAAGGAAACAGCAGGAGCAGGGAACCCCTGCGGGCAGAGCATGGTGGTGGGGGCTCATCGCAGCCATGGATGCAATGGTACATTCTCCATGAGTGGAGGACCTCCAGCAACTGCTCCAAGGGTGAGACATCAGAGCCCAGCTTTACTCTCATAGAGCTCTTGGAGCTGGGTGCATTGGGCAGCAGCTCTTGTGAAAAGGAATATCTTTTGGCCTGGATGTAGCAAAGTACCCAACCAAGTGATCAATCTATTAGGTTTGGAGGAGGACTGGAGCAAAGGAGCTCCTGAGACACCCAGCCCTGCCCTCCATTGTGCAGGGAACCCTGCTGGGCATCACTTTGGTGATCAGGCTCCACCTCAAAATGTGTTTAATTCCTTGCCTTTGAGAGATTTGCTTTTCAGATATGGAGGCTTGGGAGCAGGGAGAGTCTCTTTGGGTATGCTCAGTGCCCAGCAGAAATCCTGGCAGGGCCTCTGGGAGTGTCTGTGTAATGAGCAGCTCTAATGAGTACTAATTACACCCAGCACATGGGTAATGAGGCTCTTGCCCGAAGCGCATCAGTACAGTTCAGTGTTTTCTGCCATGGCTGTGTTCTGTGCCTCCTCTTTTCTTGGAAAGTAGAGCCAGGACATGGCCTCTTCTCAGAAACTCATTATTTCTCTTATTCTGTGATGAGAACTCATTTTCAAAGGCTTCAGATAAGATGCTGGGAGGCAACGCATGAAGCAACAAGCAATTATATCCTCCCTAAACATCTTGTCTGCCACGGTACAACAGCATCATGACAATGACCAAGAAGCTGAGGTTTTTACATGAGTAAACCAGAATGGCACAGCATGGAGTGCTCCAGGTTGTTCTCTCTGAGAGAAAACTATCACTTTACAAATGTACTTGAAGAGAGCTGAGGTTTGGGCAAAGCAGAACTGACGTAGCTGAAGAGTCTGAATTTTACCTGAACCTACTGAAGAAGCAAGAACACAAACCAGACCAGCCTTTCCAAGAAACCATCATAGCAGCAGCAGCAGCAGAAGAGAAGGAAGAAGAAACTGCACAGAGCAAGGCAACACTGTGTGATGTTTGAGAATAATTACGGAGAATCCTGCTCTTTCCAATGCTGGACAAGAGCTCTAGAAGAGCTATAGGAGCGTGCTGTGAGCATCATACACCTGAATCGTATACTCCTCCATGCTTCCAGATAGCGAGGGACTGGCAAACCTGGCTTCACTTTGAAGGCTGAAGGAAGCAGCTCAAGATATCCAGGTCCAGCCCTGCTCAGCATCTTCTCCTGTGTGCGGTGGGAGGAAGCACACAGCGCCCATCCTCCCCATCTGCACACAAGTGGTGGTTGTTGCACATCCCTGTTGTGCAGTTCACTGTAAAGTGCTTCCATGTGCCCATCAGGAGCTGGATCTTCAGAGCTGGAGACCACAGGTTTTGATCCTTGTCTGGGCAAGCCATTGTCCTTTTGGGTATGTGTGTCTTCACACCTACTGACCTCCCCTGGAGCAAGACCTGCCTGGACATCCCCATACCATGTCCCCAGGAGAGGTCCCTAATCTGGGCAGGTGTCTCTGCAGTGTCAGCCCAGGCACTAGAAGAGCCTCTTTCCTCTCGCTTTGGCAGCATCAGAGAAGCTCATGGGGTTAACGCCATGGGGGTTTAGCTGTTGCTTTTTCCTGATAACTAAGAATATTCTGATAGGAGAAGAGAGGTTTTCTAGTCATGTTTTCTGGTGTCCACAGTGAGCTGCTGGCTGTGTGCAGGAGATGGAGCATTAATATTGCTATAGAAATCTTCAGCCTGGTGCAGAGCCCCATGGTGACCATGCTTTGAACCAGCACCTCTGGCTCATTAGACAGATATCATTGCCCTGAGGAGTGTCTGCACATACCAGCCTCAGCAGCTACTCAGAGTTCCCCATAAACCATTCAGACCTGCCTCACCCCATTGGCTTTGGGGGTTTCCTTGGGCAGGGGAAGGAGGGACCATGTCCCATGCATCACCCATGCATCGTCATGCTGTCCTTTGCTCCACAGAAGCCCATTGAGCTGTCTCCTGAGGGCCTGGCTGTGAGGCCATGATGGAGATGAAGCTGATTCAGTGTTTGAGCAGCTCCAGCCCCTCAGCCACAGCTGTTTTGTTTTCATCTCTAAGTAGCTGAAGGTGTGCGTGCCTATCAGCGAATCGCCATCACCCCAATGGCAGCGTGTTCCTCAGATAAGAGTGCTGTGTAATGGCAATTATGTTTTCATGTGTTGTGAGGAAACTCAATGGGCAGAGTGGCAGAAATGTTCTTCATCCTCTGTTAATTATGAGCTACTTACTGCAGGGAATCGTGCAAAGACAAAAAAGGGTAATCAAATGAAATAAAGGGGAAGCAGCTTGTGCACTTGCCTTCGTGCTGGGTGGAATTAGCTCCTACAATGCTCTGCCACCAATTATCATTGATAATGCTGTGTGGCCCCATGTGTGACCTTGCCATCAGCTCCACAGCAGCACAACTCCCTGAGAGATGGGTGCAAGGGCTGAATGGGGGCAGATGTGTGGGACTGTGAGCAGGGATGCTCAGTGCTGCAATACTCCTGTGGGGCTGGGCTGGTGTGAACTCTGCCTGTCCCACCATGAGCTCTGAAATGGAGCTTCCAGAGAATCCCAGCAGAGCCCCAGCTGGAGCAAAGAGCTCAGGCTGCTGCCTTTTTTATGTTGCTGTGTTTTCTGCCTTCAGGCTGTGAGATGCACCAGGAAAGAAAAGGATGGGGATGCCGGGAGGGACTGTAGCAATAGGATTGTAGCAATAGGACAAGGGGTGATGGGTTCAAACTGAAACAGGGGAAGTTCAGGTTAGATCTAAGGCAGAAGGTCTTTATTGTGAGGGTGCTGAGGCACTGGCACAGGGTGCCCAGAGAAGCTGTGGCTGCCCCATCCCTGGCAGTGTTCAAGGCCAGGTTGGACACAGGGGCTTGGAGCAAGCTGCTCCAGTGGAAGGTGTCCCTGCCCGTGGCAGGGGTTGGAGCTGGATGAGCTTTAAGGTCCCTTCAATGCAAACAACTCTGGGATTTGATGATTCTATGCTGGGGGTGGCTGTGGGTCTGTGAGCCCAGGTCTAGCTGTCCCTGTGGGTCCAGACCCAGGCAGGCGGCAGAGGCAGCTGTGGTCCCACATGCTCTAGTGGTCAGGATTCCTGGCTTTCACCCAGGCAGCCCAGGCTTCATCCCGGTGTGGGAAGACAATGGTATTGCACATTGTGCCTGGTTTGGGGCCCTCCAGGACAAGGGAGATGCTGGGCTGCTGGAGCTGCCGGCTCCAGGGCTGGAGCATGGGGCAGATCTAGGTCTGTTCAGCCTGGGAAGAAGGTGAGGGGAAGATTTCATTGCTGCTTGGTGAGAAGACACACGAAGACAGGGTCAGGCTCTTCCCAAGGGCACACAGTGGGAAGATGAAAGGCACCAGCTGGAACAAGGGAAATTCTCTTTAGTTATGAAGGATGATTATATCTCCATATGGTGATGAAACACTGGAAGTGGGGCTCAGGGAAACTGTGGAGTCTCTGTTCCCTGAGGTATTTGGAACTTGACTGAACAAGGCCCTGAAGAACTTGCTGCAGCTGAACCTACTGGACCGTATAGGCTGGACTGAAAACCTTCAGAGCACACTTCTGACCCACGAGGTTCATTCTTGGAAGGTGTTAGAATGGTTTTCATTTTCCTGGGGACAAGATACTTGGTGGTCCCTCATCCTAGCTGAGTGCCTGAGCTCTCTTTACCTCTCTGGTGACCCAGGGGATGGCTCTGTTGTGATGCTGGGTTACATTAGAAGACAGTGAGATGCAAAATCTGTATTGGATGGAGTGAGAATTACACCAAAACTTGTATTTGAGATGGCAAGGAACAGACTATCAAGGAGTCAAGGCTGGGTCTCTGCTTCCTGATGGAGCTGTTGCTTCAACAGCACACTCCCTGCCGCTGCAGCTAGTACATCAGTTACACCAGGCCTGGGAAATGCTCATGCAAGGGGATAAATTTGTCCTGTGGGTAAGAAAAGAATGAAATAACCAGGGTGTGATCTGTACAACAGCTCGGCAACTGATGAGGATTGTCAGTAATGTGTTTTTTGAGCACTGTAAGCTTAACAGCCTGACATATAGCAAGCACTTTAATTCCCAAAGAAAGATATTTCCCCCCCCCCCCCCCGAAAGTAATAAATAGCAACATAACTTCTTTGAGAGAAATTTAACCACAGATCTATGCTGTATCTAATGAGAAACTTCCTTCTGAGCTCATACTGTTAAGTATAGAAGGGGAAGGATGTTACTTACCAGGGATGTTACCTACATTTTGCATCCCCTATAAGTACCTCTGCATAGAGAGACCTTTAGAGGAGTCCACCTAAGATATCTGCATGGTGCAACAAGACTTGGATGTTTCAGGGTTCAGAGCTACTACCACTGAGTATCTTTGCCTTTGTCACACATGTATTCCAGTTGAATCCCTCAGACCATAGCAGGGGACCAGACCTAAAACCCTATGAGCACGTTCAAGCTGTAAAATGGACACAGGCTGCAAACAACGTTAGTTGAGTCATTTGAATAATGACTAAATACTTGGATCTCTCCAGGAATGACCAGGAACAAAAAAAGAAGTGAGATTCATCATCTCAGCCCTGGGCTGTGAATGTTCTGCTCAGCTTTGCTGCTGATACCGGGAGAGCAGATGCTTCCTTACTCTGCAGAAACACAGCGTGTGAAACAGTATTTTAACAGCTTTATCTGATATTTTATATCTCACTGTCAAACATAGCAACGATTCCACTTCTATTTGGGTATGTAATCTGGAGAGAAGGCAGCAATAATCTCTCAGGAGAGCCAGGCATGGGACTAATTACTCCAGCTAGAGATTTGTAAAGAGACATTTTCAGTGCTAGGATTTTATCATTCCACAGAGTAATTAAAAGACAACCCTGTCAAAGGAAGTTTTGCAGTCTTAAATATTCTTGTAAGAAGAATAACCCTTTCCACGCTCAGCATTGGGATGGCTTTATTTCCCAGCGATGAGTGATGGCTACCCATGCCTACCAGCCAGCTCAATGCCATGCTCGGGTGCTTGCAGTGGTGGGGCAGAGCAGTGGCTGTTTCCATGTCACCTCTGAACGTCAGTGATTGGGAATGAGGGATGCTTTTGCAGAGGGCTAGACCCAGGAAGAGATTATCTGGCCACTGGAGAGGTTTAAAGAGACACTTCTGGGAATGTTGATCAGATTATCTGATGCTGTAAGTCAGAGTCATGTGGAGGCAGAATTTCTGCTTGAAGTTTGTTTCTTCAGTGAAGCACTGGTGAGATCAGAACAGGGAAGCCTGCTCGTTGCAGTGGGTTATGGCTCAGCCACCTCTTCAACAGAGGTCCACAACTTGGGACCAGAAATAGCATCTTTGGCTGCTCCAGAAAAGGGATCAGTGTGTGCTGTTATAGACAGAGGTTGCGCTTGCCCCTGGGTGGGAAACAGCCCTTATGTGGGTGAGCAATGAGGTGTTGCTGCTTTGATCCCATTCTTGAGGTTCATTCAGCACTGTGCTTGCTGTGCCAGGATGGCTTGGTGCGACCAGCAATGATCACAGGAGGGATATAAAGCAGAGGGGATTTAGATGCAGCTTTGCAAATACCATGAAAGGACAAGTTACATTCAGGGCAAGCTGAATGTCCTGAATGCTGAGTTTGCCCTGAATTCAGGATACTTGATTATCCGAGGCAGTTCAGATCTCTAGTCAAAGAGTCAAACTGCTTAATAGCCACAGTCTCCTCCAAGGTTGGTGCTGGGTTTTCCAAAAGGTGTCACTGAGTCATTTATCCCTTTGGATAAATTGATAATTTGGATAACTTGGATAATCTGAAAATCCAAGTGTGGGCATTGCCTTCAGGACCCTGTGACTCGCCCATGGCAGCAAGGGTGGTTGGGAGAGTGAACAGCATGGCAATGACATGGGATGCTCCATGCCGATGAAAACCCAAGAAGCACATCTGCTCGGTCCATGGGATGCCAGGTTAGCCTGAGACCTCTGCTTCATGCCTGTGCTCCACGCAGCTCCTTTCTGCATCTTCCTGCTTAAACCTCCCTGGTTTTAAGATGGGTTTTATGTCAAGTAAAGGATTTTGAAGTTAAGGAGTTAATTCTTAGAGAAACAAAAACTTTGGATCTGACCTTAATGTCCTTGAGTAGAAGAGAAAACCACTGTGCATAGTCTAAGAACAAGGCACTGCACCTTGTCTCCTTGTCAGCTTTTCCTTCTCCTCTCCTCTAGTGCCTTTTGATGCACATGGGATCCAGAGATACGACAGGCCAGTGAGACTGATGTGACATGTGTAAAGAGAGAGAATTAGTATAAACTGCAATGTATCACAAAATTAGCATCACCCAACTGCCTGTTCCTTGGCATCCTGCCGGGTTCCGTCTTTATCTGGGCAGTGTTTAATTGCCTAATTGTTGTACTTTATTTCTTTATTTCTAACTTGCCGTGAGCATGTAGAACTGTAGATGTAGCATTAGATCACTTACAAAGGAAGCCTTTTCAGAGGGGTTCACTTCTCATATCTTTTGCCTGGATGTGAACATTTTAGCCTCCAGCTGTGCCAATTCCAGCCAGCCCCTGGCAGATGGTGGTTAAAACTGTGCAGAAAGAATGGTGGCTGCAGTGGGTCTGGTACATGGGGGTGGGCATCAGGCTCCTCTCTCTCCCCTGCATGCACCATTGCTCAGCTTGAGGCTGCTTGCAGACACAAGAGCGGGAAGCCCCAAGCATCAGAGAGCAGGTCAGGCTGTGGAGGGGGACTCTGCGGCCCCAGTTTGGTTGGTAAAAACTGAAACAGAATCCTTGAGGAACATCATGGCAACCTCTTGAGCTGAGTTCAGCTCTTGCGAGGCATCAGTCTCTGACCATGGAAACACACGTCCCCACCAACCCCAGCGAGGGCACGTCATAGAGTCATAGAATAACAAAATCGACCAGGTTGGAAAAGACCTTTAATATCATCAAGTCCAACCTTTATCCCAGGACTGTCAGCACTGTTTGAGTCCCTGCAGTCTCAAGATCCCAAGTCTGATTTTAGGACTGGTGAAAGTGGAGGAACTCCACATTCTCATCGGCAAGGCAGAGCCTCTGGAGGGAGAGTAAATTATCAAACTGAGATCAGAGTTTTCCATCTACTCCATCTTAGGCCATGGAGCCTGATTGCAAATGGCATTAATCCATGCAGCCATTTACTGTTTTTTTTTCCCCTAATTCAGAAACTTTCCCTATTTCTATGAAAACAATTTCTTATCACCCTCCTTATCTGCTCGAGAGTGCTCTGATCTAGAGGAACTCCATGCTAGGGATGGCCTAATTAAGCAAAATTAACATTTTATCATATAATGCTAACATTTAATCCTACATTCATGCAGCTTGCTTTAAATATACTCCCTGCACATCCTTTCCTGTAAGTCTCTCATGCTCTGCCAGCTCCACTCTGGTTTTATCTATAAGGAATTGAGCTTGTACCTGTGACAGGTGTGGAGTGTGTTAAATCTTTTGATCATCACACAAACCACTCATCCTGATAGCCTTTAATCTAAGCAATGCAAAGAAAACCCTATGCACTAGCTTTATGCTTCTTCCATCTCCCCGAGTTTGAACAGGAGGCTCCGCAGCTACAGATCAATGGCCCTAAATTGTTTGTCTTTAACTGAGGTGGGTTTAAAGGGAAGCTGCTCAGCGCAGCTGTCTGGAAGTTCACAGGATGGGAAGGGCCCTGTGCTGTCTAGTGCTGGGGGAATTGGAGTTACCTTTGAAACTTGGCTTAGTTTTTACACCAGTCAAGTAATTAAACAGGAGGAAGAAAATCTCAGCGAATCACTTACTGCTGCATCCTCCACATCTTTCTTGTGGTGATGCAGAAGTTAATAGTAAAATACTTAAGGATTTCTGTGATTCACAAATGCAGCTAGGAATTCTTCCCTTCCCTCCCCCAGGAATGATTCCTGAGTAGTTTGTGTAGAATAGCCAATATTCCGATATTGCTATTGGTTCACATGGGTGGTGTGAGCCATCTGTGTGTTCCTGCCTCTAGACTGGCTGGTTCTGGTACCCAGCCAACGAGGTGTGAAGATTGGGATGGAGCATCCCACTTTGCGTGATAAAACGCATCTCTGCTCCTGGTGAAGTGTTCCTTCTCACATTTTCTTACCATTAAGTGACTGAGCATTGTGGGAAAAGAAGAGGAAAGGGTCAGCGGAGTAGTGGCACTGGTCGCGGTGCTCACATGTCTTGGATGGAATCCCTGCCAACCAGGCATGTTTCACAGGGAAGGCAGACATTGGTTAAATCCCAACCATCTTTTTTTGCTCTTTGATGCTTCCTACAGGCTCAAGGCACCAAAACATTGTGAGAAAAGCTTGAAGGGACCCCAAAAGAGAGGTGCACCATCAGGCAACTCCATGCAGTCATCTTATTTTACCTGCCCAAATAGGTGTGTGTGGAGAACAGGAGCCCAGGAGACCCCCTAGGCCACTGAAAATGGAACCCACTCTTTTACCTTAGGGGTAACTTAAAAGTTCATTTCAAATATAAATATTCTTCTGGGAGTGGGGAGAAAAGTTTCTCACTGTAAGACCAAAAATCGTATGTCTAGAAAAAATAGGTGTCGTTCCCTTTAAGACTGCCATCAGGATGATACAAGCCAAAATAAAACCACACCAAACCCTACCCCAAACACAAAAAGCCCTCCATGCTATGCAAAATATCACAGAAACCTTTTTTCCATTACAGTGGTCACAGGCCATTTTGCTCTTCACTGGTGACAGGGGACCATTAAAATACAATCCCTGATGCCTGCGTATCGTAATGAAAATCATATTTCTTCCTGAACTGGTACATCAATTGTCTTTTTAGTAACCTGTGAAGTGCAGCTGTATGCAAACCAGGGAACGGTCCTTCACTCTTAATCTGTTCTCCTGCAAGATAAGTGATAACTTCTTAATGTAACTTTCCAGTCTGGTAAATAAGAAGTAGCTACAACATGATCCTGTGGTTTAAATAGAATCATCTTCCTGAGGTAGAGTAGCTGCTTTCCATCCTCCCCTGGGCAGGAAAAGTGATTTTGATAAAATCAGAGCGTTCCTCTCTGTCTCTTTCCTTCCATGGCACCTGCCTGAAAATCTGCAACTCCATTTGCATTTCTAAAATCCTGTGCTGTGGAACTATTCCTAAAGGAAAAATGAAATAACAGGGTGGCGAGGCTGTGTCCCAGCTCCTTGCTGCAGTGTTACATGGCAGGGGATGGATGAAGTGAGGAGTTTGGGGGTGGCAAGGGGGAGAAGGCACAGGAGCTGATTGAAGTGGTGCTGGTGGATGAAGGACACACAAGCCATTCTGGCAGGACCCTATTGCCACCTCTGCCGCCGGACACTGGTGCCATCAGTCCTTCCACATCAGGCAGCACTGATTTCTTTACTGCTAAACTCCATGTGATCCCTGTAGCCTCCAAGCCACCGTCTGTAGATGCTCTTGGGCATCTGGAGCATCCTGAATTGGAGGCAATGGCAGGGTCCCTGCAGGAACATGGGGCAGGCCTGACCCACTTTAGAGATCACTCACCATCAGCCCAGGGGTGTTTGGGGGTGTCCAGCTCTCTGCGTGGACTAACGGCTCAAGAGCTGCATTTTACTTGTGTGGCACAAACAAATCCATCGATAGGAGTGAACTTCAAAGGGAATTTCTGGCAACGGCAGATGCTTGGATGTGTTGTGTGAAAGTGGCCTCTCATCCAACCTCTGCAGCCTTTCCTGTGGGATGGGGACACCTGAGGAACAAGCCCCACTCACATGAGCCTTGCCTCAGCCCAGAGGAAAACCTGGGAAACCACGGGAATAAATTGGGATCAAAAAACTGGGAACAGCACTGGAGCTGGATCAGGAACGGTTTTCTTCCTGGGGGGTTTATTTTGTTATGTTTCTACTTCTTTTCTGCCCCAAGCCTGCATTGTTTGAATAGGAGCTGTAAGATATCTGCTTGCAAGAAGCTTGCTTGGCTCCAGGCAGTGAGCCCTTGAGTGCCAACCCCTCCTGGGAGAAGAAGCCAGCAGAGGAGCGGTGCCAGCAATACACACACTCTCCATCACCAGCAGCTCCCCAAGGGCCCTGATCCCTCTAAATCCCTTTTTCAGGCACCCCAGTCTGCACCCAGCCAGGAGAGGAGAGATCCTGGCTCTAGCTTTGCCAGGATGGGAACACACCACCCTTGACACTGGAGCAGGTCATGGCTTTTTCCCTCTTTTCCCTTTTCCACTCTCATTCATGTGCACAGAGAACCTCGAGGAACAACTAATCCAATCTGCTGCTGGATTGCCAAAGACTTAAATGAAAGTGCTATTTATTTAGCATCGTCTGATGCCACATCTACAGTGACAAGGCTGGGGACTGAGTAATAACAGGTCTGGAAGCAAAGCGCAGAGGAGAGTGTGCCACCAGCATAGGAGTGCTCCAAAAACGTATGGTTTTCAGTTTCTGGTTTAATTAGAATGTATTTTGAGTGGGTTTGCATCAACTAATGAAACAACTGTCATTGATGAACTGCTGGTGGGCAGGCTCGGGTAGTTTCTCATCTTTAACCAGCAGCTCAGGCAGCAAGTGTGAGGAAAGCCTGAGGAAAGTCTATTAGAGATAGACATCAATTTGACATTACTCATCTTAAAGGAGTATCGATGCAGAGGGGAAACCATTACAGAGTAGAGAAGCATGTCATTAGATAACTGATCCCAATTCAGGGCTCACCTTAAAAACTAAATGGTATTGCAGACTCCTTGTGTTAGCTGCTGAAAGAGGGGTATTTCTGTCCAGGTCATCATGCCTTGAGAGTTCATTCTGTGTATGGGGATGAGTTTGGGAGACTGATGGCAAATGGGCATTCACAGGCCAGATATGCACCTCTGGGTTCCCCACAGCTGGTTTTGCAGCCAGCCCAGGGAAGTGGTACCCAGGGGAGGACTGAAGATGCTATCCTGCTGATAGGGAAGCAAATTCCTCTAGGTTAACCTATCTATGGGAGACCACAGGAATAAACATGCCTGTCCTGGGGATTGCTCTTGCAGTGCAACACCCATGTTATCCTTCACCCTTCAAGAGCTTTAGATCTTTTATCACAGGCACCAGACAATGGAGATCTGGGCTTTGTCCTGAGGAAGACTCAGGTCTGTTACACAGCAGCTTCTGTGGCAGATCCAGACAGAATCAGGGCAGGAAGGGAAATCATCCAAAGGATGTTTGACACAGTGGAATTTGTTTTTACCTCTTTCCTTTAAAAAGCAAAGCAAAGCAAAGCAAAACAAGCTAGGAAATTACATGCATGCTTTTGGAATGAGACAGTAGCTCAGGGTCATCTGTGTTTACTTCCAACATTTTATCTTATTTCCTTGTGCACTTTTTCAAAACAAGGCTTTTGGGTTTTTCCCTTTCCCTTTCATTCAGCCTGCCTGCCCAGCAGCCTGAGCTCTGCAAGGGAAGCTTAGCACTGAGCTGTCATAAACAACCCGAATCACACAGCAAACGCATTCCTCCCTCACTGCGACTGCCGCTCTCTTCTCCTGTCCCCTTCCACAATGACTTTCTCTTTTACTATTTACAGTCCTGGAAAAGAACACGGATGCAAACACAGACTGTGCTGTTTGGGAGCACTCTGATGACCCCCGAATTTAGGTGACATTGTCTCCTCTTGTGATCAAAACAAGCATTGACTTGGGCATTACTGAAATGGGCTGAAGCACTGCAGGCAGGGATAGTGCAGCCCAGCTGAGGTCCCAGCACTGTGCTGGGGACCAGGGCTGGCATCTTCCTCCCTACACCAGGCTCCAAATCTGATGGAGATGCTTTCTCTAAGCAACCACACTGGGAGACACCAGCCCAGCCCACACCTCCTGCAGACCAAGCAGCTCATCTTGGGTGGGATCTGTAGCATCAGAGCTCTGGGAAGCTCAGTTTTCCATCTGAGCTAGTGCCTGGCCTGGAGGCTAACAGGGGTTTTTCCCCCACTCTTCTGGCTCCCTCCCCAGGAGGAGAGGAAAAGAGTTGGGTGTTAGTTAAATATTTATTTTTGAGCAGACAGAGAGGAAAATGGATGTCATATGTAGGGCTTTTTGATTATTATTTTTCTGGAATGAAATGGAGTTTTCTGATATATTGAATATATTTAATATTCAAATGCTGAGAATTTGCAGGACAGAGCACAGACTGCCTCTTGCGATAAGAGACATTATTACTGTTGTGAAGAATTCCTTGAAGATTCCATCTTAATCGTCCTGCTATTGAAATGGAAGAATAAAGTAATAAAATTAGATGTTTTGAAAAGACTTGATTAAAAATGTAATTATCCTGCAGCTCGAGGTTCCCACATCCTGTCGGCTTCCTCCAGCTCAGACCCCCTCCTTGCCAAGCCCCTTCCCTGGTTCCCCATGGAGCTGGCAACCCCTTTGTGGTTGGGCATCTGCAAGGCACAACCCTTTTGCCTCCTTCCTCTGGACATGCTGTGGGGCTGTTGTGGGGTGCAATTGGCCCTGTTCCCCAGCCTGGGCTCCGCAGACCCTCCTCATGCAGGGCTGCTCCCAGGCACCAAGGCAGTGCTGTGGTCTGGCCCTTGGCTCATGCCATGAGGCTGGAGGGAAAGGCACAACTTCCTCCGGGCAGCCACAATTCCTGCTCTGTGGCTTCACCAGCCGGTGTGAGCATGCACAGGAACCCTCTGAGGTCTGGGGCGTGCAGGGAGCACCCTCACATCTCCTTAGGAGGTTCTTCAAGCCCAATGTGCATCATTTCTTTGTGGGGTGCCAGCACCCCATCACCAGGCTCCCCACAGCCTGCAGGAGGTCCCGCCTCTCCAAAGCTCCAACTGGGACAGACTGGGGATGCAGGAGGATGTCCCGCTCCTGGTGCATGGGATGGGAACAGGGTCTGCCCAAGGACTGGCCCCAGCAGCCACTGGCCATGCTAGAGGACAGACTCCCCTGAGGAGGGCAGGAGGGGTGGCTGCACACAGAGCTCTGCCGGGCCTCACAGACCCTCCCAGCTGTAATTGTGCAGCTCCTTCATTCTGCATTTCTAATGGGGAAACACAGATGGTGACAGCTGAGTGCAAAATGCATCTATTAAAATTTGCTGCTGATTGTTCCTCATAATGGGCTTTGGGCTCTTTGAAATACGCTGTAGAGAATACACATCCTCATTTGGGGATGTAGCAGGTTACAGGAGACTTGTGCCTGTGTCTATCTTTGTCTCTTGCCCATTGCTAGACATTTTCTGGCCATTATTTATTTTTTTCATAGTAGAATAACTGGAAAATCTGACTCTGCTGCAGCCAAATGGGAGTTCGAGAAGCTGCCTGAGTAAGTTCTCCAGCTGGAGGGGCTGGCTGTACTTGAAGGCTACCCTTTAACTGACTGGAGGCTCTGGTAGCAAGGTAGTGGGGTAAGGTGGAAGCCCCTTTCACATGACAGCCATGCAATGAAAAGAAGATTCAGCAACAGCCACATGTGTCCATGCGATCAGCAGCATGCTAGCCAAGCCAAGTGGAGTCACCCCAGTATTCTCACTACACTGCAGTGGCAGTGTCTAAGGCCAGGTTGGACAGAGCCTTGGGTGGCATGGGCTAGTGGGAGGCATCCCTGCCCATGACAGGGGGTTGGAACTGGATGATCTTAAGGTCCTTTCCAACCAAACCACTCTGTGATTCTGTGATTCTATGGCACGCTGCTGGCTCCAGCAGCCCTGCCTGTCACTGACAGCCATGCAACCCCATCCCAGGGCTTTGCTGACCCACAGCCCTGCCTGAGTGAGCTCTGCCTGCGCTGCTCACACTCTGCTCTCTTGCCATGCAAAGCCACCGCTTCACCAGAGGAGGTTTCGAGCTGGCAAGATTTCTCCCGAGTGGAGACTCAGCAAAGCTCCCACCGCTCTGCCACTGACCTTATAATTAAGTGGTGTGGAGGACACTGCTCCCAGCCGGCTCCCTGAGTGCTTATATTTCAGTTTGGGCCACATCCAGCCCTAATAAATCCATTAATTACACTTCATACAGTGGCATTTACTGACAAATGAAAGATTTCATTAAGTCCGCCTGCTTCCTACGGCGTGGTAAGAGCTCGGACAAGCTCTCCTGAGCCCTGGCCCCAGTGATTTAATTGGCAGTGCAGTGCCTCCTTGTTACACACACACCTCACCTGTGGGGAGGATTTAGCCAAAGATCTTCTCTCTTATCTCCGTTGTGCTGCTCGATTCCAGGCAGGAGATGCAGGGCTGCAGAAGGCAGGGCTGGTTTCATCCTTGCTGGTCGTGGAGCCCTGCTTTGTGCTGTGCAGGGACACAGGAGGCGGCTCACTTCCAGGGAGAGAGAGGAGATGCATTAAACTTGCATGAAAACAAGTCAGTGACAAAGGCAGAACATGAGCTCTTCCCACCAAAGCAGCTCAGGAGGGTTCTCCAGGCACTGGAGGGCGGGGACCAGGCACTGATGTAAGGTAAGGCAGCCTCTTAAAAAGGCTCTGATCAGTGCCCCGGAGGATGTCCATGTGTCCATGGCACCTCCACATCTGCTCTGTGAAACCTGCCTTTGTCCCATCACCATGTGATTTTGACTGTCAGGATATGTTAAAGCAGTCCAGAGATAAGGAAGCTTGGAAGGATGGGACCTCAGCTCCAGGGCAAGTTTGGGTCTAGACTCCTTAGTTTCACTGCAGGAAATCCACAGTTCAGGATGCTGGTGCTGTGTCCATTGGAGGACTCATGTGGATTCTCCCTGCATCAGCTCCTGTAGCCCTTGGCCAGCACGAGCAGTGAGTGGGGCTCTTCCCATCTGCTCTCATCCTTCACTTCTTACTGTGGCCATGCTGTGCCCTGGAAGCTGAGCAGGCACCGAGCTGGAGGAGAGAAGGGAGTGAGATTTAGTGCCCGTCTTCAAGCACCATCAATCTTCTGTATCCCTTCAGTGTCACTTCTAGGGTTCACCTTTTGTTCTTTCTTAGGAGGGCTATGGAGCTTCTCACACCACAGAGCATGAGGATGTGCTGCTTGCCTGTGTCCTGCGAAGGCCCGTGGTTGGGAGCTGCCACAAGCCCTGCCCAGGACCAGGAAAAGCCATGAGTTTCTGCCCCTCGATAGCTGCCGTATCAAATATTAATCCTGGCAGATCACTAGTGCTTAAATGACAGCTACATTAGCTGAGTCAATGCTGAGGATGTAAGTGTGCAGCTGGCAGGGCTGGTGTTTAAGCAATAAGAAATGACAGCAGTTGGGGTTTGAAGTGATTAGTGCCTGTTTCAGGCATGCGGAGAGGCAGGAGGCTGAAGGTCAAGTGACTCAAAGCACTTGCAGAGCACAATAATCATTATGGTGGGCACTTGAGAGCCCCGTGCTGTCAGGAGCGTGGCCACAGAGCCTGGCCAGACCCAAGTGCTTTCTGAGCATCCTTCACCCAGAGGGGAGCTTGCCCACGGCCCCGCAAACTGAAGCTGTAGATGTGAGCAGAGATTGTCATTTGTTCTGTGAGGACTCATTTGGCCTGTAGTGTCTGCAGCACTGCTGTCTTCTTGCTGCCCCAGCAGCAGGTACCCGTGTGTCCCATGTGCTGTGCCCTCTCTATCCCATTTGCTGCTGCAGTACAGAGACACGCTGGAGGCAGGTAGGGTACAAATTGTCCCATGCTGGGGTACATCCTAACTGGGCTTCTCTTCTTCTCTCATGGTTAGAAATCCTGGCCTAAATTCTGGCTTTTCAGGTTGGATATCCTGGTGGGAGATCAAAGACAAGTCAGAGGAAACACTGCCTTTAAGAGCAGACTTTCACGGCTGACTGCCCCAAGGAGGAGATGAGGGAGGTGGTATCAACAGGGTCAGAAAGGACTGGCACAAATTCATGGACAAGTCACTCAATGGATGAAGAAGACTGTGGGATGTCACTAACATCCCAATAACATCCCTAATACAGCAGCTCTGGGCCACCTACCAGGCCTAATACGGATGCTGCAGCCATTGGCTCCTCCTAAAGCAGAGCAGGCAACTTTTGGTGGCCCATCACCTCTTTCCTTGCCTTTTGCACAGCCCTTTTCTTTGCACAAAGTCTTTAGGGTTTTTAACCAAACCCAGCGTTTTAAAACGTCTGCTCAGAACCAACTTTTGGTTTTGCTGTTGATTTTCTCTCTCTGAAACTTGAAGACACCTTCAGTGAATACAAATAAGGCTGGGCAGGTTTGTCAAATCCTTCACATGACAAAATAACAGTACTTACCCCCGTGTTCATGGTAAACAGTGCCGAATAATGGGCAAATGGGCAAATTCTTTCTCCCTGTAAGAATGTGGACAGCTGCACGGAGCTGCGCAGAGGGCCCTGATCTCTGCTGTCAAACACCAAACACCAAAACCAAACAGCAAAGCAAAAGCAAACCCCTCCCCTGGACACCCTCTGCTGTCGCCTACGTCACTGAGAGCCTCATCAGCCTCACAGGCTGCCAGGGTGCTCATTAAAGCCTGCACTGCTCCCCTGCACTGTGACACGGGTGGCTGCGGGCGTCCCACGGCACCGGGGAAGGTCCAACTGACCCCACACATGGACGGGAAGCAGGAGTTTCCCACTCACCTATTTAGCTAATGAGGAAAAATGAGTTCCCTTGCGCTTCAGCTCCTGCTGTGGCACATTTGTCCTGGTGCTTCATCCCTGTGTGATAGGGAAAGCTGCAGTGAGAACGAAGCCTCCATCCTTCGTCCCCAGCCTTCACATGCGAGCTTATAAGGCTCTGACAGTAAAAAATGGTCTCTTATGTGCTGCAGAAGTTCATAACGTTCCAGCGTTGATAGGGATAGACTGCAGAAGAAATCAAATCAATAAAATATTCAAAGCTTTCACATTATAAGCTCGAACAAAACTTTTTACCAAATGTTTGCTGTATAATAAATTCTATTAAAAATCCCAGGCTTGCACAGTGAGGAGGGGTGGAATGCTGTCACTTTAATTGCAATGGCATAAATATTTGATATTCAGTAAATTAGATCTGTAGCTCTGAAAACATTCTTGCAAATGGATTTTTACCTGTAGCACAGTGCCATTAGCAGGAGAAAGTCAACACAGCCCCAGGGTCTGTAATTAACTCAACCCAAGCAGAACTAAACATTTTTGACAGTTTTCCTGGTCTGGAATTAACTGTCATAGCAGAGAATGAAAGGAAGTGCATTGTCACATTATGTTTACGTAAAGGCTGTAAAATGCTGTGGTTTGTAGTTTTGTTTTGTTAAGTCTGGGTTTCATGCCCCATTATTTTTTTCATCATTAGAGACAAGCTTAAAAACAACTAATGATGTATTTTATATCCTCAGCCTCGGATCGAAGCCAGCTGAAAAAAGAAGGGGGGAGACATTAGCTCTGTAATTCAATCTTCCTTATTTTTCCCCTCTATAATGAAGCATGGTACACTGTGTACTGGTATAAATCATAATGCTGTGACATTTGAAGACATTACAAACTCTGGTTTTCCTATCTGATTCAAGGTCCTCAGATAATAAGCAGTTGTCTAGCCCATATCTGTCTATCGTATTGGGGCTGGGGGAAGGCGTTATGTATGGTTTTCCCCTCCTTTTCTTCCCTTCTTTATTTATTTTGTATTTACAAAAATTGCTGTCACTCTACTGAAACGCAAACCCTTGAGGGCAAATATCCTTAATGCTTCCCTGAAAGCTACTTATTGTCCAGTAGCTCAGAGAAAATCTGTACAGCCGTAATTGAAGGGATGTGTTGAGCTTTCTGACATTTTGTCCTAGAAATTAGCTTACCTGGAAAAGAAAGGGGTATTTAGGAGGAGAGCTCCTCTGCAATTTGGAAATGGAAGGATACTCATAAACAAGCTGGTTAAAAGACGTGGCTTGCTACAGCTATAGTAATAACGGGCAAATGTGATAGCTTGCACTAAAAGGGGGAAACCAGCTTGTTTAGATGGCAAATGTATGTGTGTTGCTGCAAGCAGGGATGGTGTTATAATCTTGTCTCTTTCTTGACATATTGAGAAGACAAGCAAATAAGGAAACAAAAATGTCAAGAGATTTTTTTTTCTCCCAAAGATTGCCAGAAAGGGAGGGCAAAAATCAAGGCAAAATTAACACCGCTCTCGATCCTGCCTGCACTGCTCTGCCTTGATGCCCACCTAAATGAAAAGCTTTTCTCATGGATTTTGGAATATGGCAGGGAAAGCAGAGAAATCCCTCTTTTCCCAAGATACAGCATGCAAGGAATGACCTCAGCTAGATGTAATTTTTATTTTGCATTCCCTTTCAGCATAGACGTCCCTCTCATTTTACTGCACTGGTGCCAGTTGCAGAAGGGGTTTTAATGGTTTCTAACCAGCGTGCAGTTGCCTGTTAGCTTGTCTCCTATCACGGGAGTTTCCACATCTTTATTTGTATCCAGAAACTCTTATTTGACGAGAGCACGACATTTTCATTGAGAGAGAGAGAAAAAAAGAAAGGAAGGCAGGAAAGCAGCTTCTGGAAGAGGGGAATCTGTGCAAACCACCTTAGCCGGGAGCTTTCTAATCACAACAGGAAAGGGACCCTAACATTGGGGGAATAAACAAGTGAGAAGAGATGAGGGTTTAACTGCCCTTGACAATCAGAGGCTCGGCCTCAAGTGACTTCATTCAGGTTAGAAATTGCAGCCATGAAGAATGTCTATTTCTCTTTTTATCTGGAGCTCCTTAGGGGTTGGACACATTGTGGTGCTGAGCCTACGACAGGCACTGATGCATCTGATGGGGCCTGAAAGGATTCTGCAGCTGCTGGAGGATGCTCAGAACCAACCCTGCTGCAAGATGATCCTTGCTAGAAGGACTAGCTGGTGCTGCTGCTGCCTATCTCCTTACTGAATTAGGCAAATTACAGTGCACTGTATCTTAGCTAAATTAATTAGCTCAATTAGGCTGGGAGGAATGGAGAGGCGTGCGTGTGTGCTGCTGCTTGCTTCCCTGCTGTGATCACTTACCTGCTCCTGGAGGCCCTAAGGTCTATGAACAGCAGACACCAGCTCATCCTCATCCCCTTGAGCTGACCACCCTCTAGGCACATGGGGGGTTCCCCAGCCCTGCTTTGTTTCTGGAGTCTGCAGCACTGAGCACCTTCAAGCCCAACCTTTGAGCCTCCTGGCCACAAACCACCCTCCTGCTCCCAGCTCAGCTTTGGGCTGCAGGTTGAGCTTTTTGGCAGTGGGAAGATTTATCACCAGGGTCATGGTCCCCTGGATGCCCATGGGGTCTGATGCCCTGAGTGATGCTGCTGGCGTCTCGGCACCAAGCATCTCATCACCAGAGCCAGAGTTCTGTCCATGCTCCGTCCCTGTCAGCTGTGATGGAGCATATCATGCCCTCCTGTCCTCCCAAATTTCTCTGCCTCTGGCTTCCCTTTGGCTGTGGGTTTGCCACAGGAAAGCAGCATCTAGGAGCACATCATGTTCCAGATATGAGAAACATCTCAGCCACTTCTGAAGCTTTTCTGTTGCCTCCCGTTCGAAGCTTTGCAGGACAGGCAGGTATAACTCCAACCTCAGCAGGTTGGGATCAGGCTATGCCTCTGCCAAGCCCTTTGCCTCTTCACTTGGAAGTGTGTAAAATACCAGCAGAAAAGCTTGAAATCCCAGGAGTGAACAAGGAGCCTTGGGAATGCTGAGTGTGGCTGTTCAGCTCCCCCTGCTACCATGGTCACACCTTCCACCACCAGGAAGGGGCTCAAGACCATGCTGGAGCAGCACCAATGTCTCCAGTCCTCCACCTAACTCCTTGGGGTAGACCGCTACCAGGAAAACACTCCCATCAAGCTACAACATCCAAAGCTCTCTTTTCTCCTATTTGCGTGCAATAAAGGTTTCAGCACATGGAGAAGAATTCCAAGTGCTGATTTATTAGTAGCAGCTAAATGGTAAAAGGCAGCACAAGGTCTATCAATTCTGCTTAGCAGGAAAGCCCAGTGTAATCTACTGCACGGCAAAATAATCAGGAATGTCACTTTTCATAGGATTCGTCAGAAACAATAAGACGTTTCACAAACAGTCGTCGGCCAGCATTAACGATCAGATGTAAAGAGACATGAGAGCAATTACTAAAGAAAACAATTATATGTCAGCAAATATATAAATCTTCATTTGATTTAAGCACCCACCTTCCATGGCTATAAAAGGGATCGGAATGTTAACTCAGTTTGTGGGGAGGCAAACGGAGCCAGCATGGATGTGATTTCAGAAAGGTGATGCAAAGGGACGTGACAGGTAGAGTAGACACATGGATGAAATGAATGTCCAGGACAGACATCCCCATGGCAAGGTTCTACATGGGAACCCTTCAAGAGAGCTGGTGGCTTCACTTGTGCTGGGTGCACACTGAGATTGATTGAGTTGAGGGCTGACTGCAGCCTCTCTGTTTTCAGATGGTAAATTCTTTTACCTCCCCTAAATCACAGTTTTCTTCAGAAAGAGGACATGTTTGGCAAATAATAGTAATTCTTTTCTTCAAGCAAGAATAAGTGTGGTTCACTTGTGCCCAAAGAAACCATCAAACAAACGGGCCAACTTCTGGCTGAAATCTGGAAAGACTGTCAAAACTTGAAAAAAACTTGGAAAGAAAAGAAATGAGAGAGAAGAGGAAGAGGGGAAGAGGGGAAGAGGGGAAGAGGGGAAGAGAGGAAGAGAGGAAGAGGGGAAGAGGGAGAGAAGAGGAGAAGGGAAGGGAAGGGAAGGGAAGGGAAGGGAAGGGAAGGGAAGGGAAGGGAAAAGAGAGAAGAAAAGAGAAGAGAAGAGAAGAGAAGAGAAGAGAAGAGAAGAGAAGAGAAGAGAAGAGAAGAGAAGAGAAGAGAAGAGAAAATAGTGGCAATTTGTCTACCTCATTTGATTTTAAGCTTGTGATCAGGTTGAAAAGAAAAGTAATGCCAGAAGGGAAGAAAAGGTCTTTTTTTCCCCTTTTCTGTGGGACTGTCGCATTGAGGCCCACATGATCTATACAATTTCTTGCTAGTTTTGCACACTTACCATTTCCTGATGATTAGCTCTACATCACCCTGACACAATGCTCAGGTTTTTCCCAAAGCCCTGCAATCAATTGCTAATACACTTTCCTGCTGCCTCTGCCTGTTCCCTGCCCCATCTCCTGACATATACCAACACAGTATTACCTGGCTGAATGCAGAGAGAAATGAAGAGAGACTCACAGAACATGTGAATCACAAGGAAGTGGTTTCCCTAGTGACAGTAACCACATGAAAGCTCTCACCATTTACTCTCACGGGACCTTTTAGCACTTTGGATTGTGGGGAGAGCAAGAAAGCCGGTAAAAAACCCTGTGGTTGGCAAAGGAACAAGCTAACCCTGAAATGCTAAATGGTGCTGGCAACCCATGAGAAGACATCATCAGCTCCTAGGGATTTTCATGAGGTTCGCCCATACCATGTTGAACTGTGCAGTGGCTCTTAAGTCTCCTCTCCAAGGCAATGCACCAGAGACCTCAGAAGCCCACGCCACAGCTTGCTCATATCCACCCCAACCAGAGGTCCCTGCCAAGATGAGAGACAGCTCCTCAGCATGCACTTGGCTTTATATCATCTTCCCATGTTAGTGTTTCACCTTTGCAGCACCATACCGGGAGGCTGTGGCAAAGCTGGGGGTGATGGCAAGTAGGACAGTGGTGGCACTGGTGTCAGCACTTGGGACACTGCCTGTGTTTCCATGTGTTGAAGTCCAGTATGAGCCCTGCTAGGGAAGTTTCAGTGTGCTTGGAAAGAGTACAGCAGTAGACAAGGAGACAGATGGAGAGGGTGAGCACAGTTATCAGTGTGCTTGGCTCACACTCAAGAATTTTTCCTCCTCTCTCTGAAATGTCTTTAATTCTTTGAAACACCTCTGAAAGCAAATGAGAGCAATGCCCAGAGCAGCCATACGGAGAGACCCCAGAAAAGTGGTGTCCACATGGGAAACCAAGAAGAAAGCATCCTTTACTGAAGCAGGACTCTCTTCCTCTTCTGTATTGCCACCCAGGGCACATTAGCTTAATAACAAGCTTTTTAGCAGATTTCAGTGAACAAGAAGCAATTTATTTGTCGTCATGGTGACAAAGGAGACCTTCTAGAAAAGAGCATTGAATGAAGAGAAGAAGGTTTATTGTGCAGAGCAATGAGGCATTCACTTGGAACAGCAGAATCACACAAAGCAGACCATACAAGAGGTCTTGCTAACTTCTGGATGCATGGTTGGATGCATTTTTGGTCCTTGCTTTCCCTGGAAAGGCCAAGAAGAGTCTGGCACTTGATGTTTTATACACGATAGTTGATGCCCAGCCCTGTTCCTAGATGACTCTGGGGAAAAGACAAAGGTTCCTTGTTGGTAGATGGCTGAACCTCACTGGTTGCATTTCTGGTGGGTATTTCCAGGGACTGAATTCTGAGATTCAACTGCCAGCTGAACAAACCCCAGATAAGCCAAGAGCATGCATCTCAAAGTGTACTTTGTTCATTCCTTTTGACAACTCTAGTGTTTCTTTAATTATTTATAACACTTCATACTGTACTGGAGTAGATTTTTGTAAAAATAATGAAGCCTTAGTAGTATAGCATCTTGGATCAGATCTGCAGGGGAAGGGGGAGATAGGCAGCCTGACATGAGCTGAAAGTAAAATGTAGGTTGGAAGCAAATTTCTTCGCTAACAGAAGTTTTCAAGCACTAAAGCAGAGAAGGCACTAAAGCCTGTGAGACCCAGCACCACAAGGGTTAAAAGGAGACTTAGAGGGTGAGGGGGAATTCCAGAACAGCAGCTTCCTTCAGGAAATGGGGAATCAGTGAAATCTGGATTTTTGCTCATTGTGTATTCATCTCTGGAATGCTGCTGATGGGGAATTAAGGTAGAGAAGGAAGCTAGACTAGGCAAAATGGTGTACGCTCAGCAAGGTGCACGCTTTAGTGTAGTTAGGTAAGGATGTTTTACACGAAGCATCATCCTCCATATATTCCAGTAAGAAACTCCTTGGAACAGTTGATTTTACAAAGCAGCCTGAATTTCCTCCTAACTCAGGGGGCAATAAAACGTTGCAATCTCAGGATTCCCAGCAGAAAGGAAACACCGTTTCCCAGTCCCTTCCAGTGACAAGGCTGAGCCATGTCTGCCACAGCACAGCTTATGAGCACCTCTAGACATACTCAGCTGGCTGGCTGCAAACTCTACAACTCACTAACATTGGTAAGGGAGGTGTTGCCAATGGGAAATCTGTCCTTTTGCCCCAGTTCCTGGGGGAGCTTCACCAGTTCCTGGGGGAGCTTCCCCCAAAGGGAGGTGGGATTGCAGCACAATCCACTGCAGGCATCTGGACCCACTGTGGTTGCTCCAAAGATATGGTGAAAGAGGGAAGATCCCAAAAGAGATGAGGGTGCATCTCCCAGAGGGAAGAGGGAACTTTTAGGAGAAATCTGGCCCCAAAGCAGGGCAGGAAAATATCAGCAGTGTCTGGCTTCAGGTGAGGGGCTGCTGTTTGCCACAAGCCAAACCTCTGCCCAAAGCAGAGCATGGCAGAGGCCACTGAGGACCCAAACCTTATTGCTAAGACAAGTCTCTCCTTCCCACATGCAAGGCATGTGCTTATTGAAAAGAAAAGCTTTTTCTAACAGGCAAATGCTAGAAGAATACAAAACCTCAAAGAGTCTATATATTTAACGCACCCATGGAATATAATTATTCTTTTTAATCAAGTCTATTCAAACCATTTATTACTTTATTCTTCCATTTCAATAGCAGAATGATTAAGATGGAATCTTAAAGGAATTCTTCACAACAATAATAACGTCTCTTATCACAAGAGGCAGTCTGTGCTCTGTCCTGCAAATTCTCAGCATTTAAATATTAAATATATTCAATATATCAAAATCCTCCATTTCACTCCTATAAGACAATTCAGAGGATATGAGGAAGAACCAGAAAGGGTCCCATTACAGTGTGCAAACAAATTCAAGAAAGGAGAAGGAGAAAACTCCAGCCCACATAATGAGCTGCAAATGTACCTCCTGCTCCTGAAGTCCATCTTCTGGCAGAGCAAGCCTCAGGGATAAGGACATTGCCATTTTGAAGACCCATTTATTTCAGCACACGCTGTATGTTATATAAAAGCCAGACTTCTTTTAGCTCTCGATTTGTAGCATCTTGTTTTTCAATGCACCAGACATTGGTAAGAACAAAACTTCAGCTGCACCCTGGCCAGGACACTTTTATTTGCAAGCTTTTCAGAGCATATAACAGAATAATAAGAAAGTACGGAGCAGTGAGCTGTGAATAAAATCCATATCTTCTCCAGCACAAGGGATGTCTCAGCAGTAAAGTCACTGATGCTGCAGTGAAGTGCAAGGCACAGCTGGACAAGTGCTCAGAGGTGACACAGACACATCTGCCTGAGCCAATCTGGACATTCGGGTATCCTGGCCCTTTTGGGATGGCTCTCAGGACACATGTCATGTTCCTATTATTTTATTAGGTTCTTAATGCAGCTAGCTTGCACGATATGGGTCTTCTGGCTGAGGTGGAAGCATGGGGGTGGTATTTTCTAAGCTAGTTTTTCATTCTGCTTTTGACTAGTCTGTGAAAAGATTTTGGATGATATGAGGCATATCTTATATAATCTAGAAGAGGTCTTTGAGGCTTCAGTTACCAACATTTTATATCAGATGACTTCATGTATTGTTGATTAAGGCCTGAGTGTTCCCAAATAAACAATAAATAATACAGGAATGAGCAGGGATTTCTAAGTCTCTGAATTTCAGTTATTAAATAGCTCCTTGGACCAGACTCTATCCATGACTTCGTGGCTTGGCAAAGAGGTTTCAAAGCTGCTGTAAGTTTCAGGATGCTGAAAGTGTTTCACTTCATCTGGGATATGATGGGGATCCCAAACAGGCAGTGAACAGGGAAGGTTGTCCCACGGGGTGGGTGAGACCAGCCAAGGACCTGTCCTGCTGCCTGTGAGGACTGCTGGTCCACATGAGCATATGGTTCTTTTCAGTGTCAGGGGTAGTGTAGCGCTTTCGGGATCCCATCTAGAGCATGTGGATGCCAAAGCCATTGATCTTGATGGCCTTCTGGATCTGGCCTCTCTAGTTCCAGTGCAGGATAATATCTGTTATTATTTCCTGGAACTAGACGGTCTTAAGGTCCTTTCCAACCCAAACCATTCTATGATTCTGTGATTCCCCATGCTTTATTTCCCAAAGCTTCCCAAAGCATTTTTAAGCCTTCCTTGGCAGCTGTATCAAAGATCAACACAATCACTGCTGCAGGGTGGTCCAATGCCTGCAGAAGTTTAAGATGGCTGGTTTCCTGATGGCTTTCACGAGGAAGGGCATGGTGGAGGCTCAGTGTGGCCTCTGGAGGTGGAGCTGACACAATGTCCCCCTTGGCAGAATCCAACATCATCACAAAGAGCCCAGAATTTGGGTTGGCACCTTAATCCCTGCCCAGGCTGACATCTGAGAGTGAAGGACTACAAGTCTAAGCCCTTCACCATCATGTAGGTGTGCCTGAGCATCTTCCAAGCATGTGCTGATCCAGCTCAGTTCCTTTTAACCCATGAGAATAAAGAGACCCTCAGATCACAGTCACTGCAGCATCTGCTAAATATTGCTTGCAATGTCCCCATTAAAGCCTTCTCTGGGCAACTCCAGCCACCCACATTTCCCTGGGAGGAGGTGATTCATTCCGAGTGGGGTTTTCTCTGTGGGAGGAATGGTTAATGAGAGCAGAGGAGGGCTCTTGAACCAGAATGTCTCTCTGTGGGTCAGGTAATATGAACAATATCAAACCAAATGTGACATAGCTGCTCTAATCCACCAAGTACACAGCCTGGGTTTGTGTGGACAATGCACTAGCTATGGCGTGGGATGTAAGAGCAGCTCCCCCGGCAACCCTCAACCCCTCAAAGCCATGAATAAATCAATGAGGGTCAGGTTAATAGACAAACGGTGAGACGGTGTGTTCCACCTGGGTGAGCAGGACGTGGAGTGAAATGAGAAATCAAACATTTCTTCGACAACCTCTGCCAGGCTCCTTCCCTTTCTGTTATCATTATCAGTATTGATTTTTTACATAGTATTCAAGGTTAAGCAAACCGTCTCTACCATGCAACCTTGCTGGGTTAGGTATGAAGGTGGCAGGCCTGGAGACAGACTTCCATGAGGTGGAGGTACAAGTGTGTACACCAAGCTCCCTTTGCTCGGAGATCAGCTTCCTTCAGGCCTTTTTGTTCATCTCTCTGTTGGCAGCATCTTGACCGTGAAAGAGCCTTTCTTCCTTTTGCAGCTTTTGACTCAAAATCAGAGTCACACAGGGGTTTGGGTTGGAAGGGACCTTAAAGCTCATCCAGTTCCAACCCCTGCCACGGGCAGGGACACCTTCCACTAGAGCAGCTTGCTCCAAGCCCCTGTGTCCAACCTGGCCTTGAACACTGCCAGGGATGGGGCAGCCACAGCTTCTCTGGGCAGGGGCTCAAAATGAGCCTTAGAGCAGAGGAAGCAGCGCTGGACACCCATGCACCCTACCCCAGCGACATCAACCCCTGCATCACAGACCCCCAAAAGGGATACAGAACCCAGACACATCCCAAGTGCTTGCCCATCTCTACACCAAATGCTCTATTATTATTAATGATCATCATGATAATTCAGCCTATTACTATCGTTAATATTCCTGTGAAAAAAAACAAACCAAACAACTCCCAAACCTGGATCTAGTTATGAAATTTTCTTTTGGCTTCCATAAAACATTTCCAAGTAATTGTACAAAGAGTGGAGTTGAAAAGGAGCTGCACACAATTGTCATCAAATGTAATTAATGTGGAGTAATTCACAATGGAGAAAAAGTGCTGTGGAGAGTAAATTGGACAGGAGACTTGTGCGCTGGGGAGATGAGGTTTTGAAAGGCTGCTGACTAATACAGCACTGACCTGAAAGCAAATCCTTACATTCATGCTGGACCGGCTGTTTCCATGACAACAGTTGTTATTAGTAACTGAAAATGTATTGCTGTTATGAGTGGCAGCATATTTTTTTTCAGCTGAATTCAAGAGCAGCTGGGTACTTTACTCATGAAGATAAAGTGCTCAGATCTCTGCAACACTAATGTTATGTGCTGCGCCTCTCCTAATACAAACCTTACACTTACACGTTATACAAAGAGATGTGTGGATTGCTTTAGGG
Organism: Psittacula echo; assembly: GCF_963264785.1. NCBI lineage: Eukaryota > Metazoa > Chordata > Aves > Psittaciformes > Psittacidae > Psittacula > Psittacula echo. Next base: position 13,342,517 of record NC_137747.1, on the reverse strand, counting down.
GAAAAGCCTCATAAGGCGTAAACGGCAACTTGTATCAAAGAAATCAAAAGAGAATAACCATGGTCATCACTGTGCTTTAAATTAACTCTTTAGTGAAATTCCCTGGGGATTTGGGCTGACTGGAGTGTTCAAGTAACAGGTAAATCCTGTTAGGAGCTAAGCAAGGTAGCCTGCTATCCTGAGATGTAATGCCTGCTTCCTGACAGGCACTGCGGACATCTTACCCTTTAAATTCAGCTACTTCTCATGCACTACCCCATCTTGCTCCTGTCCTGATGATCATTTTTATGATCTTTGAAGAAACAAACTTGCAGAGAAAAACTCTCGCCTGGTTCAGAGCTGTGCAATGCCACTGGCTTTCATAGCATCCCCCTGATTTTTCCTGATGATGAATAAGACCACACACCAAAGGCCTTGGGTCTGAGCCAGTGTCACCATCCTCCAGCTGAACTGGTGATGCCAGTCGTCTTGGCCTCTCTCCAGCTCACCACCCCTCGACAGTAAACAGAATGCTGTGCTTAGACACCAATTCCAGCTAAATCAATTGAAGCTCCATCAGGTTGGACTGCGGCTGTTGTTCTGGTACGTATTTCAAGTCTCTCTCCGGGTTTCGTGAAGGAGTGTCAATCTTTACACCAGCGTAACTGAGAGAGGAGTCGAGCCCAGGAACATACCAGTTGTCAAAGATGCTCATGGAGGCAAAATGATGTATGTTATATTGTCTGAATGAGCCTGCAAATAGCAATCACATATTCAGGAAGCAACTAAGTTACAATCCATAATCAAAAAATGTTGCAAATTACATCCTTAATAGATTACATTTATAATCTACTTGAAAGAGATCTTTAGGCACTTAATTGACATATTCCAAGATAGCTATAACATATTGGTTAGTTAGCTACCAATTGACATACTTATTAAATATCAATTAGCACATTCCATAATTTGGTATCTAATTAGCTTGCTATAGCTATTCTATCAAATGCCAATTAAATGCTTGAAATTCCTTACAAGTTGGCTGTAGTAAGATAATAATTAAGAATGCATTGCTTAAGTCATTCTTAGTTAATTACATGGCAAACTAATTTTAGCTACACACATTAGACCTCTCAATAAATCCCTCTTTATCAATCAATTGGTATCTAATGAACTCATTATTCTTTTGCTACGTCTGAATGAAAGGCTGCTTTGCTGTCCTCCTGGTGGTTGTATTTAGATGCATCTCTGCATGGATGTGGGGCCCTGTGTGCCTCCTATCCCAAGGTAGGGATGTGCAGGAGTCATTGTGGTTCCCGTCTGCACTGCCACCACTCCAACCACCTGCAGTGTGTAAGGCTCAGCACTGACCCAACTTGTAGGAGCTTCACACAGGCTGGTGTGCAGGAGCCTTGGTGAAAGGATTGACAAGGCACAAGCTTGTGCTAAGAGGAAAAGGCCAGAATCATAAAATCCTAGAATGGTTTGTGTTGGAAGGGGTCTTAAACCTCATCCAGTTCCAACCCCTGCCACGGGCAGGGACACCTTCCACTGGAGCAGCTTGCTCCAAGCCCTGTGTCCAACCTGGCCTTGAACACTGCCAGGGATGGGGCAGCCACAGCTTCTCTGGGCACCCTGTGCCAGCGCCTCAGCACTCGAGATGTCTGAGGCTGCTCTGTGGTGTGGGAAGTGAGAGGGTGGAGGAGGCTGAAGGTGTCAGAGCTCCTTCAGGTGAGATGGAAGAATACAGTAGCATGAACTTGTGCTGAACCAATAGAGGAACGTGCTCCCTGAGTTCTTCATGTCCCTGAAGGCAATGAAACACCACTCAAAAAAATGAAAATAGCATGCTGTATTGATGCCTTCTCTCCTTTCCCCAGCAGCTATGAGTCATCTGCCTGACTAGGCTATTGCCATATGTGGAGCATCTTTCATGTCAGAGGAGTTTATTGCATTAAGGTAGGCAAGTTTTATATGTACTCATGGATGTGGTGACTCTCTCAATGCATCGTTCTTTGTTGGAGGGAACTGTACAGTGCCTGTCCCATTCCTGTGCCTTGCAGTGCTTAGCTGGGAAGCTGAAGGTCCTGTAACAGAGAAGCTGCCATCATGGCCCTGGGAGACTTTGTGGGGGGCTGCTGGCTTTGAATGGCAGGTTGGAAGTTTGGCTACAGACTGCACTGAACATGAAGACTTCGGTGGTGAATTGCTGCAGACATCAAGATGGTACAGGTGGGTGGAGAACACGCTGAACGTGTCTCAGAATGCTGTTGGAGGTGACTTGGGACACAGGGAAGGGATATGCACAAACCCAGGAGGGCTGGAATGGGTCTTCCTTGGCGCTGGATACAACCAGCCTAAGTCTGCTTCTTCCTCTTCCCTGTGGACCATCTGCTGTTTGTTCTCCACTCCAGAGCCCCATCCATGCCTCCGTGGAATGACAAGGCTCATGGCCCTTCATCCCTGTGCAGAAGTGAGGGGTTGTATGCTCATGCTAACAGGGTGGGGAAGAACAATTCACTGTGTGGGCTTGACAACTACATTTTTTATGTCAGGCAAAGCCAGAAGCTCGAACAAATGCCTTTGTGGTGACAGAATGAAAGGGCTGCACAATTTTTTCTTCATTTTGACATAATGAAAAAAGACTTTTCACAAAATCCATTCTGCCCTTTGAATGAAGTTATTTATTTAACTAAACGCACTGACTCCATCCAAATTATTTATCAGGATTGCTTGACGTTGCAGGCAACCTGGATCCCCACAGGGCTGGGGGCAAGAGGTGGGTTCTGGATTAATCCCATCAACTGATAACAAGGAAAACCTGGTAAAGAGCTGCTTTTTACTTAAAAAAATAAAAGAAGGGGTAGGCAGGGGGGGATCCAACCGCTGCACATCTTGCAGGCTTGTTCTGGGACAATCAGGTTGGGCTGTTTTCTTCTTACAGGTCCATGACATTGTTAGTAAAACTCACCACTGGGTACCTGTACTGCTACACTTGTTTTTAAGAGGTTTCACTTGATCAGGACTCAAGAAAAGAACAGACTGATGCATTGTAAGAAGGATTCCAGCTTCTCTCCCTGTGGGCTTAGAAGAAGTAAAGAAGGAAAAAGAAATCTCTGCAGAAGATAGGAGGGAAAGAGAAGAGGGAAATAAATAGTTTGAGAACATGTAGTGGGACAGAAAGAAAAAAAAGTTATTTGAGAGAAAAGAGCTATATAAAAGGAAAGATGACAGCTAGCCAAAAGGCTGCCACAATCACAAAGGGAATTGGGAAAGGCCTCACAAAACGTGGTTAAGCAATACAGTTCAGAAAGTATGAAGAAGAGAGGGAGACTTCCATGTTCTCACAGTATGTTGGGTTTTATCAGTGTGAAGCAGGGAATAACAGGGAACAAATTAAAATATTTGTAGTTTTCTTCACCTTTAGTTTTATTTCATATGTGAATATAAGTGGCTTTAAGCCTTACAGGAGCAGAGAGCTCACTTCTGGCCCTCTTTTGGAGCAAGGAACGAGAGGTTTTGAACATCCTACAGTCTCCAGATGGCCCTTTTGCAAGTGAGTCATCTGTCGCATCTGCTGGAGACTGAGGAAAGCAAAGTGCATTGTCCAGGCCTTTTCTTCATCTCTGCTCTGCAATGATTTGGGACATTTCTGTTGAAGTTTGACACTGAGGAAATACTACCTATGTGAAACTGTATAGAGGGAGATCTGTCCCCTGTGGCTGTTGGAGACATGGTTGTGCCTTTAGCTAGGAAAGAAAGCCGTAGGCAAGGAAGGGATGGTGCAGAAACTTTTATTCAGGATCCTTCACTATAGAAACCCTTGGATATTCACTGTTTTCATGTTTGTGTTTCCTCTTTTGCCATAATACTACTACTTCTCTTTCTCTCTCCCTCCTTCAGATCATGGTACTTCACAGGTTTGTGATGGTGGCTGGGCATGCTTTCATTGAACATCCATCACTCCTAACTGCCCAACATCTGGTAGAATAGATACCTGAGACTCCAAAAGATGTGCTTCCTCCTGGAACTGAGATGACAACATATCACACATTCAAAGTGCCTGTTCGACCACTGTGCTGATGGCATCTCCCTCCTAGTATATCAGACCTTCTGTTGGGTTCTTTATGAGCAGTCATTTAAAATAAATCCAGATTTTAATAACAAATAAGGCAACGGGGAGGATCAGCCCCAAGCAGAAGTCCTCCTACTGGGGCCCTGATGATGATCTCACCATGGCTCATGGTGGTCCATGTAACAGGGGTCTGAGTGGGGAGCCCTTCCCACAGCATTTCCTCCATAACTCAAGGATCAATTAATTTTCAGTCTTGTAGGTTAAGGATTTATTAATTTAAAATCCTTTTACTGGTCAAATGCAATCACTCTAGTGCTGTGCAAGGATCTTTTGCATAGAAGAAAGAAGGGGAAGGAGGGAGGCATGAGCCTTCCTCTAACACTTTGACCACAGCCATCAAACTGAGTCAAGTTTGTCAAAGCTCATCATCAGAAAGGCAGATATTTCCTGGCAAAATGCCTTGCCTTGAGCTTCCTGATCAGAGCAGTGTCCAGAAGGAGGTTGACGACCAGAAAGTTTAAGAAATCAGACCCAAACACAGGACTTGCCCAAGCAACAAGGCGTTTTGCCGAAGTTTAAGCACCTGAGCTCAAACTGCCAGGCTGCCACTCTCCCCTTTGCTCTTCCATGGCTGCTCCCTACCACTGGAGCTGCCCATACTCTGGCACTTTTTGATTTGGAATTCTATTTGGAATTCTACCCATACCTGCCTCCCTTGGGACAGGCTGAAGAAGTCATTTGTGATGATGCAGGAGCAAGGTGCTCCCCCACTGCCACTGTGTGCTCTCCCAACAGACACAGCTGGATGCCCCGCAGGCATCTTAGTGGGTTAGTGTGGTTTTAAAGTCTTGTCAGCTACTGCAACAGCCAAACCCAAGTCAGTTGTTTGCCTTTTCTTGGGCAAGACCCATTCTAGCAGTCTATATGAGGAAGGTGGCTGGGTGGAGCAATCATTCACCTAGGTTACTTTCCTTTTTAATGCAACTTTTCCATCAACTGAGTATTAACTTTTACCCCTATTTATTTGTGTCCCTCACTGGCTTGGCCTGGTCTCAGTTGCTGTCAGTGGAAACTACTGACATCTGAAATGCTGACTCTGAGGTTACTGAAACTGAACTAACACAACCAGCCACTCATGTACTGCGTGAAGGCAAACAGCCCTCTCCCCTTCTCACTCTTCCTCGTTGCTTGGTGCTTTTGCGGTGCTCCTCAGCCAGGGTTTCACACCTTTGTGTTAGCAGCTCATCATGGTGGTGGGTGGCTGGGGCAGTCTGGGATGGGCTCAGTCACCTTGGAGTTACTTCTTGAAATCAAGGATCCTGCGTCACACGGAGCAGGACCTTCCATTGACGTAAGGGGAAAATGAAATCAGTCTGGTCTGCGGCTCGGCAGTTACGGGAATGGGACAGTCTCTTCCCCCACCAAAAAACCCACCCGTGCCATGGCCTGGTGTCACACTGACTAAACCTGAGAGCAAAACATGCAGAAAATCTGTGGAAATTACAGGGTAGAATGAAAGCACCGGAGGAAAAATGCAATTTTCACCTCTGACTTTAGGGCAGAGATCCTGCATTACAGGAAATATTTGCTGTGGTGCTATTAATAAAACCTGCTGAAGAAATATTGAGTACTAAACAGTTATCCTGCACATTAATAATCAGATAGAGTGTAATATTTAATCTAACCATTTAGTCTGTAACAGGACTAGCTGTTCCTTTGCTTTTAATTACAGCTTTCACTTTAAGCTAACTGTACAAATTGGCAAGATTTACGAAGCATCACTGAATACCATACCTTTGCCTGCCTTGTGGCTCTACAATTCACAAGCTCATTTTTGAACACGAGAGGTGTTTAATCTGCTAAAGAACCCTTGAAGTCATTTGGGCAAATATTTTAGCCTTCATTCATTTCTGAATGAACATGGGTGCATGGGAAATTGAAACCAGTTCAAAGTTGGTGCACAGCAATGACAATGGACCTTTGTCTGACTCTTAAAGGGCAGCAAATATCTCCAGGATTTGGGATGAGATGGGCATTTCTACTTGTTTATCATTGATATGTTCTAGATTTGTCCCCTTGCTTCTCATGAGCAAATCTATTGCTTCTCTAAGCAAGTTATCTCAGCTCTGTGGGTAAGTAGCAGCACCATGAACAAGAAAACAAAGACATTATGCTAGTGAATGGGACACAAGACTCCTGTCGAGGCTGTCTGAAGTTGCAAAGTTTGTGTGTGTTGGTGCAGTGCTCATTTGGTTTTGTGTTTTGTTGTTGGTGCACTGCACAAAGATACAATACAGACGCTGTCTTTGTCTTTCAAAAGAAATTATTCTCCATGGTGAGAAACACTGCTGTCTCTTTCTTTGGGGGTTTAGTGAGAAAGACTTTGCTCTTCACCACCCCATCAGCAAACAGCTCCATCCAAATCTTCACAATGGGCAGTGAGTTATCCAGCCAAACCTGACTGTCTTCTCCCTCTGTCCTTAGAAGTTTGAATTGGAAGTCTCTGCTTTCCTTTTCTTCATTTTCCCAGTGATCCAATCATGGAAACGAGGCAGCCTTATGTAAGGGCAGCCTGGGCTTGCTGAACTCCTACCCAGCTTGGCTCTGGCTCACATACGGTCTCCTCACTTAGCTCTGACCATCTGAGGAAGACAATGCACAGCAATTGCTTCTGGAAAATCAGCATTGTAATGCAAATTTTATCAGGGCTAAGACCAAACAATATTGCCTTGGAACAAAGCAGAGAAAGAAGCTACATCTCCTGGTATGAAGAATGGGAGATGATGTGTCAGCCCTGCTCTAACACAGGCACAGCAGGCTGTTGCCCAAGGCAGTAGCCTGAAGACATAAGCACAGATGGGATGCTCCAGGGTGTGTAAAAGCCGCTCCACACCCATAACAGTTCCAAAGTGAAAACAGACTCATCCCCCCCAGCACTGCTTTCTGCAAAGGCAGGTGGAGGGGAAGCTCTTTCCCTTCCAGCATTGCCTCCCCACCCTTCCTAGACCCCTCCTCTGCACTTGCAAACGTCTTCCCTACATTTACCCTTTCCTTCAGAGCTGAGTGGGAGCTCAGCCATCTCCACGTTCTCCATAGCTGTGTTCATTTTGCGCTACCCAGCCCAGCAAGCTCCCAGTCCCTGCACCGTATGAGCTGGCATGATGTCTCCATGAACCTCAGGCAGCACTGGAGTGTCTTTCTAGGTTTCATTTCTGAGCGAGGCAGCACGTGTCTATGAGGAAATGAAAACTCGAAACAGTGATTTACAGCCCCAGCAGCTCACACCGACTCCTCGGTGGCTGCAGGGCACCTGGCCCGGCGCTGCCATAGGGCACAGCCTGCGCCAGGACTGACCAAGGCTTCTCGGGCTGCTCCTCAAGCTGGGGGAAACACGGCCAAGTACAAGGAATCATTCATGGAACCACAGAATCACAGCGTGCCCAGGCCCAGGCCGCTGCAGGAGCAGCCTGCACCTGGCCTGCAGTTGGATCCTGCTGCCCAAACCAGGCCTTTTACCTCCCTCATCTCTCTCGGCCCTGACCCTTTGCTGCAATTCCGCAGGGTGGAAGAGGTTTTGGGGCCGGAGGTGCTTGGGGACACCAGAGGTCGGGAGGCTGCAGCAGGGCCAGGGTCACCGCCAGTGCTGTCGTGTGGGGAACGAGCAAATGGGGAGGGAGGGGGAGCCTCCTGGAGGGAACGGGCAGCGGGGTGCAGGGGGAGCTGCTGCGTGCAGGAGGTGCGCGAGCAGATGCAGACGCGGACACGCGAGCTCAAGGTGCAGAGCTGTTGCAGGTCCCTCCTGAAGCAGGCAGCCCTCGACACACGCTGCTGCCACCACATCTTGCGCTGCCCTCGCAGCCTTCGCTGCGCGCGGGGCGCAGGTTCTCGCGCGGGCTGACCCGTGACGGGCCCGGCTGGAGAACGTGGCCACGCAGCCGTGTCTTGCTGCTGCCTGCATCCTGCAGTCGAGCAGGGCTGAATTCCACCCCCATGGACGCACCCCAGCTGCAGCACATCAGCACTGCCCAGCTCCCTCTTGGGCTGACCGTGGCACAGTGAAAGAGCAGTGGAGATGGTCCTGGCCCCGTGGAGTTGGCCAGTGCAGCGTTCAACCAGTTTCTTGTCTATTTAAGCACAAGAGTGTATTTCAATCATCACAAGAGGTAAAGTTACGATTGCTCCATGTCCCCCATGAAGCTGCAGCCCCTTCAGGGCTTGTCCCCATCCCCTGCAGTACAGCAGTTGCAGAGCTCCTGTGTCACGGAGCTGTGATGTTGCAGCCCGTGTTCCACCGGCAACTGCCCGTTACCACTGAGAAGCACAACACAGACCTCTGCCCCTGCACCCTACACCTGTCCTGCGCTCCCTCTGACCCTTCCGGGACCCCCAAGCCCTTCTGCCCTGCTACCAGCCATTTTGTCCTGCTGCCTGCTGGACTCCCTGGTTCCCTGCTCCACGGTCCCCATCTCGGTGCCACCGGGCAGCCCCACAGGAAGACCACCCCGGTCCTGCTGGCAGCACAGCCCAGCCCTTGCAGGAGCGAGGAGACAAAGACCTGAATGCACAGAGCAAGGAGCTGGTGGGTGCCGAGGCAGGTGCAGGGCCGGGTTTGTGCCCAGGTGCCTCAGGCAGAGAGCCCGGCCGCTCACCCCTGCCCTCTCTGCTCTGCCAGGTCCTCAAGCAATTACCGCCCTGCAAGCTGAGCTCAAAGGAGCTCACCCTTGATGAGCCCGGCTGGAGGACATGGCTGGGCAGGGCTGAATTCCAACCCCATGGTCACATCCCAACTGCAGCACATGAGCACTGCTCAGGTCCCTCACTGACTGCTTGTGGGACAGGGAAGGAGCACAGGAGATGGTCCTGGCCCCGTGTGGCTGGCCAGCGCAGCCTTCACCTGGTTTATTGATTATTTAAGCACCAAAGTGCGTCTCTGCCACCTCAGGGGGTCACGTAACGATTGCCCAATGTCCCCCACGGAGCTGCAGCCCCTTCAGGGCTCGTCCCCATCCCCTGCTCGCGGCAGTTATGGAACTCTGGGGTGATGTCACAGCCCGCGTTACACCGGCAACTGACCGTGCCCAGACAACAACACAGACCTTCACCCCGGAACCCACACTTCTCCTCTGCTCCCACCTGTGTCTGCCCGTCCCTTCTGCCCTCTTCCTGTTCTGCCCTTCTGCCCTACTCCCAGCCCTTTCCACTTGTTCCCATCCCTATTGCCTTGTTCCCTGCCCCTCGGACCTGATTTTTGGTCCCACCAAATGCAGCCCCAGAAGAAATCCACCCTTGTCCTGCTGGTGGCCGAGCTCAGCCCTTGCGGAGGCGAGGAGGCAAAGGGCTGCCTTCACAGAGTAAGGAGCCGGTGGGTGCCGAGGCAGGCGCGGGGCCGGGTCTGTGCCCGGGTCCCGCAGGCAGGGAGCACGGCCGCTCACCCCTGCCCTCTCTGCTCTGCCAGGTCCTGAAGCCGCTGCCGCCCCGCAAGGCGCTCAAGAGAAGCAGGCGCAGGATCCTCCAGCTGCACGCGCCAGCCTGTCAGAGCTGGTGGGTGCTGCTGCACAAGGAGCCCCCGGCCTCCCGCCAGCTCCTGCTGGGGACGTGCCCGGGGCCCCAGCGCCCCACGGCTCTGCCCGGGCAGTGAGAGGGGAGCTTGTGCCCAGAGCCCTGTCCCACAGCTGCGCTCCGCTGCTCTAGGCAGCACCAATGCACTCTTCTGCTTGCCTTTTGCCTTAGGCTGTTCCAACACATGCGGGAGCTGGAGGAAGAGGCCGCCAGCAGGACCCAAGTGGGGCTGCAGGTGCAGCCGATGGAGGTGGATGAGAAGGGGGAGGAGGAGGAGGCGATGGAGGTGGATGTGGAGGTGGAGGAGGATGAGGCTATGGATTTGGACTGAGCAGCGGTAAGGCAGCACGAGCCCCCCATCCGCTGCTGGCAGTGAGGGTGGGTCGGCTGCTGCCGCGCTGGGGCTGGGGCTGTGTGGGACGGCCCCGCTGCAGGGTCACGGTGCCCGGTGGCCTCATCCTGGCGGCACAAGCACCCCCGCAGCGCTGCCCTGCACTGCCTTTGGGACACGCGAGCCGAGTCTGACCTCGTAGAGCTCGGCTCCAGCCCCAGCCAGGGCTGAGCCCCACGGCAGAGTCCCGCTCTCCCCAGCGCGTGGCAAACACAATGACCATCAGTAGCCTCACTGAAATGACCTTGTGCTGCTTCTTTCCAGGGCTGGTGGAGTTGGAAGTTTTGTGGCGTTTGAAGGCGTTTTCTTTAGAAGAGTTGTTTTTCGGAGAAGATTGTTGTTGTTTCAGAAAATCGTTGTTTTTTCCGTAAGAGTTGTAGTTTTAAGAAGAAGAGTTGTAGTTATAGGTAGAATAGGCGTAGTTTTAAGAAGAAGAGTTGTAGTTTTAAGAAGAGTTGTACTTTTAGGTAGAATAGTTGTAGGTTTAGGTAGAAGAGTTGTATTTCTAAGAAGAACAGTTCTGTTTTCTTGTGTTGTTTATTTTGTTTATTGTTTGTTGGTTTGTAAATACATTTCTTGGAGTTTTTTTGACCCACTCTCTCTTTGTATTTACTGCGATCCCACGTGGCTTTGGCAGACAAGTGGCTTCCACTTGCTCTGGGTTCCCAGAGCTGGAGTGGGCATGGGAGCTGGCGCTGGGTGCTGGGGCACCCCAGCTGTCCTCACGTGGGCTCCCTGCCCTGGCAGAGCGGCTCTTTCAGGCTCTCTGCAGCTGTGGGCAGGGCTGGGCACGTGCAAGGGACCAAAGGCGAGGGTGCTCACACCGACTCCTCGGTGGCTGCAGGGCACCTGGTCTGGTGCTGCCATAGGGCACAGCCTGTGCCAGCGCTGACCAAAGCTTCTCGGGCTGCTCCTCAAGCCGGAGAAACACGGCCAAGTACGAGGAATCAGTCATGGAACCACAGAATCACAGCGTGCCCAGGCCCAGGTCACTGTAGGCAGCAGTCTGCGCCTGGCATCCTGTTGGATGCTGCTGCCCAAACCAAGCCTTTTACCTCCCATCCCTTCCTCCCCGTGAGTCCCTCGGTCCCCATCCCGCAGGGTGGGAAGAGGGTCTGGGGCCGGAGCTGCTTTGGGATACCAGATGTCAGCGGCTGCAGCCGGAGCCAGCGTCACCGCTGGTGCTGTCATGGGCGACTCTGCAAGCAGGGAGGGACGGGGAGCTGCCAGCAGGAGAATGGCAGCAGGGTGCAGGGGGAGCTGCTGCGTGCAGGAGGTGCGCGAGCACATGCAGACGGGGACACGCGAGTTCCAGGTGCCGAGCTGTTGCAGGTCCCTCCTGAAGCAGGCAGCCCTCGACACACGCTGCTGCCACCACATCTTGTGCTGCCCTCGCAGCCTTCGCTGCGCGTGGGGCGCAGGATCTCACAGGAGCTCACCCTTGATGAGCCCGGCTGGAGGACATGGCTGGGCAGGGCTGAATTCCAACCCCATGGTCACATCCCAACTGCAGCACTTGAGCACTGCTCAGGTCCCTCACTGACTGCTTGTGGGACAGGGAAGGAGCACAGGAGATGGTCCTGGCCCCGTGTGGCTGGCCAGCGCAGCCTTCACCTGGTTTATTGATTATTTAAGCACCAAAGTGCGTCTCTGCCACCTCAGGGGGTCACGTAACGATTGCCCAATGTCCCCCACGGAGCTGCAGCCCCTTCAGGGCTCATCCCCATCCCCTGCTCGCGGCAGTTATGGAACTCTGGGGTGATGTCACAGCCCGCGTTACACCGGCAACTGACCGTGCCCAGACAACAACACAGACCTTCACCCCGGAACCCACACTTCTCCTCTGCTCCCACCTGTGTCTGCCCGTCCCTTCTGCCCTCTTCCTGTTCTGCCCTTCTGCCCTACTCCCAGCCCTTTCCACTTGTTCCCATCCCTATTGCCTTGTTCCCTGCCCCTCGGACCTGATTTTTGGTCCCACCAAATGCAGCCCCAGAAGAAATCCACCCTGGTCCTGCTGGTGGCCGAGCTCAGCCCTTGCGGAGGCGAGGAGGCAAAGGGCTGCCTTCACAGAGTAAGGAGCCGGTGGGTGCCGAGGCAGGCGCGGGGCCGGGTCTGTGCCCAGGCCCCGCAGGCAGGGAGCCCGGCCGCTCACCCCTGCCCTCTCTGCTCTGCCAGGTCCTGAAGCCGCTGCCGCCCCGCAAGGCGCTCAAGAGAAGCAGGCGCAGGATCCTCCAGCTGCACGCGCCAGCCTGTCAGAGCTGGTGGGTGCTGCTGCACAAGGAGCCCCCGGCCTCCCGCCAGCTCCTGCTGGGGACGTGCCCGGGGCCCCAGCACCCCACGGCTCTGCCCGGGCAGTGAGAGGGGAGCGGGTGCCCAGAGCCCTGTCCCACAGCTGCGCTCCGCTGCTCTGGGCAGCACCAATGCACTCTTCTGCTTGCCTTTTGCCTTAGGCTGTTCCAACACATGCGGGAGCTGGAGGAAGAGGCCGCCAGCAGGACCCAAGTGGGGCTGCAGGTGCAGCCGATGGAGGTGGATGAGAAGGGGGAGGAGGAGGAGGCGATGGAGGTGGATGTGGAGGTGGAGGAGGATGAGGCTATGGATTTGGACTGAGCAGCGGTAAGGCAGCACGAGCCCCCCATCCACTGCTGGCAGTGAGGGTGGGTCGGCTGCTGCCACGCTGGGGCTGGGGCTGTGTGGGACGGCCCCGCTGCAGGGTCACGGTGCCCGGTGGCCTCATCCTGGCGGCACAAGCACCCCCGCAGCGCTGCCCTGCGCTGCCTTTGGGACACGCGAGCCGAGTTTGACCTTGTAGAGCTCGGCTCCAGCCCCAGCCAGGGCTGAGCCCCACGGCAGAGTCCCGCTCTCCCCAGCGCGTGGCAAACACAATGACCATCAGTAGCCTCACTGAAATGACCTTGTGCTGCTTCTTTACAGGGCTGGTGGAGTTGGAAGTTTTGTGGCGTTTGAAGGAGTTTTCCTTAGAAGAGTTGTTTTTCGGAGAAGATTGTTGTTGTTTCAGAAAATCGTTGTTTTTTCCATTAAGTGTTGTATTTTTAAGAAGAAGAGTTGTAGTTATAGGTAGAATAGGCGTAGTTTTAAGAAGAAGAGTTGTAGTTTTAAGAAGAGTTGTACTTTTAGGTAGAATAGTTGTAGGTTTAGGTAGAAGAGTTGTATTTCTAAGAAGAACAGTTCTGTTTTCTTGTGTTGTTTATTTTGTTTATTGTTTGTTGGTTTGTAAATACATTTCTTGGAGTTTTTTTGACCCACTCTCTCTTTGTATTTACTGCGATCCCACGTGGCTTTGGCAGACAAGTGGCTTCCACTTGCTCTGGGTTCCCAGAGCTGGAGTGGGCATGGGAGCTGGCGCTGGGTGCTGGGGCACCCCAGCTGTCCTCACGTGGGCTCCCTGCCCTGGCAGAGCGGCTCTTTCAGGCTCTCTGCAGCTGTGGGCAGGGCTGGCCACGTGCAAGGGACCAAAGGCGAGAGTGCTCACACCGACTCCTCGGTGGCTGCAGGGCACCTGGTCTGGTGCTGCCATAGGGCACAGCCTGTGCCAGGGCTGACCAAAGCTGCTCGGGCTGCTCCTCAAGCCGGAGAAACACGGCCAAGTGCGAGGAATCAGTCATGGAACCACAGAATCACAGCGTGCCCAGGCCCAGGTCACTGTAGGCAGCAGTCTGCGCCTGGCATCCTGTTGGATGCTGCTGCCCAAACCAAGCCTTTTACCTCCCATCCCTTCCTCCCCGTGAGTCCCTCGGTCCCCATCCCGCAGGGTGGGAAGAGGGTCTGGGGCCGGAGCTGCTTTGGGATACCAGATGTCAGCGGCTGCAGCCGGAGCCAGCGTCACCGCTGGTGCTGTCATGGGCGACTCTGCAAGCAGGGAGGGACGGGGAGCTGCCAGCAGGAGAATGGCAGCGGGGTGCAGGGGGAGCTGCTGCGTGCAGGAGGTGCGCGAGCACATGCAGACGGGGACACGCGAGTTCCAGGTGCCGAGCTGTCGCAGGTGCCTCCGGAAGCAGGCAGCCCTCGACACACGCTGCTGCCACCACATCTTGTGCTGCCCTCGCAGCCCTCGCTGCGCGTGGGGCGCAGGATCTCACACGAGCTCACCCTTGATGAGCCCGGCTGGAGGACATGGCTGGGCAGGGCTGAATTCCAACCCCATGGTCACATCCCAACTGCAGCACTTGAGCACTGCTCAGGTCCCTCACTGACTGCTTGTGGGACAGGGAAGGAGCACAGGAGATGGTCCTGGCCCCGTGTGGCTGGCCAGCGCAGCCTTCACCTGGTTTATTGATTATTTAAGCACCAAAGTGCGTCTCTGCCACCTCAGGGGGTCACGTAACGATTGCCCAATGTCCCCCACGGAGCTGCAGCCCCTTCAGGGCTCGTCCCCATCCCCTGCTCGCGGCAGTTATGGAACTCTGGGGTGATGTCACAGCCCGCGTTACACCGGCAACTGACCGTGCCCAGACAACAACACAGACCTTCACCCCGGAACCCACACTTCTCCTCTGCTCCCACCTGTGTCTGCCCGTCCCTTCTGCCCTCTTCCTGTTCTGCCCTTCTGCCCTACTCCCAGCCCTTTCCACTTGTTCCCATCCCTATTGCCTTGTTCCCTGCCCCTCGGACCTGATTTTTGGTCCCACCAAATGCAGCCCCAGAAGAAATCCACCCTTGTCCTGCTGGTGGCCGAGCTCAGCCCTTGCGGAGGCGAGGAGGCAAAGGGCTGCCTTCACAGAGTAAGGAGCCGGTGGGTGCCGAGGCAGGCGCGGGGCCGGGTCTGTGCCCAGGCCCCGCAGGCAGGGAGCCCGGCCGCTCACCCCTGCCCTCTCTGCTCTGCCAGGTCCTCAAGCCATTACCGCCCCGCAAGGCGCTCAAGAGAAGCAGGCGCAGGATCCTCCAGCTGCACGCGCCAGCCTGTCAGAGCTGGTGGGTGCTGCTGCACAAGGAGCCCCCGGCCTCCCGCCAGCTCCTGCTGGGGACGTGCCCGGGGCCCCAGCGCCCCACGGCTCTGCCCGGGCAGTGAGAGGGGAGCTTGTGCCCAGAGCCCTGTCCCACAGCTGCGCTCCGCTGCTCTGGGCAGCACCAACGCACTCTTCTGCTTGCCTTTTGCCTTAGGCTGTTCCAACACATGCGGGAGCTGGAGGAAGAGGCCGCCAGCAGGACCCAAGTGGGGCTGCAGGTGCAGCCGATGGAGGTGGATGAGAAGGGGGAGGAGGAGGAGGCGATGGAGGTGGATGTGGAGGTGGAGGAGGATGAGGCTATGGATTTGGACTGAGCAGCGGTAAGGCAGCACGAGCCCCCCATCCGCTGCTGGCAGTGAGGGTGGGTCGGCTGCTGCCACGCTGGGGCTGGGGCTGTGTGGGACGGCCCCGCCGCAGGGTCACGGTGCCCGGTGGCCTCATCCTGGCGGCACAAGCACCACCGCAGCGCTGCCCTGCGCTGCCTTTGGGACACGCGAGCCGAGTCTGACCTCGTAGAGCTCGGCTCCAGCCCCAGCCAGGGCTGAGCCCCACGGCAGAGTCCCGCTCTCCCCAGCGCGTGGCAAACACAATGACCATCAGTAGCCTCACTGAAATGACCTTGTGCTGCTTCTTTCCAGGGCTGGTGGAGATGGAAGTTTTGTGGCGTTTGAAGGCGTTTTCTTTAGAAGAGTTGTTTTTCGTAGAAGATTGTTGTTGTTTCAGAAAATCGTTGTTTTTTCCGTAAGAGTTGTAGTTTTAAGAAGAGTTGTACTTTTAGGTAGAATAGTTGTAGGTTTAGGTAGAAGAGTTGTATTTCTAAGAAGAACAGTTCTGTTTTGTTGTGTTGTTTATTTTGTTTATTGTTTGTTGGTTTGTAAATACATTTCTTGGAGTTTTTTTGACCCACTCTCTCTTTGTATTTACTGCGATCCCACGTGGCTTTGGCAGACAAGTGGCTTCCACTTGCTCTGGGTTCCCAGAGCTGGAGTGGGCATGGGAGCTGGCGCTGGGTGCTGGGGCACCCCAGCTGTCCTCACGTGGGCTCCCTGCCCTGGCAGAGCGGCTCTTTCAGGCTCTCTGCAGCTGTGGGCAGGGCTGGCCACGTGCAAGGGACCAAAGGCGAGAGTGCTCACACCGACTCCTCGGTGGCTGCAGGGCACCTGGTCTGGTGCTGCCATAGGGCACAGCCTGTGCC
This sequence comes from Psittacula echo, assembly GCF_963264785.1. Taxonomy (NCBI): domain Eukaryota; kingdom Metazoa; phylum Chordata; class Aves; order Psittaciformes; family Psittacidae; genus Psittacula; species Psittacula echo. The sequence continues at coordinate 13,326,354 of NC_137747.1, read as the reverse complement.
AGGGCTGACCAAAGCTGCTCGGGCTGCTCCTCAAGCCGGAGAAACACGGCCAAGTGCGAGGAATCAGTCATGGAACCACAGAATCACAGCGTGCCCAGGCCCAGGTCACTGTAGGCAGCAGTCTGCGCCTGGCATCCTGTTGGATGCTGCTGCCCAAACCAAGCCTTTTACCTCCCATCCCTTCCTCCCCGTGAGTCCCTCGGTCCCCATCCCGCAGGGTGGGAAGAGGGTCTGGGGCCGGAGCTGCTTTGGGATACCAGATGTCAGCGGCAGCAGCCGGAGCCAGCGTCACCGCTGCTGCTGTCATGGGCGACTCTGCAAGCAGGGAGGGACGGGGAGCTGCCAGCAGGAGAATGGCAGCGGGGTGCAGGGGGAGCTGCTGCGTGCAGGAGGTGCGCGAGCACATGCAGACGGGGACACGCGAGTTCCAGGTGCCGAGCTGTCGCAGGTGCCTCCGGAAGCAGGCAGCCCTCGACACACGCTGCTGCCACCACATCTTGTGCTGCCCTCGCAGCCCTCGCTGCGCGTGGGGCGCAGGATCTCACACGAGCTCACCCTTGATGAGCCCGGCTGGAGGACATGGCTGGGCAGGGCTGAATTCCAACCCCATGGTCACATCCCAACTGCAGCACTTGAGCACTGCTCAGGTCCCTCACTGACTGCTTGTGGGACAGGGAAGGAGCACAGGAGATGGTCCTGGCCCCGTGTGGCTGGCCAGCGCAGCCTTCACCTGGTTTATTGATTATTTAAGCACCAAAGTGCGTCTCTGCCACCTCAGGGGGTCACGTAACGATTGCCCAATGTCCCCCACGGAGCTGCAGCCCCTTCAGGGCTCGTCCCCATCCCCTGCTCGCGGCAGTTATGGAACTCTGGGGTGATGTCACAGCCCGCGTTACACCGGCAACTGACCGTGCCCAGACAACAACACAGACCTTCACCCCGGAACCCACACTTCTCCTCTGCTCCCACCTGTGTCTGCCCGTCCCTTCTGCCCTCTTCCTGTTCTGCCCTTCTGCCCTACTCCCAGCCCTTTCCACTTGTTCCCATCCCTATTGCCTTGTTCCCTGCCCCTCGGACCTGATTTTTGGTCCCACCAAATGCAGCCCCAGAAGAAATCCACCCTGGTCCTGCTGGTGGCCGAGCTCAGCCCTTGCGGAGGCGAGGAGGCAAAGGGCTGCCTTCACAGAGTAAGGAGCCGGTGGGTGCCGAGGCAGGCGCGGGGCCGGGTCTGTGCCCAGGCCCCGCAGGCAGGGAGCCCGGCCGCTCACCCCTGCCCTCTCTGCTCTGCCAGGTCCTGAAGCCGCTGCCGCCCCGCAAGGCGCTCAAGAGAAGCAGGCGCAGGATCCTCCAGCTGCACGCGCCAGCCTGTCAGAGCTGGTGGGTGCTGCTGCACAAGGAGCCCCCGGCCTCCCGCCAGCTCCTGCTGGGGACGTGCCCGGGGCCCCAGCGCCCCACGGCTCTGCCCGGGCAGTGAGAGGGGAGCGGGTGCCCAGAGCCCTGTCCCACAGCTGCGCTCCGCTGCTCTGGGCAGCACCAATGCACTCTTCTGCTTGCCTTTTGCCTTAGGCTGTTCCAACACATGCGGGAGCTGGAGGAAGAGGCCGCCAGCAGGACCCAAGTGGGGCTGCAGGTGCAGCCGATGGAGGTGGATGAGAAGGGGGAGGAGGAGGAGGCGATGGAGGTGGATGTGGAGGTGGAGGAGGATGAGGCTATGGATTTGGACTGAGCAGCGGTAAGGCAGCACGAGCCCCCCATCCGCTGCTGGCAGTGAGGGTGGGTCGGCTGCTGCCACGCTGGGGCTGGGGCTGTGTGGGACGGCCCCGCCGCAGGGTCACGGTGCCCGGTGGCCTCATCCTGGCGGCACAAGCACCACTGCAGCGCTGCCCTGCGCTGCCTTTGGGACACGCGAGCCGAGTCTGACCTCGTAGAGCTCGGCTCCAGCCCCAGCCAGGGCTGAGCCCCACGGCAGAGTCCCGCTCTCCCCAGCGCGTGGCAAACACAATGACCATCAGTAGCCTCACTGAAATGACCTTGTGCTGCTTCTTTACAGGGCTGGTGGAGTTGGAAGTTTTGTGGCGTTTGAAGGCGTTTTCTTTAGAAGAGTTGTTTTTCGTAGAAGATTGTTGTTGTTTGAGGAGATTGTTGTTTTTTCCGTAAGAGTTGTAGTTTTAAGAAGAGTTGTACTTTCAGGTAGAATAGTTGTAGGTTTAGGTAGAAGAGTTGTATTTCTAAGAAGAACAGTTCTGTTTTGTTGTGTTGTTTATTTTGTTTATTGTTTGTTGGTTTGTAAATACATTTCTTGGAGTTTTTTTGACCCACTCTCTCTTTGTATTTACTGCGATCCCACGTGGCTTTGGCAGACAAGTGGCTTCCACTTGCTCTGGGTTCCCAGAGCTGGAGTGGGCACGGGAGCTGGCGCTGGGTGCTGGGGCACCCCAGCTGTCCTCACGTGGGCTCCCTGCCCTGGCAGAGCGGCTCTTTCAGGCTCTCTGCAGCTGTGGGCAGGGCTGGGCACGTGCAAGGGACCAAAGGCGAGGGTGCTCACACCGACTCCTCGGTGGCTGCAGGGCACCTGGTCTGGTGCTGCCATAGGGCACAGCCTGTGCCAGGGCTGACCAAAGCTGCTCGGGCTGCTCCTCAAGCCGGAGAAACACGGCCAAGTGCGAGGAATCAGTCATGGAACCACAGAATCACAGCGTGCCCAGGCCCAGGTCACTGTAGGCAGCAGTCTGCGCCTGGCATCCTGTTGGATGCTGCTGCCCAAACCAAGCCTTTTACCTCCCATCCCTTCCTCCCAGTGAGTCCCTCGGTCCCCATCCCGCAGGGTGGGAAGAGGGTCTGGGGCCGGAGCTGCTTTGGGATACCAGATGTCAGCGGCTGCAGCCGGAGCCAGCGTCACCGCTGGTGCTGTCATGGGCGACTCTGCAAGCAGGGAGGGACGGGGAGCTGCCAGCAGGAGAATGGCAGCGGGGTGCAGGGGGAGCTGCTGCGTGCAGGAGGTGCGCGAGCACATGCAGACGGGGACACGCGAGTTCCAGGTGCCGAGCTGTCGCAGGTCCCTCCTGAAGCAGGCAGCCCTCGACACACGCTGCTGCCACCACATCTTGTGCTGCCCTCGCAGCCCTCGCTGCGCGTGGGGCGCAGGATCTCACACGAGCTCACCCTTGATGAGCCCGGCTGGAGGACATGGCTGGGCAGGGCTGAATTCCAACCCCATGGTCACATCCCAACTGCAGCACTTGAGCACTGCTCAGGTCCCTCACTGACTGCTTGTGGGACAGGGAAGGAGCACAGGAGATGGTCCTGGCCCCGTGTGGCTGGCCAGCGCAGCCTTCACCTGGTTTATTGATTATTTAAGCACCAAAGTGCGTCTCTGCCACCTCAGGGGGTCACGTAACGATTGCCCAATGTCCCCCACGGAGCTGCAGCCCCTTCAGGGCTCGTCCCCATCCCCTGCTCGCGGCAGTTATGGAACTCTGGGGTGATGTCACAGCCCGCGTTACACCGGCAACTGACCGTGCCCAGACAACAACACAGACCTTCACCCCGGAACCCACACTTCTCCTCTGCTCCCACCTGTGTCTGCCCGTCCCTTCTGCCCTCTTCCTGTTCTGCCCTTCTGCCCTACTCCCAGCCCTTTCCACTTGTTCCCATCCCTATTGCCTTGTTCCCTGCCCCTCGGACCTGATTTTTGGTCCCACCAAATGCAGCCCCAGAAGAAATCCACCCTGGTCCTGCTGGTGGCCGAGCTCAGCCCTTGCGGAGGCGAGGAGGCAAAGGGCTGCCTTCACAGAGTAAGGAGCCGGTGGGTGCCGAGGCAGGCGCGGGGCCGGGTCTGTGCCCAGGCCCCGCAGGCAGGGAGCACGGCCGCTCACCCCTGCCCTCTCTGCTCTGCCAGGTCCTGAAGCCGCTGCCGCCCCGCAAGGCGCTCAAGAGAAGCAGGCGCAGGATCCTCCAGCTGCACGCGCCAGCCTGTCAGAGCTGGTGGGTGCTGCTGCACAAGGAGCCCCCGGCCTCCCGCCAGCTCCTGCTGGGGACGTGCCCGGGGCCCCAGCGCCCCACGGCTCTGCCCGGGCAGTGAGAGGGGACCGGGGTGCCCAGAGCCCTGTCCCACAGCTGCGCTCCGCTGCTCTGGGCAGCACCAACGCACTCTTCTGCTGGCCTTTTGCCTTAGGCTGTTCCAACACATGCGGGAGCTGGAGGAAGAGGCCGCCAGCAGGACCCAAGTGGGGCTGCAGGTGCAGCCGATGGAGGTGGATGAGAAGGGGGAGGAGGAGGAGGCGATGGAGGTGGATGTGGAGGTGGAGGAGGATGAGGCTATGGATTTGGACTGAGCAGCGGTAAGGCAGCACGAGCCCCCCATCCACTGCTGGCAGTGAGGGTGGGTCGGCTGCTGCCGCGCTGGGGCTGGGGCTGTGTGGGACGGCCCCGCTGCAGGGTCACGGTGCCCGGTGGCCTCATCCTGGCGGCACAAGCACCCCCGCAGCGCTGCCCTGCACTGCCTTTGGGACACGCGAGCCGAGTCTGACCTCGTAGAGCTCGGCTCCAGCCCCAGCCAGGGCTGAGCCCCACAGCAGAGTCCCGCTCTCCCCAGCGCGTGGCAAACACAATGACCATCAGTAGCCTCACTGAAATGACCTTGTGCTGCTTCTTTCCAGGGCTGGTGGAGTTGGAAGTTTTGTGGCGTTTGAAGGCGTTTTCTTTAGAAGAGTTGTTTTTCGGAGAAGATTGTTGTTGTTTCAGAAAATCGTTGTTTTTTCCGTAAGAGTTGTAGTTTTAAGAAGAAGAGTTGTAGTTATAGGTAGAATAGGCGTAGTTTTAAGAAGAAGAGTTGTAGTTTTAAGAAGAGTTGTACTTTCAGGTAGAATAGTTGTAGGTTTAGGTAGAAGAGTTGTATTTCTAAGAAGAACAGTTCTGTTTTCTTGTGTTGTTTATTTTGTTTATTGTTTGTTGGTTTGTAAATACATTTCTTGGAGTTTTTTTGACCCACTCTCTCTTTGTATTTACTGCGATCCCACGTGGCTTTGGCAGACAAGTGGCTTCCACTTGCTCTGGGTTCCCAGAGCTGGAGTGGGCACGGGAGCTGGCGCTGGGTGCTGGGGCACCCCAGCTGTCCTCACGTGGGCTCCCTGCCCTGGCAGAGCGGCTCTTTCAGGCTCTCTGCAGCTGTGGACAGGGCTGGGCACGTGCAAGGGACCAAAGGCGAGGGTGCTCACACCGACTCCTCGGTGGCTGCAGGGCACCTGGTCTGGTGCTGCCATAGGGCACAGCCTGTGCCAGCGCTGACCAAAGCTTCTCGGGCTGCTCCTCAAGCCGGAGAAACACGGCCAAGTGCGAGGAATCAGTCATGGAATCATGGAAGTTTTTGATAGGATAGTTGTAGTTTGTAGAAGAAGAATTGTAGTTTGGATGAACACAGCACAGTGTCGCAACTTATATTGATCTTTGTATCCGTTGGCTTAGCCCAGGAGATTAAACTCCTGATTATGCACCTCACCTTCCTTGAGCTCTATTCCTGAAGCACTGTATGGACTATATGTCCTCTCCATGTGCTCATAGAGCTCTCCGTTCATCTCCACCTGTCTCTTGGAGTGCCTTCTAGATACTGAAGACCCATCTGGACTGCTGTCCACCTTCACCATTTAATAAAAAAGATACTGGTTATAGATGATCATACTGGGTTAACTAAAACAGGATCTGGCCACCACTCAAACCTACTAGAGGGGGCAAATAAAGTCAGGAGTAAAACCTCTCAGTGAAGGTCAGAAAAGAAGAATACGATGCATCGTTGCTCATTATATTTGCATCCTTGTATCTTGAGAACATAGCAATGAGATGGAAGCTCTCCAAAGAGGTCTCTGATGTCCTCGGGTTGGGCGGATGGAAGGTGAACGAGCAACAAGTATACATGCTGTCAATTTGTCACTGAACCCCAAATGAAGAAAGCACTGAAAAGACATTATAAGTGTGTGGATGAAAGACCTTATACTAGAGTCTCATGGGAGACTTGCATACATATAGGCTGATGCATATCAGAGCTGGTAATTACATACATAATTCTGTGTTATTTCCCTAAAGGAATGATACGGCCAACTGAAACGTTGGCCAGAAAGCATAGTTATTCCATTATAACAAAACCACTTTTATAAACAAGTAAGTCTCTAGAAGAATCTGATTTGGGCCACAGAAAGGAATTCATAGACTGGATTAAGAAGTCAGATCTAATTAAATTTCAGAATAATTTGAACATCGTATCATACTGACTGCAGTTATTACAATACCAGGAGCAGTCTTGGATGGTGATGGTATCCCCTCCTTTGCTGCAATAAATGTTCTGTGAGACTTACAAGAAAAGTTACACTGCTTCATTTTGTCTTCTTCTGACTTTTTAATTTGGAAGAACCAGTGTTTTCTGCCTGATTCCACTGAACCTCTTGAAGGCAAAAAGATTGTTCAAACAAACAAATTCTTTAAAGGTAAAAAATTGTCTAGAGAGACAAGGAGCCTAAGGATCAGGTTTGATGTATCTCATCCATAAAATCTCCTTTTGGATCAAATAGAAGATAGTCTTCAAACAGAAGGTTTGGTTTCAAATTTTAGAAATCAGAAAAGCTTTTCGTAGAATGCTTTGGGTTAGAAGGGATCTTAAAGCTCATCCAGCTCCAACCCCTGCCACGGGCAGGGACACCTTCCACTGGAGCAGCTTGCTCCAAGCCCCTGTGTCCAACCTGGCCTTGAACACTGCCAGGGATGGGGCAGCCACAGCTTCTCTGGGCACCCTGTGCCAATGCCTTATATCTAATCTGAACTTCCCCTATATAAGTTTAAACCCATTATTCCTTGTCCTATCGCTACAGTCCCTGATGAAGAGAATTCTTTTATCACGAATTCCAAAACAGTCACAAAACACTTATAAAGTTACACCTAATCCAAAAGGAACTTTTCAGGTTCATAGGTGACATTTTGACTTTTCACTCAGTTCTGTAATCTGCATGCCAAGAACTCCACGTCAGGGAGTCCTGACGTTGGGCAGGAATCTGAAAGCTCAAGGGTAAGCAATGGAACCTGCTCTAGAGTACTCCATCCCCAACTTCCCTCCAGAACCTGTGGAAAGGAAAATCTCCAGAATCTTCAGAAGTAGGTAGGGAGGTCAGAGAAGGGAAGAACAAGGGTCAGATGAGCATATTGAGAAGCAGTGTGTTCTGAAGGCTCACAATAGAGTTAAAAAATCCATCAAGCTAGAACCAAATCAGTGGAAGGAGTGAAATGTCTCCCTTTGAATTATGCTGTGCCTGTTTGAATGTACAATGGAAGAAATGGAACAAAAAGGTGCCTGCCTTTCCCTGCGGCTCAACAAGGTGCTCAGGAAAGATGGTGAGATGTCACAGATTGACTCCAATCACCACAATTTGCCTCTATAAAATATTCATAGATTGGAGGCATTTTTTTCCCCAGACTACTAGGAAATCACAAGATAAAAAGCCCCAAAAGGCACCTCCAAAGACAACAGGGGTTTGAGTATCTCGGGTTTTTTCCCAAGGCGGAGACATTTGCGTGGGATTCTGTTCTCAAGACATATAAAGGAGTAAAAACTTGAAATGTGAGTGAGCAAAGAGAGTGGAAAATAATAGCATAGGCCAGTAACCCACACAGACTCGAAAAAGTATCACTGGTGACTGCTGCAAACAAAGAGGTCACTAATAAACTGCGTGCAGATCCCACCATGGAGCTAAAAATCTCTGTTTCCATCCAAGTTTGCCATTGCTCCTTTCAGAAAGACAAAGCTTCCCCATCCTTGTGCTCCTTGTGTGCTACTCACGTGGCCACCCTGTCTCTGTTGCTGCAGGCCCATCCTCAGCAAACCCATCTCAGGTACAGGCACATGAGTGTTGTCTGGAAGCTGTGTCACAAACTGTAGAGATGAATTGCTTGTGCTTCAGCTTCTGGGTGGAAAATGCACACAGAAGACAGCCCATAAAATTGGCGCACTCTTTCCATTTCCTTTCTCACTTAAGCTCATTATCCCTGCATGTCTCTCCCTGAAAACTGTAAATTAGCAAGCTGCCAAGGGGAAAAACACTGCCCAAACCATGAGAATGGATGTGCTGCAGACAGCCCTGCTGTTACCATCTAAGGACTTGCACAGGACTCAGTTGCATTGAGATTTGATCTGTAGGATGGCTGATCTCAAGCTGTTTGTGAGCACCAGTGCCCTGGGATCTTCTGAAGCGCCTGTGCAGCTTTCCAGAGTGCTTAGGGAAGAAGCTTCTTTAGATGAACACTGAAGCATGCAAATTTGTGGTGTCTGAGTTAGGATAACTTGGAAATCCTGTGTTAAAGGAAGCTGAAGTCTAACACTACTGCAGAGAGAGTGAGCTCAAAGCTATAGAGGAGCTTTCAGAAGCTACAGCCAAGAGGAGGTGTTGGAGGGAGCTGGATGCATATGTTGAATTCCCTGCCAGGGATGTGGTAGGGAACTTCCTTCTCTGTTCAGCACCTGAGCTGAACCCCTAAGCTCACTCCAGTCCAGGTTACCCTTCGCTGACCTTTGCAAGCTTGGATTCAAGGCTCGATGAAGAAATGTTTTTTCTTCCATTGACCATATTTCAGGTCTGTGTGGAGTGGGTGCTTTCTGCTGCTAGGTAAGAACAGCAGCCCTTAGCCTCTGCTTCCCATGGGGAAGTGCTTGCCCAAAGACTCCCCACAGGATCTTCACTGCTGTTGTTGGACTCACCATCAGAAGAGGCAAGTGAATTGCCACAAGTAAGACAGATCCTCATTGTTCAGCTGGCTGAGCTAGGGAAAGCAGTGACCAAAACCATACCCAGCCTATGCAGGAAAACCCATTCTCCCCCTTCCCTGCAATGGGTTTTGAAGCACTGCTCAAAAGTGCTGAGACATTGAGCTGAGCCAAGCAGCACAGGCACAAAGTCAAAAGGTCATTTGGTAATGCAGTGCTCACTTCCCACGCACTGATATTCACTTTACTAGAAACTGATAATAAATTACACCCTGGCTAGCACCAGCCCAGACGGTGCACACAGACAGCACCAATTAATAGGGGTTTTCAGTACTGGTTTGAAAGTAGTCATCAGAAATAGAGCTGGGTGCACTGGGGATAGGAAATACACACCTTCAGAAGGCACGCTTTTAGCCACAGAAATCTTGACTTAATGGAAAGTCACCAGTGTCTGTAAGCAGCAGTTTCCAGAGCCGATGCATTTGTCAGACCCCCATGGGAAACCGGGGGCTCCTCAGGCTTGAACCCAGCCTGGGGTTTCTTTCTGTATGGGTTAGTGAAACAGGCCTGTAGGCAGCTGGGAAAGGACACGTACTACTGCTCCCACTGGAGGTTCGTCTGGATGGGGTATCCTGTGGCTCATAACCATGTAAAACATGAAGGGCACACTTGGGATTAGGAGCAGCCTCAACAGCTACCAAGGTACTCATGATATGTGTCTAGAAGCATCACTCAGCCCGAGGTCATTCTTGTCTTGTGAATCCCAGGCTGTAGAGAATGTGTGGACACAAAACCTCCTGCTTCATCTGGGAGAGGAAAGCTCCTTTGAAAGCTAAGGGGTGCAGCAGGGAGAGATGCAAGGGGCAGACAGAAGGCAGTGCTCTCAGTTCTCAGGGCTGGGAGGGTTCTTCTTGTTCCCAATAGGGAACCAATAGGTTCAGGTGTTATTAGCTCATCTCATCATTCTTTTGGTAGTTCCAATCACCAGGCAGATTCTGAGAACTTGATCATTGGCCTGATACCAACAGGGAAATGCCATTTTAGAATATTTCTAAATCCCATGATATTTTAAACTCCCTCATCTGGAGTGTGAGCCTTGATCACTATGTCAGCAGAACCAGAGGCTGTGCTTTGGGAACCATCTTACCAGCTGAGATAGGAGGAAGAGGGCACAGCATCAAGAGAAAAGAAGGAAAGAAGAACAGCTCAGCCTGACAGCAGCTCTACACCAGTATCCTTGGGAGAACAGAAGGTGCCTAGGATCTGTGAGTCCTCGCAGAAAAGGAAATGACAGGAAATTCAAAAGCCAAACCAAAGATAAGGAAAAAATGAATTCAGGATGACCTCAGACACTGGAGTTCTGGCTCCCAGAGCATCTCAGAAGCCCCATGGATCAAATAGAATCTATGTGAGCAGTTTTGATCTAAACTAGACAATATTTTTTTAATATTCTTATTAGCTTTTTTGTTTACTAAGCAAGTACTCCTGTATTCCAGTCCTCTTTGTGCACCTTCAATCCCTTTTGGGTCTAAATACTCAGCTTCATATTTCCCCTCTTTTTTCTTGCCAAAGATCATTCCAACTTAGCTTTCTGCGAGTTTCACAGATGGACCTGTGAATCTCAGTTAAAAACTAAAGCCACGGGAGTTCCAGTACCAATCTCTCCTTTAAGAAACTTCTCCTGGTCATGCCAAGGTGATTGTACTGCACCTCTGAAAATCCTAACTATTGCTAACAAAACATCCTCCTCTTTGGTAACTGCAGTAAACCAAATGTTCTCATGGGGTTTTTGTACCTCCACTGTGAGATTGGAGCTAAATGGATAGATGATGGGATCAAAATATTTCCAGTCTTGAAAAAAATCTCAATCAGAACATTCAATTTCAACAAGTATCTCAGTGACAGATGGGACTTCCCATTACAGGCCACTTCCTCTGTGAGGAGGAATCCACTAATATCGGAAGCACAATGCGCGGCCTGTACAGCCTCTCCATGCTCATCTGCTCCCCTTAATACGTCAAATGTGAAATTCCATCTGGTAACCATGTGCATTCAAAACACATTTATGTGGAGACAAATTACATAGCTGTAGGAGGCATTTCAGAAGCTCCATAGACAGTGCCATCAAAGACTGTGGGACATGGGTACGAAAAAGCCTTGCCTTTGAGATAATACCAGTTGCATCTTCACCCGTGGTTGGTAAATGGGGATCTTATGGGACTGTAAGAGATGGAGGTGGTGAAAGAGTAAGGGTTTGGTTTCTTGTTCTTTTACTGAGCCTATGTCCTGCCCTGTTTGCAAGATCTAATGGGGAGAGAAAGATCAGTCTCCTGTCTCTGGCAGCAGGCAGAAGTTGTAGAGGTAGTGGATGAGTGCTGAAAAACCTGGATGGGCTGTTCTGGTGACATGACTCTCAGTAAGCTACTATTTGATCTGGTGTACTAAATATGATCCTTTTGGTTCAGCTACCAGGCTTTGATTACAGGCTAAAAGCTTCATGGGTACTTAAATGGGTGAGCCAATATAGTGAACTGTTTCTTGGAAAGCAAGCTCTCACAGTTTAATTTATCTCACTTATCTCTCCAGTCTGGCAGCTTATAAGTAACTGCTATGATCAGAGACAAGTTGTTTCCTATTCTATCTGGAGGCAAATAATAGTTTCACAGAAAGGGATTTGACACTCTCTGTACCTAAGTGTTTCTCACATACAGAACATTTGAAAATCATGATTCAAGTGCTGGGTGTCAGGCAAAGAGTCAGCTTTTGCTTTTGTGGTGAATCTTCTACCTGGACCTGGGCCAGCACAATGTACTGTGGATCAGGTACATACTGTGGTTAATGAGGCAGTGACAACACATCTACTATTGTGTTCTTCATAATACGAATTAATGGGGCATCGCTGAGGAGCAAATAACGCCATGTATGTAATTGTTAGACTCATGTGTGAATTTAATAGGGCACAGATTAGAAGGTAATCAATAAGTCTGGATCATGGCCTTAACAGAGCTGATATGGTGGGGAAATACTTGGTAGCATCTTTGCAAATAGCTAAAAACAGCTAAAATTCCCCAAAGGAGTTTCCAGGTTGTCTCCGAGAGGGGCTGAGGAGAATGGCTGGACCTCTGAGAACACAGCCCCTGGAGCAGAGATTTACAGATGCCTCTGAAAAACCGGGTCTTCCCTCATGTGAGATACTCACCTTTCCGACATCAGCAGTGACTCCTTTTCTTCACACCGGCTGTTTCCGAGCTTGCTGGGATCCTCAGTCAGTTTGTGACCTACCTGGTCCGGTGTGCTCAGGGGCTAACACCCAAGCAAGAAGCATGCACGCATAAGATGAAAGTACAAGCTGTGGTTTTACAGACTGACCTATTGGCTACCAAAACAAATATGGGGTTTGAGTGAAAGCCCAACTCAAAGGGCTTTAAAAACCTGTCTGTTGAACATGCATGCATGGGACATGTCTCCAGTGATACCCCTGGGCTGCGGGAGAGCTGCACCATGGTAGGGTATCTATCTCCATCTTCTCCGGACACCAGGCTAGAGGGGATCTGTCCTGCTGTGCTTGAATAGCTCTTTTTAAAACAATGTGGAAAGCAGCATGTTACATGCCTTTAACTGAATGACACCAGCTTAGGTAACAGTATTTTACTCCCTGTGGTGCTAAGCAAGGCATAAATCCTTTGAGAACCGAAGTAATAGACATAAGCCCTCCCTTCTCTTCTTCCCCCTGTGACTCCACTCTTCTCCACTCCTGTATTAATGGATATTTTAAATCTGGAAGGAATTCAAGAGTCTGTAGTAGGTAGTTAAACATCCAGATGTATCAGTAATAATTATGCTCAGCTTGGGGAGGCGAGGCACTTGAATAACAGGCATGGTTTCCATGGATGGCTACAAGATTATAAACATAAAATTTATAAGTGGAATGGGAACATTTGGTTTATTTTCTCTTCTCTTTACAATCACTGCAGTTTAAATTGAAAACAGTGAAGGGTAGCAGAGCCAGGCAACAACCTGAAGACTGTAAACAAAATAATTCATGTCTTACTGATGGGATATGGTCATATAATCAGTAAATTAATTTAGCCTACTCTAGTTCCACCATTAGCTTTCTATTTTCTCATTTCATTGGCATTTCCCTGCCCAGTTTATGTCTGTCCTCAATACATATTGTCCTATAAATCAGAAGCAAATATCTTGAAGGGTAAATAAAGAGCTAACGAGTCTACAAAAGAGCTGTTATTGAGGTACATTAAGTCCTACTTACTGTGTTTTAAACTTTTCTTGATCCAAGATTCATTTTTACTATTATTTGATCGGTTTCCAATATAAAAACAAAATGCCAAGAGATTAGATTTTTACACTGTGTCCTTAGAACCTAACAGCACCAAATGTTTCCTCGAGACAAGACAAGTATTTATGACCAGGAAGGGAAGGAAAGGCTTGCAAAGCCTGAGGGTATGAAATCAGGGTGACTCAGAACAGAAGCTGGAAAATCACTTCAAAAGGTCTTCTGAGCCATGTCTTGGACAATTGTTGAACTAAGCCATGGTCTGGAAAGACAAGAACCAATAAATCATATTGATTTAAAGCCATCTTTGCTACAAAACAAAGCAGACACCTGACATCCATGTGCAAAACCTGTTTGTGCAATAGCACATCTGTGAACATGTGCAATTAGTGCAATTAGACAGCAATTTATATGTAAATGCCCATCCAGTCAAATGTGCCTTTACTTAATTTGTGTATGTGCTGGAATATCATTTCAGAGGGGGGTTTCTGCATTTCCAGGATCTGCTCCTTAATAATTGAATGCAAGTGCTCACACAATGCAAGCCATGATTTAATCACCAGCTTGCAGCGCTCAGATAAGGTGGGCGCAGGAGCCAGGACAAGGAGTTTGTCCCTGGGTACCATAGGGTGCAGCGCTGCTCCTGTGGGTCTCTGCCGGTGGGGAGCAGAGTCCAATGTCATGCTCAGCCTCTACCAGCTATCCAAATGCCTGCTTCCCCGACCCCTGCACAGGAAAGGTGCTCAGGGATCTTTCTGCTACTCCCAAACCCAGTGTGTGCCAACTGCACCTGGCCTTCAGTGCCATGTGTGAACCCAGGGTTGTTGCAGGAAACCCACTGATGCGGCTATAACCTGCCTGAGGGAACTGTGATCCCCCATGAGCCAAAACCTGGATCAGATTTGGGCTCCAGTCTTCTACAAGAAGGAAGTCTGGGTGATAAAGCTGGGAGCTTGTGCAGAGAGAAGTGGGTCACAGGCCATTCTTGTTCTGAGAAAGACAAAGTTGCTACTCAGAATTCAAGCCTTGGCTCTCACCCACTGTCCTTCGGTGACCCTCAATTCCTCATCAGCAGAAAATTACATGGTAATACTCCTTTGTGTCTTTGACATGCACCCAAGGACAAGAGGACCTCAGCCTCTCCAGCTGCAAGAAAAATACAACCTCTTCACTCATCTCTGCCTTTACCAGATGAGGAATTTGGACTGGTAAAACACGCGGGCCCATGATAATTGCCAGTGCATATCAACAGGAGGTTAGATGAAGCTAGGCCCTCACAGGGCTAATTACAGAGGTTAGATCAGGCTGCTGAAGCCTGTGCTTCACACAAAGAGGGTGAGTAGGAGTTGTATGAGTACAATGTGCAACTCGCACATACAGGTTTACCAAGAAGAGGATAAATTTTAATAGCAGGAATATATCAACTGTTCAACACGTAAACAGCATTCCGGGCTGATCTGATCAATGCTGCTTTGCAGATCACATTTGGTACGCTGCTATATATAGTGTTCCTGGAGTTTTATTTAATGGGACGGTACATTTGATCCTAATGTGCCATCTCAGAAGTAATGAAGCAGAAAAGATCTTTATCCTCTGTGAAAGTTGCAGTTATCGGCAACCATTCAGAAGAAAAAAAAGAAAGTAATTGCACAAGCTTTGGAGATATTGTATTGCTAACTGATTCCAGTGTGAAGCTTGGGTGGGTTTCATTCTGAGTTTATCAGGCAATGGACCATATATGCTGCAAACACACCACTTTTAGGCACTCTCCATATATTGACAAATACAATTGGTGGGGGTGCTGCCTGAACCAAAGCTTTCTATAGCTTTGGATCCTTCTTTTGGAGCAAAAGAAGTAAGTGAGCAGAGGAAGGAAGACTCTTAACAATGTGCTAAAAGCATCCCTCTTCCTCGAGTACAGCATGGTTTGCCGTTCACTTGCATTAGTTTTGAGCAAGTGATGCAGATGGTAGAAGAACTCGTGTGTTTGTGATTGCTCAACATGCTAAATATAGAGCTGGGAGTTAGATGGGGGCCTGAATGCAGAAGAAGGGCTCAGTGACGCAGGGATTATGTTTTATTGCTGCTACCTGTATGTAACACAGGAGCTGGACATCTTATGTGTGGCATGAGGAGACCTCTTTGCCTGCTAGCCTCAAAGTGTGCATGGGTTGAGATGCTGCTTAATAGAAGTGATTATAAAAGAGCAAACCAGGAGCTGCTGCAGTGGAAGATGGTGCTGGGAAGAGGTCTGCAGGGTTAACTCTGCCCCATGAAGAAGTATTTACATGACTCCAGGATGGTGGAGGCTTGTCCAATCCAGACATTGAGTGTTCACATCCATCATACAAGGAGCGCATGTAAGCCATGGGGCTGCATCCATGCTGAGAAAAGGAAGCAGCACCAAGGCTTGCAGCTAGGCAGTGAGTTTCCACTGCACCCTCAGCCTCAGGCTAAGTGAGGATGGTGAGGGAACTGCAGGGGATTTTTGGATTTTGAGAAGCTACATTTTGGGGTTATACCCCCAAATGCTACTGCAATTGCTTCCATCCCTCCTGTGAATCCAGTTCCTCAAACCCTTTGATTAGGCTCTCCTGAGGGCTGGACAAGCTCACACTTCCCTCTCCCTGAGGATTTTTAAGTTTCCTTTTCTGAACAGCAAAAACCAGGACTGTATGTCCAATTATATGTGTAATTATGAATCATGCACAAAAGGATGTGTGACAGATGTGTGCATGGAAAAGCAGTATCACAACACCCCCCTTTGATTCCTAGCCCTCAAGTCATAAAGGGAGCTATGGAGACAGCTTCATTCGTGTCATAAAATCAGCTGAGAAATAATCACGAGGTACCAGTGGATGGATGGTTTCCTGGTTGCTGGTATCAGTTGCAGAGCCTCTTCTCCTCTGCTTTCTGTTGGGACTGGTTTCCCCACCATTTCTTCACTTTCTGCTGCTATGTTTGTTGCTCTCAGAATCTATCCAGCTTGCAGACATAAGGAATTCCTAGCTCATGGACACTGAGGTCATCTGGTTCAGGCCATGCCTGACCCACCTGCTCACATTGGTATTTTTCACCTAGGAACATTACCAGTATTTCATTGGGAAGACAATGAACATAGATTGCACAACAGGATGTGTTATCAAATGGTCACAAGAGCTCTGTCTCATAGGAACATAGGTAGAAAGTCCACCAGTTCTCAACAATGCTCCCTAAAAGATATTTGGAATCACCCTGAATCCCTATGTCTACTTATAACTCATTTGTGGGTTACCTCAATAGGTCTTAGAAACTAACATAGTTTGGAAAGACCCCTTGAAAGTCTCCTGTCCCCCTTCTAACGCAGAGCAGGGCCCACCTCAAAACTACGTGAGGTTGCTCAGGGCCATGTGCAGACCAGTTCTGAAACATTTCTAAGGATGGAGATTCTTGGTGTCCGCCTCCCAGCTTACACACAACACGTGATATGAAATGCCCCCGTGTGCATTTACATTTCCTGACCTGCACAGTATAGAGCTTCACCCAGAATTCAGTAAGCTGGCCTAGTTAGAGGCTTTGCTGATGTTGCAAAGGCTGTGGGAACAACTCTTCTCTCAGAAAATACCAAAACAAGTATCACAAAGGCTACTCCTTCCCAACATGTAAGAACAGCATGCTGTTGGCAAAGTTCAACTAGCAGCATCTGCAAAACAGAGGCACAGCCAGCACTGCCACCATGGGCAAGGACCCAACTGGGAAAATGAGACCATGGCCTTCGTGGCAGGAATGTGCTGTGCCTTCTTCCTCCCACACTCTATCAGAACCCAGAAAAACAGAGTTTGTGCCTCTCCTTCACCATCCTTAGACGTGTACAACAAGACCTGCATATCTTTCCATGAGTGGTGCCCTGCTGAGGCACATAAGCAATGGTGGAGATGGAAAGTAATTTCTTCTACAATGGAAACTTCATGTAATGAGAATAGCAAAGAATGGGCTATTTCCTAGCAACCTCCAAGTTTCCAACTGAAGAGTTAAGCCCCTTTCCTCTCTCTCTTGAAGATGCTTCTGTCCAGTAGCATTGCGACCTGCCTTCATGTACACTCCTAAAATCTTAAGTGAAAAACATCCTGAAAGGGGAAATTATACCTCACATGCTAATGATCTTTCACTCCTCATTTACTGCTTGGCCACAGGCATGTTCACCGTCCAGCAGATTGTGTACCTGCACCCAGCATCCTTCACTAAGTGGAGTCCAGGAAAAGCATGAAACTCATCCTTCAAGGAGCTGGGAGGGGATGCAGCTCCCTACAGTCTGCTCAAGCTCTTCTGGCTTTTTAAGGGTATTTTCTGGAAGTTTTGGGGGCTCTGTTGGTTTGAATCATGCTACCGTGAAGCTCTCCACAGGCACTGTGATGCTTTCAGCTGCTTCCCCCCTGTCCGTTTTGTCATGTAAATGTCAACATGAATCATCAGGACAGAAGCAAGAGTATCAAAATGGCTGGTTTCCTGCCCCAGCAGTGACATTTAGACATTATTCTTGACAGTGAGGACTTGCAGGAGCTTGTCAGAGGATCCGAATCACATTGAGGAGCCTCATCGGAAGACGTGCAGTAAAGAGCACCGGATAAGCAAAGCCATGCCCAAATCTGAGGGTGTTTCAGCCTGACTCACAGCACACACATCTTCCCTGGGGTGTTTCCAGAGCCTTCTCACTGTTTCCCTGCCCTGGGCTGCTGCAGTGCATTGGGGCAGCTTGACTACAGCTCCAGCCACTTTGGGCTGCTCATGTAGCACCCCATGAGTGCCTGTGGCGGGCAGATACAAACCACCCTTTTTGCTGTGCTCCCACCCCAAAGACTCCAGATACCACCCTGGCACAGCCAGGCTTCATTGTTCCAGTTAATCCAGGTATTAAGCTGGAAGGATGACGCTGAACTGGGAGAGTTGTTTCCCATTTTCTTTGAGTGAATTCCATCAAAAAGCTTCTGTGCTCTTACTCCCCGCTGCCAGCGCTCCAGCTTTGGTTGCCATCTCCGTGGTCCCAGTGAAACCCACGTTTTTCAGGGGTTTATTATAAAGAATGACAAAATTCCCTTTGAGGCAGTAGCTCAGCAAGCACTTCATCAACACAATGAAGGGGACTAAGTTTTAAGTGATTTATTTTCAAACATCTTCTCCTTCTGATGCTCTCCTGCTCCCAAGATTTAAATGAAGAATTTTCAGGGAAACTAAATGAAGAAGGAAACCTCCTGCCTCCAACCCCCATCCTGGCAATTATTTCTTCCATCCTAAAATCCTGGTACAGCCACTCACTGAGCGAACTGCACTGAGCAACACAGTCTGAAGTCAGCAAACTGCAACCCCTCCGGCAACATCTTTGTTCGCTATTTTCTTCCCTGAAACTTCTCTTTGTGATTCGTAGTGAAGGAATCTTTCTCTATATTTAATCACCTTCATTATTGTCTCTGCTTTACCCTTCTCCTCCTGGCTTGGAGGAGCTGCCTCTCTGTCTGTCTGTCGGTCAATGGCACACTGCATTTAGAAGAGTGACAGATTGCCAGTTGGAAGGCAGGCACAGCCTGGGAGTGCAGTCTTTAGCTGATAATAACTATTTCATCAACATCAGTTCTTGTGTTTTACAAAGCGTAATTCATAAAAAGAAAACCCTCTTGGAGAATCTCACAATACATAAAAGCACAGAAATAAAATATAAATGAAGAAAACAAGACACGTTAATTACATACAGCAGAACAGGCTCATCTAAAAAGCTGACTTGTCAGTTTTGATCTCAGGTTTGCTGGTGATATACTGCTTTTTGTGGCTGGTGGAAGTGAGCTGGAGAATAATCCTGCCCAGAGATGGAAGGCTGGTGTGGTCTGAGCCCCGACAATGGGGCCATCCAAAGGCCCTGGGGTTAGGTGGGCTGGAGAGCCAAAGGGAACATGGAACTGCAGAGAAAGAGAGATGATGGATCCATTTCAAGGTGGGATGGAGACTTTTGAAAGTCAATGGAGCCTGAGCATAGAGCCAGCAAATGAGGCTTGAAGCAGGGGAAGTGGGATGAGCACATTCATAGCTCACCAACAGCTGGACAGCTGCCTTTGTGTACGGGAAGAAAAAGAATGTAAGGAAGGGACCACAAGTCTAATTAAGCCTGGAAACACTGCGTGCATGAATCAATGTCTCTGTGAGAAAAGGAGAAGCTCTGACAAGAGCCACAAGGGCTAGCAATAATTTATAAGTGGTACAAAATGAATCAGGCTATGCAACTGATACAAAGACAGAGCATGCTTTTACTCCAGGAGAACATGATGCCAGCGGTATGGAAAGCACAGACACAAACTACCACCCTAAACCCTCCAGCCCCAGGATGTACAGATGACCACCATAAAGACTGCAGAGGACTGACTATGGCAGATGCCATCGCTCTTGGGGTGACGGGAGAAGTCCTTCCGAAGCCAGAGGGTCACTGCTGTCTCGTTTTCATGCCATGGTACTGAAGGAATACCATGGTGGGGCTGCTTGGCAGTGAGAAATTCAGCCATGAGGGCTTGGGAGACAGGGACTGTGACACTAAAAGCAACCATGGAGACAGTGTCTGGCGAAAACAATGTCTGGCCATGTAGGGAGAAATGCTGTGGGGAAGATCTGGACGTGACAGTCACAAAGTGCAGCCTTGCCATGACTTCTACTATAGCGAAGACAAACTCTGACCTATATTCTCTATGTCTTGAGCCCCAGCAACATTCGGAAGGTTCCTACGTCATCTAGAGAGGCCTCTGAAAAACCTTGTACCATCATTCGTAAATCCTGAGAGCAGGCACAGAAATTCAACTGCTCATCATTTATGAGGGCAGACCCAGAGGCTATCGCTGTGACTGTCAGTATGTGAGCGACATGTGGGTGAACATATGATCAAATGAGTGTCACAGCTCCCTGGTGTCACACCAGCGAGCATCTGTGTCAGCTGCTGGCAGGGACCTCTGCTAACTTGCGGCTTTCTGCATCCTTGGGTTTATCAAAGACCACACAGCAGCCGACAGCCTATCGCAGCTCAAAGACCAAACAAATCTGTGGCTTGTCTCCCAAGGTCTTTCCTCTGGCACTGTTATCTCTGCCGAGAGGAGCAGAGATGTAGGAGGGCAATGGGTTCACATACACGCTGTTGGCTTGTAGCACTGTCTGAACCCCCTGTGCCACCTATCCCATGGGTGTGAAGATGGTACAAACACTTGATGAGGGCTGAGGAGATACCACAAGGCTCTGCTTTGCCATAATGGTCACTCTGGGAGGGAGTTTTCCATGTTAGCAAAAGAGAAGTGAAAAGGAGTATTATTTGGTTGTAGAGACGGCTGCGGTGGAGGGATCGGGCACAAGCATCACCTTTGCTGCCTTGTGGACATGTTAGATGCAGGTTCAGGACTGGTTTTGCTGCATTCTCCTGGGTATTCTGGATGTAACTACCCTGTGTGTAGAGCTGGCAGGGGCATTTTGTGCATTTTCTTTCAACGTTAATACCACTGTGTCAGCAGTACCACTCGGAGCAGTTCCAGAGGAAGCTTTTTTTGGGTGGAAGCATTGCAGGCATCTAAAGCCATGAAATACATCCAGCCTCATTATGGTTATGTAAGTTCTTTCAAATTCTGAAAAGTATGAAACATTCGCTTCATGATTGGAAGTTAATGGAGTTTCATTGATAACACTGTAAAAATTCAAGAAAATTTGAAATTAAAAACTCTGTCAACTCTATTTTTGGCCAAGCAAAGCATTCCATTTTCCCCAGAGTTCTTCTTACATTTACTGATAGATCATGGATCCCAGCTGCTGTGTAGCAAGGTCTGTTGGCACATGGACTTTCTGGCTGTTCAGGATGTTACTGGGGAGAGACCTGCATGGTGGGTACTAATGCAGCTGCAAAAGGACAAAGTCTGTGTACTCATAGCTGCAGGTGTCTGTGCTAGGACACCAGTACCCAGAGCTGGGCATTGCCTACCATGTGTCAATAGCTGCGCATGAGATCCTTCTCTGTGTTGTACAGTTTCTTCATGGCAGCATATAGCACCATAGAGCCATAAAATGGTTTGGGTTGGAAGAGACCTTAAAGCTCCTCCAGTTCCAACCCCCTGCCACGGGCAGGGACACCTTCCACTAGAGCAGCTTGCTCCAAGCCCCTGTGTCCAACCTGGCCTTGAACACTGCCAGGGATGGGGAATCCGTAACTTGCAGAATCACAGAATGGTTTGGGATGGAAAAGACCTTAAAGATCATCTAGATCTTTTTAAAGTGTACGAAGTCTGCAAAGTGTTCACATCTCCAGCAGTTACCACATAAACTTCCACTCCTAACAAATCACAACCTCAAGTGTGCAAAAGCTGGTAACATGAACATTCACACTTCAGGTGTCTGCAAAACCTACCCGGACAGGTCTTGCTAGAGAATCCTGCAGAGATCCACGAGCAGTTCAAAACTATCCCTGCTACGGAAAAATGATCAGGCTGAAGAGGGAAACTTTCAGACACAACCGAGTTTCAGACATTGAGTATTCAAAAGACAGAAATCTGCAGAAAATGACACAGAAATTTCAAGCTATGTGAAAAATTTAGTTTGCAAAAAGACAAAACATGTTCCTGCCCAGTCACAACCCGGTTTGGAGTGAAACACTGAATATCTCTTTGCTGGCAGCACAACTGCCTTTACTTCAGTCTTGAACTCCACAAATGCGAAAGTCCAGGGTGGGAAGGAGCAGATTTCTCCTCCAAACTGGAGAAATGTGACGGGGCTTTAGACCGGGGTTAAAAGGGAGCCTGCTGCTTTTATACTGCTTTTGTTCTGCCTCGCCGCAAACCGTCTGCTCTAAAGGACGCGTCTGAGCCGGGAGGGGCCGCTGAGCTGCGGATGGCACAGGCTGGGCCAGGAGCAGGCTCCACTGAGCTGCGTGTAGCAAAAGCCTCTTTAAGTGCTGTTAAACTCCTGCTAGTTTGAGAACCCCCCTGTGTGTCTCAGGTTGTGGAGTGCAAAGACTCCCTCAGCACTGACTGCTGTCAAATATTAATGCTGTTCCCCTTCCAGCTCTTATTCACAACAAATCTTCATTGCAGCAGGAAATGTTGCTACCCACCAGCTAGGCTGAATAGCAAAAATGTGGGATTAACTGACAGCTGTAAGACTAAACAAGGAGGTTTCTGACTAAGAAGATACCATTCCCTGCCACAGAAGATGCTGTCAGTCCTGGCACGAATAGCAGTGAGGGACAGGGAGCATGCCTGTGAGGGGAGAGACTTCAGTATGGTGGAGAGGAGGCTTCTGGTCAGGAATCCCACAACCTCTTCGCTTGCCCTGCCTGGCTGAGAGGTGACCGCGCACATGTCCCACCAGCACACCACTTTCTCCTGCCTCGAGCAGCCAAACCCCCCTGGCCCAAGCAGGCTGGAGCACACGTTCTCCAGTGTGATCCATCGCCTTGCTGCCTGCCCTGTCCCATGGGGAGGTCCTGGGACACCTGCAGAGCTGTGGATAGGGCAGAATGCCCTGACCTGCTCCAGCCCCACAGACCTGCAGGTTATCCTGGGTACTGCAGAAATCCCCGTCCATGCTGCAGCCACCAAGCCCATGGTGCACAAGGCAGCATCTTCTCCCCTCCCACATGTTTCTGTGCTCCTCCTGCCTCCCTCCAGGGTTGCCTTAGAGGGGCAGAGCCCTTTGCTCTGAGCATGAAGTGCTCATCAGGCCAAATTCCAGTGTTGCTCTTGTTCTTGGACACCCCCAAACCTTGCGCTATACTGGTCTGCATGCCCTCCAGCTTGGCAGTCGGCTCTTGTTCTCAAGCCCAGGACCGGAGCCAAGCAGGGATGTTGGGGAAGTAAAACCTGACCAGGGGCTAAATTCAGGCCTGTTGCAAGATCTGATCTCACTTACCTGGGTGCATATGTGAGGCCTGTCTTGCTCAAAGTCTAGTTCACTCTGGAACAGAGGAGCAGTAGGCATTTTTCTCCAGCATCTCTGTCCTTGAGGATTCATCTCCTTTCACCTGCCCTCCGTGTGCCTGTTGGCTCTGCTTGGCAGCAGTAATACCCTTCTTTCAGCCCTCTTGGAGGGATGGGGATGTATAAAGAGTGCTAGTTTGCTGAAGAGAGAACAGATTGTGCTGAAGTCCTAACTAGACCAAAGCCCTCTGCCCTCTGAAGAGCAGCTGCAGTTCTTGAGCTGCAAGCATGCTGTAGGACATGGGCCAAGGCTGATTGTGATGCTGTATAGACAGACCTCTTCTGCAACCAAGCAAGCCTGAAATAACAGGGTGCATGAGTCCATCCTCCCTCTTTGCAGCAGCCTTCATTTCCTTGTGACTCATTCAGTCTGGGTAATGAATTTTCTTTATTAGTCAGAAATCAATTCCTCCCACTCCTGACCAGTAGACGATGCACTGTGCCATATTATGTTAGCTGAACTTCTGTCTGGCCTGCCACAGAATGCAGCAGCTACTGGAAATACCAAGCTGAAGGCACTTGGGAGGCAGTGAGGGCAGGATGGCACGTGCTCTCTCTTCCACAAGCATCAGAGCATCCGATTTCATTTGACTATAAATTTCAGATTTAATCCCAGCTGCTTTCTTAGGGTGAAGCATCATAGAACCGGATGAGCTTTAAGGTCCCTTCCAACACAAACCATTCTGTGATTCTATGGAATCATTGCTTGAGTAGAGAGGACTGGGTGGAGCCATGCATGTTTGCTTTATGTACCCTGGAAAACACGCAGAAATCCTTTATGTTTTCAGTGGTAGTAATAGCATATAATTGGTATCTTTGCCCACCTACCGCTTCCCTCCTCTTACAACATACCTAGTGTTACAATTCTCCTTACAATGCACAGTTGCACTTTTCCATCAGCACGTCTGCAGCTGAGCATCACAGATACTCACAGTCACACTCTATGTGTAAATGCTGCAGTGTGGAAACGTTATAAAATCCCAAGGAGTTCCACAATGGTTTGTTGAACACGCACAACTGCAGCATCCCAGGGACTTGTGCAATGCATCTAACCCAGCCCTGGAGAGCCATCCACCACCAGCATACCACCACACACGATCCCAGGAGTGATACCTTCAGTTCTTTCCTGCTTGTTTTCTATGTTACACACACAAAATGCTCCCGGCTTGCACTCCCAGGAGAGTTAAGGGCTGCCCTCACAGAGAGCAAAACTGGGCAGACTCTGGAGGGGTTGTCTTCAAGGGCAATATGAGTCTGCAAGGCCAGCAGATCCCTGCTCTTACAAACCAGTTCAATGGCTTCCTTTGACCGCAGTGGAAATAGGGCTCAGGAAACACATTATGAACTCAAAGAAGTGATAAAATCAACTAGTCCTATTCACAGCACTGTGCTTCTTCCCAGTAAGAGCTATGGACTTCAAAGAACTCAAAACTCTTGTAGAAGCCAAGAAGTGAAAGGACAGGTCCTAAATACATATTGACTGTTTATTAGAGGGTTATGTGCTCGAGACCTGAATTCTGCAGTAGAACTGCAGTGATCTGGGCTATTGAAGTCTGCTTTGGAAAGACAGACCCAGCAGAACAAGTACCAAGAACAGGTTCAGCCTTTCCTAGCTGGGAACACACAAGAAGAGGTGTCAGTAGGGATGCAAAAGGTGGTTATTGGTACTAAATTTTTGATGCTTTTGAAGGAATGCACCTGAATACCCTCATAAAGTAGTAATAAGACAGCCCAGAAGAATGGAGCAAAGAAGAGCTCTCTTCTGCAAAAGAGGTAACGGGGGGGGGGGGGGGGGGGGGGGGGAACAAAATAAAACAGAAAAAGAAACAAAATAGAAGGTGTAAATAGCTGGATCTGGATGAAACAGTGATTTATTTTTTTAGAGGCAATAGTGAGGGGTCTGTAAGCCTGTATTTTGCAGTAAGGAAGAAAGAAATCACACTGTTTTACAAAGAGTAGCAAGGGTTTCCCAGAAAGCCCAGAAAAGCTCATAATCCTGGATGGCAGGTTGTTCCAGCACTGTCCTGCTGTGTTGGGATAACCAGGTACCATTAAGGTATTAACAGAGCTGCAGATTGTAAGGTCAGAGGGAACACTCTGATCAGAACGAGATACTGCAGAAAATATTCCCTGTTCAAGGTGAATCACTCTCAAAAGAGAATTGATGTTAAGGAAGCACTGAAGTCCCCTGACAGAAATAACCTCCAGAAGCCTGGTGAGGTAAGCTGTGAGGAAACTGTTTATTTATAGAGTTCAGCAGCTTTGCCTGGTGATAGATAATATTGCCAGTGTTCCTCTTCATGTAGCATCTCATGTGTGAAGCCCTGTGAAGAATCTAGTGCTGCTCCTGGGTTTAACAGGAGGCATACAGAGTCTTGCTGGAAGTGATGAGATTCAAGGAAAAGGAGCCATTTATCTCACATACATTGTGCTGCTTGTGTTGGTGCACGCCAGGGCCCTGTTCTCCCATGTCCCAACTTGTTGTATGTCCATATCCTGTGCATGTTCATGCATCAGTTCTCGGGATTGCGGGAATGCTGAAGACCAGCAGCTACCCAAGAAGCAGCTACCATCATACCATGTGCATCTTAGCACTTGATGTGTGCCCATCATCCCAGAGGTGGCAGTTCAGCTGGATGCCAGGTTCCAAGCTTGGAGGGACAGCTTCCAGCTCTTTGTAGACTCCATGCAACATAGACCTGCAGGTCTGCCAACAAGGAACTGGCCAACTAATCATGACAAAGCCATTCAGTATAGGAATAAGGATTGGCAGGATATCTGGAGGCTGGCAGCACCGAGTTGTAGATGCTCTCCTCTCAAATGGCCCCATACGTAGGTGAGAATTCAAAACATGAGCCTGTGTGGGATCTCACAGGTTGGGAGAGATGGAAGTGGATTCATCTGCATGCACGGTGCAGTGGAGTTCATATCCACGTGTGTATTCATCCAGGGGAGCAGGAGATTGAAAACCACATTGCTAAAGATTTTCAGTACTTGCTTCCATCTCGGTGGCATTATTTTATTCCATCTAATCAGAGCAGATGTATTTTTGCTGCAGCAATAAATTGCTCAGTCTCTGGTACTTGTCTGAGAGGTGCACATAGATGTCTGACAGGGAATTCATTGAGTCTGTGTTAAGAATTACAGGCCTAAGGGACTCCAGTCCAGAAAATCATTCTTTCTGTAAGCTGGTTTTCTTCTGTTCAATAACAATCCAGGAAAAGTGAGACATGGACACACACTGGGGTTTTTGTCAAGGGCAGGATGCATCAGTGTTTGGGCCACAAACTACCTTCAAAACCAGCTTCTGAAAGAGGCATCTTCAGAAATAGTTTAAAATAACCAAATATTTAACTTTATTCACATCCTGATTACAGGATAAGTAGGTAAGATGAGCTTTAAGGTTAGATTGTGACCAGAGGGTTGAAGGAGGTGATCCTGCCCCTCTACTCTGCTCTCGTGAGACCCCACTTGCAGCGCTGTGTGCAGTTCTGGTGTCCTCAACAGAAGAAGGACATGGAGCTGCTGGAGCAAGTCCAGAGGAGGCCACGAGGATGATCAGGGGCTGGAGCAGCTCCTGTACAAACACAGGCTGAGAAATTGGGGCTGCTCAGCCTGGGGAATTGAAGCTGTGTGGAGGCAATGGGTTCAGACTGGAACAGGGGAAGTTCAGGTTGGATCTAAGGCAGTTCTTCCCTGTGAGGGTGCTGAGGCGCTGGCCCAGGGTGCCCAGAGAAGCTGTGGCTGCTCCATCCCTGGCAGTGTTCAAGGCCAGGTTGGACAGAGCTTTGGGTGACAAGGTCTGGTGTGAGGCGCCCTGGCCCATGGCAGGAAGGCTGGAACCGGGTGATCTTAAAGTCCTTTCCAACCCAAACCAGTCTATGATCCTGTGAAGGTGCTGCTTGTGCGCACTGGTTTCTCTGCATTTTGTTGTATAACTTGTGTGGTTTAGAGAAGAAGTGGTACGTCATCTTTCTTCTTCTAGCCTTTAGCTACCAGGGCTGGGAGATTAGATTTACAGTCAGGATCTATTGAGAAGACATCAACCTCTTGCGAAAGTGACCTAAATTATTACTAATTGTAGTGGCAGGGCTAAATAGCTGTTCTCAGTGTGTTTACAGCTGTAGAAACATACAGTTTGTTCTCAAGATAATGACAAACTGCTTATATTTGGTCTACAAAAGGACTGTTTGTTCCCTAAATACCTGCATCAGGACCAGTTTGTGAAAGAAAAACAAAATGTCTTCATGAGCATTTCCCTGCCTGCAGCTGCCTCTCTCTGAGATGCTGGTTCTGCTCACCCAGCTCTGCTCAAAGGAATCAAACAGTTTTCTGCCAAGGAATGGGGACTCAGGAGCAAGCCCTGGTCATGTCAGATATAAATATAAAGCCATATGGATCCTTAGTGATTTCCAGCATTGCCACAGATTTCTCCAGGACTGTTAACAGCTGAAGCCAGCTTGATCCCAGGTTCAGCCGTCTCTGAGATGTTGGCATCCCTGCAAAGGAGGCCAGGTAGAATCTACAGAAACTATCACTGTTCTGAGCAATGCCCTTCGCATGTCAACAGTTTCCATCTCTGCTGGCTTATGAGAAATCTTGCAAAATTAACTATCCAAATAGGTGCCCGTTGAATCCAGCGCCTCATCGAGCCAGATGAAAGAAAGGCTGAGGCCCTGCAGTCATAGGATCATAGAATCCCAGACCGGTTTGGTTTGGAAGGGACTTCAAAGCTCCAACCCCCTGCCACAGGCAGGGACCCCTTCCACTGGAGCAGCTTGCTCCAAGCCCCTGTGTCCAACCTGGCCTTGAACACTGCCAGGGATGGGGCAGCCACAGCTTCTCTGGGCACCCTGTGCCAGCGCCTCAGCACCCTCACAGGGAAGAACTGCTTCCTTAGATCTAACCTGAATCTCCCCTGTTTCAGTTTGAACCCATCACCCCTTTTCCTATCACTACAGTCCCTGATGAAGAGTCCCTCCCCAGCATTCTTATAGGCCCCCTTCAGATACTGGAAGCTGCTCTGAGGTCTCCACGCAGCTTCTTTTCTCCAGGCTGAACAGCCCCAACTTTCTCAGCCTGTCTCCATACAGGAGGTGCTCCAGCCCCTGATCATCCTCATGGCCTCCTCTGGACTTGCTCCAACAGCTCCATGTCCTTTTCATGTTGAGGACACCAGCACTGCACACAGTGCTGCAAGTGGGGTCTCACGAGAGCAGAGTCCATGTTACATGTGTGTGTTACAGAGGCAGAAAACATATCCCTGGTTTCCTGACAGACCATTTCGTGTCAGACACTGAAGAGGCTGAGAGCTTATTTAGCTGAATAGAAGAAGAGGAATTTGCAAAGCATGTGTTTTTACCCCCACACACAGCAGCTTCACAAATGTAAACTCCTCCTGCTCCCAACCTCTTCCCTCTCTGAAGGCAGACACTGTCATACATAACACTGTGCTAATTTTTCTCCTCTGAAAATATTTTCCAGCAGGAGCTGTGTATTTGTCCTCTTCTAAGTGGCAGTGATCGTACTGTCTGTTGCTATGTTTCTGGGTCATCAAGGATCTGGCTTGTGCCCTAAATGAAGAAAATAAGTCAGCTTCTCCACTTATGGACTGGAATTGCACTTCTTGGCTTTCTGGGCTGTCCCAGCCTTTGTCGTGAGCTTCCCAGCATGGTTGGACATCCAGCAAACATGTTCCATATACAAGCAGGGTGGTTGCTTCTTATCAACCCCCAGATCTCCTGACCTGCATGAAGAGGCCCCTTTGAGGTCTGCAGGTGGGAGTGTTTGCACCAGAAAAGGAAAAATCCCAGGCTTTAAGGAGTACAAGGCTGCAGCATTGGCCCTGGCCCTCCCTGTTCATGGTAACACAGGCTCAGCACTTCTATTCTTCTACTTGTCAATGTTTTGGGGCTGTTCCTCTTTCCCATCGATCAGCTCTAAAGGACCAGTGATAATAGCAGCTGACATCCTGACCTTTTAGGGTAGAATAGGCAAAAAATTCCAAGTGGCAGATTGCAGAATGCACAGTTTTGCTTTTCCAGTGCCCGTTAGCCACGTACTTTATACCAAATGAGAAGCAAAGGGAGAGGCCTGAAGTAACAGTGGATGGCAAGGGGGATGAGGTTTGGTGCTGGTGCAAAGAAGGCAGATGCAGAAAGCAGATGCAATTCCTCAGCTTTACTCAGCACTGCTGGATCCCCAGGTGTCCTTTGTGTCCAGGGAAGCCCAGGAAAGAAGGGACCTATGAGAGAGCCCAGATGACAGAACCTGAAATGGGCAAAGGAGGGAAAAAAGCTCCAGGAAAGACGTAACAACCGAGATGATTTACTCTGCCCCTGTGTCTCTGCCTGTTGCTAGCAGAGGATCACCCAAGCCTTTTGAGACAAATCCAAGGGCTGTGCTTATACTTGGCTAATATTTGGCAGTTGGAGAATAATAAATACTGAGCTTTCAGATAAGCAAAATGTTATTGTTTTATAAAATCATCATTTGAGTGTTGCAATTAAAAGCATTTTAATTAGGCATTGCCAATTACGCCTACAAGTCAGCACTAACAACTTGTCATCCGCATGGGAATGTGTCCCAAAGAGGGAAAGGGACTCTGCAAATGCTTTTTCTCTCTTATTTAGACCATTTTCTACAGTTCTCTGGACTGTTGGTGAGCCACAAACCCACAGCTGAGTAAAGCTTTCTAAGGGGAGAAAAAATAAGGGACGTGTTCTCAAAGAAGAGCTGTAAAGAGGAACATAACCATCTATTCTCCACATCTGTGGTGGAGACAGCAAAGGTCTCTGGTAGTACTGGGCTTTCTGATCATCCTGCCTGGTTCTTGCTTAAAGCCTCTGAGGGCTTTGTCTTCCAGCGCAATGGAAGTGGAGCATTTCCATAATGATGCTCCAATAGGTCCTGTCTTGCTCTGTGATACCTGTGTTCATCCCATACCATGAGCAAGGCCACTTAGGGAAAGCCTGGACTCACCACAAGCCTTTTGAAGCCAACCTGAGGAAGATTTCATATTTCCTGGGGCA
This sequence comes from Psittacula echo, assembly GCF_963264785.1. Taxonomy (NCBI): domain Eukaryota; kingdom Metazoa; phylum Chordata; class Aves; order Psittaciformes; family Psittacidae; genus Psittacula; species Psittacula echo. The sequence goes on along the minus strand of NC_137747.1, from coordinate 13,296,327 downwards.
ATGCATTTCATAGGACTTTTCTTCTATGAAGACATTAATATTGGGCCTAGGCTGTTGTTCTCCTTGCAGGTGAGATCTCCAGTATAACCTTTGTGTGATCTACGTACTCATACCAGGAGGAGATGAGTGAAAGAGGTCACTTGTAGGCAACGTTCCCACCAATACTGCTGCCACTTTCACTCTGCGGACGGTGGGACTGAATCCAGCTCAGCCCTGGAAACCAATTGCACACCCCAGGTGTAACCTCCTTAATTAAAGCAGAGGGTGGATCACCCAGCACCCATGCTCGGGAAGGCATACTTAGAAGATCTCTTCTAATCACCTTTTTGGCACTAGATGAGCTGATACACTTACAGCTTTTAAGCTGGGAAGATCATATTCTACAGTTACATGCTCCTTACGGAGCCAGGTTAGGGTTTAAATAAAAGGAAGCTGAAATGCTCTCAGTGTGCCATGATTGCTGTGTCAGTTTGCATTGCTGCTGAGACCGAAGGCAGTGGCACTTCTTCAGAGAAACATTTTTTTGGCAGTTAAATATTTTCTTTCCAAAAGTAAATCATTTGACAAAGCTGCTTTGCTGATATTAGGGTTTGTGTTAGCTGGAGACAGCTTATTTTTCCATATTTAGCAGATCAAGGGAGATGAACCCAGAGCTTTTGGGTGTAGCTTCAGAAGTGCTCGATGTTCACCCTCACCCCTTACCAGCACCTGCAGATGTGTGACCTACAAAGCAGATCATCCTGATAGACCTTCTTCAGAGCATTTTATTAGGCTGGAAAATACCCACCATGGATCCCTATAGGGAGCTGCCTGGAAGCCAGAATGGCTCTGCCCTAGGCTAAGGAGCTAAGGATGACCTTGGACACTGTCTTAATCCATGGATTGTAATCCAGTCCTTCTGGGCTGATTTGAGGACAGGACTCCTCCTCTGCTGAGGGGTGTAGAGATACCACTGGCTTCTCCTGGGGTGGCAGACCTGGACAGTGGGCACAGAGCTGCCCAGCTCTTCTTTCTCTGCCACAAAAGAGAACATCCCATTCCAGAGGGAGATAATTACTCCTGGTTGACCAAGTCCTCAGTCTCTAATCTGCAAATAGCTGCTGGTACATAATCACCCTCCTCATTAAAAGGGACAATGCTCTTGCTCCTACGGGTACCCTGCACTTCCTTGACATTCCCTCTCATCTCCTCCTACTTTTGGCTAAGTGATCTGATCCCTTTTCCAGCAGCTCATCCTGAGCACAAAGGAAGTCGTGATGGCTCTTCCTTTTGTGTGCCCTTTCTGGCAAACTGAGGCAGAACTGAACCCATGAACCGCAGACCAATGATGGCTGCCTCTTGCTTCTGCTTAAACCCATGGTCCTATTCAGATCCAACCTCTGTCCTATATACATATGTTCCTTATTCTAGCTCAGTGCCAGAGATATTAACAGTGTCACCATGATAAAAAGGACTGGATGCTTCTGTGGGTAATGAGAAAAGTCTCTATAGGGGAATGAAGTTCTCTTGGTGCTGGGGCTGGAGCATCAGCAGAGTGCTCAGAGCAGAAGCTTCTTATCAGGGTCAAGAAGACACTGACTGTCTCGATTGCACTGGGACTGCTCTCAGCTCTTCTTTGAACCAGCTCCTGCCAGACACTGCTCACAGACAGGATATGTGGTCATCTCTCCTCTTCTGCTTTTACTAAGCAGTATCGAAAAAAGCTGCTCATCTGGGATGTCTCCCAGCCTCTTATATCAGCATGGTTCCTGTCTAGCACAGGTTTAAATAACAGCTAACACTGATGCCTCCCAGTGAGTATTTGCCCGTCTCAATTGCAGTTTAGCTGGCACAGGTTCTCATGTTATTCTGAATTAAATGAGACACCGTTTCCGATTTTCCGTTTGGATCAGGTCTGTGTCTCAAACTGCTGGCTCCTTTTGGAGGAGAAACTAGAAAAACCACTTGCTGAGTGTCAGAAAGCCTCATTCTGTCCATATCTTGTCTTTCACACCCATGTAAAAGCCTGTGTGCACGTGTGCCTTGGGAGGAGACTGTGTGTGTGTGGGAAGCTGTTTGCACTCCACTTGCCAAGGTGAGAATAATAACAGAAAGTGAGGCAGGTCTCATTGGGTCTCAGACTTCAGGCACCTGCGTATTCCTGTGGGAACTGGGTCTTGAAGTCTCTGGGGTCAGTTCTAAAGTCTCATTTTGAAGCAGCTCTGGCTGTGTGTGTAAAAAGGCTGCTGGAAACCAGCTAATGGAGCTGTTTGCTGCCTGCTGCCCCTCGTCCCTTCTGGGGCCACTGCTGGGCCTGGCATCCTAATAGCTGCGAGATCCAGCTAATCCCATCGCACAAGCAAAATAGCCCTAAATCTTCCCTGTCCGATTCTTGACTCCAAAGAGACATTTCATGGGTGATTGTGAGTGATACAGTGTGTGGTAATGGATGTATTTAAATGGGATTTATGGGTGACACCTGTCACATAGACCTTTCCATCAGTGACAGGCTGAAGAGATTTACACAGTGACAGTGTGAGCTTGTTGTAATAGCTCCCTCAGTCACCAGCAGAGTGTTTGAGCCTTTCACTGTTCATCAGAAGCACAGGCTGGGCTGCTTTGGCCACTGTATGATATGGCACTACACAAAATCAGAGGCAAAGAGTTGAGTACATCTTGGCATCCATCCATAGCAGATTTCCTTAAATCCCAAAGCTCTTCTCACCTTTTTGTCAAACCCTGTAGGAGGTGTTTTGATGAGCCATTGGTCACAAGAGCTTTGTGGGAGCAAAAAGCACTTGATAAGGTCACTGCCACATGACTTATCCTCTCTCCTGAGTGCTCCACGCCTTTTCCTTGTCCCTATTTCCTAGTGACTCTGGCAAAGTGGTCACTGCAAGGGTCCTGGCTTGCCTGTATCCCCTCTGTGCCATCAGCTTGTCTCTTCCATTCCCATATAGATGCAGGTTCCTGTTTATTTCTGCAGGCAGCCAGTCTTCTCCCTGCATCTCCAAGCTGCAGTCCAAAACACTGTCCCCCACTTCCTTATTTACTTCATCTGCAGGCTCCACAGCAGACATTTCCCCCAGCCTCATCCAGAAAAGCCTCCCTGCCCCTTCCCACTAAAGGATTGCTGAGGATGTCTGCAATGAGATTGTCTCTAGGAGACCACTTGTGCTGTCCTGATGCTAACTCACAGTGTCAGCTCCGCTCAAGCCCAGCCAGGCTGCAGGAAGGTTCCAGGCATGATTTCTATTGTTTAAGATTTTATCTGGGGAGGGGTTAGTAGGTTGATTTATTTTTTCCTCATTGTTCTTTCCCCAGAGACCCATCTTTGGCTATTTATGTGAAGCAGTTCATATCACAGCACACACAGACACACACACATGCCTAGCAAGCAACTGAAGGCACCAGTCAGTCTAAACATGCCCAGTGTACAGAGCGTTTTGCTCCCTGAGCTATCAAAGGCTGCTGGATACTACCTTGAATCGACCCGTGGGAGCTGACTCTGTGAGAACGTTTTCTCAGTAGTAACATAACACATTTATTGGTTCTTGGGCTTTCTTGGGTTTTTAATATATATCTTTATAATTCCGCCATCAGGCAGCCATGGATTTGTGAAATTAGCCTGTCATAACAAATTCATGTCCTTATCAAAGGCTGCTGTTGTGCTTCCTCCCAGACTGGAGCATTCACAGACTAGAGCTGCATTATCGCAGTCATTTCAAAGTTCAATAGCGTATTTTCAAGAGCAATTGGTCTTAAATGCAGTTTGTTGCATAACAGCAAATTCAGGCTTGCACTCATCTCAGAATTAAAGTTAAAGTCTCTAAATAATAAGTCAGCTCCTGTTCACTCTTGTCTTTGCTTTGTTTTGTTCTACAATGATTCAGCTGCGCTTGGTGCCCCTGAAAGGGTAAGGTGAGAAGGACTGTATAAAGCCTTTTCATCACAAAGAGAGGGATTGCCAAACCCAGAGAAAAGTGGATTCTGCATTTTTAATCTCTCAAAAGTTACTCTTTCACATGACTCTCAGGCCTGAATGAGAACCTGTTCTGTAGAGAGGTCCAGGGCGGGCTTGGATTGGGAGTTATAGGTGGCTATGCTGAATGCTAGGGTTTGAAGAGAAGGAGCAGCTCTAGGTTAGGAATGATAAGGGCCTCGATGAAAACCTTCATGATCAGTAAACCTACCACTGACCTAGAAAACTTCCTCCTCCTGATGCAGGACACCATCTTTTTGCTTCCGGATGAACCAAACCCTCCTGTTGACACAGTGGAACAAGTTCTTCCTGAAATCTTACATCCTTCCATTCCCGTGTTCTCCTGAATTTTCTCTTGGACCCACAACTATTCTTTCATTATGTTGGTCAGAAAAATGGCCTCCTCCCCCAGGATTCCTATGGGGATGTCCTTTTCTGACCGTTTCTTGCACACAAAAAGCAGTACAGCCTTTCCTTCTATTCACACTCTGCATGTCCACCTCTCTACCCCAAATGCTCTTGCCTGTTATTCATGTCATTTTGAGGGGAGATGCACAGCTTGGACGTGTACAGCTCACCACTGTGAGCATCCTTGGCTGGTGAGAGAAAGGAAGCCCTTACTGAACACAGTTAACCTGACCTGCCTGCCTTAGGTAGTTGTCTTCATAAACATCCTCAAACCCACCTCGATATCACTCTGCAAATCCACCCTGAAAACTTTTCCTTCCACTGGCAGTGACTCACAGGTCCTGGGTGCATTAAACCCACCATCTATCACATTATCCAATCAAGTCAGGCTGTTTGCTTGTACTCTCTCTTCTGTCTGTAGTCCCTGTTTTATTTTCCCTTGTTTTGTGGAAGTTTCAGAGGTGCTGTCTTCTGATCCAATTCCTCGGTGCAATCAACATAATAATAATAACAATGGTGTTGATGGTACGCATTTCCAATTAGTTGTGACAGACTGAATCTATGCAGGATGATGCTGGCTAATAAGTGTTTAGATTACTTCCCACTGGAATCACGAGGAGATTTTCCTTTGTTTTTCACAGGTGCTGGCTTGCCTTGTAATGTAATTTAGGGACACAAGCTTTGAGCCCCATTACTGCTGAATCAACACTGACATGTCTATTGGCTTTTGTGAGAACAACGGTCAGAACAGTGAGGCTTGTGAGCCTAAAGGCACTTTAACAAAAGATGCTGATCATCCCAAACCACCATCTATGGGCAAAGACGTACAATAATTTGTACAAAGCTGAGCTGGAAAGCTGCAGGAATTGGAGCCTGTGAGCCTAGCACTTACTCTGCAGTTAATTAAGGTGATCTCTTTATTTGTCTTTTCCCTTGTGAGATCTCAGACAGCAATAATCCATGTGAATAGAAGATGTTCGGAAGTTAACCTTTCTTTTCTTGGCAGGTTGGGAAATTATAGCTTATTGATTGTAAATAAATTCCCTACCAACTGGTGCTGTAACGTACAATGCGTAAAGTAACAAACTGTAGTAAATACAGAGCTCTCACATCCCCTCACATGCTGGGGGTAGATTGTTTTATCTTGACCCTTCTCATAAAACATCCTCAATAACCAGCAGAGATAATGTTAGAAGAAGTAGTGTACGGGCTTTACCAGTGAGCAAACCACAGTAGACTGATTCTCATTTGCAAAGGGTGGGTGTAGTATATAGAAACAAATACAGCATAGAAACAAATGATGACTTTTGAATGGTAACTGCTGCATTTTGACCACAGGGTTTGAGTGCTCAGAAGTGTCAAGGTGCTCCTGGTTCAACCCAGGCTGTGGAAAGTAGGGAAAGTACAAAGAAGTGGGGACAAAAAGGGCAAAATTAGTTCCCATGTTGGCTTTTCAAGCAGACAGCTATTGGTCACTCAAAGAAGAACTCACAGGCCTCTCAGGTGTTATATCTTTGCTAAAGGCCGATTCAATCATAGAAGAAACAAAATATTGGCTGTTGGCTGCCTATGGAGGAAGAGATGTTCTATCGCATAGAGGTGAACCAAGACTAAATAGTGAGTAATAAGGAGCAAACAGTGAAAGCAAAAGGCTGAATGTCTTTCCATAAAGTTAACAGGATGAATTAATGAATGATTTTCATAGAGAAATAAGAACTGTATTCTCAAAGGAGATTACTCACAATGAACAATTCGCTCAGATCCAGCCAGAAGAAAGGAAAAGGGTAAGAATAAATAGTTCTTCTCCAAAAGAAAAGGCTATTAATACTGCAGTGTCTTAATGGTTCATACGAGGACCATTGTTATCAAGTGTATTTATTAATAGCCGGATGCCTGAGCATTCATTTCAAGGCATGAGCAGTGAAAAGAAAATCTGTGGAGAAAGATGAAATGCCACGTAATGGTCAAGTCTTGAAAGCTTAGGAAGTTCCGTAACTTCCATGATGAGGCAGTGTAGTGGCTGAACGAATTTGGTGCATAAAAGGGAAATACTAATTGGAAGGGACCATATCTGAACTATTTATGTCCATTAATGGGTTCTAAACTGGCTGTAACTGCTCAACAAATCTCATCGTTGCTGTGAAAATGCAATGAGAACATCTGCTTGGTGTGCAGGAGCTGACAAAAAGTAGACAAAATCTGTGAGCTGAGAAAGGGAGCAAGAGAGAAATGAAGTCAAACACGGTCTTGGAGGATCACACTGCCAGAGACCTCTGTGCTTGAGGCACATCCCCACCACCATCACCGTGGTGCACAGCCACTGCTGTCACCTGCCCTAACTCATGGCAGCAGGAGTCTGGAGAATGGATCAGCCCCAAGAGAAGGATTCCCAAACCTCACCTCACCAATGGCTGGGAGAAGTCCTTGTTTTCCAGTCTTGACACAAGCACATGTACCTCCCATTGCTCCTCCATCAGATCATCTCAGGATGGCAGACATCAGCTCTGTTAACACCAGAATAAGAGCCAACACATAGGGAACAACTTAAAAAACCCTCCCAGAGTTGACATCTCCTCCCTCACCCTTGCTATTGGGGGTCTTTCAGCAAACCAGGTGCTTTGTCTTCCTTTAATAGCAGTAATCACCTAATTGTCAGCTCAAGCACTGTGGTGAAGCCTCTTAATGTTTCGGTCTCCACTTCCTCAAGTTCCTTCCTTTGGAAAATGAATACCTGGGAGGTGAGTTTCCAATTCTTACATGAAAAAACTCCCTCACCATGCAGCAGGGAATCCCAGGCAGCAGCACCAATCTAGCATCTAACCCCTTTCCATACGGGTCCCTTCACCACCCTTTCTGCTTCTGTCATCCCTGCAGAGCTGTCTGGGCTGGGCCTTCAGTGGTTTCCACAGGTCTTTTCCCCCTCCTCAGCTGACAATACACTTCATGTTTTCTCTACGAGAAGATGCTCCTACCTCACCTGCCCTGAGCCCTGCGTGCCCTACACTTGCCTTCACACCAATACGATCTGTTTGAACAGGGTGGTTGCAGCTGGTTGGTGATTTGCGTTATAAAACATATGATTTCATCAGACCCTGAGCTTTGGTGCTGGCTCCTTGAGCACCTGTCAGCAGACCCTTGCGATGTCTCCGGTTTTCCTGTTCCAAATCCTTCCCTTCTCCTAAACCTGCCACTGTGGATGTGGATGTTTGGCAGGCGGTTTTCCCTTGGAGTACAGTTTGTCTTCAATCACCTTCCGTGTAGTGCAGCACTTAATACAAGCCTTGTAGCTCTCCTCCTTTTCAGCTGATACACATTGTAAGTTAAAATGCAATCTTATGCCAATTCCATAAACAAGCTTCCAGCTAGCATTCTCTCCCTAATGTCCTCTAATCTTTGCTTGGGCACTTAAAATCTTCCATTACTCCACTCTTTTCTACGTCTTTTATTGTTTGTTCAAACCACCTTCCAGTCCAGTCCTTTCCTCCCACGTAGAAAAGCAGAGATGCTTTTCCCATCTTCCCATTTACTGCCTACTTACCTCATAAAGTATGTTGCTAAGCAGACACTCACAGTTGAGCCTTTCAAATAAAACTGATACATGTAAAACACTGTACAGGTAGCAGTGGTTACTGCAGTAAGGAAGGTCCCAATTCTTTGCATAAGTCCACTGATTTCACTGGAGCAATTCTTCATACAAACTGGGGTAGATGGAAAGTGTTTCCGTTTTTATTTTCAGGTACTCTTAATAGGCTTGCAGATAGTTGTCCTTTGGGCTGAAATTGCCTCTAATCAGCATCTATCCCACAGGGTTTTCTCCCTTGTTTTGAAAGTTGGAGCAGAATTAGGAGAGCTGGTTTGGAATAGGGTGAAGAGGAGAAAATATATTCTTTTTTAATCTTTCTGACCTTTTTCTCTTGGCAGCTCTACAGCTGAATTGGTTGTGGTTTGAAAGATGCAATTTGGCAGGAAAATAGCCCTCACTGGGGAGCAGTGCAGGGCTTTGTATTGCAGGAAATTGGGTTTGATTTGCCCATGCTACATGTATTCAAAAATTGCAGCCTGACCATATGCAGCAGAGGGCTTTTGCTAAGCTGATCAGAGGACATGTTGACCAGGGAATAAGACTCTGCATCTCTGCAGAGCCAGAAGTGAGTTCCTGACGGATGGCATCGCCAGCATGGCAGAGAGGGATGCTCCACTCCCTCACCCTCAGAACCACTGTCTGCAGAAGGCAGGAAGGGCTCTGTTGGGTGAGAATCAGCTGGAGACGGACACGAAGCAAGAGTCAGCCAAAACCTGTCTTTACATCCTGAGAACCATTTTCCCTCAGCTTGTACCTATGGTTTGATTTTGCAGTCTGGTCTCTGCCCCTCACTGCATTAAACCATGCTCACTGCCATGCACATGAGCTATCCCCCTATTTCCAACAGCTTTTTTTCTGGCTATTAAAGACCTTGCAGGTTCAGATCCACAATGCATAATGCAATGAGACTTTCCTAGGTGGTCTCCAAGTCTGACCACCGGGAAAAATGAGCCCACAGCAATAAACAGGATCCATATTTCCGATCCATTTAAAGCCAGAAAAGAGATTTTTCACAGACTTCCTCAGCTATAAGGATTCTTCGAATCCCCTTCACTCCCTTTAAACATTAAATCATTCTCATGCAAACACCAGCCCGTTGCAAAAAGCAGTGCATAGAGCTGCAAGAATACTGGCAAATCATATTCATATGCAGATGCTTTGGAGTCATCACTAAACTTTGTGTGTGAACCAACTGAGTTAGTGGAACAGAATATTTGGCTAAAATAAAAATATCTTTGGACTTGACAACTGGAAATCCATTTGCAACGGTGATTTCTGATAGTTGTACTGCATGAGCAAACTCAGTGCTTAGGGGAAAAGGATCAAGAGGCATTGAAAAACGTGGTCCTTCTGGAACGTGGTCCTGGCCATCCCGGATGCATCCTGGTCTGCTGTGGCATTGTTCCCTTTGTTACTAACCTGCATTTTCCTAACAGAAGTATTTAAATTTTTATTCAGCACCAGTTTTAAGAGCTCCGTTTCATGCTGGTTTGTAGCTGACTCTGAACATAGCCCTGCTGAAACCAAAGCGGAGGGATAAACTAACTAGTGACCATATAAATACATGCATAGAGAAAGGCAGAGAGTTGATTAAATTGAGCTCTTTGCCTTAGAAACACTTTCCATTGTGATTTGACAGGGAGATGAAGGTGAGATGTTACACAGAGTTTCTGTTCCATACCCTCCCTACAGCCATTGTCATTCGTGTCCATTCAGTAAGATGTGCAATTCATGTGCTTTTCTCATTCCACTTCAACAAATCTTTCCTCATTGTTTGCAGCATGAGAGTACATAAAGCATCAAAAGTGAGGCAGTGCTATTTCTGCCCTGTGCTACAGCAGAAAACCCATTAATTGCATCTTTGGCAATGAAGCACAATGAGGTACATGCATATAGGACTTAAATATGCAGGAAATGTTCCCCTAAGGAATAGCGTTCCCTTTTGGAGCTGCTCTGTGCAATGCCGGTGACACAAGAGTGCCTTCACGGTGTGATTGGGGTGGGTGACCATGCTGAAGGTAAAAGTGGCAGCAGCTGGTCAAGGTGTGTGAAATCTGGGGCTGCTTTTAAATCCAGTTCACAGGAAATCCTGTACCTCCAGTAGTAGTGAAGATAATGGAAAATAGGATAATACTATGCAGCTCGGTGTAAGTTATAACTAAATGAAAAACCTACGTCAGGGTCCTTTGAGATTACACATTCAGCCCCTTTTGTAAATGCTGTGTGATATGGGCTTTGCCATGAGGCTGCACACCATATCTCCCATGATACAGTAAATCATACCAGGTTTTTTCTTCATTTGCAGCCTGCTCCCCCATGACAGTGGACATGTAGAGACAGCTACAGTATGATTTCCTGCAGGATTAGAGGCCATGTATGTCCTCTAATGTGGATCTAACATTATCATAGAATAGTAAGGGTTGGAAAGGACTTCAGGTCACCTAGTTCCAACCCTCTGCCGTCTTTTATTACCTGTCCTCAGTTTTCTCAAGGCACAGATAAAGAGTACGGAACAGATTTCAGGGTGAAAGAAGGTAACTGGTGCTCACACCAGGACATGTGTCTGTGCAGGGCTATAGGCACTTGGGATCACCCGGTCCAGCTGTGTGTATCTCCATGCTGTGTTTTGGGACGTAAACGTATTATGACTGAAGGTGGGTTTAGCAATGAAACAGCAACTCGTAGGACCAGGTAATCCTGGTTGTTTTAAATTCAGGACTGGCTGCTGATCCAGACGAACTGGGAAGAAGAGCCCTTAAGAGAGTGAATTTATATTCTGAGCTTTTACTTCAAACTCACAGCTGTCTGAAAAACATCACCCCCCTCAGCCAGCTACTCAATGAGGAGAAGGAACAGCTCAGAGCTGGATGGGCTGTTTGTCAGGTATGAATTCTCTCATCCAGCCACTCTCACTTCTATTCAGCACATGTAATGAATGTCTGAAAAATCTGGAAATTTGTGTTCAGATCAATGGGAGTTGATTAATTACCTAAGATGTATTCAGATAACAGAGTTGAGAGGAAAAGCAAAGGCAATGCTTTCAAAAATGCTCAATGAAGTAAACCAAGTACATTGAGAATATGTTTGAAGGATAAGTGCAAAGACGACCCAGGCAAGCAGGGTATCAAAGAAAGGAGACATCCAAAAGCCAGGCTTACAATCAACAACATAGACATGAAGAAGAAAAGAAATCTCTAAAGCTATTAAAAATGTGGAAGCCTATTAAAAATGGATTAAAAAAGGTACAAGGAAATCAAATCAAGAGACATGGAGTGGCACTTGCAAAAGAAACCTTTAACAGAGTGGAAAAATTACTCTGTGATCCAAGTGAATTTAAATAGTGGCTCCAGTGATGATGGAGAACAGCACTTTCTTATTGCACAGACCTGCTCCTAACAGATGGAATGTTGATGCCCTGCCAGTCTATAGGGATAGACCAGGGAGTCCATCCTGCACGTCCAGCCATGGTGTCCCACCTCAGCTGATCAATGACACAACTGCTGCTTAAACTGCTCTGCCTCTTACTTCACCAAGAGGATCAGCTAATCCTGCTCATGGCTTGCTTATGTGTTTTGAATAGGGTAAAAACTGAAAACCAGAAAGTGTAAAGTTAGTGCAAGTGAGAGCTGGATCTGCCTCTCAGCTCCTTCCTGTACCAGTAACCCTCTCAGCACCATGATCTGCCAAGGGCCGAGCAGAGAGGTAGTACCCAGCCTGTGGTGCTCAACACTGTGTGGGTTTGAAGCTCTTTGTCCCTGAAGCTGTGAAAGGGGGAGAAAGCCAAGATAATACTGGCACACAAGCGAAAGGTGATGATTTTGTGTCCAGCCTCAAAGCACAGCCCTTCTGCAAAGGACTGACATTTTTTTCCCAGACATGATGGGAAGTCATTTCTGCTCCAGCATCAGCTGCCTCCTGGAAACACACCAGACTCAAGCACCAATACTTTGGATGAAAGCAGGTGCTTATGGAGGTTAGAAAGGCCTTGCCCAATCCTGTCTCTCCCAGGTGAGAATCTAATGGCACTTCTACTTTTCCTCACTTTCTTATTTCAGCTTGATTTTGTTTGCAGGAGCATCAACACTGACACCCAAAACATGACTCCAGTAGCAAAGAAAATAGAAAGTTACCAGGGGTGTCTCCATCTCTTCTTCAATCCTAGGTTTAGTTTCCCTGGACACCCTTAATCTTCAGGAGACTGTTTCAGATCATTACAACTCTTCTATTAAAAATCTTCTGATAACTTCCTAAATGCTTTCATGGCCAGCATGTTGCATTTGTCCTTGTTCCAAGATAGTCTTTAGCTTAAATAGCTTTCTTCCTCCTGTCTGTCTATCTCTCTTCTCTCATTGCATGACATAGTCTCCCTTGACCATTGCTTTTTCCTATTACACCAGCCAAGCCCTTCCTCTCCTCAGGCAGAGGAGCTCTCAGCACATGTGACCCCTTCTGCAGCCTTTCTCTCCCTCTTCCCATTCACCTTCCTTCTACAGGGTTGTGAAGAGATGTGCAGTGGTCCTGGGTGCCATCACACTGGGGAAGGGATGCAATAGCCAGATTCACCCATTCCTAGTGGGAAGATGTTGTTTGGGATAAACACATTTGCCTTTCTCAGAGCTGCACCATGCTGTCAGCTCACCATCTCCTTGTGATAGATGGGTAGAAACAAGTTTCTCTCCTGTTTTGTCATTTCCAAGTGATGAGGCCCAAGCTTCAAGCAGAAATCACAGGATCACAGAATCCTGAGGGTTGGAAGGGACCTCAAAAGATCATCTAGTCCAACCCCCCTGCAAGAGCAGGGTAACCTAGAGTACATCACACAGGAACTTGTCCAGCCGGGCCTTGAGTATCTCCAACGTAGGAGACTCCACAACCCCCCTGGGCAACCTGTTCCAGTGCTCTGTCACTCTCACAGGAAAGAAGTTTTTCCTCATGTTCACATGGAACCTCTTATGCTCCAGTTTACACCCATTACCCCTTGTCCTATCGCTGGACATCACTGAGAAAAGCCTAGCTCCATCATCCTGACACTCACCATGTTATTAGTCCCAGCATGCCCAGCTCTGCACTTTGTACTAGCAGATTTCATTCCGTTTCTATTACTTCCCTCATCAGGATCATCCAGGTGTTTTATTTTTGGTATTTGATCTGATTTTCCATTTACCTTCAGGTCTTTAGTTATTCTTGCCTCGCAAATTCATTCCAAGCCTTGCATATACCATCAATGTCTCCAGTTGCCTGGATCCTTTATTTCTGTTTTGAAACAGGAGAACTGGGCTTGCCATTTTCTCATGCTCAACTCATGTATTAAAAAGCCTTAAGAGTGGACTCGTGATTTCATGTACCAGTTCTTGCAGGAGGCTGGGTTGGGTTATTCGTCCCCCCTGGCTTCAGTGCATTAAAGCTCTTTCAGTTTTGCTTTCACCTTGGATGCCAAAATTTCCATTTTTATGAATCTCATGTCCATTAGTGATCATCCCTGTGCCCTTGTGTCCTGAAGCAGCATCTTTATTGCAAACTGAAGTAAAGCACTCATTTCGGGTTTCTGCTGTAACTACATTTATCCTGTAGTTCATCCATCTTCCTTTGGTTTTTGTTGTCTCTGTGACCTAAGTCTTTTACTTAAAATACAAAACCCACAGCATTTGCAAGTTGTATCTCAGCTTGAGTTTTGGCAAGTCTCATCTCAGGCTTGCAGTTTATGCACTCTGAGGGAGTCTGTTGTTCAATCTCTTCTTCCGTCCTCTCAGGCTCTCTGCTTTCCTGCAATCTCTCTTCCAGCTGTATATTCACTCCCTTTGCCTGGAATGTGCCTTTCAGATCAGTTATGCACTTTTGACTTCCCAAGGTCTCTCCTGCTCTCAGGGCCTTCTGCTCTCCTGTAGAGAGCACGAGTGGAGCTGGCTGCATGTTTGCTCTGTTTCTTAGTCTGCCCTTCCCAAATGTGGATCAGGTTTAATTCATCCTTCTGTTTAAATTGAACCAAGCTGTGATCATAGAATCATAGAATGGCTTGGCTTGGAAAGGATCTTAAGATCACCTAGTTCCACCCCCCCTGCCAAGGGCAGGGACACCCCATCCCAGTTTATCTCTACATCCAGCTCTTCTATAATGTCCTCCATGGTTTGCCGAAGTTAACCTCCCAGGGCTTGGGTGCAGGCTGTGGAGCTGTAGATCCAGCCAGAGAATCAGGGGGCTTAGCAGGCTGGAGGAGGCAGCTTGGCCAGCATCAGGGGCATCTGCCATAACATTGCTGGGACAATTGATTGTGAGCTCACGGTTCCACGTGAGGACTCTGCATGGCCAGAACAGGAGATGGGAATCCAAGCTCCAGAAAGCACTATCCATAGTGTCTGCAGGTCACCCTCTGGGAATACTCTGAGCATTGTTTCTTTTGCCATCACTGCATAGCTGAAGAAAAAGTAACCAGAGTCTCTTCTTTTGTTCGTATTTTGTCAGAACAAGGACAGCCTCCTTCCTGCTCTCACCCTGCAGCAAAGTCTTGTGGCAACAATAAAATAAAAAAGGAAATGACACTTTTCTAAGAAATTCTCAACCTTTCTCCTGCACACACTGTTCCTGTGGTTTGGTTAATGTTTAAAAGAGCTCCTGTTGCTGATACTGGTAATTCAGACCCCCTTAGAAAAGACTCCTCGGTACAAAGCTGAGGTTTCTCATCTGCATTTCTTCTGCTTGAACATTTCTACTTCTGCTCCAAGTTTTCTCATGCATCTGAAGCTGCAGTGGCTCTGGATGGTTTTCAAATGCCCAAAACCAACCAAAGAAAAAGCAGTTTTAAGGCAGTGTTAGAGAAGAGACCCTGGAGAGTCTTGTTCCATGCTGAGGTATTCTGCATCAGAATAGGGCATCCTGGGTCAGCCATTCTCATCCTCTGTAGAAGGGGACATGACAGGGTGGAAACATTGCATTTTTCATGTGGTTTTGTATTATTAAGGGTTTTTTTTAATGAAGTTTATTATTTCACTAAAATCTTATGCTTAGGGAGAGACATTGAGCTCCAGTGTTAAGAGTCCAGTGGGAAGCATTTCCCATGCCATTGAAGAATGTTGAGACTTTCCCAGTTTATACTGAGATGAAACCAAGGTGCTCTTGCTAAAAAGGACAAAGCAGAATTCCCTTGTGTTTAGGGGCACTCCTGTGAGACAATAAACCTGGACTAGCTCTGGCTTTTGCTTGAGCTTAACCAGCAGCTCGTGTCCAACCTGATCCCGTGTTCACTCCGGAAGTGCAGGACTCGCTCATGCACTGCTGTTCCCAACGTTTATACATGTGTTGAGAAGGGACATGAGTCTCCTTGTCTTGCACAGAGCCAGGGGAGAGAGGAGGGGAAGGAAACAAAGGGAACAGTGAACAGCAGTGAGCATGGGACTGGCATGGATGGGAGCAGACCTCAGGGAGAAGGGAGACCATCAGGGTAGTGATGGTCCCCAGAAAGGGATTGCTGACATGCGGAGGAGCATAATAAAAGTATGGGAACACAGGCAGTGGCAATCTCTGGTACCCAGAGGTTTTCCAGCTCTTGATTGTGTGTGTGTGGGTTCCTTACTGATGAACACTTGTGGGGGGTCCCAGTCCAACCACAGCAGTAGCAATGTAAGTCATGGCTGTGGAGGGAGGAGACCTCCTGTTCCATAGAGCGTATGTGCTGGAGATCTCCTTTATGGTGTTGCCAAATGCTGAATCCAACCCATGATGTACAACAAGATGCTATTAGAATAACAACATAAATCTTTGTCTTCAGAATGACAAGTCAGCTCTGATGCAAAAGGGAAGGAGAGGGACCATTTTAAAATGCATTTAGTCAAGAGTTCTAGGTTTTGTTCAAAATCCATTCACTAATGAGATCCAGCCCAACTTAGGAAAGTGGGTTCATTCAGCAAATGTGTCAGTTACTCCTCTGATTAACCAAAACCGTGATGTCTAGACAGTGTTTTTGCTATTTGATCTCTCAGATCTAATAATTTGCCATGTAAAAAAAACTCTCTAATGAAATCCAATGTGCAGTAATAAAGACCAGCTTGGCATTGACAATGACACCTTTTGCTCCAATTCATTGCAAACAGTACCAGAGAATCATCTTACTAGCACAGGGAGGTTTTGGTGAGTGCTGTTGATAGAGCCTGTGACATTGCTTCTGTGCAGCAGGATTTTTCATAGGCTGCATTAGTGGGACTGAGCCAACACAAAGGCTCAATCTGAGAGCTCATCAGATACTAATTTGCTGCTAGTCCTGCTATAAATAATGCATGCCAGTGGGGAACTGAAATGGCCCTTAGTGGAGCAATGCACTCAGGCTTTCTTCCTCCCGCAGAGGCCAAACCTCACGTCTGTGCTGGTACCGCAGGAGAACTTTCAAAACCATCTTGGTGACTTATGATCATTGTAGGAAAGTCACTGGGATTTAGGCATCTTTTATCTCAGTCAAGGTGTTTATATCCCTGTCAGGCTATTTCTTCCTTTATTGGCAGGAAACGTTGGCTGAAAAGCAGAAAGCAGGCAAAAGATCTATTGGGGTTTTTCCATGGCGATGAGGTGGATTCCCTGCAGGGTTTTCCAGTCACTCCAGTAAGGACCAGCAGGTCCCCTCAGTGGAGGGGACAAGACCCATCTCAGCTGCACTGTCCCTAGAGCTGCTGGAGAGGGAGGTCTGAGAGACCTCCAGAATCAGCAGCAGGATGCTCCTGGCAGGGATGACTCCTGGCAGGGATGGGGAGGATGACGCATCCTGACCTGCATCTGAGCCCCAGAAGATGAGAAAATGATTTGTCAAAATTGATTGTCAGAAAGGTGATCAAAAGATTTTCTGGAAGTCCGTTTGAGCCTATTTTCCCCTGTCCAAGAGCAGCATCCAGGTCAGCCAGTCTTCCCACTATTGCACTGCCTGCGTGGTTGGGTGAAACGTAGAGCTGCTCCTGCAGAGCTGTGCAGTCTGTGACTCTCCAGGTTTTCAGTACAGAGGGCGGTTTTAGTGACAGACTGGATATTTTTGGTTCCTGTTCCACCTCTTCTTTCTGAAGAGGTTTCAAAGCTCTCAGCTGACAACTTCCCTGCCTTGTGTGTTTTAGTTTGGGGGTTTTTTTCTTCCTTATTTCTTCACTTAACTCCCTCTTGTGTCCCTTTACAAAACCCTGATGGAGCTTCGGCCTTTCTACCCACAAACAGGCCATGGCTGCATGAAGCTCATACTGTTCGTGATGAATAATGTAGCTTCCCTGTAGTTTTCTTCCCTTCCCTTTACTTCATTTCAATGGTGCTGCAAATTTTCTTGCAGACTTCCACTGTCTGATACAATAAGAGCTTTTGCTGCCTGTTTTTCTGTGGGTATCTGGTTTGGCCAGTAGTTTAGTGCTTACACAGCAGAGTGGGTGACATCCACCCTGAGATGCTGTGCCCCATGCCACAGACCTTTCAGTCCTGTGCGATGCACAGTGTGTGGCCCCAGCAGCATGTGGTCAGCCTGGAGCAGCAGCTCTCCCTTGGTGTTCATGGTGTTTGGCTCCTGGCACAGTCCTTCTCACCACACTGGGAGGCTTTAGCAGCTCTGGGGTAAGGACAACCCATCCTGGGGAGGCTGCACCTCTGTGAAAAAGGCTGTGTTAGAGGGACACCATCCACGGTGTCCATAAACTCCTCACCCAATACATGGCTTTTCATAGATTGGTTTGGGTTGGAAGGGACCTTAAAGCTCATCCAGTTCCAACCCCCTCCCATGGGCAGGGACACCTTCCACTAGAGCAGCTTGCTTAAAGCCCTGCCATATGTGGCCTCCCCACATTTTTATGCATTTCCAACCCCTACATCCTTCACAAGGGTAGTTTGTTCCCTCCATTCATGAGATTTCCATGGATGGGGCAGGAGAGGCATCCAGGGATGGCGTTGGTGGGCTTGCTTGGGCAAAGGTCCTCAAACCAGGATCGCTCTGGTGCTCTGCTGTGCATGGGCAGTGCCTGAGCCCCTCATCACGCCTTGGGGGCCAATGTAGCAAGCTGGATCCCACAGACTAAGGCAGGAGAGATCCAGCACATACACAGTGAGGGCCAATGGGGTTCATGAGGTGCAGGGGGTGAAGTGGGGTCATGCCCACACCTAGTGAGGCAGTGCCTGGAGATCATTCAAACATTCAGAAGCTGGTTTTCCTCCTTCAAAGGTAGTTTTCTTGAAGAAAGCCCTTCAAGCTGCCATAAAACCCGCCATACCTTTGATACAGCTTCTTGGGATCTCTGAGGTGTGTCTCCTGTTGGTATGACAGAGTTGTTAAATAACAACATATCCAAAGGCCCTGAGAATCAGCCTTTGCAAGCTTCCCTTGGGATCTAGTTTGAGATATAGACATATCAGGAGCTCTCCCAACCCTGGGCAACTGCCCTGGGCTTCCATGTCCCCTCCAGCCTGTCCCACAGTTCATCTTACCCTATAAACTCCCCATCCCCAGGGCCAAGCCCTAAGGAATGGACTTGGGCCATATGGGCAGGAGGAGCCCAGGTCCCACACGGGGCAGTGGCCACCACCAAGTAGTAGCAAATTCAGCCACCAAGAACTTGGGTTCAAGTCAAATCCCTGGCTGCAACACGAGAGTCCCCAGCTTATAAACCAGTGAAGCAGCAGCCCAGTGTTGTTTGAGGGAGGATTTAGGAAATCTAGCAAGCTGTTTTGCTGTTAGATGCTGAAAGGGGAAGAACAGAGCTGTAGTAATTTTATATTTCTTTTTTTCCTGAGTCCCTTTTTATCTTTTGGCAGCCCTTTGTACAATTAAATAGCTCCACGGGGATGCCATATGTTGCCAATAGTTTTACACTTCTCAGTAGTGGGAGGCTGGAACACTTTCCAAATTGACATGATAGGAACTCATTACAAAATTCTTCTCTAAGAGGAACAGCTAAAATGTTCTGTCAAGGAAATGAATTAAAAATAGACCAAATGGTATTGTTATCTCCCCGAAAGAATGCACTTGGCATCACGCATTACATGGTACATCTGGTGGTACATCTCCGAATCTCTGGAGGATGAACGCTAGTCTGGAATGGCTGTAAGTGGTGAGGTGAAAAGCTGCGTCCAGACCTCAGGTCCGAGGTGGTGGGTTTGGAACTTATCTCCTGTTCCCTGTTGCGTCTGAACAACTTTAGCTTGGTCCTGTCAAACCCATTGCCTTGGGCTCTGTGCTCCTGCAGGGATGGTCCCAGCCTGCCACCATGAAGGGCAGCTGAGGAGAACCTCATGGGACTCTCTTCACTACCCTAAGCTCCAGGACCTCATGGATAAGCTTCTACCTTGTGTGCTGGAATCACTGAGTGCTCCCCAGGTCAAAGCTAGAGAGTGCCAGATCCAGCAGCACTTCAGTGCAGGTACCGGTGCGCACACAGCTTGCTCCAGATTAGTTTATTTTCCCACCATTTGCTGTCCTCATGAAAATATGAAATTTTGCCCTCCCCCTTCTTCCCCTTATCTTTGAGTGCCCTGTTCTTGTTTGCTCAGTGACTCCTCTCTGCAGGGTGGGTTCCTCGTGCTGCTGGGGGACCGGTGGGGACACATGCAGCGCACAGCTCTGGGTGGTGGAAGGGGCATCTCATAAGAGCTTGATAACAGCTATTAAGTAAATACCACACACTGGAAAAAAACTGCTTCAGTTCAACCTCAAACAGGGTGGGGTTAACTATCAGAGCAGAGCTGTTTACCTTGGGCTGCAGCGCATGAAGAGGGGGGCTTTGAAGAGCTGCTCCTGTGAATTACTGCTTTGCACAAAGGCTTCTGCTGCACGGCAGTGACAGCTTAAATAAGCTGAAATTTCTTGGAAGGATTTTCTTGTTGCCTCAGTTGTGCCTTTACGACAATCCCAGAGCATCATTCACACGATCAGAAATTGCTGGTGTGGCAGGCACTACAATTGCCAGTTCAAGCTGCCCCTTTATTTACTCTGATGCCGTGTTGGTATTGAGTTGGTTTAAATAGAAAGCGTGTCTGGTTCCTACTTGAGTTTAAACTGAGAAATGTAGTAAACCAGCAGCAGAACAAGTTTACCTGGTGGCAGTCTTTGGGCTGATGAGGAGCAGGTCAGGGTGAGCCTATTGGGGTTCTGGGTGCCTGTCCCTGGAGTGTGCAGTGCAAAACCTCCCTGGGCCTCCAGGATGAGCCTGCTCTGGGGCTGTGTTTGCAGAGTGCATGCTGGGCAAGGTTCACTTAAGTTACATGGCATGTTAGTGGGTATGGACCCTTCTGTGAGCCAAGTGAATACGTCTGTGCTTATGTACCTGAGTAGGGCTCTCTGAAGCCTGTGTCCACCAGCCAGATGCAGTAGGAAGTCAGTAGGGCAAAGGTCAGACTGTGGCCTCTGCATAATTCAGGCAACTGGACTGTTAGAAGATTAATTGCCAGACCAAGGGATTTCATGTGTGTCTGCCAGAAAACCTCAGAGAACAGTACCTAGTGGGATAGAGCGTACCCAGAGCTGTGCTGTAGGAACAGCCGGTTTGGTAAACCAAAGGTTGGAGGATGTCTGATTCCAGTTATTTTTTTGCTTGCCTTTTTTCCCTTGTGTTACTGAAGAGCACAGGCACTCAGGCAGCTGGGGAGCAGCAGCCTACCCCTGGCAGCTCCCTCTTGCTCCTTCTCTTTCATGCATTCCACCATGATGGCCCACAGCTATAGGGAGAGCTGATACCCATTCTGTCCCCCCACTGCACCTCACCATGGAGCCTGTGAATGCTTGAGCCCTGTGGGTGTTTCCTGGGGGGAGGATGCTACAAATGCCTTTGGTGGGAGCAGGTATGGACCACACTGGGCCAAGCAGGTTGCTGCAATCCTATTGTCAAGCCCAAGTTAATATTTTGCCTTCTGGACCGGACTATGTGCCATAGGCTGGAGCAGATCAGCCTTTCAGCTCCAGCTTCTGAGGCCAAATCTGACCCCAGGCAGCTGAGAGGGTTTTAGGTTCTCCTTGCTGCTTCTGCCTGGCCAAGGGTCTCTGATCAGAAGGTGGCTGCTGAGGCTCCTGTGGTGATGCTGCCATATTCAAGCTAGGCAGGATTCAGGCAGCCTTGCAGGTCTGCACAGAACTGGAGTGACTTCCCCTCCTCACCTTCCTAGGCTGTGCAAGCTGTAAGTGTGGTCCCATATGGGAGGAATAAGCCACCTCTGCAGAAGGCGCATCCTTCATGCCTTTATGGGGGTGTGCTGAGCTGCTGTGGGTGAAACCTGAGCTACTGCTATGCAGGAACTCGGGCTGGATCCTTGAGTCCTGTCTCCTCTGAAGCTCAGTGAATCCAGAAAACCACCTCCCCTTGTCATCTGTGCTAAAAATGCAGCCCCTGCACAAAAGTGCTTTTATGTCTGCTTCATGCATATTGGAGGTTGACATTAAAAGAGAGAGAAAGAAAGAACAATCCATTAGGCTCTGTGCACTAAATCCTAGATTTCAAACTGACACATCTAAAAATACCTATGATATGAAAGCAGATACAGCATGATAATTATACACTGCAGGTCTATCGTGCTATTGTACTTCACATGGGATTCCTCCTCCAGCATCTCCTGCGACCGTTACAAGAGATGGAGCAAACAGCCTGGCTAAAATGAAGAACCATGCTGCTGGATTACCATCGTCAGCCTCCCAAAATGCTCCAGACCCTGGTCTGGGTCTCTTCAGTGTGGAGTGCTGGGTTTTGGCACTGGATAGCTCTTCCTTGCCCAGATTTGATATATTTATTTCTTTAAAGACTCCTTTGATGGCTGACCTGAAACCAGTTTCTTGTGTGAAGTGGTTAGCATCTCTGCTTTCCTGCTTTCTGGAGAGATTTCTCATGTCCTTGGATGTGGTTAAAAGCATGTGTCACAAAACTACTGCTCTCAAATTGGCATGGGGGCAGCCACCCAGGCTCCGAACCGTTTTACTCTGTGGAAGGCTGAATTCTGTGTGTTTCTGCAATTTCCTGTAGTTACAAACTCCAGTGATAATGAAGATCAAGTTGTAGTCTAATTAGTTAGTGATCTAATTTTACATAAATAAGTCCAGTAAATCATGTTCATTATTGTACGAAGCTTGTGTTTGAGATGAGCTCCGTGAGATGCACCATCCGTGACCATGCGCGTGGACCATCCCCCAGCTTTCGCATTCAAATTCAGTGACTGGTAAAGCATGAGGAAGACTTGTCTAAAAATCAAGTCTGCTGCCTGCCTGCGAACACACGGAATACCTCCAGACAAAACAGCAATGGGCTCGTTTGGAAACAACTACTTCAGTGAGAATGTGGGGAGCAGGAAGGGAGAGAGAGCCAGGCTGCAATGTCCCTGCGCATCACGCGAGTGTCCTGAAGCCTGTGCTGCATCTTCCAGCCTCTCAACAATTTTCTTCCCTGTGAGGGTGCTGAGGCGCTGGCCCAGGGTGCCCAGAGAAGCTGTGGCTGCCCCATCCCTGGCAGTGTTCAAGGCCAGGTTGGACACAGGGGCTTGGAGCAAGCTGCTCTAGTGGAAGGGGTCCCTGCCTGTGGCAGGGGTTGGAGCTGGAGGAGCTTTAAGGTCCCTTCCAACACAAACCAGGCTGGGGTTCTGTGATCATTCTGAAACAAGTCAAAGTCAGGTGCAGTCAGTGAAGATCCCATCACACTTTGGAGAGGGTGGTTTGGGAGCCTGTGGCCGGTCCAGCAGTGAACAGGGTGCTCTGCCAGCCTCATCTCACCTTGTGCTTTCAAGTGGAGTGGCCAGATGGGCTGCTGTGATGAGCTGGCGATATTTCTGGGTTTGGTTGGTGAAGCAGACTGGGATCCTCCCAGTGAAAGCCTCTATAAAAAGGCGAGTTATTGCCTGTAATTTGAGAGCACACCAACCCCAAATGCTAAAAAATGCCGAGGTTCCCAAACCACAGAACCAGCCAGACCATCGCAAGGTTTTCAGTTTCAATTGGAGTTCCCTCTCATGTTCCTTCTGGGTTTGAGCCGCTGGGTCATGTTCTTATGTGCAGAGAAAAGTCACAACGCAGCACAAACTGCCTGGTTTTCAAGTGAAACTGGAGCCTCTCTCACAATCACGTGTGTCTGGGAGATGGGGCTTCTGTAAAATGTCAAAGAGGGGGGAGCATCCTGACAAGGGCACCAGTTGAAGCAGGTGCCTTTTCCCTTTCATCTGCCTGCAGTGGTGTGTGCCGTGTGTGTCTCCTCACACCTCTGCCCCACCACCTTCATCTGCTCCCATTGGGGAGCCACCCCCCAAATACAAGTGTCCTTTCCCAGGGAGAGGAAATCACTCCTCCTGCTCGATGAGAAAGCCACCTGCTTTTAAATGGGTCACAGTAAGCTGTGAAGTTCACACATCCCTGTGGTGAGAGCAGGGACGTGCCAAAGGGAGGGTGCGGTGTCACCTTGGGTGCTGAGCATCGCTGGCAGAGCGGGTACCAGGGAAACAGTGGCCAGGACAGGGCATGTGATTGCTGTTGGTGCTCACTGCAAGAAACACCAAGAAGAGCCACAGAGGAAGACAAGCAGGCTTTTAATTGTCTGCTACCCAGCAGTGATGGTCTCTCACATGTCCACCCCACTCCTGGCAGTGACCACACCGTGGCTTAGGGGTCCTAAAAGCAAACACCATCCAACCACTGCGTTTCAAGACCAGGGTTTGAGCCTGGGTCTCTTCCTGTGCTGATGTACAGCACCCAACCCACAGCTCTCACGCTCTCAGCTGAGCTTCTGGAGGCACCACAGCAGGGGCAGAGGTTTGTGCTTCCACAGACCCACAGGCAGATGTCACAGTGCCCTGCAGGGAAACGAGCCCTGACTCATGTCTCTGTTCTCAGGAAAGGGGGGAAGCAGGTCCCAGGTCTCCCAAATCCTTGGCTCTAGGAATAACTCCTTCATGAGGCATGGCCACAAGTCCAGGACACAGAGCGCCTGCTGGAGGTGTGAGCTGCAGATGAAACCTTCAGAGGCTGAGATGGGCAGCGCCATATGCACAGTGATGGAGCTGATGGAATGGGATCACCCAGTAGGCTGTGAAAGGAATTGCATCTCTGTGCCTCAGTTTCCCCATCTGTGAAATGGGCACAGGGTGCTGTGTCTGTAGGCTGAGTGCTCTGACATGCACTCCTGCTAGAGGCTGGGTGGAAGGCAGGGGTAGCACACCAGAGAGGGGCAGAGCAAGCCCAAAGTTGCTCAATAACCCTCCTGGCAGTGCCAGGACCTGCAGACAGCTCTCAGATGTGGCCAGGGATGGCCCCAGGGATGGGTTGCCTCAGCCCTAGGACCTGCTTTACCATTACAGATCTTCCTACGAGTCTGCTTCAGCACTTGCCTGGAGCAAAGAGGCCATTTTCCCCAGAGACCCCTTCTCTTAGCACTGAGCAAGGCATGAACCTCAGTGGAAGAGATGGGAAGCAAAAGGCTACGAGGCTGTTGAAGGCAAACCACCATTTCAGTGTCTGTGTATCCTTGGCTGTGCCTGTATGTGCTTTTCCTTACTCCTCCTCCCAGCTTTCAAGTACCTGTCACAACAGTTTTCCACTGGGACCCCTATCCTGACAGAAAGCTCATTTTGGATACCATTATCTGTATGATTTCCTAAGAAAATACACGGCTGCAAGGACGTTCCTACTGGCATAAGGTCACTCACCCTGCAGAGGCTGAGCATCTCTATCAGTACCAGGTGCACGTGCTACACAGAGAGGAATTCTCAGAAACAGGAGCACTAAAATCAGTCCTACCAGGAAACCAGGACAAAGGGAGATGCTACATCTTCCCTTTTTAGAGAGCAAGAGGAATGTTGCAGAACAGGAAGAGAAAGAGAGGAACTGGAAAGAAAAATAAAAAGGGAAAATAATAACTGGAAAGAATAAAGGAAATGTGGAAGGAGTTCAACAACATCTGTGCAAGGAGAAGGAAAAAAGAAGGGATAAAGGGGTGGGGGAAGGCAAATCCACCTGGCACCCTGGTTGATGATGTTACTCAATGGCTGTGCAGCTGCTGATCCCACATCCTGCCCTGCTCTGCAGATAACTGCCCACGGGACCTTTGCCAGGGAAACTGGCCCCATCCCCCCGGGGTTATTGTTTCTTCCTGTCCCTGGAGGATCTTTGGGTGAGCAGTCCTAGGCACACGTTGCTTGCAAACCACCTGCGAGGAGAGACGCTGTGTGTTGTAATCCGCTCATAGGGCTGGCTCCACCGCTCTGTAACTAAATCCTGCCCCAGCCGCCTTGAAGAGGGGAGGAAAATTTGGGAAAGGATTTCAGTGCCCACCCTTAATGCTTAAAGGAAAATGCCCCAGGGTAAGCTCCAGAAATCCCGTGTAGCTTGGCTTGCTTCCTACAGGATGAGCTATTCCTTTGCAACGTCTCATAGGGGTAGATGTGCCAAACAACCATAGATTACTGCCACTATTGAGGTCACCTGGAGGAACTGCTCTGGGTTCTCTCTATAGCACAAATCCAAGTCTATTCAAGTAGCATAAAATAAGATAGGCAGCGACAAAATCCCCAGCCTGCTTCCCCACTGCTTATCCTGCCACAGCAACGAATTCCCGTCATTGGTGTGTGGAGCACTGGGAGCAGAGGCAAGGGCTGGTCAGGCCAGCTTACAGGAAAAGGTGTCTCCAGTATTTGCCATCAAGAATTGAAATGATATTTGTTTTCTGATAAAAGGTTGGTACTTTGCTCTTTCGCAAGCTACTTTTAAAAGCAGTTACTCTGGGGGTGAATTTAACTCCTTCAAATAACCTCTGTCCCTGCCTCTGCCAACACTCATGAATCCCCAGACTGGTTATGGTTGGAAGGGGCCTTAAAGCTCCTCCAGCTCCAACCCCTGCCACAGGCAGGGTCACCTTCCACTGGAGCAGCTTGCTCCAAGCCCCTGTGTCCAACCTGGCCTTGAACACTGCCAGGGATGGGGCAGCCACAGCTTCTCTGGGCACCCTGTGCCAGCGCCTCAGCACCCTCACAGGGAAGAGCTTCTGCCTAAGAGCTCATCTCAGTCTCTCCTCTGGCAGGTTAAAGCCATTCCCCTTGGCCTGTCCCTACAGGCCCTTGTCCAAAGCCCCTTTCCTGAAACTCAAAGGTATCCAGAAGCCCTTGCTGAGAGAGAAAAGATCCATCCCAAATGAAAGTTATTGATGAAGCTATCAGGAGACTGGCAATTACTGTGTAACACAAAGCATCTCATCCCTGCGGAAGTTCCCAGTTCTGCATCTCCCAGTGGGTTTCGTTCTTTGGTGCTTCACATCCTCCCCAAGGAGCAGTGCTGCCCACAGCACTTCCTTTGGAGGAGGCACTAACTGGTTAATCTGAGAAAGTCAAATAGGAGAAAATGACATTGGTGAACACAACCCCTGTGATTCAGTTTGGGGGTAGCTGCCGTTCAGACGTCCTCAGAGGAGGTTCTCTGCTCGTGACAGTGTGCCCAGAAATAATTCATTTGGCGGTGGATGAGAAAAGGAAAAAAAGAAGAAAAAAAACCCCTTGGATAAACTATTTTTGGCTCATGGGAGCAAGCCAGGAGCTGGGAGCAGAACCATCGACATGCGGGGCCGTGCGGCCAAGCCTGCTCCACGTGCACCTGCACTCAAAGCGCTTCAGAGAGCAAGCCATGAGCTGGCCCCTGGCAGCTTCCCAGCTCAGCCGCATGTGCCTGGCGCTGAGGATCCCACCTGTATCCCCCCGTGTCCCTTGCAGCCCCTCGGAGCTTCCATGCTAGGGGATGGGCACGGGGCCAGTTCCCTTGCAGAAAGAAGCCCTTGGTCAAGGGGTAGAATTACTTGGGAAAGGGAAGTGGTGGTGCCTGGCAGCGGCAGAGCCGCAGGAAGAGAACCCTGATTAATATTCCTGGAGCTCTGCACTTGTTCAGGAGAAAAACACCTACATTTAGCAGCCAGAGTAAATATCGTGCCTTAATATCGTGTGTTAATAGAGACGCTTTTGCAGCTACAGATGAGTGCAGTTTTGGAAAATTTATTGTTGCTATAAACCGAGTCTCTATCTCCCTCCCTCTCCTCCCTCTCCCTCTCTCTGCTGCTAATTGACAAAGAGGCCCGGTAATTAAAGGACAATAAAAGTTTTCCAGTAATTAGTTTCTGTTGTTTGGTTACAGGCCATCAATTGTTCTTTAATAATACCAATCGTTAGCATGCAGTAGTCAGTGGGTTCTCAAAGGCTTCTGGGGCACAACCACTTACCAACACTACACATTCCATTCCCATGAGGGCATCCTGCATCCAGCGGGAGATTAACCCTCTCCTAGGATGAAGTACTCCCTACCCTGCCTTCTGTTTTGGGGTAAACATCTCACATAACTAATGACCAGGAGATGGCAATTAGGGTAGGGTAGTTATCCCTACCTGAGGAGCAGGGAGGTGGGTAGCTCACATATATACAGATAAAGTACAGGGCACTGGCAGCCTGAGAGGGGGTTATACCCATACCTCTATTATGAAGTATATGGCATGGCCTGCTGAAACACTTCACTGTAAAATACTCTTTTAAGGTCTAATTTGCAGAGGGGCATTCCCAGTGATTTCAGCAGGATTAAATGAACATACAGGCAAGTAAGCATATGCCAGTTGGTTAAATGGCTTCATATTTTCCTGCCTGAATGCTGCATTTTATGTTTGAGGCTCAGTGTTTCTGCAAGTTTTGGCACCCATGTAATGATGGCTGAAGACAGGGTTCCCTGTTGGCCTCTTTTCCTTTGCTGGACCCAGCTGAAGCTGCAATGCAAAGATCTAAGGCTTTGATCATCCTACATAAAACTTTAATCAATAGATTAGGTCCTAATTAAAAAGAGGTGCCTCAGATTCCCTAATGGTGGGAATTATTTGTTCCCAGAGATGGTTCCCCTCCCCTCCACTGACTGCTGAGATGGTGCAGGTATCTCACCTGGCCTGGGCATCCAGCCTGGACTGAGGTCCCAGCCTAGCCGAGGTCCTACCACCCTACTGCCAGATGTCAGGAAAGATGAATTTGAGGGAAGTATTTAACAGGCAAAGGAGAAATTCAGTCCTTCCCCTCCAGAGTGTTTCACAGATACCTTCTTTATACACTTGACTTGGAATCCGTTTGGAGGCTCTATCTCAAATGAAATCCCACATTAGTTCTGTGGTTGCTAACAATCTCCAACGGCATCACTGGTTTCTTTGTTACAGAAACCAGTGGAGGCCGTCCCCAGGGAGCAAAAAAGACCACTGCTCCGAAGCTCCTGGAGTTTGGAGTTGCTTCTCCCTTGCAGGAAGCTGCCTGCCCTGCCGCTGCCTGTCTCTGGATCAGGAATTCCTGTGGTGCCGCTGCCGAGCAGCCCCATACACTTCCATGAAAAACCTTGATTTTGTCTAATCAGAATTTTCTGACATCTCCTGGAAGATTCCCAAAGAGCACTTCAGTGCTTTGGTAGCCTGGATTCTGGATATGATTTCTGTCCATAAATAGCCAGGCTGAAGTCCAGTTAAATAATCATGGCATCCAACCATGTGGCCCCTGCCAGGAGCTGGGCATGTGCTTGTCACCCTGGGACACGTGGAGCATGGTTGTGCTGGGATATCTACAGCTTTCCCTTGGTCTCTCTGGCCACCTTGTCCACCCAGCACCTCTTCCTCACAGTGTCCTTTGCACAGGCTTAGCCTGGGCATGCACTTGCTCCAGGAGGTCATGGAATTATAGCGTCACTGCATCCCAGACTGGTTTGGGTTGAAAGGGACCTTAAAGCTCATCCAGTTCCAACCCCTGCCATGGGCAGGGACCCCTTCCACTAGAGCAGCTTGCTCCAAGCCCCTGTGTCCAACCTGGCTTTGGGAGAGCTTCCCAGATCGCTCACAGTTCTTTTTCTCTGCATGCCACTGCGTTCCTTTATGACAACAGATTTTGGGGCTCTGTCAGCAGTTTGCTAGTGGTGAAGAAACAAGTGCCAGGGAACACAGGTACATAACTAACGTCTCTGCTTTCACCTACCTCCCTAAACCCCTGCTGGGAGGGAGGTCATCAGAAATGGGAAGTGTAGCTTCTTCTTCGGTCTTCTTAGCAGCAACATTCTCTTCTTCTACTAATGACAGAGGTGTCTGCTCTTGCAAAATGCCACAAAAAGCCTCAATTTCTGCTGCGATGAGGCAGGATGGAGAGTTACTTCTGCTGCCTGGATAGGGCTCTGCATGAAGTCAGATGCACATCATCACTTTACCTGTATTTCTTTTCAACAAGAGGGCTGAGTGTTATCAAACAAGTTGTGCATCCCCAGGGTCTGCCTGTGTCTGGTGGAGTGGGAGAGACCTTAGAGACACATGTTGAATTCTGCTCTTCACCCCCCTGCCTGCAGCCCCGGTTCAAATCTATACCCATCCCTGGCTTCAGGAATTGCAAAGTGGAGGATGAGCTGCACATGTGTGTACACAAATTATTCTGTTACCTGCAACAGACAGGGCCTCAAAGAGCCAGGGTTTTGATAGACACTGACTCTCCCAATTCTCCCTGTTCCCTGTGATGAAGCTTGTAATGCGCTTTCCAGTGGTTGGGTTTGGCCTTTCTGCTGGAGCCACATAAAAAGACTGGGCACATATTTGGATGTGATGTATAGCCAGGGGAGGACTGGTTTTGGCAAAACCTGAGGCATATAAGACAATCCATTTCTGAGACATGGGTCTTAGGGAAAATAAGTGTAATTCAGAGCACTTGAAGCATCTCCTAATGCTTTTTCATGTCATATCTCAAAAATGGCTTGGCCTAGAAACTTCAGATTTGTTTAATTTGAGAGCCCTTGACGTAATCTAGCACAGATGAGAACTGAGAGGCTGCAGTGCTTATTTGGAGTCATTCTCTTCCAAATTACAAATAGATTAGTGTTCCGTCAGCAGCTGTGGCAGTTAGAAGTTAAGACAGGCTTTCCAGACTCTGTCACATCATCCTCGGAGCTCTTTTCCAGGAATCCCAATGTCAGACTTGTTTCGCCCACAACAACCCTGCAGCAAGGACTGCTAAGATACACTGGAAACCAAACTCAGCCCTGCTGCCTACCTCAGCCAGACCTCCTCAAACCTGCTCGCTTTCTCAGATAACAAGGCTTTCCTCTCCTATGGCTTCAGTGCCCCATCCTGGCATCGCTGCTTCTTTGACAGACATATTCCTTAGGAGGAAGGATTTGCAGGCTGGCTGAGATGGGCTCAGTCCCATTCAATGCACAGATTGTTGGATGTATGTGCTCAGAGCACACTTGGAGAGGGGTGGCCCAGCTTCTGTCCCTGTGGAGGCTGAGAAGTGCCTGCTGTGCTCCCAGCAGAGCTCAGCGAGGGATGGGTGCAGCCTTGCACAGGAGACAACAGGGCACAAGCTCAGCTCCTTCCCAACACCTACCAAAAATACAGCTCTAAAACGAAGCTTCTTGGACAGCTCCACCAGGGAAACGCCACAGCAGAGAGGATCAAACCGGGGCACAGCCCTGCTTCCTTCTCCCCAAATTACAGCAGCCCACCAGCAGCTCTTCCCTAGGAGCACCCACCAGCAGGACCGGCCCCGCTGCCCCACTGCAGCGTGTGGCCCAGGAGTGTGCCGAGTTTCCAGTCCTCATCCACGTCCCATTTCAGCCAAACCTATATAAAATTAAGAAGTGTCAGACAACTGCTGGCAACAATTCAGCTCAGAGAAGGAGGAATGAGCCAGCGGAAGTTTGGGAAGAGCTCTATTTGCAGTAATACAACTGAGATACTGCTGAAATTCATTTCCTCTCCAATGGCCAGGGTGTGGAGTTCTCTTTTTCCATACTTATCAGACCTAAGGAGAGATGCTGCGGATGGGGTGTTAATTAGAGCTGATCTACTTGGGTATATTGCATTTGAATAAGAGACTGAATAACCCCAGCAGATTTTAATCCTGCTGGCAACTTGCCGAGTGCTGCAGAGAGATTATCTTTGAGGGTTAAAACTAGGCCAAAGAGCTAAAAGCAGCCTTTCATGAGAGAAGAAGGCCAAAGATCTAGGCTACAAGTGGTTGGCCAAAGCTCTGGGATAATCAGATTGAAATCCTCAGCAGAAAGTACATGAAAAACAAGATAAATCCCAATTGCCTGATTTCTGTAGGCAAACAGGCAAGCAGGAAAGAGGAGAATCCGGGCACTTTCTCCAGCTGGAAGAAAAACCTCTCCTGATGTTACTTACCTTCTCAACCCCATTGAATGAAACATTTGACAGAGCTTCTTGGGCTTTTGAGATTGAGGAGGGGGACCCAGCACTGATGCTAAGGAGCCTCAAAGCAGTGGCGTCTCAGGAGACCCTGAGGTGATGGTCTCATGGTGTCATAACACCTCCTTGTAAGAGGTGGGTGAGATGTTTTCATGCTGAGGTCATCCAAAAAGCCTTCTGGTGCCTCCACCGGCATGTTTGTGAACCCTTTGAAGTGACAACGATTCACCCATAAGGTGACACTGAAGGGAGATGAGCAGAGTGACCCTGGTTTACTTGGGGTGTGATTTTAGGTCAGCCCCATCCACCGGGCAGTGTTTGATGCACGAGGATTTAGTTACACCCAGAACGAGCTTCTCTTGTAAATGCACACATGGAAATGAAATTCAGAGGTGCAGTTTTCAATTGATAGGAAACAGGATTTGCGCATAAATTTACCAGCTCTCAGGCCTTCCTGATGCCCACCATGCAACTGCTCAGAAACTAGGGGAGCTGGCCCCATGTTCCTCCAAGATTTACTGCAGCTCCTTCTCAGACCTCTCAGCCTTTTGCTGCCTGAGCACAGGGAACACCGATTTCAGGGTTCAGATAGCATCAGGGAAAGGGGACACACTGATATGTCAGGTCAGAAGCATCCATGGTGCTACATTACAGATTGGGCAGATGAAATCACAAGTTCTATGCTCTGAAGGAGTGAGTTTCAGAGACCACCATGGGCAGGTGGGAAGTTGGGGTCAGAGGAATTAGTTTTAAAGGGCAGAAATCTGCATCCTTCCGCAGGGAAGGGAAATGTGCCACATCACAGAGGATCCTGCAGATGCTTTGAAAGCAATCAGGAGAGACATGAGCAAACAAGGACATTTCATCTGCCTTCATCTTCCCCTCTGCTCCATGTAAATTAACACCGGTCTTTAGGTGAAGTGATCTGCATTTGGAGGAGAACAGCAAAGCATCAGCCTATGATCACAGGCACAAGGAAAGCATCACTCTGTGATTGCAGACACAAGGAAAATTCAGGAGATCAATATAAAAAGGTGCAAATGAAAGGAAAAAATAAGCTCGAGCTTCTCAAAGCATTAGGAAGCAGAAAGTGTTGAAGGAGGTTCAGAGGGTCTGAGTTCAGTGTGAATTTCCATGTTCTTCACCTGACTCTCCACTGTCAGCAAGCTTCTGAATGCAGAAAGTCATTGCTGAAAAACTCAACTATCGAAACTTTTCAGCCTATAAATGAGGGAGAAATTAATTTGTGGCCTTTCGACTTGGGAGCATGAGTTGTAAATCACTCCATGAGCTGGTTCAGGGCAGGACTGGAGTGTGATTATATGATGGCTGGATTATTTTGGCATAGCTTAATTCAATTAAAATGCAGTTGCTGTATCCTGAGAAGAGACCCAGATTCTCCGCCAGTGACTGCACAGAGACTTGCACTGAAGTAACCACAGGAGGGAATTACACCATTTGATGACCTCAGCTCCAAGTAAAGATAGTCTAACCCTACAGTGCCCACAAGTCATGACATCAATGCTAGTCCCACAAGGGCATCTTGCAATCAGTGGGTGCCTTTGGTTGGAGGAACCATGGCAAAGCCAGGGTTTGCTAAACAAATCAAAGAACTGAAGAAAAGCACACGGTCACAGAAATAGCTCCATCCACCCCACTGCAGTGGATACAGAAAGACACTGGAGCATGAGAGCATGAGGCACAGCAGCATCTTTGGTATATGTGGTTACTGCTGTCATTAACTTTGCTAGAAACCCTGCTCATTTGTCCTAGACTTGAATTTGAAATGAGTGCTTCTTGTTTGGATCTTCTCTTCCATCTCTGATGTAGTGATCCTTTGGAAATGAGAGGGAAATGAAGCCAACCCAAAGGGAGGAGTAGATATCAGGCATGATTTTTGCCTTTATTGAGAGATCAAGCCTAGGAAATTGTTTCCTTCCCACATGGCTGCTTGTAAGTCCCCTTCAGAGATGATGCTCATTAATGCCTAAGAGGCTTCAGTGCTGTAGGTGGATATGAAATAACAGCAGAGCATCTGTTAGTAGGTCTCAAAATACCTTCTGCTTTGACATAATAATTACTTCTAAAGCTGAATAGGGATTTGGTGTGTTAAAATTCAGGAAAATAAATTAAAACTAGCTTCAGCTATGGAAAAGGCCAAACTGCAATGGGAAAGGACTCTTACACTGTGCCTGAGACCATGGCCAGATCAATTCAAGAGGTGCCTGGTATTTAAATAGGGGTGATGTTTATTCTCAGAATATTGCTAGAAACAAAGGGTCAGCCGTCCTGCATCATACCTGTTAGATCTCATATTCAGGTTAACAACCCTATATAGAATCTAATTTTCATTATATTTTCTTGAAATCAGCATGATTTAAACACAACCTTAAAATTAAGTGTGCGTGTTTTCGTACACCTACTAACTTTGATGGTGCCCAGTCCTACTCCCTCCCACCAAAGGGAGCAACTGTTGATGCTTAGCGGATACAAAAAGGAGAAAGCAATGCAGCTGAAATGGCAAAACCTTTTCATTAGGCACAAGGGACTCAACTGTTCATTGCATAGGGTAGTTCCTAAAAACAGCAAACCGAAGCAAAAAGGTAGTGGATGATGAAGCACAGGAAAGAATAGGAAGCAAACAGCAAGAAAGGGTTTTTTTAGTAGCTTTTATCAATCTGTTTCTCAGAACTTTCACCTGGGAGCCCTGGCTCACCTGCTGCTGAGAGCACCCGATGCTATTTAACAGCCATGGGCAACGTGCTCTGGGTAAAGCTGAGAGCACTGGGAAGATCCTGCATGTGAGGATTACACTAAAGAGCCCATGCAGTGGGATAAGGTGATTTATTGAATAGTGT
The DNA here is from genome assembly GCF_963264785.1 of Psittacula echo. Taxonomy (NCBI): domain Eukaryota; kingdom Metazoa; phylum Chordata; class Aves; order Psittaciformes; family Psittacidae; genus Psittacula; species Psittacula echo. The sequence continues at coordinate 13,262,373 of NC_137747.1, read as the reverse complement.
TTTGAAAGGGTTCATCGTCTAAAAGGAAGGGGGGTGAGTGTGGTATCTAGTGTTATGGGGGCTAATTCTACAGCTTTGTCAGGTGTGCGTGATCCTTTCTTTTGGATACTGGGAGGAATTTCCTCAGCCAGTAGCAAAGGTTTCTCTGCTACTACCCCCAGTCACACTACAGACTAATAGTGACCAATCTGGAGTGTTTTCAGGTAATTTAGGAGTGGAAAAAGTTCTCCTGATTAAGAAACTTGGGGCATCTAATTAGAGACTAATACAAGTTCAATGTGATTGAGCTGTGTAGTCATAAGCCTCTAAAAAACATTCAGAAAAGCAGCACCTACTGAGGCTGTTTGTTTGTCCAGCCAAGCCCTACAGCTTTGTTCATGGACCTGTCAGTCTAGCTGTCCAAATGGCTTCTGGCCTTTATCTATACCATGTCATTAGATGTGACTTTAGTTCTATTTTAGCACAGTGCCCACCTGATACCAACTGGGTGTAAAGCATCACTCTGAGATCTATAGCTCTTCATCCTGTGGCTTGGCTTTGGCTGATACACAGAGTACCCTGTGACAAGTGGATTAAAATCAGGTAAGTCCTACAGTAACCTCTTTGAAAAGGATGCTTGGAAGAAGCTGCTAGAGGTGGTACAGGGATGGGATGGGGACTAGATCACTTAGTATGCAGCTTTGCTCAGTACAGAGCAATTCCACTTTGCCTCCATTAATCTCAGGATGTAAATCAAGACAAATGAACTCAGCTTCCAGGTTACTGGAGATAGATGACATTCATTCAGTCTGGCATTTAGCTATTCCTGTTGTTTACATTTGATGCCTTTTATAAATACACTATTTCTGATTAAGAAGAAATCTTTCTCTAAAGGTTTGCATAATTTTTCACTTCAAAGTCAATCTTTAAGAACCTCTCTGCCATTATCAAGCCTGCAATGGTTTCATCCTAATCCCTCTTACGGTCTCCATTCTTATCCTTTGCTGAGGGAAAATGATAAAGATTTTTCTGACACATAACTCGAATCCAGTGCTGAAAGATAAGCTGTTTCAGAATAAAATGATGAATTTCAATTCCAAGCATTGGTTAACATTGCCATTTTTCTAGATACTTTCTACTGCAGAGTGAACAAAGCATGTAAGTTAAAAGGCCTTTGCCTGAAACAGGAGCTCATACTTTCCTAAGATTCCTTCTTCCTTCTAAGTTTCCACTTCTAAATATTGTCTTTTTATAGGAGCTAACATCCAGAGATCAAAAGCATCTTTACAATTAAAATTCAATCAAAACAAGGTCTTGGAAGCTTCCAGTAGGTGAGAAAGCTGTAGGTGAACTTAGGCTGAAGATTGCTAGCTGGTTTTACTGTAGTTTAAGGTGCTTAAAGTTTCCCTATCTTAAAACACTAGCATTCAGACTTTGTCAGAAATACTCACAGAAGACTGAATGAGGAGGCATGAGTGGGCTTGAGCACTTGTCTTTGCAAATTCAAGTCTTTCAGTGCAATTTGCATTGGAGGGATGGATGTGTAAGTTTACAGTTATGATCTGAAAAGGTCTGTCCCAAGGATGTGGAATAAAATGTCTTGTCTTGAATGAAAGGGCTTAGTGTAATTTTTTTGTGGGTATGAACTGGAATAGGTTCATTAAAGTCAATAGCTGCGTCAGCATCACCAGCTGGAGATTCCTGAATCAAAATCCTAGGAAACTGTATGTGTAAAACACAGATTCAGTTAAATACTTGTGTTTTGAAGGGAACCAGATGGAGAAATGTCTGCTCTGTTTATGCTCTGGCTGTTTTAGTTCATTTCTGGGGTGAAAGAAAGCATCCATGATAGTGTGTACACATCCCACCTCCTCTGTGTGTACAGAGCAGGATATACTGATTAATACAAAATAGAGTTCACTGCATCTTTAATATCACCAGGGGAGTATTAATGCAAGGAAAGTGGTGGTTCAGGGGGTGTTCTGGGGCTTCACCTCTCCCTCACCCTGTCTCTCCAGTCCTTCCTGGACACTAGTCTGTGTCTGCAAATAGCCAGGGAGCAAACCCAGTCTTTGGGCTGCTTGTTTCTTGCTCAATAGAGAAACACCCACAGCAGCATCTGGAGTCCTCTGTGGCCCTATTCAGATTGCAGCAGGACTATGTCAAAGCACTACCTGCCCATTAATACCACTGGGATCACTGCTATAGGATCCTGGCAATCTGCTGCAGCAATGGCTATAACCATGAAAACATTTCTGTCAACCAGCCTTCAGCTACAAACTGCAGCATTAGCTGCAGTTATCTACAACCATGTTGCAGATACAAGCAGTGAGTAGTCCTGGATACTAACACCCAGACTGAAAGCTCTTATTTTTAAATCAAAGCACAGCTGTGGCAAATACCATGTGTGTAGTAAACAAAGTCCTGTGTTGCTGAAAGTTGCTCTGATAAATACTGTGCAGTAAGAATATTGTATAACTCAATGAGGAACATCCCTGGCCCACAGACCCTTCCACACAATGTTCTTGCAATGGGACAAGTAAGAGGGCTTTATTAGGATTTGTGGGTTTAGTAACACTGAGGAAGGTAGAGACTAACCCTCAGACCCCAGAAAATGCACAGATTCACTTACAAGGCTTTGTGAGACCTTAGGTCAAGTATGTTTCTGACCAGCTGGCCAGGAGCTCGGGTTCAAGTGATGCACAGAGCAGCTGTGTGGGGCTGCTGGCTGCCTCTCCTGGTGCAGTGCCTCTGGGTGATGCTTTCCCCATAAAACAGTATTCAGTAGAGGTGGAATGACAGTAGTTGGGACTTTTCAGCCTTTGGTGTGGAAAACAAAGCTAGAAGTCACCAAGTCAATGACGGCTTTATATTTACCATGTGGAGATGCTTCAGTGGGGAGAACTATACATCAGGAGCTCCTATGTCCCTTATTCAAGTGTCTGTCTTCATCCAGGATATTCTGTGCTGTTTCCAGTTTTGATCAGAAATTTCATCACTGTCCAGAGACACCTTTTCTCAAGGAAATCTGGTCATAATCAATACAGTCCCAACATTTGGGTGCATCCTAAATGTCTGTTTTCTAGGAAGTGTTCTTAAAAAACCCCGATCCCAACCTGATGGTACAGAGATCTGTAATGTACCAAATCTGTTGATTTGCTGAATGGCTGTTTTCAAATCATGAAATTGGCAGTGATATAAGCCTAAAAATGCAGCAAGAGGAAGCAGGCCCTGTTTAGCTGGTGAGAGAGGGCAAGTTTCACAGCATTGTTGGGTCTTATTCTGTTGTTTTGCACATAAAACCTCTAATTAACGGCACAATGAGGTGCATGTCCACACTGGAGACTTTTTTGTTCTTGGGCATTACAATCACCAGTTCTTCTCCTTTTCTGCAACACTCTTTATTTCCTAGTAACCTTTGGAAATTGTTCACTTCAATTTTATTCCTCGGAGACAAAATGCTAATCCCCTGGCACTTCAGATGGTGAGGGGAGAAGGAAGGAAGGAAGGAAGGAAGACCTATGCAATGTATTCATTCATTATTCCCCAGTACATGGGAAGTCATCTCTTTACATGATTGACCTGCGTGGATTTGATTACAACACACAGCTAACCTTTTCCAAATCTGGTTGTGTCATACAAGAAAAGGGTTGAAGGCTGTTGCCATGGTATTAAGGTATCTCTTGAGAAAGAAGTGGAGGGAAAAGACAGAGAGGAAATGATGCCGCTTCACTTCCTAGCCAAGTATAAACAAGAAACACACGCACATGTTTTTGTTTTGGAAGCGCTTTCAGCTCCTTATCGAGCCTCATCTATCAGTGCATTTCCTCGGGAAGCGAAGGAGGAATTGTCTGCTTTGCAGATCAGTGTCTCTTCAGCCGGGGGGGGGAAGAGATGACAATTGGAGGGAGGGGAAAAGAAAGAATAAATCAGTCTTGGCACCATTCATGATTTATTCATGAGACACGTGAGGTTTGCATTTAAATGTGACATTCTCATGATCCCAATATTGTATATGCAAATCTAAAGCTTTCTGCATCTCTCCACATGCCCAGCTTAAGTCTCGTCTCAGATCCACAGCTCTGGAAATGCAAAACCAGAGAGGTTCACGCAGTTTCTGGCTTCCTCCCTGTTTACTCTGTGACTCGAGGACCGTAAACACTGAACTGCTCTTACATCAGAGGTATAATTTAGATGTCTTTATGTTTTATTTTCTTATGATATCGAACTCTCACAGTCAGGAAATTATTTATTAATGGTTTAACTTTCTGAGGGCTTGTCTGAGCTTTCCAGTTGATTCCATATGGAGAATTATCACCCAGGATAGTGTATCAAGATTAACACAGAGTAATGCTGCACAGCTCTGAACAGAGTTTGCACCTTAAGCTAACACTTCACGCATTTAAGTTGTCATGCAGATAAGAGGGAATGATCTTGTTTGCAGGTTTTTAATTAAGGTATTATTGATACATTAAAACAAATGTGCCAAATGTGTGGATTACACTGGCCCAGGGTGCCCAGAGAAGCTGTGACTGCCCCATCCCTGGCAGTGTTCAAGGCCAGGTTGGACACAGGGGCTTGGAGCAAGCTGCTCTAGTGGAAGGTGTCCCTGCCCGTGGCAGGGGTTGGAACTGGATGAGCTTTAAGGTCCCTTCCAGCACAAACCAGGCTGGGATTCTATGTGGAAAGCACAGGCTTCCCACAACAGCAGTGCTCAGTTCAGGACATAACCTGAACTGTGATGAGATCTGTCAGTCTTTGTCCCTGGCCTGGGACACTTTGGGGACACTCAGCAAAATGAGAGAGGTAACGGTGTGGCTTTACGAAGTGATGCAAACTCTGCTTCTTACTACATGGATACACACAAACCTCTGCACAGGGGAGACCCTTGGCCCGATATTTGCAAATGAAGTGGTTTGTGTAGGGAGAACACTGTTCTTGGGGCTCTGCCTGATCCATGTGACTGGAATGTTCCTTCATGATCTCGCTGCTACTTAGTGAACAAATCAGAGCATGAATATTTTCTTTATATACAATTGGCTCAGCTCTGTCACCAGGATAATGCAGATATTCCTCAAATAAGTTATTAACAAACAGCTACCACATTCATTAATAACATTTGTAGCTTTTATAGCATTTCCCACCTCCCTATTTCCTTGTCAGATTGAAGCCAGAACTTGCTGAAGCTGATCACCTCATGTTCATTTTCTGAGGTCAGAGCCCATATCAGCAATGTTCTTCCTCTTGGTTGCATGGTTTTAAGTCCATTTCCTACATACCCATACAGCCTACTATCCCATCTCCAACAATGACTGCTTAAGGAATGTGTAAAAGGCACAGAGCTTGTACTGAATGATAGCTCCCCAGGGAATTAGGTCAGATTTAGGAAAATACAAATGTGGAGCATTCCTGATGTTCTATATCCAGGTCATCACAAATAATTGCTTCCAAGAACTTGACCCTTTTAAACTCACCTGTATACTTGGTCCTATAGTACCCTATGGCAATGAGTTCCACAATTTAACTTACTATGGGGTGGACAAATACTTACTTTTGGGTGATTTTCTACAGGTCCCAATGTTTTTTCCTTTACAAGAAATAGTAAATGGTGTTCCTGAGCATCTTTCTCCATGCTGCTCATGATTTTAGGAGCCTGTATCAGAACTCCCCCAATGGTCTCTTCTCCAAGCTAAAAGTCTTATGTATTTACCTATCCTATTATTAGCCGCTCCTATGGAGGCAGCTCACAAGTCATGCTTGAAACCTGTCTTTATAAAGTTCTTTCCAGTTCTCCAATATCCTTTCTGAAAGGGAACATCAGGACTGCCTGCAATATTTAAGGAGATGGAACAGCAGGAATTTAGTTATTTGTTGCCACTGAATTCCTCCTGCCATTGCAGCTTCCCCGTGATCTGGGTGGCTGCTCCACAACACCTTTCCTCCAGCACCAAAGCTGGCCTAAGAAAATACACAAATACTTTGCATTTCATCTGCAAACATCTTCATTATGTCATTTGCTTTCCTTCCCAGACCGCTGATGAGCACACTGGACTGCACAGACCCCTGCCCACATCCCTTTGGGGCCCCACTGGCATCCTCCCTGCTCAGGTGAGAGCATCCTCTGCTTTGTTCCTGTCCTGTTTCCCATCTCAAAACTAATCATCTGGCTCTTCAAGGTGACCCTCTTTTAGCCCATGACACTGACGAGGAGCCCACAGCATGGGTGTCTGTTTGTCTTTCCCAGTGATGTGAGAACCTTGCATTCATATAGACATGGAAAGGTTAACAGGGGAAAAATCCTCACTGGAATTAAATATTAAAGAATAATTTATAGATGTTTTGGCCACCACTCTCATATCCTCTTTTGCCATGTCCTCAATATGTTGAATGCCTGGCACTGATAACAAGTACCTGAAACAGCACACTGGCCAGACTGGGAGCCCTCTCTTACCAGCCAGGAAAAAGAACTCACCCAGGGATTACATTGTTTTTAAAGATATGCTATTGGCTCATTTTAGTCCCCATTTAAAACCTGAGAGGGATAAGCATTTCCCTGCAGAAAACAACCACCAAACCGTATGCATACTGAAGTAAAAGATTCAGAGAAGACTGAGTTTGCTGGGTTGTCTTTGTTTGCTTGTTGTTAGTCTTGGTTTAGTGGCTGGTGTTTGCAGCCACTCAATGCTCAGTAGCATTGAAACAAAGCCTTTTACGCCTATGAATGCTACAGTGATGCACTTGCTCTTGCACGGAGCTACTTGCTCCCTGCCTTTGAGAAATGCAAGGACCTTTGCTGCTGCTTAAAGAAATCATGGAACTGTGGAATGATTTGGGTTGGAAAGGACCTTAAAGCTTATCTAGTCCCAACCCCCTGCCACGGGCAAGGGACACCTTCCACTAGAGCACATTGCTCCAAGCTTCATCCAACCTGAATATATAAAACAATGAAACTCATTTTAATGAGAGTGATGAAGCCCAGAGCTGGGTGAAGAGCGTGCTCTGGAAAACCAGGCCAGGAATGACTTCATTACTCCAGCAGGGGATGGAGCAGGTTTCTCCTTGCCTTCCAGCTCCCACATACCTCAGGTATCGCAGCTCTGCCTCCAAACCAAGAACCCTTGAACATCATCTGGGGCTTCATATTTGAAGAAGGGAGCAAGGGGAATAAGCGGCGCCATCACAGACACTTGGACGTGATTTAGTTGTGCTGTGCAAGTGGGTTTTACCACGTTAGAGTCTGCTTATGGCTGCATTCACGTGGAGCAGGATGTGTTCTTAACACAAGCAAAGAATGCGCTCCCTCGCAGACCTTGGTTTCTGCAAACGTGGCCCCTGTGAATGTAATCAATGTTGTGCAGAGCTGCAGAAAGCGAAAACAAAGCCAGAATGATCATTGTGCTAAGTTTGGGCTCCTCATTGTTCATTGAATTACATCAGTGTTTTCTTTAGCTGCACAGTCAGCTGGCAAAGGCCTGGTTGAAATCTCGAGACTCTCCTTTCAGGGGGAAACATGGGTTTCCGGGAGATGCAGGCTCTGCACTGCATCATGGTGCTGAGCCTGCTGTGGCCCGGGACAGGACATGAGAGCCCAGGCAGCCGAGGGGCTCAGCCAGGACCTGTCAGTGAGAGCTGCAGTGCATCCACAGGAAAAAGTACTCATTTTGTCCTTTTTCATTTTAGTTCATATTTAACTTGCAGAAACCAATTTATCTGCTTTAAAAAGGAATAATTAACCATTAAAACTTATTTTGTGGGGATCCCCTCTCCCCAGCTTATGACCGTAAGGAAGTATTGGGGCATTTTATTAAGGTTATTCTATATGGCAAGAATCTTGCTTCCTCCAAAGACTCCCTGGATGCACAAAGTGAGCCATGAGGTTCTGATGTTCACAGGAACCTCTCCTGGTGGCAAACCCCTGGAACCTTGTCCCTGCCTGGTAGAGTGGTGAATGGTGTTTGTGTCAGTGTAACATGGGATCTCCTGGAATTCCCCCTGGAATGCCTTCTTTCCACTCCTGCATTCATGTGTGTCCTCCAGCAGCCGTGGGACAAGGGTGACTGGGTGTTCCAGGTCCTTCGTACAGATGGAGTCTGGATGAGAGCAGGTATGCTCATGAGCGCAAGCGTGCTGCTGAATGGGAGCCACTGCTCGTTTAAATTTAACAGGATTTCTCTCTAAGTCTGATTTTCATTACCCACAGCCTGGCTTCCCCTAGAAGACATCTCTCCAGACACTTCCCATGCTGTGTGTCAGAGCAAGCTCATCCGGAAGGTGCAGTGGTCAGGACATGAGCTGTAGAGAGGTGCAGTTTGGCTTTTGGAAGGTTGTATTTTCCCTTGATCCATAGCATGTGATGAGCAGCTCAGCCTGCACAGCCCATGCTGAGTTTGTGGTGTTTGCCTTGCTTAGGGACTGGCTTTCTGGCTTTAAGTGTGTGGAGGAAAGCAGCAGTAATATGGCAGAATCTGGGATGCGGTTTACTAAGAATCAAAGCAAAAATCTAGGGAAGAAGCTCTACAACACCCCTGTTCAAGTTTCCTAATAAGCATGCAGGACTTAGGAAACTAAGAAAAGGAAACTTGGGCATGTTTAGTGATAGCTGCTGCTTTTATGAGGGGGGCAGCTCTTGCACAGACAAAGAGAGAAGGTGGCTAAGGTGGAACTCAAGCCCAGAAGACCAAGGAGAGGAGGCAGAAGTAAAAGGCAGGATGGAGCAAAGGGCACTGAGGGACTGTCAGGGCAGAAGGGGCATTGGGGCTGCAACAGTGGATGGGGAGGGAAGAACAGGCGCAGACACTAAGAGGAGGAAGAGTGGGGGTCCTGGTTTGGGGTATTTTACCAGGGTGTCCAGAGCTGAGAACCAAGGTCTCTGCAGCTGGGCCTGAAGCAGACAGGGCTCATCCTTAGGCATTAGATGGAGGAGATACCTTTTTGGTGAAGACTGAATTTATCAGGGTTAACCAATTTGTGATTTGTATTAATTTTGCAACTTCTTTCTGCAGGACAAAGAGAGATTGAAACTGTTCAGAATACCTCATTTCAACATTTTCAGTTTCCACTTGGAAAGCAGGGCTCTGTTTCCTGACTAATGTAATTATCCTAAGATGTAGAGGGCAGGAAATAACCTGACACTTGCCTGACAGTTTTGTTTCAGACAGAAGACAGTTTGGGAGTTAACCCATGACAATTCCCTGCACCTTCCCTGGCATTGCTGAAGCCTTTGGTTCTGCCATTGAAAGGAAAATCCATTATTTGTAAGGCTCAGCTAATAACTCCGACCAGCACTTCCATGGGCAGCAGAAACCCTGGAGGAAGGCTGCCAAAAGCAGGGGAGTCCGAGTTCCTCTTCATGTTCAAAGCTTCAGACTCTCAAATGCTTTAGCCATGCCGTTACAAATGCCTAATGTTTGACTTGTGTCAAACCTCTCTTCTCCCTCACTCCATTAGCCCTGCAAGGACGATGATAGAAGCAGGAGTCATTCCAGGTCAGGCTGAAATAGCTAGAAACCACTGGTAATCTCCAGGTTCATTATAATTTTTGTCTTTAAAAAGGTAACTTTCTGTCACTAGGAAAGGAAAATATAATATATATATATATATATAAAGCGGAAGCTGGGGTATAATTTTAGCCTTGCTTCTTAAGGTGTAATATTTGGGGTTGACAAGTAGGGATGCAGCGTGTCTGCATGTGTGGGAACACAGGCAAAAACCACTTTTAAAGTGTAGCACGTGTACCTAATTTCAGATCAGAGGCTACCCTGGGAAATTCCCACCATGCCACAGAGTGCCCGGGTGAAAGCAAAAGCAGAGGCTTGGAAACATTAGAAAATGGATTTTGACATTTAATCCTGGATCCATTGGCAAAGCCCACAATAGACATGATTTTTTTTTCTCGCTGACACCGTAGAGCCGCAGGAAACTGGTTTAAAGAGAAAAGGAGAATTAATTTCAAAGACCAGCCACCAGTCTTCTCCCTGGGCTGAGGTGAGCACAGCAGCTCCCTCACACTGCCAAGGCATTGAATGAGAGAGAAAAGCCAACTATTGCAAGCTCAGGAGATCATTTATAAACCAAAACTCACTCTCTGCTGCACTGAAGAGCTGGAGAGATGCTCTCAGAAAGATTAATTTTCTGGGTACAAGAGGAGAGCATCAGCTTCACCCCTCAAAAGGAACCGGCGTGGTGATTCAATTGCATCACTTTCAGAGCATGAGCGAGACAGTCATTCAAAGGGGAGTTATGAGGAATGCCTCCTTTACTTTAGGACAAAGAATACTGAAGAAACTGTTAAACTTGGTCACAGTATGTGACATCCTTGAAATCAAAAGTGATGCTTCTTGGTGACTGCACAGTAAAATTAAAGATATGGAGCCGAATTCATCTCTGGTGTAATCCTCCTGCCAGTGGCTGGGGAGGCACCTGGGATTAATTTCCTCTATTATACAAGTGGCACAAGACCCTGACAAATTGTTTTGAACGTTTTTTGTAACAAGGAGTTACAGAAACCTTATTCAGTAAGTGTCCCAAGCATGCAAAATGAAGCGGCTCCAATCTCTGCCTTGCCAAGGACGGGATACAGTGATTCCCACCCTGCTCACGTGGGAAAAAGGTAGGAAACCACTAGAATTTACTGATTTCTTAAGCAGAAAAAATACCTCCATCAGGATATCATCTATCAAGGAGGGAACATGGGCCTTGGCATGTCCGCCTTGGTGCAGGGGCAGGTCTTTGACTGGATTTGTGGGCTGGGTTATAGGCTCAATGACCTTGACCAGCGTGTTGCAGGCGGAGTTGAGCATCACCTTCTCAGACTCTAGGGTCTGCGACACCTTCCCCAGGCTGCAGCAGAGCAACCTCACCTCTGTCTGTTCCTACAGGCCTTCTCCTTTGCCTTGGGGTAACTCTTGTAAACTCAGTCTGTGCCTGTATTTATGTTCCTGGACATAACCCACTTCTTTGATTACAGTTTGCTATGGAAAGCTTACATTTTCCTGGAGGAATTATAAACGTCTGTGTGGTGTGCTGGTGCTCACTGTGCCAGCATGCCGAGGGGAGAGCTGGGGCAGCACCGGCTCAACACCCCCCAGATGGGTCTGGTCCTCATCTCTGAACACCCCTCTTCATGGAGTGCAGGCCCCTCTCTCTTCTGTAGCCATCCTTACCTTGTTGCCCTAAGTTACAAGAGCATCACTGGCCAGATCAGGTTTAAGCAAGCACAAATCATTCAGATGGTCTTCTCCTCCCATGTAGCAGCACTAGGAAGGAGGGCAAGCTGCTAACTTCCCTGGAAAACAAGGATACCAGGCAGCCAAGCAGCCAAACAAAGTCAAATTCAGACTCGGGACAGATGTGAATACGGAGCCCATGGTCAGGGCTGTTCAAGCCGCCTGCAGCTGGCCTCCGCAGTCTGCATGTGGCAAGTAAATTCATTTTCTAATGTGCTGCCCCACATCCTGGGGGAGGGGATCTGCTGGTCACTGGACACCTAGAGAAATCAGGAGTATGTTTCGGTGTGGGTCTGGGGAGGTGAGGTTAAGGACAAGGTTCTCTCTGCCTCTATTAGTGAAAGGATTTCACCTTCTGTGTTGAAACTTCTGGCCAGCAGCATCGATACACATGATCTTTGAGAGGACAGGTCTGCTGCAAGCCATCAAATACCCTCCTCCTGCTACATCACTGAAAGAAATAATTCACTATGAGGGTGCTGAGGCGCTGGCACAGGGTGCCCAGAGAAGCTGTGGCTGCCCCATCCCTGGCAGTGTTCAAGGCCAGGTTGGACACAGGGGCTTGGAGCAAGCTGCTCTAGTGGAAGGTGTCCCTGCCCGTGGCAGGGGTTGGAACTGGATGAGCTTTAAAATCCCTTCCAATGCAAACCAGGCTGGGATTCTATGATGACCACATATATCCTAAACTGAGCCTAGCTTGCTGTGGCACTCTGAAACAGGGACTTTTGACACAGTCCTGAGCTGGCTCTGCAAACCATCAGCCATCATTCTCAAGCCCACTTGTTGTCACCTCAAAGAACAGGTTTACTGGGAGAACTCAGAAAGAGGAGGCCTCCTGCAAAAGCTTCTGCCTTTAAGCAGTGATGCCATCTCCCCATGATGCTGACACGTCCTCCTCACCTCACAAACCTGAGCTGCTCCTCTGAGGTTTTTGATGTTTGCTGCCAAATCTCTTCAAAGGCTTGAACAAGTGGGTAATCAGAGCAGCTGTGTTTGTTACACTTAGCCTCCATAAAATGTGCTAAACTCAAGCTTTCTTATGTTTCCCTTACATAAAAAAGAAAGTCAGGTGAGGATCTTACAGATTCCACCTACCTACAACTCCATTTGGGTAATACTCTAAAGGTTAGGAGGAAGCACAGAACCTGGATTCAGTATATCAAGGTATCCAAGAACTTGTGTCACCTTGAGCATGAAAAGGAACTTGCTGATATATTTTGCAGTGTTGGCAACTTTTGTTTCCAGCATATTCATGTTCATGGAGATTTTGGGGGAGAGATGATTTACTTGTAAGCATCAGCCAGTTTGGTATTTGACCAAAGAGAAGCAGATATTTAACCAGAGAACAGCAGATATTTTCACACGGGCAGAAGAACAATGTGAGTTGATGTGAAAAATCCTTAATGCTTCTCTGTCACGTTTGAGCTTGTTTTGTTTTGCTATATTTGGGTTTCTGGAATGTTTTATCCTATCAATGACATTAATTATGGAATAATTGCCTTAGTAGCATGTAACAACTCTTCTCTTTTTTAAGTAGGTTTTCACACAACGTGTAAACTTTGCTGTATCTGTGCTCCATTTCTTGTGTCAGGGAATAACGTGTAGACAAAATAATGTTTTTCCTGTCAGAAATTCAATGGGCATCTAAGGCAAAGTGACAGGTGGTTAAATAGCTGCATTTAAAGGATGTCAAGAAGATTTTTTGGACAGGTACCAAAACCCAATGCCAAAAAGAAGGACTAATACCATCTGTTTTGTTAGCAGAGATGCAATTTTACATTAAATTTTAAATGACATGAAATACCAAACTCATAACCTTGATTTGTGGGTCGAATCTAGCTTATCTAGATCGTAGATGGTTTCATTTACCAGCACAGTTCCTGACCCAGAGCCCACGCAGGTAAACGAACACACTTTCAATCAGCCCCATTTGAAAGTAATAGGAAGCTCTTGAGCTGCATTTAATTTTGTTTTGCATCACATGTAAATCCAGATGCAATGTGCATTTAATTAATCCAGTTTCATTGCATTTTAATGTACACATTTGCATTGTGTTTATTGGCAATTGGTTTTATCCATTTGTTCAGCATCTTTATGACCAATGAAACTCCTGAATATTTAGGGAGCTACGTACTTCCTAGCAGGAACGAGGAATGTAGCTCTGCATTAAATAGTTCTCAGACATAAACTGAGGATAAGACTAAAATGTCAAAATATAGCTGCATAATACAGTGGAAAAGTGATATCTATATTCTAAAGTAATAAACTGCAATGTGCTAAATTATTTTCAAATCATCTCAGCAGGCATTTTAGATGGTGTGTTGAGAGGAGAAGGACTACTTGGAAACAAATAATGAAGCTGATAGATCCAGACACATTTTCCTGCTTCTAAAAGGTGCCTTTGAAATGATGATTGTTCAGGTTTAGTCTCATATTTAGAAATACTCACTGTAGAGTTTTCTCTTTGTGAGGAGTCTGTGTGGCCTAAATGGGATTGCTGAGATAATCACACTCAGCTGCTCCTGTCCTAGGGCTAATGTCAGGCATGAAATGTGAGTTGTCATGTTTGGAGCTCCTCTTCCAGTGACCCAGCCAAAGCAGCTACAAACACTGTGGGGTTTGTGAGGAGTCAGTTGTGAAGAGAGCAACAAGAACAGCATCTCTTCACTTCTGTGTCCAGCTCCGCAGCTCAGCTCTGCTGTGAAGGCAGCAGCTCAGGTGGTAACACTGGTTTTGTTGTGCCTTCAACCACCCCGGACCTTTCCTATCGATCACCTTCTGACACTTGGCCAAAACACAAGGCCTTGACTCTTTTTTTTCCCCTTGGTCCCCTGTTTGTGGTTCCAAGGAGGTGTCTTGCTGATCGATGGCTGAGCCATTGAGCCACTTGAAAACTGCTCCTCTGCCGAGGGTCTGCACCACCTCTCCCTGTCCCTTTTGGCACTTGGCTCTCTATAAAGGACAGCACCAGGGCACGCCGTGGTGAGGAAAAGCCTCTGCTCCAGCCCCACAGGCAAATCTGTGCTGAAGTGGGCAAATGTGGTATCAGTGGCTGAGCACACTCCACCTCCCTGGAGGTTTAGTCTCTATTTCCCCTCTGCCCTAGGTCACCCTTGCAGAGAGAACCCCCCCAAAGGGTGCTCCTTTGAGGTCTAACTGGCCTGAATTATTCCTACAGGTTATGTTGGTGCCAGTGATGGGTGCAGAGGCTGCGGCTGATCCCTGCAACTCTTTCTGCTGTTGGGATTCTCCTTGCTTGACTGGTGATATCTAATGCAAAGTGACCTGAGTCTCTGCGGCTGGCAGGTAAGACCTGTCCAATGTGGACATCACCAGGAGAGAGCCAACATGTTGTCATCATGAAGCTCAGCATCCCCCTGCTCCAGTGGCTCCTGTGGAGCTGGGCTTTCCAGGGATGCTCAGCTACCTTCCTGTTATCACCAGCTCTGAAAAAGGAGAGGCTGCTTTCTGTATGACCTGCTGGGAAAGACTCAGAGACAGGATAGATACCAAAAAGTGGGGTTTGAGTGAAATACCTGCATTCAAACCCATGCACTGGAAAGTCCTCACCTTGGGAAAAACCTTGCAGATGCCTGAATTCGTTCAGCTCTCTCAGTCTGGGCAACAGTGAGAGACCTTATAGTGGAATAAGGGCACCTTGCTCCTTCCTGAGCTCTGCAGCAATCCAGACATGGGTGACACAGCAGGAGCACGTCTGCTTTGTGCATACACCATCTGGCATGGAGCTCAGGAGATGCAGCCATCCTCATCAGAAACTTGGCCAGCACTGGTTGTACCTTTACAGTCCCCTCAGGGCAGTCAGTCAAGGCTGTGCTGCTCAGGTAGGACATGAGCTGTGTTCTTCCCCTGCCAGGAAGAAGCTCTGCACTATTAATGCTGGGCTGCACCCCCAGAGCGTGAGCAGCAGCTCAGGGAGGGGATCCTGCCCCTCTGCTGTGCTCTGGGGAGACCCCCCCTGCAGCCCTGATCCAGCTCTGGGGCAGCAGCACAAGAGGGATGTGGAGCTGTTGGAGCGAGGCCAGAGGAGGCCACGGAGATGCTGCGAGGGCTGGAGCAGCTCTGCTCTGGAGCCAGGCTGAGAGAGCTGGGCTGGGGCAGCCTGGAGAAGAGAAGGCTCTGTGATTCGATGTACACCTCTGCTTTGGCAGCAAGGGGTTGTATAATGCTGTTCCTACACAGAGAAGGACACTAAAGTGCTGGAGGAGAGTGGGAGTTCAAACAAATCTGCATCTTCTGGTAGATCCCCACTTGCTCTATGGGGCAGACACTAAATTGCATCGAGGGACAAAATACATTGAAATATGGATAAAAACAGGCTGAAGAAGGATTAAACAGGAGGTACAAGTTTGGGGCTTCCTGAACACATGGCAAGCTTGGGCAGGTCCCTCTGGCGCAGTAGGAGATGCTGATGCATGGGCAGAGGCTGGAGGCACATCGTGACATGTTACTCTTCAGGCCCTGGTCAAGGGTTGTGCCAGGAAGCCAACCAACGCTCAGCTTCCCCAGGTTCTGTTCCTCTGACAGTCTAACAAGCAGAAACACTGAAGACACGAGGTGAGCTGTAAGAACATTTGTTTGATGAGGAGCGTTTCCTCTGCCAGCTTCCCTTGGCATACATAGACGTAAAAAAAAAAAAGCATTATGATATTAATAGCAGTAACACTTTGTGGCGATGGGTGTTTGAGCTCAGTCTCTGTCTGAGGTCTAACGAAGGCAGAGGAATGTGCAAAGTTTGACAGGGCTTGTTGTAAATCTCGTGCTCTGGGGATCTGAGGAGGCAGGAAGGAAACAGTGCTTCATGTGGGGAGGATGAGCTCTTAAAATGGTTTGGATGGGACTGTTGTGGTGGCCTGGGCACCGAGAAGAAACTGGTTTGTATCTGCTGAGGAGCGGCTGCAGGTTTGGTGCTGAAATGTGTTGATTTTTTGTAGGAAACAACGGAATTAAATCCTGCTGTAAGTGAAAAAGCCAATTCAGCCCTAACCGTAAAGCTGCTAGCAATGCCTCCACAAATATATGGAATATAATAATTATGATAATTAATAAAGATAATAATACACTAAAGCCTTGCTAATGACTCAGAGGCTGCTTACTAATTACTGCATTTTGTGGATAAACAAGCCAGAATAATGCCTCACAAAATACACTTTGTTCCATTATTTTGACAACTCTCGTTTAGTTTTAATTATTTATACTCCATAATATACCAGTCACTCTGCTTGGGAGGGTTGTGCAAAAACAATGAAGCTCTAATAATTTGATATGCCAGTATTTGCTGGAACAGGGAGGGAGGAAACCTGGATGTGTGCAGATCGGTTGAGCGCAAAGTTGTCATCCAAAGTGTTATGTCTCTATAACGCGTTTGACCAGGAACCCTTGGATCCTCATGGAGAACTCCCAGAAGCCGAGCTGCTTCCCTGCTGAACACTGAAGGCCTGATGCTGATTCTCCTGAAAAATCAAATGGTTTGAGAAATAACAATAAATGTGAAGTAGTTTTTGTGCTCAGATCAATTTTTAACATCAAATCAATATTTTTTCCATCATCACAAGGGCGAAAAGTTTGGGTTTAGTTTAAATGTGAGCAATGATTTTTCCATAATCACTTGATTCCCAGAGCTGGCATTCCCTCCAACCTCCAGCCCACCTCCCCTCTCCCAGTGTTGGCCACACTCTTGCAATGGAAGATGCTCGTGCAAGAACTCGGCATTAGTTTAGCTCAGTTTTCCAGCTACAGAGAGTCCTGTGGGGTGCATGTTGCAAGTGTCATGATGTTTACAAAGAAAAAAAGGCCATTTCCATTGGAGATTTGCCAGCAGCCTGGCTCTGTCAGCCCTCTCCTAGCTCTCTGCGAGCATATGGATCGGTTGCAGTAACTCTCTGTATCTGGGAGTGGAATAACATACTGCAAAAATGCTCTCTATATGATATTATGCTCCACTGGGCTGGTTTCCTAAAGGGCCTGTTGTAAGAAGGAAGGAATAGATATTGCACAGAGCCTGCAGTGTGCAGCAGGAGTGGGGGAGCCCCACATATCCCAGGGCCACCCTGCCCACCCCAAAGCATCCTTCTTCCCCATGGGATGTGGGCTTTCCATGCCAGTGTGGGACTGGGAGGGCTGCTGGCTGGCCATGGATGACCGCTGCACCTCCAGCAGTGGGGTCGCATGGAGAGGTGGCCTGGGGTGGCGGGAGGCTTCAGATCTGCACGCCTTGAAGCCAACACTGGTGCTGGAGGCTGAGAGCGGCTTTTCTCTGCTAAATGAGAGTGTGTAGGGAGATGCAGGCTCGGCAGGAGCGAGGTCTCAGTTCCAGCGTGGATCAGCACGATGGGAAGCATCCCTCTCCAGGGGTGGGCACCAGGAGCTGTGCAGGGGGGACAGGAAGCTGCTTGGCACCGTCCTGTGTTGCGAGGAAGCTAAAACCGGGCACGGTGAGGGGCAGAGGAGACGCGACAAGATCCGCACCAGCCAGCGGGACCGGTGTCACCCGCGGTCTGCCCCGGCGGCTGCCGCAGCCTTGCCCTGAGCGGGTGGGCTGGGGGCTGCCCGCCCGTCCTTCCCCGTC
This sequence comes from Psittacula echo, assembly GCF_963264785.1. Taxonomy (NCBI): domain Eukaryota; kingdom Metazoa; phylum Chordata; class Aves; order Psittaciformes; family Psittacidae; genus Psittacula; species Psittacula echo. Next base: position 13,244,583 of record NC_137747.1, on the reverse strand, counting down.
GCAAGCGCCACGGAAGGGCTCCAGCCCCTGCGGTGCCGCCCGGGGGAGCCGCCCGGCCCCGCCGCGAACAATAGCGGCCCCGGCGCGGGGCGGTACGGAGCGGGGCGGGCCGGGGGCCACCGCCCGCCCCCCCGCCCGCCCCGTCCCCGCCCCCCGCGCCAGAGGCACCGCCGCCGCCACCGCAGCCGGGTCCATGCCCGCTGGAGCCCCCGGCTGCCGCCGCCCGCACCCCCGGCATGGACGTTCGGTTTTACCCCTCCGCACCCACCGCCGTGGGCTCCCTGCCTGGCGCCGACCCCACTTGCCTCGGGCCGCTGGATTATTATCACTGCAACAAGGTACCGGCGCGGCGGAGCCCAGCGCGTCCCGCCGGGGATGGGAGCGGAGCGGGGGGGAAGGAAAGTGCCGGCGGCGGCTGGCTCCTGCGGGAGGGAATTTTGAAAGTGGTCTGGAAGCGGAGCGGGAAGAGCCGGCGGGGCGGGGGAGCCCGAGCCCGCGGCGCTGCTCGGGGCAGGCTGGGAGCGGTCGCGGCCCTTCGGGGCTGTTTTATTTCTGCCATCGTGGGTTTATTTCATGTTTCACCCCCGGGAGCGCTCTGCCCGGAGCGGGATCCGTGCGGGGTCGGTTGTTGTGGTTGTTGTCGGGCACTTTGCTGGTTGTTGTTGTTGTTGTTTGCTGAGGTGTTTCGTACCTTGTTCGCGGGGCTGCGGAGTCGCCGCGCTGAGGTTACCGGTACCTCCGGGTCCGGTTTCGGGTGCGGGCTCCCGGAGCACCATCCCGGCGGAGAAGATCCCGGACCTGCGTTTTCCCCGCTCACTACAGCCGCAGGGCAAAGCACCCAGCTCTTGTAACGGGAGAGGGACCCGCAAGGGACATTTGAGAGCAGGGGAGGTGCTCTAGGAAATTTCCTTCATCCCGGAGGAGACGAGCGGAGGGGACGGATGCTCTGCTCCGCGGATGAAGAGTTCTTCGAGTGCTGCCTGTGTCGGTGAACCGCGCTGACGGTTCGTCAGCGAAGCTTCAGGAGTCAGAGTCGTTTGGAGGACCGAGACATGCCCCCGGCTGCATCCTCCCGGTCCAGCCTCGGGAAATTGCGCTGGTAAAAGTTAATAAAGGGAGGAAAATGCTCTCCTGCGTGGAGACCGCAGTTCGGGGTGCCTTCGGCTCGGCTCGCTGTTGTGGTACTTCGGGATCAAACTCTTTAGAAACAAGAGGAAGGAAACCTGTGCGGCTTCCCAGATTCAGCACATTAATCTTTATGTGCCAATATAGGTATTTAAGTGTTCTCCATCATTTGGGCTATTTATCTGTTTTTATTAAGCTGTAGCAAACCTCAGAGTTTGTGTTTGTTTTGAGATGCCTGATTAAGCTGAAAGGAAACAACTTAAACTGATTTCTTCTACACCCTCGTACTGCTCGTTTCCAACTGGTTTATTATCATTGCCGTTGCTCTTAAAATGCTAAATATGCTCTTAAAACACTAACGAGAGCCGAGTCAGCTGGGAGCAGGTCGGCCGCGCCGCTGAAACGTCAGCCGGCAGAGTGTGAAAGCTGGAAGTCCGGGCTCGTGTGAGCGGGAGCCGCTGGGAGCTGCGGCACCCCCAAATCCTGCTGGCTTTAGGAACTCGGGTTTACCAAGAAGTTGTTAGATGTGAACATTGCTTTAGTTTGTTTCCCGGTTTTCCCTGTGGGAGCTGGGTCGTGCACGCAGCACCGCGGGCCCTGCCATGGTCCCAGCGCCCCCAAGCAGCTCCCACCCGAGCCTGGGGGTGCGCACACGGGGCCCCACATCGGCGGCTCATCCGTGGCCTGAATCCCTGAGCTTAGTCCCGGATTAGGCGGTCTCAGTGGATCGGTGGGTCCTTGCTGTTGCGCGGTGCTGCAGTAGGAGATGGCATCTTCGGGGTCTGCAGCGAGCACAGCCCTTGAGAACGAGGGATGCGTTTCTCCAGGGTGGACGGGACACCCGAGAGGAGCAACCCGGTACTGACCACTGCCACCAGATGCTGCTGTTGCCACTGCTACAGAGGATCTTAAGGCAGCGGGAGGAAGGAAATGACTTACCCTTTTCTGATATTCAGGGCTCTCTTTTTTTCTTCTTTTCTGAGTTATCAAATGTCATTTGCTTGTGCACGTTTCTCTGTGGGATGAGGCTGCTGGAAAGAAGCCAGAGATGAAATGGGTCGACTTTGTTTTCCTGGCCGAATGCAGGTAGAACAGTTGTACCTTCAGCATCGCAGCGTGATCCAAACCTATCACCTGCTGCCTTCTCTTCAGGGAGCTTCTCCAGCCAGTGCAGGGTGCTGTATGGCTGAGGATCACCACCAGCACATCACTACCTTGTGCTCACTATGGAGAGTGCTGCCTCACACTTCTCAGAGCTGCATGGGACCCTGTGGGAAACTCCAAAAACTCACACTGGTCCCAGTCCCATCACTCCCATCTGGTGCTGGTGGCTCATCCCAGAGCTGGGCTCAGCCAGTGTCCACCTCAACACGTTTACACTTTAAAAAGCTGCAGAGGAGGGGAGGATGGGCTGGAAAAATCAGTTTTCCCACTACTGCATGCAGGTATCCCGGATGAAATCCATCTTTAGGAAGGACCTGGGCAAGAAGTACTTACAGGCTCTTTTGCTGTCTTTCCACTTCACCAAAGGTGCTTTAAAGCCCTTCGGTTTAAAGGGCTTATTTTGTGCAGGTTCAGCTTCATTTTTCCTTAAGAGCTGCTTTGTTTATGTCTTTATTTATTGGGGGTGGAGGCAGAGAAGCTGGGAGTGCAGTGTCACTGGGTATAAATACCTGGCTGAGAGCAGGGCAAAGCTCTGCCTGCACACCCCTCACCAGTGAGCTCACCGGGTAGAGGTGCTTTAGTCCAAAGCATCCTGAAATGTTAATGTGAATGTTTTGTGCGCTTACCGAACATTATATTGTTACTGTGAGGTCTGCGAGCTTGCCTGCATGCTGCAGCAAGCCACAGTTTCTCTTTGCAGCTACAGAGGTGCCTATTGCATATCAGCATTTCCATTTTTAAAAGGACAAGGGGTGTTTAGAGGGATAATGAAACGGGAGCGTGCGTTCAGCCCAGGCGTCCCCGCAAGGAGGGTGTCTGCAGCCTTTCTTTAACTGCTTTCTGGAGCTTTCTAGAAGGGCTGGTCACTGGGAGGGAATGGTATGGGGGAGCAAGGGGCTGGACACCCATGGGTGGAGATGGCCATCCCTCATGCCCCAGGCAGGGTGAGAAGGAGCCTTCCTCTCTGCTGAGTGTGTTTGGCAAGGGGAGTTTATGCATTAGGCATGCTGGTAGCATCGAAGCAAGGACAAATGGGTCCCCAGCACGGGTGATCCCACATGGAGCAACTTGCTGTGGAAGCTGGGAAGTGTGTCTGACCCCAAACTCCCCTGTACCTGGCAAGCTGCTGCTCACAACCTGCAGGACTGGTGCTCCTGTGACTGGTGCAACTGGTCTATATGGTTGCACTGGGCTCAGCCCAGGGTGCAGGGGTGATATGGAGCACGTTTCCAGAGCCACCCAAAATCCTGGGGCACGCTGCAACCAGCATTCCCATGCCTCTCACCCACGAGCTGAATCCAGGACCTGCTCCATCATTGGGACTGCACAGAAGAAACACCTCTCATGCATCAAGTTGTCAGCCACAGGGGACTGGGGAGGTTCAGCTGAAAGTGTACCATCTCTGCAGGGAGCCCTTGTCCACACTGTGACACCCACGTCTGCCAACAACTGCCCAAGCCCCACTGAAGGGAGCACCTACCTCCCTTTTGGATTCCTCTTAAATCTGGGCTTAAAGCCCCTTTGTCCCCTCTGGCTTTTCTCCTATGGTGTTGGTACCTGCTGCAGACTTTCCTCCTGCTCCCTTGCTGGTGATGTGAAGCTTTCATGGTGTCTCGCTGCTGCTGGGTGTTGTGATGGTGTTACAGCAGAGGCAGTGCAGCCCTGCACCACATCAGGGGGTTGTTGCTCTGGGCTGGGATATTTTCATATCCCTCCAGTTGCCTTGTGAAAATCTGGATTTTTTTCCCCCCACTTGAACTCAAAGGAGACAATTTACATCTTTATTTCACAATAAGTAAGCCACGGAAAAATGCACACAGTTTAATAACACAGGGTTTGTTCTGCTCTCAGCAGAGCTTTAGTGGCAGATCTGGTGTGCAGCTGATCCATCAAGGATTTTCCTAGATCTTAAATTGTTTAGGTCCACAAAGTAAGAGAGGGCATTTTCCCTTTTCAGCCTTTACTTTTGCAAGGGAAGCTTATGGCAGGAATCCTGCCTGAGTACAGCATCGCGTCCTCTTTCACACAGTGTGTGCTGTGATGCAAGAGGAGTGATCCTACTCCCCAGGGGCATCTCTGGGGAGTGAATTAACGTCTCTGTGTTCCTCCTGCAGAGACAAATTTCAGTATACATTCTTCTTAGTTGCTTCTGGTGTTTTGATGCTCAGGCTTGGTTAGCACGATGCCTGATTTACACTTAGGGCAATGACTGATGAGAGGAGAAGGACCCAGCCTGGGAATACCTAATCCTTGTGGAGCAAGCGCACTGCTGTGACACTGGGAGTACCCATGGGCACCTCCAGCAGCTAATGGGAGAGACGTGCTGGGGAGGGCTATTAACCCTGTACCATTCCTGTAGGATTCATCAGCACCATCAAAACTTGTCCCAGATCTTTCTAATAGGGCTCCGTGGCTTTACATCTCCGCACACCCCCTGTGGCTTGCCTTTTAGGCTGATAAATTGATAAAAACCCCTGTTTTGCCAATACACCATCATAAATCATGGGTAATTAAAATCTGCTGGTCATGAGTATTAATCTGCAACCACTGCTCTCTTAAGAACACTTCAGAAACAGGATCTGAGCTGCTGGAATGAGCCCGGGTTGATGTAGTGAATGTATTTCTGTGGAGCATTCTGTTTTGTTTTGACTTTTACCATCAATTGTACATTGCCGGGACAAACAGGCTCTCTTTTTCACTGCTCCAGAACTGCTTTGCTATTCTGGAAGATAAACTATATTTTTTTCCTTTCTACTTTCTAAGCCAGCTCGGTTCTGAAGTAGCGTAAATCCTTCTTTGGAGATGGAGGATTTTGGATGGGGAACAAAGTCCAGCAAATTTTTAACTTGGGGCCCATTTTATTCTCATTTGGGAGCTCCTGTGGATTTGCAAATGTGGATTTTTAATTTTTTAGGCCCTGAATATGGGCAAGGGCTTCCTCTGACAAATGTTTGAGCCACTCACTGGAACAGCCCTGCTTTCTCCAGAGCCATCTTTGATGGGCTGCACAGCAGAAAGCGTTTGAAGCTCCATTTTGCCTTAGGCTTTAAGTCAGGGATTGGGAGCTAAATAATGAATGCCCATCCATTCATAGAAATTGTTGTTCTGTCTGTGTATGCAGAGGGGAGGCTTTAATCTGGATGTTTTTGGAACAACGGGAGATATTTTGAAGGCCGGTCTGGCTTGTGTGTAACAACATGGTTGTTGAAGCCAGTTCTGAATAACCTTGTCGAGGGCCTGATCCGTGAAGTCCTTGTAGCAGAGGAGTCATCACGAGACCAAACACTTAGGATCACAATCTTGCAGGTTTCTCTGATTCATTTATGATGCTTCAAATCAGTGATAAACATAATCTCCTAAATCAGTGGTCCAAAGCCTATTGCATTATTACCGTGGGGCAAATCCTTGTACATCTTTGGACTTACCCCTCTGAGCTTGCAAGAGGCACCAGAATCAGGTTGTGCATCCATAATGGAGAAAACATTCTGCTGATAAATTGTATTTTGCTTATAACAGATCAGAGCATCCTATAGCTTGTATAGTGCGTGGCTGCTGCTTGCTCGGGGCCATGGGGAGAGCATTTCTAACCCTGGCAAAGCTCCTCCAGGGCCCTGCTTTTGCTGGCTGTAAGAATGGGTGCTGCTGGCTCCTTTCCTGCTGGTTGTTGTCACCTCGTTGTCATCAGATTTCTGCAGCAATTGCGGAAAACCCCCTATTGTCCTTCTGCCTTCACTTTGCATCTCTCTGCTGCTGGATACCAGGATCAGGAGGTGAGGACTGCTCCTGCCTGAGCTGGAGCATGCTGCGCTGGGGAGGTTATCCCTGTAGGTGCACAATTGTTCCCTATTACCTTTGTGCTTATCTGGGTTTTTTTAACAAAATGAGCTCTAAATGCTTTTACCATAAGCTGGGTTATATCTTTCAGCATAAATGAAGCATATAATTGTGTTTTCCTAACAGCTGTACATTAAAAATAAGTTATTGTGCTGCTAATGTGTTTTCCTTGACAATTTTCAATCCAGTGAGTGCAAAGCTTCTGTCTGAAGCTGTTGTGCACCAGCTTCTCTGCCTCTTCTTTCTATGTTACTCCGCGTTTCTCAAGTCAAGGTGAAGTGTTGGTGTGATTCTAGCTTTGATCCCATTAATTCCTAATTGGAGGTTTGAGCTCTAATGTTCCACCTTTGTGATTTTACACGCACGTTTTCATGTAATTAAAGCCTAGACTGGGGGATGCACAGTTCAGCTGCAAGGGGGAGAAAACGTGCAACAAAACTTACTGAAACATCTGATGAAGCCACTCAAAAAGCCCCAAAGTGCTTGAAAACAGTGTTAAATTGCCTGGGTTTGCACTTATATGACCAGATTTCAATATTTTAATCATCTGCATCCCCCCCGCCTCTTTCTATTGTTTCCTTCTGGTGGTTTTGTTCTGATGGATGCCATTTCTTCTTTGAAAAATGGCATTGGCTGCTGCGTTGCCTGCAGGCAAAAATCTTTGCATTATGCCACAGAATCTCTCTCCTCTGCCGTAATCTCTTGCGTTGATTGGGTGACCTCTGCAGATACAATTAAATCTCTTCCTGACAACCGTGCGGTTTCAGTTCAGCTCTGAGGGCAGTGTAACTGGTAGAGAAGTGTTACATTAGGGCCCTGGACCAGTCATTGTTATTATGGAAAGATTATTTGAGCACTGGTTTATGCTGGTTGGAGCTGCATGTGGCTTCTGAGGGGCCTTCTCTGCAGAAATGGGGTGGTCTTGGTCTGAGGCAGTTTCTTCACCTCTAATTACAGCCTGGACACAGGAGGCTGGATCACACAAGTGTTGAAAATGGGGATATAATGTTTTGTGTTTTCTGTTGGTTTAAGGACCAGCCTCTTGCTCCCATGGTGCTTTTATTTTTTCCCTGTGTTTTCTTTAACCTGTGTTTTGATGCTGCAAGGGCTGGGTCAGCCTGGAGAAGAGAAGGCTCCTGAAGGGGAGACCTTAGAGCAGCTCCAGTGCCTAAAGGGGCTGCAGGAAACCTGGAGAGGGGCTTGGGACAAGGGCCTGTAGGGCCAGGCCAAGGGGAATGGCTTTAACCTGCCAGAGGGGAGACTGAGATGAGCTCTTAGGCAGAAGCTCTTCCCTGTGAGGGTGCTGAGGCGCTGGCACAGGGTGCCCAGAGAAGCTGTGGCTGCCCCATCCCTGGCAGTGTTCAAGGCCAGGTTGGACACAGGGGCTTGGAGCAAGCTGCTCCAGTGGAAGGTGTCCCTGCCCGTGGCAGGGGTTGGAACTGGATGAGCTTTAAGGTCCCTTCCAACACAAACCATTCTATGATGAGGATCTCATAATTTAGCAGGAGCTAGAAAAGGAGGGGTGGATGGTAAAACTTGCTGCAGCTCTGCCCTGAGTCTCTCCTCGCTCCTCCTGATGCCCATCTTCACTTCCACACAACTGAAGCCTGCAGTCACTGTCCTCCCTTTCCTCCAGGTTGTGTTTCCCCAGGACTATGCTGTGCGTGCCCTGTGGATCCTGTTCCACCTCAGCAGTGGCAAGGAGTGGTTTTTTTCCTATGGGATTAGCTGGATCCCATCAGCAGGTTTTTCTTCCTGCAAAACCTACCCATGACGCAGAGTTTCCATTCCTGTCTGGACTAAGGGAGGCTCCATCCCCTTTCTGCTGTCTGCCTGTCTGCACACTGCACTCCTCTTCTTGGCTTTAGAGAAAGCCATCATCTTCTTCTGTGTCTCTTTTTTGCTTCCAGGGAGGAGCCTATGCTTGCCTGTGGTGAGGGGTTGGGAGATAAGGATTGTCTTGTGTCTCTGCCATTCTCTGTGTGAACTGGGCTGGGTCTCTGTCTCCAGCGGGTCATGTCAGGGTACCCAGGTATTTGGGAGTTATTTTTAGGAATTATTTGAGCCATCCTGAGTGCTGAGCATCCATTGCAGAAGACCTGGGTCCTTGGAGAGGTTCACCCTGAAAGGCTGCTCTCTTCCAAAGACAAGGACATCTACATTTATACCTATGCAAGTTCCACCTTTCCATCCTGATTTGTGGAGTAGTTTATTCCCTGAGCATCTCCTCCCTCTCCCTGGGAAGGTGGTAGAGCTGTGCAGCTCATCAGGATTTGTTAAGCTGATTGGAAACCCTGAAGTGCAATGGTTTCAAAGTGAAGAAGGACCCTGTGTAGGGGAGGAGATGAGGCAGGCGGTGGGACAGAGAGCTTGGTTTCACTGCAGCTTGTCCATGTGGGGAGCTGGTGGACCCCAGTCCTGCTCCCAGCAGCATGCAGGCTGAGCATCTTTCTCCCCCAAAAGCTGGTCAGTGATGAGCTGTTTTGTTCCATCTCAACCATCACCTTGCCTCTACACCATGGGGAAGATGCTGCCAAGGGCCTTCAGGGCAGGGGAGTTTGGGAGCTCCAGGTCTCCTTGGCTGATGCTGCTTTCTACCTCTGAATTAAAGGACTTTATTTGATCACTTACAGTTACTGAAACCTAAAATAAAGGTAATTGGTTTTTCTCTGTCAAAAAAATAACAGTTTCGGTCCATTCCATATCTCTAATTTTCCACGGGTGCTTCTTTGAAGAGTGGGTTTTCTTCACCATGGAAGAATGATGTATTTGTAGGGAATTGAGTTTCTAGTTTCTAGTGTCAGAAGAGGGGCAGTGTGCCCCAGAGCCCTTAGTGAAAAGGAAAGAGACTTGGACAGGGTGGAAATGCAATTTACGAAAACTTTAGAGGAATTTCCTATGGAAACACTTAATTGAATGATCTTGGTTTGTCCCAGCTGATGCAATGGGCACAGACTGCATCTGGAAGAGGAAAAAGCAGAAGTACTGGAGGGGGAAACATGAACCACAGAAGCTGGGGCTTGCTGTAGCACTGGGAAATCTGTGTTTCCCCGATAGGATCCTGCTCTGTTTGTCTGTGTTAAAGCCAGGGAGGCAACTTTTCCCCTGATGTGTTATCTTGTCTCGCAGTAGCATTCAAAGGAGAAGAAGAATGTGCTGTTAAAAATATCAAACTTTGGGGAATGGCTGCCAGACTTAACTGCTGATAAGCATTGTTGATTGAAGATCAAACAGCCCTAGAAGGAAAAACCTTCCAGCAAGTGCCATGGAGCTAACCCTGCAGCCAGACAGTGAGGTCAGGCAGGATTCAATCTGGGTATATTTAAGAACCTGTCCTGGAATTACAGTCTGGGCTCCTCCACCCCAGACGGATGTTGGTGACGCGGTGGGTTTGAACCTGATAAATCTGCCAAAGCTGAGAACAACATTTATTAGATGCCAAGAAAACCAGAGTCATGTTTTCATTATTAGGTGTTAGTTTTGTTGGGGGCTTTTTCCCCCTCCTTCAGATAAAAAGCTTGCCCAGGAGGAAAGGCTGTGGGTCACAAAGAGAGCTGAAGACCAGTGGCATGTGTTCTTTAACTAATTGACAACCTGTATTACTGTGTCAAGGTGGCAAATTAATTGTGGGTGGCCACCTGCTTGCAAACCACGTTGTTCTGTCCTGGATGTACCAAACGGTGCATGTGGAGTATTCAACTCTTTGATTTAAGTCAGACCAAAGCATAGGTGTTTTGAAAACAATGTTAAATCATGTTTTCCACTAAGGGTTGGGCTTTGAAAGGGGGAAATATGACTGAAATGGTCTTTTTAGTTTCATAAACCACCAGCCCTTTAAAACAAGGTGGTTGGCATGTAGTGGCCTTCATTTGGGGGAGGCCAAACTCTGGTGGGAATAGCAACATGTAACTTGAGGCATTAGTGGAAGCTGGGTCCCACATTTGCATGAGAGCACAAAAGAAACAAATACATGTTTAAAATCATAGCTGAGGCTGGAAGGGACCTCTGGAAGTGTATTTAAAATAATTCCAATCATACCTTTTGGGATTGAGATGGCAGGAGAGAAGAATATCAATATCCAGCCTCCATCAACTGCGAGCCATAGATTTTCTGCTCCAGTCCAGTGAGAGTCCCAGTGGTGACGGCTGCAATCAGATGCTAAATAGGAAGTTGTAATAAAAAGGGCTTTAGTTAGAGTCAGTAAAATGTGAAATGCCTCATTCCTTGGAAAACATGCAGTATTGACTGAGATTTAGAAACACATCCTGTAGGAGCAAGGATCCAGATTGCAGGCTCCAGAGCTGGCTCTGGCATCCTTTCCCTGCATGTGTTACTATTCCTGTTAGAGTGCAGGGTTTCATTTATTTCAGTTTTTGCCTGGAAAGGTCACAGTGTGCAACTGGAGAGGAAACCAGTGAAGAGCTGGGGACAAGGGCAGCCTCATCTGAAATCATCATCCACTTCTCCCACTCCTGCACTGGGGTGTCACATGCATGCAGCTTCCCTGCTTCCAGGCTGTGGACTGGGCTGGAGTCACACCAAGTCCCTTTGTAACGGTCCTGCCGTATCCAGCTGCACTGAAAACCTGTTTTCGTTCTGGTGTTGGTGATATCTTCACTGTTACTTCGCACATGAGAAGTGCTGCACATTAAACCTGTGTGATAGAGGAGAATGTGCCCCAATTCAAGTATAACTTCTATAAACTTCCAGAGCAGAGGCTGGGTACTGAATTTCAGGGGATAGAGGCAGAATCTAAATGTAAAGATGAGGCAGTCATTAGCAAAACAGGATCCTTGTATCACGGGAAAATCCAGCATTATAATGGAAACTTTTCTGATTTCAGTTTAACTCCTGTTACCCAGAGCTGTTCTCCAGGAGTTGCATGTGAAGCCATAGATTCCTTTCCCATTTGCAGTTAATTGTCTGGGAAATCGGGATTTCAGCATCCTCTTCTCTTGTGGAATTGTCTTCTGTTCTGAAGCTCAACTGGGGCTTCTCATTTGCCCCCTGTGTTGGAAGTCTTAGGTAGCTTGGAGGCAGGAAGAGCATGCTGCTGGATGTGGGGCTTTAGCTTGTGTCATCATCATGCCATGAGCCCAGGGGTGGTGCCAGCTGGGAAGGGATCCTCTGCTTGGCAAAAAAAAAGGTCTCGAGAGCAGGCTGCCTCCTTAGCAGAGTTATAGCAGGAAGGGTGCAGGACCCAAAGGTTTCTGAAGAGCTCTGTGCCTCTTCCCAGCACTAGGTCACCAGGCCACAGTGGCAGGGGTAAGACATCCTCAGGTGCTGTGAAATAGGGCTGGTGGTTGCTGTCCTGCTTTTATTTTTCCCTGTGTTTTTTTAACCTGTGTTTTGATGCTGCGAGGGCTGGAGCAGCTCTGCTCTGGAGCCAGGCTGAGAGAGCTGGGCTGGGGCAGCCTGGAGAAGAGAAGGCTCCTGAAGGGGAGACCTCAGAGCAGCTCCAGTGCCTAAAGGGGCTGCAGGAAACCTGGAGAGGGGCTTGGGACAAGGGCCTGTAGGGACAGGCCAAGGGGAATGGCTTTAACCTGCCCGAGGGGAGACTGAGATGAGCTCTTAGGCAGAAGCTCTTCCCTGTGAGGGTGCTGAGGTTCTGCAGAGCTCATTATCCAGCGGGATCAGCACCTTGGTCCATGCCTGGGCATTGCTGAGCTCCACAATTAGCATCTGTGAGGCCAGAGGTGGCTCAGCAGGAGCTACTCAGCCCTCCCAGCTCGCAGCCCTGTGTGTGACAGCTTTCCCTGCGCTGTGTTTAAGTGGCAGAGGCTTGACTGGAGAGCCTTGATAAAGCAGAGAGCTCAGTCTGACGGGTGTGGGAAGGAGGTGAAAAAGGAAAGCTTAATTCCCTGCTCATCTCAGCCATGACTCAGGTTTCGTTTCCCATGCGGAGGTTTCCCCTCTTCCTCCCTGCTGTCCAAGTGTTGCTCCTGTTGCATTTGCCGTTTATTTGCTTTCTAGCCTGGGGGCTGCTGCGAGAGGTGTCTCTTTGCTCTGCCGGCTGTTCCTGATGCTTCGTTTTCCTTGCTAATAGCAATTGTTCCTGCCAAAATCATTTGGTGGTGTTATGTAAACCTAGAATCACACGCTAACGCTCTAATCCGGGCGCTCCAAAATGCACTGGATGGGATTCACCCCATCAGGCACATTGCACTGGAATCTCCTTGGCTCAGCAGTCACCGGGGTGGGATGCCACCAGCCACAACATCCACAGCCAGCATCACCATGGTCACTGGTTGCTTTAGTGGGAGCATGACCCCGTAAATCACTCAGGACTGGGATTTACGCTGTTTGCAGAGCCTGGTACCTGCACAATAAAGCTTGGTTTTGGCAGCAGGGTCTGTGTTTGTGCTGTTGGGTTTGCAGCAGTGTGGCGGATGCTGTGTGTGTGGTTCTGTGCTAGCACCAAACAGCAGCTTGCTGCATCTCTGCCCCAACACGGTCCCTGGTCCAGGGCAAAGCCTGCTTGTGCAGTCCCCATGCTCCAGCTGATGGATTTGAGCTCCTGGAGCATCTTCATGGAGATACTGTTCCTGCAGAGGCTGCTGGATGGGCACTTCTTCTCCTATGCCAAATAGCATGGGCCCTGCTCTGAAGTGTGCACACTCTGTTGGTGGCAACCAGTTATTTACCTGGGAAGTGTTATTAGCAAAGAACTTAATGAATTTCCAAGCAATGCTTAATATGGTTTGGCAGCCAGAATTATTTAAAAGAAAAGAGAGAGCTCCACCATTGCTTTGTGCCCAAGCTCTTCCCCGCACGTGCCACTCTTTCTGGGAGATTAAGAAGAGGTTAAATCCTGCTGAGCTGGCAGGTGGTGCTGATGAATGTTTGGAGGGGATTAGGGTAAATCCATTCCTCCTTCTGATTTAGTTCAACATTTGAATTCATTGTTAAAATTTGCTCAGGTTACATCTCTGAAATTTGCTCCAAGCCAGTGAATCTGCAGGGGTGTAAATGAAGGCAGAACTTGTTTCTGGAGCAGAAAGGCCAATGAATTAACCTTTAGAAGGTTCATGAATGTTTAAGATCACTGTACGTCTATTCCTGTTGTAGTGTCCAGTTAACCCATGCTGCCACAGAATTAAAGGGTGCCTGGGCTGGCTCCTTGGCTGCAGGAACCTGGCCTGTTGCTCCTGATGCTCCTGCTGCACTGCAGTATGGCTGTGAGATGCTGTGCAACAACCGACCTGTGTGTGCAGGATGGCCTGTTCACATGTCACTTCAGTTTCAGCCAAAAAATGCCATCTCTCAAACTGGGGATGAAGTGGAATGTGTTAAGGGACTAGATCCAGTCAAAGCTGTTTTGGTATCCCGGCTGCTGTTCTTCTTCTGTGGTGGCATTGCAGTGGGACTGGAGGTTAAAGAGGATGTTCTTGGCAGCCTCCAGCAGCTTCTGAACCCTTTGGTATATCTGCCTGCATCCTGCAGCAGCAGCACAGGGGTGGTGAGACTCCACAGTGTGCTGCTATGCTGCGCTCCAGCATCAAAAAGGTTTTCAGAGGAGCACTGAGACCCACAGTGATGCCGGACCACTCTTACAGGGAAGGAATTGTTCCTCATCTCCTGGCTAAACCTCCCCTTGCACAGCTTGAGGCCGGTTCCTCTTGTCCCATCCCTTGTTCCTTGGGAGCAGAGCCCAGCCCCTCCTGGCTCCATCCTCCTCTCAGGCAGTTGTAGGGAGCGATCAGGTCCCCCCTGAGCCTTCTCTTCTCCAGACTGAACCCCCCAGGTCCCTCAGCCCTTCCCCATCACACTGTGCTCCAGGCCCTGCACCAGCTCCATTGCCCTTCTCTGGCCCCACTCCAGCCCCTCAATGTCTCTCTTGCAGTGAGGGGCCCAGAACTGAACACAGGATCCGAGGTGCGGCCCCACCAGTGCCCAGTGCAGGGGCACAACCACTGCCCTGGCCCTGCTGCTGCACTGGTGCTGGTACAGGCCAGGATGCTGGGGGCTTCTTGCCTGTTCATGTTCAGCTCCATCAATGAGCACCCCCAGGTCCTTTTCCATGAGCAGCTTCCTGTGAACACAAATTCACGGTAACCGCTCAGTGAAGCTGTGGTGCCTCTGGAGGTGCCAGTCCCTGTGTGTCTGCTCGCTTCAAAGCCCCTTGGGCTGCAGCTGCAGAGGGAGCCCAGTGAAGTTTGGCTGCTGCCGTGGAGCTCTTTGCTGTCTGTAATTTGGTGACTTGTATCTCTCATGAAAGAGAGCACTGTCAATGTACTGCGGGCCAGGAGGAGCACTTATCCCCACTGTGATCTGAAGTTCCAGGCTCTCTACAATACGACTAAAGTCTGAGATGGTCTGAACATCTGATGGTCTCTTTGCTTCCTCTGAGTTGCTTTGGATTTATACGGCTATAGCAGCACACACAGACCCCTGCTGATCATTATAGATGTTGGTGGGATGGGTAGGTAAAATGAAGCTCAATGGTAAGTCACAGGCAACTCTGAATACTTTCAAGAACATAATACTTGGGAATACTTTAGAAAATAACCTTCCTTTGTTTTTCAGTGTGCCATTGGAATATAACTTTTCTAAAAGTAGGGGGAAAGAGAGCTTGAAACTAACTATATTATTAAACTGAGTTTCCTTAAGCTCTGTCATTAAGCAAGAGGATTTTGAGAGAAGTGTTCTCCAGTTTCCTTTTCATGCTGCTGCACAACCCGGTGTTTGCCAATGAGTGTCTCCTTCCAGAAGGGCAAAATATGAAGTTAAATTCACCATATGGTGGAGGAGGATGTTTGGTATCCGTTTTTTGTGTGATGATGGTAGTTTGTTTAAAATCAAGTTACCTTTGCATTTGCTTAGTTTAACTTTAACCAGGAAAATAATGGCTGTTGTAACATCTCTATTAGAGGAATATTGTTTTAAAGCAGTTTGGGGTTACATTAGTTGAGTACAAAATGAAGTCCTGCTCTGGAGCAAATAAACCCCAGTGGGGCCGAGTGCTGGGAGCTGGCAGCTTGATGTGGGGATGTGCTCACAGGTGGGTCTCCAGGGGCTGGGTCTTGATGAAATTCATCACATGCTCCTTCTCTTCCCTCCTCCCTTCGCTCACCTCAGGGAAGCAACATCTCACCCCAGCGCATGGTTACGGCACTGACACCAAACGGGGAGGCACTGCGTGGGGGGGTGTCTGGACACTCAGCCTGAGTGTAAAAGAATCACAGAACCAGCTCAGTTGGAAAAGAGCTTTAAGCTCATCCAGTCCAACCCTTACCCCGGCACTGCCAAGGCCACCACTAACCCATGGCACTGAGGCCTCGTCTCCACGGTGTGTGAACACTTCCAGGGACGGTGACTCCAGCCCTGCCCTGGGCAGCCTGTTCCAATGCCTGAGCACCCTTTGGGGAAGGAATTGTTCCTCAGCTCCATCTAAACCTGCCCTGGTGCAGCTTGAGGCCGGTTCCTCTTGTCCTAAGGCACCTAAAGGTGCCTGCACGTCCATGTCTGAGCCTCATCCAGAAGCCAGCTCAGCAGAGCTGCAGATGCACACACAGAATGTGAGCTGAGGCTTCTCAAAGCTTGGCACAGGTTGGTTTTCAGGCAGCTTTCAATGATGTCATATAGCAAGCATTAGGAGAACAACATCTGGTAGCTCTGCTGTCTATATGCCCACTGCAAACAATTCTTCAGGCCTGTGTAAACCTTCAGTTTAGTCACATAACAGTGTGGGAAGAGACTCACGCAGTCAAGGCCACCTGCTTGCCTCTTTTTCTTTCACACAAAATAATGAGGATGGTGTTTTGTGTTCTGTTTTGTTTCCAGTGCAATAAGTGACACTTTAAAAGCACCTAAATGCATTAGGAAGAGAAGTCAGGATCTCTTATTGCAGAGGTGTCAATGTTTTTATTTTAAGCTTAATGTTGCTGTTAGTTCATTATCTCCACATTGTAAAACACAGGCAGGGAGGACTCGGATGCCCTGCTGGAGGGGTTAGTTCCTGGCTGTGGATGGGGGGTGTTTCTTGTAAAAGGTAGTTCATGTAGATCTGGGCTCTGGAGCTCCTGTTCTGCAGCCTCTCACCCCAGGATGGTGGTTTCCAGTGGTGGATGTGGCAGTGCCTTTCCTCTGTCTGAAAGTGCTCATAGCTGGTGTGAAGCCATGAGAGTACACATGGTAAAAGTGCTGTGCAAGCTCCAGCCCTGGTGTGTGTCATGGTGTGCCCATAGGATGCAAACCTCTCAAACTGCAAGGGCCTTGAGCAGTTCATTGCAGTTGGACAGGGACTTGAGCAACCTGGTTTACTGGAAGGTGTCCCTGCCCATGGCAGGGGGTTGGAACTGGATGAGCTTTATGGTCCCTTCCAACCCAAACCAGTCTGGGATTCTACAATCATAAGAAAGTACAGTTATTGTGCAAGTGAGAAACTGTGGTTTAACCTCATCCTTAGTTCCAGAAGACCTCTGAAGACATAGATGGCATCAGCATTCTACAACTATGCTATGCAGGGTTTGATGCAGACACCAGCGTTTTACTCAGGCTGCTGTGTTTCAGCAGCACTGACTTCAGAAGGGGCTCTAAAATAAACAGGATTGGTCAGACATCTCTGGTGGGCTGCAAAACTCAGACATCAGACATCAAAGAATCAATCCCACCTCTGAATTCCCTGGGCACTATGGTCAATTACCTTGTGATGCAGGTCTCCTGAAGACACGTGGTTTATGGTTTTACCAGAATCATCAAAGCTGACAAATTTCATCAATCCTATTCCTTCCTCCAAGTGACCACATGCTTGGTGAAATGTTCACATTCTTCCTTCCTCTTTCTCTCTGTGTGAAATGTCCCATCTCCTTGTTTGGAACACTGCAGAGAGCACGTGGCTGCCTGCGGTACAGGAGCCCCTGGTGCTGCTCCGGGAGGTGGAGCGGCAGCTCTCCAGGCTTGCAGAATACTCTCTCTTTAGCACATCATCTTGTTCCTTTTCCTTTTGGAAAACTGGGGAAACAATTGTTAAAGGAGGAGCTCATCCACTTTCATGCTCATCACCTTGCCACAATGATGAGAGGACAGGCTGCAAGAACTGAGCTTGTACATCATAGAGAAGAGAAGGCTTCTTCAGGGGAGACCTTAGAGCAGCTTCCAGTGCCTAAAGGGGCTCCAGGAAACCTGGAGAGGGGCTTGGGACAAGGGCCTGTAGGGACAGGCCAAGGGGAATGGCTTGAACCTGCCAGAGGGGAGACTGAGATGAGCTCTTAGGCAGAAGCTCTTCCCTGTGAGGGTGCTGAGGCGCTGGCCCAGGGTGCCCAGAGAAGCTGTGGCTGCCCCATCCCTGGCAGTGTTCAAGGCCAGGTTGGACACAGGGGCTTGCAGCAAGCTGCTCTAGTGGAAGGTGACCCTGCCCGTGGCAGGGGTTGGAGCTGGATGAGCTTTAAGGTCCCTTCCAACACAAACCAGTCTGTGGTTCTATGAGAGGGTTGATAGGAAAGGTGATCACTGAACTGGTAACCGCTGACTGCATGGCTTTTGCTGAGCTCCGAAGCAATGAACTTCAGAACTGGAGCAAAGTCCATGTTGTTGGTGAAGATCATGAATTGCTTGTCTGTCCTGAGTGCATAGAAGCTATGGTCTATGTGGGAAGGATAGTGCTTACAGAGGCAATTTCCCCAATCCAGTGAATGGCCAAGGCCCTGCTGAGTGGTGGCATCAGGAGATAGTCCCCAACAGGGGCCAGCACACAGATGTTGACTTGGGTTGGGGTCTCTGCCTCTGCCCACTGATGGGGGAGCTGTGGGGGAGAGGAAGGGGTTAAAATGAATGCAGACTGTCCGATGGGCATAAGCATATATGTGTAAAGACTGACTTCCCTCTTCCATTGTGCTGTTTTCATACAAAGGATTGCAGGGATCCACTCTGGACTTCTCCAGAGACCCCACTTCTCTTCCCTGTCCACACATGATGGCGAGTTCCTCGCTGACATGAGAAGGGTGCTCAGTCTCCATCCAAAGGGTTGTGTCTTGGGCATTCCTTGATGTATGAATCCTTCTCTGATACTTTGGAACTTCAGCTCGCATTACCATCTTCACTGATCTTGGGCATCACCACTGACCTTGGGCATCACTTATATTTAACACTTGTTAAATTTGGTATAAGCTGACTTCATTAGAAAAGAGAAAAAAGAAAGAAAACCTTAAAACATGAAGCCCAAAAGATGGGTAAATTTAAGTGCTATTAAGGCGTTATTGGTAGTGTCCAGCTGTGTCTATTAATTCAGTTCTGCAGTCTGAGAAGCCATGTCTCTTTGTAATGAGTGGTATCTGGTTTCTTCCATCTCTACCCTTTCCTCTTTGCTTGTCCCACCTTTGCGTCATGAGCCCTGCCAGCTGCATCAATGCAGACAAGAGAGAAAGTTGCCCTGAGATATCCATGCTTTGGAGAAGCTGTTGGACTGGTCAGAGCCCTACAGCCCCAAAGCTCCTGGTGTTGGAGGTACAACAGCTCCTAGTGCTGCTCCTACAAGTGTCATGAGGCTGTGGCCTGAGGCCAGGATGAGGGACTTCACCTGGAAGGTGTTTGTTTATGGACTTTAGTTTGATCCCTTTGCAGCTCCAGCACAGAGCCTTGATGATGGTGAATGCTTCTCTCCACCAAGTCACTTTGAGTGGTGAGTTAAGTCGCTGCATTTTTTTTCCCCTCCAGTATTCAGTGTTCTGAGCTAAATTAGAATAGAAACCTTTTCCAACCATTCCTTTTAATAAAGTATTTAGTTAATAGATGATGCATAGCTCACAAAGCTTGCAAGAATCTGACACGGGCTATCATAATATTATGATATTTAACAGCAAAACCTACTGCATTATCAACTTACCTCTATAGCATGGAGGAGGCAACAGCTGAGGCATAAAAACTAATGCTTCAGTATGACAGAGCTAAAATTGAACTTGGCAATTACCGCGTGCATGATTCGCAGTATTGTGAAGTGAAGCTACTATATAAATCAGCTCCAGTAATCACAGGGTTTAAAATTAGTCAGTTACTATTAACTCTGCCAGTGTTAGCATATGTTGGAGAATTATAAAAGTGAAAGGTATGGAATATCTAAAGTAACAGGTTTAAAGTAAACCACTTGAACAAGCTCCCAGTGGGAGGATTTTAAGTTCATGCAGAAGTAAGGTTTTGGGTACTCTGAGAAAGGTTTGTGGAACATATTTAATTGCACATTGCAGTGTAATCTTTTGAATGCTTAACATCCTTCAGAAAGCACCTTTTCATGTTCCCAAAGACTTTCACAGTTCACAGAGGGGAGAGTGATGATTGAAGTTAATTTTTTCTCCCTTCCAGGTTTTTTTTTCCGAGCAGTGCTATTCAAATAGGCTGCAGAGCTCTTCAATGCCAGGCACATTAAAAAGGAAACAGCAGGATAATGTTTTAAAATCATTATGGGGAAGTGAAAGGCTGCTCTGAGCACAGCACAGAAATTAGCAACTGCTATGATTGCTGAATTCTTATTCGATGCAAAATTCATGGAATTTGCTGCTATGGAAAAATAGGGGAGTCAAGTTATTTAATAGGATTCTAAGTTAGGTAGGGGGCACAAACATTTTAGGTGGGACACAGAGCTGTGTGTTGCTGTAGGAGACCGGAGCTGGCAGCAGCTCTGCTGGGTCATATGGCTGCTGTTTGTCCAGCCCTGTCCCCTTGCTCCTTTGGTTCATGATAACGTTTTCAACTTGATTTTTGAAGTGACACTGTTTGGGTCTTGGTGAGATGTGGCTGAAGCAGGGAGAGGGTAGGTGACTGCCTTGCTGCAGGGCTTGTGCCCCTCGCTCAGGACTTGCTGCATCAGGAGGACGCGCGGTGATGCGATTCTGACTGAGTTGCATCCAGTGTTAGAGGGATGGAGGAGGAGGAGATGGCACAAGTCCTCTGGGACCCCTCAGCCTGGCCTGGGCTGCTGCGAGCAGCTGCTGGAGGATGCTTTTGGCACTTAATCCCATTTTGAATGCCTCAGTCCTTGGTTTCTCCCTCCCTGCGCCCCCTCCAGGAAAGGCAGGCAGTCCTCTGGTGAAGTTTCCCAGCTGGATGCTTTTCCTGCCGGTGAATCCAAACCCCTATTTCCTTAACTTCATCCATAGTTCAAGCTGGTCCTGCTGCACGCAAGCAACATCAGCTGTGCTCCTGCTGGCGGTTCCTATCCCTCTTTTCTCTCTTTCTGTGTCTGACCTTCAGATTCTAACATAAGTCATGGTGACTTTTGTGAGCTTTCTTTTTCCGCACTTGCCTCCTGTCCATACAGCTTTGTTCAGTTACAGCCACGTCTGGCTCCAGAATAGGCAACTTGTGTCTTGTTTCTAACTCCAGTGAAGTGGAAACGTTTCAGCAAATCTGTGCTTTAGTCTTTCTTTACTTTTAGTCCCCCCATGTGTCCTAATTATTTAGTGCAACTCGTTCAGCCAGAGTTTTTGAAGATGCTCACGCTCTGGCAGGGAGAGAGATCAGATTAGACTGTCTTTTCTCTCTTTCTCCTTTTTTCCCCTTTCTTTCTCTCTCATGCTTTTAAAAATACAGAAACAAGAGGAGGACTCTGCTATCCTGGCAAGCAGCACACAGAAAAATGCTTTGTTAATCACAGTGCAGCCTGATCAGGTGGAGGGATGGAAAAGTTAACACAGAGGCTGTTTGGGTGCTGATTCGGGGCAGCACCCACATGTGATAACAGAGTTAAGTCTCTCTGTGATAAAGACTGAAGACTGTGAAGGTCACTGTGCACACATGAGCCTATTTACCATCATGTTGGGGGCTTTATATTTTGGAAATAGGCTCTGTTATTTGTCTCACCAGCAGGAAGATGTTACCTTATCAGTCCCAGATAAAACTTGCTGCATTCCATTAAAGGCTTTTGAAATACATAATTCTCAATTGGCTGATACAGGGTAAATTGCCCCCATTCTCTCTGCCAGTAACTTTAAGATTCACGAAGAATTTATCAGTACATTTAACACTTCCATTGGAACTCTATTTCTGAGGTTATGGAAATGAGCTACAAATGAAAGTCACAACTCAAAAAGCAGGAAACATGCCTGTAAGCGAGGAAAAAGCTGTCACTGGCGTTGTGAAGAAAGAGAGGTATAAATAGGGCATTGGGTTAGAAAGCAGGAAATCTGCGTGCTGTGGGTTTTACTTGGAATTTCTTCTGGTGACCCTAGATAAGATTTTTAACCCTTGGCTCTGCAGACAGTTGCATGTGCTCATTTATGGGCTCTGCTTCTGGCTTTTGGGATTGTCTGCATGAGCTAACTGTTTGAAAGCGTCACCACTCCATCAATCATGGGTGTGTGGTTTTCGTGCTTAGCAAGGATCACTTCACCAAAGAGACTGATTTCTCAATATTTCCTGTAGAGTAGAATTTAGTCGTGTCCCCGCACTGCATGGCCTGGGGAGAGACACTCTCACAGTGAAGGGTCTGTCCTCACAAGCAAGGAGGGGGATTGTGTCACAGATATGGTGTCGAATCCTGCTGCAGATGAGCTTAATGCAGTCGATACAAGGATGCTGGGGATGGACTCTTCATCAGGGACTGTAGTGACAGGACAAGGGGTAATGGGTTCAGACTTAAACAGGGGAAGTTTAGATTGGATCTAAGGAAGAAGTTCTTTACTGTGAGGGTGGTGAGGCACTGGAATGGGTTGCCCAGGGAGGTTGTGAATGCTCCATCCTTGGTGGTGTTCAAGGCCAGGTTGGATGAGGCCTTGGGTGGCATGGTTTAGTGTGAGGTGTCTCTGCCCATGGCAGGGGGGTTGGAACTAGATGATCTTAAGGTCCTTTCCAACCCTAACTATTCTATGATTCTATGATGACCACAACTTTGGTTTAATTTTATAGAGAAGGTAAAATAAATAGTGTAAATCAGGGGGAGTTTTTATATGTCCATGGTGGACCCAGAAGATCCTTCCATGGGAACCAGTGCCATGGTATCCATGTGTGTTGGTCCTTGCTTGCAGCCTGCGCAGAACCAGGGCTGTGTCCTGGGAGATGTAAAATCCCAGTTTCTAGGGACAGGCATGTTTCTGCCCAAAACGCACTATGGCCTTACAGCCTCCTATCAGCACTGCTGAGTGTGTAGCATATCGGCAGAACACGATCGGGTATTTGTCAAGCCTGTCTATATAACTTTGTTCAAAGTGGGTATTTTAGGGTTTTTTATGGCATACAGCAGATACAGCAATAGGCAGGGGGGAAACCATCAGGGTGGGGAGTTGCAATGGGAAAGCCAAAGAGACAAGTAACAGATAGTTACTACTAAATGAGGCACTGAGCAGCATCCCACCCATGATAAGGTTAGGGGATGTGCATTGCATCATGCCCTCTGCAGTTGGAGATGCAGGTCTTGGAGCATCCTGGATGTGTTGGAGCATCCTGAATGTCCTGCCTCCCCTCCTGCCCACCACTGTCTGGAGGTGCTTTGGATTTTGTGGTGATGTCCTGTTCCTGGGATGACCGAGCACTGCTCCACCAAGCAGCCAGGGGAATGTGGCCGTGGAGAAGAGCCATCCCATAGCAGTTAATGACTTAAAAACCATACCGAAGCAAAAGCAATGTTGTGAGAAGAGGGCCTGGCTTCTCTGACACTGATGCCTTCAGTTCCCAAGCTGACACCTCCAGTGCATATGTAAGTCAGAGGGTCATGTGGGTCTGTAATAACATGACAAATGGGTATGATAGTTCTGACTGCTGCAAGTTATACTTTTGGCCTAAGGAGTTATTTCAGGCTTGCGCAGTGTAAAATTGTCTCACAGCCTGAAATCACATCTCAAATAGAAATAATAACCTCCAATCTCTGCAATCCCTGCCTGCTCTATAATAAAGAAATGGTGACTTCCCCGGAGGTGTCATCCCAGCAGCAGCACAGCTGCTTCCCAGGGGTGCTGGCACCAAGGAAGGTTTGTCTCACGGATGAGATGCAGGAATTGGGATGTTTCCCACACATCTTATGACTCTGTAAAAGTTGGTAATCGTAGGTTTTGTTGGTTTGGGGGTTTTGTTTTATTTTGCTCTTGGCTCAGTTTTCTGAGGATTAGAATATTAAAAATGAAAATGTGATGAATACTGTGTACCTGGGCAGGGAGCACTGATCAGCTCTTGAAAGCTGAATCTGAACCCTTCAGAGGAAACCATGAAGCATTCTCCATGTTTCTTGTCCTTTGATGTCCCTTGCCCCTGTGCACAGAATGATCAAATGGTTTGTGTTGGAAGGGACCTTAAAGCTCATCCAGCTCCAACCCCTGCCACGGGCAGGGACACCTTCCACTGGAGCAGCTTGCTCCAAGCCCCTGTGTCCAACCTGGCCTTGAACACTGCAGAGACCATCTCACTATGATGCTGCTGGTGCTTTCATAGGGATGTTCCTAGTGCCAAACCTGCACGCTGGTGACAGTGCAGGGAGTGACTTTTCTGCCTTTGACTTAAAGCCCCAAAGCTGAGCATATTTGGAAAAGGCTTTACACTGCTTGCAGGGCCCTTTGCAGAAGCTGTAGCTGAACCTGATGGGGACAGAGCAGTCGGCCCCTTTGTAGGCAAAGCAGAATCTGTCTCGTCTGGAGCACACGCAAACATTTGCTCTGTGGGCTGCGCTGCAGAGGCTCTTCTCTTGGTGCAGGTTGTTTTGTTTCCTGTGGTGTCTGTGTTGCTGTTGAGGCAGTTCCACGAACCTCCTGTTTCTCCCAGGGCTGTTTGCATGGCAGGTGTTTGCTGTGATAAAATATTGATGGGGAGGAGGAGGAAGGAAGGTTTTGTTCTCTGGCTGTCCCTATCTCTTGTTGTTTTTCAGGTGGGAGGTACAGAAGTGCCTTGGTTGATTTTAAAACCAAGGTCAAGATATCTGGAGAATTTGTAGAATTTGGATATATCTGGGGTTTGGAGCAGATTGGAATAACTCTGTTAAATCCCTGCCTTTGCTACAAGTTGGAGCTGGATGTTTTTGGGCAAGTGCTCCATCCCCAGCACTGTTCAAGGCCAGGTTGGGCAGGGGAGTTGGAACTGGATGATCTTAAGGTCGTTCCCAACCCTAACCGTTCTATGATTCGATGGATAGAGGAGCAGGGCAGAAGGTGTGGTGGGCAGTGAGGTATTCCAGGATGCATGCTGGGCATTCAGCACTGCGTGCCTGTCTGTGCTGCTGTTTTGTGCTGCCCTGCCAGCATTGCTGGTCTTCCAACACCCCAAACACAGCACGCTCCTGCTCATGGTGTCTTTGTTGATGTCATCAAACTGGAAGGAAAACTGGAAAAGCATCATAAAAACCCATGGACACAAACCTCTGGACTCCTTGATGGGCAGAGCTGCCCACTGACCGCCTGGATCCTTCCAGCACAGGATGAGAGCTCAGCGCACTCCCTGCCCATAGTGTGCAGTGGCACAGGATGAGCCCCGAGCCTTCACCTGGCATGTGAGGGAAGGGCTGGTGGCTCTGTGGGGGTCAGAGCCCCGTTTGGTGTTTGAGCTGGTTTGCAGCCCTGTAGGACATGCTCCCTGAAAGACCATTGCACAGCAGGAGTGATAGGTGAGAGGAGCAGGCAGCACTGAGGAAGGAGGGTGGTGAAAGGAGACTTGAGGGGGACAGGGACAACGAGCTGCACTTGTTTGTGTTTTAGACTCTGCATTGCTGCTGCGGTGCTTTTGCCCAACCCTCTCCTGCCTTTTCTTCCTGCCTGGTCTTCCTGCCAGCTCTGATTTTCTGCCACGGCAGGCTGAGGCTGTCCCAGGTGTAACTAAAGATGGAGCATAGTGAGGAGAAGGTGATTTTGCTTTTATGCTTCTGTGATAAATGGGGTATAAGGTGATTTTGTATTCAACAGAGATGCTTGAGCATTTAATACCAACCTGTACCCTCCAAGAGAGCTTCTTCCCTAACGTTGCAGGTGGCAGGTTGGGAAGCCAGGACCTTGCTTAATTACATTACTCCTTTATTCTTTCTGCAGAGAAGTATGTAGGATGCTTCTTTCCCCTTCCTGAAGAATAATAAACTCACTTGGACCAGCTGCTTTGTGGTGTGTTGAGCAACATCCATATGCCCATAGGGAAATCAGGGATAAAGAGAGGAAAATCACATAGGACAAGCGTAGTGTGGAGTCTATTCCCTGGCAGGGATGGGAAGGAGGAACCTCACTGCACCAGATGTGAAGCTGAGTGGGTTTGAGGAGAGCTGTGGAAGGGGATCACTGGGTTGCACATGTCCGGGTGACCTCCAGTGGGACCAGTAAAGCTGGCTGGGAGGCTGTGCCTTTGGGTGGGCCATGCGCTGCAGGCTGCCCACCCTGTGCAGGGCTCAGGGCCCTTTGGTAATACAGAATTCTTTTTCTAATACAGAAACTGAAAAAAAGACCTGCTTTTGTCTTAATAGAAGCAAAACCAGGAGGTGAGTGCCCCAGAAACTGCACTGTGCAGAAGCTCTATGTGGCTGTGGTTTTTATTTCTGTCTGGCTATAACTGTCTGATGAACCCTTTCTGTTGGGTTTTTCTTGTCTATTTTTCTTCTATTTTATTTTTTCCTTTTTTCTATTTTCCCTGCATGAAGGAAGACAGAAACTTTTTCTGGCCAGTTTGTAACTCAGCTGTTCCCCCAGCTCTAGCCATTAGCAGCGTGTTCATACTTGGTGTAAGGAAATGTGCTCCGAACCCCATTCACATGCCAGGCCTGAATGTGACCTCCAGAGAGGATATTAAATGACTTTAAAAGCCTCTCTGCAGTAAAGCATGTGTAACACACCGTGGGTTTGGCATTAGTATTGGCTGATGCTGCAGGATGAGGATTGCAGGTGCCTGGTGAGCTCAGCTGGGACTTCCAAGTGCCAGTGGGATTCAGGTACCTCCTGTACGGGCTTAAGGAACTGTCCAATCCACTGCTAAGAGCTAAATAGCCATTAAAAGTTGAACATTCAGTTACTCTTAATACTGAAGGGAGAGGTACCTGTGCTCAACTCAAAGGAACAAACCAGTAAGCGATTCATGGGTTTGGGTGTTATTACAATGAACACTTTTGCTTTGTACTTTTTTTCCTCATTACTGTGTACCTTTGGACTTGCTGTTCCTGTTCACCATTGCTCATGTGCTGTCCTGCCCAGGGACTTCTAACACCCAGCAAGAGCCGCTGTCAGAGCTGATCCCCACATTTGCAGTACCAGGCAGTGTGTGATTTAATTTGTGTCATTATCCAGACATCCCTGTTTCTCTGCAGGGTGTTCTGAGCTTTTTCTTGAAGCTTCACTACTCAATGGCTATTTCCAAAGGAGAGGTGTTCAACTAATTGGTCTGCAGCAAATCCTACAGTGCAGGATTGCTTGAAAATAGAATGAGGTGACTGCTTCACTGAGTTGGCATGTTGGCATCGAGAGTAAATCCTAGAGCAAGAGAGGAAGAGGAAATTCAAGATCTGCTGTAGCTGGAAAATGGGAGCTACGTTGTCTCTTCGATACTTGGCTGTTAAACAGTGGTAAAAGGTGATACTCTTCACTAGAAGAAAATGAAATGCAACAAGCATTTACCTTGTCGCAAGATCATAGAATCCCAGACTGGTTTGTGCTGGAAGGGTCCTTAAAGCTCATCCAGCTCCAACCCCTGCCACGGGCAAGGACACCTTCCACTAGAGCAGCTTGCTTCAAGCCCCATCCAGCCTGGCCTTTGTGAAGATCTTGTTGAGAAAGTGGTTTAGCAGCTTTCGATGCTTCAGGGGAGTTATATTCTAGCTGGGGTTGTTCTTACAGAGGTAACTACTCTCTGCAGCCTTGCACAGTGCAGTGCCAAACTACCAGTGTAATAAAACATGGATAAAAAATACCCAAGTCCTGTCTAAACCTTTGACTCTGGTATTGCCAGCAACTTCTTAGCTTAATACTTCTAACACATGGTTGTGGTTTTTCTGGCCTGATTCTGATGGGGACATGGTTATTGTTAGTCATTGCGCATGGCTGGCATTAAAGTAGGCTCAGAGGGAAGCTGCTCCTTGGTTTGTTCTCAACCAAGGCTTGCTGTCATTGGCATCTTGTTACAAAGAGAGGTATCTATGTGTTATCAGATAAACGGGAGAATGTTTCTGATAAAGCTATAAAGACAAAGCCCTTAGATAAGATTCTCTTGAAGTGTGAGGCCTCTCTGAAAACTGCTTATTCTCATAGGTTCTCAACCACCCTCTTGCATACTGCAAGAGAAAGTCCTTGTGCATCAGACCAGTAGCAGATGTCAATTGAAGGACAGCTGAATTACAGTCAGTCTGGGTGCCAGGAGGAAGGGCCAAGTTTGTCATTGTGAATGAGATTCCTGTGTGACTGGGACTCTTCTCTCTGCTCACAAATTGGGTGTTGACGCCCATTGTATTTTACTGAATGCATTTACCTGGAGGTGTTGTTTAAGGGGTAGCTTTGTGTGACTGAATTCCAACCTGTTGGGTGTTTGCAAGCAGTTTGGTGTGGTATTTATTTTCATGTGGCTGGTGTGCAGCTGAATAAACGAATGCTCCTTCCTTGGAGTGTTTGCAAGAAGCAGCTTGGAGCCAGCTTGAACGCACAGCCTCAAGCACTGCTCTGCATCCCAACAGCTGTCCTGAGCTGCATGAGGAGGGGTGAAAGCAAAGTCACTTCCTGGAAAGCAGAGAGGAAGAAAACAATTGTGTTGTTAATGAGTCTTGTTGGCAATTTTACGGGGGGTTTTATACCTATAGGGTCTATAAGAAATCTGGAGAGGGACTTTGTACAAGGGCAGGTAGTGATAGAACAAGGGGGAATGGCTTTAAAGTGAGAGAGGATAAATTTAAATTAGATATGAGGAAGAAATTCTTTACTAAGAGTAGAGATGGAGTGGGTGGAGAGACACCAGAACAGATTGCCCAGAGAAGCTGTACATAGAATTGTTTGTGTTGGAAGAGATCCTAAAGCTCATCCAGTTCCAACCCCTGCCACGGGCAGGGACCCCTTCCACTGGAGCAGCTTGCTCCAAGCCCCTGTGTCCAGCCTGGCCTTGATCACTGCCAGGGATGGGGCAGCCACAGCTTCTCTGGGCCCCCTGTGCCAGCACCTCAGCACCCTCACAGGGAAGAGCTTCTGCCTAAGAGGACATCTCAATTACCTATACCCTGCTGGTATGGTATTAAGTATTAAATATATAACATAGCGTTAAATATTTAGTATAGTGCTGGTATTGGTGTTAAGATATTAACCCCAATATGAGCTCCGTGCCCCTCCAGCTTGTGTTGCAGAAGCATGTCTTTACATTGCAGTCACTTTCTTGTACGCTGTCTCTCAAAGCTGGAAGGATGCACCGTGTTAGGGGGACTGGGGCAGCAGCACCCTCATTATTTTGGCTATCACGCACACAAAACACTTTAAGTCGTCATTCACAGATCGTTATCCTGCACTTCTATTGCATCCCATAACCACCACCTTTTTCTTCTGATAGCAATTGCAAGAGCACGAGTAAAATGCAAGATCTGATGGGTGAAGGGCTATGAATTCCCAAACAGAGTGGATTTGAGGGTTTAAAAACAATTCTCTCTTATGCTTCTGTTTGTGGCTCATGTCTCTGGACCAGCACAGGAGGCAGAGGGCAGCACCAAACCCAGCTGGGCAGAGTTTTGGTGTTGATTTAAGCCTTTCCTAAGGCATGAGGTGTTTGCAATGATACTGTTAATTTAGCAAACTTTTGGAATGGCTGCTGCCCTGTGATCTGTATAACTCCACACCCTCCGGCAGAGATCAACATCCACACCAGGGAGTTTTAGTGGAATTAGGGCATCCGGAGACAAATGAAATGATGGTGAGTTTGGCAGGCTCATCCCAGGGCTGTGTTTCAGGTGAGCTCATGGCACAGCCGGCCGGCGAGGAGACAGCACTGGATGAGATGAGATGAGCAGGGCTCTGTCTTGGTTAGCAAAGACTACAAAGAGCAGATGTATTACTTATTTATGCAGCCCAGATCGTGGTGTGACAGAACGCGGCACAAAAGCTAAAATGACGGTAATTAGAAGGGATCCGCACTCAGTGACCCAGGGAAAAGTGAAAACCCGGGAAGATAATCACGGCTGAAAGAGGCAACACACACCAGAAAATGGTGACGGTTACAATTTGAATGAGAATCGAGCTCCTAAAGCAAACTAGCTCCTGGAAATCCCATTAACGCTGACAAACATCCAGCTCCAGGATTCGGGAAGTATCACAGCGAACATCTGTTCAGGTAAATAATGAGGGTGAATCCAGTTGCTGTTTGAAAATGCTGCCTGCTCCTTCTGCTTAAGGTGAGCCTGTTAATACAGGCTGCCTGTTAAAACAGCTCGCTATCATTACAGTGCTAACAATTACCATATTCTCTGTGGTCGGGGATTATGGAACACCTGGCTCCTGGCATTAACTGCAGTGTGGCACCACAACTGCTCCCGCAACAGCAGCTCTGACGATAACCCACGTTCTTGGCTTTAAGGATGATTGCTGAAGAGTTGTGGTGTTTATGAGCCCTCTGAAATGGGCGAGATTCCAGTAAATTCAAGTCTGGATTCTGTTCTAATTTGCTCGCTGCTCCATCCTTCTGTTTCTGGTTGGGTTTTAAATCCAATCAAATTTGGGTTCTCTGATATTTTTTGAAACTGTTTTGGGTTTGTTTGGTTTTGAGGAGGAGGCCCAGCTCGTGAGCTCGAAAAAGACCTCAAAGGCTCTATCTGAAGATGGCTTTGATTGCACTCAGTTGACTGGGGGCATTGGTTCAACATCTTCAGTTTATAGGCATCCAGCACAAATAATTTAGAGCCCCAGAATTAAACCTGAGAAGGAGCCATGGTCATCCAGGAGAGCTAGGATGGTCAGGCTGGCTTTAGACAGTCCTGTTGACTTTGTGAGGTCTTCTGGTTGGCTTTGACTTCTGTGAATATAACTGGAGGAGAATCAGACTCCTCCAGGGACGTGTGTGAGCTTGTGTGCCTTTGAAGGACAGGCTTGTAGCCTTGCCTCTTGCAGCCCTGGTGATACACCAAGTGGCACTGTCTTGGCTGCTTCAGTACAGGAGAACTATGACAATGTGGTCCTAGTTACCTCTCAGCCAAAGTGTGTGGTGAGTGCCTGGCTGTAACTGGGCACGGAAAATGTAACAGGCTGATCTGTGTGCACAGGTTGGGTGGTTATTCAGGGCTGGATCAGGTGCTTTTCCAGAGCTTTATTCATGTGTAAGCTCCATTCATGTGTAAAGGAAAACAGCCTTGTACTGGAAGCACGGTGCATGAGTCAAACGCCCAAATGCAGCCATCCCTTCACCTCTGCTTGCTGGAGCATCTTCTGAGTGACAGCCTGGCTGGTCCTGCTCTGACCAGCACCCCGAAAACAGCCGCTTTTCTCCTCAAAATGTTTGCCATTTCTGCAGAGGTAGGGGTATTCCTATGGCCATCCTTGGTAAGCCATCACTGGCATGGTGACACACCATAGGATCCTTTGGAGAACTCTGGGGCAGGCCAGCCTAGCCATTTTGGCCATGATGAGCAACCCAGCAGCAATGGTCATGGAGCTCAACTACGCTATGCTATGACAGATAGCATTAGGAATACCTGAGCATGAGGGGTTGTAACCTCTTATCCAGAGGTGTGTGTACTTGTGTTAAGGAGAGATGGTGGGCAGAAGAGGGCATCAACTGCAAGTGAAGGAGCGCAGTTCAACAGTGAAGGGTTGAGGTATTTTAGCTGGAACATGGTGTGCACAAACTGGTTCAGAGTGAGCAAGGGGCGGTCACTTTGATCCCTGGAGCAGTGTGGGCTGTGTTTTCAGGACCTGACCACCCCTGTGCAGGCAGAGCGTGCCTGTCATACTCCATGGGGGTTTTTGCCTGCAGCTTTCTGTCTTGGCTCTAGTTGCTCACCAAAGGTGCAACAGGACAAACCTTCAGGGAAGGAGAGTTGGAAGAGATCCTACTTCTTTTCCTTTATTTTATGCTAGTAGCAGGAATAGATATGTATATATATTTAAATGTAAAGTGTGTTAAATGTTTTAGAATTGCTAGGGCTGGGCTGGGACGTAGCACACACAGAGAACAAAGCATGTCAGTGAGTCTCTTGTCTTCGGGCTGGCTGATAACCCTCTGTTCTGACTAATTTTTAGTGTCATCAATCACAAGGAGCAAGACAGAAGCCTCGCGGTGCCCTTTGTGCACCACAGAGCTCATTGAGGACCTATTAGTGCTTTCAGTTAATTCTGGTGACATATTTATAGCGGGGAGATCTACAGCACCGATTTCCTACAGGACATATCACAGTTTGACATCAGATTAAGTTATAGAGTCCCTTTTCCTGGCTGGATCAATGGGTACAGTCAAACAGAGCCTCATCTACATGCAGATGAGAAGGATTAGATTTAAATCGGCACATGTCAGTAATGGCTGTTTTTCCAACCAAGGGAAGAATAGGCAGGGAAAAATTTTCATCATTAATAATTGAAGTTTATAGAGAGGAGGGGAAAAAAATGAACATATCATATACCGTTCGTGCAGATAACAGGGCCCTGCTTTTGCTGGTAATTCTGTCTGGCAGACAAGTGCTAAAAATCATGATGATTATCGCTGGGTTTCTGAATCTGTTATGAATCTTCTGCAGTTGTGGAATATATTAACAAATGCCCTTTTGTAGCAGAGCTGAAAATACTATTGGTAGAACAAAAGTGTCCATAGTAAAATACGCACAGAATAGTTGGAAATGAGAGTTGGTATCATTTGCCAGCATGAGGAGAATGACAAGCTCTGGTGTGGACTTTGTACAGCAGGGTGACTGGACGGGATGACCAGCACCCAGCATGGTGGATGCTGAAGGATGCAGAAGGGCACTGATGTGTTCTTCTTCACCCATCCCATAGAATAGTGATTTGGGCTTGCAGGTGACATGGCAATGATGCTCCCAGAGTCTGAGGCTGCCCAGGGCTTATCAAAAGACCTCCAGAAGCCATTAGAAAGGAGCTTTTAGCAGCTATTTACAATGTGCAAATGCAAAAGCTGTGTTTCCCCAGGCTGGAGAACAAGTTTTCTGTTCTTCTCTGTATTTTCAGAGAAGGCTCATGGTGGTAGCACTGAGTGTACATGTGCAGGCCATACCTGCTGGGTTTGCTGCCAGGGAACCACTTTCCCATTGTGCATCCCTAAAACATTTTGGTTGCTCTTCGTTGCTGCTGCTCTTTCCTCTGCCAATAATTTCTCCAGGCTGCCAAGCACTAGAGGTCGTGGTGCTCTGCAGTGAAGTTCTGTGCTTCGTGCTCGCTCGGCATCTGAGAGCCTTAATCCCAGCAAGCATTCAAACAACAACAGCTCATGTAAATCAAGCAGGAAATAATACATGAGAAGAAGTGAACATGAATTTCTAATTAACTAAATCTGCAACTGGTGCATGCAACTTAAAGGGCATGTGATTTATCACCTGTCACTAAAAATCTTGGTTATAGCTTGTGCTTTCAGTACTGTAGTGTGCGCATAGCTCAGCTGTGGAGTTAAAGGGCATCTGATTTATCACCTGACACCAGCCATACTGGTTAGAGCCTTCACGGCTGGGGCAGCAGAGACACCGTGTCTTGTTTCCACCAAATAGCTATTTGCTTGGTTATTCCTCCAGCAGAGAGATGTGTGAAGGGCTTTCCTTTATTTATGTATTTGTTGAAACAAAGTGATAGTAGGAGCTGCATTTCCTCGGTGGAAAGGGAGGTCTGGAGCACAGGAGAGCAGCCAGTTTGGCCAGCACAAGGTATGATGAGCCTGGCAGATCCTCAAGTATGTTGGTGGGTGAGAGCCCTTCTCTTTTGAGCTACAGGGCTCAATGGCTGATGTTGGCCACAAGGGCCACCCTGGCCACCCTTTCCATATTTACAGTTCACAGACTTTGCCTGAGTGTTTGATTTGCAACAGTTTTGAGGCCTTAATAGGGCTCAGTGATAGCTAATCAGATCTGCAGATGGTCATCGATGCACAGTTGACTTAACTCCTGTGTGCCTGGAGGTTTAAGAGGGTTTGCTGAGACCAAATTTTAGGAAACCCCTATAATTATAAGCTCATTCCTAGATATGAGGAGTTTTGCTTGTTGGCCTCAGTGGAGCTTGAGCTTTCCTTACTACTGAAAACCAGATCCTTCTTGCTAACAAAAAGGTGAGGATCCTCACAGCTGTGCATTGCAGTGTAGATGAAACTGGCTCATTCCCTGCTTGCTACCAGTGTCATTGGGTTTGATGCAGAAGGTTCAGTGCCATTTAAGCATCATCAAATCAGCTCAGTTATCTGTATACATCAGATGCTGGTTTCCAGGGGACCATGTAGAAATCTGTGGGAGCCACGTGTCCATTGTACATGGAAGGACTGGCCAAACTGAATCCCATCCTTTGGTATCAATAGGTACTTGCAATTGTCACCCCATATTTTTGTGTCTGTGTTCCCCTCTTTTTGTGACCTGGTGGACTTGAGGGAAGTTTTGAGTTTGACATGGTTTTCTCAAGTCTTAGAGGCTCTCTGAGAAAAAGCAGCTATTGATAAAGGTGGGGTAGGCAAGTTTCTGCTCTTCCTTGTGAGTGCACGTGGAAGCAATGGTTCTGTCAGGCGTAGGAACTGTGCTGCTGGAGCAGGCTGGCTGTGAAACGCTTCTTCCTACCTCCTTGTGACCTTAAGCAGTCACAGGACTCTTTGGGCAACCCATAACCTTCCTTGGTTTGGTGTCATCTGCCACGTTCTTCATCAGTCTTAGCGCAGTTCAAGGGGTATGAGAAACGATGCCAACACAGTTCGTACAGTTTGGGTCCAGCAGAACTTAAACCTGTTGTTTAAGTTCTGAACATTTTAACCTTGGCTTGCCATTAAATGCTAAGATAGATTGGGGTGGGTCTTGGTTGGGTTTTTTATGTGTGATATGATGGGGTTTGGAGTATCTGGGGCGAAGTATTGAAAACTTTTCTATAACTGTTTGTGCATGGAGTCGTTTCTGTTGGCTGCATCAACAAGAAAGCTCTTGGACCACAAAAACCTCATTACATAATGTCTGGAAATAGAAGACATATATGAGTTCAAGTAAGAGATACAGTAAATCATGAGACTCCTGAGGATGGAGGAAACTCTTTTAAGTGGGCTTTAATTACCAAGCTCGAGAAGTCTCCTAACCCAATGCTGAGTAGGAATCGGTGCTGACTGGAAGGGTTGGGTGCTGAAGCTGATGATTTCAGCTGAACTGGTTCCTGGATGAGGCCTCCAAAACCCCTCAGATGGTAAGCAGAAGCTCAGGGTGGTGGGAAACTGTTCTTAACCTAGCTACTCACCATCCTGGGACTGCAGGTGAGTTAGAGCAACAACAAAAGGTCCCATGAAGGGCAGGGAGTGACACCCTCATCTGACTCATTGCCCTGCTTTCTCCTGTGCTCTCTGGTGCAGTCTTGCCCTCATAGTTCTACTTTTTTATATGTGCACAAAATCACAGAGTCCCAGCCTGGTTTGTGTTGGAAGGGACCTTAAAGCTCCTCCAGTTCCAGCCCCTGCCATGGGCAGGGACACCTTCCACTGGAGCAGCTTGCTCCAAGCTCCATCCATCCTGGCCTTGAACACTGCCAGGGATGGGGCATGTGATTATTAGGTTAGGTCCTCATGCTCCCCAGGACCCGTATGTCAATATCTTGTTACTATGGAGATTTTTGGGGTGGTTGTGGGTTTTTTTGGTGGGGAAGGAGGAGTGTGTTAAAGATTTTAGTCCTACTCTTTCCTTGTGCTCCTCTCCCATGTGTTTTATTATTCTGGGCAATCATCAGGGCAACCAAAGTGCCCAACTAGCAAGAGAGATATTCCATCAGCTCTGTATCTTTTCTACATAAGAATAAAAGCGTGGTGGGGCTCTCATGTAGTCAGGCTCTCAGAGGGGGTGAAGGAATGAAAAATGGGCAATGTGATAGCATTTTGCTACTTACCTCAGCTGAAGGATGGAAGGAATCAAGGTAACATGCTTATTTGACAGGGAATACTTTGTGTACTTGTGTAATCTGTTGATCTGAGAATTAAATCACTTCTTCATCTTCTGTGCCATTGATCTTGGAGTCATTAGTGAAAGTACAAGCTGTTGGTGACATGTCCCCCTGCCTCACACAGTTCTCATGGAGGAGAACGTGCATCAGCAGATGCTTTTATTCACGTGAGTCAAATGTGTTGTGCTTGTCCCCAGACCATGTTAACTATAAGGAAAAGAAAAAAAGAGAGGAGCTGGAAGACTTACAAATTTTGTTTCCCCTGATGGTTCTCTTTTCCCTTAGTTTTTTGCAGCTGACTCCCATACATAGGTGTGTATGGGGAGTATGGTGGTTTTTATATATATGTGGACATAAATGTGTAAGTACTTAATACTAACTGTGTGTGTATGTGTATGCATGTATAACTTCTGCAATACTTTAGCTCTGATCAGCCTCGCTTACTGTGCTTTCTAATTGTAGAGACACAAGACATCTGTGCTTTAGAGATGTGTGTTGGAAGGGACCTTAAAGCTCATCCAGTTCCAACCCCCTGCCATGGGCAGGGATACCTTCTACTAGACCAGTTCTCCCACACCCCCTCCTGGGGCTGGCACCCTCTCCCAGCATGTCCTCTCTCAGCTTTCCAGAGAGAGTTTTTGTGCTTCTAAAGCTGTTATTTAAAACCCTCTTCTGCTGGTTTATTCCAGCTGTGAGCAGTCCCTTAGAAATCCAGTGTGCTATTTGCTTGTGAGTGCTTTTGGGATGAAGGCAGCGGGAGATCTGAGCACGGGCCAGGGAGTGATGAGCTGTAGGGGCGAATGGATAAAAGGAAGGTGGGTATTGAAAGCATCGGGTAAAATAACACAACACATGGGATTTAGGATTGAATCTTCCAGCTGCCTTGCAGTTTATCACGTTTAATCACTATGCCACAGGGGTGGACACAGTACCAAAAAGCAGAGGGTTGATCCCCACTGTCTACAGCACCAATTCCTCACCATCACCCTCCTCCTCAACCCCATGCTGGTTTCCCTTTGTCAAGCAGGGTGACAGACAACCAGGGGCAGGTGCCAAAGGACCAGCCTCGTGTTCCTACTGGTGCAGAGCCAGTAGGAGGAGCAGGATAGGGAGTGAGTGCACCTCATGCTGCACGGATAGTGCTCGGTGTTTCCCGCCACTGGAAGGGATGAAGAGAAGGGAAGATGAAAGAAACAATAATATTTTTACACTTACTGTAACTCAGATTCAGATTTCATTAATTATTGTTTTGTCATGTTGGGAGCCTGGGGAGGAAAATATTAATCACAGGGTTTGCTGAGTGCTCTTTCAGTAAGTAAATGAATTTCAGTCAGGAAACTTGTTTGTGTGGATGTTTGGCTGGTTCCCGCTGTCAGCAGGCGAGCTCCCCGTGGTTCCCAGCACTCCACAGAGCCCCCGGCCATCCCCCCCATGGGCTTTTTGGCACATCTCGGTTGCAGCATTCGCTATCACCGCAGTGAGCAGAGTTTGTAGGTCCCGTTGGGTTTTCTTTTGCTTGTTCTTGTTTTCTTTTTGTTCTTCAATAACTTCTGGCAAAAAAAGCCCAAGAGCTGCCATTTGTGGATGAGGTGGTGGCAGCCACGGGATGCTTCACAGATCCAAACTGGCCTGTGCAAAACTCTTCTGGCCCCTGCGCAGATGTGTGAGAGGAATCCAACAGCAGGAGAGCATGGACCCATTTCTCCTGCACCCTGTCTCCATCCTTTCATTCCCAAATCACTGCTGTACAAGCTGCCCAAAGCAGCTGTGGCTGCCCCATCCCTGGCAGTGCTCAAGACCAGGTTAGAGACAGGTTGCTCCGAGCCAGGCTGGGTTTGGAGCAAGCTGCTCTAGTGGAAGGTGTCCCTGCCCGTGGCAGGGAGCTGGAGCTGGATGAGCTTTAAGGTCCCTTCCAACCCAAACCAGTCTGGGTTTCTACGATTTTATAATTCTCTCGTCACTGTCTGTATCCCAGGGCCCATCACCAGGCACAGGGCTGCACCAGGGCCATTTCCTTCTGTGCACCATTGTCTTCATTTGCCAGCTCTTGGCACTGAGGAAATTCCAGTGGCATGTTTGCATCTCTTTATAAATCAGACCCCGTATTTCTTTGTCAAAGAAGAGAGCCCTGCGGTAGATCTATTAATGGCATGCAGCATGCTGGCCCCCACTAGGGATTATTCCCTCTCTGTCTTAAAAGCAAGTAAGGAGCTGTGTTGGTTGCGCATGGATCAGAACAGTTACACCTCAGCTGCTCTAAGCAAACCTCCCAGGTGCTTATTTTGGGAGAGGACTTTACATCCTTTCTCACTTCTGGGTTTGTGACCCCAGACAAAAATAAATACATCTTAGTGCTCCTGCTCGGGGTTATTTCTGGCAGCATCACCAAGTAACTGAATTTCGGTGGGCTGTGAGTGTATGTGTATATACAACAGTAGATCTCAGCAAGATAATCAATTACATGCAAGAGGAAACCAGAACTTTTTCCATTGGTTTTATCAGATATTGTGGTCAGTCAAAGCAATTCAAAGCACCTCGGAACCCTATTACATTCATTCTTGCCATAATCACTCCATCTCTGTTTACCATATTCAGTTAAAGTGGCTTGTTTGCTACATCCGCTCTGCTGCCAAAAGAACCTCATTTACTCTTGCAAACGGCTTCTGTTGCTGCTGCTGTAGTGTTCCTGCATTGCAAACACATTCTTGGCCACAGCACTGAGGTTTGGATATATTGTTCTTTGAATCCTGCAGGGGAGTTGGTTGGTTGGCATGCTCATTCACTTTCAAATACCATTTGAATGACAGGAGGGTTTGGGTTGTTAGTTGGTTGGTTTGTTTTGTTGGGGTTTTTTTCTGATACATGAGCTTTGCTTTCTCGTGTTGTGAAGCTGAACAGTCCCTGAGCCTGGGGCTGCTTCCTTGGGGCTGTTGGTGCTGTGTTGGTTTTCTGCGGTTGCCCTTATTTTTGTTGTTTCTGCAAATTGCATCTTCAAACCCCAGAGGCTGTTCAAAATACTCTAGTCCCTGCTTCAGGGAAAGTGGGACCCAAAGTTGGCAGGAGTCTGAAAGGACTGCAGCAGCGTATGCAGTGAGAACATTTGCTTGCAGAGCCATCAGCCATTAATAACAGCAGCTTATAGCTCTGTGGAGTTGCATTGTGCAGCTCATTTCCTCCTGCCCCTTGGTTTTGCTGTTGTCCTGTGTGTGAAGCCCTGTTGTGATGGCTGGGGTTGGTGCAAGGTGTGGGGTGATGCTGGAAGAGCTGCCCTGTTTGGGGAAATAAGGAGCGGAGGAAGGAAGCCCAGGCAAAATGGTCAAACCCTGGGGTTTTGCCCTGTGCTCTCTTTGCTGTGGCTCAGCCCTTGCTCCTCAGCATGGGGGCTTGCACGAACCTGGGCAAGCATGGCCCAGCCCTGCAGCCCTCAGTGCTGATGCTGGACATGGGAGCAGCAGTTAACAGCCCTTGGTCCCTTGACATCAGTCTGTCCAGGCCAGGCCAGGGCAACAGCTTTGGCAGTGGTATGACCTGTGCCATCCCTTTGGAAGGAATACATTCCTGCTGCTGATTACTTCATGGAAAGAAACAGGGCAAAGAGAGAGAAGACACACTACACCCGGATTTCTGCTCAGCTTTTGTGCATTGTTGATGCTCCCACAGTTGCCTTGTCCTGGTTACAAACACCAGACTGATGCACAGCAGCTCCCTGGTGCTCAAGGACCGTGTGCTGCCCCATAGCCTGTCACAGCACATGGCACGGGGAGCACCAGGAGGCTGGATCTCATCTCCTGGGATTCCATGTCTCCTTGCTGGGCATCTGGATTTGCTCCTCTCCTTCCCTCAGTCCCAGCCAGGGTTTGCTCCTCTGGTTGAGGCAGTTGAAGTGCACCATTGCTTGGTGGAAAGGAAGAGCTTTGTCTCCTTGAAGCTCAGGAAACAGCTGTGGAAACAAAGCCCCCAGAACAACCCGCAGCAGGGATGGGTTTATAGTGCTTATGAGTTTCTCATGCTTCTTGGCTCAGAATGTGATTTTAGTGCCCTGAAATGAACCATCTTGAAAACACTGTGGGTTTTTTTGGTTGTTTAGGTGGGGGAATGAAAGTTCTCATAGTTATAAATCTAAAGCCAGAGGTGAATTTGTCCCCTTTTGTTTTCCTATAAGCATTTATCTTCTGCTTTGAGATCTGTAGGTGTTTTTTCAGCCTGGTATGCTATGAAATTCTGCTTTCAGTGATCAAAGCCCTGGTTTGTTTCACTGTGAATCGTGCCTCTGACCCAGTCCCAAGTGGGAGCTGCATCTGCTTTACCAAACTTGTTATGTGGAGATAGGAAACTGAAATGGCAGGACTTGGCTTTGCTTGTGGAGGGTTTCTCCTTCCAGCAGGCACGCGTGCTTCACCCCTTGCAGGAGCATCTTGAAACCTCTCCTTGCTGTGCTGGATACGGGTGTGATTATCTGTATTTTACATGCGTGGAAACCCATAGCCTCTGAATGAGCCCATTTTGGGCAGTTTTTCCCTGCACACTGGGGTCCTGGCCAGTGCCTATGGCTGTGCTTTCCCAGGGAACAGGGGAACAGCCCCTCTGCTGGGGACTCATCCCTGCATCAAGTGATTTGCCAATATTAATGATTTTTCTGTGTCGTCATTAGGTCTCTTCCACCTCCTTTTTTTTGACAAAACATGGTCTTTTCCATTTTTCTCCAATAAATATCCCCATGTTTCAAATGGCTTCTCTTTTCCTCTAGCTTTGATTTCCCATCTTTCGACCCTTGTTTTCCCATCTCTCTCCTCTGCAAAGGGAGTGAGAGGAGCTGTATTCAGCCCCTGGAGCAAGTGTGTGCTGACAGTTTGGATAACAACATTATAGTGTTTTCTCTATTATTTTCTGACCTGTTATTTTTGCACTCTATCATTTTGGTATTGCTGTGCTTTCCAGAGAGGTTTGCAAGGGGTGGTTGACGTGACATTTGGTCTTATCACTTAATGTTCAGTTAATTTAATCCCTGCTGAAATCTAGAAGGATTTCAAACTGCTCCTTCCTGCATGTTCTGCATCTGTTGGCATAGGGTTTCTTCTGCTCTGATGTTCCCTTCTGCTTGGTTAGGTGGCTCTGAAATTCCCAAGTCTTACTCATTTGTAATTAACCTAAATAATGTTCTTTTCATCTGCAAACTTTGTTTCACTGTGCTGCAGACTGGGTTCCAGGTCATTAATAAAGATAGTAAGCAACAGCAGTCCTGGTTAAATACTTTGGTTGGTGTGTTGTTAATTATTTCCATCTTAATAAACAAGTTGCAGGCTTAGTCTTGTCATGGCCCTCAGCAGTGTCAGCTCTTAATACAGCATCACCCATGTCTAAACCTGAGTTTGGTTAACCTGAAGCACGGCTCAGTATGGGAACTCTTCACATGGTTGAGATCAGGCTTATATTAATGTAAGCTTAAGTTAGTTCCCCACAGAACTATATTAGGACAAGAGGAAACAGCCTCAAGCTGCACGAGGGGAGGTTTAGATGGAGCTGAGGAACAATTCCTTCCCCAAAGGGTGCTCAGGCATTGGAACAGGCTGCCCAGGGCAGGGCTGGAGTCACCATCCCTGCAAGTGTTCACACACCGTGGAGACGAGGCCTCAGTGCCATGGGTTAGTGGTGGCCTTGGCAGTGCTGGGGCAATGGTTGGACTTAGTGATCATCTTAAAGGTCTTTCCCAACCTACTTCATTCTATGACCCCAGCTGGGAAGCTTTGGAGAAAGGCAGAGTGGCACTACTGGTGCTGTCCTCTTCACTGGCTGATCGGACCGTGGCTTAGTGTTGGTGGGAGAGCAGAAACTCCTCAGGAGTGAGACAGTGAACCTGATCTCTGAATTCAGAGGACAATAATTACAGTGAGGTGTTGTACTGAGCTTGGGGGCTGGTGGGTGCTGGCAGGGTTGATAAGCAGCATGTCCCAGGCTGCTCTGAGACCCAAGAGATGGATGGATGGAATGGATATAGCAAAATGCTGGTTTCTGTGGTGCCTGCAGTAAACATCTCCACTGATATTTATATCTCCAGACTGCAACTACAGTCCCAGTGGGCAGCAAAGGTTAACTTGATTTGCACATAAAGTATTTGCTTGGGGGTGTTTTTGTCAGCACTTGCAGCATCCTTAAGATCCAACCAGTTTCTTGTTTCTGCCATGACTTGCAAAGATTTATATGTATTTTTTTATATGCTTAAGGTATTAATACACAATTTTTTCAAGAAATACAAACTATGAGCTTTCTGCTCTTAGAGAGATTCATTATGTTTTTCTTAAACAAGCTAAACTTGTTTCACTTTCCAATGAGCACACAAGTGTCCAGTCCCACTTAGTGACTAAATAATGTGATTAACTGTTCTGTTCTTGTAGTCAACAGCAAAACAGGGTTTGGTGATACAGAACCACCCCACAGCCTTTCTGGGGCTGAATTATCTGGCACAATGGAGCCTATAATTAACAAGTGGAGAAGATGCTGCACATGTAGTGTTAGCGGATTGCAGAGGGACACGTTGCAGGGCAGCTGAGGGAAACAAGAGATTATGGGCCAGGCAGTAAAAAAAATTAAGTGTTTTTATCTCTCCAGGGTGCTTAAAGCTTTATAACACAAACTCAAATAGAGAAAGACCTTCATTGATGTGACGGAGTTTAACCAAAGCAGAGTCTGTGGCTGTTGTACCATGTAGCGTGTGGCACTGGTATAATTTCTCCTGCTCCCTGTGGGTTCAGAACAAGGAGGATTCTTTCTCTTTCGCAGTTATGAGAAATTTGAACATGGAAAAGAGCCCTGTACCTCTGGGAGAGGAGCTGCGGAAATATAAATGAAACATCCACTGGAGGAGCTGGAATCTTGGCAGGACTTCCGGAATCGGGACGCAGAATGTTTGTTGAGAATCACTTTCCCCCACTAACTGCTTCTGGAGAAAGCAGGAGAGAATAATCTTATTAGCTGGTAAATGCGATTGTTTAGGTGCTGACTTGGGCACCGTGAGGATTGAGCAGAAGGTCCCAGTCTCTGGAAATATGTGGTTCAAAAAGATCTCATGAGATACTGAAGCTAAGCTTGGGTATCATCTCATTAAAACTCATGTAAGGAGGTCCCTCTTCTCCCACATTGCTATGGCAAGGAAGGAAAAAAGACTTCTCCTACCCATGCCTTGACCTTGTGGACAACTTCTTGCCCAAGGCTATGCTCCATGGCAGCACTGTGCTGATAACTGCTGTGTTGTGAACTCTTTGGTCTGTGGGTCCAGCCTTCCTGAGCTGGATGTGCCTTTGCAGACACACTCCTGATCCTGTAGCTCAGGAAGAAATTGCAACCAAGGAAGAGGGAAATGCTGCTGTTTGTGCCCTGTGATAGCGCACTGAGTCACCTTGGCTGTCCTGGCTTTGAGCAGCAGCTAAGAATGTGCCTGGTAAAGTCTTTCTGGTGCCTAGCTGGGGTGGTGCAGTGCTGTGAACACACCAGTTATGGGACAATAACTGCTCCTCAGGCTTTGCATGGTACCTGACCTTACAGCCTCCCTTTGAAGCTGATGGCTGCAGGTACTGATCCACCCATGGATCAATGCCCAGCATCCCTTAAGTGTGCTGGTGGGAAGGGCATCATGACAAGGAGGGCTGCCTGCAAAGACCCACCCCCTGAGTCCCTTTGGTTCTTCAGATGATGTTTGCTCCATGTAGGAGGCTGCTCCGGCAATCAGATCCATGTGAACATGGAGAGAAATACTCCATAATACCTCTCACAATCATGCCTTTCACAGACATTGCCTGGATTATCTATGAGAATTAATAAATATTAAAGAGGATCTAAGAAAAGCCTTCAGTGTCAGGACTTGCGACTGCCAGCCAGAGCAGGTGACTGCAGCTATAGCACCAAGGTGCATCTCTTCTGTGCATCCCAGCCTGGGTGCATGCTCTTCCTCCTTTAGCAAAGTCCATTTCGGACTCTTCAAGGCCTTTCTGGTGGAGCTCTGATGTTACCACCATGCCCATGGCTTAGCTGGAGGGATGCAGTGTGCTGGAGCATAAGTGTCTTGATAGTGGCTGACATATCCTTGTGCTTCATTAGTGCAACTGTGCTGATTAGCACTCGTACACATGAGAAAGTCCAGGCATTTGGGCTTCCCAACCCATGGCAAAGGCAGCAGGAGGTTGTTTTGGGGGAATTTCAACAGCAGTGGCAGGGTTTGTGCAGCCCTAAATCCTGTGTGATTTGAGGGTAAGATGGGAGCTCAATTTGACAAGTGAGTTTTACATTTTTCCCTTTGTCAGCGTGAGCTAATGTTGAACAGGGCAAAGAAGGAGCCTGGCGAGACCTTCTTGGTGAATATATGAGTAGCAGTTTTGTAAATAGGCATCTGAACTTCTGAATGATCTGACACCGACAGGTTGAAACCAACTCTGTAATTGTATTGTGTTAGATTTAGGTCAGACATAGGCATGCCAAGCCAAATGACCTAGAAAGCCTTTCTGGGTCAAACTATTGCTTGAAAAGTTGGCTTTTTCAAAGGCAAGGCCATGAGATTTCATGCTTACTCTGACACATTTTCCTTCTACCAGTGCAACACGAGCCTTTGGGAAGTGGCAGGGAATTTGTCATCTGCATTGAGAAGAGAGAAAGAAATGTGAAGAAGGGGGATACTAATTTCTTAATGTCATGCGGACTTTTCTAGCCAGCTCTCTTGTCCTGAGTTAGTATTTTGGATACTTGGCCAGCAGAATCTTAAGCTAGAA
The DNA here is from genome assembly GCF_963264785.1 of Psittacula echo. Lineage (NCBI taxonomy): Eukaryota > Metazoa > Chordata > Aves > Psittaciformes > Psittacidae > Psittacula > Psittacula echo. Next base: position 13,200,761 of record NC_137747.1, on the reverse strand, counting down.
TTTGCAACGCCAATTGTATTAGCACCTTGCTGTTTCCAGTGCTGCTAAACCCTGCCAACTCCTGGGGCTGGCAGCAACCAGCACCTCCAGCCTACCTTTGGAGCCCTAACCCTTAGTTGGTGGGAAAGTATTTGTTAGAAGGAGGTTTTTCTCCCCTGAGGAAGCTCAGGGGAGGCTGGTGAGGTCTGCACTGAATGACTCTCCTCACCAGAGTGATGGGATGGGGCAGAGCCATGCTCTGCTGACCTGGGGAGTTATGGCAGTGGGTGAACTCGGAAAGGACCAAGGCTGGAGGGACCCAGGACCTTGATGATGTTGTCCTGCAGCTTGTGCTGCTCTGTTAACGCTGCTGCAGTCTGAGCAGATGCAGCTTTCATGCTGTTAGAAAGGAGCCTGAACTTGTAATAAAAGCTTAACTGTTCATGTGGGTTACTTCTTATTTCAGAATGCAGACGTACCTGAATGTCCTGGGTTTGACTGGGGTAGAGTTAATTATTTTCTTAGCAGCTGGTGCAGTGCTGTGTGTTGGCTTTCATCTGAGATCAATGCTGGTAACACACCAAAGGTTTAGTTGTTGCTCAGTAGCACTTACCCTGATCAAGGACGTTTCAGTCTCATACTCTGCCATGAGGAGGGGCACAAGAAGCCAGGAGGATGCAGAGACAGGACACCTGACCCCTACTAACCAAAGGGATATTCCATCCCACAGCAGGTCATGCTCAGGGTAGAAACTGGGGGGAGTTGATCAGAAGCCACCAATCTCTGCTTGGGTCAGGGTGGGCGTTGATCAGTGGGTAGTGAGCAACCGTATTGTGCATCACTTGTGTCATTCCCCTCTCTCTTTTCCCTATATTATTGTTATCCTTACTTTCTCTTTTCCCTATATTATTGTTGTTCTTACTATATTTTACTTTATTTCAATTATTAAACTGTTCTTATCTCAACCCACGGGTTTACTATTTTCCCATTCTCCTTCTCATCCCATGGAGGAGGCGGTAGTGAGTTAGTTGCTGGCTAGGGTTAAATCATGGCATTGTGGCTTCAAGCAGTGAAAACGGCTCCCCTCTGCCCTCATATTGTTTTAGGTGGACTGAAACACTTCTGTCCCGTGGTGCCTGCAGTGATGCTACATGATGTAGCTGGGGGAGGACCTTGGGCTGGGTTTGGGCCAGAGACCAGTAGTTAGGCAGGACATGCATGGGTACTGGGCTGAGATGGCAGCATCCTCCAAGGTACCCAAGCAGGAATCCTGTTTCCCCACCACAGCTGAAAGCGAGCAGCACTTCCATGTCCTGTTTGCTCATTGTGCCTGCTGGCTTTGCTCCTCAGGAAGCGTGGCTGTGCTCTGCTTCCCCTCCCGTGCCCCAGCTCTCCTCTTGTCTGCCTAAACCATGGTTAGCTCCACAAGCAGGGCTCAGCATGGGGAGCATCCTGACATCTTCTCCCATTCCCTAGTGCCCAGTGCTGCTGCCCTGCCAGTGTTCCTACAGGAGCAGCACATCCCAAACTCTGCAGGTTGCAAATCATTTGTTCAGCCCAGTTATGACCTACTTGAAAGTAGCTTTTGCCATCCCAGGAAAGCGGGTAATGGGAGGCTGCAGTGCCTTCTGAACAATTACAGCTCACAGCAGTCCAAATGAAAATGTTTGTTGAAAACAACATGTGCATAATTAAGGCTTAATGAGCCCTTGTCTGTTTGGAATCTGCAATTAGATTTATAATAGAAAATACTAGCAAATGCCAAATAGCTTTAAAAGAAGCTGAGATAAAAGATAATTTTGCTGCAAATCTATAGTAATACTGTAATTTAATGAGCTGGAAGTGGTGCAGAGAAAGACTGGAAAAGCTTTGGACAAGTTTGTATTGTGCGTGTTTATCTTATCTGCCCGTTTCCCTATCTATAAAGCTGTCAGTCTTGCTTTTAACTGCTTGGAAGAAGGCAGGACTTTGCTAAAATCAGGAAGCCTCCCTTTGTTTATTTTTATTCAAGTCATTAATTAGTCAGGAAAAGCTGCTTTTTTCTCTTTTCTCATGAACACGCTTTAAACTTCTTGTTAGGGTTAATAATATAATAATAATAGTAATAATCATATCTCCATTCAATTATTTACAGCGAGGCAGGGGCATAATAGTAATCAGAGGTGCTTCTTTCTGATTAGTGTATTAATTTTAACGAGTTTTCAGCCATCTTTTTAAGACATTGAGAATTTTCAACACTAAGCTGTATGTTTAACAAGTAAACCTGAGACTGCAGTGAGCAGGATTCAGCTTCTCGCCCTATTGAAATCGAGTTACACAGCACTGAAATTTGCTGGGAAGATTAAGAAGATGAACAGAGAGAAGTCCCTAAAAAGAGAAAAGAGCTGAAATCAGAAGTGCTCGCGAGGGATGGTTTGTTGGTTGGCTGTTTGCTTAATAACCAGAAGCTAAGGTAGGGAGTGAAGTGGTACTAGCTCTGGGTGCAACATGTGAACCCAGTGGGGAAACAAGGCCAGCATGATAGAATCATAGAATGAACTAGGTTGGAAAAGATCATCAAGTCCAACCTTTACCCCACCACCAAATGATGTCACTGAGGGCCTCATCCACCCAGTCTGTGAACACTTCCAGGGATGGTGGCACTGCCCTGGGCAACCTGTTCCAATGCCTGAAATGAGGTGACAACCCCGGGAAGCGCAGCCCGACAGCTTTGTTTGACAGCCCTAACTCAGCACTTCACAGAACAGGGTGCAGAAGGATGTGGTAATGCTGCCTGTGTGAAATGTCGCTGAGCTCCATTCTGTAAAACCATGGCTCTGCCTGGCTTGAGTCTCCAGCGTGTGAAGCTGCAATGCCAGGGCTGCGTCTGCAGCTTCAGCCGTGCAGCATCTGCACAGCTCCGGGTTGTCTCCCTGTGACCTTTCAGCTCAGGTTTTGACTCCAGCCTCTGACTTCACAGCAGCGATGAGAGCCTGTCCTGAGCACGTCTGCACGTTCATGACCCCACTGCAAGTGCTGCTTCGTGGGGTTTTGTTGTTCTCACGAATGTGAGGCAGCCCCAGGGCCTGAGTTATATCGGGTCTGCCTGCCAGCCCTGCAGCCACCCATAGCTGCTTTGGGGCAACTTCCAGCTGCTCCTTGCAGCAAGCGTCCAGTACAATTGCTTTTTCTGCTAGAGGTCAGGATTTTGAGGCTTTTGGGGTATTTTCCCTGGCAGTGCTCAAGGCCAGGTTGAATGGGGCTTGGAGCAACTTGCTCTGGTGGAAGGTGTCCCTGCCTGTGGCAGGGGTTGGAACTGGAGGAGCTTTAAGGTCCCTTCTAACCCACGCCTTTATAGTGTTCTCTGATTATTTTGTTTACATTAGACCTTCCCAACTGTTGCAGGATTAGGATCCTGTGAAGGGATGCAGAAACACTTACAGAAGTTGCACATGGAGTCTATGATTTAAATAAGATGGGAGAGGGGAATAAATAAGATGAGAGAGGGGAAAATATGGAGTGCCGCATGGGAATTGGGCAGTGAAGATGCTCCCAAACTGCCAGGATCTAACTGCAGATACTACGTTCCTATCATCCTTGAGGTTTGGGTTGGGGTCTTATATCTTTAAAGGAGATCATACTTAGGTTTGTTGTTTTTTCTTTTAACAATGAGAACGTCCAAACCTCTAAGGTAAGAGTGTGAACTGGTTTGTACTTTGTCAGCCCGTTTTTTGCAAGTCATGCTCTGTATCGTTGCGAGGGTTATTTGCATACAGAGTTGAGCACAGAACCACGGAAGGCAGGTCTCTACCAGTGCCAAATATTTGTGTGTTTGAAACTATTCTCTAAATGACTCGTGTGGAAGCTCTCTGAGTTTTGTTTTTCCCCTCCTGACTAGCTGGTTTTGCATAATGCTCCCATCCTCACCAGAGCTGCCTTGAAAATCCATTACTCTTCTTCCTTATGCTTCTCAGCAGAAGGAATAAACCTCAGTCTTGAATGAACCTCAGTCTTGAATCCTGGGGGGCAGAGATGTTTTGCTGTCACCAGTGGGGCAAAGCTAAGGATGATTGAAGTGTTTAGTGGCTGTGCTCGCAGGAGAGCAGTACACGTGCTCTGGGCTGTGCTTCAGACTGGCTTTGCTGAAGGAGCAGTGACTGGAGAGAGAATTGAAGCCACTATTTTTCTTCTTGAATGGCAACTGAGTAGCACCGGTGATTTTGTGACTTATTGGAGTGAGTGAGGAGGTGCTTGGGAGCCTGGTTGTTAACCTGTACAGCTGTCAATGAGGCGTCAGCATCAGAAGCATAATACATGGTCTTAAGAAGTTAATAGCTTTAAGCAATGCTTGCAGGGCTCCTCTGATGGCTCTCCTCCTCTCTGCTCTTGTGAGCTTATTTATTTAATTTGCAATGGAGAAAAGATAAATAGATATTTCCAACATCATTCCCACAGTGTGTGCACATCAAACCCAGTGTAGCCACAGCGGCTGCTCGCATGGGGCTGGGGACACAGCCCCTTCCTTTGCTGCGCTTCTCCTTGCCAGCAAACTGCTTTCATTGAACCCAGGGCTTTGCTTTCAGCCTCGGGTGCATGTCCAGACATCACTGCCCATGCTGGATCCCTGCTCGCTCCATGGGCAGGGGGATGAAATTAAAGGATGGGAAAACTTTCCCACTTTAGGACTCTTTCTCTCTGGCTGCTCCCTTGCTTCCTCAGCTGCTTCGGTGCTGGTGGCCACATGTAGCCCCTCTTCAGCAGTACCTCTGGTTGCAGTGAGGGCTGTTGTTCTGCTGCAGAAATCAGCATCTCCATAAAACACTTCCAGAGCAGAGCCATGCTCGTAGCTGCTTCTGAGGCAGACAGGTATAAGCTCTATTTTTGTCTCAACCCTGAGGTTTTATCTCTCAAAACTCAATGTTTTTAGGTGCCTTCGACACTGGCACAGCTCTTGCACACAGCCTCTGCGGCTTCTTTTAGATCTTTGTATGTTTTCTGCCTCTCTTAGTTTCCTGTGACTTGCAAGTGTTACCGGTGAAGCAGGCACTGCAGTTAAGTCTCATTATCATTTACTGTATTTGTTTCAGGCTGTCTACACACCAGCCCTGAGCCAGGAAATGTGCTGCATTCATTTACCTCCCTCCCAGCAATGCACAGGGCATCAGGCTTTTGCTGTGCGAGTTGGTGCCTTCAGGTCTGCTGCTGTTGGGAGAAGAACCAGCTTCGCAAGGGCTGGTATTTATTTCTCTTGCAGATAAACTCCTCGAGCACCTGTGTAAATGATAAACAGCGCAGGATGTGCTGCTTGTTTGGTTTTGAAAAGGAAGTGATGCACATGCCGGAGCCTTGCAGCTACATCAGCCCGATCCTATCTTGCAAACTAATCATCTTTGAGCATGGTCAGTGATGGGCTGGAGAGGTCCCAGGTGAAAGCAGGGGTGCGCTGGGGGCCTGTTCTCCTTATCTACGGCCAAATTTGGGGAAGAACTGGGAAGGGTTTGGTGTGGCCAAAGCTGCAGCTCTGGTGAGCTCTCTGCACCGCAGGAGAGGGGGAGGATGGAGATCTCCTGGTGCACTGAGGCTGCTTGAAGCACCACAAAACACCTCTCCCAGCCAGCCTTACATCAGGGTGCTCGGCAGACTGACAGCTATAAACTGAACACAGTCATCTGAATGCGTTCACAATGTATTGGCTCAAGATGTGCCCTCAGGGGCAAAACCTGCTATGTTGCACCACTGGAGGTGTAAGGGTGAGAAACTTTGGCCTTCAAATTAACAGCATGTTTCTCTAAGCGTCGTTCTTGTCCCTTGCTGTGGTTGGGAGGAGGAGAGGAGGCTGGATGGAAGCTTAGCTGGTCTGTGCTGCATTTGCTTCTTTTCAGTGGCACTTGAAAGGGTTAAGCAGAATTTTGATCTCGGCAATATTTTCATGCTTATACATTCTGTTTCTCATTTCCATGACAAAGATGGTAGGAAGAGCAGAATAAGGTACAGAATTTGCAGAGCAATTTTAAGACTGTAATGAGAACAGAAAATAGTAGGGGGAGAAGAATTGTAATTAGAATACGAAATGGGAAAAAAAATTAATCTATTTCCATGTCAGTCTTAAGACTAAATTCTGCTGCTCCCTGTAGCTTTCAGAGGGTGGATTTTTGTGTGTGTGCGCGTATGTGAAGAGCTTGAACTCCTTTGCAGGCTCTGAAAGGTCCAGGTAAATGAGTTTAAGTCCTTATTCCCCCCAGATAACGTAATAACAATGATTTTGTGTGCAGCATTCACAGCAAACCAGCCAGTCTCTTAGATAAATGAATGCTGTCACTTGAATAATGGTGGCATTCAAGATCTCTCCAGCCTCGAGTACAGGAGAATAAAAGATGGTGCTGGAGATGCTGTTGGGGTGGAGGTCCCGGCAGCTGCTTGGGGAGGCATTGCGTGGTTGCAGAGCACAAAAGCACCAAACACCAAGTACTGCTGGCTGGGAGGGAAACTGCACTTCCAAATCCCTGGAGCCAAGCTGGGCCAACCAGCCCAGCAGCTGGTCCAGCTGAGCTGTGAGTATCTCCAGGGATGGAGATCCCACAGCCTCGTGGGCTAATATTTGACCACCCACATGCTAGAAAATGTTGTTTCTAATCTAATGACATTACATCTACCCAGGTGGCTTCCAGCAGCCCAAAGGTTTTGCTGTTGGGCCCTATACAAAGAACTTCTCTGTAAGGTGGTGAATTCCGCTAGCTAATGATTTCAGTGTCTGCCTCCTTGGTTTTAGACTACAAGAAGCAGAGAAAAGCCATTCTCTGTTCTCATCTCATGACTGTACATCTATGTTGAGTCTCTCTACATCTATCACCTCTTGTCATTGTCCATATATGCCATTCCACGCCTTGGATCCTCCCTGTGATTGCCCTCTCTCCTTCTCCTAGCTGTACAGATGGTAAAACAATGTTTGATCTTTTATTCTTTGTTCTTTTCCTAATTGTTTCTCAAATTTGAATGGCCTTTTTGGCAGCTGCTGAGGCCTGAGCAGAAGCTCAAAGTAAACCTTCCAGAATGAAGGCACAGTTTCTCTTCTGGACAGTAACAGCTATTTTAAGACCCATTGTCCTGGCTTTATTGTTAGGATTGCTTTTCTCCAGTGCATTACTTTGCATTTATTGACATTAAATTTAATCTTCCATTTCCTCGCTGCCACTTAGTACTGCGAGAGTCTTAATGCAAAGCCATTCAAAGTCACTTTTAGTTTTGGCTGGCTTGAATAATTTTTAACTCATTAATAAACTTGAATCCTTCTAGATCACTTCTATTATGAACTGGATAGATTTTAGTGCAGACAGATCCTGGACCAGGATCTTCCTCTTCCTGAAACCTAATGAGCAACTTTTCACTGACTGTGAGCACGACGGCCTTCTCTTGTGTCCTGTGACAAGTTGGGTTTGGGTTTAGAGGTTTTTTTGAGGAACCTTATGAGAATTCCAGCCAAAAAGATCATCTCACCTTTTGTAGGTACTTGCTGACCCTCCAGCAGACACAAAAGTGGACTGTGATGCCCAGCATCCCTGATCTCAGGTCTCTGCTGCCTCGGTTATGTGTTGCAGCTGTGGATGGTGTCACTCTAAGAGGGTCAGACCTTCTGGCCTGGCACCTTCCCTGTGCTACCGCTGTTTGTTCTGGAGTAAAAGACTCTTTACTATAAGGTTTTAAGCCTTAATACTTCATCTGCATCAGTCTGTTCAGCCTGGAGAAAAGAAGCTGCGTGGAGACCTCAGAGCAGCTTCCAGTATCTGCAGGGGGCCTACAAGGATGCTGGAGAGGGACTCTTCATCAGGGACTGTAGTGATAGGACAAGGGGTGATGGGTTCAGGACTTAGACAGGGGAGATTTAGATTGGATATAAGGAAGGAATTCTTTATTGTGTGAGCAGTTAGGCGCTGGCACAGGGTGCCCAGAGAAGCTGTGGCTGCCCCATCCCTGGCAGTGTTCAAGGCCAGGTTGGACACAGGGGCTTGGAGCAAGCTGCTCTAGTGGAAGGTGTCCCTGCCCGTGGCAGGGGGTTGGAGCTGGGTGAGCTTTAAGGTCCCTTCCAACCCAAACCATTCTATGATTCTGATTTTACCCTAGGGTAAGGTAGTACATGAGAATGTTGACTGCATGCAGAAAAGCCAGCCCCATAACATGCCAGTGGCTCTTGCAGATGCTCAGCTGTGTAGCCTGTTAGAGGATGGGCTGCCACTGACACCTGCTGTGGTGTCATGCTCTCTTCTAATTACATTTATCCTGAAGCAAATTGCAGTGTGTGGCCAGCCTGGTGGTGGCCAGGATGGCGATGCAGAGCTTCCTTTGAGGAAAACAGGGGGAGTCATAAATCTATTGCTGCACTTCTGACCCTCTTTGACAGGTTCAACTGAGGGGCTATCCAAGCGTTTCAGCAGACAGATAAATAATGCTAAGTGGATCACTTTGGGCCAGAGGTTGTGTAAAGACCTTAATGGGGAAACTGCAGTTAAAGAGATTAAGCTAACCTCAGCGATGTATTCCCTGAAGAAGCATGATGCTAAATTACTCCTATAGGAAATCACAGCAGCAGCTCTGCAGGCAGCAGCACTGACAAGGGCAGGCCTGAAGTGAGTATTTCACATCCCAAGCATGTGGCAGAGATGTGTGCTGGCAGAGATCATCCTTGCCAGCATTGAAGTCTTTGGGTTTGGTGCCCATAGGGCTGAGCATGGTGTGCAGGGGTGCCCCACATTGGGTAGGAGCAGCGTAGTGGGCATGAGGGGCTGGAAACACCATGGCCGAAGTGCAGTTACAGCAGAATGGGGTTCTGCCACCCAAATAATGCTTCCCTGATAAAAATTAATTGTGGAAAAAACTACTTCTGTAAATCTTTCTATAGGAGAGTTGTATTCCCACATGGTGGGTAGGCTGCCAATGGAGGCAGCTAAACAAACCCCAGCAACACATGGGCTGCAGTAATTTGTTAAGTGTTTCTAATGAGGCATGTTAAATATGGCAGTTACTGTATAATGCAAGTTTTCTTGTATTCTAACTTTTATTCACCAAAAACTTACAGGCATTTGTTGCATGGCATTATTGTGGGTCACTCTATGTCTTGAGGTTAGTGGTGGCTGAGGTGTAGCGTGCTGGACACCAAAACCAGCTCAATCACAAGCATCTCTGGTGAGAGGTGATATCCCCAGTGCACCCACTTTGGAAATGAGGCTGTCATGAGATGGGACCTGCTGCCTATCTCCTGTGTCCTGGTACAAAGAGGCAGAACAGAGCAGCAAGTGCTTACAGCTCTGAGCGGCAGAAATCACTGGAAGCATCCAATTCATTCTTCACTGGGAATTTAATAGCTCCTTAATGATGACAGCTTTTACTTACTGCTGGATTTGCATTAATAGGCCACTTTTTAAAAGCTCCAGATCCTCAGTGGACTTGCAGTTGAGGTGCTCTGGTCTTGCATTGGCAACAACAAGTATTAAGATTCAGATCAGACCCTCAAAAAACCCCAACACCCCAAATCCAAACGGCATCACACCCCATCCAAACCCCATAAGAAGTCTGGAAGATTTTTGAGATCTTGCAGGTGTCATTGAAGCCATTCCAGGTATGAGGCTGCTAACATAATTCTTACAGAGTGGAGGTTTTCATGTCAGCTCATGACTCTCAGGAAATAAAAGGATGTGATGAGATTCATAATCAAATTGTACAAGCTGGCAGTGCCACCCATGAGCAATAACACCTCTGAATCTTGGCAGGAGGGTGTGTTTCTTTCCACTGGGTCCTTCCCAGTTCACAAACATTTATTCTCCATGTTTGCAGAGCTGGAGATCACACAGCTGCCTTGCTCCGAGGTCTGTCCTAGCTTGCAGCATGCATTTAGTTTTCTCATTTGTTTTCACCTCACCATCATGGGACCCGTTTGACCTCTGGGCACATTTACAGCTTTGAACCTGGCATCACATTGCAAAAGTAGCAAGTCAAAGTGAATGTAGAAAAGCAATAATTAGAAGTGCTTTGTAGAATATGATCTGAATGAAGCCTGTGCTCAGCTCCCGGTATGGGCTGGTAGATGCGCAGCAGCCTCTGCTCTGGAGCTGCGGTGCCAGCTGCAGCTCCCCTGCAAGAGCCCTAGCCAAAAACCTGTATTTTGAAGCAATGAAAAACTGAATTTCAGAGGGTGTTTTCTCACAAAATAGAACTCTCCTTGTATCTCTTGCTTAGCTGCAATATACATGGTGCTATGTGCCATGGAAAGGTGCTCTAGTGGAGGCATGGCTCTGTGTCCATCACCCTGATTTCCTTGGGACTCTAGATTGGAATGGGATTGACAGGGTCTGTGTGCTGATCCACAGGTGTCAGGTGAAGACAGCTCCTGTGGCATCAGATGGCATTGGCACAGAGTGCCCAGAGAAGCTGTGGCTGCCCCATCCCTGGCAGTGTTCAAGGCCAGGTTGGACACAGGGGCTTGGAGCAACCTGCTCCAGTGGAAGGGGTCCCTGCCCGTGGCAGGGGTTGGAGCTGGATGAACTTTAAGGTCTCTTCCAACACAAACCATCTGATGATGATGATTTGACAGCAATGCCTTTGTTGCCAGAGCTGGTGGGAGTTTGGGCAGTTCCCTCTGAGGGTGCTTTGGTTTGATTTTAGTCTGTCCAGTAGAGTTGTTTCCACCCTGAGCTTGTTGCCTGAGGCAAGTTTGAGCTGGGACTTGGCAAGTGGGGCTTTATGGGTCCTTTTTGAAGCAGAGGTCCTTGATTCTGGTTATACCTGTAGGCAATCATTGCTAATATATGTTAGATAAAGATGGGATGAAGAAAAGCACTTAATCACATCTTCCTTCCTCTCACAGTTCCGCAATTTGACTACACAGGGTTTGCATTCCCAGATTTTCAAGCGAACACCATGCTGTGGATGCAAAGCACTACAAGCTGAGAGGGATCTCTGCTTACCTTGGCTTTGTGCTCATTTCATGCAGAGGAGGGTGAGAATTAGCCACAGCCACTGATTTGCTTAATAGGCTCTTCTATTAACCAAAGAATAACAAACATTGAATAATTACCAAAGAGCAAAAGGATGCTACAGATAATTGCATGAGAGTATATTCCTTTCAAATTAGGACATGAAAATGATACCTGCCACTCACATTTGCACATCATCCAATACAGTCTTGATCAATTCTGAGGTGCATAAAGGGTGATGAATGGATGCGCCAAGGTCTGGAACTGCCTGGGAGGCTTGACATGCACTGGGAGTTAGACCAAAGTGAAAAGGGAGGAAGCACTTGTAACCAAAGGGAAATATTAAAATGTCTTTTTCTGCCCTAAATCTACCTGGAATGATGGGACTGATTGTTTCGAAGTGCATTAGGTAGTGAAGCTATAATGAGCAGAGGGAGAGCACATTTCTTATCTGCTCTACCTGGCTCGTGTATAAGTGGCAAACATCTAATTGAAAAAATACCCTGATGGGAGAATTTCTAATAAATTTGTTTGCACCCTCATAGCCTGGAGGAGAGGGAGGAAAAAATCCAATCAGCAGTGGGGAAGTTCCAAAGTTTCCATTGCATTTTGAGTCTTGATTTTCAGGCTGGCTGCTCAGGCTGGCAATCAGAGGCACAGTAATTTTGAAGGCAGGGTTCATTACAGTTATTATGGAAGCATCATGGGCAGAAGGAAGTGTGGAGTGGAGATAGGGGAATAGTAGAAAGCCATAAAAAATACATTCTGACAAACAGGGTGATACAGAGAAAGCAGAGTGCTTGTTGTGCCCTGGACCTCCCCACTGAAAGACACTGTGTCTTTTGCTAATATAGATTTCCAGGTGACTTTTGATTCTGAAGAGTCAGGAATCTTTTTCTGCTGGAGGTCAGGATTTTACAGCTTTGGGGTATTTTTCCCAAATGACTTGAATGACAACCCCAGACTGGTTTGGGTTGGAAGGGACCTTAAAGCTCATCCAGTTCCAACCCCTGCCACAGGCAGGGACACCTTCCACTGGAGCAGCTTGCTCCAAGCCCCTGTGTCCAACCTGGCCTTGAACACTGCCAGGGATGGGGCAGCCACAGCTTCTCTGGGCACCCTGTGCCAGCGCCTCAGCACCCTCACAGGGAACAGCTTCTGCCTTAGAGCTAATGAATATATTAGAAGATCTGTTGCAAACTGGTCTTAGGCTACATCTGCAAAGGAGGAGGAGAAGGACACAAGTGGGGTGCATGTTTGCAAGGTAGCAGGATGGATGCGCATCATCTGAGTATTTAAATCTCTCAGAAGGGCAAAGCTTTTACTTGGGAAATAACTCTTCTTTTGCTGAAGTGGAAGTAAATATTTCCTCGGTACAAATTCCTGAATGCTTCCAGGGATGGACAGAACTATCTCCCCACTGGAATATTTAGGGCTGCTTGCTGGAAAGCTCTTGTGCAGCTCACCTGAAGCATCTCAGTGTGCAGTCTTAAGATGCAAATGCTTTTAAGCATCCCATGGTGCCACATAGCTCGTCTGTGCAGCTGACCCGACACAAAGCTCTGGTCCAACAGAAGAAGTCTCTGCCAGTGGCAGGGAGTTGGAACTGGATGAGCTGATATCTCATCCAGTTGGAACTGGATCTCTTCTAACCCAAACCATTCTATGATTCACTGCCAATCAGGCCACCTGCCAGGGCCCTACACCCATGTGGTGCAGGGACTTGGGGTGTCTTGTTCGGGTTGCAGGATCCACCTGATGTTTTATTGGTGAGGTGGTTCCAGAAAGATCTAGGGAATAGGACCTCAGGACCCCAATTTTGCCTGTTCCAAAAAGATTGGCTCCTGAAACCCCTGCTGCTGCCCATGTCAAATCAGAGACCGGCTCCTCCTGCAGACCCTGGGTCCTGCTGCTGGAGGGCTGAGCATCTCCACCAAACTGCACCCTCTCTTCTGCAAATTCAGCCTCCTCTGCTGGGGTTGGCAGAGCGTATTTAGCTTGTGGAGCTGACTGAGTCTCCGTACTTGGAAGCACCACGGCTCCAATTGGAACCCTGTTAGCAGGAGCTGGCTGTGCTGGCGATTGGTTTACGGGTGGAGGGGAATTCAGTTTAAAGTGTATAGGACCCAGCTGGCTTATAGAATCACAGAATGGTTTGGGTTGGAAAGGACCTTAAGATCATCTTGTTCCAACCCCCACCGTGAGCAGGGACACCTCACACTAGACCATGTCACTCAGGGCTCTGTCCAACCTGGCCTTGCCTCTGTGATAACTGCTTGTCCCAGCAAGCAGTTATCCATGCACTGCGGATGCTCCCTGCATCCTGTGGCTCCTGCCTCATAGATGGGTTTAACCAAATCCTGCATTTGCTCAGGAATCCCCTTCCCCCTGCTGCAGCTGCTGTCAGGACTGGGTAATGAGTGGCACAATACCTGCTCTAATTCTGCTGCTTTTAATTGGTTTTCTCTGCTATCCCAGAGGATGGTTTGGCAATTAGAAGGTGTCTGATGCTGGGCAGAGCTGTGTTACCCACGCTTGGCTTTGCTAACTCTGCTGACTTAACAGCTAATCCTGTAGCACTCTGAGAAATGGAAGTGTAATTAATAGTCTACACTGAAAGTCTTTACCTGGTTTTATTTAGATTTCTCTTTTATTGTTCTTAATACAACCCATTTCTCTTAAGGCATAACTGCTATCAGCCTCGTATTAGAGAGCAAGAGGACACGCAAGGAGTGAACAATCCTCAATTCATCATCCAGCTTGTAAGGGCAAAAGGGCTGGCTCTTCTTGTTGAGTATATGGTGTCATTCACAGCTGGTACCTTCATCCTTGTCTCGGGAGTGTTTTATGGCATAGCCCATTTTATTGCCATAATTAATTTGTGAACTTAGCCTTGAGAACTGCCCCAGCCATACTTCGAGCCGGAGACAGTCCTGGAGGGCTTTATTCCTTCATTTGGAACCGGAACAAGTGCTTCTGTTGTAGCTAATTAATGAGAAGAGTTTCGCTGTTCTCCATGGGGGTTTGGTAGCCTAATACATGGATTAGCAGCTCAGAAACAGGCGAGGGACACAGGTGAACGCTCTGTGCTCAGTTGGCTCTGCCTTTCACCCAGGCAGGGGAACAGGAGACGGGGGAATTGTGCCTCCTTGCAGCCAGAGTTTGCAAAGAGCATCAAGCTGTTAGCTGGGAGTCAGGCTTTGCACAGAGACCCCCTCGTGTACAGTCCAGAGTGGCTTTCTGCATTGCTGCTGTAGGTTTGCTTTGGTGGTTAAGGAGTACGTAGCTGTCTGGAAGAGGATTGAATGGGACTTGCCTGTCTTGGGAATTTCCACTGATAGAAGTTGGCTTTTTAAAGCTGATGGGTGGCCTGGTAGGAATTCAGGAAGAGCTTCATTTGGGTGATCTTTGCTTCTGGATACATCTGTAGTTTTGCACATCTTTGGCTTATTTATTTGAGTTGGAGCAATTAATTCATTATTTCACTGAAAAACTAGCATGAATGTGCTATGTTACCATGTCCCATTGCAATAACGCCGTGTATGTGTGCTCAAACACTCAAAAGCTTCAAAGGAGCAGCTCAGGATTTTCTTCTGGGAATTTTAGCTCTGTACATGAAGAGCCAGGAAAGCTTTTGGGGTTCACATGACCCTGGGGTGCAGATGGCATTTCACTAAGTCTCACTTTCTTGTCTCTTTCTAGTTTGATGGGGAGAACATGTACATGGGAATGAACGACAACACACAGGAGTTTCTATCGGCGAATCAGGTAAGCACAGTTTGCTGGGGTTGGCAGTGTGGAGAGATTCTATAGGGGACTTAATCTGTCCCCAGGGACAAATTCTAGGGGCTGTCCGTGAATCTGCATTCCTGGACATCAGGAGGTTCACTGGATGGGGGAGCTGCCAACCAGCTTCTGCCAAGGAGCAGCAACGGATGCCCTCGGTGCGCGGTGAGGCATGTGCCTGGTGCCGCCTCTCCATTGAGACTGAAAAGCTTTGCTTCAGAATCCTTCACTCAAAATGAACATGCAATTGGTGTTTCTGGATGCATTGAGGTTTCCAAGTATTGTGTGTGCTTCAGGTGTCTCATTCCCTCACGCAGAGTGTGTTTTCTGTAGCTAAATAGATTAACACTTGGCCAGTATGGGGAGAAAAAGGAATTGAAGGTTTCCTGTTTTGGAGCTATAAGCCCACACGTGGAGGACCAGAATGGAAGTGCTCATGTATTGCAGGTGCCTGAGGCATCAGAGCTCTCTCTGAGCTTGGATAAACATGAAACAGGCATGTCCATTCACTGGAGCCCTAAAAATACATTAAGTCCATCCTTAGGTCCTGATGGGACCTAAGCATGTGCTTACCTGTCCTCCTGATAAGAGATGGTCCCATCTGCATCCCTCAGTAGTCCAGCCCAACTAGAACATGCTGGGGCCTCAGTGCATTTTTGAGGTGCCTTGGGGCAAAGCATCTCATCACATCCAGCTGCCTTGTAAGGGAAAGTACAAATTCATTGCTACTATTTCTCAGCATCCTGATTTTGGGCTGTGTTGGGCCGTTCTGATGTAGGGCCCTGCTGACCACAAACACATGCATTGTATTTCCATCCAGCCCAAGATGATGACGGATTCCTCTTGCCCTGGACCTGATGTGTGTGGCCTGGGGTGAGGTTTTGGTGTGTTCCTGATGCTGGGGTTTGGTACTTACTGCAGCATCACTATGAATTACAAGGCTAGTGAGTCAACCTCGGTATATCCAACTCAGATATCAGCAGTGACCAAAATATATGCACCCTAAACTTGAAAACAGGATGAAAACCTGTTGTTTGCCCCCTTAGAGCATGTCAGTGCATTGGCTTATTGCTTGGGAGAGTTTTCCTGCTCTGGCTTTGTCTCATCTTGCATCTTCAGTTACCCTCCTTGTGCTGCTATGCTTAGAACAGTCAGAGAGGAGCTGGGAGTGTGACCAATGGGTGCAGGTGGCACCAGGGCTCTGCCAGGGTGGGTGCCCCATGGGATGCTGCAGTGACCCACCCTAGCCTCACATGGGGCTGCAGGAGGGGAGCAGGGTAGGGGATGAGGATCCCAGTCTATGCCCTGCAAGGGTATTAGTCATGGTTCCCACCCAGCATGAGCTTTGGCCGAGGAGGACAGGGAGCAGCCTTTCTCCCTCACCCTCATTAGTCTCCCTTTATTTACCTGTACATCAGCACGTGTTTACCAGAGAGCGCTTTATAGCACCGGTTATAACTTTATTACTAATAACACTACTCTTCTATTTAAATGGGGGTTCCAGATGTTTTTTATTGTTTGCTAAACCTGTTGTAACCTGAACGAGTACATTAAACAGCAGGAGCGTGGTTTCACAATCTTGCTCGAGAGGCTGCTAAATCACCGGCACACGCGGGATATGGCTCTGCCTTTGGGATCCTTGGGGACAAAGGCAAATCATACACACTAATTACTGAAGCCATCACTCTATAATAGATGGGCCTGGTGTGTTGGGGATTTTAGTCTTAAACTGGTTGCACTGGGCACCGTCAGGCACCCGCAGCTCTCAGCAGCAGACGCAGCTTACACTGAGCTCAGCTCAGGCACAGGGGCTGGGATGTCCGGCATTAACCGTGGGAAATCCTGGCTTCCCATTGCCTGGTTTAGGGCACACTTGCTTATTTATCGCAGTTTTGCACTACAGGGTGAGCTCTGCTGGTACCAGCACGCTTGTGATGGTCTGGGGTGAGACTGTCACCATGAAATCCCCTGTCCAGCCCCTCTGTGCTTCGAGGTGGGTGGGAAGGGCCAGGAGAGCCAGAAATAAATCTCTATGTGTGGCTTCATTTCAGCTGGAAATGTTTAGAGGTCCACAGATTGAAGAAGTTTGATAATGTTTGTTATAGGAAATTCTGTTTTGCCTTGTGATTTCTCTTTTAAAATACCTAGAAGGAGGCAGGCAGAAAGCAGAATTCAGTTTATCACCTCCTCCCTCCTCCCCTGGTTTAAACCCAGGGGGGTTTAAATGGCTCCTGCCTGTCAGTGCAATGCTTTACACCTTCTGCAACTGCTTAAGCTCTCGAGTCATCCTTTCCCATCACACAGATAAGATTATTCTCATTTTACAACTGGAGCTATAGGGATGCTGTGGGTAGAGCAGTCCTAGGGCAGCGTTGTGATCCTGCAGCACCCTGGCATCAGCTTTATCTCAGCCCTTTGTGCCATTTTTGATCCTAAGGAGCTTCTGCAGTATCTCATGGCAAAGCCAGGACCAGTGTTTGTTTCATCATTCCCAGCCCTGGAAACTTCTAACTTCTTCTCCTCATCTTACTCGATGGGATTGCTTATGTGCCACTGCCTGTATTTTTAGTTGTCCTCCCAAAAGGGGCTGGTCTCAGCAGAGGATGAAACACAGAAATACAGGAGCCTAAAACATAATGAGAGAGCTGACAGATCCAGCCTCACATAGCACAGCCTGCCTGGGGAGAATAATTCCTCTTGTTCCACCAAATAGGAAGGACATTTGACCCCAGAAGTGAGTCAAATGTAAAATGTAATTCAACCCCCAACAGGGGCCAGAGTATAAATGCAACTTGACATCTGATCAAACCACCATGGACATTTGACCCCTGAGATGAGTGAGGTATCTGTTGTGTCTCATGAAGTCAGCAGAGCATCATTCCTCACCCCTGTCAATTTTCTTTCTATCTTTCCTCCCCTCCTCAAACAGGGACAAGGAATTAAGTAATGCAAAAATCCTGAGGCATGGACAGATTAGCAGCCACATGATGTACTCTGAAAGATGAGTGACAATGCGGTGGTGCTGTTAAAAGAAATAAAAACAGACGCAAAATCAGTAAGAAAAAGCATTTATTAAGGCCTTTGTGATAGCGAAAATAACCCCAGGAAAGGCAAAGGTCGGGAAATTCCTCATGTAGCTGGACAGGAATGAGTTGGTTTTGTTTGGCATCGAGACTTGCGCTTACAGGAAGAGTCCACAGGTGCTTTATAAGCATGAATTAACTACATCTGGGAATTCCCTGCAAGAAGGTCTCATTATCCTATGTGGTGGGTGAATTAATGCCGGAAATGCCTTACCACGGGAGCTGGGGATGATGTGATGCCATGTATGGGAATGACTGTCCCTCAGCTTGTTTGGAGTAGGGGTGTGACTGCTGGGTCAGGGAGAGACATTAAGCAAAGCCTTAGGGGAGTGTTTGCCATGTTTTCCTCTCTCCATGGCATGTCCCAGGCTGCTGGCAGGGCAGCAGGTAGCTTCCAGGGGGGAAAGAGCTCATTACTTACTGCTGGGCCTTTGTGATCCCGCGCTCTGCCTAATCCCAGGAGCTTTCAGTGCATGGCTTATTCCAGCCGAGCAACATGCCTGTTCCTGTACCAACAAGTTTATTTGTGTGACTCCTCATGCAAATGCTGTTACACATCAGTATCGTTTATTCAGGCCAGGGAGATAGATACGTTGGAATATGCAGCTCTTTGCTTTTGTGAAGGAGAGCACAGATAGGACCTCACTGCTTTAACTGTGAGTGTTGGAAATATGATAGCTAAATAGACAAAGTTATTTGCCCATCGTTTTCTCCTCCTGCTGCTGCTGTTATACCATTCTTTTGCTGGCACACTCATGCTGCCCATCTGTGTATCAAAGCCACCAGGTCTTGGCTGCCACATCTGTCTGTGGACAAGTGTGGGGGCTGCAGGTTTCCATAGCAGCATTGGCAGAGCTTGATTTCACCCAGCTCTGGTGAGACACCCCATGTCCATGACCCTGCAGAGAAGCCTAGAGGGCTTTAGTTCTGGCTGTGTGCCTCAGGGCAAGGCTGGGTAACTTGTGGATGGAGCTGTTCACATTTATACCACAGGGGAGCAGATCCGTGGGCATAGACGTGTTTGTACATGGCAGCATGTGCATAATAAAATAGAAGGTGGGGTTTTCTCTGCTGTGTGCAAATCAGCAGGAGCTCAGCTGAGTGCGGGGGCTGTACCAGTGCACCAGTGGAAATGAAGTTAAGATTGTATTTGTCATGCATACATATAGAAAGCATCTGTCTTCAGATGTGTTCCTATACATGTTATATGTGCCTGCCCCTTTCCGCACACATGAAATCCATCTGCGTATGTAGCCGTGTGCTTGGATGGGTATAAATCAACATTTATCTACTGCATCTATTGCCCTTTATCTGTTTATCTCCATACATCTTCAAGCTCGGGTCTGTATTAGCCATAATAGATACAGTAAGTCGCTGATCTGGTGGGTCAAACGGTCAGGGCTCTTTGATCAGCCGTCAGGATACATTACCACCAGGGCCTCCGGTGGGGCTTGAATTACAACTTACATTTGACTCATTTCTGGGGTCAAAACGTCCCTCTTATTTGATCGAATGACAGAAATTGTATAATTTGTATATATCCCTGAGCCATATGTGCTCTGAGTGCCACTCTAATGTGTTTTATAAAGGCACAGCTGTCTTGGTGACTTATTTAAAATGGGATTTTGAAGTAGTGTTCTTGCCATTTAATGTCCTCATTCAGGGTTACACAAGGTTTATCAAATAATAAATAACATTTAGAACATTCATTTTAGCATAACAATGGGTTTGCTAGTTATAAGGAACTGGACGGCACAATAAAGCTGTGTTTGGTAAATAAGCAATCATGTAGAGAGCAAGCAATAGCATAATTAGAAATTAATGACAGTGTGGGAAGCTGTGGATACCTTCCTCGTGTGCTGCTAATGCTCCAGACTAGACAGAGCTCATCTTGGCAGCCTCTGCTACAAAATATGGCATCAAACATTGTCATAATACTGGCAGACGTGTTGTGCTCCCACCTCCTGGGCCTCCCACCAGCCTCCACTGAACTGCAGCAGAATGGCAGTGGTTGATAAAATAAAGCTGGGGCTGGGGCATATCCGTGCTGTGAGAGCATGGGGAGTCCCCTTCCCTTTCCTGGCCAAATGCAGTGATTACTGCATGAAGTGGCCATGGAGCCCAGGCAGCATGGGGGCAATTCAGTGCTGCTGATGAATACATGGGTCATCATCCCCTCATTCTTGCTCCTTCCTCCCTAGGAGGAAGCTGTAAACCAGAACCACTATGGACTTTGGTTTTCCCTCCATCAGCAGCTCTGGTAGTGAAGCAATAGCGTGCAGTTGTTGGGGTATAACGTGTTCTCATGTTGGTTGGTCCCTGACCTAGAACATTGAATTTGGAGGAGTTTCCTGCAGTTTGTTTGTCCCTGAAGCTCACAGAACACATGTACATGTAGAAGGCCCCTAGTGAAGAGAAGTCAGAGCTTTATATGGACTCAGTTGAAAGAGAGGATTAATCAGAGGCTGGCAATGCAGTGGAAGCTAGGAGTGTGTGCTGCAGCAGGCACCTATGCTAAGATAGAGGTTTTGCTCTTCCCCTGCTGCCCTTTGAGTAATACTGTATGAATTCCTATCAGACTAAGGAACAGAGGGAAGACGTTGATAGATATCAACTGCCTTTCTCGGCAGATGATTCAGGAAGAATCTCATGTACTATTTTAGAATGAACAATAGATTGTTACATGTCATTTATTATAATCAGCAGCTAATGGAAACTCTTCCAGGCGGGGCTTTGGAGGTGAGCACAACTACAGCTGATGATCCAGGCTTGTGAATTTTGCATGAGCTCCTATGTGATAGTGAAAGGTGCAGTTGGGAAGCGATTCCAGTAACTTAGTCACAGCAAGAGGAGCTGCTGTTGCTGGTGAAGGGTTGGTTCTAGTGCTTAAATGAGCTAATAAAAACATCCCTTGGTATTACAAGCAGAATGTGCATCATCTCCAACCGTTGATCTCAAAGGACTCCTAAGTTATTAACAATAGAGTGTTTGAAAAACAGCCATCAAGCATCATAGAGTGAAAAGCTGATGTAACTGAGCAGTTCCTAGACCAAAATGGATAGTCTCTGCTTCCATTGCATTTACTTGGGGCAGAGGTGGGGGAACATATAGCATTTTATACGGTTGAAGGTATCCATCAGGTAAGACAGAACACCTTGTATGGACAGAAAACTATGAAGTTGTCATGGTGGTTGAGTTTTCATGCATAGATATTTCATCAAGGAACTGAAGGTTTAGGAGCAAAGGCAGGAGGGAGGAGAAGATCCTTGGGCCATCAGAGTAGTGGTCAAAAGCATACCCCATGGCTGGCAGCCTGAGGACTCAGCCTAGTGTCCACTGCTTCTGGAAGGTCTTCCAGGCTACTGCAGCCAGCTATATGCCCTTGGGTCAGTGCAAGCAGTACTCTTTCCTTCTTTTTCCCAAGTCTATCACAGGTTATCCAGGATCTGAATCAGCTCAGAGATTGTTTTAGAGCCAGTGGTAAAAAGCATCTGTATTAAGCAGCTCAGTCTGAGAGGGTGGCCATGAGGGTTTCTTGGCACCAACATTCTGTGATGCCCAGCAGTGGAGCTGAAGGCAATGTGGACCTGAGATTCCAAAACTGCTCCCAGTGTGCTGAAGAGTGAAGGAGGTGGAGTAACTGGGACTGCTTCAGAGCACCATGGGGCACAGCTGACAGTCCAGCCCAACCAAGTAACACTGAAGGGGATCTGCTGGTGTGGACTGTGGCTCTGGTGGCATGAGGACACATAGGCTGGCTTCCAGCGACACTGATGAGCTTGTAAAGCCAACAGCTTATAAAATAGCAACAAAATATAGAGAAAGGTGATAAACAGTACCCGTTAGCCAGCAAAGTGTCACTTTATCCCAGGTTTCCCACTGTGCTCAACACCGCTATAATGGGACCACACTTTGTGTATGTCAGGCTGTTGCCTTTGATGGTCAGCACGGCCTAGGGCAAGGTGGAGACCTAGACATGGAGGAACCTGGGGCAGCTCTGGAGGGAGCAGGTCACCTTCAAAGCATAGTTATCACATTAATATGGTGTTTATGTGCACTTTAAATCTCCTGAGAGTGCTGCTCTGGCTACCATTGCTCCTGCAAGGGTGCTGGGTTGTCATCAGACAAAGGCAATCCTGGAGCTTTTATGCACAAACTGTTTCTGCCTTCAGATCCTCCAGTTCCTCACACGGTGCTAATTCCTCGCTGCTTGTCTCCTGAATTACCCACTGTGACACAGTGTGATTGGGAGCCAGGTCTTTACATGCTAACGACTGATGGTGAGTTCTGATAAAGCAATAACATCCCTACTGGTTAGCTGCGATGAGCAAGGTTTTCTACTGTGTCCTGTTGACGGGTTTGAGTTTGGCTCCTGCAGAGGTTGGTTTGCTTCTGTAATGGATCCCTGGGGAGTGGCTTTGGAAAACTCTGTTTATTTGTTGAAATGTAGCACTGGGCCGCAGAAATATGAAACAAAACCAGCCTGTTGCTCTTGGGATTTCCTTTCCCAGCTGATTGATTGCTTCTCTTCTCATCGCAGTCCCAGCCCAAGCCAGTGTTTGGGTTTGCCGTCACAGCTGAGTGATTAACTGGGAAGTCACTTACTTCCAGCAGGAAAGTGTTATTTTCCATTTCAGAGTTTGGATGATGGCTTGTGCAGAAAGGGAGACCCCTCCATACCCTCACCCAGCTGCAGAATGTGCTCTTCGCTCCGTGCTGGCTTTGGGGCTGCCCCTTGCAGTACAGGGTTGGGCTCCACTCTAGCTTCACGATGGCCTGATCCTCTCAGTGCAGCATCGTGGGGCTCTGCAGGTCATGGAGGATGATGAGGGTTATGCATCATAGCTCATAGTCAGGCTTTCACTCCAACCCCTACTCGCTCATGTGGCTGTGCAGAGCAGTGGACCTGCACTGGTGTCCAGCAGTGCTCTTGCAGCTTGCCTGTGAGCGTGAAGTGGTACCCAACCCCTCACAGCTCTAACAAAGTGGTGGCACCTCATGGGGAGTGCACCCACGAGAACGGGCTGGCTTGGTGCCTGCACCCACCTGGCTGGTTTGTGTTAGCTCTTCAGCTTCTGCTCCAGAGTTTGGTCAGCAGACCCCTGGGCATTCCCCTTCTCGAAGCCTGAGCAGCTCAGAGCGGGTGCAGTTGGCAGGTACCTGGGCAGGGAACATGGGTGCCCTGGGTAACCTGGGCAGGGGAGCCTGAGTTGCAGGTCCCAAGGAGGGGAGCATGCACCGTGGGTGCTCAGGAGAGGGGACTGTGCTGCTGCAGGTAACCAGGGAGAAGATGGCAAGCATGTGGTGTGGGTACCACAGCATGCGTGTCCCCAGGCCCATGTGGTCCTGTTCCTCTGGGGAAGGCTTAGCTCTTTCCCTGTCAGGTGAGGCACCAGGCCAGGCTGCTCAGAGCTATGATGGGACCCAAAAATCAGACACAGTTAGGGATGCACTTGCCTATCACAGGCAGGCATGCTCTGGCACTGGATCCAACTGAAGGACCACAGGCTTAGCTCCTGCTGGCAGGGTGAAAGGTGGCAAAGTGGACCCAGAGCTCTGCGTTAGGCCTGTGCATCCATCACCCTTGTTGTGGTCTTGCTGAGGACCGTGCTGGGTCTCGCTTCTCCATGACACCATTTTCATGATCAGCAGCCTCTGAGCAAGCCTGAATTAAATTTATCTCAAACTAGGAAATCCATCAGCAGCCATCAAAAGTGTCAGAGCTGCTACTGTGTAGCTCAGGTCTATACATCTGTGTACACTGTAAAGGGCAAAATATGACTTGGCTTTTATTACTTTAATTAAAACATGAGTGAAGAGTATGAGATTCATATTAAATTGTATTTTCCTGGCTGCTGTGTGAAGGAGCTAACTGATCTGATTACCATGAAGATTACAAACTATCAAAGTGAAAAAGAGCTTTTTGCAAGTATTTCATATTAAACCTTCAAACATAACACTTTAAGAATAATTATAGTTGTATTACTGGAAAGTGATTCATGAATTCTGAATAAATAGAAGACCCTTAAAGGGAAATGTTCCAAGACCACAGTTTTCATTCCAATCTGATGAAATTTAGTATCATTTTGCAGCTGTAGAATAAAATGAAAAAAAAATATATGTACATAGAGTGTATTGAGTATATGTCAGACTAAACTAATGAGATTTTTTTCATCAACTCCAAGCACGCACGCAGACAAATGGAATAGCCATTCTCATTTTCTGTAATGGAAAGCACTGAAAGAGGAGGCAAGAAAGGATCTTACTGCTCACAGGTCTTTATTCTACCCTTGATTGTTAAATAATATATTTTCAGTTCTCATCTCTCGACTGCAGAATGTTTGAACTGACATTAATGGGTATATAAGAAAAGAGCAAGCTTTAAAAAAACTAAGCAAGTGAGGAAGGGCTAGGATTGGGAATTTTATTAGTATTCCCGGTGGGCTGTAATAAAGATACTTTTCACACAATACAGTGAATGTTTACAGCAGACAATTTAGTTTCCTTCCAACAATTATGAGAGAAATTGAATCTCAGGAAATGTTCGTTTTCTCTAAAATTAGACATAACAATAAAGATACCGCTGAAAGTTTGTTAAGGAGGGAAGAAAAGAAAAACAAACCAAAACACAACAAAAGGCAGGGGTCTCTGGAAGACAATTTAGCACATTTGTTTTAAGAATTCCAGATGACTGGAAACAAAAACAAAAGCAGACACCTACACGGTGCTGAGGGCTCGTGCTCCGCACACCCAGCTTGAAGTTGGGGCTGGTTTTCTGTGGAAGAGCTTTTCTTTTTTCCCTGGGGTTCAGTAATTTCTAGTGCATTTTGGAAGCAAATACCCAAAAGGTGCTTGTTTACACCCTGTACCGATCTAGAGGAGGATGCCCATCACTTCTGCAAGCAGGGGAGGCACAAGGTTATGCTCTTTCGCATGCAGGTCAGGATGCTACAGGCCTGGAAGCCTGCACTGGTAGCAAAGCAGGATGTGAGATTCTCACCTGCCCACCCTTCATCCCAGGGGGGGTTTCCCTGCGCTAAGCACATGGAAGGGAAACATCATTATATACATCAAAACTAGCAAAGCTGTGAAACCATGGAATCCCAGACTGGTTTGTGTTGGAAAGGACCTTAAAGCTCATCCAGCTCCAACCCCTGCCACGGGCAGGGACCCCTTCCACTAGAGCAGCTTGCTCCAAGCCCCTGTGTCCAACCTGGCCTTGAACACTGCCAGGGATGGGGCAGCCACAGCTTCTCTGGGCAAATGTGATGTTTCATCTACCCCCTGTACAAGTGCTGTTATGTGTGGGGTTCCATGTATGAAAAGCAACTTAGCAAAATACGGTGAGCTTGGGCCTTTAGGTTTTTTCCCAAGAAAATCGGTCATGAAATGTCAAGAGAGGAGCTGCAGGGAAAAGGTGGGAATTACTGGGTGCTTGAATCCAACTTCAGGAAGGAATTTATCCTGCTCACACAGAGCTGCTGAGGATCAAAAAGGGAAAGCACTCTGTGAAGCGCAAAAAACTTTGAAGCTCTTTGAGCAGCTCACGCTGTGGTGTTTAATTTTTGAAGCGCTGTGATTTGAACAAGCAGTGTAGTTCTTCTCCTTGCCCTGGTTTCCAGGCTTCTGCTACAATGTCCATGTTAGAGACACCTACTCAATCCTACTTGGCTTTTTCTTTGTCGGTGCGATCTTTGATTGTCAGCTTCTGCTCACTCTGTTCCAGTCTAGAAGGAGATTCCTGTTGTTTGATATCAAGAATAGGGATGGGAGGAGACATGGTGAAATCTGACGCAGCTTAGCTTGCAGCAAAGCTTCTGTAGTGATCTTTCTCAAGCGGATTTGTCCCACTTTGGTCATATTTGAGGCTAGACTTGGATGATGCTTTTCAGTAATACCAAGTAGGACTCTTGAGGTGCCTGGTTTGGTACCAGCATTAACAATAGGAGCCATGAGTCATCACAGGTTTGTGGAAATATGTAGGCTTTGTGGGGGCTTGGATTTGAAAGATGGCAGCTGAAGCCCTTGAGAACACTGGACAAATGTGCATTTTTGCCACGGGGTCGATGTTTTGGCATTACCTGCAGTCCTGCTGTACCCAAAGCCTTCCCTGCTTCTCCATTTGCATTCTTCTCTCATTTCAGCTCTTCCACTTCTGCCCATTTCTCTTGGAGGAATTCAGGTTCTACCTGGCATGTTGTGAAATAGTAAAAATAGTAGAGAAACCTCTCCAGCAGCTGAACAAATGAAGTGTTTCACTTGGTTTGGCCTCTGGATAGCTGGGGGTGGTTTTCTTTGGATGCAGGGGCTCATGGAATGCCTCCCTCCCTCAGGCTTTGCGTGTTCAGTTTGAGTCCTTGTGGTCATGCAGTGAAGGCTGTTCTGCTATTGGTGTGAGCCCTCTTGCACCTTCCTCTCCTCTGCAAAGCAGTTCACTCTGTCAGCAAATGCTGTCCATTGTCTTTAAAGCTGCCAGTGCCTACAAGGGTCCTTTCTCACTGCTAGCATTGGAGGTGATCACTGATACGGGCTCCTGGCTGTGATTGGTGTCCTGGCTGGACTTCTAGATGGAAAGTTGTCACTACTTTAGGGAAACATTGCTATTTTGATTGTTAATTTAATAGTTTTCCTTCTTTTCTTCCTCTTGAAAGGATGGTACCTACTCTAACTATGCATTTTCTCCAGGTTGCTCAGTGCTTTAGAATGAGTCTTGGTGATTTAGGACAGAGATGAGCTACTCACAGCAATGTGTGTGTGCCTGCCTTTTTTTAGATACCATGCATAAGCCTGTTTTTATTAAAGAAAAAAAAACGTTAAAATTGTAAAAGATAAAATCTGTTTGTTTCCCAAAATTCACATATCGGTGGCTTAAGGCTGAGATTTTCACACCTATGCTGGGGATTTGGAGACTTGGCCGTGAACCATGTTACAGTTCTCACAAATTTGTCAGGAGTCTCTTGGTGCTTCATGCTTTCCCTAACAGCCCAGCACCTTTGTGCTTTTGTGACACGACAGCTTCTGCTTTGGGTAAGTGAGTAAAAGACTAAAATCCTTGCAGTCGTGGTTGTGAAGAAAGGCTTGTAATTGAGAAGCTCAGTAAACACAAAGGAGGCAGAAAGAGATCCCGGGTGATTATGGTGACATCTCATGGACTGGGAGAATTAGCACCTTGATGAGTTTTGCTTATTTAAGGCCTGCAAGGAGTGAGGCATCCTTATCCCACAGGTAGTCTGAATACCTCCTTTGGCCACCCCAAGCAGGTCATACTTAGCTGCAGACAGACGTTGCCTGCTCTTCCTTTGGAGGCAGCACCCATCAAAGCCCAGGCATTGAGATTGGCATTGGGTAGGTGCTTTTGCCATCGCATCTGGGAAATGATAATTCCCTGTGCTGGGCACTGGTGGGGCCACAACTCAAACCCTGTGTTCAGTTCTGGGTCCCTCACTCCAACAGAGACACTGAGGTGCTGGAGAGGGGCCAGAGAAGGGCAATGGAGCTGGTGCAGGGCCTGGAGCACAGTGTGATGGGGAAGGGCTGAGGGACCTGGGGGGTTCAGTCTGGAGAAGAGAAGGCTTGGGGGGACCTGATGGCTCCCTACAAGTGCCTGAGAGGAGGATGGAGCCAGGAGGGGCTGGGCTCTGCTCCCAAGGAACAAGGGATGGGACAAGAGGAACCTGCCTCAAGCTGCACCAGGGCAGGTTTAGATGGAGCTGAGGAACAATTCCTGCCCCAAAGGGTGCTCAGGCATAGGAACATTGCTGGAGTCACTGTCCAACTACATCACAAAGCATGTAGTAGATGAGGCCCTTAATGACATGGTTTAGTGGTGGCCTTGGCAGCGCTGGGGAATGGTTGGGCTCGATGATCTGTTCCGACCTAGTTCATCCTATGATTCTATGATCTCAGAGTTTACTTTTGCAAGGCTGACTCAGAGATATCTGGCTTCAGCACTTCTCCCACGTGCCGGAGCCAGATTCTGGGTCTGAAGGTCTTTGGGATAATGTGGGAAACAGATTTATTGCACTGGTGATTTCAGTTAATTTCCTTTTCCCATTTTGGCAACTTCCTGGCAGTCCAAAATGTTTTGCAGTGGATGAGTGGGTAACAGATTTCAAGCTCCACATGGGGATAAAGAGGAGAGAGGGGAGAGCAGAAGGTGGCATTTTCCAGAGCATTGACATGTTCTTAATTCTAATAAAATACTAACAAATAGGTAAGCAGCACCTTAGCTGCTAAGGTGACAGGTGCTTAAGAAGCCCTGAATAAATACATAAAACATATTTGCTGAAGGCATTTGTTGTTGCAAGTTTAAACATTAAACATGCCTGCTTCATCTGATACCTTAGTAAAGCAGGGATGTTCAAAGAGCCATTAGTGGTGCTCTGACTACAGCTTTACATCTTCACTATATGTACCAAGGAAACTGCATTGTATCAGCAATGCCTCAGTGGGTTTTGCCCCCAGAAGAGAAAGTAAGTGAATTGTGGGAGGGATTTCAACGTGAGCTAGAGCTTTCCTGTATTGATCAGTGTGGATCTTTTGGTATTGTTCCCTTGTAAAGTGCTGGGGCAGGTCCATGGGAAGCGGCAGCTCTGCTATGGTATCCCCAAGCTTAATAAAAGCTGGCTTGGGGCCTGATGAGACAAATAAACAGTTTTCTGTATTTATTTTTTAAATTACAGGCTAAGGAGGAGCACAGCTACTCAATCCATTAAGAAATAACTAGGTGGGTGATTCACTACCATGTGTGTAAATGGCACAAGCGCTGCTCTGCCTGCACAATTTATTAATACTTCACGGGGGGAAAAAAAATTATTTTAATCTCATAATGGATGATGAGCTGTGAAATTGCTTCTGCAGCAGCTGGGCACCCTGGGGGAGGTGCTAGATTGCACCACATTATGCAAGCTCTCCCCACATCTCTCCCTTCCTCATGCTAATCAGACACATCAAATCTGGGCAATGGAGAGGAGGTGCCACTGCTTCTGCGGGTTTTAGTACTTTTCTTAATTTAATATATGTAGGTTTTCTGTCACTGTGCTTTGGGGTCCAAGGTCTTGCTTTGAAAGCCTATGGGCTGAAATCTGAGTGCCTTTGTGGTGAGTGATGCTTTGGGCTTTGAAGGTTCTGGCCTGACCCATAGGATCATAGAATCACAGAGAGGCTTTGGTTGGAAGAGACCTTAAAGCTCATCCAGTTCCAACCCCTGCCACAGGCAGGGACACCTTCCACTAGAGCAGCTTGCTCCAAGCCCCTGTGTCCAACCTGGCCTTGAACACTGCCAGGGATGGGGCAGCCACAGCTTCTCTGGGCACCCTGTGCCAGCGCCTCAGCACCCTCATTCCTGCTGCTACTGGCCACACTGGCCTGGTTCACACCACTAAATAGCTAGAAATATAACAAATGGACTGGGGCTGCCCGAGTTTGGGATTTCATCTGGCTGATACCATCACTGCGCAGGCTTGTGCGCCAAGAGCTGTTGTGGTTGAACAGCAGCTTTGCTGTGCTTTGGTAGGTTTGGATGGGGACTATGAGTAGAACTGACACTGCCCGTGCGGGGAGGTTTGCTTTGGGTACTAGAAGCACAGTTAGGTGTTTTGGCTGCATGTGAGAAGATGGTGCAAATGTCTAGTGATGAGAGCAAACGAGGTGTAGTGTAGGGCCACTTAGCGAAAAACTGCAGGTTACCCCCTTAGTCCCAGCAAGGGGTTTGCAGTGTTTACTTCTGCAAGTGTGCCGATGGTGTACTCTTAGTTGTACGTGTGTGTTTCTTATGCCTTATGAACACCAGTCCTGGTTGGCTGCACGTGTGTCCTGGTGTGCAAGGACCATGCAGGGCTCCTTAGGAAATCTGTCTTTGCTGATGAGAGAAAAAACAAAATCAGGGCATATCTGGAAGAAGAAAGGCTTGATTCAAGCTGGGTGTGTTGCCACTATGGCTTTGCTGAAGGATCTTGCTGCAGACCTCTAGGTAAAGCAGTGTATGGCACAGAGCATGGCTGTGCTGGCCACGTGCTAGGATAGGACATGTCCTTCGAGACAAGACTCTAAAAATCTTCCCTTAAAGCATCCAAAAAGTATGGCACAAAGGCTTTTATAATCCTCTAACCCCACAGCTTCAGATTTGAGCATAAAGGAAACACTCTCTAAGATGAAAACCGAAAGGGAACAAGCATGGCATAGAATATAGTTTCCTTCCTGCTCTGGGTTCTTCTGACTCCACTGAAGCCAAGTTGAATTAATTTCTTAGAGTGCTTTTTACTAATTCCTCCTTGCATGCACTCCATTACTGTTTTCAGGCCTCCTTATCTCTTGACCTGCTTACAGTGCATTATCCATCATTATATAATGTACCCTTGGCTCAACGCGAAACACCAAATCCGTACAGTCCAACAATGAATTTCTGTGAAGTGCACTGATCTTATTATGCAAGTTCAGTATGGCATGAGACAAAAAAGGCAATTATGTAAAATCCACAAATAATTCCCAGAAATGCATGATATTCTTGAGTAGAATATTGCCGTATTCCTTGGATTTGCTTCCAGGCGAGACACTAGGGAAGGAAAGAAAAGGGTTTCTATTTGTATAGCCCAGTCGATCTAACTTGAGATCCCCACTGGCTCCTATCTCAATGGATGAACAGTCCCTTCAATACATTTTCAAAACAGGCAAAAGATCATTACAAACAATTTTAAGGAAGCTGATTGTTATACAGACGTCAGAGGCTGCGCTTTGCCCGTGTCCTGGCTTTCCCCGGAGCACTGCCACGTTTGCTTTGAAAGCCTAGGGAAGAGCAGCCACAGAAACACACAGTGAAAGGAAACAGTTCTCTGTCAGAGTAGGTAGGTAACTAAGACATAGGTGAAGCTAGATACTACTCCTGGTGAACCATCAGACATGCCTTACAGTCCTGGCCCTGCTTATGAAGATGTAACAAAGGGTTTTCAGGAGCTCTGGTTATTGCTGAGGTTTGCATAAGCCAATATTGAATGCTTCTGAAAACGCTGTCAGCAGATTTTGGGCCTTCATATCCCATCTGCTTGTTTGGACACTGAAGATCTTTGTTACAGGGACATGGTGCTGCCAGAGGTCAGCCTCTGGAGCTGGAGATGAGACGTCCAGATGTACTGCTTCCACATATATCATAATGCGAATGTCCCAGCATGGATCAGGACACTGTGGGGCAGAGGAAGTTGATGCCTGGACATGCTCTGTCCCACGAAAACGGCATTTTGGAGAAATGACAGCAAATCTCTAAAGCAGTAGTTATGGACATGTTTTGTAAGGAGCCTGGGGTACTCCCTGCTGCTAGATATTGATGTCAGGAGCTTAATGGAGATACAAGAAGGCGGAAGAACAATAAAACCATGTGGGGCAGGTGAAAGGGAGGGATGAATTGTGCTGTTCTTTGAGGAGCTTCCATGATTGTTCATTAGGGCTTTTTGAATGTCCCCCAAAATCCTGGTTAGTATTGGCCAATTTTTAGATCAGCATGTTGACAAACTACTGGTCTGATGGCTTAAGTTGAGTTAAGTTACTGGTCTGATGGCTTGAGTTCTTGTGAGGACAATATGTGGTTGTGGGTTTCCATTCCTCCCTAAAAGTGATTTAGAGAGCTTTTCTCTCCAGGATGTACTTGGTAGCATGAGAAGGTTGTCCCAGCAGGTTCAAGTGGAACTCTCCTTTGGGATATGCTGCGGCTCTGACAGGGTATTTCCCAGCACTCTCATACAAGGCAGTTGCTGCCTTGCAATGAGAGGAGGGAAGGCTGAGATATCTGAGGTGGATTACATTTTTCTTCCTCTTTATTCCTGGGGTAACTTCTTCCAAGACTCATTTTGTGTGTGTCACTGGGGAATTAAAGGTCTGTCTCTTCCTCTTCCCTGAGAGGGATAACCACAGCATTAGAAATCCTTTATATACCACTGCATGCAGTACTGCTGCATCCATGCGTGTGTATCTGCCTTTATGGTAACTGTAACCTTTTCCTGAACCAGAGATTTTCCTGATCAAGAGCCCTTTGGGATCTGTGTGGGCTTTCCTGGATACATTTTTAATAAACACAATAATTTGACTGCAAGCCCATTACCTATCCCCTGTTTATTCTAAATTCTATTTCCATGCCTGCATAAAAACAGTAACTCACAGGGCAATCAAAGGAAAAATGACAACCAGGACAAAATTGGTATGTGTTGTGATAAACCAGTCCATATTCAGCATCATGCGCTCCAGCTTTATATATTGCCTGTAAAATAATGGCTTCCAAAAGATATTAAATCTTTAGGAAAAAATCAAGCCTAATTGTAACTATATTTTTGTTTTCCATTTTGGTTTATGTACAGTGTATGACTTTTGCAGAGACATTTTTATTCCAGGGAAATGACAGGCCAACAAGAAGCCATAATTGCACTGATTTTTACAAGTGCCGGCATTACTGCAGATCTGATGTACTGCAAGACATGAATCAGAAAAATTCTATTAAAAAATCTCTTGAATGGCTGACACAGGAGTATTATCCACAATGATTAATTTGACTTGGTCATTATGAACACAGACAAGTCTGGCAAAATTGCATTTCATTCCCCACTGAATTCATAAAATCACTATACACATAATAAGAAGTTATAGTTCTCTGCTATCCACTATTCTTGACAGGATTCCAGTTCTGGATAAGATACTGATTAAAAAAAGTGGAAGTGGAGGGAGAGAGGGAGTTGGGAGCTTTTTTCAGAGCCTACAATAGGGCTGATTTCTTTTGCTATAAATTGTTGATAGAACTCCATTAGTTTTAGCTTGTTTTTTGGTGAAGTGGTGATGCAGGTCAAGCACAGATTGGACAATACAAAAACTGACTGAAAGCTGTTATTTACATTAAAAGGGATGCAGCAGAATGGCATGCACGTGTTTCACACCATGAATGCCAAGAAGCCTGGTTGGGCAGTACCTGAGGGCATGGGGTAGGGGCTGTCACTGCTGTTCCCTCCGTTCAGCCACAGCCACAAGCCAGTCGCTACCCAGATTGAAACTCAGGGACGGTCCATCCCTAATGACATATGATGATAATACAGATAGTTATTGGTAATTGGTATCCTGTTCTTCATTTCTCACCCACATAAACAGGGTACCAATGGGCGGGTTGAGGCCAGAGAGTCCCAAAAATGTTTTTTCTGGTTTCATGTAAAATAATAGAACAAAACCCTTTTCCGGTGAGTAGCAGAATTGGATGCATGTCCCCCAAAAAAGCTGTATCTTTCTGAGTGAGCTGAGATTTTATGTTCCTTCTGAATATTACTGACTGGTTCCCTTCACAGTCCCCATCCTGCAGGATGTTTAGGACCCTGGTATCTCCCTTCCTTGCACATGGGGTTTTATGAAATTTGTGGAAGAGACTTTTTTTGTGCTGTTAAATTTGGTTGGAGCCATCTGGCAGGCCTGGCTTTTGAAAGACTCATGGCTCTGTGGCTGCATGGGATTGGTGTCTGTAGGAGATGGGACAAACTTAACTCACGTAAAATTAAAGGATGAACATCCAGCTCCATTCAAAGATGAAGGGTCAGTAGTTCTGGAGGTTGTCATAGCATGCAGAGTCTGCATCAGAGCGATGCCTGCACGATAGGAGGAAAAGGTGAGGAACTGGGACCTGGAGGTGTGTGCTTGCCCTTTGGATGAACCAGCATTTGGTTGGGATTTAAAACCCCACTACCACAGGTATGGAAGAGGGGGTGCACAGAGCTAGGCAGAGCCCTGCTTTCCCACAGGTTGCCTGCTGCTCTGCTGTGATCCCAACCTCCCTGTGGGGCTGCCTGTTACTGAATATTGTGCTGATCTTTCCAATGCACGTTCAAGTTCCTGCAATAACTCATTTTTCCCTTTTCAACCACATTCCCATAGTCAAAAACCTGAGCATGTGAAAATTAGTGTAGAAGAGGCTGGGAACACTTCAAAGACAATTTGTGGCTTGTATGCGACTGACTGTTGATAAATACTTCTTTACAGTATTTATCCAACTCTACCCCAGTAATTCATTGGCCCTGCTATTCACACGCTGGATCACCGTGTGTGAAGATGAGGCAAATCAATTTCCATTCCTAAGACCCAGAGCTGCTGATGCGGAAAATCAGTGCTGCTTCATTTCTTGGCACAGGGCTTTGGGAATCCCAGGTGTAAGCACAGCCCTGCAGCATCCCCCCTTCCCAAGGAATAGTGTCTATAGGGTCTGTACCCTCCACGCAGCCCACAGTCACCCCGCAGCGCGCATCAGCCCTTCCTGGCCCCAGAGCATTGGAGTCTGCAACACCCAAGTGACTTCCACTTTCTCCTGCCACCTGAATGAATGTTTGTCCCTGCAGCCATGGTGCTTTGTGCCAACCAGAAAACCCTGGGATTCATGTGCCGGAGGATCATAGAATCCTCGAATGGTTTACGTTGGAAGGGAAAAAGCTCATCCAGTTCCAGCCCCTGCCATGGGCAGGGACCCCTTCCACTAGAGCAGCTTGCTCCAAGCCCCTGTGTCCAACCTGGCCTTGAACACTGCCAGGGATGGGGCAGCCACAGCTTCTCTGGGCACCCTGTGCCAGTGCCTCAGCACCCTCACAGGGAAGAGCTTCTGCCTAAGAGCTCATCTCAGTCTCTCCTCTGGCAGGTTAAAGCCATTCCCCTTGGCCTGGCCCTACAGGCCCTTGTCCTAAGCCCCTCTCCAGGTTTCCTGCAGCCCCTTTAGGCACTGGAGCTGCTCTAAGGTCTCCCCTTCAGGAGCCTTCTCTTCTCCAGGCTGCCCCAGCCCAGCTCTCTCAGCCTGGCTCCAGAGCAGAGCTGCTCCAGCCCTCGCAGCATCTCCATGGCCTCCTTTGGCCTCGCTCCAACAGCTCCACATCCCTCTTGTGTTAGGGGTCCCAGAGAAACACATCAAAATACCCTTCTTCAAATATGATCATGACTGTTCCAAGCAATGTCTGTGATGAGAGACCAGTCTGGAGGCTTCTAAGGGAATGTGAGATAGTTTGCCTTCATTAAGCTTCGATGTTCACTTTTTCATTGTGTTTGGGCTCTTCCTCTTTACATGTCCCAAGATTTTCTCTCAACCTGGTGTGCTGTTCAGCTTGTGTGAACACTGGCACATGGTGGATCCCTTTATATCTGTGTAAGAGCAATGGGGAAAGTCTCTGTATGACAGTGCAGTGTGCTTATCTGGTTTCTGACCCAATCCGATGCATCATCGAGATACCCCACAAACCACCCTGTTGTTCTTCTGTTGCCCTTTCCCCAGTCTGCGCTTTCAGAGCCCTTGGTCATACTTTTCAGCCTTACAAATAACAATGTTCTCCTCACTTCACACACTTTCCAGACTGGTTTTGGTCTTTTTAGACCCATCTCATCAATGAAGGGTCTAGAGGGCCACATTCCTGCGGCAGTAAGCTCTTGTATTAGCTGCAGGAAAAACCTAGTTAGTAGATGAGGGGTGGTAGAGTCTGTGGTGGTTTGTGTCATCTGGATGATTAGGGTGGGATGGAACAGGCCAGCCTCCTATTTCCTTGTACCTTACCAAGAATAAATGTTCTTTCTTAGGCTCATATTTACCGTTGAATGTTATTTGACAGGACAAATATTTACCTGCAGTAATACTGCAAATCTCTGTCGTTCTCACTGTGAGTAATATTCTGAATCAATGCTTGGCTTCAACTCCTGGATCCTTGCAGATAATCACACAGAACATGACTCAGAGGAGAATTGGGGTCACTGGGCATTTGCCATGCTGCTGAGGAAAACGGTTTCCCAGGTCCTTGGTCAAGTCACATCCTCTGTGATGAATACCAATGTGCAGTGGTGAGATGGTGCTGACCAGCTGTGGTTTGCAAAGATGGACAGCACTTCCACGCTGTCTAGTGTGTGGTGTTTCTGCCCAAGATAGGGGGTTGGAACTGGATAATCTTAAGGTCATTTCCAACCTTCTAAGAGGGGAAAGGCAGGAGAAAGCTGAAGGCTTGGTTTGTAGACATGCTTAACACTTGTAGCTCCCCCCCAAGTCACCTGCATGGGTGTGCAGGGTTGCCATGCCCATGGGGCCATCTCCCAGTGCAGAGGTGAAGGACATCCAGGCATGTTGATAACCACAGATGTGCTCCATGTTTGCAACAGAGACGTTAACAGACATCAACAGACCAGTCCCTACTATTTCGAGCTTGCTCATAGTTGGATGCTGACAGTCTGGAGCAAGAGCTCCTCACTTCTCTCCTTGACCCTCAGTAACTCACAGATGCAGCTTAAGGGCTTGTAGAGATGATGTCCACATCTTGATGAGTTTATAATTCAGGTACTTACTAAGCCATATAAAAGAAGATCCAGTTTTGCTATTAAAACTCAGGCTTCCCATGCCTGGAACACTGGAGCCTGGATCTGCAGGTGGACAGAGGCGGTCCAGGGACCCCTGTTCAAACTTGGATTTCAGGACGAAAAAGTGGTTCTTAAGTATGGTTTTGCTGCTGTTGGAGGTTGGTTGTACCTGCTGCAGTGCCATCCTCTGACACCACTGAGCAAGCATGGGGCACGGCCCTGGTACTCTGCTCAGGGCTGTTTGGTCCATGTCTGGTGCCAGCCCTAGATCACAGATGGACAGGGACCTGGGGACAAGGAGGGTGTCAGAGCAGAGGCACTGTCCCCTCTCTTTCGCTCCATCCCACTGCAGGCAGAAGCAGGGGTTTGCCACTCCAAGCCCTGTATCGCAAGCCAAGAGAGGGCTTGCAATAGACTTGTTGTTTCAGCTGATTTCAGTGTTTTAATTTGAAGAGGAATAATGTGTAATCACAACAACTGTCATCAGTTCGACAGTGGAAAATCCTAGATCTTCTGTGCCTTTTTGTGTTACCATAATGGGCAGCCTTTTAGCAGAGCAAGCTTCTCTGCACTCACATTTGGAGTCCTGGTGGGATGAATGGGTTCAGACCAGCTCACAAATCTAATTTGTAGTGTATCCTTATGACATATAATTGGCTGTTTAATATAATTCAAATTAACATAAGAACAGAAAATACAGTCTGCAGCGTAGCCCACATGGGGGTGGGAAGGAGCATTGGGTGTTACTGGCAAAGGGGTTGAGACAGCGCGTTGTGTGAGACCGCCCTTCGTGGGGACAGAGACGTCACCTCAGCCATGTCAGTAGGCACTGTGTGTGACAGTAAATCACCCCTCTTTCCCAGCTTTGAGTGTCTATCTGTCTCATCTCCCTTCCTTATCACCCTAGCGATCTATTTAAAACACATACAGAATAAATGCAGTTTGCTTTGGAAAATAGGCAGGCACTGAGTCTGGTTACAGTGGTTGGATATTGCCTAATCTGATTTTGATTGTGTACAGCTTTGATTGTAATTTTGATATGTCTGCACAATACTGTAGCTCTTGGGAAAGCTTTGTGATTTAAACAGGTATTCTTATGTTGGGGTATTTTTTTTTCCCTTGAGCTGAATAGAGCTGAGGCAGAAATGTGCAGGGAGGTGAGCAGGGCTTCCAAAACCACCTCAAAGCCCTTCAGTGAGCTGCTCTGCAGCAACACAAGGAACTTGTAGTTTTGAAGAGAGCTTTAGGAAACTTTGAGTGGGTTTTACATAATTTAGTTAAGTACAGCAAAGCCGCTTGCTTATATACCTGATGCCAAAATAAACCAGTTGGAGGAACACGTTTGCTGTGCAATGATTAATTTAAGTCCCTTTCCATAAAGCATGGAGTGAAATCCTCTTAAATAACTGTGAAAGAATTGGTGTACCTCGAAGAATGTAGCCCACGTGGAAACCTAACTACTAGACGTATTAAATGGGATCTATCTGTCTGCTGCTGTGTACATCCTCTCAGCCCCCTGCTTTCCCTCTGCTAGACAGAAGCTGGCTGGAAAAATAGCTTGGCTTGAATTTCCCCGGAACAATAACAGTAGGTAGAGAGCTATCACAGCCTGGATCCATCTTATATTTCTCTCCTACTTGTATTTCCCCACAGCCAGTGGGCATCTCGAGTGAACGTGAAGGGCCGGGTGGGATGTTCAGGGCCTGCTCTTTTCCATTTCTCTTTTGCAGCAGGATGAGGGGGGGCAAGAGCTAGGGGTTCAGCTCAGGAGGGGATGAGCCACTTCCAGCCACAGTTTTGGGGTGGCTCAGGAGCAACCCCCTGCTCTGATACCCCACAGGGATGCATTTCTACCATCCCAGGCAGTGCTGGACCTCTCCCGCTGGGAGCCCCTTCCACAGACACTTCCTTGCTCCCCATTGACTTCTTCTCTATTTGGGTT
The DNA here is from genome assembly GCF_963264785.1 of Psittacula echo. Classification (NCBI taxonomy): domain Eukaryota; kingdom Metazoa; phylum Chordata; class Aves; order Psittaciformes; family Psittacidae; genus Psittacula; species Psittacula echo. Next base: position 13,162,698 of record NC_137747.1, on the reverse strand, counting down.
AAACATGGGGTTTATTTTCCTTTATTAAGGGTTTTCTCTCTGCAGTCTGGGGTGATGAAGAGCGTGTGAGCTCTGGGGCAATGGATTAACAAAGCCTACAGTGCTTAACTGGTTTTGCACACATCTGGGGTTTTGCTCTTCAATCATGTATTAAGTTAAAATCCAACCATGAAACTAGGTGATCTGGGAAATTTAGCTTAAAATCCATGTGTATAATACTATGGCTAATCAGAATTTCATATGCTATAATAACATGTGAAGCAGTAGATGTTTCTTAGATTATATTTTCTCCTCTGCAGAGGCTGATTCTGTTCTGTGTTGATAATTAATAATTTTGGATAGATTTACACTTACATCATGAAACAAATATGGTTTTGTCTGAAGTGAAGACAACTGCACGAGTCCAATAAGATATTCTTCCTCCATATCAACTGGAACACTTAGAAGTAAACAAATCACCAGCAAACACGGGAAACTCCAAGAGTCCCAGCGTCTCTGCGTGTTTGTTGTCACCCTAAGGGAGCAGGACTGGGGAGGTGAGGGTATGAATATACGCATATGGATGTGGATATAAGGAACATAAAATCTCCATGTATGGTGGAGTCATGCAGGCTTTCTTTAATGGATTTTTAAGAACTGATGGCTGTGTTTCCGTGTTTCCCTCCCTGGTTGTAGATTCTGTGCTGGAATTTGTGAGGAATCCATGGGATTTTTGTTCCTAATTACTAGTTATTTCTATGGAGCTAATTCTTATGAACACTCTGAAAATACAAACTGTAAATACTGTAAGAGCTGAGCTGGATGCCCAAAGAGACACTTGGACTTCAAAATGCAGCAGCTGGTTGGGAAACAGCCACGCTCCTTCCATAGCTGTGGGCTCTGTGAGTAGAGCTTGCCTGACTGCATGGAGGTTTCTGCCAAGGTTTTGTTGAGCTAAAGGAGTGCTAGAGGGATGCAGCATGGGAGAGAGGAGTGATGGGAATGCCCAGGCAAATCTGAGGTCTGCAAGGACCTGTGGTGTTCCTGATGGAAGGTGCAGTCCTGCCACACTCCCTGCCTGGCTCTTACCTGGTTCCAACCTGCTGGTGTCCAGGGCTAGAGATGTCTTTGTTATTAAAACCAAACCATTTTCACTGGAATGTGTTTTTGTGTTTCTTACACAAATAATCACTTTGCTAAAGCAATGAGGCAGTGACGTGTTGCAAAATGTCTTTTTCACATTTTAGACGTATAACAGTCAGAATGAGAATAATGAAGACTACGAGATCCCTCCCATAACGCCTCCTAATCTCCCTGACCCTTCCCTCCTGCACTTGGTGGACCATGAAACTGGGTATCACTCCCTGTGCCACAGCCTCCCTTCGAACAGCCTGATACCAGCGTACCCCTACCAGAACATGGACCTGCCGGCCATCATGGTCTCCAACATGCTGAGTCAGGATGGACATCTTCTCTCCAGCCAGCTACCCACGGTCAGTGACTTTGCCCTCTTGCTATGTTTCACGAAAGCCGCTCTGTGTTTTGAGTTATCAGTTGATTGAACATAGAAAGACGTTAATGATGAGATGTTTGCCCTGAGGGCTGGGAATTGCTGCGCCACTGCCCACCAAGGGAAGGATGCAGTGGCAGATGCTGCAGTCACTTGTGTGGCCGTGCTCATGGTGGTCATTTTATGTTTCCAGTTTGGTGTCTTCCTGAGCCTTATTAATCCCTCAAGAGCAGAGAGGAGGTTGGTTTCCTCTATGTACCTAACATCCTCACTGAACTGAGCAAAGTCTGCACGCTCAATCCCCCACGTGAAGGTGACCAGCCAAAGCCCCTAGTCCATAGCCCCTACAGCCCATGTCCTTTCTCCTGTTGCCAGGGTGGCGTTGGTGGCATCAGCAAGAGAAGTACAGATGTGCCATGAAGGGAAAGGTGTCCTATTGATTTGAAGGGGAACAAGATCCCTCCTTGCACTTGCAAACTCACATTGCCTCTTGGCTCTCGCTATGGCAAGAGGATACCTTGTGAAATATCAAATGACTCTTCTGTAGGAATAAATAAAGCAGGGATAATGAAGTAAAGTGCAGCTCTGGGAAGGAAATTCAGGGCTAATTAGACCTTATGATGCTTCGGTATCAGCAGCACCAAGGAAGGGTTGTGACTTGATTTTGACAGTGGTATTGAATTAGTACTGTTGGTGAATAATAATATTTCCCTGTTTAGCAGATTTATGGTTAGTTTTCTATGTTGTTTCTCTTTAAGATCCTTGATTTTCATGGGTGCTGTTGGACGGCTTCACTGTCAAAGAGTTAATTTTACTTCAATGGCATGGCTGGGAGTCTGCCACTGCACTACCTGGAGAACATTTGGTGTTGATTGCTTGAATAGATAACAGTCTGAAAGGTAGTGATATTTAAATATTTAGATGGGATATGAGCGCTCGGTCTAGGAAAATCCCAAGGCTTTCTCAACTCTTCATGCGTCTCCGCTGTTAGTGTATTAAGAAAAATATCATGTTCTGCCCATCAGTATTAAATACCAGCATATTTCGATGGGATTAAATATTACTTAGGCCTCTGTGTTAGCATTTAGGTTCTTAGGCGATTAAAACATTCATTTCTGAGACAAAAAAGAGTCAATTTCAGATGAAATATTTTCCTTTGGTTTAATTTAAAGCACTGCCCCCTTGCCTGACCCCTATTTTCATAACATGATAATTTTATCCTGCGTTGATTGTCTCATTTTTGAGAGGTGATATTGCACTTATATATCACTTTCTAAAATACCTAAAGACTCAAGAATAGTGGGATTTATTAAGCAGCTTCTGGAGGTCTGAAGTAATTTATTTTGGAGTAGTCCTTGGGAAATGTTCTCTTTCTTACTTTATGGTACTGTTTTACAAATGCAGCATGGTGACAATAAATCAGGACTGAGCCAGAGAAGATAAGAAGGGGGCTTAGTGGGCTGTAAGTGTAGAGTGGAGAGATTAAGATTTGTTTGCCCCTTACCATGAAAATAAAAAATCCAGTGAACCCTGGATTTCCCAGACAGTTCCAATTGGAACTGTTCAGTTTTGAGGGAAAAGGCTTGGAGCTGTGATATGTCTGCACAGGTCCCAGCACCAAAGGAAGTAGAGCAGGGAATGAACTGTGTTGCAATTTTAAGTCAAAATTCAATCGTGTCAAAGCCTTTTTCTCCATGTTGCCAGACTTCTCCCACTGACAGGTAACACCTTCTAGCTGCTTGTTTTCTTTGGATGCTCCAATCGAGTCTCCCCTTACTCCATCACTGGGGGATGCTTCAGAGTGCATGATGTGGAGACCTCATAGCAGCCTTCCAGTATCTGAAGGGGGCTTATAAGGATGCTGGGGAGGAGCTCTTCATCAGGGACTGTAGTGACAGGACAAGGGGTAACGGGTTCAAACTGAAACAGGGGAAGTTTAGATTGGATCTAAGGAAGAAATTCTTTACTGAGAGGGTGGTGAGGCACTGGAATGGGTTGCCCAGGAAGGTTGTGAATGCTCCATGCCTGGTGGTGTTCAAGGCCAGGTTGGACAGAGCCTTGGGTGACATGGTCTAGTGTGAGGTGTCCCTGCTCATGGCAGAGGGATTGGAACTGGATGATCTTAAGGTCCTTTCCAACCCTAACTATTCTATGTGCTACAGCCCTACCCAAACATCAACCACCTTTGGTGACTGTTTGCAGCAGGAAGCCTCCAGGCCAAGAAAGGGGCTGGTTTGCTAACACCTTCATAAGAGAGGATCTATTACTGCAGGGGTGGTGATGGGAAACCACTCTGAGAGCGTTGACTGAGCACTGTGGGGCAGGCGTTTGGAGGTTTTGTCTTTGTTCCAGGACCAATGTTGCTCATGCAAATGATGGACCCAGGAACCTCAGTCCTTGCTGGGGCTCTTTGCTGTAGCACGTACCAGGTTTTGCATACAGAGCTATTTCCTGCCTTGGCTGCCATGTCTTTTGGTTTGAATACAGTGACAAATGATGAGCATTTCGAGGTAACATGTTTAGACGCTGGTCAGACTTTTTCCTCTAAAAAAGTGGGTTGAGCCTTTTACAGAGCTTGGCAAGTGCTGTAAAACATCCACCAACATTCCCAGCTTGGGAATTTTTTAAGGCACCCTCATGAAAAAGCTCATGCTGCTGAAAAGACATGAGCTGGAGTTCACTGAGAGCAATGGGGATTGGAATCAGAAGGGAATAAGGAAAATACAGGTGCAGGTTGCTCTTCTCTTTGGTGTGTCTCTTGGCCTGAGATGTTCCAATGTTATCCTTAGATTGAATTAAGCCTCCTGGTGCCTCTGCAGGGGAGGAGGTTGCTGCTGCTCCCATTATGCAGATGAATGCTAAGTCTGAGCGAGCTTAAATCAGTGCAGAAATTCCTACGGCAGAATGAGAGCCAGACAGTGAAGGTGGATTTGCTGCCTGCTAGATCCTGCTCCTGGATCCAGCCCACTGTGGGGTGTCAGGAGCTGGAGCCCCTCCTTTGAGCAAAGCAGCTGTGCCTTAATGGAGAAAATACAGAGCCACCATCACCTCTGCGTTTCAGCATCAGCATCCAGAGCAGACCCCATGCCACTGGCCTCTGTACACTATGCTCTGCCCCATGGACCAAGTCTACATCTAGATAACATGGTTCTTCAATGCTCTTTCTGTCACTTTATTTCCTTTGGGGTTTTATTTTCCCATCAGGTTTTAGAAGTCAAGGGAGTTTCAGACGCTGAAGGTGGGATGCAGGGGGCTGGAGAGGAGAAAAGCAGGAATGGATGGACAGGATTAGACAAAGAGATGGCAAAAGACCATGGAAGATCAATGGAGCAGGGTGCAGGGAGGCTGAGGAGGAGGCAGGGCTGGCTGGTTTGGTCCTGTCTTTTGCTATGGGTAAAGAGGGAAGAAAGGGGAGGAATCATGAAATCCTAATCATAGAATCATCATAGAATGGCTTGGGTCGGAAGGGAAAGAAAATAGGAGAGATGTGATTGCCATTGAGAATGGGAATATTTAGGAGAAAAGATCTTTCCCTTGGAAAGAGAATGACTTTGCCCACTGTGAACATCCCAGTAGTGTTACAGCATGGACAAGCAGCCACCGAGCCCTCAAGAGACCTCCAGGGACTGTGGGAAAGCTGGAGAGGGGGCAGAGAAAAGCTGTGAATGGGCGGTGAGGGGGGTGCCCACTGGGTGAAGGAGCTGCTGTGAATAAATGAGATTTCAGAAGGGATTTGTCAGAACGTGTTTGACAGAAACCAAGGGCGACCAAGGTCAGAGCCCAAGAACCTCCAACGCAGAGCGAACCTATTTCCATACACGAGATAGCGGCTGAGCAGGCTGGGGGTATCTCTGCTGACGATCATCCCACCTCTGATGGTGGGACAGTGCCCGCTGCTGGGGTGGGGGGACAGCGCTGCCTGGAGCCCATCACCACTGCTCAGAAACCCTGACACATTGTGCTGCTCCAAGCCTGGCCAAAGGATGTTGGGGCATGCTGAAAACCCAGCCTGGTTTCCCATGGCACATGTTGTACCCAGCTCCTTTCCTGCTCTCTCCTGCAGTGGCCAGGTGTATTTTTGGGCATTGTTTTGGACACGTGAAGCTGTTATGAGCAAATATTTTCTTGTAGCAGGTATATAGAGTTTGCCTGAGGAGACTGGTGACTCTCCTTGTGCCTGCATCTTCCTGGTGCTTCTCATCATGGGAGGTCTTTGTGGCTGCATTAAAGGCATTAGCATTTCCTTGAGCACAGTGGGATAACGTTTTTCTGCTCTCAGCAAGCTGTCTCAGACAAGTATAAAAAGGCTGCAGCCACAGCCTGGAAGTTCTTCATTTCAGTTTATTGTATGGAAACAGATTATTTGAAGAATATCACAAAGCTTCATTGGTGAAAAGCGAGTTCATGGTGTAAAAATGTCGGATTTCCAGTTACCTGTGGAACCCGTTTATGTACAGGGGAGAGGGTAATGGGTAAATAAGGGTGGATTGTAGTAGCAAGGAGGAGTGCAGCCCTGAAATAAGAGTTAGTTGGCTGATTTTGCAACCTGAACTCCTGTTTCATAATGCTGTGGGGCTTTGCTGTGGAACAGAGAGAACCACAGTAAAACATCCCAGCAATAACCCACCTGCTCCTCTTCCAGATGAGACATGGAAAGGAGAAATAGCCACTTCCCAGAGCTGGGCTGTGTGTGCCTAGGCTGTGGGGATGGTGTAGGGCTCCAAGGAGAAGCATCCTCTGTGATGCCCACCAGAAGACCTCAAGCGAGGTTGTCCTGCAGGACCATGTCTCTTGGCTCCACAGGTCTCTCCCCAGCTCCCATCCTTCCTGAGACTGCTGCTCCCTGTCCAACACAGCAGCATTTCTTATTGACAGTCTAAAGCAGAATCAGTGGGAATTGCAGCCCTTTTCTGTGGATAGCCCTCACTTGATGCAGCCCTAAAACAGTGCTCAAGGTGGGCAACACAGTTGGATGTGGCTGTACGGAGCTGGTGAGCATTGGAAGGTTGTGAGAAGGTTTCGTGACACGGAAGACAAAGATGATGGTGACACAAAAGACAAGTAGGATATGTCAGTCTTCTGTCATGGAAATACCTGACCCTGGTAAACAATACAATTTACCTGTTGTTGGTAAATACTCCCAATACATAAATATTTCAATCATTTTGAATCACTGCCTGTTAAAATAAGTTTTTTAATACCCCACCTTGCAGTTTTGCATCCAGGTCTGGGGCCCTCAACACAGGAGGGACATGGAGCTGTTGAAGCTGGCTTTTGATAAGAGCAGGTAGGGACAGGCCAAGGGGAATGGCTTTAACCTGCCAGAGGGGAGACTGAGCTGAGCTCTTAGGCAGAAGCTCTTCCCTGTGAGGGTGCTGAGGCGCTGGCACAGGGTGCCCAGAGAAGCTGTGGCTGCCCCATCCCTGGCAGTGTTCAAGGCCAGGTTGGACACAGGGGCTTGGAGCAAGCTGCTCCAGTGGAAGGTGTCCCTGCCCATGGCAGGGGTTGGAGCTGGGTGAGCTTCAAGGTCCCTCTCGGCCCAAAGCATTCTATGATTCTAAGTTATTTCAAATAACCCATATCCCAGTGCAGCAGTGCCCTTTAGAGCAAGTTCATGTTCATTGAAGAGCCTTAATAAATAAACACAGAAGCAAGAGCAGTGGTTGGGCAATGCTTGGTTGGCTCCATCAAGCCTCAGGCTGGCAGCACAGCACCAGTACAAAACTTAGCACGTCTCCCCTGTTTCAGTCAGTCCTGGATGAGCTTGCACGGGCAATTTTGTGTTGTGTGCTTTAGGTTTTGACTAATTTGGCTTTCTGCTTATTAATGGTTCAGTATTTAAAAACTAAACTCCTGAACACGAGCCCTTGGTGGAAAATAGTAATAATACAACCATACATGAAGGGTTTTTTCTATTAAACAGAGCCCTGTTTGCAATTCCCTGCTAGTGTTTTTCTCAGAGGCAATAAATGAAAGAAATATGTCTTTTTAAATTTTATAAAACTCAGAAAAATGGTTTTAAACAGCTTTTCTTCACCTCCTATAATTATTTATTTTCAAACAGTCCTTCAGGGTAATGTTCCGTTTTCTTATTTCACACTCCTTTTTCTCATAAATGAACCATCACTTCAATAAATCATTATGAAAACAGAGACTAACACAAACCCTGAAAGGTTGAAAGATTTATGTAACACATTTATGTTTTCCATTTTCTCATTCTGGTACTCCACTGCTAAAGCTAAGCTAATAAAAGCTGCTATTAATATTTCTTGTTGCCTAGCAACCGCAGAGAGGGAGTAATAGCTTTAGCTAGAAAAATAGATGACCGATAAGGAAAAATTCAATTCTTTTATTATCTCAAGGGAAAATGGGCTTTTACTGGAACATTATGATGTACGAGTGTGAAGTTGAATACAAAGGATATTTTTTCAGTTGTTTTTCTATTTTTAATGAACGTTATTTTACCTTCACAAACTCATTTAAGGCATTTGCCCCACCTACTTGTGAGCTTAATTTAGCAGCACCCACACATGCTTCTGGCTTTAAGAATCTGTTGGCATTTTCATGTGAAAGCCCCTTCCCTCCGCTCCTGCCCCCGAGCTTTATCGCTTGGTCATAAAACTTCCCTCCAGGTTGGAACCTGGGAGACAAGATTCACAATCAAAGAGTAAATTGTTCTTGTATGTATTTAAGAACACGGTCTCTCAGAGGAAGAGGTGTGCATGGAGAGTTGCTTTCTGAAGTTTGGGCTGTTGTGGCTGAGCTCTGTGCTCGGGGAGAGCAGGAACGCTGCTGCTCCTGCCTGTGCTCTCACAGCAACTGTGGGCACTGGAGGTGCAGATGGAGAGGTGGTGCCTGCAGGCAGAAGTGCAGGTCCCTGTGGGAATACAGGTTCTTTTCTGTGGGAGAGGTCTTAGCTGTGCTTCCTGCTCATCCTGGACATCAGAATGAGCTCCCCACAGAGCAGCAGCCCCTCTTTTCAAGTAGCCGATGCCATAGCTTCAGAGTGATCCCTGCCAGGTACTGCCAGGAGAGAACAGAAGTGATGAGAGTCACACTCAGGTCATCATAGAATCGTGGAATCCTAGAATGGTTTGGATGGGAAACCCCTGCCACGGGCAGGGACCCCTTCCACTGGAGCAGGTTGCTCCAAGCCCCTGTGTCCAACCTGGCCTTGAACACTGCCAGGGATGGGGCAGCCACAGGTTTTGCCAACACCTTGACAGGGTTTGGAACTGGATGAGCTTTAAGGCTGCTTCCAACCCAAACCATTCCATGATTCCATGATTAAAATGTGCTCTTACTCATGGCACCACATTGTACCATGCTGGAAGGGTCTTGCGCTGCAAAAGCCAATGCATGTGTGTGGGTCTGGCTGTGGAAGCGTCTCCCTTGTCTGTGTCTTTTTTGGTTTTGTGCTTCAAACTGGGTCTTTATCTCCCCCTACTCAATTCTTGGCCTGAAAGCGTGTCCTATCCCGAGGTGGTGTAACTGCTGCTTCCTATGAAGCAGCATCTCTGCGCCACGCGGCGGTCCAGTTGTGCTGCACCTTTTAACTATTGCATAGAAATCCACCCTGCTCATCTTTCCTCTCCTTGAGTTGGTCACTATCTTTCAGATAAGCTGGTGCCTCCGCAGCAGTCCCAGTGGTTAAAGAGTCGCCTTATCAGCTATAAAATAACCATGCCGTAGCTGCAGGGAGGGTGCATGTGTTATCCCTAGAACATATGTCAAGTGAGCCTGTCCCTCTTGCTTGCAGCAATTTAAAATATCACCAATTGCATTGAAGTCTGCATTAAAGCAAACTTCTTTGGAACAATAATCAGCCTCATAAATACATGGTTTGTGTACCACCGCCGAGGAGGCTCGTTGTGAACAGCATGTATGTATTAGTAGTGTAATTAAAATATCAATTACGCCGTGTTGACAGGTTGCCAAATAACTGGCTTTTGTGCACAGTAAACTTAATCACTCCGAAGTCTGCTCGCAAGACCTGATGCAATCTTGCTGCCAAACTAGCACAACATAAAAGCAGCATTTGCTAAAGCACGGCTCCGATATTACTCTGCATAATGGTGCTGCGCTCCGTAGCTGGTATCATGTTCTGAAAATTATCTTTTAATGTACAATTTGTATTGCTGAGAAATGTCACTTACTTTGCAGAACGTCTCGCCAGCAGAAAACCTAAGATTTATTCCTGTCATTTTTTGTCTGCTCTGCCATGTTGATAGTAAGAAGTCTACTTTATGTGTGTAATGCTTATGTCAGTTTTGAAATTTGGGGTTTCATAAAAGACAGTGGTATAAATAAAACATCATATAAATTAAAAATACAGTGGGAAGTAAAATCTGTGGGTTACAGAAGCAGATAAGATGAATACAGCATGAAGGAGGTTTCCAGAACTGTATCAAATAGGTGGAGTAAGTATGTTCAAGGTATGGGCTGGATCTTCTTTAATAACTCATTCTGATCTTAAAATGTGTTTGTCTCTAGTACACAGACATGCAGATGGAAGCCACTTAGCCTAGGTTTAACCCTTTCAGATATAGGTTTGCACTTGTGCATGTTGATGTATTTTCCCCTCCTTAGCCAACAATCCCACTAATTTTTCTGGGTGAGGCTCATTTTTGCCCACATCAAAAAATATCCTGCAAATGACAGCTGGCTTTGAAAAATGAAGGAGAGATTTGGAAGAGAGTTTCTTTGGAGTCTGGGATGTGGCTCTGGGGATAAACCATGTCGGACCGTCTTTGCTTACAGGTTGCTCATCTTTGGGGCGGCAGTTCTAGGTCCTTTTTGGACCCAGCCCCTTTGGGAACAGTAAATAAAGTTAACACTAATATGTTTCCAGGGGCTCTCTGCTAACCAAGACCTGCTCTTCACCAGCAACCTGGGCTATATGTATGTTTGAGCACTGAAAAAATTCATGTGAGACCTGCAGTATCTTACTCCTTCCTTCCCCTCTTACTGAATGTGCTCAACCCTTTTGCAACAACAAAAATCTACTTCCACCCTCCCCAAAATGTTGCTTTTGTGCCTTAATTTGTGCACGTGAGTCAATGGTGCAGGTTATCTGAGGACTTCTGTTATGTTTGGGTCACATACAGGGAAAAAGAGTAATTTCCACTCAGCAATAATCCCTCAGGCACGTGTCTGCACCCTCTCCTGCGTCCCGTTCCTGCTCATTGCCTGTCACTTCTGTCACTGCAGGGATGCAAAACAAAGCTGAGCTTTCATTGCCACCTGTCTGGACTGACAGTAACAGTCTAATGCAGGGAGGGGAAGGTGGTTTTGCCAAAGAGACGGAGCTCCCTCCATCCCACTGGGTGCTTGCACCATTCATTCACTTCATTTGATGGCCTCTGTCTCATGGCACACTCTCCTCTTTGCTATGTGTGCTTGTTTCTGTGGGAATAACAAGGAGATGTAGTGGATCTGAGCCACATGGAACCTCTGCCTCATCACCAAATCTTTGTGCTTATGACCTCTTTTGTGTCATAACCTCTGCCTCACCACCAAGTCTTTGAGCTCCCTTATGTGTTTAACACCCCATATCATAATGCAACAAAGTCTTCTTTGAAGTGCATCAGGCACCTGTAAATAGAATAGGTTTTGCCAGTCTGATGCAGGAAAACCTGTGTGCTGTCAGTTATCCCACCAAAGTAGCATGTCTGGCAACTCTTCGCCATCCATCTTGCATGTTTTGATCAATGTTGCAGCCCATCTTTAACTGCCCTTTTCTCTTAGATCAATCATATTTCTCTCTTAGCTGTCATTCGCCTCTTCTTTGCATGTTTCCAGGTTGCATTAACCTGCACCAGCATCACTCATCGCCCCAGATTTCCCTTGCTGACAGGGAGGGTCTGTGCAACTTTGAGGCTTGTTTCCGAGCAGAACCTTTCCAGATGTTCCATAGCCCAGCAGCCCTGCAGTGGCTGGTGTTGGAGCAGAGTCACCAGCACATGCCCAGGGCAGGACAGCACAAAAGGATGGAAATTTCCATGGCTTTTGTTTGAGCTGTGTGTTACGATGACTGTTCACTGCTGTAGGTGTGTGCACGTTGAGTAAGTCTTTTCTTATGATTTAAAGGGGAGACGTTTTTAGAGGCAAATAACAGAAAGCACTTACAATAAAAATAACAGGCTGTAACAGGCTTTGTTATGCAATGAGGAGATCAAAGAGCTACAGCAGCCACTCAAGGCAGGGGGAGGTTCTAATTGGCAGGTAAGATTTCCTCAGCTGGTATATACTAATGGTAATCCTAATCCTAGCCTTTTTGTAGGTGTTTTCTCCTGCTTGTGGACTCAGTGGGGTTTGCTGTTAAGTGTGAAGGGTGGTGCAGCACAAGGGAGAACACAAACATGAATCTTGAGTCTGATTTCCCTCTCTTCAACAAACACCCCAAATCTCTACCTGCATTGTCCCAATGGGGTGGGTGTGATTCTGGGTATGTCCAGTGCCAAATTCAGACCCCACCACAAGACCAAGAATGTTAAACCTATGAAGCACACCCTGAAAATCACAGCTTCAGCAGTCCTCCGTCCTGCCTCAGTGGTACAGGATGATGCACTTCACATCCCTATAGCCCAGAAAAATTGAAGTTACCATTTAAATGAAGAATGCTACTTGAGTCCTGCCTCCGAGAAGAGGTGTGGGATGCTATGTCAAGAGAAATTATAATGATTGCTACAGATGCAGCTTGTCACAAGGAAGAGAAAAATGTTTCTGCATCTGATGCATGGCAGCGAGCCAGTTGGTAATGTTATATGTCCGAGTGTTTTACTTCAGCTCTGCTGGCTGGAAAGCATTCCTTAATGCTCTGTGTGGCTGCTAGATTTGTCTCCCAGCTCTGCAGAATCCCATTAGGAACCTTCCGTTTACACCATGGAAATTGTTTGGTCTCCAAACGGCCGCACAAGGGAGGGAAAAGTGTATTGCTGCAATTCTTCAACATCTGGAGAAAGTGCCAGCATTATACTTCTCACTTAGCTCTCTTGTAGTAGGCATTTCTCATTATGGAACGAGATGTCTTGTAACCAGCATTAGGCAGCTGTTCGACACCATGGTGCTGTTAGAGGGAGCAGAATCTGCTCCCTTTCCACTCCAGCCACCAGCACTGATGTTATTTAGCCTGAAGCCTGCTGCTTTTGTGTTGGTTATTGCTTTGGAGTTTGAGATCAAAGGCAGGTACATAGTGGCCAGCATGGGCAGCGCCATGATGGGCATCATGCCTTTGGCATTCAGGGCTGCATTGTACATGGTTCCCCCCATGGACTGATACTCCTCCTGTCTAGTTTCTGCAGGGCAAGTGGAGATCATGGGGAACTGGGAAGAACAGGCCTTCTCCTTGCAGTGACAGACACAGAGGTGGATGAATCTGAGGTGTTTTCAGATGTAGCAGCAAGAAAATGGAATAACAAAGACCAAGGTCAATCAGGGAGCGGCTGTCCTGACCCAGGACACTTTCTGTGCAGGAGAAGCACTATTTGCAGTCCTATTCTGTATTATGTTGTTTGGCCAACATTAGAAAAAGCAGTGATTAAAGACCCATGCACACCATGATTTATGAGGGTCTCTTAAGGTTTTGTTGTTGCCTGGATGCTCTGTTGTTTATACTTTTTTATTAAAGATGCTGGATGTAGGCAGCGAGGAATAAAATTTGAGGGTGACACGAAGAAATTGGACATATTTGGGACAGGTGAAAGGGAATTCAGAGAAATTTAAGCATAGGAGAGAAAAGGACTACAAGATTGCTAAGGCAGTTTGTTCAGTGTAGATAAATGTTGAACTAATGCATGTTGAGGAGAAAAATATTCACTGCTTATAAAGCTTGCAGTGCTCTGAATTAACTGCTCCCCAGAAAACCCTGCACAGGGGCAAGGTGTTAGAGGACAGGAGAAGTTCTTGGGAGGCTGGAAAGTTGTATACTGTGTACTGTGCTGGTCAGCCCGCCTCCGGCAAAGAGAAGGGACAAAAAGAGGCTCAAAGAATAGAAATAGAAATTATCATGGGCCTAGAAAGCTCCTCTATGATGCTATGATGCTTAGCGTCCTCACGTGCTAAGTTTAAGAAGGAGGAGAATAAAATAATTGAAATTATAACAGTGGATAGAACAAACAAGCAAGAACATCTAGATCGGGAATGTCCCTTAATGGGGAAACTTCATGGGAATTGAGATTTGGAAGTTCAGGGCAATAACAATGAATACTTTTTTCCACACAGGCCAAGATCATAGAATCACAGAATGGTTTGTGTTGAAAGTGACCTTATAGATTATCTAGCTCCAACCCTCTCCCTGTGCTACTGTCTTCTCGTCTTCATGGAAAGTTACTTTGCTCAACATTTCTACAGGCAGCTCAGATACCTGTATTCAAGTGTTTCTTCACTGCTTTGAGCAGTGACACACTCTGGGACTCACTGAGAGTGAGGGTGAAAATGAAAACAGCAGAAAGATATTTTTTAAATGCTTATGGATAAGCCAAGACCATGGGGAGCTGCTGTAGCAGATGCTAAAATGCATGTTGGTGGAGAGGAGGAGGTAGCTGTTACATGTCATAAATCCAAAGCTGATTTCTGACTGGGATTAATCTGAAGCTGGGGAGCACCAAGTCCCATCTCACTTTTATCAGGTCTCATTCAGAGGTGGAATTGGTCCACGTCTGCTTTGGGCTCCTGGTAACACATTGCACTATCTAATTCAGCCATAGACCATTGTTAATACAACAGCTGAATTAAAGAGACTCTGCTGTCCATGCTATGCAGCAACGTGAGCCAGATCTGAGTAGTTTCCCTCTGCATCCAAAGCCTGGATCCTCTTTACCTTGACAGGGTGGGGATGGAGATTTGAACCCAAACTGAACCTTGTAGTATTAATAACATCTTACTACTTGTAACATTTTTGCCCTATCTCATCGACATCATTTTCTCTAATGCCAAGAGAAGGTGCGTCCCATTGCTCTTTTCCAGTGTGTACTGATTCCAACCCATTGGGATAGACCATCCTTTGTAAGCCACCTCTTTGAAGGTGCATTTTTCATGTGTGCCTAGTTTGCATACGTAGAAATGGTCTCTGGAAGATCCAAGCTCCAGCTGTTAACACGGCACAGGTTCACCTTCTTAGTGCAAAACATCCCTGTACCATTGCCAATCCACCTGCTTCATTGCAGAAGGTTTCTGCCCAGTCCTGGAGACCATCCTGCATCAGCTCAAAGTTCCTCTCTAGTTAGGCTTTTTTATGGCATGTTTCCAGTTCTGATCAGCTTTCTGTGTCTGTCCTAGGGACTCTCTGATTATTTCAGCCTGTGTTTTTTAGCAGCAGTCTACAGACAGTTGGCCATCTGGTTAGCATTAATCTGAAGGAGGAGGCAGCATGCTTACCTGCAGTGAAATAACTTTCCTTTCAAGAAGAGTCTGTTAATGTTCATGTTCATGTTGAGCTGAGCTGAGAACATCCTGTTCTGGGAAGAGGGGAGAAGAGGTGAAAATGGGGTAGCTTGGGCACATTCCCTGCCCAGCTGTCCCTCACAAAATCCAAAGCTGGTACTAGCAACTGAAGCTGAGTTTTCGCTTTGATTTCTACATCTTGGCAGGCATGATGAGGTGAAAAGTACCTGCCTTCTCACCCAGCATGACAGGGCAGGCCACCGCTCAGCCTCCATTGACAGCTGGGTTTGTATTGGTTGGTAGTGTTGGCTACGCTCTCTCTTTGGGGAAATCCATTCCTTTTTAAGCTTATATTTCATGATAGTATTTGTGAGTACCACAGCCTAACTCCCCTTGAAACTATCCATAAGAACATACATTTGAGTTCATTTTTCCTATATCAGAGCTGAGGGTACAATCAAGTCTCTCTGCAGGACATAGTAGGTCTTGAGGTCGTTGAGAAATGTGCAGAAATGAACAACACTGTGAAGCTAAGGGATATTCTGGGTATTGAGCAGATACTTGCTGGAGACAGAATTGTCTTCATGGCCCTAGAAGTGACTACAGGGCTCTCACTGAGGTGTCTTAGATGTCAGAACTGATGAAGCCATTTAATGCATTCACATGGTAGGCTGAACAACAGAAAGATCTGTACTTACAGGTCTTCCTATTGCCTCCATCCCATCATGTCACCAAGAGGACCAAGAACTTCTTCCTCTGTTTTATCCTTCTTGAGGGGGGGAGGTCATTGCTTGTTCAGTGGCTGCCTGCTCTTGGCAGAACTTCAGACCTTCCGTGGTGGCCAGTGGAGCTCTACAGCATCTACAGATCAGCTAAGCAGGAGTTGCCCTAAGAGTTAAATCCAAACAATAGAGGCCAAGACAGAAAGAAAAAGGGTTTTTAATCCTTCCACAAAAGCAAAGACTGAATTGGTGGGGTCCTGGTTGTGCAAGGGACCTATGGAAACTGTCAGGGAGTTTGTAAGGTGGATTAGAGTTCCCTGTCCCACCCAGGTTATGGCTGATTTTGAGCATCCCTCTTTAATAATTCAGCAACTGTGGTTCTGTCATTCTGTTTTACATGGCAGAAATCCAGTTCCTGAAACACAGGAATCCTGAAGGGATGGAAGCCGAAGTTCAGCACTGAGTATTATGAGGGTGTTGTATTAATGCCAAGTGGAAGAGCAACACCTCTGCTGATTCATGGCATGTGTGATGTGTGGCTAAGCAGTAGGGTCTGTAAACATTTCCTCTGCTGACCCAGTGGATGTTTGTTTTGCAGTAAAGGTCTGTAGCATTCAGGTGGCTGTGGAAGGGACTCTTGTGTGGAGCAGTACAAAGGTCCACCAAGGGGAACTTTTAAAAGCAGTTTTTCTGTGGCTTCTCACTTTCACAGAGTGTAGATGAGATTGAGATGAGCTCTTAGGCAGAAGCTCTTCCCTGTGAGGGTGCTGAGGCGCTGGCCCAGGGTGCCCAGAGAAGCTGTGGCTGCCCCATCCCTGGTAGTGTTCAAGGCCAGGTTGGACACAGGGGCTTGGAGCAAGCTGCTCCAGTGGAAGGTGTCCCTGCCTGTGGCAGGGGTTGGAACTGGATGAGCTTTAAGGTCCCTTCCAACACAAACCAGGCTGGGATTCAAATTTCCAAACAATTTGAGCAGGAAAAGCCTGAATCTGCTGGGATCACACAGAGCTGCATTTCAAGCTGTCCACGTCTGTACACACTGCTGTTGTGCACTAACTGCTGGTCTGCACAGGGAAACTTTTGTGTGTGACAATCCTGCCTTTTGATTTTATGCTTCGGGTCTTACACCTCAAAAATCCAGGACTAAATTGAGGCCTCTTTTGAAAATTTGGATTTCCTGATTCGTAATGGTTGATTGGAGCTGGAATTCTCCTGAGTGACAGTTTGCTTCATTCTCTTTTTCATCACTTTCTCACTGAAGTAGAAAAGTCCCATACAGTACAAGGAATTTAGTGCAGTCAGCAACAATTCAGCCATGCTGATTTATTTGAGCCATTCACCGAGAAGCACTGCACTTCTCTGGAAGTGCTCGTGCCCGTGGATTTCATGTTGATTTTTACTGTTGCCCATGAATGGTCAAAGGTTCTTAGTTGTTACAATCGGATTTTTTGCTCTCATGTCCTCTGGGTGATGCTGAACTCTGTTATTCCGCTGTCCTTGGAGGATGCGTGCATGGAAGCGGAGCTGAATCTGCATCTGGAGGTCACTGCAAGGGTTAGGAGCAAGGTTCTTACAATGATTTTAAATCCTATTCCACAGTATTTACATTCTTGCAGTCTTTGTGTTGTGTGGGAAGTTGGCCATATGATTGCAATAAATAGGTATGAGGAAGCAGCCAGTAACGTTTTTAACACCCAATCAATCACTTGGCACACTCTGATGCCGTGCACACCATGAATAATAATAACTGGACTTCAGTTATAGCTCACAATGAGGGTTCACTGGGGACAAATTAGACATATAACTACAATTATGGCTGTAGCAAGATGGCTCCTTTGTAGTACATAATCTACTGTAATTTAAAAAACATGGATCATTACAATCAATACATATTGCAACCAGACTCTATGAGCTTGAGTCTCCCTTACACAAAGACGTGTCAGTCTTGTCAAGGGCTGAGAGCCAAAGTCATGGAAAACAGTGTTAGCTCAAGGAAGGTTGGCCTTGTTATCTCCTCTGAGAAACCTTTTCTTAGATCACTTTTTCCCTGTATTTTTCACTGAATAGAAAGGCAAGTATTTAACATGAGCAGAGTGGACTCCTCAGCTCCTTGGAAGTCATCATGAAACTAGTGTACCCGACAGTGCTGCTAAGTAGATAAGACTTGGGCACGCATCTGTTCTATGGGATTGTAAGGTTTGGCTCCATGAGCCCTGTCCTTTGGGGACAGTTACCTGTTTTAGTGGGAATGGGAAGCTGGCCCTGCAGGGTGGCGTTTTGAGCAGCAAAGAAACACTATGTGATATCAGAAGTCCAGGGCACCATGGAGCAGCATGTGGTTTTAAGGTTGGCAGAGTTGGGTTTATTGAAAAAGGACATTGCCTTTAAGGTGACTGCTCTGAGCCTGCATACTGCAACATCCAAATAGCCCATCAAGGGAGAAACTGGGGGCACCCAGTTGTAGTACAAACAGACATTTAGGTAACTTCTTCAGAGCCGAGAAGACTAAGAACATGGAGATAGAGGAAACAAGGAGAATCCCCCTGCCCTGATGGAGATCGGGCCAGAGGCACTGAGTACATACAATGCCCTTCTTGCTGGAGGGTCTGGCAAGGGAGTTATGAAAGGTCTTTAAGAGACAGTAGCTTGCAGAATCCTTAGGAAAAAGATCTGTTTAGGAAAAACGAGGTTTCCCAGCACAAGCCAAGGATAAGATTGACAAGTGCAGGGCAATGTCAGTGTTGAGTCATCGGTATAAATGTACCATTCATACGGCCTCTGTCCCCTGCTCTGGGGTGGAGGCAGCCCTGGGAGCCATCACTGTCACAGGGCCCACAGCATGGGAGGTCCTGCAGGAGCAAAAGGGGACACCAGTGATGATCCATCCCAATTTGGGTGCTGGCTGCCATGATGGATACTGCGGTTCCTCCAGGCTTCAGGGAGAAGACGCTTCAACCTGAACAGAGTGAAGCGGCAGCTCCCAGTTTACATGAATGCAAATTGCAAGGCTGGATGAACTGTGGCAGAGTCTGCAGGAGCTCAGCCAACTCCCTCCTTCCCAGAGAAGCAGAACGGGCCCTGGATCTGGGAGCATAAAGGAAAATGTGTCTGAATCATGCATTGACATCACCAGGAGCGCTGCAGCTCTCCGACTCACGTCAGAGCTGAATTGATATGGTTACAGGAGACTCTGTGGCTTTTAGTATTCTGGGAGAGCTGCTACAGTGGCAGAGAGAATTATTCATGGATCAAAACCAGCAAGGCATTAGCAGTACAAAGTGTCATGATTGTCTCTGTTCTGCTGCAAGGTTGAAACGAGATGCCAGCTGCGGTACATGAGAAATAGCTTGAAGAAACACCAACAAAAACGCACTGATTATTCTTGAAAGACCCTTGTAATTCAAACCAAGGTATCACTTACTAATTTATGGGGAAGTACAGCAGGTGCACAATCCTCCGCTGACTCATAGGAGGATGATCTGGAGCAAGATGCTTTGCAATGGGAGAGAGCAACAGTTATATGCTTTATGTCATTAGAAATAAAGGCTGAGGTGAACAGATGAACTGCCAATGACAAGGCCATAATTAAGAGATGCCAAAGCAGCTTTTTGTCCTAGAGGGGCAGAAAAAAGAATACAAAGTTCAAAGAAGAGATTGCAGCTCCTGCCATGAGCACAGGGGAATAGAGGAGGGAAGAATCTTCCCCACGAGGAATCAAATTCAGATGCCAACAAGCATGAAGGTTGAGTCCTGTGGTGGAAACATATCCTTAAAAAAAAAAGCAGACACAAAATTAACTTAATGCCCAAAATCTTTACCGGGATCTGTTCCATGTTGAGTGTTTGGCAAGGTGAATGTTACCTATGAAGCAATGGGAGGTTTGCAGTAGTCACTGTCTCCACTGATAGAAGAAAGCAAATATGTATAAAATACTTGTATGTGACTGCTGGAGGTGCAGTGAATGTCTTTTGGGGTTATGAAAATCTGAGTAGGTTGCTGTAGGAGAAGCACATATGGAAGTCACCTTCCTTGAAACTGGGTCTAAAATCCTGTGAATGATCCGAAGCCAACTAAAATGTGTTGATCGTAGAGTGGTTTGGGTTGGAAGGGACCTTAAAGCTCATCCAGTTCCAAGCCCTGCCACAGGGTAGGGACACCTTCCACTCGAGCAGCTTGCTCCAAGCCCCATCCAACCTGGCCTTGAACGCTGCCAGGGATGGGGCAACCCCAGCTTCTTTGGGCAACCCATAGATATGGTAATAACTTACAATAATGTTTTTTATGTTGAACTCCCACATTTTTGAAGCTGTTCATTCAGCTGATCCATTTGCAATAAGCTTTTAAGCACTTTGTGAATATTCATTAGCTTTGCCACCCCTTCTTGCCAAGAAAAATCACTCTGGGTACCCAGGAAGAGGCAAGGGGTTATGGTGCTTCCAGAGGGGACATCTCAGGCTTGACCTGCAAGGGGATGGGGACCCTCAGCCCAGCTCTCCTTGTGCTGCGTCCGTCACCTCAGGACACAGGAGCCACAGGGAAGCTTGTGGGCCCATCGGCAATCATCAAAATGTCCTGCTGGGATAAATTGCTTGGCCTTTGGTCTTTTCATTTACCCTCTTGCTAATAAGATTACCCCATACAGCAGAGGGACAGCGATAGTATCCCCAGTGTAAGCTGGCAGGCTTTGTGGCTATGTGACAATGTCCTGGCCGGGTGTTTGCTCCAAAATGAAGTCCTTACTTTTCTGGCCATAAAGCAATGGCTGCAAAAGCTGTTACATCTCACCCAGAACTCCAGCCTCTGCTGGCTACAGTCAGTGCACATGAGTGTGCGTTTGAGTACGAGGGGTTTCCCTGAGCCTTACCACATTGCTGGGAACACTTCCCAGCCCTGTGCAATGCTGAATCTGTGATACCTTCCGTCTCACATCACCAACCCTGTCTGCAAGGATGGCAGTTGAGGGGGAAAGATGTGAATTTCTAAACTAAACCAGTGTTACGTGGTGCTGCTGAGAAGCCACAGATGCTGAGTCCCACAGTGTCGGTTTTACAGCCTCATGTCAGAGCAGGACTTTGCTTTTAAATGAAAACGTTCAGCCTTAAAATAGAAAACCACAGTGAATTATACAGCCACTTGATAATTATTTTTTAGTGCTGCTGCTAAAAATGCCCCATTAAAAGGCTGTAAGTCACTGCAGAGTGCTGTCACGCTACCACACACAGGGATTTCACTTCCAGCTGCATTCTATTTCCTTACTGTGGCCAGCCAAAGTCTTGAGACCACAGGGTAAATATTTACATCTCTCTCTATTCATCTCTCTATCTTGTGTGGCGGGAGCAGAGCACAGCGCGGCTGGCAGGCTGGGAGCCAGCTCTGCGGGTGCCAGGGGGAGCATCCCATGGGAGCATCCCACCGGTTTCACCCCAGAATTTGCCAGGGCGGTTTGGAAAGCCGCAGTGCCAAAGCTGCACCAGGGAGAGATGTGCCAGGCTTTGAGAGCGCGCCAGTCCACGTGTTCTGAGGCAACCAGGAGGAAAAAGATACCCGCCCAATATTAATTATGACTTCTGAAGCTTTGCCTAATTACATTGTCTCTCTTCAGACAACGACACAAATATTTATGAGTGGGACTTTTTATTCTCATTGTAATCAGTGACATAAATAGGTAACACCTTTATAAAGAGTTAATAAAAATGTGTCAACACAAGCTCGAGCACAAACTGTCGAGCAGTGTGCAGGAAAACATTCCCATGTTTATTGTATTAATTGAATATTCATGAGATGCCAATTTAAATTACAGTTCACAACTGTTGCTCTGTCTAATGAATAATTTAAACAAGTGTGGCCAAAGAGATTTCAATGCTGCATTAGCAAACTGCAAGGGATTAAGCAACAGAGAATTTATAATTAGCTTTGTATATCCTATAATAAATGCATTGGAAAGATGGTTTTAATTATCCCACATGTTAATTCAGAATTCGGTGCATTAATTTTCAGTTGAAAAGTAACCCTTTCTTCCCAGATAGTATATTGGTCTCCTCTTCGCCTTTTGCATCTCAGGAGCAGGGAATTGCAAGTATGGAATGGCCCAATCTTTGCAAATCTCATCCATTATGACACAGCATTTGTATCTGCCCACCTCTGCCTGGAGTAGTTCCTTTTTTGCATTCCCAGCTGGGACAGCTAATACAAATGAGATCAAATCCCTTCCTACAGATCAGGACCCCAGAATCCTGCAGTAGCTTCTCCCAACTCTATCTGCTACAGCGCATCCTTTTTGATTCACTTATGGCTACTTGGGAAATACTGTCTGTTCCTAGAAAACAAGTCTGTGCAAGTGATAGAAGTTTTTGGCAGTCATCTCCTATAAGCAGCTTTGAGGTTTTGTTTAGGAAACAAGGATGTGTGTAAATAACAGCCCCAAACCCCAAAGTTCAAGCTGAGATTGCGCATTTTTGGGGGGAGCGGAACAGGAATGGTTTTTTTCTCTATTAGACATGTTTATAAAGTGTTTTTTCTGTGAGACATGGGTCCCTTTGCACAGTCCCTTCTGCCCTTCCCTCTCCTGGGTGAGGAGGGCAGCAGCTCTATGCCATAGGGCTGATGGATATGCTATTGGCGTGGCTTTACATTCTGGTGGTAACAGAGGACAGCAGTGTCCTCTACAGCAGGAAGAGTGGAGGTCCTCATCGCTTGTCAGCCCCCCATAGAGATGCTCAGCCCTTGAAAGTGATGAATATTGTTTGTGCTTCCCCCTCACCTGCTTCCCCTATTGCCTTTGCCATGATGTTCAGCTATAAAGCCCATCCATATGTACAGAGGCTGCCATAACTCTTGAAGAACCTGAACACTTGTGCTGGAGAGAAAAAAACCTGGGAAGTGTTCCAAGGAACATAAATCCTTACACCTACGTGAAGCCGCCCATGCCCAAAGCTTGGCTGGAAACCTCAGAAGATGTCTTTTGGTGCGCTTCGGGGAGGAAGGCACTTCCTTTTGAGGTGGTTTTGTTTAATTCCATGTCAGCAGGTTAATGAGATCTCTGGGATATGGGATTTGATCTGGAGTGTAAACATTCACTTGACATGTGTCCTTGATGTCTGCTCAGATGGAAATGCAAATGCAGTGCTGAGCGTGGCACGCCATCCAAAATGTTTTGGTGACACAATGTGTAAGACAAAATAGCGATCACTTTGTTCAAGAGCCTCATTGAAATATTTTCCCTTGCCTTTGAGTCCTGCTGTATCTATCAAATCAACACCTCAGCTCTGAGGTTAGTGTGCCTGCTACTGAGGTGGTTGCTCCTTCAGTTCCCTGGGGAGCACCAAAAACCCAGGTCTGTCTCTGGGTGCAACAGAGGCAGCGTTCAGACTTCCCCTAAGACCTCAATTGCTGGGTTAGTGCCTCGGTCATTTGGGTGACTGGAGTTATTTAAGTTGATAAATGGAGAGCAGAGCTGTGATGCACTCTGTTGTCATTGACGCTTATTGATTGAACCTCAAGACTCAATTGATCAAACTCCCCAGTGCCAGCAAGTAATCTCAGTGGAAAAAAATCAAGCCTTTAATGGGGTTATGCGTTTCTTGGGTTTCTACTTGGGGATGTATGTTTTGGGAGGGAAGGAATTGGTTTTGATGGCCTGAATCTCCACCATTACCTGGATTAAATAAATACTGGCAGTGGGGACACTTGTTATTGTGGCAATCCAGTCCTGGGCAGACCCATGCCTCATTTAACATGGCGTATTTTACCTCCTGAAACTGAGTGTCTTGATGTTAGAAGGAAATAAATGGATCTCTGAGGTGTCTGTTACCCATCATGAGGAAGCCAAAGAGGACAGAGATGCTGCTGGACTGAACATTCTTTCACCAGTCCTCCTTAATACACTACAGCTAATCTAATAAACTGTGTTGCACTTTGCAGGCAGTGTGGCAGCTCAGGTTGATATTGCTGCTGAAACCTAAGTAAGCATTTCCTAAGGTTACATGGCTTTAATTCAGCACCTACGAAGGTTTTTGCAAGTCTGTAATTTGTGTTGGAGTAGCAGCTGCAGTTATATTAGCTAGTTCAGAGGTGAGAAGGGTTTGTCATTGTTGGGAGTCAGAACAGAAGTTACAGTTCTTGGGGCAGGAGATGGTGCTCGAGTTTCTCTTCTCTGTTTCCTCCTGCAATAAGGTTTGTACATGCAGAGACATTTAGGCTTTTTGCACCTATTTTAAAAGTCTTCAGCATTTCCTATAATTAAAGACAAGAAAACAATAGACTCTGCCTTCAGTTTACATGATGCAGCAAGGTCTTCGCTGCAAAAGCTCTCAGAGGTTCCCCTCTTCAGAGTGGGTAAATGCTGTGATTGTCATTTTGCTGGTGGGGAACTGGTGTGTGGAGGTTCGGCTCCCTGTCTGAGGTTGCTCTGGCAGAGCTGGCTTTAGAAACTCTAGATAGTTTCCCAACAAATATTTGGCCACAGAACCATCCTTCTCCCTTGGATGAAGGTAATAGGTTCCTGGTAATATGAGACTCTTATGAGCCACTTATTACAAGCTAACAAACAATCCCAGCAATACCTGGCCACAGAGGGATACCCAGGTGTGGGGCAAAAAGGGGACAGGTTGTTGCAGATGTGTAAGAGAAGTGACATGGTTTGTGTGCAGATGTGGCATCACCACTGGGGAACCCAACTCTTTCTAATACTGCGGGCATTACTTGAGAAGTGGGCTGTTAAACTTTGCAATCTAAAAATGAAAAGCTTTTAAAATTCATTCACAGTTTAATCCCACAGGGATGATTTTTCTATGGAGTCTTCCCATTTTCCTGTTGTGTTCTAAAATTACTTCTTTTTTTTTCCTTCCTCTTCTTCTTCGTTTTTAATGCTCCATGCAATAAAACGGGGAGGTCTGTCATTACTTTCGAGTCTATTGCTTTATGTGAATGCAATATCTAAAATGCCTGAAAAGAGCCAGGAGAGACATAAACCAGAGTGAACCGGCCTGAGCAGTGGGGCTTCAATAAGCTACAAGAGCTCAGATGTAGACAGATATCTGGAACAGATGTAGACAGGTATCTGGAATAGAAAATAGTTCTGGGTGGCCTTCAGGGCTGGTGCAGACCATGCTCCACTCCCAGGACCATCTCAGCCCCCTTGGTCCCTACAGTAGCACACCTACAGTTATTTCTCATCTTCTCTTGCCTTTTTCCCCTTCAGAGCTGGTTCCCGCTGGCTTTGCTTTCCTCCTCTTGCCAACACACATGAAGGGGATGTGACAATTTTATTATCATACCCCCCATGTGTTGGCAGGCAGCTCGGGGTCTGATGCTATTTAATTACCTCCCACTGTCCGTTACAGGGAATTCTGGCCCCAGCTTTTGGGACGTGATGCTGTTATGCCTGGATGGGCAGCAATTGCCTTCATCTACAAATGGGTTTTACAAAATCGCTAGATAATGTATTCAGAAAACATGCTGGAAATTAATGGAATAGATTATTTGCAAACATGTTCACTGAATTATCAGCCTTGTTCTTTATCCGTAAAATAATGTACTTAAAGAAAGAAGAAGTTTATTGAATACGTTATTTACAGGCTGTGCTCCAGCTGAGAGCTGCAGGAGCACCATGGAGCGTACATGCAGCCCGGCTGCTTCCCAGTGCTGGGGGCAGTTGTTCCTCCTCACACACAGGCATGCTCCAGGACTTCGCCCGCATTTTCCTGGACCATTTTGCTCATCCCTGACCTCAGAAAAGTGAGTTTGGAGAGGGATGTGTGCAGGCCCTCCCCTGCTCCCATGGGGATAGTCACAATGGTTGCTTTGCCTCATGCAGCGCCGCTTTCTAAGGCTCAGTGCTGCTCCTGGTGAAGAGGCAAAATACATGTCAGAAAGTCAGTGGAGGGGAATTAAGGCATTTTGTGTAATGTTGTCCACTGTGGTGCTCAGCTGTGGATCATTTAGGGATGGATGATGTGAGGGATCATTTAGGGATGGATGGTTTAGACCTGCTGCTTGTGGGTCGCCATGGCAGCACTTGTGGGAGTGGGACAAGTTAGACTCACCTCAGAGGAACCGTGTCTCACAGGAGGGCAGAAGTCTGAGCTCCTCATGCCCTGGAACAGTCCTGCCACCAGTCTTGGTTGCTTCTGCAGTTCTCCTGCACTCTTCATCCCACTGAGTTATTCCCAAACACCTCCAACGCAAGCAGCAGGGTTTGTCCTTCCTTCAAGTCAAAGGGACCCCTTCCAGTAGAGCAGGTTGCTCCAAGCCCCTGTGTCCAACCTGGCCTTGAACACTGCCGGGGATGGGGCAGCCACAGCTTCTCTGGGCACCCTGTGCCAGCGCCTCAGCACCCTGACAGCAATCTGTATAATAACTCTACTAGCCCAGGAGAGAGGGAAGCACACATTGAAGCAGGGCTCCCACCTGGTTGTTACTCACTGGGGGTTGGAGTTACTGGATTTGGGACCCTCATGGACATCTCTGCTGTATGAGTTCACAACAGTGCTCTCATTGCAGATGACCATGGTGGAGGGTTGTATCATAGGAAAATAAGAAGATTCAGTTTGTGCTGTACTGAGTTGTCTGCTTCTTTTGGCCGGGCCCTTCCAGCACCAGGAGCAATGAGAATATTAACAGGGAACGTTTCCTGTTTGTGGAGCACAGGCTCTATCCTGTTTCACACCACTGTTCTCACCCAGACCTTACACTACTTTGTCTTGGTGATGGAGTGTTAGTGTTTGGATGATCCTTTCCCTTGTAACAGCAGGATATTGTAGCACCAGATCACTGCCCATCAAAGAGCTGAATTCAGCTTGTCTGGCAGGTGCTTTCCAAAAACACCATCGGTCCTGCCCACCGTGGGGGCTGCAGGGAACTCCTCTTCTGGGAGGGGAGGGAAACATGCAGAGGTGGTCAAGGCTGGAGAAGACATGGGGCAATTCATGTCATAACAGAAGCAAAGCAACAACCATGGGTGAGGAGACAGAGGTGAACACAGGTGAACTGGGAGAAGCCCGAAGAGCCTTGTCTGGGGTCAGCAGTGTGGCTTTACAGTGAAGCTTCATGTTCCAAACCGTTTCATTTGAAACTGCCAATATTGGTTAGAAACAGTGGGATTTCAAATTATGCAGCATTTAAAGCAGACTGTAAAACTTTCTTCTCTCATGCATGTCTGCCCAAATCGTGTTTAAGTCATCAGGCTGAGCTAGCTTGTCTGCACAGGGCTTGAAATGACTGACTGAGGAGCTCTTGGTGCTGCTAATGCTGGTATTTAGTAATTCTTGGAATATCGGGGAAGCTCTGGAGAACTAGGAAAGAGCTAATGTGCAAATATTTAAAAAGGGAAAGAGAACAGCCTGGGTAATTACAGCCCTGTCAGTCTGTCATCAATCCTCAGCAAAATAATGGAGTGGCAGATCCAGGCCTCAATTAATAAAGAATTAAGGGAAGGTAATATAATTAATGCCAATCAACATGGGCTGATGGAAAACAAATCCTGTCAAACTAACTTGATATCTTTTTAAATGAGATTACAGGTTTGGGTGATAAAGGTAACAGTGCTAACATAATATCCTTAGACATCTGCAAGACATTTGACTTGGAAGCACAAAAGTATATTGAGTAAGTTGAACAATACAAAATCAGTGTTACACAGGTTTGGTGCCTGCACTTGTCACTCTGTCTGCCTGGAGTTTGTCATATTTTTGCCAAAGAAAGCATTAAATAATTGCCAGTGAAGTTTGTAGATGATGCAGTGAGTAGGCAAGCAGCAGAAGATAGAGATGCGGAGCTTCTAGCATGGCCTGATAAACTCATCACCAATAATGAATATGTGTTTGGAGAACTAATAATGTACCACCCATCTTTCAAGATGGGGACCCTTCTGCTTAGAGGTGGTGGCTCTGGAAAAGGGATGTAAGACCGTTAAGGCTGCCCCATCCCTGGCAGTGTTCAAGGCCAGGTTGGACACAGGGCTTGGAGCAAGCTGCTCCAGTGGAAGGTGTCCCTGCCTGTGGCAGGGGTTGGAGCTGGAGGAGCTTTAAGGTCCCTTCCAACACAAACCATTCCATGATTCTATGCAGGGAAGAGCTCTGATTCAGGGTGAGTGCTGGCTGATGGAGAAGTCCAAAAAGCATCTATAGCAATGAGCAAGGTGGGAAACTGGGAGAGAGTGCAGAGGACCGCTCTTTGTCTTTGGCCAAAGCAGAAGGGATTGGACTAAGATCTGCACTGGCTTTGGTGAAGGGCAGCATGGTGAGAGCCCCTTGTGTTTGATGAGGAAATGCTGCAATTTCAATACAGTTCCAAAAAAACCTCCATACACCCAAATGCCAAAGCTGACACCATCAGTTCCTATGGGCCTCTGTGCTGGTGCTGCTGCAGGGCCAGCAAAGCCCCAGTGGCAGGCTCATGGGGGGACCTCCAGGAGCTGGTAGGGAGTGCTTGGTCACCCTGGGGACCAGGAGCACAGGGAGTGACAATCATGGCTGGAAACCCCAGTGCACATAGAAAGCCTCTGCTATGATAAATGTCTCTCACCCCTGCAAAAATAACTTCATTCCTTTTTAAACCCTTCCCTCCTGTTCCCCTCGTATTCATAATAGGATGATCGGTGGAACCAAAGATGTGGCTGTTACTTTAAGGGATAAATTAGTTTGACTCTTAACTCAATAATTAAAACTGTTATGGCTATGAGCCTGCAGGGATAATGTACTATTATTATAGTCATTTGTTTCAATTAAATGCTTACTGATTTTACAATAGCAGCTGGGCACCTGTGTGAGATAGCTATTACTCTGAACAAGACATCTCAAATTCCAGCAGAAATTTGTCACTGCACTAAAGCATTTTACATAGACCATGAAAGTTTATTAGGAGCAGTTACAAATCTGGAAGAGGAGGGGTGGTAATTGGGGATATATTTTCTTATCAGCTCCCCTCTCTCCTGCTCTCTCTCTTTAAAGTAAACCATCTCTAAGCATTTCAGCTATGGTGATGCGTTTACATTTCAGCTTCAATGTGGAAAAAGCCTGCTGGGAAAAATTTTCTTCCAAGCTGTTCAGCAGATCATTTCTCTCCCTGGTTGATTGTGATTGTAATGGCTTGTTCTCAGGAACAAACCTAAGGAGGCGTAGGCTGTGCCTTGCGGCTGCCCCTGAAATAGCTGCTCAGCCCTTCCATGTGAACTTGCCCCAGGCAGGATCAAGTGGGGTCATAGAATGGTTTGTATTGGAAGTGACCTTAAAGCTCCTCCAGCTCCAACCCCTGCCACAGGCAGGGACACCTTCCACTGGAGCAGCTTGCTCCAAGCCCCTGTGTCCAACCTGGCCTTGAACACTGCCAGGGATGGGGCAGCCACAGCTTCTCTGGGCACCCTGTGCCAGCGCCTCAGCACCCTCACAGGGAAGAGCTTCTGCCTAAGAGCTCATCTCAGTCTCCCCTCGGGCAGGTTCAAGCCGTTCCCCTTGGCCTGTCCCTACAGGCCCTTGTCCCAAGCCCCTCTCCAGGTTTCCTGCAGCCCCTTTAGGCACTGGAGCTGCTCTCAGGTCTCCCCTTCAGGAGCCTTCTCTTCTCCAGGCTGACCCAGCCCAGCTCTCTCAGCCTGGCTCCAGAGCAGAGCTGCTCCAGCCCTCGCAGCATCTCCATGGCCTCCTCTGGCCTCGCTCCAACAGCTCCAGGTCCCTCTTGTGCTGCTGCCCCAGAGCTGGATCAGGGCTGCAGGGGGTGTCTCCCCAGAGCACAGCAGAGGGGCAGGATCCCCTCCCTGAGCTGCTGCTCACGCTCTGGGGGTGCAGCCCAGCACACGGGGGGTTCTGGGCTCAAGCGCTCACTGAAGCCGGGTCCTGGGGAGCTTCTCCTCACCCAACACCCCCAAGTCCTTCACAGGGAAGCCTGGCAGGAAGCCTCATGGTCTCCATGTCTGGTCTCCCACCATGTGGGGTTCTGCCCCTGGCTGGGTCTGTGCCGTCTGCCCACTCCCGCTGGTCTTGGCCAGCATGTGCTGCTTGTCAGCCTGTTTTTCTCTCTTTCTTAGGATTAGCTCAAGCATTTATAGGCCTGTTATGCATATTCATTAAAAAAATTGAAATATTGTGGGGAGAAGAAAAAAAAGCTGTCTTTGAGCTAGCACAGCCTTTGGGAATCTGCTAAGTAAGATGCACTTAATTACTTTAGCTGTGACTACATCACATTTCACTCATGTTTCCTCTAAGATGCAAAACATCTTTTCAGAGGAGGCTGCAAACACGTCCCAAGCCTTTTGCAGCAGCTCGTGGTGAGTTTGTTGTAGTGAATGCCTGGGATGGAGACAGGATCTGACCTGGATCTCGGAGCCAGCGCTTCTGGCGATGGAGCTAATCACATTTGCAGGGTGGTTATTTCATTACGTGTGTGCTTCCATGGGCTTTGCAGGGATGCTGAGTGCTTTGTGGAGGGGAAAGGAGTGGGTGCAGCCCTGGTGAGCTGCATGCATCCCACAGGACCTTGTGCTGTGGTTGAAGAGGCTGTTTCCTCTTGTATGGGGAATGTTGCTTTTCTTACCTTGTTCTTTTTGGTCTGCCTTCATCACGATTTCATTCATTATGCTGAGGCGCTGGCACAGGGTGCCCAGAGAAGCTGTGGCTGCCCCATCCCTGGCAGTGTTCAAGGCCAGGTTGGACACAGGGGCTTGGAGCAAGCTGCTCCAGTGGAAGGTGTCCCTGCTCGTGGCAGGGGTTGGAACTGGGTGAGCTTTAAGGTCCCTTCCAACACAAACCACTCTGATGTTATGGTTCTGTTACTTACTTTCCTAATTAGGGCCATTTGCTGCAGGGGAGCATCTCTGAATCCTGCTCCTGGGTCTCTCTTTCCTCAGGTCTTTCTTAAGGGGATGTACTTTGGGTGCACAACTAAGGCCCCTGATATAGCTCAGTGCCTTCAGGGTCTCGCAGCAGGAATCAAGATAAACCCTTTCCCCCGCTTGAGCAAAGGCCATCAGCATCCTAAAGCCCATGGCAGCAGCACTGGGGCTGTGCATAAGCTGCTTGCCTTCACTTCCACCCCAAACATCTCACAACTGGAGCACACAAATGGCTTTTCCACCACTGCTCTCTCATCCCGAGGACACCTCCTGGTCCTGCCCCTCCACACAGTGGTTAGCAGGGTTGGATGCGAGGAGCATAGTTACAATTGTACATGTCCTTCTGCAAAACGTCCTGCCCAGGAGGTGAAGAGGTGGAGATGTGGAAGAATGAGAGAGGGTGTCAGAACCAGCAATGCTCAGCAAAGGTTGTAAGTAAAACCACCACGTTTTAATGGTGTCAAGAAACAGGCAGCTGCTGGAGAGGAGGCCTCTGGGCTACGATGTCCCAGGAGAAAGGTCTCTGCTTTTCAAGAGAGGGCTGTGCTTGGGTTGCTATCGGCAGGAGGCTTCTGTGTGGATTCTCCAAGCCAGAGCTCAGGTTTCTGGTTTTCCTACACAGGAATATTCAGCAACATTTGCACCATGTGTCCCATACCCATAATTGCACTCCTGGACTTGTTCTGCTCTGATGCATAAATAACATGCACTGTAAAGGAAAAAGTGTATGATTACATATTTAACGGATAAACGGAGCCGTTGTGGTCTATTGGCCACATAATAAAAGTTTCCCCCAAAAAATTCTCTTAATCCAGTGTTTACCCAGGAGACTGCAAACGGGAATGAGCTACTTTAAATTCTGTGATTTTTAAGGCACGTTTCATAGCCTTCCCTGTCTCTAAAATACCCATTCTTCTAAACTTTTTCTTCATTTAAATTTAAAATAAGGGCAATAAATTATTCTTTGCCTTAGCAGCTGCCAGATCTTCTCCAGCCTGAAAGATCTGGGTTAAACTGACAAAATCCAAGACAAAAGTACCTTTTTCACTGGAATTTGGGAAGGAGCTTGGTGCTTGCATGGCGGGTGGGTGCAGACCCAGGTCCCCATCTCTGCCTATCTCACCCTTGGCCATTCCCATGATGTTCGCAAATTCAGCTGCTATTGCAAACATTGTCTTTCCGATGCCTCCTGTGCTGATCGAGCCTGTTGTCCATCCCCATCTTGCATGGCTTCAGCATGCACATCCTCGAGATCTTTTTGGCCAGGGTTTCCCAGGCAGCAGCACGTGGCAAGAAGAGGCCAGACCTCTGCAATAAAGCAGGTTAGCAGGGCACATAAAACTTGTTAGACTTCATGCAGCAGAGAGTTTCCTCAGCACCACGATGGAGCAAAGTCAGCCCTGGTGCCTCCATGAGCTGGTGTTTCCTTGCAACCACCAAAGCCAATGACAGCAATTCAGCGTGGCCCCAAGTCAGCCTTGGTCAGACTCAGTGTGCTGTTGAAGTGCAAGACCTCAGAGCAGCTTCCAGTGTCTGAATGGGCCTAAAAGGATGCTGGAGAGGGACTCCTCATCAGGGACTGTAGCGATAGGACAAGGGGTGATGGGTTCAAACTGAAACAGGGGAAGTTCAGGTTAGATCTAAGGCAGAAGCTCTTCCCTGTGAGGGTGCTGAGGCGCTGGCACAGGGTGCCCAGAGAAGCTGTGGCTGCCCCATCCCTGGCAGTGCTCAAGGCCAGGTTGGACACAGGGGCTTGGAGCAAGCTGCTCTAGTGGAAGGTGTCCCTGCCCGTGGCAGGTGTTGGAGCTGGATGAGCTTTAAGCTCCCTTCCAACATAAACCAGGCTGGGATTCCTCCTGCGAGTTAAATTCCTGTAGTTCATAATTAATACAGAAAAAGGGCAGATCTAGGAAAATCTGTTCCCCTGACACACACTCAATGATGGAGAAGCCAAAGGAGGGCAGAACATGCTGTTGGCTGTCGTGTAAAGCTCTTGATTCCTGACCTGCAGCAGTAAATCTGGTTTTGCATTGGACTTATTTCTTCTGAAGCCTTCCAAGCCCTTGCAGGTCTTCCCTGGGTTTCTTTCTGTGTGTGCTGCTAATGGAGTTGGCAAGCCTCCCCTGGTAAGGAGAGATCACAGTTCAGTGGGCTGATTGGAAATGAAGATTGCTAACAAAGAAAGCCTGGGTCTTTAAACTCATGTTAACATTAATTCTGTTAGCATTAAACCTGGCTGGGCAGGGATGCATTGGATGGGGCTTGGGGCAAGCTGCTCTAGTGGAAGGTGTCCCTGCCTGTGGCACGGGCTTGGAACTGGATGAGCTTTAAGGTCACTTCCAAACCATTCTATGACTCTATGATTTGACATTTCTTATTAGCCATATATATATAAATTTCATTTTGGTTTTGATTTTTCCAGAGTGTTGGGATCAGCAGCCTCAGGAGGCAGTGCTGGTGTTGGTGGTCTGTGCCGTGTCCATGTGTCCCGGCAGCTCTGCGTGTGACTAGTCATCTTTCATCAGTCCCATCAGCCATCCTCTCACTGTCACATTATGAGGATAAATAAACATGCATTAGGAAACTCTTCATTTCTGGGGACAACTTAGCCTCCTCCTCCATCTCTTTTACCTACATGTATGCACACACAAACATAATTTTATTGGCATTGTCTGGACTTCTGCTCCATTCATTTCAAATGGGGTTGGAACTGATTGCAATATTTGAAATTGGAAAAGTCACCCCCAGGAGGAGCTGTAATGGGGTCATGGCCACCATCAGGGCTTGCTCGCAGGCATTGTGGTCCATCTCAGGGCATGCTGTGGGGCTCAGGGACACACAGACCTCTGGCTCGCTGTCAGTGTCACAGCTTTGGGCAGACCATTGTGTTGGGAGCTGGGACCTGTGGCTTCCACTGAGTGTTTGTGTGCTTCCCACTCCTGGATGTAACCCCAGCAGCACTGGCAACTTGACAGCCATACAAAGGATGCAGGAAGGTTGTGATACCTTTATAAGATCAGGCAAGCAGCTATTTTTCCACTTATGTCGTTACTAAATGTCAACCAAAGTGTTGCTCAGAAGGAGTGTGTTTGGCTCCATGGCCTCCAACGCTGCATTGCTGATCTACCAGGGCTGGATAGCCAGACCTGTGTACAAAGACAATTGATCACTTCTCTTGCAGTCCTTGTGGGCATGGTGAAGGCAGGAGCAGAGCGCTGGGCACATGGTACTCAGTGCTTGCTCTTTGCTTATTTGGAAGGAGGCACTAGGAAGACTTCACCAGCTGTGTAGAATGATTTTTAATCAGTCAATAAGAGTTTGTCTTAAAGTGATTTGTCAGTATAATAAACAAATAAATACATTTTTCGATGACAAAGTGATATTCTCCTAACTCAGATCCAGGAGATGGTCCACTCGGATGCCACATCCTATGAGTCCAACCGTCAAGTGCCCCTGATCAATCGGCCTGGGATGTTGGCCAGCCCCATGAGCGCTCTCAGCCAGTCCCAGCTCATTTCTCAGATGGGGATACGGAGCGGGGTAACCCACGGGTCCCCATCGCCCCCAGGAAGTAAGTCTGCTACACCATCTCCCTCCAGTTCTACTCAGGAAGAGGAGACAGAGTCACATTATAAGGTACGTGCAGTCATGCCTGTTTTAACAGACAGTGAGAAAACAGCAGATGATGTTTTTCAGTGAGGGATAAATTGAGCTAAATAAGAACACAGACTTTTGGTGTTTTCTTTTTAAATATACATATCTAGTGGGAGACTTTCAAAAGGACTGAGGGATTATTTCCAACCTCGGGTGAGGTACAGCATGGCAGGCTAGCACACATAGAATCCCAGACTGGTTTGTGTTGTGTTAAAGCTCATCCAGTTCCAACCCCTGCCACGGGCAGGGACACCTTCCACTGGAGCAGCTTGCTCCAAGCCCCTGTGTCCAACCTGGCCTTGAACACTGCCAGGGATGGGGCAGCCACAGCTTCTCTGGGCACCCTGGGCCAGCGCCTCAGCACCCTCACAGGGAAGAGCTTCTGCCTAAGATCTAATCTAATCTAATACGTGATTGGGTTGTGCATGCAGCAAGTTAGGCAATGAGAGATGGGCTTTTCTCTCCATGCCTTACCAGGTCCATCAAGCTGCAGAGTTTCCTCCAGTGAGGGTTTTGTTGAGCAAAGCAGGTTCAGGGCTAAGATTCTGCAAATGCTTGGCTGCAAACTTAGATTGCTGGTGGCAGGTTGAGAAGGCTTGAACAGGGATGGAAAATAACAGAGGCTGGGTTGAACTGAGCTCACCAGACACGGCTTGTAAGGAAAAACCCCAGAAATTAAACAGGAAGAGTCTTCTGCCTTTTAGTTCATTCAGGCAGTGTTTTAGGTGGTCAGCAATGTCTTAGTGGCACAGAGTCTGCCTCTAGAGCCAACACATCTGCTGCTGAGCATGGCATCAAGAAGCCCAAGCTTTTCCTCGTGGTTCTGGGGACATCTTGGTTGTTGCCCATCTTTCTCAAAATGCACCAGCAAAGCAAACAGCACTTGCTGTGTGCCATGAGTCTGTTATTTACTGAGGTCAATCACTGGATTCCCTGGGGGACTTTGACTAAAGCATCCCATGGAAAACCTTCTCCTGGAAGGTGCTGATCCAAGGATAACACCAGAACTGGTATTATAACCTTGTCCCGCAGAGATAGATGGTTGTGACAGGATTTGAATGTATAACCCCAGCAGCAAACAGTGCAGAGACTGGAGAACTGGAAAAGCACTAGGACTGAGAAAACCCTTCCCCTTCCAATGGAAATCCAGGCAAATATTCCCATCACTCCTGCAGCTTTTCATCCATTGGCAGCTCTCACTTCAGATCAGGGCATTACAAAGCAGAGTGCACACGTGGATGCAAAACAGCTTCAGTGGACTAAAAGTGCACAAAGAAGGGATACAGGTGATTGAAATAAGATGCAGTTTCTCCAACTCTGTGATTCCACATCTGGGGGACACTACGGAATGTGTTGTGCTGCTGGACCCCATGGTCTGCCACCTCCCAGGGTCACATCACACAGCTCCAGCAGGTACCCGGGAGCTGGAATCTGTCATGTCAGCAGCAAATGAGTTTCAGCTTAGTTACACACAAGGTTCTCTCCCTCTTCAGCATCACCCAGCTTTCATCCCGGCCAGCCAGAGATGCAGGAGTCACTGAGGAGGACATGGCTTTGGGGTTGGATCTTCTGTTCCTGTTGAGCCAGTGATGGCTGTGGGGGTAGGAAGAATTTGGAGATGTCCAAATTATGCCAACTTGCAGAGACAAGAATTCTTCCTAATGCTAAAGGCATGTTCCCCTCATTTTTATGTCCAGCAAGAAGGGTGAAACAGGAGTGATGGATTTGATGGAGGAAGGAGACTATAAATGCAAAGAAAGCAGAACCACATTGTGGTCTGCAGGTTTCTGTTTGCTTTCTCTATCAACACAGCTGCTGTATTCACCTAATGGTCATATTTCGTATGGCCATACTGGGCCTTTCTGCAACAAGTCATCAAAGCAACATCTAATAAGAAGAAATTAATCTTATGACCAAGGTCACACATGGAAGAAATGGGTCTGATACCAGCAGGTAGCTCAAGTCCAGCAGGTCCTCTGAACCAGGAAGCTTATGATTTTAGGAGGTCTCGCAGCCACACTGATGCATTTACCTGCTTCATTGCTTCAGGGGGTGTACACATGCATAGGAGGGAGAGGTAGTTACAGCCCAGCTTCCAGCTGGAGTAGTGATGTCTCTCCATAATTACTAAAATCACAGCATCCATGGGGCTCCTGCTCTTCATAGGTTCAATATCTACCAGTTTATGGGATCACATCTCTCACCAGTGAATTGCCCCAGTCCACATCTGGTGTTACACTTCCCTTCTGCTGCCTCTCAAGAGCAGGACCACGCAGCAGCTGGTGGCCACACACCTCATCCCACTGCATGAGCCTTCACGGTTGCTTTGATCTTGGCTCACCCCTTGGGGGATGCAGTTGCTTCGGGACAGCAAGCCGTGGGCTTGCCAGGTCTTGCCTTTAGCCATGAGCATGGCTGAGGTTGTTGAAGCATCTTCTGCAGGCCAGGGCTGGGTAGTTGTCTCAACCTGTGCTGTATCACACAGCAAACCCCAGGAGAACCAGGCAAAGCCCTGATTTGCTCTGCTCCCTCTTGGGAGCTGGCGGCTCCAGGCAGCCTTGAAGGCAGCATATGTTTTCCATACAGACATTTGCTCTTTGGTGCTGCCTAAACAGGACCAACTGTAAACCCATCTCCATGGCTGTGGTTGCACTGTGCCTGTTTCCACTCCATCACTTGGTGAATGGCTCGAGGAGAGCAAGTCACCCCATGGCTCTTCAGTGAATCAAAGCACTACAGTTAGTTAAAATAGCATCTCGCTTGCCAATGGGACGAAGCCCTGTCATGCAGGTTTTTGATCCTAATAAGCTGCCCTTTCAACCCCATTCAAGCCCAATTGAGCAATTTGAAATTAAATGCCATTTTTTTTGGTCTCTCTGCTCATTCACTAATGGTCACTGTCTGTTTGACAAATGTCACTGCGCTGATACTCAACTTAATGACCAGTCAAGAGCTGCTGAGTGGAGAGCAGGAGTACTGCTGCCCTTTCCTGCCCATGCGTGGCCTGTACCAGCTGAAGGGAAGCCTCTTAATTCCCAGTGCTTCCAAGCACACAATCAAATCCATCAGGAGAAAAGGCCTCTTTCTGCCAGCACTCGCTGGGAGGCCCAGGTTTTACACTGGTTTGTTGGTTGGATCTGTGTCAATTGATTTGTTTTAATTTGGTTTAGACCTCAAAGTGACAGACTAGGTGACTTCTTAAGTAATACCATTAGCCTGTGCCCCTGGCAGGACAGGCAGTGCGAGTGGTAGCGGAGCACTTGATGCTGGAGTGTGGTGGGTCTGCAGGCAGAGGTGTTGGAGCCCCGTTTGCCCTTGAGGATGCAGAGATCCAGGCAGAAGCAGCTGGGAGAAAATGGTTTTATTCTCAGCCGTGTCTATCCTCTGGTGTACTGAGTTTTTCCTCCGCTATAAAATAAGGATAATGGTGCTTTCCTGTAGTGTGAGCTTTCACTGACCGCAGTCAATGCGTTGAGAGCTTTGATGTATGTCCAAGTGCTTTCCAGGGGTCTTTTCCCTTGCACACCATCACACAGAGGCATCTGCAGTCCCGTACATTCAACACACTGCGCAGGGCATCCTGGAAGAGGCTCAGCTGTAGGATCTTCTTTCGGTGCTACCTTCATTGGAAGCATCCCTGTTTCCAGCATTGCTGTTCTACCTCCCAGCTTGGTCTCCTGCTGAGCAGCCACAAAGTCCAACTGCTGTTGCCTGTGTCCTTCTGCCCTTGGCTCAACTGCCCACAGGGCACCGAGCATGGATACAGCCAGGCTGGTTGTAAGATGTAAGCAATGCATGCGAAGTGTTTAATACATAAGAGTAAAATAGGGATACATACCTGTTAGCAAGGCCAAACAGATTTCTGATGGCCCCAGTGTGATGGCTAATGTGGTGCTGGTGCTTATGACCCTCTTGCCTAGGGAGAGAGGATGCTGAGGCACTGGCACATGCAAAGGTGGGGGCAGCCAGAAGCAACTTGCAAAGGGGGATTATTGGGCTGGAAATCAGAAACCAATTCTGGAAAGACTCATGGACTGCTATAGAGATCTGGCCGGGAAGCAAGGTGTTTAGAGAGGTCCCTGAGGAGGATCAAGGAGTGAGTGAGCTTGTGCTGCCAGGGAGGAGGAGGGTGAAGGGGGTGACTGAGGATGAATGTGGAAATCCCCAGCTTTGGAGCAAGGACCACTGGAGCAGCAAGGGGCGAGCCCAAGCTGTGAATGGGGCCGTGAGGAGGCACCCAACCAAGCTCAGAGACCCAGCAGCTGTTTGTGTGATGACCCTATGGGCTCTTGGGGGCCAAAGAGACACCCAGGGTTGCTGCCCTCCTCATTACACTGGGAGCCCTTCTCTGCCCATGCTCTTTCTCATCCCCTTTGCTAAGAAGCTGTAGCAGGGACACACACCTGACTGCTCCAAGCTGACTGCTAAGTTTCATCTCTTGGTTTTGCAGGTTACTGGGGAGAAAAGACCATCAACAGACCTGGGCAAAAAGCCCAAAAGCCAAAAGAAGAAGAAAAAGAAGGACCCCAACGAGCCCCAGAAGCCTGTGTCAGCCTATGCCCTGTTTTTCAGAGACACACAAGCAGCCATCAAAGGGCAAAACCCCAACGCCACCTTCGGAGATGTATCAAAAATCGTTGCGTCGATGTGGGACAGCTTGGGAGAAGAACAAAAAC
This sequence comes from Psittacula echo, assembly GCF_963264785.1. Lineage (NCBI taxonomy): Eukaryota > Metazoa > Chordata > Aves > Psittaciformes > Psittacidae > Psittacula > Psittacula echo. Next base: position 13,123,956 of record NC_137747.1, on the reverse strand, counting down.
AAGTGAGTTCATCTTTCCTGTTTTCCTTTCAACTGTTGCAGTGTGGTTTTCCCTGGTGCAGAGCATCAGAGTCCCCCCAGCACGTTAGGAGGGTGCCCCTTTGAGAAAAATCTCTGCTCTTACACAAAGAAGAGCTTTTATGACAACTGATTATTCCTGAGAAGATTGCACTTTGCAGACTCTCAGTGGCCCTGCCCTGACACAGGTTTTCTACAGCTCTAGATAGGAGATGGGTTTGTATTTACTTCTTTACTTACAAGGAGCGATGGCAGATCGGCTAAAAACTAATTCTCTACAGCACTGGCCTTAAGTCTAATATTAAGGCTTTAAAAGCTTAGGAAGGAGATGCCTGAAGTGACCCTGCAGAGGAAGCCTTCCTGCCCCAAAGCTGTCAACCACTTTCAATCTGCCTCACACGGAGGCTTCCAGGTCCTGCTTTAATTGTTTTGCTGGTGCTGAGTGAGTTACAAAAGCCTGTAATTGCATGTTGCCTGTTGAGAAAACCTCAGGGACAGTTTCCATAGCAAGGATGTCTTCATCGTGCAGAGAAAGGTCTAGCCCTGCAGGTGGTGTGTCTGACCCCAAACTCATGCTCTCCCTGAAGAAGTGAGTCCTGGCTGCCAAAGCTGGCTCCACCTCCTCTTGGATGTCCATGGCCAGTGATTGAAGCAGCCACATTTAAGGCGGGAGCAGCGGGGAGGAAAAGTCATTTAAATGGAAGTCATGCTAGGAAATAGCCCTGCTTTCCACCCTGCACCAAGTCAGGAATAGAATCATGGAATGGTTTGGGTTGGAAAGGACCTTAAAGCTCATCCAGTTCCAACCCCTGCCACTGGCAGGGACATCTTCTAGGGCAGGTTGCTCCAAGCCCCATAATAGGAATCAAGGCAAGGCATCTTCTGGGATGGAAGCTCATTTGCTGACCCATTTGGGTTCTCCATACTGTGCAGTGTTACTTTGATGTTTTCATGATCATAGAATCATGGAATGGTTAGGGTTGGAAAGGACCTTAGGATCATCTAGCTCCAACCTGCCCTGATCCTCCATTTTCTCCTCTTTGGATGGATCACCGGGGGGTTATGCAGGGATTTCTCAGGCTGAAGAAGGGAGAAGGATCCCTTCCTTTGCCTGGGAAGCTGGAGGGCTGGTGCTGGGTTTGGGCTATTGGTGCAAGGTGTGGGAGGATCAGGAGCATGCAAAAGCTTCCACATCACCTCTTTCTCCTGCTTTCATCCCTCCCAACATCCCTGTCTGCCTCTCCCTTACTCCAGCTGGTTACAAATGCCTCTGTAGATTGGGAACTGAGCTCAGCTGCAAATGTGGTTTATATACTAGAAGTGCTGGTATGACCTGACTCCGCGCAGTGCAAATGCTCTTAATTAACAGCAGGGATTAAACCAGCCCGTTTATCTTCCCTGCTAACTCTCCCTTCTTCTCCTTTATGAGATAGCAGCAGTCTCTCTACACACGCTTTCTAAGTGGCTCCATTTCTCCCTCTGTAATTGATTTAATTAAGTCATTTGTTCCTTGTCTGAATGCTTAAATATTAACTTCCTGGCTTTGTCTCCAGCTCTATACTTCTCTCCTACAACAGCTACCTCCCTGCCCGGGACTCCAGCTGCAGGCAGCTATTTATCTTGGGCTTTGGGACCGTATTGCTGTTTTGTGCAATGTGGCACGTTCACTCTTGAAGAGTTTGGCTGGAAGAGAGTTTATTTAGTCCTTGTTTGCTTTCCTCTGCCAGCATCCCCAGTCAGGTTTTCTTAGAGCCATAAGGGAGTGCAATGGAAAGGAGAAAAGGAAAAGGAAATAGAAAAAAGTAGTAACAAAATGTCTTAAAGGCATCTCTGCTCTGGAGCCAGGCTGAGAGAGCTGGGCTGGGGCAGCCTGGACAAGAGAAGGCTCCTGAAGGGGAGACCTTAGAGCAGCTCCAGTGCCTAAAGGGGCTGCAGGAAATCTGGAGAGGGGCTTGGGACAAGGGCCTGTAGGGACAGGCCAAGGGGAATGGCTTGAACCTGCCAGAGGGGAGACTGAGATGAGCTCTTAGGCAGAAGCTCTTCCCTGTGAGGGTGCTGAGGCGCTGGCACAGGGTGCCCAGAGAAGCTGTGGCTGCCCCATCCCTGGCAGTGCTCAAGGCCAGGTTGGACACAGGGGCTTGGAGCAAGCTGCTCTAGTGGAAGGGGTCCCTGTCCGTGGGGTCCCTTTAATCCAAACCAGGCTGGGATTCTATGAAAACTCCTGCCTAGTCTGTCCTGCAGATCCCTTCTCCCGAGGACTACAGGACATGATGCACGCTCTCACAACGAAGGCAAGCAGCCCAGGCCAAGTGCTCTCTTGGCACATCTCGGGAGGGGACGGTGACCAAGCAGGATAGACACACATCACTGCTAAAATCCTGCTGGGACCTGGGGGTCCAGACTGTCACATGGCTGCACCAGGCTGTGATTTGGCCCATCACTGGACAGGAGCATCACGCTCTGAGAGGGGGTGGAAAGGTGGAAAAGAGAAGTATTTCACCATCTGTGCTGTTCCTGGCTCTATTGACAACAGTGGGTTTGCGTATCTTCATATCCTCACTGCAGAAAGCCGTGCAGAAGACAAGCCAAGGAAAAGCCAGCACAGCGATGGCAAAGTAGACAACCAAGAGCCAAATATGGATGTTCTTGATCAATTATGACTGAGTTTATTAAAGAAAGCTTCCCTTCTACATGGCATTAGAAAAGTGGGTGGATTTGAGGCTGTAGGATCTGATTTGGGGCTGTGCTGTGGTCCTATACTTAGATCTCTCCAAACCCTCAAGATCTTCAGGGTGATGCTGGGTCATCACATCTCCAGAGGGCTGATGTGCAGACCCCAGCCCCACCGTGCACTTATTAAGCAGTCATTTACATCACTGTAGTTCCTGCTTCAGATGAGGTTTATAAACTTTATTTTCCACCTTCCAAAGGGCACAGTGTTTCCCCAGCCCTGGATGTGTTTTGGTTCCAGCCTTGGAGAAGAACAGTCGGCAGAACAGGCAGGGAGCAACCAGGAAGAGGGTTCAGAGCAATAAACCCAACCTCAGGCAGGTCACTGTGGACTTGTGATCCCCCACCACACGTCACCATCCCCATAGATGCTACACGGAGCATTCTGCAGGCAGAAAGGAGACGCCACCTCTTTGCCAGGTAGCTCAGGCCAGCACGTGGAGGGTTAATCTTCTGCCGTTTCTGCTGCTAATGATTATATGTGCTGTAATATCAAAGCTGTAGCTATTTATTTGCCATTGAGCAGGTGCTGCTGTTCCCACAAAGCAAATTTGCTTTCTCTTCCTGATGAAACAAGCAAAATAAAGGTTGCTCACGTCCCATTTCAGATAGGATTTTTCCCTGTGCAAAGACAAACAGCGAGCGGGAACCAGAATGCATATTATGCAAGAAACCATATAATCGAGGAGCATCTTTGATTTGGCTGCTGCTGTCACAGACATGTATTTCAGAGAGGCTTCTCCCTCCCCCCCCCCTTTCCTTTTGTTCTTACTGGTTTATCATTTGTGCCTTTGTCATTTTGTTCCTTCTTCTTCTCTTCTCAGCCTCTTCACAATGAATCTTCATTTTCCCTCTGACACACTTGTATCTAAATTTCCTTATTTCCTGCCTTTTTTTTATTTATATCTGTTGCCTGGTGATTTGATCATGCTGTGGAATACAGGATTAGCAATCTCCGTGTCCTTGGGTACTGCTCAAGGACACCTGTTCAGCAAAGAGCCGTTTTCTTCCCCATTTTAACCCCTTCTAGCGTGGCCGTGCGTGCGGAACAGCAATAAATAACAATACCTTTATATATCCCCAGCCCTGCATTAGCAGGACGTTGTAATCTTCATTCTTCAACAGCTGGCATGGCCCTTTCTAAGAAGCTTACATGGGAAGCTGAAGAATGTGACTCGGGGTAGGGGGGTGAATATGAATATGTGCTCTTTGAACTTTGCAAATAGTTTAGCAGCTGTTCCTGCAGAGATAACTTAGGCTTTGGTGGAGAGTGAGACACTAATGGAGCCATTATCATCAAATAGGGGACCTGTTGTAGTGATCTGCCTGCAGCTCCAGGTCCCTGCTCCAGGCTCATGGAATCCTCGGTGTGGTTTTTCCTCATGAGCAGATCCAGCCCAGCCTTTACAGTGTTATCTAGTGAGAGCTGCCTGATTTGATAGAAATTAGAAGCATTTGAGCACTAGATCGGAGCAAACTTTGCTAATTACAGCCTCAAGGTGGGCCAGGGCAGGTTTAGATGGAGCTGAGGAACAACTCCTGCCCCAGAGGGTGCTCAGGCATTGGAACAGGCTGCCCAGGGCAGGGCTGCAGTCACCGTCCCTGCAAGTGTTCACACACTGTGTAGACAAGGCCTCAGTGCCGTGGGTTAGTGGTGGCCTTGGCAGTGCTGGGAACGGTTGGACTGGATGAGCTTAAAGCTCTTTTACAACCTGGCTGATTCTGATTTCTGTGATTCTAATTCTCTGGATAGGCTTCTTACCTGGTATGGACATAGTGCCCCCCGCCTGGTCACCAGCCCTGCCAAGGGCCATCTCTGCTCAGGAGAAGGGGACACCCAGTCCTTTGTCAGGGGCATCTCATGTGGGAGATAAATCTGGAAACTCTCCGGAGCATATTAAGAAGTCACCAATGGGATTTGCTCTTCTCTGCCACATTCTGTCTTTCCCTCTCTGAGCACCTTCCTGTTGTCCACTGTATTTTGGGGGAAGAGGATGTTGGCTTGGAGCCCGGTGGTGATGGAGCACAGGGAACACTGCCAAGCTGGCAGTCGTAGGTGTCTCTGAAACCTGCTGCTTTTCCTCAGGAAATCCAGCAACAGATTAATTGGTGTTTCCCTAGATCCTGGAAACTCAGAGCAGAGGCATCAAGAAATTCCTGAGCACTCTTGATGAGTGAAGCTTCATCTAACCCAGGGCTTCCCATCCTCAGTGAGAAGTCCTACAAAGCCAGCATTTACAGTTGAGCTGATGAGGTTGGGGACTCACTGGGAGCACAAAGGTACCAGAGATGAGTCCTTGCTCATGATAGCCCTGCTTCAGCAGGACCAGCTCAGCAATGCTAAGTGACACCATGGCAAATGCACCAATCCCAAGCAATATTTCAAGAGCAGTCTGGTGGAGATCAGGATAATGATAGGGAAGATGTGAAGGGTCAGAACTTCAGAACTGCTCTTGAAAGTAACTCCAAGAGTGTGACTTCTGTTCTTTGAGATCAAGATCAGAAGTGTGGAAGATGAAGGTTGTGTGCTTTTCACTGGAGGTTAGGGGTTGGATTTGTCAACCTCCTCCTATGTTTCATTTGGAGTCTTCTGTGAGTTGTCCTGGGAACACACTTGAGTGATGGATGACTTACACCCAGGTGTCACCATGAAGCCAAGGCAGAGGAATCTTTCAGGATGCTTTAATCAAATGCTACTTGATTATGGGTTTATCCGTTCATTCTCCAAAGGACTGCTTCACAACATTGTGTCTCCCCCAGGGTAAGGAAGGAGCTCTCCTGAAACCCTGCAGATAGTTCCCATAGCCAGGGCCTTTTATGTAGGTGTCCTCAGGGATGTTAGATCCTCAACAGCCCCCATGCCATAGCTGGGAGAGCCTGGGAGAATTGGAACACCACTTAACCAGCCACCTCATGATGGGCATCATTGACAGGTACCTCCCATGTCCAAGATTGTTGACCTCGGGACTTACCAATCAAGACTATAGGTATTAGTCTGAAGGAGATGTGCTGTGACTTAAACGTAGCTTGGGTTAGTTGGTTTTAATAGAGGGAGGAACAGAATAAGCCTTCTTAAGAAGGGAGGAGGAAGGTTACCGAGGAGGGTGCAAGGAGGTGAGGAAGAGCCAGGAAGGAATAAGGATGACATGGCTGTGTGTGCTGTGTGCACTTTCAATGGCTGCGTGGAGGCTGCCTGCAAAGGCAGACACCACTGTGCAAGGAGGGAGTACTTCAGTCATCATATGAATAAGCCCTAAGTTAAGGTGATCCCAAGAGCTGTCTTGCAGGAAAGTGTATAATAGTTATAAGAAAAACCCTCCCGATTTACAAGCAGAATGGAATCCAAATTTATACATGGGAGGGGGAGGAAAGGGGGAAACTAGTCATGGAATCATAGAAAGGAGGGCAAGGAGAGACTTAAGAGGTCAACCAGACCATACTGCTGCCTGAAGTCAGGATCATCTCTATTTAAGCCATTCTTGGTGGATGTGTGCCTAATCTGTTCTTAAACTCTCAGTGGTGGAGATTACACATCTCCCCAGGCAATCTCTTCCCATGCTTAATTATCCTCACTGTTACGAACACTTCTCTCTTGCTTAGCCAACATTCCCCTTGTTCCAATTTAAGCCCATTGCCTCTTTTCCTACCTGAGGCAGATGCAGAGGATTGTTCCATGCCTCCTTTGCTGCATCATGTTTGGAGGCTGCGGCTCCTCCTGGTCTTCTCTCCTAGCTAGAGTCCTTCAACTCTCCCCCTGGAGACCTTTACAGCACTTTTCATCTCTTCTCTCCTGATGGTCTATCTCCTTTTTGAAGCAAAACACCCCGAACTCCATCTAGGATTGCAGGGAAGACCTTGGCACTTGGGTTTTGTGAACCCCTTGATTTTTTGGGGGGGAGTTTCATCATTCCCAGGCTTGGGAAGCAGCGTTTCTGCTAAGGCCGGATGCCGAGGTTAGAGCTAACAGCTCTGGCTGTCATTCAGTGCCTGCGCGGCACGGAGCTGCTCGTGGGCGTCAGCAGGGTTTGGAATAATTGTCTTCTCTAATTAACTGGTTATCAAACAAGAACATTTCATTACAGTACAATTACTGGCTGCTTTGCTGAGACACAGAGGTGTCAGCGGTACGATCCCAACATATGCTTCGTACAGCTCTGATTTTTTGTTTTCATAAGCCCTAAACCATTTTTGCTTCTCTCCCCCCCTTTCCCCAACCCACCCACTCGCTTAATGACTAATGAATCCTCCTGCTAATGAATAAGGAAAATAAATCAGTGGGCACGGCAGGTTAGAAAGAAAAACATGCAAAATGTTTTGAGGATCCTTAAATCTGATAAATTACTTTGAAATTAAAATCCCTGGGAGAAAATGGGAGTTAATTAGAAAGTAACATGGTTTTGTCAATTTTTAAATTAAAATTTTAAAGGTTATAAATACTGCACTAGAGCTGCCTTTACACAGAGGATTCCTGAGAAGTTTTGTTGGATCTGCTCATCCCCCATTGGCGCAGTCTTTCCCCAGCTGCAGGCTGAGGTTTTGCTGCTCAGGGTCCTCCGTGGACACTGTGTGGGTACAGAAAGCCCCAGTGCAGGGCAGGGCTGCAGGAATCTCAGCAGGAGACCCTTAGGGATGTTTTTATACCATGAGGGTGCTGAGGCGCTGGCACAGGGTGCCCAGAGAAGCTGTGGCTGCCCCATCCCTGGCAGTGTTCAAGGCCAGGTTGGACACAGGGGCTTGGAGCAAGCTGCTCCAGTGGAAGGTGTCCCTGCCTGTGGCAGGGGTTGGAGCTGGATGAGCTTTAAAGTCCCTTCCAATCCAAACCAGGCTGGGATCCTATGTTCACAAGCCAGATAATCCACCAGGAATCATCCAGAGCTGGAGAGAGCATCACGAGAGCATCACAGGAAACAGTGCTGGGTCTCACCCTCTTAACGTTCTTTGTTACCCTAATCATGGTCAGGGCTGGAGCTGGGACTGGCCCAAGGGCAGAAGGCTCCTGCTGGGAGCAGTCCCCCTCTCCCTTCAGAAGGACACAGGATTCAACTGCCCCTTCCCAGTCCTGCTGCATCAGACACCACCCAGCAGCGTGTTCCAGACACGAGAGGCACAGCGCCTGCTTGCTGAATGGAGAAGACAAGGACAGATGAGAAGTGGGGAAAGAAAAGGGTGTAAGAGAAAAAAGCAAGTGATGGGGATGCAGATGGGCACAGAATTTATTGGTTATTCATTTATCTGCATTGAGGTTAAGAAAGTCTCATTTACCTGCCCTCTCACTGTCCATAAATTGCAGGGTTTTTCTCCAGCCAAATCTTCCTAACAATTGATTCTGTCTCTGTGTAGCTGTGAATGCTTTGATTTCTCACTGCCCCAGATTTAGACAAAAAAGCAAAAGTGCTCTTGATGTTTTCTGTTACAGAGGGAAAAGTATGTTTTCAATATATCAGCACCCAGCTATGCCCTGAGACACAGGAATTCATATTTCACTGTTGTGTAGGCATCAGGTACCATGTTTAAGAGCGTCTCTTAGCAGCAGGGCTGGGGGACACCCCATATTGCTGTGTCACAGCAGGTGCTGCGATGAGCTACGGACACAAGTGAGGTGGGGAATGTAGAGAAAGGGAACAGATTTCATTAGGGGAAGTGGTACAGTGGGAAGAAATAGTTGCTTTTCACAGGCAAACTCTTCTTCAGGCTGACATTTTGAAATGTAATTTTGTTCTGAATGGATCAAATATACTTCCTATGTAGGAAAAAGCCAAAGACAAACTTAGGCAAATACTCTGTTTCAGAAAATAACCATCTGAGACCTCCAGTGTGTCAAATCAAAATGTTTCATTGTGGGAGTCTCTCTGATTTTGCAATGAAAATAAAGTTTTCAACCAATTTTTAATAGGGTTTATCTGTACTGATTTTAAACCGAAATCCAAGTCACCGGATAATCTTCTGCTTCTGGGAGCTCCTTGCTGGGTTCTCACCAGCAGTGATTTTAGCAAAGAGGCTTTCATAGAATCATGGAATGGTTTGTTTTGGAAAGGACCTCAAAGCTCCTCCAGTTCCAACCTGCGCCACCCCTCACTGCCCTCACAGGGAAGAGCTTCTGCCTAAGAGCTCATCTCAGTCTCCCCTCTGGCAGGTTAAAGCCATTCCACTTGTCCTGTTCCTACAGGCCCGTGTAAAAGAACCCCAGTGCAGTCCAATCCAGGCGCTTTATTTGCTTGATTTCAGACAAATTCCTCTCCAGCAGAAAGCTCTTTTCCATGCCCACCTGCATTCAGGAATGGCCTCAGCAGAGCGGGATCCCACTGAACAGGCAGGATCCAGCAGCACTTTATTCTACTTTATTAATTATTAATTCTTATCCATCACTTGCTCCTTTCAGGCATACAAGAGGAAAACAGAAGCCGCCAAGAAGGAGTACCTGAAAGCGCTGGCAGCGTACCGGGCCAGCCTCGTCTCCAAGGTACAGCCACCTTCCTGAGGAGCTAAAGAAATGCTCTCAGTGTGGTTAGGATGGGTGTCAGGCTGCTTTCTGCCTTTAGCACCCAGAAATGAGACCCTGCTTTGGGTCATCTTCATCAGCAGGTGCCAGCAATAGGGTGTCCCTGCTGCCTGTGCCCACCACCCACTGTACTCTCAGGATGGGAGTGCAGGGAACAAAGAAGGGCTGCAAAGGCAGAAGGATGAGGCTCATTGTGGGTGACACCAAAGGACTGGTCCAGGTGAAGGTGACACACCAGTCCTGGGCAGCATCAAGGTGCCAGCATCCTCCCTGCTCACTTGTCCAAGCTCTAGGACCCTGGGTCCTGCTTCTCTCACAGATGCTCAGCCAAGTGCAGGGGTTTAGGAAGTAAGACCCATAACTGCAGGTTGATGAGCTTGTGAGCACGTGTGTGCTCAACACACTGCTGTCAAACCCAGACAGCCTATTTTGGTGCCTAACAATGAATGTTCGGGGGGTTCAGGTGCATACAGGAACTCCCGGTGCTGCAAGGCTGCATCTGGAGCAGTGATGATGGACTAAGTGCCTGCCCATCCCAATGCTCCAAAGGTGGACACCATCCCAGGGGACTACACACTGTGCCTTCAGAGGGGGGACATGGGCATTTGCCACCTGTGAATTTGGGATGGCTCCTGCAGAGCTCATAGGCTTGCTGGCTCAGGCGGATATGCTGCCCTTGGGTTGTGAGTATGTCAGATGCTTTTCCTTTCAAAGCTTCTCCTTGGTACCATTACCATACCCTCAGTACTTAATCGTCACATTTAGCTGCCATGGGAAAGAATGTGATGTCCCAAATCAACCGTCATCTACAGGATCCACGTGATTGTGGTAGTGGGCTGGGAAGGCTCAAAGCCCCTGTATAGACTCGAGTACCATTAGTGGTCTTCACTAGTGAAGAGAACAGCAGCAAGGACACAAAAACGAAATGGGAAGGACTGAGGGTTTAAAAGCTCTTCTTTGTCCCTTTGGAAACCTCTGAGAGTCTTGGATGGATGGATGGATGGATGGATGGATGGACGGACGCATGGGCGGATGGATGGATGGACGGATGGGCGGATGGATGGATGGACGGATGGGCGGATGGATGGATGGATGGATGGATGGATGGACGGACGCATGGGCGGATGGATGGATGGATGCATGCATGCATGTCTCAGGTCACATAACAATGTTTCCTCCCTTCCTACCTCATCACCCTCTCTTCTGCTTTCCCACAGAGCTCTGCTGACCAGGGGGAGACGAAAAGTGCCCAGAGCAATCCACCTTCCAAAATGATCCCCCCCAAGCAGCCCATGTACCCGATGCCTCCGCAGGCTTCCTCACCCTACCCTGGCCTGGGTTCATTCCTGTCCCCATCGGACCTGCAGAACTACCGTGGCCACCCACACCCCGGCCTCTCCCGGCCCCTCACCTCCAAGCCCATGCTGCCCAGCATCAGTGCCTCCCCACCACCCTCCTTCCAGATCAGCCCCCCGCTCCACCAGCAGCTCTCCTTGCACCACCCGCAGAGCTCCCTCCTCAGCCAGCCCCTCAGCATGCAGCAGGTCCCCCAGCAGCCCCTCCTGTCCCCCCCCATGGCACTACAGGTACAGCCCCCCATGAACGCCTCGCCTCCCGGGCAGCAGGTAGGTGCTCAGAACCGCACCATTTCCCTCTTCCCATTGGATCTGGTGGCTCCTGGATGGTTTGGGGATGTTGGGTGTTGATGTTGCCCCCAAAGGGTCTTCTGGCTTCATCAGCTTGCAAATCTCACGATTTGGGGTGATGTTTTCAAGAGTGTTGAGCTGGGACCATGAGCACCCCCACAAATGGGGCAGATTTGTGCAACCAGAGCACTAGAATCATAGAATTCAATCAGTGAAGGCTCCTTCTGCAGGGAGAGCTGCTGGAATTGGGAATATCCCTGGTCAAATCTCTTTGTGCACATGGTCCCCCAGCCCTGTCTTGGAGGGTTTCACTGATGGTCGTCTGAAACTGCGGGTTGGATAGTCAGTGAGAAACCCCTCTCATGATACTGCTGAGAGGAGCTCCGCTCTTATCGCATGTCTGAAAGACGGTGGGATAACAGCAAGGATCCAGGGCGGTTGCCAGGAGGAGGACAAAAAGGCTAGAGGGAATGTCACAAACAAAACATAAAATCATTATTTCCAGAAACTGCCTGGCAATAGGAGAAACTCACTTTGGGGACAGAGAGCCGAGAGCATGCGATGTGTGCTTGCATGTACGCTTATACCAAGAGTGCAGTAGCAAAGCAGCTCCTATAGACTGGTGCTGTGAATGTGTCAGACCTCCTCAGCCATGCCCTGCTCAGCCCTGGGACCAGCCTGCAGGGTCCAACCTCTCCTCTTCAAACTGCTGTTAAGAAAACGCACCTGGAGGGAGGATTGGCTACAGCAAAACGCCTTCTCTATACCTTATAGGGAACTTGCCAGTATCCAAAGGAAGAGATGAATAAGTTCCAGAGTTTTTCCATGTAAAACGTGACCTGGACAAACTACTCACAGTGGAGGACATATGCTCTGAATTCACAGCTGCTACCATTTACTTGATGATACTTTAAACTGCAGTATTCACCCAGCTGGCTGCACAATCTGTGTTTCACATGCTTGCTAGCTATATATCACAACATTCATATAGTTCTTTAGCAATGAGCAAAGCTTTCTTTCCTATAATGTGGCCTATTCAGTTTGGGGCTAACTTTGAGGAAAGAGACATTGTTAATTTAGGAACAGTGGAAGAAAACCAAAGGAGAGCAGAGATGCAGAAGCACAGTTATACCTGACCATAATGAAAAGGCAGCACATGAGGGAAGCTCAGAGCCTTAATCAGATTTAATTCCCAACCTGCTCAGGGCATTCCAAATAACCTCTCCAGCACTGTGATGGGGCTCTACATAAGCAAAGGTGGTTTCTGTTATTCAGTGATAGCCTATGTCCAGAAATGAGCATAAAGGGGGATCCTCATAATCACTGTAATTGGGGTGTTGTGGCTCAGGGCAGCATTTTGTGAAGCTTCTTTCCACATAAGCTTGTGGATAAAAATAAAAAGCTAACAAAAAATACCCCACACTGACCGAATTTGGATATTTTGGAGAAAATTACATTCTTGATCAAGTAACTACCATGACTCTTGTTTATACACATTGCCTAATGTTACCTAATTAAGCTAACCCCCAAAATCAGAAAAACTGATCAGCTTTCAGCTGAAACAGCCCCACAGCATCCTTATTCATTTGCTGGCAGTGACAGCTGATGGAGAGATCTGCTGGTGTGGATGTTCCTTACCTTGTTACTGTACATTATGATGGGCTGACGTATCACTGCAAAGGGACCTGCACTTGAAGTGGAAACCAGTTCTGATTGCCAGGCTGCTGATGCAAAGGCTGTCACGGGCTGCGTGTCATCCACAGCCATTCACCAACCCGGAGGAGGGAGGTGCTGAGAAACAAGAGGAGGAAAGAGGGATGCAAACCAGATGTTACTGCATTGACACCTGCATGCAACAACTCATGTTCTGCAAGGTCCCACCACGGTGGTGTCGGGTCCTGGGCTTGGCCCTGCTGCTGCCCCTGGGGCTGTGCACTGTGGGGGCAATGCGTGTAAATGACTTCATGTGATGCGATGAGATCTGCTGCTTCTCCTGCTGTCTAAGCTGCTGTAACACTCCCTTTTGCTTTCCACCCTGCAGGACTTCTCACATATTTCATCTGAGTTTCAAAACAGTGTTGGACCCCGTTCGCCTGGTGCATCAAACCCTCCCGGGAGCACTGAGTGGGACAACGACTACCCCAGCAGAGAGTGTGGGATTAACCACTGCAGGCCAGTACACAGAATGGCACATTGCTGATGCACTTTCTATTATGTGAACTGTGACAGTGTACAGCACTGAATCTGTCCTAAAATGTACAAAGTTTACAGCAAGCTGGTAGGCCAATTACGGTCAGTGAGGTTTTAGGTTTCCTCTTCTCTATAGGCTCACTGAAGTGATGCTATGGAAGCAGATAGCTTAAAAATTCTTCACTGGGCATGAAGAGGTTTCCTTTTTTGTGTGTTTCCCTCCTGTTAGCAACAGAGGAGTTGGGCATTGTCCTTCTAGAGCAGGACAGGGAAGCCCAGACTTCCAAGGAGAATCACTGGAGGTTTGAAGGTGGCCATGTCCATCAGTAACATTCCTAGAGTGATTGCTCCTATCACTGAGGCCACAACTTCCCATAGCTGTATCTAATCCTTACCGGTTCCCCACGAATCCTCATCCTCCCAAGGGCCACAGGATGCTCCAGCCCCCTGCACCTCACACAGAAATGCCACAGAATGTGCACAGATCCTCCCCCGTATGCTCTACAAGCTCTGGCATGAATGTGTCAGCACGAAGGTCCCTTCAGTGCTCCTTCAATTCCTCAGTAAATAAAAACACCAGGATAGACTCAAAGCTGGGGAACGGGGAGGGTGTGAGAGCCAGTCCCAGCCTCTGCCTAACCCACTGCTCTTGGCTCAGCAGTACTGGTTTGGAGACTGCTATTGTGCTCTGTAACACAGGCACGTGGTTTGCTGGGAGAGCAGGTAGGGAAGGAAAGTCAGTAGCTTCTGAGTATTGTTTGATTGCTTGAAGTCCTGGAACACGGTGCTTTCAGTGGAGATAATAGCAAGCTCCCAGCCTTTTCAGAGCACAGCTCCCGCCGGTGCCAGCGGCGCACTCACAATTGCTGGGCTGGGCACAGACTGTACAGACATTTATTTCTTTCAGGGAAATAAATAACTTGCAGAGCCATTAGGATGTCGCTGCCGTCTGCCTGCCCGAGGGGGCTCAGCTACGTCTGCGCTCCCGGAGCCTGCCTGAATTTTCTGCAGATAACCCAAAAGAAGGAGCCTGTTTGGGATGTGATGATAAAAGTCACTTTAGATGCTGTGGGCAAGTTCCTCAAGATGCTTGGAGGGTCACGACACATGTCCCTGCTCATTGCAGGGGGTTGGACAACATGGCCTTTGAAGGTTCCTTCCAACCCAAACTATTCCATGATTCTATTGTATGATCCCAGTTTCCAGAGATGCTGAGCAGAGGCAGCTCCCACAAGAAACTATTCCCTCCCAGTAATAAGCATCACTTCTTAGGGGATCAGCTGGGAAAACACTTGATTCCCTTTGCAAATCCCACTGCCCGGGCCCCATGAAGAAAACTCCGTACTCCAGAGATGGGTGAAACAGTCCTGTAGTAGCCAGGATGGAGGTTCGTGTTGCTAAAACAAGCTCGGTGCCATCCGGCTGGAGTGCCGCATTGTGAGCCGAGGGCCCATGCAATTCATGATCAAAGCTCATGCATTTCATGCCTTTGTCACAGCAGAAATATTGAATTTCATGGGTTTATCGCAGCTTCCTGGAAAAAAAAATCATTCTAAACCCAGACAGATTATGCAGAGACTTCCAGATAATTATTAAAGTAGATTATAGCAATGAACTCAGATGGATATAGATCAGTAATGCAGAGTGCTTAGCGCACCAAAAACTGTCATTGTCTCTGTTAAGGAAGGAGACATCTCCTGTGATGAGAGACACAGGAGCTGCTGGCAGCCCACCTCCCAAAGCTGCCTTGTTCTCATTTTATTGCAAAGCCTGGTGTGCCAGCAGTGCCACCATCTCCTGCTCCTGCTGTCCTGGTGTTTGCTGCCCAAGTGCCTGCTTATAGCATCCACACACCTCTGTAGGACTGCAGCCCTGGGGTGCCTCAAGGTTAGACTCATGTCAGGGAAAGAGATCACCAAATCCCAGCCTGGTTTGCTTTGGAAGGGACCTTAAAGCTCATCCAGCTCCAACCCCTGCCACGGGCAGGGACCCCTTCCACTGGAGCAGCTTGCTCCAAGCCCCTGTGTCCAACCTGGCCTTGAACACTGCCAGGGATGGGGCAGCCACAGCTTCTCTGGGCACCCTGGGCCAGCGCCTCAGCACCCTCACAGGGAAGAGCTTCTGCCTAAGAGCTCATCTCAGTCTCCCCTCTGGCAGGTTAATGCCATCAGATGATCTGGTTCTCACCATCTTCCTGGCTGCTTTCTCCCATGTACTGTGCACTGATTTCCAAGCAATATTCCATGTTCCCCTTGGGCTCCTCGGCAGCACCGTGCTGTGAGCCAGGCAATGCAGAGTGAGCTGTGTGCCTGAACAGCCCCAGCAATCAGCAGCACTTAGGCAAAGCAGTGATAAAGGGAAGGGAGATCTTGTTGGGTTTGATTCATCAGTGCAGTTTGAGGTATAATCGGGAAGTCTCTGGATCATGTAATTGCACATTTCAACCTCAAAACTGCATTCAGCTTAATTGCAATTAAAGCAGCACTCTGAGGAGCAGAATCAGCAACTGTCTGCAAAGAAAAAGGGCTATTTTCTGTTGTGACGTGGCTCAGCTGTAGAGTCCCTGTGCAGGAGGATCATACCAACCTCCCCAGCCACAGTCCTGCCTTGCTCTCTGGGTTAGGATTTTTGTTTCATGTCTCATCTTGATA
This sequence comes from Psittacula echo, assembly GCF_963264785.1. Lineage (NCBI taxonomy): Eukaryota > Metazoa > Chordata > Aves > Psittaciformes > Psittacidae > Psittacula > Psittacula echo. The sequence goes on along the minus strand of NC_137747.1, from coordinate 13,108,223 downwards.
CTTCTTTAGCTTCCAACACGGGTTGGCACTGGGTTACGCAGGGTAAAACCTCCCAGTCCCACATTGTCTCTGATGTTTGCCATCCAGACAACTTCTGAAAAGCTGAGGTTGTCTTTCTCACCATCCTTCTCCATCTAATAAGGGAACTGCTGTAGGGATTTTTCTCCCAGCCTATCAGTGCTAGTTAAAATGCCATTAAATGACACTTCTTCCATTATGCCTCTGAAATCCTAGGATCCTGCAAGCAGGCATGCCTTAACTCATAAATCAGCTATGTTAGAGAGTTTTAAATGTTTTTTAGCTCATGCTCTCCCCATTCTTAACGATTTTGTGCTTATTGACTTCCATCCAATTTTCCTAGCTCTTTCTGGGCTTAAGCCCAAGCCGTCGTAGATTGCTAGCAAAGACCTGGGCAGCATTTCTCAGTTCCTGTTTAGTATATGACTACCACTTCCCACAAGCAGCTGCAGCATAGAGTCTTATTGCTTTTTGCATCATATCACAAACTGCTTCTGTAGTTCCTTGTCTCCCTCACCTGACAGCCTTGTTCGCACACTTGCTCTTTCCCAGGCACCTACTGCATCCCAGTGACTTCATCCATGGGAACCCCCCTGGATCGAGGGTGCAGCTTGGTTTACAGTCACTTGCAAATCTTTCTTAATTCCTCAAGGCACCTTGTTTGTTTTTTCTGCCCTGTTTTGTGATTACGGCTCTTTCCACACCAAACTGCAGGGTTTCATTTGGATTTGTCTCCTAGCATTGAAGCATTGTGGTGATAACACTAAACTGGATTCATCTATGGCCTTCCTCTCATTTGCAAGGCATCGTTTCTTTTCTGCCCTCTTCCCACTGTCCTTTGGGCTAAAAGATGGGAAAGTCTCAGTTACGTCGTGTCCAGACAAACAAGACCATGCACAGCCCCTTCAGCCAGACGTTTATAACCTCGCTAATTCCTGCTGACAATGAAGTGATCCTCTCCAAATGGGGGCATTTTCCAAATCAGAACCTAAATGAGCAAACACTGTAGAAAGGCAAGGATAAACCATCACCAATGCACTTCAGTTGGATTCAATTATTTATGGTAAGACTTCGTAATGAACTGGGAAATGTTCTGTAGCATATTTTGTAAAATTAATGAAGTTTTAGTGCTGGAATTCCTCACTGCTGCTCAGTGGCATTAAATCTTTGCTGAGTGCAGTATGGGAGACTCTGCATTTTAAATGCAGATTATAAAATGTGACGATTAGCAAAGTGCAGACTCTTCTGCTCTCTATCAGAAGACAGTTCTATCAACAACAGCATTACCTTCTGGCCTGCTATTCCCCTATTATTCCACTCATAAGCACACCCACACAGGAATCTCCCAAAGCTTTGTGATGTTCTTCACCACTTTTTAAGTCCAAGATGTTTATGAAGCCAATGGTGTTTCCATCAGGTCTGTGTAGATGATAAAACCCCTTAAAATCCCTGGATTTCAGAGCAAAACCTATATAGGATATCAGACAGGGGGGAGGAACTTCAGCCACTCCTCTCCCTACTATATCCTGAATAAAAGAGCATCTCGGCTCCCCTGTGTGACCCTGCTGATGGTAAGTTAAACATGCCAGCCAGCCCCCATGAAGGGCTGAAGCACAGGGTACTATAGGCAGGAAGGGAGCGGTGATACCTCTCTGTAAAGCCAAGGGTTGTCTCAATGCTGTGAGCTGGCTTCCCCCTCAGCACACACCTAGAGCTCTTCAAATCAAAGTAACTGCTTCAAAAACATGATAATTCAAGATCTGGAGGGCCAGGGGTATGCAGAGCACACAGCCTGGCTGCTGTCTCACCAGCCCTCCTCCGTAGCTTCCTGCGAGTAAGGCAGCACCGAGTCTTGCTTGGGTTCCTTGTACCTCTTGCTGTCTTCATCAGGCCCATAGGAAAGACCAGGTGCTCCTGCTGTCTCAAAGGTATTTCTTCCCCTTACTTCCTGATTATTAACTTTCCTATTTTGGGAGAGGAGGAGACAGACATAGAGCAGATGGTGTCTCCTATTGCCATGCTCTGCAGCCATGAAACTCGTGTTTCATCTACCTGGACATCCACAAGCATTTTCAGGCATAAGGCTTTCAGTTGTGTTTTTGAGACCCCCTACACTTTTATCCAAAAGCAAGTGTCTGTTTTCAAAATCTCCATGGCTTAGAATAAGGACAGTGTGTGATTAAGAAGGCGGCTGGTGGCCAAGGGCTGATTCCAGGCATAGCGCTCCACAGCATGGTGGTGGAGATGGTACCAGCATCACATCAGTGTGCTTTGTAGGGAAATCCAGGCTTGGCCCTCCCCTGCAGCCCCAGCAAGAGCAAAAATTAAACTACAGGAAGGAGTTTATGTCTTAGCCCTTATTGTTGAAATTCAGGAAGAACTAAAACTGCTCCAGGCTCATATTCCTGCCTTCGGACAAGGGCCTGTAGGGACAGGCCAAGGGGAATGGCTTTAACCTGCCAGAGGGGAGACTGAGATGAGCTCTTAGGCAGAAGCTCTTCCCTGTGAGGGTGCTGAGGCGCTGGCCCAGGGTGCCCAGAGAAGCTGTGGCTGCCCCATCCCTGGCAGTGTTCAAGGCCAGGTTGGACACAGGGGCTTGGAGCAAGCTGCTCCAGTGGAAGGTGTCCCTGCCTGTGGCAGGGGTTGGAGCTGGAGGAGCTTTAAGGTCCCTTCCAACACAAACCAGGCTGGGATTCTATGATTCAAGTGCCTTCTGCTTGGTCCGTCTCTGCACACCCGTCCCTTGGTGCAGACCGCTTTGTGTATGGAATCATGGAGTGCCATGAAACACGAATCTCAGCTTCCCCTGGTGACTTCCCAGCTGTTTCTCCGCACATCTCACCTTTTCCCTCTGGTTTCTCTTACAGCATGCTGCCAAGGGACAAGGCACTCTACCTCACCTAAAACTCAACATCCCTTTCGAGGCGGCTCAGATGAAGGACACTTGAGAGGGTCTATCCTACAGACTACCCGGAGTGGCATCGAGCAAGTCGTACGGACCAGAGAGCTCCCACTGCACCTCGTCGCTGGCTTCATTCCTAGGCTCTAAGAGCAGTTTTCTTCTCTTTCTTACTTTTGAACTCTAAACTCTACTTTCTGTGGAAGCCCAAAACCTCATAAATCATGGAGAACAAAAAAAGAAAAAATAATAAAAAAAATAAAATAAATAGACATAAAACCAACAAAAAAAATAAGCTAAGGACACCCTTTTTCTGCTTGCCATCAGCTTAGCTACAGACTATTTTCCTAGTGAACTGCTTTTAGACGCAGCATAGGCCCAGGTCTGGTGTCCTGCAGCATTAGGCCAGCTCAGTAGGAGGATGCACTCTTTTGACTTGCTAACAGCACTAAACTTTGTGCAAGAAAATGTGAAGTTCGTGTGAATATTGTACATGCAAAGGCCTTGGATGTCTGGCAAAAAAAAATACAAAACTTAAATAAAAACTATTGCTGGGTAGGTGGGGGAGAGAGGCGAAGGCAAAATAAGAGAGAGATGGGAAAAAGATCATGAAAATATAATTTGTTGGATAGTTGTAAGTAGTTTACTCAGTGTTTTAGAGCTGTGCTAAAGACATCTTTAAGATTTTTTTGTGAAAAGAATTAGTAGTTTCCTTTCTAGTAAAAGCATTTTATATTAATTGTAGCACATTTTTTTAGTTATACATAGAAGGGAGATGTGTATAAAAGAAAAAACCAACAAAAAAAAAAGCCTGCCAAACTTGTTTCTATTATTTGTACAGCAAGAAATGGACAATTTATATCCATGTCGTATGGCATTATTCTATTTTTTCTGCCATCTGTCCATCTATTTAAAAATTGCTGACAATGATTTTTGTCTATTTATGAAGGATTAGAGCATAATCACGGTTTCTCATCAGGTGCATTTTGGGGTTTTTTTTTTTACTTTTTATTTCGTTGGATGGTGCTGCTTTCGCAGCGCTGGCACATTCGGTTCACAACGCTTCTCTTACCTTTCTTTATAATAAAACGTATGAAAAGTAGAACTGAACCAGTCTCTCCTTATTCTGGAAATGTCCCTGCCATGTCCTTGCCCTCCTCAGCTTCCCCATCCCTCACTGCTTTCCCATCACATTCCCACTTGCTTTCTCTTTCTCCCCCCTTGCTCTGGGCCAATACTACTTAACAAAATATTCTGGCCAACATGGTCTAGTTGAAGATGTCCCTGCTCATTGCAGGGGTTGGGCTAGATGAGCTTTGAGCCTTCCATCCCAAACCATTCTATGATTCTGTGATCCTGTGATCTGTGACCACCCCCAGCACTGAAAGCTGTCACTGAGCAATGGCAGACAGACAAGATTTTTTTCCTTCTTTTTCTTGCAAAAATGCCAACTTTGCACTCAGCAATGGGTACTTTCCTTTCTTAAGCCATAACTTGGTGCCTTCTGCATTTGCTGACTGATGTGGTTGAACCCCAGCTGGCCACTAAGTACCAGGCACTTGCTGCTAAGAACAGTTTAATTATTGAGATAAATTAAAATATTATGGCAATAATAATAATGATAATAACAATAATAACATAATTGTAATGAAAAGGGAGGCAACAAAAAGAGAGGAATAAAAGCCAATAGACACAAGTGATGCACAATGCAATTGCTCACCACACACCCAGCGATGCCCAGCCTATCCCTGAGCAGTGATCAGGGGCTATCAACCAGCTCCCCCCAGTTTCTATACTGGACATGACGTGCTGTGGTATGGAATACCCCTTTGGCTAGTTTGGGTCCGGTGTCCTGTCTCTGCTTCCTCACGGCTTCTTGTTCCCCTCCTCACTTGCAAAGCATGAGATTGCATTGGTCAAAGTGCTACTGAGCAACAACTAAAACCATCGGGGTGTTACCGGCATTACTCTCCGACTGACTTCAAACCGCAGCACTGCACCAGCTACTGGGAAGAGAATTAACTCGTTCCCAGCCAAAAGCAGGACACTTACAAAGCTATCCCGTGCCCCAGTCCTATCAAATCTCTGCCCTTCGGCAAACCCTTGAGCAGACAGAAAATACCCTCGCAGAGATAAGGGTCACCAAGCTACCTGGTGCCTGCTGACAGATGCCCACAAGAGCCTCATTTCCCACTTTGCCTCGGAAGCATGGATGAGGAAGACATGAAAAGGATGGAAAATTCAAACGGCATAAGGAAGGAACGGCCATTTCCATCCTTCCACAGCACGTATGGAAAATGCAAATGGCATAAAAAATTACCCGATGTGAAATCTCACACTGTGGGCCAACTGCCAGGAGGAAACCTGTTCATTAATGTACCATTTTAAGCCCATTTGTAGATGCAGCTTGTCTGTAGGAGTCTCACCACATTGTGTCACTCGCACACAAGTTACTGTCATTTAGATATGGACCAATTTCTTCTGGTCTGCATTTAAATGGAAATGTGGAGCTGGGGCATGGCTGTTTCTCATGCGATTTGAGGCACTGACTCTCATTTAGGTCCATATGTCATAGCTAAGATCCTATTTTTCTGCACTGCTGCCCACCTATGACGAAAGTGGCCTTAACATTTATGTTTTGGAGTGACTTGAAATAACTTTTTTAAGCCTTCAGACCACTGCAGTAAACCAGGGACAGCTCCTTCAGAGTTAAGGATTTTTTTGATGAGGAGAATCGTCATTTTCATCTCTTAATGGTCTTTCATATGCTACAAAAGCTTGCTGTCATGCCCTGTGCCTATTGCAGTAAGTGCCCATTAGAGCACCAAGCCAGGGCGAAGAACGTGCAGCGGGAGTTGTCCTGCTGTGTCCTCTGCAGCATCATCCCCCACATCCCGCTGGCACATCAAACAAAGCCCACCCCAAAATCCCACCCAGAAGCTGCCTGCTTTGGATGGGGCAGTGAGGGAGAGCTTTGGAGATGGAGGAGTGGTTTGGGGCATGGTGGGTTTGGACCGCGCAGTCCTTAGAAGACCATCTTTGATGCTGGGAGAGGTGGCGATAACGGCACCATGGCAAAGGATGGCAAATCACTGAAGCTGCAGGACCCTGTAGAAATCCAGCAGGTCGCAAGCTCCTTCTGCAATCAGCCTGACATAAAATCCATGTTCTCTGTTTCTGGGGCCATCACAGGGTTATTGCGAGGTGATTGAGTGGCAGGCCTCTCTGCTGAGACCATTTGCTTTCTCGGCATGAGAGGGAGATGTGAAATCAAGAGGCAACCCTGTGAACCAGCTTTCATTACAGCAGTTAGTTACACTTTTAACCCCGAGCTTCCTGCTCTCTGCAAGTATAAACAGAACAAGTGCCTGTTCCTCGTCCCACCGACCACAGTGGCTCTGTTATAGGCACAACAGCTGTGGAGATGGGCAAGTGAGAAGAGCTGCTGGATAAGGTGTGAATGTGGTACTGTTCCTCGCTGGTGGTCAGCTTAAGGCCATGAAAATCCCCCTTTATCTCTGTAATCTTGAGCCATTTGAAAATACAACATGAAGCATAATAAAACTTCCTAGAAGCAGCATGAGCAATGACACAGCAGCACAGTGGGGCTGGCTTGTGGTGAGCAGATAATTGCTCTGCAATATCAGAGCCACAAGGTTTCTTCTAAATACTCAATTATTAAAATAGGGAGGAAAATAGGACATGAAGATGAAAACCTACCTTGAGTTATCACAGCAAGGCGACAGGGCTTACTCCAGGGAGAGTTTTGGAAATGTTAATTTACTTTTGTGTATGTAGCAGGTAAGTGTCCTTGAGACTCTGGACTCATGGGGATGAGGTTTCCAGCCCTGGGAGGAGGTCTGGAAGTGTTGCATCACTCCAAGCCCCTGTGCTTTACCTTTTCTGAAGGAAGGTGCCCATCCACGGTGCCCAACAGCATCATCTCTGTGCCACTGTCATAGTGGTTTTGAAACTGTTTAAAAGCTTCCACTGGGAAGGTCTCCTCTGTTGGTAGGGCCACAGTGCAGGGAGCCATTGAAAGGTGATCTGGCCAATTCAGGATTAATTGTGTAAAGCAATAACCACACCTGCTGTGGAGCAGCCACGTGGAGCACAGCAACGCATCTCCAGCCACATCCATGCAGGAGCCACCCCAGGGATGCAGGGCAGTTGGCTGTTATAGAGCCCAGGGCATTAATAACAAATTGTGAGACTTTCCAGACCACTTTAATCCCTACTAATCTCTAAATTTGCATGATAGCAGCTGTGCTTAAATGGCATTCCAGCTGCTGGCTAATTGCTGTGGGCCTGGAATTCCTCCAGGGAAGCCACTGGGAGCCGAGCCTCCCATCCACCATCACAGCAGGCTCACAAAATACATCCAGTTTCCACTAACGGGCTCAGCCCCAGTAAGGGCGAGCACCCAGGGGCAATGGGCCGGTGATGGCACGGGTGGGTGAGCCTCTCCTTGGTCTGAACCTGGGCTGTTATTAACATCAGTAGAAAATGTGGTAGCTGGGTCTCAGGAAGCCCCCTGAGAGGGTCAGCTCATCCTAAACCCTGCCTGTGTGCTCACCTCCCGTTAAAACCCTTTAAATTCCAAGCGGATAACCTAAATGTCTCTCCCTACAAAGCAAATCCCTTGCTTTTGAACACAGGGAAGAAGCTATTGCTTCCCTTGTTGCGGTAATGTTTTCCATACTTGAAGAGGATTTCGGCTTCCCCTTCACCTGCCCAAGCAGTTGCAATTGCAGAGGTCGTGTTCCCAGGCTGAGATGCTCCCACTATTAGTCAATGAGCACCAGCTAGATCCTCAAAATGCTCTAAAAGAGCTTTGAGACAGGGGCTGGCAAGGCCCAGGCAGAGGTTGGGGTAATGATGGAGAGGGAATCAATAGGCACAGGCAGGGAGAGACTTGGATAATTAACTTTGGTTTATAAAGACATAATTAACAGCACTATAGAATGTAATGGAGAGTTTAACAGAGCTCATCAGAGGGATCTCGGTGGTGTTAACCCTTCAAGAGCAGGGATTCAGCCCTCTGGACTATCTCATGCAGTCCCAGGGGTGGGATAGGGTGCAATGCCTGGCTCACACAGGAATGGGGATACCCACAGCATCCCACAACATCCCACATGTCCAGGGTGTGCAGAAAGGGCCTGGACTTGGCCTGTGGTTTCACCTTAGGAACCACACTGTGCTGCACCCACATCACAGGACCATGGCCACAAATGCCCCAGCAATACTGGGAGGACAGTTTGTCTTTGTTGCGTATATGTTATTATTATTAAGATGAGAGAATGGAAAGGAAAACAGTGCTGGCCGGCAATATGGAGAACTTTACAGGAGAAGGATCAAAGGAAAGGACTTTATTTGACAGATTCCAGGTCTCTGACAACTGCAGCACGTGCCAAGAGCAGAAGTCTTGTGCCAGCCCCAGTGAGGTGCTAGTACCCCACTGAGAGCAGCTTTGGTCTTTAAAGGTCACATAGGAGCTGTGGCTGCTTTGTGGTGCCAGTGGTGAGAGCAGGTGAGAACAGTCCTCACTGTGCTCCTGCTGGAAGCAGAGCGGTTGGACGTAGAGCAAGCCATAGAATCAGAATGGTTTGGTTTGGAAGGGTTTGTGTTAAAGCTCATCCAGCTCCAACCCCTGCCACAAGCAGGGACACCTTCCACTGGAGCAGCTTGCTCCAAGCCCCTGTGTCCAACCTGGCCTTGAACACTGCCAGGGATGGGGCAGCCACAGCTTCTCTGGGCACCCTGGGCCAGCGCCTCAGCACCCTCACAGGGAAGAGCTTCTGCCTAAGAGCTCATCTCAGTCTCCCCTCTGGCAGGTTAAAGCCATTCCCCTTGTGTTGTCCCTACAGGCCCTTGTCCCAAGCCCCTCTCCAGGTTTCCTGCAGCCCCTTTAGGCACTGGAGCTGCTCTAAGGTCTCCCCTTCAGGAGCCTTCTCTTCTCCAGGCTGCCCCAGCCCAGCTCTCTCAGCCTGGCTCCAGAGCAGAGCTGCTCCAGCCCTCGCAGCATCTCCGTGGCCTCCTCTGGCCTCGCTCCAGCAGTTCCAGCAAGTCCATGGTGAAGGACACGAGCTACAGCCCTGGGACCCAGCTCTTGGCGTGGCCCCTCATACAGCCTGGGCCCCCCCACACTTAGGCTGATCAGTGCCATGCAACCAGGCAAAGAGCTTGTATGTTGTACCCAGCATCATCTACACAGCACCTCCAGCTCATCACCCAGATGTACCTGTGCTTCACAAAGGTGGTGGCCACCATCAAATACTTCCACAATGGGGTCCTCTCTGCATGGTGCAAGTGGCTGGGGTATTTGGGAAATGAACCTCACTGGCGGGACCTTCCTGCTCTCTGCCCACCACTGTCTCCAGGTGATGGAAAGGCTCTACTCACCAAGCGATCACAATGTGATGCATCTTTTCCATCTTACTGAGGACAGGAGGGCCCAAAGCAGAGCCTGCAGTGAAGCACAGCCAGTTTGCTTCCATTTGGTATGCTGTAGTGGGAGGTTTGTGAGCCCTGGTCCAAAATACACAGCATCACCTCAGCATCTAATCACACAGTGCAGAGTGCTGGCAAAGTGCTTACTGCAGTACACAAGGAATGCAAAATTATCAGTTCAAACAATGATGTTTGAAGAAGAATGATGAAAGGAATAACAATTCTTCTGGATGAAATGCTGTGCTGGCCAGAAGGGTAATTTAGAGTCAGATTTGAGAGCAGGTGTTTTATCACCATATCCTCAACTCTTCTTGAGTTTCAACTGCAATTTGATAAATCAGCATAATACCTGGCACAGTAATTACTGTATATTTTATTCCTAGTGAGGTTACTTTATTACACTGCAAGCACATTAGAGATCTTTCTGTTGCTCTGCCATTATATCCACAGGGACAGAAGGTCAAATAATGCAGAACTTACTGGGTGGGTATTTTACAGATGATACCGGTGAGCAAAATGGCAGGTATTTGTGCAGCTGAATGACTTGCTGCTCAGCCCCTCCATGGCCCCTGCCAACACACTGCTTTGCTTTTCTGCAGCTGTGTATGCCCCCATCATGGCTCCAAGGCGGCAAAAGGCTGGGAACCCATCAGTGAGTCTCTGCCCAAGGTTTGATTTGATTTCCCTCATCAGTGCATCAGCTCTTGCTCCTTATTTGCCTCAGTGGGGTGATCAGATTGCCTACAGCAAAAAGAGGTGCTGTGTGGCTGCGCGTGCATCTGCCCCTTCCCAGCCAGAACCCTGTGGGAGTGGGCAGTTGCTGCTCGCTATCTCATACTCCTCTTGTGTTGTGGTTTAAGCCCAGCTGGCAACCCAGAATCAGGCAGCAGCTCACTCACTCCCCCCCTTCCTCCCCCCTGTGCCCAGAGGGATGGGCAGGAGAATGGAAAGAATGTAACTCCCATAGGTTGAGATAAAAGCAGTCCAGTAACTAAGGTATAACACAAACCACTGCTGCTGCCACCAATAATAATAATGATAAGGGAAATAACAAGGGAAGAGAATACAACCGCTCACCACCCGCCGATCGATACCCAGCCCAACCCGAGCAGTGATCTCACCCTTTCGGGTAACTGCCCCCAGTTTATATAGTGGGCATGACGTGCTGTGGTATGGAATACCCCTTTGGGTAGTTTGGGTCAGAGTGTCCTGTCTCTGCTTCCTCCCAGCTTCCCCTCCTCCCTGGCAGAGCATGAGACTCACAAAGTCCTTGGTCAGAGTAAACATTTGAGCAGTAACTAAAACCATCGGTGTTATCAGCGCTGTTCCCAGGCTGAAAGTCAAAAACACAGCACTGCACCAGCTACGAAGGAGAAAAAATGACTGCTACTGCTGAACCCAGGACACCTTAGCATGGAAAGCCTTGGGTCTCACAGTCCCCAGCCTCTCTCCTTGACAAGGTCCTCGGGGTCTCCATGCCTCTGCCAGAGCAAACCCTCCCTCACCATATTGCAGCTTGAAGCCCCCATTCCAACAGCTCCTGGCTCCCCCTAGTCCACTCCACATCCAGCCACCAGCACAACACCTCTGCCACCATGGATTTGCAGTGGCCATGATGGATAGAGACACCTAGACCAGCTTTAGGATGGGGACAAATGAGAACATAATGCAAACAAAACCAAAGCCCTGGCCCATTTGCATTATGGCCTGATGGTGGGGGGGTGGGGGGTGTGTGTGAGCATCTGTGTCGCACACTGACCCATCCATCACTCCAGCACCAACTGCAAACTCACCGACAGAGAAAGATCACAGGATCACAGGGGACAAGTACATCCCTTGGAGGATCCTGAAGATCACTTGGCATGTCCCCATCCCTCATCTTCCATGAGCCTCACCCAGAGACGGGAACAACGACCAGGAGATGCTGCAGGGCTGTCCCTCTCCATGGCCTTGCTTTTAATACCATCCAGGTCGGTTACCTGCAGCTGCCTTCAGTCACTCAGTCATGGAGGAAGAATGCAGTTCCTGAGCCTGTAATCACATTCACGTTTTATTATGAACGACGTCTCTTGCACTGCAAGTCTGTGGGAAAGAGTAACACATTTACTGCTCTTCAATGTGATATTAATGTACATTTCATTGCTTTTCAGATGAACTTCTGGTCACGGGAGACAGTTATGACTATAAAATGACACTTTCTTTTGATGAGATAGAGACTGTAGGTCAGTGTCGTCTGCAAAGCCGAGAGAGGCCACACGTGTGTGCCTTGTGCTGCCCATCACCTGAGGGGCTGGTTCTTGTGAAGGGAGGGCAGATGGAGGACACAGGTGCCTGGGTCTAGCACAGAGGTCTCAGGCAAAGCAGCAATACCCCACTGACAGAAATCCTGAGGTCTGAAGTGGTTTGACAGGATTAGCCCGGAAGGCGTGAGTGGAATAAGCCCATCAGCTAGAGGCACCATCAGTCTGGTGGCAATCTAACAGAGCCTGAGACGCATCTACCCTAGAGGGTCTTCTGGAATTTGATGCGTCCTCACTCTCTTCTAACACCCATGCACCCTACAACTGAGCATCCCTGCCCCATGGCATCCATGCCACAAGGACACTTCAGATGGAGAAGGTCCAGGTTGTCCACTGCCAGGTTGTCCTGCTCTGTTCTGTGTCTCCCAACAAAGGGGGAAACAAAAAATGCCACCTATTAGGGATAAAGAGCAGAAAACTCATAAGGTCTTTTGGTCTCTGAGATATACCTATGCAGAAATGGCAATTCCGCTCCAGATTCCTTCTTGATCACCCACAGGCTGGTTATGTCTCCCCATAGTCACATATGGGGGATATGGCTCCCTCCATCCCTGATTCAAAGCTGCATTTCAGTCCCATAGGGAACACCAGGACCAGTGGTCGCAACCTACATCTGATGGGAGCAAGAGTGAACAAGGAAGGTTGGCTGGAGAGAGCCAAGCGGGCTTTCAGACCCATCTCTATTGCCGTCAGCTTCATGTAATATCCCTTTGCCCTCCATGCATCACCAGCAGCAGGAATCTGGAAGCTGGATGTTTGAAGCCAGACCTCCTCTCTCCATCCTGTTCGGGCACACACGTAACATGCAATCCTTTCTTTTTCCTGATTAGGAGCTTGTAACTCCCACAATAAAGAGGAGGGCTGGAAGAAGTCCCAGGGATTTGGGATTTCTCAAGGAGACAGAATGGCTTGGGGGAAGTTAGCAGAGAAACAGGATAAAGGCATTTCGGAACATATTGAACCTTTCCTCTTTTTCTGGTACACACAGACAAGTGCTAGGGACCGGCTCCGGAAGCACTGCACTGCGAGTGGATTTGTTGGCTTGGAGCAGAGTTTGTACTAAATTTTTTTCTCTAGCAATTTACACAAAATATTTCTGCAGCTCTGCAGGGAGGTTTTATAACCAGAGCCTCAGCTGATGGCTTTAACTGTGGCTGGGCTTCTGGTACAGGGCTTGAGTGGTGCTCGCCTTTAGAGGGCTCTTGCTGTCTCCCACTCACCCAAATGACTGGGGGATACAGAGGACAAAAAGGCCACAAACACCCCCCTGCACCGCACAGGTCAAGGCCACAAACACTTCCCTGCCCGCACTCCGGACATGGCACAGGGAGAGGCGCTTTCAGTTCCTACAACTATCAAAGGGAAAAGGTGGGACAGTTTGGACTTGAAGGCCTCTTCCACCTCAGAATGCATCTCGTGGAGTTCACCTATCATTGCGATCCCGGAGGGAGCGATGTGAAGGACCACGGCTTTGCTGCCCTCTCTAGGGAGAGCCAGCCTGTAAAGTGAGCCTGGATTCATAACGCCCAGAGCAAGTCACACCAATTGCCCTGATGATGGGCAAAATAGGCTTCAGTCCACAGCCATCCCTGCTTGTCGCTGTCACCCAGCTAGGGAAGTCACAGTGGCCCCACCAGAGCCCCAGTAGCACACAGGGAGCTGCTGCTTCCCTGGCCTGACCCCTTCCCTGGCTTAAATCAGGTAGGAAAAAAACCCATCTACCAAAACTGCCCACATTTTGGGGGTGTTTCTGCCACTCGAGGCCTTTCTCAGAGGTCAGTAATTCCACTGGAAGCATCTACAGACCAAAGCCTACACCAGGTTTCTGGATCCAAGTACCAAGAAGTAGCTGAATATCTCACTTTGAATAATTGAAAAGCAATCTAAAGTTGTGTTGCAAAACAAACGCACAGCTCTCATTTTACAGATGAGAAGATTCTGATTTCTTAACCCCCCTCAGCAATTCAAGGCTCTCAATCAAGGTTTTCATGTTTCTAGGTTGCGCTATTTTCTTTGACCCCTCCATAACACCGAATGCATCAAAGCAAGAAATGCCCAATAATTCATCTCTTTTCTTTTCTCTGTACTGAAGTGTTTCAACACTTCCCTTTTTCCTTTTCAAGTTGCCATTTTTACCCAGTCGCAGGCATTATTTAAAGCTATGGAGTTAAAAAGACTGAAAAACCTGGAGATAAGTCATCTCCTCTTCCCTATAAACATTTGCCATCCATCCCTTTGTGTTCTCAGTTTTGGCACAGAGGAAGAGAAAGAGAGCAATGTGTGAGAGAGAAGGGAGGAACTGGAGATATGAATAATTTCTCCTTTCTAAAAACTGGAAATGAAAAGAAAATGTGAATACAGAATGAGACAGAAACTTTGTTTTTTTTCTTTCCTCTAGAAATTTCTCATGGAAAGATGATAACAGAGCTCCACTGCATCCCTCTCTTTGCTTCCTCCGACATGCACAGCCTTTCCCTCTCAGCCCAGGCAGGGGACTGCAGAATCACCCAGGGGAGCCACTGAAAGCCCTTGGGGCATCTCTTGTTCTGGATTTGCATAGACATCAGCACCCTGGAGATACGGTCTCTGCAGGATGCTCCAGCTAGAAAAGCCATGCAATTAATCAGTCCAGCTCTTTAAGAGTGAAGTGAGCACAAAATGGGTTATTTTTTCCATGCTTGGATATTCTTCTTGGCGAAACTGTTCCTTCATTAGAGTGAAGTGCATAAGTTTGCCTTTTATAGATGGAAATTGCCATATTTTGCTTGACATCGGACCAGAAAGATGACTGTCAGTAGGACATAATGTGGCAGAGCCTCAACCCACCTGCAAGATCAGCTCCTATACCCCTGATCAGGTTCAGTAAGAGCAGCCAGCCTGCTGATGTTCCTCCATGGACCAGCATGGACAAAAGCAGGTGAGGGTCTTAGCTGGCATGAAGTGTAACTGTACCTCTGGTTTGGGCACACGCTGTGATGAGCATGCAGGAGCCATCACTGGATGCTCTCTAGACTCCATGAGCCCGTCCATCCTTAGGTCATGCTCACACTTACTCCACACTCCAAAATCCCATTAAATGCTTCCTGCCTGGGACCTGCCTTTACCTACCCAGGTGCCTCCATCTCAGAGGTGCAAGGGAACTGCTCGGCTGTGAGAAACCAACCTGAGTGAAGGGTTTCCTCGAAGCCAGATGATCTGGTGGTGCCTGGATGCTGGTGCTCAGCTGGCAGCTCCAGGAGAGGCACAGGAGCCTTCTGTTCATGCAGCTTTTCACTACTCTTCCTCATTATGTTTCAGGCACGAAATATGCTCTGGGGATTCAAGCAACAGTGAGCATAATCCACTGCCAACATGACTTTAACTGCACACAAGGCTTAGTCATCTTCTCGCTGTATTTCAGAGCCCCATTACGGCATGTGCAGACACCTCAGTGCACCAAGTATCACAGCAGCAGAGTTTGGTCTGTATTTCTCAAGTGCCTTCTTCCTCAAAGCAAAGTCAGTCTCTGCAGTCCTCTTGACTCTCTCCACCCTGTGTGTAAGGAGCACTTATGGGTGCCTCACAAACTCCTCAAGCTTTTCATAGGGACAAGGCCAAAACTATGAGCTAAATGCATCTCCCAGGCTTCGAGCACGTATGACTGTCTTCAGTCATGTCTTGCACAGGAATTGTTCAGCAGCGCTGCTTGTGCTCTGCTCCCGCAGCCCCCAAACACAAGTTATTGTGGTCCCAGAGAGTCACCAGGCAACTACGCTCATTTTTGTGATGGATTTACACCTCGGTGAGAACAAAACTTGGGTTTCTCCTGCAGCAGCTCTGGTCCTGCAGCAGTCCCCGTCCTGCAGTGGTCCTTACCCTGCAGTGCTCCCATGTCCCTATCCTGCTGCAGGAGCTGCGGATGCAGGAAAGCATTACCATGCTGCACAGGGCAAGGTGCACCCTGCACCCAGAGCAGTTCTCAACACCCACCCCATGTGGTGCTGGGGGGCTCAGACATGGAGACAACAACCCAGGGACTTATCCCTGGGACACCTCAAGGGGCAGCAAGATGGGCAGGTCCCACTTTATTCCTTTCTGCAGGAGCAGAGCCCACTCAATAGCCTGAACCTGCCGGACAGTGGGTGCAATGCAGAACAAGGATCTCTCTGCCCGCACACCTGCACTGATCGGGGAGGCATTCCTGATTTTCCCCTGGATTTTCCCACCAGCACCAAAGCACTGGGTTGTGCCTGCCTGGAAGTGTCTCCCCTGCCTGCTGTGGGTGCTGGCAGCCTCAGCATCCTCCTTCAGCATCACTGCTGTGCTGCCACTCACCTTGGCACCCTCAGTCCAAAATGCCCAAGGCAGAGCAGGTCTGGGTGTTACATAGAGCCGGGCATGGGGGAAGCAGGAGAGGAGCCATTCAACAACGTGAAAAGCAAGTCCAGAGGAGGCCACAAGGGTGATCAGGGGCTGGAGCACCTTCAGTATGAAAACAGGCTGAGAACATTGAGGCTGTTCAGCCTGGAGAAGAGAAGCTGCGTGGAGACCTCAGAGCAGCTTCCAGTGTCTGAAGGGGGCTACAAGGATGCTGGGGAGGGACTCTTCATCAGGGACTGTAGCGATGGGGTTAAACTTAAACAGGAAGACTGAGATGAGCTCTTAGGCAGAAGCTCTTCCCTGTGAGGGTGCTGAGGCGCTGGCACAGGGTGCCCAGAGAAGCTGTGGCTGCCCCATCCCTGGCAGTGTTCAAGGCCAGGTTGGACACAGGGGCTTGGAGCAAGCTGCTCCAGTGGAAGGTGTCCCTGCCCATGGCAGGGGTTGGAACTGGATGAGCTTTAAGGTCCCTTCAACCCAAACCAAGCTGTGAGTCTATGAAAATCTCTTTGCAGTCTATGAAGATCTATTTAACTGCTGGCAAGAGCCCAGTGAGGAGCTTCTGGAAGCAGAACCCCCCTGGGTGCCACAAGCCTTGGGCTGTCGGATGCAGCTGCTGGGGCTGCAGGAGAGGCAGGAGCGGACGCGGTAACCAAATCAGGCTGGAGGAGACGAGGGGCTTGGCCAAGCTGTGCTGGTTTGGGGTGGGCACGCAGCACCCAGCCCTGGTTATGCAAGCAGCAGCACAGAGGTTTCCGGTGCTTTTTGCAGGGGAGGTGGAGCCCCTGGGCACAGAGGTCCGCCTCCCCCCGCAGACCTTTACACGCGCAGTTTGCGCTCAGTTCATTGTCCTGCGGTTAGAAACAATACAGGAAGGATGTAGGTGTTTGCAAGAAGAGAAAGAGGAGGGGGAAATGGGGAGCGCTCACCAGGCGCTGCTGGGCTGCTCGGCCGCTGTCACTTGCTGGGAACTGCTCACCCACACCATTACTAAAGGTGATGCAACTAACCTGGGGGAGAAGAGGGCAGAACGTGTCGAGTTGGAATGGCTGGACTCAGTGATTTTGAAGGTCTTTGCCAACGTGGTTGATTCTGTGAGTTCCCACCAGAGCTGGACTGGGACAGGCAAAGATGCTCCCCTGAGTACCCTCAGCCACAGGTGATGGGTATCCTCCATGACAGCCCAAGCTGGTTCCTCTTAAACATCAGAAGGAAGCTGCTGATGGGGATGAACCGGGAATGCAGCAAAACCAGGATAAAACTAAGGAATTAGACTGGGAGCAGGATGAGGTATAGGCAGCCCCCAGCCAACAACCCAAGGGCTGTAGGAGGCCCAGCAGCATGCACAGCCCAGGTGCTGAGGGTCAGCCCCATGGATTTGCCATGAAACACTTGATGGGCAAAGAGATGGAGCGTGCTAATACAGCCTACATAGGTGCCAGTGAATTATGTCTGCAAAGCAGAGTGAGAACAGAGAGAGGTGAGTGCGGTGTCTCACCTGGTAACAGGGAACACTGCGGGAAGAGCAGCGAGTGGGTCTGATTCAGGTCAAACCCCATATTTCCACTTTCTCCTAAAGCAGAGTAAAACCAAATATTTGTGAAAAATTCCCCATATTCCCCATTAACAAGAAGCCCCACCAGAGCAGCGTTATTTTGTAAATGATGCTGCACTTTGGGTAAATGCTCAATTGCTTTTTGGAAAGATATCCTCACCTTTAAGAGTATTTTATTGCATTGGTATTATGTTACCGTTGTGTCTGAATTTGGCTTATAGCAAGAAATGATCAGACTAGGATTTATCATTCCAAGAGGGCTGATCTCCACAGTGCTGGGCACCCCATGCAGTGACATCCACCTCCCGTGCCCAGCTTGCTTGGGAAGCCTGGGCCCTGGTGTGGTTTCCCTGCAGGGTTTTGTCCCAGACCCACAACAGGAGAGTGCTTTGGTCCAACCACTCAGCAGCTCAGCTCCTCTTCAGGGGCCTGAACACTGTGTCCCCATCCTGCAGGATGGACCCTGGTGCTGGGAAGGGAGCTGGCCGCTCTCCAGGGTGGGATTTGAAAGGTGTGTGGCTGCTCTGGTGACAGGAAAGCTGTTCTCTGGAGCGGTGTTATCTCATCTATTTTGCAAATACAAATGTGATAGAAATCTGCAAAATAAGGAATATGCATTAACTTCTGAAAAGTTTTGACTACATATCATTATCTGTAATTTCACTGCTTTGATTTGCATATTCATAAAAGAAACATACAGCATGGATGTGTCAAAGGCTTTCAGATGAACACGAGCAAAACCAGCACACTTGCAAGCTCAGTACTGCAGTAATTGCCAAGACGCCTGCACTTGCCTTGATGTCAGTGGGAGATGTCCCTGAGCATGCAAAGCCCTTCCCAGGTCTTGCTCTGGTTTGCTCAGCTCTGAGGCTGGGATCAAGCACTTTGGCTGGGCTATACACCTTTATGGGCAGGAAAAGCAGCCCAGTTGGCTACCACACGTGATCCACAAGCACCAGCAGGGCAGCCTGGGGGGTTTCCAGCCCAAACACTGTTATCTTGGCAATCCTGGCTCCAGCAGCACTGAGCATCCATCACCAAGTGAGGTGACATGATCAGAGATGAGCTGCATCCCAACAAGCTTTAGGTGCTCAGCTTGTACATGCCCCATCCCACCTCTATTAGCTGGCACTTTCGGAGTGTTGTACAGACCTTATTTTTGACCCAAACAGGCAAACCTGAGGCTGTGTCCCTGCAGGCAGCCAGGGAGGTGGTAGCATCGGCAGCACAGCTCATAGCAAGGGGATATAAAGTGTGAGTGACTTGGCTTTTAACTGATTTCCATGCTTTGAAGTTGTTGAGTAGCTGAAGCAACTACAACTGCCACTGCACTGGGCCACTCCTTGTGCTGCTACTCTCAACATCACAGTGATGTTATTCCAGTACTACTGAGGCACTCATGATTCATATCCAAGTCTCTCCGCCTTTATAACACAGCTGAACCAAACCCTTTTCTTCCTTTTCCTTGCCCCCTCCTTTTACAGAGGAAGCCCTCATCCGAGATGGGGTCTCATGTTTCTGCCCATGCCCTGGGGACAAGCAGCACCCATTGTGTTCAGGTGTCCCTGGGCTCTGAGGGTACCAGGGTCCATCCTCTTGCACCCAGCTCCAGCAGCACCCTGTGGCCCAGAGCTTGTCAGGATGCTTGGAAAACGCCTCTTGCTGTTGAGGGAAAGCAGGAGTGGCAGCAGGGAAAGAGGAAAATGTTATTGTTCAATTTCCCTCTGACATTTTTCAGGCGGGGAGCAGCAGGTTTCTTAACAACAGAAAGCAAAGCAGAGCTGACAGGCTCCAATACACCCTGGTCATCAATGCTGTTTCAGGTGGAGAGTGTGAACTTTTGGTTACAGAGATGAAATGTTCTGCTTTGGAAAGCTTAACCCTTCTCCTCCTTCAGCGACCAGGAAGCTGAGCATTTGGGGAGGATTTTACAGACACATTTGGCATTGGAAGGCACCCTCTTGCTGAAAAGGCGCCTGTGCTGCTCTCTGGGCGCTGGATGTGACGTGCTGAGGCAGAAAGGATCCTTCTCCAACATCATTCCCATGCACGTGGCCATGTCCCTTGTCCCTCTCAGATGTGAGCCAAGGGGAAATGTGAGGGTTTGGGGGATTTTGAGAGCACCGCTGAACGTAGCCAAGCTCAGGCTTCTGGTGCATGGCCAGCACCAGCCCCAGCCAGGGTCTCACCCCAGGGATAGGAGATCCATAGACCAGCACCCCAGTGCCACCTCTCCAGCCACACTCCCCAGACCGCCTTCTACTATGGGTACATCAGCATTTCGGCTTAATTGCTACAAGCATTGGTTTTTTCTATCACCAAGCAGCTTTTATATGTACATACAAGAAAGAGTTGAAACGTGCACACATTAATACTGGTTTCAGGCTGGAGTGAGGAGCACTGATTGTCCAAGCCCACAGCTTGCAGGGGTAGATGTAGATACACATAAAGAGCTTACCTATGCCTTGATAGCCTGGACATAAATACATTTGCCTCATTATAGAGACCAAACATAAACTCAATAAACAAAGACAAATGATCAAATGAATACACCATGGCCATAAATATTGCCGTGGACTTGCTGCATTGCTGGTGCTGGGCTGGGAGCTGATGTGGGAAGGAGCTTGTACGTGAGGGGACTTCGCAGAGGGGCTTTCCTCAGAAATGCCCTCAAAATATCCCACAGGCACCTGGGACTGCTTTGACTGTCCAAGGAAAGCTTCATCTGGCACATGGAAATGCTGATGATGCACAAGTAGGTGTTGGTTTGACTGGGATGGATGAGGGGAATCAACTCATCTCTTTGAGCAGCATCTGGTGCCCTGATTGCTCCCATTCCAACCCAGTGTAGCCAAATTTCCCCTTTCTGTTATTTAGATCAGGGCCAAATCTTGTGTGTAGGATGTTTTCTCAGAGCATTTCAGAGTGGGAAAAGGTGTCAGTGTTTGAGCACTGGGCTTGCAGCTGAATCACCTGGCACCAGAGCGTCTCCTGTCCTATGGGCATCCCAGGTATAGAGGGCAGGTCCAGAGCAGGCGCTGGCATCCCTTCAGTGAAGGTCCCCCCAGCTTTGCAGCCAGCAGGGATGGAGGGGATGAAGGCTGCAACACAGAGCCCTGCAAGGGACGGGGCTGAGCTGGACTTGCTACAAGAGCTGAGCCTAAACCCATCCCCAGCAACAGGGCTGTTGGTCCCTTACAGGGCTTGACATTTTCTTTGCTCTCCTGCAGCTACAAAGCCCCTCACGTGGCTTGTGTCCAGTTACCGATGTGAAGGCAGAAAATAAGCTCACCCTTTGGTTTCAAAGGGAAGCCTGAAAATGGAAACACTGCGGCTCAGAAAGCAAAGCTGATACCTGGAACTCGAGACGTGTGATATTAGAAACAGCGTGTTTGAGTCATCCACCAATGGGTGCCATGAATTGTGAGGTTTGAACATTCAGCACCAACCCCAGGTTACTGAGCTCTATCTGCAACTGCCTGCACCCTGGGCCTGGAGGGCAGTGCAGGGGAAGAGCAGTGGGAAACCCAACCCAGTATGTGCCTGATGCGGTGCAGAGGCAGCCCCTGCACCCTGACGATGCTCCAGCACGTTGGCCGGAGCCTGGATCCCTTGTGGGCAGGGCTGTGCTGACCCACACAAGCAGGGACACGCTTTGTGCTCTGAAAGCTCACCTGGGACTTCCACTTTTCCCCCCAGCAAGAAGCAGCCTGAGAAGGGCTGGGGCAGGCTCTGGGACAGTGGCTTCTTCACCACCCCTAGTAGCCCAACAGCACAAGGTGCCACATCCAGCATTGCTCCTCTGGCTCTGGTCACCGCATCTGTTTTAGCCATCAGCCTGTTTTCCTTGCAATCACACCTCACTTTCTGGAGGTACTCATTCTCTTGGAGTTACTTCCATAGTTTCACATTAAAAGCTCCACAGTGCTGATGAAGAGTCACAAATATTTCTTACCCACCAAATTCCCATCCTGGAGCACTGTGGTCAGACCTACCTTGATGTGACATTGCAGTGACAAACGTGCTGCTCCATGGATGGGACCTGCCCTTGACCCAGTGTGTGACGACCAGCACCACGGATTGAAAAGTGGCATCAGCAGAACGCCAACCTCCTCCCCATGGGCCCATCCTCAAGGGCTATCAAGGCATAGGTAAGCTCTTCATGTGTATCTACATCTGCCCCTGCAAGCTGTGGGCTTGGACAATCAGTGCTCCTCACTCCAGCCTGAAACCAGTATTAATGTGTGCACTTTTCAACCCTTTCTGCAGGTCTTTGCGTTCTCTGAAGCTGTTGGACCCACACACAGCAATCTGTTTGACCCAATATGATCTCAGGTATTCCTGGCCAGGGCTGCAGCTCCTGCAGCAGAAGGACCTGGCCCAGCTGGCAGTGGGAACAATCACAATGGTCATTGTAAAAATAACTTTCCATTTATTCCCTTCTCTGTGCAACTCAGATGGGAGTTAAACTGATTTTTTCACTCTGCCTTCATGTGATGCCCACAGCTCAGCAATCTGCATCTCTGGAAAAAACCTATGGAAATCAGTTAAATAAACACATCTGTGCTCAGAGCACTGGAAACACGGAGTGAGCATCTCACTGGGGAAACCAGAGTGGTTTGAGAGCCCAGGAACAGGCCTCCCAGCTACGCGGGGGCTGAAGAATATCACATCTAAAGGAAGCTGTGGAGGTGAGGGCCTCAGCTTGAGACATGAACTGGGTGCAAGCCAAGGGCATTGCACATGCAGAGCCTTCTGCTTCAGATGGTGCTTGGTGCCCGGTGCCAGCACAGCCACCCAGGACCAGCATGGCTAAAAGTGGCACCGAGCATCCCCCATGGCCTTTTCCATTGGCCACCAGAGGCTGTGCCACAGCTGCCATTGCCCTCGCTATCAGCATCACCCCATGATCCTCCTGCTGAGATCTTCCAGGGATGGACAATGACAGCGAGGTGACAGCCCCAACCACCAACACTGTGTAGTGCCAGTGCAGTTCCATTAGCTCCTGCAGAAACAAGGGGATGGGAAGCAGGAGCTGCTTGGCAGAGGTGTGGGCTTGGAAGAGGCTGGGAATTCCCTAAAATGACCCTCTGGGTAACATATTTCAGTATCTTTCCCCCAAAGACAGATTCTTTTTCCCCGGAGAATCAAACTGCACAGAAAGCATTTGCTCAGGGGAGTGTCACATTGAGCAAATAGGAAAGTCCAGGCCACACACGGGCTGTGGGAAGGTTGTAGCAGCCACATGCTGTACCTCCAGCATCTCACTGACGTGGTCCGAGATGTCCCCAAAGACACATCCTTCCCGTCCCTGGTACCACCAGTTCTTGCAGGAACGGGGGCCCTGGCTTTCCATCCAGACTCTGCTGGTACAGCATACCACCATCCCCAAGAGAAGTCCCTAAGCTCCTGTGGCCAGTCCTTCCCACCTTGTCCCCTCTCTAGTCTATGGCATAAACTAGATCTGAAGCTGGATCAAACCAAAACTCAGCCTCATTTCTTCCCACAGGAGCTCTGGTCTCACGTCTGGCCCAGCACATCAAACCCTCAAATATGGACTTCCTTTCCCTTCTTGACAGGGGTGCTCAGACACTCCTTGGCTGTCACCTGGGTTAGGTGCTCAGACCAGCACCCCTCCATCATATGGCATCATTATGGCTAAAGGCCAACTGCTGAGCTTAAATAGAGCTCCTGGGTTCAGGGATGTGGATGGAGGCTCCACGTGAGACTGAAGCCTTGTTGGTGTCCTCAGAGGCCTAACAATCATCTTTGGAAAGGTTAATATATGGAACTGCTCCTGTTGCTTTGTGGAAACATTCACCTAATGGTTTATGGACTTTTCTGCTTGGAGAAACATGATGATGCTCTTCCAGTGGGTATCAACCTCATGCCCACCATGCAAAGTGAATGTAATGGGGGAGCAGCAGCTCTGTGCCCAGGAGCAGGCATCTCCTGTGAGTGGAGGGGAGGAAAGAAGGAGAAGGATGATCTGGTGGCTATGGTGACAACATGGCTTGAAAGAAGGCACATGAGCTCTGGCTCTGGGGATGGGGCTGCCCAGGGACCATGTGCAGGAGTGGTACCCTGAGGTGGAAACCTGCCCTGGACCTCCAGGAGCCATGCGTGCAATGGCAGATGGTTTGGAAGAACACAAAATTGCCTCTTTGGAGCCTGCTTTGTGCACTGACTAAATGCTTGTTGGGTGAAGAACACACTCCCAGAGGTATGTACCTAATGGATCTCAAGGAGCCACCATCTCTTTGCTGATGGTTTATAAAGAAGATCAACTATTCAACCATCGGAGAAAACCAGGGAGACTTAATAAAGGTGTATTTCCAATGTACAAAATAATAATGAATCTGTACCCTGCCTACAAGATGCATTAATTTAGATAGACAGCACTCAAGGCTTTAAGAGCTGGTACTGCCAAAGGTGGACAGGATGAAAGCAAAGGAGAGTAAACAGAGGAGAGATTTATAAGTGCCCATGACATTTGTTCAAATACTTTATTTTAATCAGCTTAAAAGGGAAACATAAAGCTGAGGCTGCTCCTAGGAAAGGGAATGAAATTGCAAACCAAGTAATGCACTGAGAGCAATTCGAAGGGAGCTGAGAGGCGGCTGCAGCTCTACTGAGGACGGGCTTTTGCTCTTCCAATGATGTTTTTGTCTCCTATCTTCACGTTGTCTTGTCTGAGGAGGAGAAGCCACTGCAAAAACCAGGGCCTGAACCACGCTGTAAGAGTCTCACGTGCACCAGTTTCACATTCATCTTTGGCAAATGCTTGGGGTAGGGGGTCCAAGAGGAACCTGCCCTTCAGGAGAGCATCCAGCATTTAACGCTCATGTTCATTTGGTTTAGAAACACCAAGAACAGTTGCAGGGAAAAGAAAGAGGAAGGAAAAAAAAAGGCAGGAATTGAAATATCATCTCAGAAAAGGTGTGAAACTCCACGTCAATGCTAAAAATTCCTGTTTCCCATTCTCCAGCCTCTTCCACGTGAGCCAGGAGCACACCAAGGAGGGGAGCAGTGAGTAACGTCCTATCTGGATGTGCTTTTACCGGAGCAAAACCCTCTGGTGCTGCACTAAAGCAAAACCTGACAAAACCTGCTCCAGTTCCCATCTCAACGCCACCATTCCCCCTCAGCCAGGTAGATGCTGGGTTGACCTGGTGCCTCCATGGCACCAAACAGCAGCACCAAGGCGGATATTTTGGTGGATTTGGGGCAAAGTGATGCTTATGGCTTGGTTTCCAAGCAAAGTTGTGATATTCTTGATTTGAAAATAGAAAACCAGGGAGCTGAACAAGGAGGGAGCTGTTTGTGAGCACCACTGCAGCAGACTGTGGGGTTAAAACGTGTATTTGTTCAGCAATGTCATTTACTTCCAGTAGCAGAAGAAAAAGGTGAGGCCGAGTTATCACTGGTTTATGTTTGTTTTCTTCTTTTTTACATTCATTAGCTGCCAGGGTTGCTTTTATCTGGGAGCTGCCTCTGATAGCATTCAATCCATACAGCATTCCCATGAATATGTAAATATAAGATCTGTATGTGTAAACACACACACATCAATAAAATGGTAATGATGTGTTCATCTATATTTGTGTATATAGAAAAGCAAAATTATCTCCAATTTAGCCAACGTCCTTTATATCTCCTATATGCATAATGTTCCTAAGTACATATAAGGCTTTGTATTCATATGAAAATGGCACCTATGAGGAATACAGATAAAAGACTCAAAAGTGTTTCTGGTGGATAATTCATTCCTAATTCCTTAATTTCTTCTTGCTTGCTCCCCAGAGCAGGCAGTGGAAGGTACGTAACTGCATGTGTTTAACCTCCTCATTCAGCTGCTTTCCATGGGGTTTGCGTCAGAAATACCTGAGTTGATAGAGAGGAGCAAGGATTCTCCTCTGATGATGATGCTCTGGTCCTGATCCAGGGCAAAGTTTGGAATCCTGAGTAGGATAAATAAGGTTGCACCAAAGAAGGTAAAAGCTGAGAGGAAGGAAAATATCTCACAGAGACCTGGAGCTGAGTTTTAGCTGAGTACCAGGCTTATGAAGGGAGGCTTGAGTGTGCAGAGCTGGGCTGTCTGGGAGTGCACATAATCTCCCACCAGCCCTGACCTAACTGCATATCCTGGGTCCTCCTCCTTTTCCCAGTTAATCCCAGTTAGTGCTGCACCTTCTCTGCCTGTTACAGATGAAAATCAGACAAGAAAATTCACCATCCTCGTTAAAAATCATGGAATTGCCCAAGATCCGGAGTTGTCTCCCAAAGGGTGATGGCTTTGGGCCACCACCACGATCTCCGCTGCCACCTCTGCCCATCTCCTGGGAGGTTTTTGCTGGGGCAAGAAGAAAGACCCTCCTGTAAAGGCTGGCCCAGAGCCTATGGTATTTTGTAAGCACCAGCAAATGGAGCTCAAAGAGAGCTCAAAAGGCCAACTGCTGCTCTTGGAAATGGGTACAGGAACCAGGGTAATCAGCGGGATTTGTTCAAATGATGCAAGAGCAGCATGAGACCACAGATAAGGGTAATGTAGTGCTCCAGCCAGGCTAAAGAGGGTGGATACACCCGGCTCAGGCGACGCAGGAGCATCCCAAGGGCAGAGCGCCTGGAAGGCAGCTCTTGGTGCGTGTGAACCTGCGTTCTGCCCTGAGCCAGCTGCCAGCTTACAGCCCTCTGCAGCACCAGCGGCTCCCCGCTGTTCCGCTGTCCCAGGCTGCAGGGCATCACTGGGATGCAGGCGGCACCACCGGGATGTAGCTCGCGAGGTCTGGAGCCTCGGTTTGCAGGACGGGAAGCCCGGACCCGTCCGCGGGAGCGCTCCCCGGAAGGACGCGAACCCGCGGACCAGCGGCGAACCAGGGGTGCTGCGCACGGCGTGAGCGCCCCCTGCAGGGCCCGCGGCAGAGCGGCCGGGACTGAGCTCGGGAAGCGGGAAGTGATGGAGCCCTGGGATGGTTCCCAGGGATTGTGCGCTCCCAGCCAGGAAACCAGCCCCGCACACGGCACCGGGAGGGGCCGGGCGGCCGTGAGCCCCCTCCGAGCCCCGCGCACCTCTTGTCCCATTTCCCACTCCTGTCCGAAGGATAGGATCATAGAGACTGGTTTGTGTTGGAAGGGACCTTAAAGCTCCTCCAGCTCCAACCCCTGCCACAGGCAGGGACACCTTCCACTGGAGCAGCTTGCTCCAAGCCCCTGTGTCCAACCTGGCCTTGAGCACTGCCAGGGATGGGGCAGCCACAGCTTCTCTGGGCACCCTGTGCCAGCGCCTCAGCACCCTCACAGGGAAGAGCTTCTGCCTAAGAGCTCATCTCAGTCTCCCCTCGGGCAGGTTAAAGCCATTCCCCTTGCCCTGTCCCTACAGGCCCTTGTCCAAAGCCCCTCTCCAGGTTTCCTGCAGCCCCTTTAGGCCCTGGAAGGCTGTCACCCGTGGGCAATGCTTTATCTTCTGGTTTTATTCAGCACAGCCCTGCGAGCTCATGGGGCAGAAGGGATCCCTGGGCTCACCCACACCTACTCACGATCCGGATTTGAGCCAGCCCCAGCTCCAGCACCCAAAGGGGATGCACAGCAGGACCCGTTGGCTCTCCTTGGGTGGTCCCTGCAGTGGAGGGGAGTGACAAAGGGACCAACAAACCCCCTTCATCCTCCCGCTGCCCTCAGCATCCAGCTCCACCTTTCTGCTCCAGGCAAGTTTCAGGAATCTTTTACAAACTGCATTTATTTGCACGCTGTGATTGTAATTCTAATGGAACGAAAAAAGCATCCATTATTTTGGGATTTCTGAAAGAGCCGTGTCCTAAATGCCAGTGCACTGGGATCATGTTGGCTACAGAGCTGTATTCCATTCTGTTGCTAGTGTCTTTGGATGCAATTCTGGATTTGCTCTGTAATGGAGCAGTGAGGTATTTATAGCTCTGATGGGTTTTGCTGGGCATTAATGCTGTCCTGGAGCCAAGAACCTTGATTCCTGCTTTTAGGCTAAAATAACATGGAGATCAGTGCTGCCCCATAAAGGAGAAGGGGAGGCTGAGGATGCTCAGTGGGACCAGGGCAAATCCCCTTTTGGCTGTGGGATGATATGGAGGTGGGGGCTTGAACCCGGGTTTATGGGGTTATGGGACATGGGCAAGGCCCAGCAGAGCACCACTAGCACAGGGAATGCTGTGGTTGCCAGTGGCCAGACCAGCACTGCCAGGGGCTCTGTGAGCTACATGCACTGCTCTTGCTTCCCTCTGAGATGTAGAGGTTCCCATCCACTCATCTCTCGCTCCCCTGAGCTAAGATAACGTCCTTGGTACCAGGATGTGCTGTGGGGCAGTGGAGCTAAGACATAGAGCCCAAGTCCTGGGTCTCAAGAATCTCTGCTTCTTCCAAGGTGTTTAGAGATGACTTCTCCCTACTGCAAGGACACCACATAGGGTTTTCTGTGGGCAGCAGATGATGTAAGCCCTGGGTCTATGCTCTTATTAAAGCCCATGGAGAGGGAGCTCATCCAGGGGCACAGGGTGCCAGCAGCATCCAGGGATGCCATTCCCCTTCCCTCGGTGCCCAGGAGGATCCAGGGATATTCCCAAGTGTTTTGACAGGAAAGATTTCCCGGGACAAGTGCTGCCAATGTGCCCTGGGACTGCATGGTTCACCACAGCCAGCGTGCAGGAGGAGGAAGGAGAAAGAACAGTTAAAGCAAGCTCAACCTTTGCTGGTGTCCCAGCAGCCGAAGAGGTCACAGGGGGGATTTGCACGCCTTTCCAGGCAAAAGGTGAGGTTATCCCCATCAGTGATTGCTAACAGTGCTGCAGGAACCTTAACAACCAGAGGGACCAGTGGGAAACACCAAGTGAGTGGTTTCTACCATGGGGGTATGGTCATGGATGAGATCACAGTGGGCAGATGGTGGCTGGGGAGGAGAGGGGCAGTGAGCAGGGGATCCCCATGGATCCTGCTCCTCCATTGCCCTGGCTTTCCAGCTTCGCTGGGACACACAGAAACGTGTATTTTGACTCCATCCCTTCCTGGGCTCAACTGAGCATCTCCCTTACCCACCCAGGGCTGGTGCTGGGCCACGATGCCAGCTTTGGCAGGGCAGGACTGGAGAGTGACGCTGGAAAAGAGAAAGAAGAGACCTGAGCAGTGCGTCAGAGCAGGAGCACTCCTGGGCAGCAGCTCTGCCACTGGGCTCTCTTTGCCCCTGTGTTTTGGGGCCAGTTTTTTCCCTTTCTCTCCCCATTCCTAGGCCAGCTTCCCTGTCCCACACTGCAGGGAATACCCACAGGAAAGGCTCAGGGGGTGCCCCAATGAGGCGTTTTTACCCCACACATTGATGCAGTCAGCAATCAAGACCCAAAGATGCACTTCCTCAGTGACATGGGTTAGTGGTGGCTTTGGCAGTCCTGCTGTAGTGGACTTGGTGATCTTAAAGGTCTTTTCCAACCCAGTTAATTCTATGAGATGAAACACCCCAAAACCCAGAGAGAGCCACAGAGCCAGGGCATCCCTCCCTCCCCCTGGATGAGCTTCCGCCCCAAACCATTCTATGAGTCTGCAACATCAACACATCCTTTTTTTACCACTGACTTGCCAGCACCAGTTTTTAGGCTTTTCCCAAAAATCAACCCCAGGAAAAGTTCAGCCAAAATGCTGTTTTTCCACAATTCCCTCTTTGCCAAAACTTCAAACCCTTCCTATGAAGGGGAACACGTTTCCTGCAGCCAGGAGCACCCAGTGGGCCTCAATGCCACAAGGATGCTCAGTGCCTGATGGATGCTGGAGCTTTGGCTGCTGCCACCAGACCTCAGCAGGGCTCCCCGTGTCCCCCTGCACCAGCGCAGCCCCTGAAGTTCCAGCTTTCACCCCGAGATCCGCATGGCTGCAGGTATACACGTGGGGATGGATCTCCTCCACAGCGGTGTCTGAGTCATGTCCACAGGGGCGCGGAGGAGATGGAGGCAGCTGAGTCCTGGATACAGCCATGGGATGCTCCTGCATCCTCCCGCCGGGTCTGCATCCCCCTCTGAGCTGGGTGCGGAAGTGCCGGGATCACTTTCCGGGCTCCTCCGGCTCATTTCTCTCTCTGCTGCCCAATATGTCATCATCCCCTCCATGGAATGTAGATTTCCCTTTTAAGAGCTCTCCTAGAATAATATACTTTTTTATTATCGTGACAGTGAGGGCTCCTGTTGCCATGGCTACGTGCCCTTTCCTGGAGCAGGAGCTTCCTGGGGGCTGGAAATTCCGCTGCTTTCCCTGATCTCCAGGGTTTAGTTTTGTTATTATTATTACTTTTAATCTGCTGTTTATTCCCATATTGGCTTCTGAAACAACAGGTCACTGATTGCATATGGAGATGTCACCCCACAGTGAAGGCTTCAGAAACAACTGGCTGCTTTTAGAGGGGGTTTGGTGTGGGGGGAATCGACCATGCAGCACTGATAACGTATAGTATAAGAAAACATAGAAACTCTGAGAGGATCTCATCTGTATCTCACCACACTATACATTAAATCCCATTTCTGGCCTCAGGATTGCTGAATGAGTGTTCTAAAACCAAGTCTAATTCTATGTGGTTTTCATAGTGTTGATGTGAAACACACCTGTATCTTCTGGTTGTCAATTCAGCTGGTCCTGAGCCTCTAGAAACCTAATCTGTCTGAGAACAGAGGGAAACTAAATGGATACATTAAATGGAGAAATAGATAGATAGATAGATAGATTGATTGATTGATTGATAGATAGTAGGTAGGTATATAGGTAGATAGATGGGTAGATAGAGAGAGAGATAGATGGATGGATAGATAGATAGATAGATAGAACAACTCAGCTTTTTTCTCCAGCATTTCCTTACACTGCTGTAACATTTGCATCTGCAAAGGCATCACACAAACATTTGCAAAGGAGTCACACATACCACACATACACAAAGACACTACAGGAACTTTCCCAAGGCACTTCATCCCTTGAGGTCATTACAGGTGCAGGACTGGGCTCTGCTTCTGCTGCTCACGGTTGTCAATGCGCCCTGGGGGTAGCAGGAATATGCCCCTTTTACAGAAGGGGAAACTGAGGCACGGAGCCAGCCCATTCCTGCTCCAGGAGCAGATGAGTGGCAGAGCTGGGGTGGAAGCACCTGCCTTTCCTGGCTTCCTGCTGAATCTTGCCCCAGTGTGTTCAGTGACAGCATCCATCCCAGGGGCCTCCTTGTTGGACAATCAAGATGTCACCATGGGCTCATTTCCCTCCAGCTCATCAGGACCAGAGATGCTGGTGAGACCATTTGCTTCCCTGTCCTTGTACTCCCGGCTTTCTTTGTTCCTTTCTTTTTAACTAAAATGAGTAGAAATCAGCCCAAACAGACTAACATCACATAGAAATTCCCAAAAGAGCAAATGCTACAGAAAAGGTCCAAGATTTGCCTACAGTAAGGCAAAGGTTTGCTAATGAAGCTTTAACAGGAAATGGCTGAAGTGAGATCCCGAGTGGATTTAACAGTTTATCCAAACTCACATTGAGGAGATGCTGATACTTACTGGGTTCAAGGGTTCTGGCTGGGTGGGAGATGGGTTAGATCCTGGGCAGCTCCTTGTGCATCACCCTTGGATCTCTGCAGCATCCCAGGTTCAGCAAAGCGATGTGGGGAGGATGGGAACACAGGTGTACATTGCTGTGTTTCACCCTGGAGGGCTCAGGGGGCTGCTGGAGTGACGTGGACCCAGGACCCCCTGAATGATGCCAGCAGGAGGGAAACAGCCAGAGCACACAGGAGGGTCATGGAAAGGGATGTGGAGCTCTTGCAGAGTGTGTGATGGCACAGAAAGAAGCGTCTGGGAAAGGGAAATGGGGATGTCCTCATTTGGTAGTGGCAAACCAGTTGAAAGGTGTTTCTATCCCCACCTAAGCCTTGTGGAGATGCCAGCACTGCCAGAAAGAGACACAGAGAGGTGAGGGCCCGGGGGTGCTCCAAGAGCTAGAGGAAAGGCTCTGGCTTAACTGTGGGGTCCCATCTGGGGTCCCTGCCTGCACCAACCAGCTCTGTCCCCCCTGGACAAGCAGATTTCCACCCAAGGATGTGGCTGAGGACCTCCACCACTGGCTGTCTCAGGGCACGTCAGGGGAGAGTCTCCTTGGGAACATCATGTGTTAAAACAGATCTCACCACCGTTTGCTTTACCCCTAGCACAGGGGGAGAAAAGGGTTATCCATGGCTCGCTCCTCCTGCCGGCCGGGCAATTTCACATCACGCTCTGTTGCCAAGGAGACATCACACACAGGGTGGAAGGACCAAGCACCCACCAGGCAAGCACAGCACCAGGAAGGCAAGGAAGGAACTCGTGCTTTCCATAAAGAATGAAAGGAGGAAGAGAAACATGGAAGGAAGCAGCAGAGCAGAGGGCCAGGACAAAGTAGTAATTACTGGAGTGAATAGGGGAGTCATGGGGGGTGCAGGACCTGGAGAGCCCCAGGGGTGTTTGGGCACACCCCAATGTACCAACAGCCTTATGTCCTCACCAGGCCAACACCACTAAATGCTCAGGGCTTGGTTCCCCCAGAGACCGCGCTGGAACAGCCCATCCCTGCCCAGCCCCATGCGCAGGGACAAGTGCGGAGCCACAGCAAGGGATGCACCAAAGGATGCATCGAGAGCTCACCTTTTAGGCAAGAGAAAGTGTGGAGCTGTTGGAGCGAGTGCAGAGGAGGCCACGAGGATGATCAGGGCTGGAGCAGCTCTGCTCTGGAGCCAGGCTGAGAGAGCTGGGCTGGTTCAGCCTGGAGAAGAGAAGGCTCCTGAAGGGGAGACCTGAGAGCAGCTCCAGTGCCTAAAGGGACTGCAGGAAACCTGGAGAGGGGCTTGGGACAAGGGCCTGTAGGGACAGGCCAAGGGCAATGGCTTTAACCTGCCAGAGGGGAGACTGAGATGAGCTCTTAGGCAGAAGCTCTTCCCTGTGAGGGTGCTGAGGCGCTGGCCCAGGGTGCCCAGAGAAGCTGTGGCTGCCCCATCCCTGGCAGTGCTCAAGGCCAGGTTGGACACAGGGGCTTGGAGCAAGCTGCTCCAGTGGAAGGGGTCCCTGCCCGTGGCAGGGGTTGGAACTGGATGAGCTTTAAGGTCCCTTTAACACAAACCAGTCTCTACGATTCTATGAATACAGCCAAGACTGAATGAGAGAAAACATCCTCATTACTGCCTCAGATCTTTAACATTTAATGTAGCATCCCCGCTCTGCCCGAGTCAGATCACTCCTGTTTACCTTCATCAAATGCCAAATACAGTTCCCCACACCCCAGATGGGAGATGTGTGTGGGATCACTGGCACTGCTGTGCCACACCAGCTCCAGATGAATATTGGCTTTTAATGACAAGTTCTCCAGTACAAATAGCAGCCGGGGCGCTGCGGCTGCTGACGGGGCCCGCGCGCCTCTTATTCAGCAACTGAATGATTTGATTCCCCTTCCCCGCAGCGTGCTGTCTGCCAGGAAATTTTCATTTGGGCTCTCTTACTTGAGACCCAATTGTAAATGTCAGCGCTAAACGCTCAGATTTAAGTGTTAGGTTGTCTTGTTTGATTACGGCACTAAAAGGTCAGAGCCGGCTAATGGAAAGTACAAGCAGTATCGGGAGGGAAACAGTGTTCTGCCATGGGTGAGCAAACACCTGGGGACAACCTAATCACTCTTCCTGCATCTCTCTCTTCTCTGGCTCCTTCATTCAGGGCTGCTTTCTAGGTCAGAAGACCTGGAAAAGCCATTTCTGGGGACAATTTCTGCTGGGGATGCTGACAGCACCGGGGTTCCCCATAGAGGAAACAGAGCTCACCCCTGGCTGGATTGTGCCCAAAGGGCAATGAATGGCATAAGAGCCAGGCTGCTGCCAGCCCCACTGCCATCAGCCTCTTCTCTCCATGAACAACTCAGGCTGGCATCATGTTTTAGTGCCAACGTCTCTGTGCCATTTCCATCCCCAGTTTTCCCCCTTCTGGCAACCAGCATCCCAAGAACTCTGTAGAAAGCAAAACACAACTTTTTTTCTCTTCCTTTCCCATTTGCCACCCATTTCCCGTCACTTCCAGCACCTTTAAAATCCCCTTTCCCTGAGCTGTTTGAGTCACAGTGGCCAAATAAAACTACAGTTGCCTCCAAGTGACTCAGCTGAGGAAATCAAGTTTTTATCCAAGCCCATCACCATCATTCCAGTTCTTTAAGCTGAATTCATTACATTTGCTTTAAAGACACTTTCAATAATATCAGTGCTTCTACCATAAAAGTGTTTTGCAGAATAAAGCCCTGATGAGCTGTTATTCCTTCCCAGGGAACAGTGTGATGTGGTCCTAACCAGGAGCAAGCATCACTCCATACAGATGTTGTCTTGCACCAGGAATCAGTCCCTGCTGCCAACCCCAAAACCTTTCGTGGGCAGAGAGATTCAATGCTGATTCCGGATGTCTGAATATTTCTGGACATTTACACCCATGAAAATCGGGAATTTTTGGAAAACTAAAAGTTTTAGGAAATAATTGCCATGTTTTTTCCCCAAGACTTTGGGATCTTTTGCCCTCCCTCCCTCGGCACCACTGATACTGGGATGCTCATACCACCTCTCCGGACATCTTCTCAGGCATCAAAGATGCTGCTGGGCTTAGGGAGATATCTCCAGGTGCCACGGGCTCCTCCTGGGGAGTCAGTTCTATCCTCTCTTCCTGGTGGTTTATGCTACAAGGTTCCACATCACCCAGAGAAGTATTTTTCACAGGCCCCTTTGCAAGAGCATCTTTGCAGAATGGGTCCCCTGAAGCAGAGGATGGTGCCAAAGGGTGATGAAGCTGAGAAACCACCATGAAATGTATGAGGGGCGTGGAAATCCTCACCCCACCACCAATATCAAATACAAAGAAAGCAAAGGAAAGGAATATCCAACTCCAAACTGAGCTGTTTCCTCCATAGCCCAGGCATGGAGTGGGATGCTCTGCCTGAGCTGTGCTGGTAAAGTCACAGCAGTTTGTGGCCTGTAAGATTAATAGGAAATCTGCTCTGGATTGGGAGTGATTCCCTCTTTTATTGGAACAAACCCCAAAGTGTAATGGCTGTAGGGCAGGAAGAGGAAGGTAAATTGCAGTAATAATGTGTTTCCTTGTGCAGACATGCTTTTGATCATAGAAAAATACACCATCTGTTTCTAAATTACTTGTATTGATTTAACAGTTAGCAAAGGGGGGGAGTCTTTTGCAAATCCATTTGCAAGGGCTCCTGGAAATCTGACAGTTATGTGCAATAAAAAGTACGGGCTTGTTCATCATCAAAGATCTCTGCTGCCAGCCATGGGGCTCTGCATGGGGAGGAACAGGCTGTACCTGCATGGGCACCTCATCCCCCCCGTCTCCAGCACCCTGTCCCACTGAGAGTGGAGAAGCTGAGTCTTGTGCCACATAAGAACTATTTCTTTACACCAAACAAGCTGTTCTTGTGCTTTCTCCCTGCTCAAATCACACACACCTCAGTGCCCTTGTCGCTTTTATATTGCTTTCATGGAATCATTGAATCCCAGACTGGTTTGGAAGGGACCTGAAAGCTCACTCAGTTCCAACCCCTGCCACGGGCAGGGACACCTTCCACTAGAGCAGCTTGCTCCAAGCCCCTGTGTCCGACCTGGCCTTGAACACTGCCAGGGATGGGGCAGCCACAGCTTCTCTGGGCACCCTGTGCCAGCGCCTCAGCACCCTCACAGGGAACAGCTTCTGCCTAAGAGCTCATCTCAGTCTCCCCTCTGGCAGGTTAAAGCCATTCCCCTTGGCCCATCACTACATGTCCTTGTAGTATCCTGGGCATCCCCTGCAACTCACCCACAGCAGCCATTGCCACATCACAGCTCCTCACTTTTGGGATGAGAAAAGGCTTTTTGGTGCTGAGTCCCACACTAACAGAGATGCACTCTGGATAATGGACGTCATGGTTGATCCGGGATGCACTCAGTAACTATCGGTAGTGCCTGCCGACACCATAACCACACGAGGGCTGCATTCGCTGCCTGACCTTCCTAGCAAGGGCTGCATGTGAAGGGAACAACATTCCAAGCCTCTGCTGCCACTCAGCCAGGAGGCTGCTTCCATTGGGAAAACAGAAGAGCACAACTTCTGTGAGTCTGGAAACGATGCCCCCCCTCTGCTGAGCATCCTGAAGCACAGGGTATCCAAATCCACCTGGTATCTCCACACCGGTGCAGGCACCAGCGTGTCCTCTCTGCCACAGTGCTGGGCACCCTAAAAGACTTTTGTCCCCACCCGAGGTCCCCCCCCAGGGTCCTCAGCACCCCCAGGCCAACGCCACCAGCTCACAACAGGGAAAGCCCTGGCAGAAAACACCCTGAAGCACAGCCCAGCTGTCACCCACAAACACTTCTTGTACTTCTCCAAGTGAAGACCTTGGCTCCCGCAGGTTGGGATCTGCAATGTTTATTTGATCCCCCCACAAAAGGCATTTTCATGAGGAATCTTTTGGTTCATAAAAGAAGTTATTTCCCAGCAGCCCCCCTAAACTGAGAAATAAAGCGCCCCAGGAGTCAGCACAGTAAAATGAACCATCCAACTCCAATGAAGCAAAGTGGTTCCTATCATTTGGTACAATATGGTATAATTTGGCAAACAGAGCTGATCTGCAGCTCCTACCTCTCAAGCACTATGGAACTGGCTTCGGTCTCTGGCCCTTGGGCTGCCTGTTCAGGGACGGACACACGTCCTTGTGCTGCAGGACCTGGGGACTCTCCAGAGGGTCCAAACCAGGCAGGTGAGAGCTGCTGCATCAGCATTTATAACTGCTTGATATAAATATAAACCATGGATACAAACAGCTTCTTTGTACAGAAAATATCATCTCACAAGGCACTGGGGTGACAACCGCAGCTGTTCACAGCGGCTCCAACTGGGCTTCTCCAGCCACCACCGAGCATCGGTGTGGAGGAAGGAGGGGATGCAGGGACTGGAGAGGTGCCGGAGCTGCCATCCAAGAGGGATTTCACCCCTCTGCTGCCCCAAACGCCCCGGCAGTGGTATTTCCCAGCCGGATGGTGCTGTTTCTTGACAGGGGTGGTGTGACCCCGCGGGGTCCAGTCTCCATGGGATGGCTTGGGGCTTGGTTTGGCCGGGAGGAAGGTGCATAGATCAGCCAAGGCAGGGGCAGCTCTGCCCGGTGCTCCCTCTTCATGCAAGAAGCCCCAGCCGGGTCACCTTGGCCGAGAGGAAGGAGTGGATGATGAACACGATGGTTTTGGGACAGGAGTGAAGGTCCAATTGCTGCAAGAAAGGAGCAGAGGGATGTTTGCAATGGGGAGGGCTGTTCCTGGAGCAGGCAGCTTTCTGCTTGTGGCAGGGAGAGCAAGGACCACCCGGAGCCCTATAGATGTCACCACAGCCTGGGAAGGGGTTACATGTGGCCAGGGGTGGGTGCACAGGCCATGCGCGATGGGCACTGTGTGCAGGGTGGGTTCTCTGCTCCCCATATCCCCCCAGGGACAGTGGGAGCATGGGTTAGAGGGGTGGAAAGGGTAAAACTCACAATCTCTCCCTCTGGGCCACCAAAGTCCAGGTAGAGCATCTTGGTGCCATCATCAGAGGACATCTGCAGCTTCTCAAAGGGCTGCTGGAGCAGGATGGTCTTGCTGAGCCCAGGCTCGGTGGTGGAGATGGTGAAGCCCTTGTCGATGTGGATGGACAGAGTGCAGTCCTGCCCCTTCCACGTGCAGGCTGCGGATGGGGACAGGCACAGGGATGAGAAGTGGCCGCGGGCCCCATTGCCCGGCCCCCCCGGCCCCCCGCTGACCTGCCGACACCTCCTGCACCAGCTCGGCCGCCCCGTGGGTGCCGTCCACCAGCAGCCGCGTCCACAGCGCCAGGTCGCGGGGGCTCTCCAGGCTGAAGAGATGGGTCTGCACGCCCAGCCGGGTGCCGCTGCGCAGCGCGAACGACAGCTCCGCCTCGTACAGCGCCGAGCCCTTGGCCGGCCCCGAGTGCACCAGCCTGCGGCACCGCACCGCTCAGCACCGCACCGCTCAGCACCGCTCTCAGCACCGCACCCAGCACCGCACCCAGCACCGCTCCGCACAGCTCAGCTCCGCGGTGGTGTGCGCGGCGCGGCCGGCAGGGGTCGCTGCAGCCCCGCGGATGCTCTCCCCGCACAGCCCGAACCCGCCACAGCGGCCGCCCCGCGCCTGGACCCCGCCACTGGCACCGCCTCGGCCTCTGCCACCACCCCTGGATGCTGCCAGCAGCCCTGGGCACTGTCACAGACCCACAGGATGGTTTGTGTTGGAAGGGACCTTAAAGCTCATCCAGTTCCAACCCCTGCCACGGGCAGGGACACCTTCCACTGGAGCAGCTTGCTCCAAGCCCCTGTGTCCAACCTGGCCTTGAACACTGCCAGGGATGGGGCAGCCACAGCTTCTCTGGGCACCCTGTGCCAGCGCCTCAGCACCCTCACAGGGAAGAGCTTCTGCCATAGAGCTCATCTCAGTCTCCTCGGGCCCTGCCATCACTCCTGGATGTTGCCACCATCCCCAGGGCCCTCTCCCCATCATTGGACCACCATCTCAGGACTCTGCCATTATCCCAGGGCCCTGCCACCAGCCCTGGACACTGTCACTATCCCCAGCATCCTGCCACCTCCCCAGACACCACCACCATCCCTGGACATCACCACCGCAGGGCTTTGCCATCATCCCAGAGCCCTGCCACCGCCCCAGGACTCTGCCATCACCTCAAAAGCCCCTGCTGCCACCCCAGGAATGGTGCCAGCATCCACAGGGCTCTGCCCTGACCCCCAGCCCCTGCTACCACCCCAGACACCGCCAGGGCCCTGTTCCCCATGCAAGAGAGGAGGGTGCTGGGCCATGGTCCCTACCTGGTGGCGATGAGGGGGTAGCTGTGCACAGGCTTGCCCACGGCGTCCCGGCTCTGCGGCAGGCTGCTGTACAGCAGCAGCTCCTTCTCGGTGA
The DNA here is from genome assembly GCF_963264785.1 of Psittacula echo. NCBI lineage: Eukaryota > Metazoa > Chordata > Aves > Psittaciformes > Psittacidae > Psittacula > Psittacula echo. The sequence continues at coordinate 13,069,659 of NC_137747.1, read as the reverse complement.
GCACAGCCAAGAGGTTCCTGGTGCCGGCACTGGGGAGCTGCAATGGGACTGGGTCAGGGGCACCGGCAGCGCGGTGGCAGGGGGTGCCGGGGGGCAGGGGGTACCTGCTCGGTCAGCCAGCCCACGTGCTTCACGTCCCGTCCGGCCACGGCGCCAGCACCGGCCAGCTGAGCCCGCAGCTCCTCCTTCACCCGCGGCATCAGCGCGCCCGCGCTGGCCTGGATGGCGCTGAGCCACGACTGCGCCGTCGCCTCGTCCTTCGCCCGCAGGAACAGGGCGACGCGCCCGTCCGCTGAGCACACCTCCAGGTACCTGCAGGGACACGGCCCCGTGCGTCCCCACAGGCCCTCGGCACCACGGGGCACGGCGGTGGCATCACCCCATCCCCGCACCCTGCCCTGACCTGTGCTCCGGGTCGGTGGGGAGGCACTTGCGGGACACGTAGCACATCTTGAGGGGCACGGTCCTGGCCTCCCGGAGCTCCTTAGGGGGCAGGAGGGGAGAGGAGCGCTTCTGCAGGGTGGCGGGTGAGGGGTCCCAGTTCACTGTTGCCCCCGAGGAGGAATTCTTGAAGTAGGGCGAGATCTCCTTCATGTACTTCACTGGAAGAGAGGCAGCACCGGTTAAAGGCATGGCACAGGCTGGGGCAGCCCCATCCTGCCCCGCTGAAACCCCTTGCACCCTCTCTGCACCAGAACTGGTGTCACCTCCATCACCTCCCCAGAGCTGCCACCCATGGGTGCTGTGTGCCTTCTGACCTGCACCCCTGTGGGTGCACAGAGGAGATGGCACTGGTGGGCAAGGTGCTACCAGGTGACATGACACCTATGATCCTCTGCCCACCGCCCCAGCCCAGGGCCCCTCAAGAGGGATAAAAATGACCTTTTTCCCCTTTTTCCTTTCCTTTAGCTCAGATCAGGCCACAGATCCCAGCGTGATCAGGTCCCCGGGGCCGCACATGGAGGCAGGGGGTGGGGAACAGGCAGGACTCCCAGGCCAAAATTACACCCTGCAAACTGTGCTGGTACAGCCGGTCCCACCGCCAGCTGGGAGCAGCAGCTCTCAAATACCATGGCTCGGCCCCAGGAAAAGCCTCCAGTTGGGAATTGCGTGCTCGCAGCTTGCACCACCCTGTCCTGGGTTATCAACCAGGGACAAGGACTCAGCTGTCAGTCCCCAGTGGGTTCGGCTGCAGAGCCAAAGCCCTCAGAGCCACATGGGGACAGCAGCCAGGTCCTGAGGGTGAGGGGAAGAGGCAGATCAAGGTCCCCAGGAACTGATGTGGCCCCACAGCTGCATCCTGAAAATGAGGTTGGCATCAGCAGCCAAAAGCCTTGGGCTGAGCAGGGGGAGATGCCAGTCGTGGAGCTGCCCTGTGGGACCAGCCGGTGGCTCCAGGGAAGGGCTTTCCCTTGGGTGGCCCCTGGGGAAAACACCATGGGAGGGACATTCCCGCTGCCATGTCACAGGGTCATGGAATCCCAGCCTGGTTTGTGTTGGAAGGGACCTTAAAGCTCATCCAGCTCCAACCCCTGCCACGGGCAGGGACCCCTTCCACTAGAGCAGCTTGCTCCAAGCCCCTGTGTCCAACCTGGCCTTGAGCACTGCCAGGGATGGGGCAGCCACAGCTTCTCTGGGCACCCTGTGCCAGCGCCTCAGCACCCTCACAGGGAAGAACTGCTTCCTAATGTCCTCAGCCATCACTGCTGGTTTCACTCAGGTCCAAGCGACTCTCAGTGAGGGTGGCTGGAGGGGCGACATGAGCTTGGCTTTGCAGTCGACTCCTGTAGGTAGCTGCTTGGTGGAGCAGCTCCATCACTTGGCAAAGCCACAGCAGCCTGACTGTGTGCCAGAAAAAGCCCTTTTCCCACCAGGAGACAACCTGCACCCACAGCTTACCCCCATCCTTCACCCACCACCACCACCCATCTCCCACTTCATTCCAAACCCCACCAGCTCCCCGAAACCTCTCAATACTGAAACCCTATCAGGAGCTGTAATGGGACGTGGTGCCCCGCTCTGCCTGGCCCCAGCAGGACACAGCTATACATGGCTGTGATGCTGCTGTGACACAAGGGGCTGGTCACCCCGTGGTGGCCCCAGCCAAGAAGGCAGAGTGGGGCCACCAGCCCCATGCCCTGTGCCTCCCGTTAAAAATAGCTGCTGCGTTCCCACAGGCATCTGAGCCGCCTTGGATTCTACCCTGAGCCATTAATCTTGGCAGCGTGGACCTGCCATTATCCCAGTGCTCAGGAACTAATTGGAGTTCAGCAAGGCAGCACTCAGCCCCTGAAACCCGAGCAGCATCCCTGTGCCAGCCCGCAGCTCCCGGGGCACGTGGAGGACGGCACCGGCATTAGCTGTGCAGTCAGGGTCACGTCCCGACCAAGCCACGGGGAGACAGCAGTGCCCAGCCCCAGGACGGAGCATGGAGAAAGAGGCAACAGCCACAGCCAGCGCTGTCTCTCTGGCACAGGGCTTTAAGGAGGATTTAAGGCTGGTCAGGAGGCACCGATGGGTTTCCGCAGCATGGGGGGGTCCTGAGCCTGCACAGAGGTAGGATGTGTTGGAGGCTGCGGTGCTCCTGGGGGGCTGTGCACCTGGCCACCATTCCATGGAAGCTGCTGCCTCCTCCAGTGACCCCAGCAGGTTGACTCACTTCTGCCTGTCCCTTCACTGCAGCATCACCTGGTATTGAACGTATGCGGTAAGTATCTCCATCTCATTAAAGCAAACACACCATACTGTGCATCACCTCTGCTACTGGTAACTGTCAGCAGACATTCACTTTGGTGTCCCAAGAAGAGCTGGAGAACACCTCAGCACTTTCCCTCCTGAAGCCCTTCTGAGCCCCAAGAGCAGCAGCGACACAGAACCACACAAATCCCAGCTGCCACCTCCCTCCTCCACTGAAAACCCCCTTTTCCTCTGCACTGTGTGTTGTGTACCCCAGGGTCACCTACACATTGTGGGTGTTTCACATCTCACACCATGCACATCACCCTCCACGACTGCTTTGGCTTCCCACGGTCAGGACAATCAGCCCACCAGGGCTGTGCTCCCCCAGCAGCCCTTCACTTTCCTGAATTCCAAGCTTCCAAGCTTTACTTGGCCGAGGGAGTCCTGGAGAGCAGCAACAGCCCCAGGAGCTGCCCTGTGGCCAACCAGCTCAGGGCTGCCATGGAAGTGAGATGTCCACAGCTCCTTCTCCCCACTGCTCCCAGTTCTCTCCAAATGCCAATATGGCACAAGGGCTCATCACGAAAACCACCCCTGGCACTGAAGCCCTTCCCAAGGCAGCTGAAAGGATGCTTATCAGCCTTTCCCTTGCTGTGGAGGGTCGTTGGATACCAAGCAATGCAAAAACAGCACCCCAAAAAAAGGGAAAAATAAGGTAAGGGAGAGCAGTTCTTCCCCAAATAACACTGTAACAGAAATACAGTCCAACTCCTCCTGCAAATACCGAGAGAGCAGTTTGGCAGATTCAAAAGAACCTCTTGGCAGCACACACAGAGAGGTATGTGCGTGTCCTCATGCCCAGCCAGCAAGGACACCCTGGAAGCAGAGCCAAGCTGAGCCCAGGGCGAAAGCCAGCACATCAAGCTGCTGCTGCTGCTCACATCCAAATGTGTCACCTCCCAGCTCAGCCACTTTGGAGACACTCACTGCCCTGTGAGGAGCTGCTCCCTGGTTTATTGGCTGCTACGATGCTGCTTGCAAACTATGCTAAAAACTCCTAAAACAGGGAATGGACACAGCCCGGAGGAGCGAGGCAGCAAACACTGGCTGTGACCAACTACTTTGGTACTTACAGCAGCCACAAGGGAAGTCAGAGTCACATCTGGCAGCACTCAAGGACCAGAAAGTGATGTTAAGGTGCTTCTCCCCAAGCTCTGGAGCGAGCCCAAGCAGGAGAAGGGAGCAGGAAACCTGCCCTTAACTCCCTTTGGGCACCTTAAGGCCACCCGCTTCCTCCAGCCCTGCCACCCTTCCCCAGGGCAGGCTCCTGAACAGCCATTGGGGTGCAGGTATAAGGCAGGGAACAGCAGTGCCAGCCTGATGGTGACCACTCTGCAGTGTCAGCCCTGCAGTGGCAATGGGGCATCCTTCCCAGAACAGGGAGGAGATGGAGGTGCACCACGTTTATACCTGATGCCCATGATCAGACGAACCCTGCTGTGGCTGGTGCCTGCAGCATCCCTGAGCAACACCACGCTGCAGGAGCCCAACAGCACCAGCTACACACATCACAAAGCCTCTGGAGCTTCATGGTGGAGCTGACCCAGCCCCATTCTCCTCCCAAAGCTACCTGCTGGGTGTTCTACCGAATTCAGAAGCCAGCAGGTCATAGCTGAGCTACAGCAAAGGCCCTGCCTGCCTGGCAGTGCCCAGCTCTGCAGGGGGATGGAGGAGGAGGAGGTGGTCCAGGGAGAGAAGCTGTTCTCTACAGAAAGGGCAGCTCATCTCCATCTCCCACAGGACCTCTAGCAGAAAGGAAACCCACACCAAAGCAAAGGATGACAAAAGAACAACAGAGAGAGGGTGGTCCGAGAACAGCAGCTACGGGAGGAATTCTGCAGACTCGCAGGGAAAGAGGCTCTTGTATTTCTCCTTGGTCAAAAAAACCCAAACCAAAACAAAACCCACCCCACCACCAACCCTATCTGCTCCCAGCAGCTGTGCAGAGCAGCACATTCCTCCAGCTGAACTGTGGTCCTGCGGCTCCCAGGACAGGAGGAACCCACAGCAGAAAGGGCTGAGCGAAGCTAAAACTGAGAATCTGGAGCTGAGACAATGTGGGGAAGGGAAGCAAGAGCCACGGCGGCTGCTGGCAGCACACACACAGCACTGCTCCTTGTGCAGGCAGAGAGCAGAGCACTGCCCCCACATGAAACCTCCCACTGCAGCCCTGCAACTGCACCGGGAAGGGTTTCTGGTGCCAAGACCCTCGTGGTTAGCCACGGTGATCCAGGGGCTGGGAAAGGAAAGGGTCCTGTCCTCAGGGACAGATCCTGGGTGCTCCGTGTGCTCGCCTGAGCTTGACCCAGGGTGGGCAAACATGGACAGGGGTAATGCAAAGTGCAATGGGAGAAGAACAGGGTGTCCCCCTCAGGGCTCCTGCACTCCCAACCCACCAGCTCTCACCCACTCCCCAAGTGGGGTTTGGGGAGCTCTGCAGTGTGAACCCTGGTACCAGGGACCGGCCACCCAGTACCATGAGGGAGCCTGTTCCCAGGAGAGCAGCTCCAGTCTCCCCTGGGATGGTGAAGGCTGCATCCTTGGGATGCTCAACTGCCAGGTCTAGGGGGGTCTGCAGTTGGGGTTCAGCTGCCCCGGGGCAGGCAGCTCCTGTTGGGTGCTCTCCTGTGCTGGCTCTGCCTGTGCCTGGCACCTTGCTCCTCTTGCTGAAACCCCCCCAGCAAACCCAAAGGTGCTCAGCAAGGAGCAGGCTGCCAGTGTCCCCCCTCCACGCTGGCACAGGCCTGCAGAGTTGCACCAGCCCAGGATGTGGGTTTAAATAAGAATCACAGAGAAAAGCAGAAGAAGCTTTATGTTGCCCCAGGAACGGCAGAGCTCAGAGTGGTGCTGTACAGCAGAAGAGTCGCAAACCCCATAAACACATCTCCCATCACTGCCTGCCCATGGTCCTGCAGCAGAGAGAAGGAGGGAGCCACTGGGCATCAAGTGGTGGCACACACATACATGTCCTCCCTATTTGGAGGGAGACAGAGACCCCAGCAGTGACCTCGAGCTCAGGATGAGCAGATAAACCAGTCTGCACTTGCTGTTTCCATTCGAAAGGGTATGCAAATGAATTTGCAGATGATGCAGAATATTCATGCAATGATGCAGATGATGCAATGAATATGCAGAACATCCCAATGTTCTCAGTACACCCCCAGGGAACAGGGATCAGCCCCTGGCAGCAGGAGGACCTTGTGCCTCCTTGCACCCTCATCTCCTACCTTCCAAGACCACCTCCTTGCCCGTCTTCTTCAAGGCCTGCACCGCCTCGTCGTGCGTCGCCTCGGAAAGGTCGGTGCCGTTGACAGCGAGGATGGCGTCCCCCACGTACAGCGCCTCGGTCTGATCCGCCGCCAGCCCCTTAAAGATCTTGGAGATCAAGATGGGCATTTTATTCTCTCGGCCACCTTGGAACAGAAGAGAAACGAAGGGGTTGTGGCTGCTGGAGCGCACAGAGGAGTGGGTGGGGAGGGGGATGCTCGGGGACCAGCCTGCTGCCCATGGCACACCTGCAACAACCACGAGGCTTTGGAGCAACAAAGATGATGGCTCCAAAACCAACCCGAACGGTCACCGGTTTCCTCACATAGCAAACACTCAACCTGGCTGTCTCCCCATCAGTTCTGGCAAGAAAGCATGTCTTTATTGGTACTGTGTGCGAGTGACTATCCCTGCCCCAAGGCCTTTGTGATCTGAACAGGTAGGAGCTGAATCTTTCTGGAGAAGTGAACCGATCTGGCTGTTTTCTCCCCTCCACACAGTAGCCCTATTTACCTGCTGCTCCCCATTCTCCAGACTAAAAGGATGCCATTCAAACCTCCCGGCAGCTCAAGGAGATCAATTTGCACATTACCTTTTGAACCCACAGGGAGATCCAAGCGGCATTGCTGCCTCCGTGTCAGGGAGGAGCAGGGCTGCAGCAGCTACCACTCGATAGGACCCTCCCGACATGCCCTACCCCCCAAGGACAGCATGTCCCAAGGAGCCTCCAAGAGATGATCTCTCATCAGCCAAGGATGGGGGGACTTTGTGCCCAGGCAGCCAAGAAGCCCCCAGTATCCTGGCCTGTACCAGCACCAGTGCAGCAGCAGGGCCAGGGCAGTGGTTGTGCCCCTGCACTGGGCACTGGTGAGGCCGCACCTCGAATCCTGTGTTCAGTTCTGGGCCCCTCACTGCAAGAGAGACATTGAGGGGCTGGAGTGGGGCCAGAGAAGGGCACCGGAGCTGGTGCAGGGCCTGGAGCACAGTGTGATGGGGAAGGGCTGAGGGACCTGGGGGGTTCAGTCTGGAGAAGAGAAGGCTCAGGGGGGACCTGATCGCTCCCTACAACTGCCTGAGAGGAGGATGGAGCCAGGAGGGGCTGGGCTCTGCTCCCAAGGAACAAGGGATGGGACAAGAGAAAATGGCCTCAAGCTGCACCAGGGGAGGTTTAGATGGAGCTGAGGAACAATTCCTGCCCCAGAGGGTGCTCAGGCATTGGAACAGGCTGCCCAGGGCAGGGCTGCAGTCACCATCCCTGCAAGTGTTCACACACTGTGTAGACGAGGCCTCAGTGCCATGGGTTAGTGGTGGCCTTGGCAGTGCTGGGGCAAGGGTTGGACTGGATGAGCTTAGAGGTCTTTTCTAACCTGGTTCACTCTTTGACTACCCCAGAGGCAGACGTTGAGCCCCGGCTGCTGTCACGGCCCCAGGGCTGCTCCCAGCCGGTGCCACAGGCATTTCCTCGCTCCGATGCCTGCCAGGCCCCGCAGGACTCCAGTTATCAGCTGTCAGAGGCCTCCGCGGGGGCTGCTGGAGCTGCTGAGCCCGTCCCTGCAGCTCCTCACCCCGCCAAGGCCCCGCACCCCAGCTCCCGCATGGCTCCCAGTGCCCAGCAGCCAGGGCACGGCCAGCCCCGGTGCCTGTCCCCTCATCACATCCCACGGCAGGGCACTGAACCCACATCCTGGATCACGGTGAGACATTCCCGGGTGGACCATGGCTGGCACAGCTCCACCGGGAACGTGGCAGCAGGGTGAGGAGGAACGATGCACTCCAGGACAGCCCGGAACAGCCTCAGCTCCCCGTTGGGATGGTGACTACTTGGTTTCCACGTACGTCACTGCAGAAATGAAGTTTAACTGAGCCCAGCGACGTTCCTCCTTTCCTGGGAGAGCCGCAGAGCTGGCAGTAACTTGGCAGCCAAGGGGGTATTGTGAAGGGGGCTTTGTGCTTCCCAAAAAGGGCTGGCAGGCTCAGGCATCCCACAGACACAGCCAGCGGCACCGTTTCAATCCGGACATCCCCATCGCAAAGCCTCTTGCTTCCAGAGGGAGCCAGAGGCCGTGGCTGCATCTCCTCTGAGCTGGGAGAAGCCACGTCAGGAAGTGAGAGCTGACCGGGGGATAGGGAGCTCACTGCCTGCACACACACAGAGTTTAAACCCTCTCACCCATGGCTCCTGACAGCCCTTTCCCTGCCCATTTGCTGCTGTTTCACACTCCTTTCACAGAGCTTCCAACACGCTGAAGCCACTTGAAAAGCCAAGGCTGGCACAAACACCATCCCTGCTCCAAAAAGTTCCCAGCCTGAAGTTCAGGAGAGTCCCAGAGGAGGGGGACAGCTCGGGAGGGAAACAGGGATTCCAGCACAGAGGCTTCCCGCTGCTCGCTCTCCGGGAGCAGATCTCCAAGCCTGAGCTGGTTTAAAACCCCAGCTCCCCACGCCTGGCGATCTCCAAGGGCTTTGCACTCGCCTCCTTCCTTGTGCCGATCGTTTAACGGGGCATTTCCCAGCATGGAGGCACGGAGGGGACAAGGACACGCAGGCAGAGCCCTCCCCTGGGCTGCAAACCGGCAGCTCTTGTGTAACCGGGTGCCCTGCGTGTCCCACCCGCCCCGTGGGACAGCACCCTGCCCTTGTGTGCACCCTACCCTTGTGTGCAAGGGCGCAGTGGGACCCGGGCTGCAGCTGGGGCATGCTGTGCAAGGGCTGGCCGATCACTGCTACACCCCAAAGTGCTGCCCTCTCCATGGGCTGGGGATGTTTCGGGTCCCATCACTGCCACGTGTCCCCCCCTCGTCTTGCACAAGGGGTCGGGCAGTGCCATGGGATGTGAACACCCCGGCCCCAGCCCGCTCCCCCCCGGGTTTCCTTCCCAGCCCGGCAGCAGGAAAGGCGGCAGCAACAGGTCCCGGTGCCCGGTGCTCCCCCGGCCCCGTCGCTCACCTTTGATGCTGATGCCGAGCCCCCCCACGTCCTGCTTGACGACGCGCACCGTGCGCCTGATGTTGGCGAGCGCCTCGGGCACGGCGGAGCCCGGGTCGCCGCCGTTCAGCTGCGCCGCTGGGGCCTCGCCGGGGCCGGCAGCGGGGCCGGGGCCATCGGCCGGGCTCACCCCGAGCGCGTCCTCGGCCAGCGAGAGCAGGACGCGGAGCCATTGCCCGCCGGGGCCGCGCAGCTCCAGCAGCCCCGTGCGCGGGGCGCGCCTGCCCGCCGCCATCTTCCGCGCTGCCGCCCCGCTGCGCGCCCGCGCACCGCCCCGCGCAACGCCCCGCGCAACGCCCCGCCGGCACCGGCACCGGGACGGGCACGGGCACGGGCACGGGGCGAACCGGGACGGGGCAGGACACGAGAGCTTGGAGCTCCCTGCTCCCGGACGGGATGGGGTACGGGGGGAACAGGGTCTTCGGTGCTCCTCACTCCCTTCTGGGACACTGTGAGGGACACGGGTCCTCGGTCCTCCCTCCTCCGGTCGGGGACGGGGCACGGGGTGGACCCGGGACCCCAGTGCTCCCCGTCCCAGCTCAGCATGGAGTGCGGGATGACCTGGTGCTCCCCAGTGCTCCCCACTCCGGGCCGGGATGGGACACCAGGAGGGACACGAGCCCCCGGTGCTTTGTTGCTCGTCCTGGGTCTGGCCCAGGGACAGTCTTCCAGGGCCTAAAGGGGCTGCAGGAAACCTGGAGAGGGGCTTGGGACAAGGGCCTGTAGGGACAGGCCAAGGGGAATGGCTTTAACCTGCCAGAGGGGAGACTGAGATGAGCTCTTAGGCAGAAGCTCTTCCCTGTGAGGGTGCTGAGGCGCTGGCACAGGGTGCCCAGAGAAGCTGTGGCTGCCCCATCCCTGGCAGTGTTCAAGGCCAGGTTGGACACAGGGGCTTGGAGCAAGCTGCTCCAGTGGAAGGGGTCCCTGCCTGTGGCAGGGGTTGGAACTGGATGAGCTTTAAGGTCCCTTCCAACACAAACCAGGCTGGGATTCTATGATTCTATGCAACGCACCAGCTTCCCACAACACCCTTAACTCCTTCCCAGGGGCCAGCAGTGGCACAGGGGCAGGCAGTGGCCCCATGCTCAGAGCAGGGCTGCACAGAGGCTGCCTGCACCCAGCCCTGGCCAAGGAGCTCCTCAAGGGGCCAGTTTCTTTGCAGTGACCTCAGGGCAGGCACCTCCCAGGAGCCCAGTGGGTGTTGAACCAGGAGATGGTGTTTGCAGGCATTCAAGGGCTGTTCCCTTTCCTGTCTTGCTTGTCCTCACAATCATGAACAGTATTTTGCCTTCTTTCCAGCCCCGCATGCCAAGAGGCAGCACATAGGAGCAGCAAATACCTCTAGGAGTAGTCGCAAATACCTCTTACACATCCATTGAGCCCTTTGCACTCCTGGCGCTCCAGGGGTCTCAGGGATGGGACTACTGAGATCTCTGTAAAACACCGGGATTTGCAAGCGTTGAGGAACATGAACATCAGGCTGTGGAGGGGATGGATTGAGGGCCAGGAGCTGCAGCCAGCACTGCTCAGCACAGCCCTTTCCTGGCCAGGGCCGCAGCCAGCACTGAGCATCGGCCACGCACAGAGGGAAGAATGCTCCCGGGGCTCCCTCCCACACAGCAGCAGCTGTGGAATGTCTTGAGGTCGCACAGAGGAAGCCCTGGAGGTTGTTTCTCTACAAAACAGGAGGTTCACACATTCCCCATTTTCCTTCTGCTGCGAAGTCCGGGGTTTGGCTTAAGTGAGTCCTTGCCTTTGGGGTACGGTGCTGCTCGCTGGAGGAAGCACTTCTACACCAACCCATCACCCAGCCCATCCCTGCACACCCCACAGGCTGCCTGTGCCACTCGGTTTGGGTACAGCAGAGGGGGATTCTGTCCTTTGGTCCTTGAGTGGAGATGGGGCTCATTTTTGCTGTGCCACCTTGCTGGAGCTCTCACTTTCCCAGACAGGCAGCTGCCATCAGCAGTTTGTGCCTGGTTTTCTTCCCTTCCCAATGCTACTTTTGATGCTTCCAGCCTTTAAGGCCACGTTCCTGTCTGAAGCAGCAGTGGGAACTCTAAATCCTGCTTTTAGTGCAGCAGAACAGCACTGTCAGGTTGCTTTCTTTCATTTCCCAGCACTGTGCCCAGCAGCATGCTGAGAAGCACGGCCTGGATGCATGGAAACCATCCAGATGGTGTCCATGTCAGGCAGAGGGAGAAGCCCTGCCCTTCCCTGTCCTGTTGCTGGAACAGAGACAACACCATGGTCCCCAGAGCCAGGGCACAACTTGAGGCCAATGTGCAGGCACAGTGGAAAGCTCATGCCATGGCCACCACTTCTGTAAGGCTGCAGGACTGCTTGTTCTCCCCTTCAGCAACTAGTGCTCCTTTGGCAATTGCATCAAGAGGAGAGGTTGAAATTAGACATTGACACATCAGGAGTCCAGAATGCCCTTAGGACCCTGGTCCTGAATTGGGACGCTCATCTTGGGTAGGGGGTACAACAGATTAGTCCAGCGCTGGGGCAAGAGCTGTGACCTGGGAAGGTTAAGGCCCACAGGCAGAGGTGCTGCTGGCTTTGGGACCTTCCTGCAGGCTTCACTCCCCGGCCTGGCTCCCAAGCCTACTTCTGCTCAGGCTCCTTCATCAATCAGGAGTCCGTTCGTGTCCAAGGGCACACGGTGAACACTGGGAACCCAGTGCCTGGGGTGGTCCTGGCTGGATTTGACCCTCTGCAAGGTACCATGAGAGTGATTCTCATGCCATGGACAGCCTGTGGGATGGGAGGGAGGAACCGAAGGCTGGGGCTGGCAGGCAGGAGCAAGCCGCAGCTTCCAGAGATGCCAGCGGCGTTTGTCAGGGCTCCTGCTGAGGGGGAGCAGCGGGGGAGGACTCGCCTGGAGAACTGATTCTATTCACAGGAATAGAATCTTCCCGCAGCAACGCACGTGCGTGCTGACAGAAGCCCAGCTGGGAATTCCGCCCCGCAGCGGGAGCCGTGGGAGGGGAAGGAGCACGGGAGGCTGCGGTGTGGGGCAGGGGGTGCTGCAAACAGCATCCCTTGACTCCAGCCGAACCGGAGGACCCGGGTCCCGCGCTGCTTCCCAGCGGGATGGAGCCCATCCTGATGTTTTCCCTGCACACCCTCCCCAGCCCCCTGAACTGCGTCGTTAAGCAGCTATTATGAGCCTCGTTACTCCGCGTACCCAGGAGCTGTGTCGGAGCCCACCGGTCTATTTATAGGGATGGTTTGTTACTTGTCTTCATTGCATTAATTCCTTCTGAAGCAAAATAAAAGACCTCAAGAGCTCACGTTCAGTCCCTGGGACAACATTCCCAAGCCACAGGGATACAGGTAGCATCCGGTGGTGCTCAGGATGCTCCCTCAACAGCCCCTAGCTCTCAGCAGCAGGGAAGTGCTGCTCTGGGAATTCATGGATGGGGCACGTGAAAACCCTGTGAGGGATGGAAGGGAAGTAAAATAGCTGTTGTTATATAGATAGGTATTGCTATAGATAGATTTTAATAGCGGTAGATTTTAATATAGACATTAATAGATTTAGATGTGCAATATATGTATGTAACAGATGGATTCATCCTTTCTTATGCAGGAAATGAGGCAAAATGGCATTGTCTGACTTTAAAATCACTGGAATCTCAGAGGCCTTTAACTTGACATCACTTTCTGTTTGCTTTGGGACATAATTAGTGGCCTACAAAGTTTCTTCCGTCTCAGTCCAGGCCCTTCTCTTACCACATCCCTGTAACATAACCACAATCAGCTGCTTTCTTATCATGTGAAAATACTGTTGCTGCCATGTGACAGATCTTTATGTTAGGGCAGGAACAAGAGACTGGATGGCAAAAAGCAGCACCTGGGAGCTAAAATAGCTTTGGGAAAGGCAAAAACTGTAGCAGAATAAAGCCCAGTATTCACTACCTGCTGCTTCTTCTGGCTCTCAGATGCTCTAAAACCAAGTGGCATCAGTGGCAGGGATTTCATTCAGCCCCTGGGGTAATTTAATGGACATAAATTAATCATAAAAGTCAGCACAAGAACTGCACGTTGTAAATTCTACCATCACGTTTGCAGCTTTGATTGGGCTGATTTGTCCCACTGGCCTCTTCCATAGGGAATGGGGCAAATCCCCCGTGTTTTGGTTCTTTTGTAGCTTGCAATTGAAAATGCTGATTTGTCCCTGCTGAGCACTGGGGAAGAGGCATCTCCTGGTCTGCAGAGCTGGTGGGAGACACTCCTGGAGATTTCCTGCAGCCTCTTTAGTCACTGGAGCTGCTCTAAGGTCTCCCCTTCAGGAGCCTTCTCTTCTCCAGGCTGCCCCAGCCCAGCTCTCTCAGCCTGGCTCCAGAGCAGAGCTGCTCCAGCCCTCGCAGCATCTCCGTGGCCTCCTCTGAACTCGCTCCAGCAGCTCCACGTCCCTCTTGTGCTGCTGCCCCAGAGCTGGATCAGGGCTGCAGGGGGGGTCTCCCCAGAGCACAGCAGAGGGGCAGGATCCCCTCCCTGAGCTGCTGCTCACGCTCTGGGGGTGCAGCCCAGCACACGGGGGGGGCTCTGGGCTCAAGCGCTCACTGAAGCCGGGTCCTGGGGAGCTTCTCCTCACCCAGCACTCCCAAGTCCTTCTCCTCAGGCTGCTCCATCCAGTCTCCCCCAGCCTGTGTTTGTGCTGGGGATTGCCCCAACCCAGGTGCAGAACCTAACACTTGGCCTTGTTGAACCTCATGAGCCTTGCACTGGTTTGCACCTCTCCAGCCCATCCAGGTCCCTCTGGATCCCATCCCTCCTGGTGACCTCCAAGTGCTTTATTTAGCGATATCAAACCCTTCCCTGCTCCCCAGCTGCTCCAGCCTGGCTTTAGTTGCATCCCACGTGTTTGCTAAGCGGGTTGCTAAAATCCTGGGCAGGCTGAGAGTTCAGAGGGGTGGACAGGTGGACAAACACACTTTAGCAAAGCCCTCCTCCTTGGGAAACACAGTCCCATGCATGGAGAGGGCTTCTGGAAGCGGCTGTGCAGCCAGGGACCCCAGCACATGCGAACACTGATGTGCTCCAGCCAAGCCCCGAACCCTCCTGGAACCACCATCACACTGGGATACTCTGGACTGTTTTAATTGAACAAACAGAGCTTGGATAAATGTCACTTCTTGTCACTGCTGTTGTTTCTCTTCAACGGCCCATGAACAGGACAATTCCGACGTTGATGTTTGAAGGTCTGGAGCACAAGGAAACCTTGATGGCTGTCAAGTTGCTCAGGAGATGCTGTAGGAAGAGCCTCTTGTCCCAAGCACAGCACAGAGGCACAGGAGGGATGGGAAGGGCCTTGTATCCCGGGACTGGTATGAGTCATGAGGGACGTTTCACCACTTCTAGCTTTAGCATCAGGGTTTATGAGTTCAGAGCATCCTACTGCGGCTTCACCTTCCCTCCAAGGGCACCGCTGGCCTCGCCGGTGCTTGACGGACGATGGACCCCTCCTCGCAGGGACCGTTTCTCCTTCCCACTAGCGGGGTGCAGAGCAGCCTCTGCCGGCTCCATGGCAGCAGGCAGCTGCAGTACCTCAAGCTGACAGCAGGTGCCAGCAAAGAGCCGCTCCGCAGCCCCTGCGCTGCCCTGGGCAGGGGGTGCCCGGAGCCCCATCCCTGGGTGCGCGGACAGAGGCCAGCACCCGCGGGGACAGGGACACGCGTCCCCTGGGCTGTTGGTTATCACCGGGTCACAGCCTGGTTTGTGTTGGAAGGGACCTTAAAGCTCATCCAGCTCCAACCCCTGCCACAGGCAGGGTCACCTTCCACTGGAGCAGCTTGCTCCAAGCCCCTGTGTCCAACCTGGCCTTGAACACTGCCAGGGATGGGGCAGCCACAGCTTCTCTGGGCACCCTGTGCCAGCGCCTCAGCACCCTCATGGGGAAACGTTTCCTCCTTCTCTGTGCTGAGGGGGCAGTGGGGAGGGTTTCTCACCTCTTAGTGCCCGGGTTCTGGGGTCTGGGGCAGACCCAGCCCATGTCTGTGGGCTGCTGTCCTGCAGGGTTCCTCTGCACACCCTGGCTTTCTGCTCAGCACCATGGGCCCAAACCCCATCCTCCCCTTCCCTACCATGTTCTCTCATAAGGACTTGGGAAGCAGCTCGTGCTCCCTCCCTGCTTGGCAGGGATCTGTGACACTCCTGCTCCACAACAAGAGCTATTTTTACCCCCTGGCTGCGTGCACACTCCCCCTGCTCAGCCTCCTGCCTCCTCTGTGCCCAGCACCGTGCCTGGTTCCTGGCTGGGACCCCATTGCAGCTGGGACCAGGCTCTGTTCATGCCCCAAGCTCCCCACAGGGGGTGGATGCAGCAGGAGCTCCTTCCTTTCATTTGTGGGCAGAGCCAGGCTGGGTCAGCCTGGAGAAGAGAAGGCTCCTGAAGGGGAGACCTTAGAGCAGCTCCAGTGCCTAAAGGGGCTGCAGGAAACCTGGAGAGGGGCTTGGGACAAGGGCCTGAAGGGACAGGCCAAGGGGAATGGCTTTAACCTGCCAGAGGGGAGACTGAGATGAGCTCTTAGGCAGAAGCTCTTCCCTGTGAGGGTGCTGAGGCGCTGGCCCAGGGTGCCCAGAGAAGCTGTGGCTGCCCCATCCCTGGCAGTGTTCAAGGCCAGGTTGGACACAGGGGCTTGGAGCAAGCTGCTCCAGTGGAAGGTGACCCTGCCTGTGGCAGGGGTTGGAGCTGGATGAGCTTTAAGGTCCCTTCCAACACAAAGCACTCTGTGATCCTATGATATTTTTTGTGGGCCTCATCCACTGCCCTGTACAAGGCCATTTTTTCAGCCAGAACTTGTCTCCTAGGAGGACACATACACACACACAAACACACACACACACACACGGCCCCTGGTATTTCCCCCTTCCTGATTGTCTTTTCAGGTCCCTGGCCTGAAAGAGGGCAGCAGCCTGAACCCATACGGCTTGGGGCAGACTGAGCAGGGGGATCCATCTGCATTCCAGGGTGGATGCTCCAGCCATGAGCCCTAAGGAGGCTTGTGCAGGGGCTGGAGGAGCTGCAGCAAAGGATGGGGCTATCACCCCTGCTGCGAGCTCCCCACCCAGCCCATGGCATCTCCACAGAAGACCCCCAACATGAGAATGGACCCAGTGACAACAGCAGCCGTCAGGGGCAGGACACTCTGGATATCACCCACTGCCCCAGGCTGGCCCCTGCTCACCTCTGGAACAGCCCTTTGCTCCTTTCCAAAGGGAGGTTTTAATTTACCCTCTTGGCTGGCGAAATCCTATCCCAAGCAATTCCCCAGCCGTGGCTCCGAATCACAGTAATTACCTCATTACTTTGATATTAATAGAATTCATATGGCCTGGAGGAGATAATTGAAATGAGCCCGCGAGGGGAGCGCAGGGGGCCTGGAACGGGTTGGGGGTACCGGTGTGAGCTCTGCTTTAGTGGCTCCTGGGGCCAGTGCCCCTGGGGCTGCAGCTCTTCCAGTGCCAGCCCCAGGGGGGAACTATTGCCTGGGGCCGGCCAAAAGGAACCAGAATGTAGGGAAAATGTAGGATTATTGGGAACCATTCCTTCCCCAAAGGGTGCTCAGGCATTGGAACAGGCTGCCCAGGGCAGGGCTGGAGTCACCGTCCCTGCAAGTGTTCACAAACTCTGTGGATGAGGCCCTCAGTGCCATGGGTTAGGGGTGGCCTTGGCAGCTGCTGTGGGAATGGTTGGACTGGATGAGCTTAAAGCTCTTTTCCAAACTCATTGATCCTATGATTCTAAACGAGCAGGATTGATGGGCACCCGTCCTGATCCCTGCTGGGCTCCTGCAAGTCAGCCCAGGAGGATGCTCAGCGAGACCCTGCTCTTAAGCCACTCACCTCTCATTGTCCCCTGCCATGTCCCCTGCTCCGGGCCAGGGCATCCGGTGACCCCCATCAGCCACGGGGCTGTTTCCATTCTTCCTGGGGGAAAACCCCCAGGCTACAAAGGTTCATTGTGTGCAGGAGGCACACGGGCAGCGAGCAGTGGTGTCTCTGGTGATGCTGTGCTGGCAGTGGAGCCATCCACTGCCCCTCCGCCCCACCTGCTCCCCATCAGATGGGAGGTGACCCCCGACAAAGGCCGGGGCCACGTCTGCCACCCCCGGGCTTTGCCCCCACACGTGTCTCCTTAACCTCTTCCTTGGGCCAGCTGCTACCAAGGACCCTCCTTTGTGGCCCCGGTGAGCGGCAGACGAGTCTCCCCATCTGGCTGGTGAAGCCTCGTCTGTTGGAGACCCCCTGCCCCGACTTATAACAGCATTAACCTCCCCGCTGCATCCTGCCTACTTCCACCCCTGTCAACTGTCACCGAGGGACCCCATGGGGCCGTCGGGATAGGGACATCCTGCACCCAGCGCTCATCGCACTGATCACACTGAGCACACTGATCACACTGATCGCACTGATCACACTGATCACACTGATAGCACTGATCACACTGATCGCACTGATCACACTGATAGCACTGATAGCACTGATCACACTGATCGCACTGATCACACTGATAGCACCGATCACACCGATCACACTGAGCACACTGATCACACTGATAGCACTGATCACACTGATCGCACTGATCACACTGAGCACACTGAGCACACTGATCACACTGATCACACTGATCACACTGAGCACACTGAGCACACTGATAGCACTGATCACACTGATCGCACTGATCACACTGAGCACACTGAGCACACTGATCACACTGATCACACTGAGCACACTGATCACACTGATAGCACTGATCACACTGAGCACACTGATCACACTGAGCACACTGATCACACTGATCACACTGAGCACACTGAGCACACTGAGCACACTGATAGCACTGATCACACTGATCGCACTGATCACACTGAGCACACTGAGCACACTGAGCACACTGATAGCACTGATCACACTGATCGCACTGAGCACACTGAGCACACTGAGCACACTGAGCACACTGATCACACTGATCACACTGAGCACACTGAGCACACTGATAGCACTGATCACACTGATCGCACTGAGCACACTGATAGCACTGATCACACTGATCACACTGATCACACTGATAGCAGTGATCACACTGATAGCACTGATCACACTGATCACACTGATCGCACTGATCACACTGACAGCACTGATCACACTGATCGCACTGATCACACTGATCACACTGATCGCGCTGAGCACACTGAGCACACTGATCACACTGATAGCACTGATCACACTGAGCACACTGATCACACTGATCACACTGATCACACTGAGCACACTGAGCACACTGATAGCACTGATCACACTGATCACACTGATCACACTGATAGCACTGAGCACACTGATAGCACTGATAGCACTGATCACACTGATCACACTGATCACACTGATCACACTGAGCACACTGATCACACTGATCACACTGATCACACTGATCACACTGATAGCACTGATCACACTGATCACACTGAGCACACTGAGCACACTGATCACACTGAGCACACTGATAGCAGTGAGCACACTGATAGCACTGATCACACTGATCACACTGATCACACTGAGCACACTGATCACACTGATCACACTGATCACACTGATCACACTGAGCACACTGATCACACTGATCACACTGATCACACTGAGCACACTGAGCACACTGAGCACACTGATCACACTGATCGCACTGATCACACTGAGCACACTGAGCACACTGAGCACACTGAGCACACTGATCACACTGATCACACTGAGCACACTGAGCACACTGATAGCACTGATCACACTGAGCACACTGAGCACACTGATAGCACTGATCACACTGAGCACACTGAGCACACTGATAGCACTGATCACACTGAGCACACTGAGCACACTGATAGCACTGATCACACTGAGCACACTGAGCACACTGATAGCACTGATCACACTGAGCACACTGATAGCACTGATCACACTGAGCACACTGATCACACTGAGCACACTGAGCACACTGATCACACTGTGCACACTGATCACACTGAGCACACTGATCGCACTGAGCACACTGAGCACACTGAGCACACTGAGCACCCATCACCCGGCACCTCGCAGGGACCCTGCCTGCCCCTCCAGCCCTGCCTGTGTGCAGGCTGGCCAGCGCAGAGGTGGAAAACTCTTCTCCCCTCCTCACATCATGGCAGAAACACTGCTTGTAAAAGCTGCGTGTGTCACTGCTGCATGTCACCATGCAAATACTGAACAGCACAAATGCAGCACATAAATGTTGCTTATCGGTGCTGCATATAGAAATGTAGGGGCTCAGGGATCTGGGGGATGCCAAAGGGAGAGCCAGGGCCTATGACAGAGATATGGCACACAGCTGGGGTGTTGTAAGGGCTCATCCCTTGGAAGGTGCAGAAGATGCCTGGGTATCAGGAGTGATGCTTGGACAGGGACCAGGGAAGTCAAGGCAGGAGGGGAAGAGAAGGCTTTGGGAAGACCTTAGAGCAGCTCCAGTGCCTAAAGGGGCTGCAGGGAACCTGGAGAGGGGCTTTGGACAAGGGCCTGTAGGGACAGGCCAAGGGGAATGGCTTTAACCTGCCAGAGGGGAGACTGAGATGAGCTCTAATGCAGAAGCTCTTCCCTGTGAGGGTGCTGAGGCGCTGGCCCAGGGTGCCCAGAGAAGCTGTGGCTGCTCCATCCCTGGCAGTGTTCAAGGCCAGGTTGGACACAGGGGCTTGGAGCAAGCTGCTCCAGTGGAAGGTGTCCCTGCCTGTGGCAGGGGTTGGAGCTGGATGAGCTTTAAGGTCCCTTCCAACCCAAACCAGGCTGGGATTCTATTCTATGATTCTAATTTCCTTCCAAGGGCTTGAAAAGCTCCCACACTCCTGTGATTGCAGATGCGGTGAGTCCAGCTTTGGCTCCCACACTGCTGGGCCTCAGGACCAGGACCCCCAGCACAGCGGCTCCATCCCAGCCCCACTGCCTCATGCCCCTTGCTCCCCAGTTTGCTGAGGGATGCTGGGGCAGGCAGGGGACCATCATTGGAGGGATGCAAGGAGCAGCAGTGTGCAGGGGCAGGCCCTGAAGCCTGTTAGGTAAAGGACCAAAGGCAGAGGCCGGCATCCCCTGGCTGGTGCAGGTCCCTCAGGCTCCTCTGCATGGTCAGCAGAGTCCCAGGCCAGGGACAAGAAGAGGCAAGGCTCCACCAGCGCCGCCTCCCCCACCAGTCATCCCTCCCCGAGGAGGCCTTATCTGCCGCTAATGCTTCGCAGCAGCCTCCCCAAAGCTTGCGGGCTTGGCAAGATGCTCTGAGACTGCATTTGCTCCAAATGGATTGTATCAGGGGGAGAACAAAGCACTGGAGAGTTTTCAAAGCAAAGTTGGGCTCGCAGCCCGCAGGAGGGGCCACCCGTCCCCTCGGTGTCACCTCAATGGGGAATCAGTGGGGCCCAGGCTCAGCCCCAAACCTCTCTGGGCAGCAGCTCTCCCCTCCTGGGCACGGTGGTGGCCGGGCAGGAGCCATTCAATGGGTGCTGGCTATGGGACAACAGCTCCATTTTCAACATGTCCCGTTGCAACATCTGGCCTTGCTCCAGCTGCAAATGAAAACATGAGGTTGGGTTGTTGGGCTGTTTGAGGGGGTTTTCCTGCTCCAGAGTTTCTTGGAAAGCTGGTGCAGGCCAGGCTCTGGAGCAAACACTGACCTCAGCACCGTGCTGTGGGGCTGAGGGTGTTGCATGGGTGCTTGCCTGCTTCCCAACCCATCCCTGGTGCAGGCAGTTCCAGGCACAACCCCAGGGCAGAGCAGCCTGCAGAGGGGACTTCTCCTCTTCCAGCATCCTCAGGGACTCTGGGAAAAGGCAAATACTCTTCCCTCTACTGATCTGAGCATAAACTGCAACGGCAATGGCAGGAGGGGTGCTAAGGCAGAGGCTTCCCCTGCCCAGCCCGTGCTCAGAGCCCTTGCAGTGTGGCAGGGATGGCTGTGGGTGATCCCAGCACTCACCCAGAGCAGGACACGCTGCATGAAGTGCTGGTGCTGAGCTAATGTGGCACAAAGGAGCTTGTCCTTCAGGATGTGGTGGTGCTGGGAGCCAGGCGCTGAGCAGAGCCTGGCCCTCTGCAGCTCTGTTGTTCCCCACATTCCCGATGACACTTGTTCAAAGGAACCCTCGTGGCCACCACATTCCCTGTGGGTTGGGAATGCACTGGGGGAGTCTCCCGGATCTCATGTGGGTCTCTCCAGTGCTGCTGCAGGGACATGCAGCCCTTTGTTCTGCAGCAGAAAGCTCTGGGCTTGCTTTGCCTTTTCCGCAGCCCTGATGCAATTCTGCATCGTGCCCTGAAGAGTGCCCAGTTGCTAAACCCGTCCTCTTTCATGTCTGCCCAGCGCCGAGGCTCTGGCTCTGCTCCATCCCTGTTGCTTTTGCTTGAGGGGTGTTGGGTTTTTTTCCCCACACTTTTTTTTCTGTGGGATTTTGCTGTTTTCTCAGCATTCTTCAATTATGATTTCACATCCCTCCCCAGCTGACTCACTGCTGACACCATCTTTTCTGCATATTGGAGGGGAAGCCAAGCCAGCATGACTTTCTGCTCTTATAACTTCCTCTGCCTACATGGTTCTTTCTTCTCCTTCAGTCATAGAATCATAGAATAGAATCCCAGCCTGGTTTGTGTGGGAAGGGACCTTAAAGCTCATCCAGCTCCAACCCCTGCCACAGGCAGGGACACCTTCCACTAGAGCAGCTTGCTCCAAGCCCCATCCAGCCTGGCCTTGAGCACCACCAGGGATGGCTCATACAGCCCCAGCACTCCCCTCCAGAGGTGGACATTGGCCATGGCTCTGAGTGAGTGAAGCCCCTGGCAGAGCTGGGCTAGGCTGTAGCTTGTACTGGATCCTCGCCGGACTCCTCAAGGCTGGGACTTGGCTCCAAAGAGCTAAAAGCAATGTGAGAAATGCCCGTAGGGACAGCAGGACAGGCAGGACACATCCTCCTCCGGTGGCTGGAGCCCAGTGTCACCATCTGTGCACTGCAGATCCTCCCCCTGGCCTGTCCCATCCCCACAGAGCTCTTTACCCTCGACAGGAAGGATGAACAAAGAGGTTTTACATAATCCCAGGCAATCTGCATAATGCACAGCACCCGAAACATGCTGCCCTCACCCGCCACATCTCACACAGCTCCTGCGTGTCCTCTCGCTTCTCAGCCTGCTTCCTATTTCCCTGGCCATGCATTGCAGCCTGGAGGGAAACCATGCACCAAGCAGCTCTGCGTACCACAGCCCAGAGCTTCCAGGGATGCTGCCCCAGGCACCCATAGCCTGACAGGCGGCTTCTGCTCTGGCACAAAAACACCACGTAGTCAAGCAGGGAGAGACCAAACGTGAAAGCAGGGACACCATGAGGGTGCCATGCTGCTGGTGGCTCACACTGAGGTGTCCCCTTCTCCACTCCTCCCATCACCTCTATTCCACCCCAGGGAAGGAAGCTCCTGCTGGAGCTCTGATGCTGAGCTTTAGCTGGGGCTGAGTGTTTCAGAAGCGTAAAATCCAGCCCAAGAAAAGAAACCATCCCTCAGTGATTGCTGGGTTTGCTTTAAAATGCAAAAGCAAAGCAAAAACTAACCCACACGGGTCCCTGCAGCCAGCTGCTGTAAGTGCAGAAGATGCAGTGCTCAGTCATAGAATCACAGAATGAGCAAGGTTGGAAAAGAGGTTTAAGATCATCAAGTCCATCTATTGCCCCAGCACTGCCAAGGCCACCACTAACCCGTGGCACTGAGGCCTCATGAACGCTTCCAGGGACGGTGACTCCAGCCCTGCCCTGGGCAGCCTGTTCCAATGCCTGAGCACCCTCTGGGGAAGGAATTGTTCCTAATATCCAGTCTAAACCTCCCTTAGAGTAGCTTGAGGTGCTATGATCTGATGTGTTGCAGGGCTGGGAGCAGTCACATCCAGCACCTGCACTTGGACAAGACACCTCACCACCAGCCACAATGACAGGGTGACAGAGACACGATGCAGGCAACTGCAGTGGTGCCACGTGGAAGTGGCCAGCATGAAAGTGTCTCTTTCCCCATAAATCACCGCAAAGGAAGGATCCACCCAATGGCAGCAGCACAGACCTGGTCAGAGAGCACTTGGGGATGTGCACAGGTAGAGCCAGCAGCATCTCAGCATCTGCAACCAGCTCCAGCAATAACACCCGGAGGCTTCAAAATGATGGGGTAAAAATAAATACAGCTCAAAGGAGATGAAGAGATTGAAGGGAAGTGGCCGTTAGCAGCTCTCCATCTGCAGTCAAAGAGCTAGCCATGGCTGGCACTCCGGATCTAATGGGGTTTTAATATTCTCGTGGCACGCACTGTGGTATATATGGTAAGACACACTTGGAGGTCTTGCATGAGCACCATTACTCAGGGGGCTGCTTGCAGAGTTCAGGCTCTTCCTTTCCCTGCCAGCTGCCTTGTAGATGTAGATGTTTCAATTAGTCTGTCAAGCTGCATCTTCCAAATTAAGACCAGAGAGGTGCCTCTGTCTTATACAGAAAGAAAAAATAAATATATATATATATATCCCTAAAAGGAAAAGAAATGAACTCAGAGATTAATAAGGCTGATTGACAATGCTGCTTTGGAAACTCTGGTACCATATGGCATCCTTGAATGGCTGCAGTGCTGTTAGGATGGAGCTGACCAGCTGGAGAGTTACTGTGGGTTGTTTGTAATTGTAATAATGGATATCAGATGGCTGGTGTGGAGCAGTTTATAAATGAGAACAGACAATGAGCCGCAGTGTTTGTCAGGAAATCATTGCTGATATGGGCTTTGTGGTCTCCACCACTCCCCATGTGAGCTGCCTGCTCCCAGGGCACCCTGTGCTGCTGCTCGGTCTGGCTCGGCCAGGACGTGCATGATCCCATGGCAGGGACGGCATCAGTGGCCAGGGCCAGTGGTCCAGCCATGAGCAGAACTGCCAAAACACCCTCCTCACACTCATGGCCCTTGGGGCAGAGCCCCAGACACCATTGGGAGATGTCAACAGGGCTGATGTCCTCGTGGAGAAAACGTGATGTGCAGCCGGGGCCTCTCCAAGGAAGCCAAAATAAATGGGGATCCAGTTCGTTGGGGATCACCAAAGCCTCAGGAGCCGTCCAGGCTCACAGGGCTGATGGGGGCTCAAATACTGACACTTCCAGATTGGTTTTTGTGCTGAACAGCTGGAAAAAACATGACATTTCCAAATGTGCCAGTTAATGGCTTTTTATTTTTGTTTAAAGTTGGTAACAGTGAAATTCATTTCAATTTCTGCTGATCCCCAGCTCTGTGGCTTATCACATACACCAAAGGCTGAGTTTGGAACGAACACATCACACACTTGTTCCCTTATCTTTTCCAAAACAAATTTCCATCCAAATTAACACAGGGCATTGTTGAGCTGGAACATCCCCTGCGCTGGAGCCACCCTGTGCCACATCACCAGGCAGCCCAGGGCAGTGAGCCCCAGCCCAGGGGATCTGAGGCAGGCGGTGTTCAGGACAGAAGGCTGCATTCCAGGCTCAGATGTTACACCTAGTTTTAATTCCCTAATGTTCCTGGAGTATTCTTTCCTCCAAAACATATAAAATTAAGCCATAACAAGTTATAACCACCCGGCAGCAGGGCTGGACAGAGCCGGGCGATGTGGCAGGGCAGCAGGAGCACACTCGTGTTGTTTCACACCCATAGACACACACACCTGCAGACCCAGACCCTGCTGGTCTCATTTCGGGCTCAGCAGCCCCAGTGCTGGGATGGAAGGAGTCCCGGCACTGCTGGGCTATCAGCTCCAGGCTTCAGGCATCTCTGAAGCCAGGGCCAGGGAGCAGCGGGTGCTCTGGGACCGGCCAGATGGCAGCAGGGAGAGCTTTCTAGGAAAACAATCTCCATGGGAAGGTGGCCAGGAATGGAGCTGGGGCCAGGGCATGCGCCAAGCGTTGGGCAGAGCATCCACAAGCCAGCATGCCCCTCTGCAGGGCATCTCCAGCTCGCTGCACAGAGCAGTCGCAGACACTGTCGGGGCAACTGGGAGCCCCACATCCAACAGGGCAGTTGTCCTGTGTGATCCCACCAGCTGTGTTCAGGGAGGATGGAGGTGCTGGTGGGGAGGCACATGGCCCCGGGGGAATCATTCCCACCCTCAGAGTAAACCTTCCCTCACTTCCATCATTTCCAGCCCTCACTGCCCATAACAGAATTGCTGCTCTCTGGTTTTGTTCAGATAAGAAATGAAATATTTCTTCTATGTATTTATTTTATTATATGTATTATGCATCTTTTTTTACATTTACATATTTGTATTTATAGAATCTCAGACTGCTTTGGGTTGGAAGGGACCTTAAAACTCATCCAATTGCAACCCCCTGCCCTGGGGTTTTAGATATATTCATATTTACACAGACATAAGATTTTTTTATATCTTCTTATATAGATGTTTTATTTATTCTTATATAAAGTTTTATATATATCCTTATAGAAATATTTCCTCTATAGAAACATTTCTTAGAATCCTCACACAAAACCCTTTGTCAAGGTGGAAATGGGCAGGGCAGAGCCGTTACAGTGTGTGACTGAAATCAGCAGGCAGGAAACTTGCTCTAAACCATCTTCCCTACCCAAGCTCTGCAGTTACTTCCCTGAGGAAAGACCAGCTCCCGTCTCCAGCTCTGAAAACATCTTCATGCTAGGGCATGACTCTTCATCAAAGCTCCAGGATTTCTTTTCTTTCCAGTTCAGAGAGGATTATTTGAGTCTCTATTTGGAGCCTCAGTTTCTAAGTTTTCATATATAATACAACTAGCCCATTAATTTTCATAGCAGAGATTCAGGGTTTGTCTTATTTATATCAACCACTATTTAGGGAAAACTGGTATTTGATTACCATGCACCAAACATCATAACCAATTGGTTTTAATTAGTAAGGGGATGCAGAGAGGAGGCACGAGTGTGTTTTGGACACCCCCTCAGGAGCTGGACTCACCCCAGGAAGCGGGAGGGTGATGGCATCGCATCCCCATCCCTCGTCCCCACAGACCTCCCAGTGACCTGAGCGCACCCTCCAGCATTAGCCTGGAGCTGTGACTCGATGGAAACCTCCCCAGCTTTCCCAGCTCAACTCTGGCTGACCTCCTCAGCAGCTGAACTGAGGGGAGGAAGCGAAGTCAGAAACAGCCCAGCGCTGTCAAAGCTTGTTTGTGCCTCCCCCAGCCCCGGTCTCCTGCAATGAGCTGCAGGTTCCCCCTTTGACTTGGGCACGGCAGAGCATCACTTACCAATCGCTGTCATGTTTTAAATCATTGCAACTGCAAGCCCTGCCATGCACTGTCAGCAGTTTCAGTGCAAAGAGGTTTAGATTTCAAAAGAAAGATGTATTCAGCATGACTTCTTACTCAAATACACTATTTTCTCCAGCATGGGCACTCTGGAAGCACTGAGCACCCCAGGTTGGTGCAGCCCTTCAAGCATCCTATAGCTCATGCGGTTTGGTGCACTTGGCTTGATGTCACTTTTGGGGTTCATGTGTTTAGTCTGTCCCTGTCACCTCCCCCCACACTGCCCCACTCACAGCCGTGCCGGTGTCATTGTTGGGTTTTCTTTTACAGGGGTAATAGAACCTGCCCACATCCTCCTGCCCGGCCCACCCGCTCCCAGCCACATGCTGCTGCATTAATGGGTTTACTTTGCCTCCGAACCCGGGTGTCACTTTGTCATCCCAAGCCAGCAGCTGCCCAGCGGGTGAGTAGCAGCTGGCAGCCCCATGTCTCCTCACACGGGGTGTGATGCTCATAGGATCAGTGTGTCCTGGAGGGATGGATTCACAGACAATCAGGAAGAGCCATCCCCAGCTGGGAGGAGGATGATCATAGAATCATGGAATGGTTTGGGTTGGAAGGGATCTTAAAGCTCATCTAGCCCAACTCCCTGCAATGAGCAGGGACATCTTCATCTAGAGCAGGCTGCCCGGAATCACATCCAGCCTGGCTGAATGATGAAAGTGCCAGAGACAAAGCCAAGGAGGTGCGTTAGGAGCAGAGCGATGAAATAAAGTCAGTGGATGATGGCAGAAGTGCTGAGCAGTAAGAGGCACCTAAAGCTCCTGCTGCTTCAGACAACTGCAAAAAATAGCTTATTAAAGCTGGAACGGGGCTCCTACCCCTGCCCCACTCAACCTCTCTTTACTGAGATCCCCAGCACCTTCAGGGGGGCAGCTAACCTTCGCTTTGTGTCTGTGTTGGTCACACATATTCCAAAAATTACAAAGAAGTGACAAAAACACTATAGCAAACCCCAGAAAAGTGCTGAGTGCTCACATGAGGATGGAGATGGCCATGACAGCTCTTCCTCGAGGAGCAGCAGAAACCAGGGGCACCCTGTGGTGCGCAGAGAGCCCCATCCCAAGCCTGGTTGTGCTCTGATGGGGGCCTTGGCTGCAATCTGTACAACAGTTATGGGATTCACTCCTCAGGCTGGAGCTGGAGCACAGTGTCTAGGCTGGTGGTGATGCACTACGGGACAGCCCTCCTGCCTTCCCAGAGCCCCTGTGCACAAGGCTCTGCTCCGAGCACCCCCAAACCCCTCATCCTCCAGCCCATCTGCTGCTGGAATCCCCACTGCCGCCGGAGCGGCTCCTGCTCCTCATTAGAGGTCTCAGCCCCTGAGCAAAGATTAATCTGGGGCTTGTGTGAATTTATCTGCTTGAAAAGAGAGGGACCGGCTCTGACCTCGCAGTCTGGAGACTGGTGGGAGTTTGCTGTCCCCTGAGCTGTCAAGCCAATTCCCTGCAGTACCAAGCTGTTGTTCTTGGCATCTGCTAGGCAGAAAGACTATGAAACACCCCAAATATATGTTTGTTTTCAAAGGTAAATATTAATTTCAGGATGCTGTTTACACAAGCAGACTCTTCAAGCTTGAAGTCACTGCCTTTTGCTGGTGTCACATGGTGTTAGTGTGTATTTAACATTTATTTAACTCTACTTGGTCCTGCTCATGCCAGATGGCAGGCAGCCTGCGCGGCTCGGCACGGGCACAGCTGAGCGCTGCTCTGAAGCAAGCAAAGGAGGTGGTTTGAGATGGCAAGTTAAAAGTTTGAGCAGTTTTGTCGCTGCAGGTCCCCAAACACCACCAGAACACACCGTGGCTCTGGCAACCCCACGACTGGGTGGTGTCCCTGCTCCCAAGAGCACGGCAGAAGCCAAAAGCAAGCAACCTGGGAAGCATCATCCTCTGACAGGTCCAAATCAGCGCAAGGGCTGGGATTTCCTCAGCTCTTGCCATGCAGTGGAGCCAGGAAAGGGTCTGACAACTCGCCTTTGACTTGTTGGCTCTGTAACTTTGGCCTGATCCTGCCGGCACTGAGATCTCCTGCTGCCCACAGGAAGCAGGGCTGTGGACCCTGGCAGAGGACATCATGGTTTGCATGCACTGCTGGAAAACACAGAGCTGATACCTTGAGCTGCACAAGGTTGTGAGTGCCCGACCAGAGGTGACCTGGAGGAGCAGATCAACAGAGGAAAGGACCCTCTTACTCTCTCCTATGATGCTGACCAATGTTTCTTCATCTCAATGAAGAGCTGAGAGATCTCACAAAGTGATGCACATCCGTGAAACACAGCCCTGACTAGTGAATGCCCACACGTCCCTTTTCAGCCCCTCCAGCTGTTTCCTCTCCCAGCACAAGGCATTTTGGGGGCAACACAGCACTGCTGGTGTCACTGCTTTCTCAAACAATATAGAAATGCAGCCAGATGGCCTTTGGAAAACAAATTTGATATTCAAGAGTGTATCACCATCTTTATGGCTGCAGCAGTCATCCATCAGCTTGAATATACAAATAAGGAAGATCTGAGATGGTTTCAGGGGCAGCATTACAGTTTCTGAGCTAGGCTGGACACTCCCACGTTCAAACATTCATGTTTGAAGAAAGGGCCCTGTGTGACAAACAATGTCCCCAGATCCTATCACACAATTATTGCTTCTTTGGGCTCAATAGCTGCTGTGTGCTCAGCTTCCAACCTGGTCAACAGGGCTCATCCCACTCTTCCTCTGCTCCAGCAGTTCTTGCTCAGTGAGGTCCCGTTCTGCTGCTCCAGGCAATGCTGATCTGCCTTTGTGGACTCACGTGGTGCCAGAAGAAACATGGACTGGACACCACGAGTGACCTTGGGAAACTCCACCAAGCTCTGGCCTCCCCTCCTGGCACCACCTGCCCAGCTGCTCTCACTCGGTTCTCGCCCGTGTTAATGATGCCTGTCCTGAACTTCCCATTCTGCCCTGTTTTGAAAGCCAGTTCTCAGGGAAGGAAGGGGGCAGATTACTCTGCCATGACCTGTGCTGTGAGATAAACCCTTTATCTCATTTCCCACTCAGTTTTATGACAGTAATTACTCTTTCTCCATCATTTTTAGAGCTACACATGCCTGTGAGATGAAAGATTTCCAAATAACGTTCCCTCTTGCTCTTACGCTCGCTGTTCTTTGGTCAGACCTGTTAATCCCTGCCACCAGATTTGTGTCCCCTGTAAAGGAAATGGAAGGACTCAGCTGGTGTGGGACCTGGGAGGGGACAGCGAAGGGGTGATGAAGAGGTAGGAAAAGGCTGAAGGAGCTCAGATGTGGGGAGCAAGAATGGGCATGGTCTTTGACCAAAAGAGCATGTTGCAGCCTAGGGCCATGGTCATCAACTGAGATCTCCCCGTTCCTATGAGCCCTCCAGCTCAGCATCCTGCTCCCTCCTTTTAACATGGGTCTGCAGAGAGGAGAACAACCTTCAGCTGCTCTCAGCTCCCTCGCCAGGGACAGAGATGGAAGAGGTACCTCAGCACCTCAGACCTGGCGGTGATCCACCTTGCTCCAAACCCTGCTGTACAAGGGCCTCCCTTGAGGTGCAGGCTCACACAAACCCCGCTTTGGGAAGAACAGGAGCAAGGTTGCAAAGTGCTGCTCCCAGAGACTGAGCTTCCCACCTCTGCCATGTTGGTGCTTTATTTATGCAGAGGAGGACTCAAGGCCACGCAATGAAGGTTTCCTTTGGTAGGACCTTTTCAGAACCTGGAGCAGAAGCTGGAAGTAGCACAGTGAGCGAAAAGAGGATCAAATCCAGAAGGGTGCTTTACATCAGTGGTTGGGTATGGGTGAGGAGGGGTATTTATAGTCCTAAAATGCTGTTTGCAAAACTGGATGCAGTCAGGTATGATCTATGTATATAGATTGAGACATACATATTTACCTCTCTAGGATGTGTGTGCCCCATACTGCACTGGGCTGAGAAGTCTTTTTCTTGTTCCAGATAAAAAGAAGAGGGTTTCAATTGAAGTCCACGTGCCCACAGAATGTGTTCTCTAATGCACAAGCCTGTTTCAAGGACATACAAAAACATCAGCTGAGAGAACAGGTGTTGCTCTGCTGGACACAGAACATAAATCCACACTCATAAAGGCTGGTGGGGTTTTTTCTCTTAGAGCAAATAAACCCTGCTCTGTGTACCAATGTACCGACAGAGCAAGAACTGCAACTGACCCCCTTGTCTCATAGCTGTTGATGTTTCCCAAGCTCTAGCCCAGCTCCAGAGAGCATGAGACAAGCTCAGATCACTGTATGGCTTAAAACCTGGGGCACTGGGGTGGGGAAGGGGTGCTCAAGGGTGACATGGTCCCTCTGCTCCCAGACAATCTGGATCTGGAGCTCATCCTCCCTACAGGACCATGCCCATGCACCAGGTCTCGCCCACAACCCTGGCACCACTCCTGAGAAGGAGCACAGAGAGCCCATTCCCTGCTCACACCTCCCTGTTTCTGTAGGAGAGACTTGCTGGAGGAGCAGCAGGATGGCCACATCTAAAACATGAGCTTCCTTCTGTGGGGAAGTCACATGTAACTATGGAAATGTCCCCAAATCTGCTGTCCTGAGCTCCTATGCGTTTCATGAGCATTGAGCTCTGCAAGATCCAGCCCTGCATGTACCCCCTCCTGCCACTCTGCAGGTATTACGAGTGTTATTTAACACAATCTTCTCCTCTTTGGGGTTTCCCTCTGCAGCTGTTTCATCTTTAGAAACAAAGCATCAATGCAGGCCTTGTGATGAAGCTGTTTTGTGCCCACCATGGCTGTACCTCGGCAACACCAAAGCTGTTGTACAGAAAGGAAGACAAAAAATACATTTGCTTCACAGCTTTCCCCAGCACACTTCAGGGCTGGGCTTTGTGGTCCCAGCCCTCCTCACCTCCTCCCCATTCCAAGCAATGACACTTCGCACCAGGGTCGTGGTGCCCATGAAGACTAGGACACAGAGCAGGGCAGCAACAGCCCCATGCAATCAGCATAGCAGTTCCTATCTCCCCCTCCATGCTCCAG
Source organism: Psittacula echo (assembly GCF_963264785.1). Classification (NCBI taxonomy): domain Eukaryota; kingdom Metazoa; phylum Chordata; class Aves; order Psittaciformes; family Psittacidae; genus Psittacula; species Psittacula echo. Next base: position 13,038,297 of record NC_137747.1, on the reverse strand, counting down.
CATGGGTGAATGTCAGGGAGATGGCAGGCTGTGAATGGGGAGCATGGCCAGGCAGCTTGGGAGCTGCTCCTATCATGCTGGTGAAGCCTTCGGTGGAGCCCAGCCTGATGCTCTCTTTGGGGCTTCATAGGCTTTGCAGACCAGCTATATTAAAACCAAGCTCTTATCAGCACCCCACACAACAGCCTCTTCTGCTTCACCAGCGCAGACCTGGCCACAGCAAGGCTGCAGATGACACTGAAATGGAGCGGTGGCAAACACAGGCCAGAGCCAAGCTGCAGCCAGCGTGGCAGGAGATAAGAGCTGTGTGCGGGATGCAGGCTCTGGCAGACAGAATGGTGCAGGGAAGCGCCGGTGCCTCGCGGGGGGAGAGGCAAAGCCACAAAGCTAAAACAAGGATGATGAGGCTGGATGGGCGCTCCTGTCATTTTGTCCATGTAAACCTAAAGGGGATTTCCTGTGGCCAGCTGTGGAAAGGCAGCAGCTCACAGGAGATCTCCTGACACACAGAGCTCCCTGGCCAACAAAGCCAAACCCAAGCACGAGAGCTTGTAGCAAGGTTTTTCAGGTCCCCCCCTTTCCACAGAAGGAGGACCATGGAGTTAGTTGGTCCTTGGGAAAAGTCCCATTCTTCCTTACTGCAGCCTTTCAATAGACAAAGGCTTCTAAGAACGATGGAGAGAGACTTGTTACCAAGGCTTGTAAGTGACAGGACGAAGGGCAGAGGTTTAAACTGGAAGAGGGTCAGTTTAGACTGGATTTAAGGAAGACAGTTTTGGTGAGACACTGGTTACCAGAGAAGTTGTGGGGGCATGAAGGTTGGATGAGGCTTAGCGCAACCTCATCACAGTGCAAGAGGTCCCTGGATGATTTCCAGCATCCCTGCCAACCCAAACCATGATTCTCTCTGTCACTTGCCCTGCACCTCCAGAACCGCCAGGACAGCCCGGCTACCTGACAGAAACCACCCCTTCGAGGCGTGGGGCTGCGGGGAATGCCATGAGGCAGCTCGGACACTCCAGTTACCTCAGAGCGCAGAGCAGCCTCAGGTGCTGTAACACAGTGGGGAAGCCGCAGTGCAGTCGGTGAGACGATGGGGGGGGCTGCCACAAGCCCCAGTTAGGCTGAAAAGCCATCACTAAATCCATCTACAAAGCGCGGCATCAAAGCCTCGCCCCCCGCTCCGCTAGGGAGCCCCGGACCCAGCCTCCCGCGGCCTTGCCTGGGCGGGCCGGGTAGGCCGCGCCCCCCGTAGCGTCACGGCGAAGGGCCGGGCCGGGCCGGTGGGGCCGCGGCGGGGAGCGGGAGGAGGCGCCGAGGAGCCGGGCGATGGTGGGGATCCCGGGCGGCTGCCAGTGTAAGAGCCGCGGCGCGGAGGGAGGCGCCGGCCCGCTCGGCGCCGCTCGGACGGGGGCGAAGGGCCTAGCGGGGCCGGGAACGGGGCCGGGCGGCGGCGGGGAAGCCTCGGCCTGGCCGGGCCTCGGGCGGCGGGAGGCGGCGCGAGGGAGCCGGCGCGGGGGACCGGGACTCAGCCCCTAGGGGTTGCAGGGGGGCTCCGCCGGCGCACACGTGTGTGTGTGTGTGTGTTAACTGCAGTGCTGGTGTCGGTCCGTGAGTGTTCCTACATTCGGTTCATTGCCCACAAAGCCTTGGGCAGCCTCGGGGAACCCCCATCTGCGAACCCAGCCCCGCGGGTGTGTGTTTGGTTTCCGCGCTGGATGGGGCTCTGTGATCCGGCGTGGGGCAGGGCTGTTGCCTGCAGCCCCACGGTCAGCCCATTGCTTAGGAGGAGCAGGACAGTGGGTTCGGCTGTCGCCAGACCCATAACGTGCACTCGGATGGGCAGTGTGTGTGTGTGTACATGAAGCTTGTTTGTCGTAGCATCCTCTGCTGTTTTGGCTCGGGGAGGTGAATAACTGGAGTTTTCATTAATTTCCCAACACAGGAGGTTTATTACCAGAAGAGTTGCACTCCAAACGATGAGGTTGACAGGAGAGCAGGGTAGATGGTCAGTTAGCCTGTGCCTCACACCATCATGAACTCCTGACCATTCTTCTCACCTGTGCTCACGTGCACAGCATTTGCTTGTCCACAGTCTGGAATGGACGGTCCTGGGCTGAGGAGAGAGGTACCAAACGGAGCCGCAATGGCTGTGGACAATGGGATGTCCAGGCTGACAGCCTGGATGGGCCATTTGCACAGTCACAGCCTGTTGATAAGTCATAGTTCAGTGACAGGAGAAAAGTGGTTAAAAGCACATCCCAAAGCTCAGAGGGAATGAGGGAATTTTGAAATGAAGTGTGATTGCTCATAGGGAAGCAATGTAAAGATAGATGCTGACGCTAATGTGGAAACCACCCTGAAAGCTGAATTCCCGGTACTGAGAAGGAATTACCAAGTGGTGGAAATTGCAGAGGGTGGATGAATACTGTATCGCGCTGCTTAGTGCAAAATGTGTGGAGATGTTCAGAGGTTCTATCCCTTAAGGCACGTCAAAGCATGTGGCCTTGAAACAGTCAGTGGCCCAGGCGGCTGCAGCGGGAGGAGGGCACAATGGTGGGCAAGTGTTAACATCCCCTGGGTTTGCAGAACACTGGTCCCTGGTTGATGAGCTCCTAATCTCCCTGCCAGGGAGGTCTCTTCCTTTTGTCTGCCTTGAAGAAAAGGCCCCACAGAAGGAGGTTGGGTAAGACCATCTGCTTTAACCTCCTTGTCCAGAAGTCAGCCCTCTGTGTCTGATCTCCTTTCTCCAAGCTCCCTTTGCAGTGGCAATGGAGAAACAGGCGCTTCTGGTGGTGATTCATCTTCCCAGTCTTGGGCATCTCTCTCTGGATGAGACAAATTACATGCTGGAGGTGCCTGGGCTTTTTCACTGACTGCAAGGGGAGCCCGGGATAGCTGGCTTAGGCTTTGGCAACAAGGAGGTTAGATGAAACAGATCCCACTCACTGTGTCTGCTCATGGTGTATGCAGAGACTGGTGAGATTCCCTGGTTCTCTTGAAGCACTGGGAGGAGAGACAGGCCTTTGAAGTCCTGCTTAAAAATAACTGAAGCTAAAGGAGACAGTGATGTTGTGCCTAAAGCCGTAGCCTCACAGTGGGTATGTGAAACCAGTTCCACTCTCAGGTGTGAAACTTTCTGCAACCTTGGGAAAGTTGTTTGTTTCTGTCTGAATCGTGGCAGGAAGAGATAAATGTATATGTAGGTGCTCAGGTTTACAGTATTTAACCATGTCTGAGATTAGGGCTTTTCATCTGGGTCCTGCTGACACGTCTGAAGTGCTTGCACTGACCTTAGGCCAGCAGGTACAGCGAAGGCCATAGCTCCTGGCAGGAGAGGGTGACAAATGCCTGTGATGCTTCGAGTGATTCAGCAGCACCCACAGCATCATTTCTTATGCACTTTTAATATGCCTGCGGTTCAGCATCCACTAGTGAAGTGCTAGTGAGTGAGCCATACAGCTGTTTTCTAAGGATAAGCACATAAATATGGGTTACAGCCTTCGGCAGTTTATAGCTAGAACAGGTAACAGTGTCCTGGTAGTGCTGTTTATTGAACAGGCTGAAAGCTGGATCACTTGGTTCTTGGGCCTAGTGTTTGCCCAAGAACACTGTTGAATCTTATCTTTGGTCTCAAGAAAGTGAATCGTCAGCTGTAAACTGATAATTTTCAGAAGCACAAATGATATGCATTGCTTTGGTTATCAGCCCGGGGATTTCTGCTCTGTGTCTACTCTAATACAGTTGCTGGTAGTGTCAGGAGGTTGCTTGATTCCTTTGGGTGTGTGTTACAGAGAAGTGGTTCAGTGCTCAGTGTGAAACTAATGATCGAGAAAGAAAGAAGAAATGTGGGGCTGCTTTGAAACTTTGGGATGTTCCATATTCGTTTAAGGCACACACTAACTCTCATGAGCATGCTTGTATTACATGGGTACTTCCAATGGGCAGAAATTAAAATGGGTCTTTCAGGAACTTAGTCTTGGTTTTCCTATGCTGTAAAGTAAAAGGCTTAAGGTGTTAACTCTTCCCTTGCACCAGTGTTCGGGAGGGTGAAATAAACTGGCTTTCTAAATCAGTCAGAGAAAAGAGAAGTTTTTTGATTTGCAGCTTCTCTGTGGATAGAAAAGAGCATGTACTTCAGGTAGAGCTCGTGCAGTTGACGCTTGAAAGCGGGACTGGAGTGGAATAGTGAGCTGAGTAGTTTCCATCAGGCTGAGCTGCCAAAGCTTTGCAGCTACCTTGAGATGTTGCCATAAACCACTGGAGAGGGGGGGAAGACTGCTTGGGTTTCACTTCTGCTGGCAAGAATCGGAGGTAGACTCTAACTTCAGAAGAAGGAGGCAGCTGTAAAACTCAGGAAGGTGAGAAGTGAATGTGTCTCTGATGGAGCAAGTCCTGGAGGCAGTGCTTCCACCCAGGCTGGCCATCTACCTGGACCTCTTCCAGATGGAAACCCACCCTCCTGAGGGCACTTGTCCAGCCAGTGTCTGGGGCAGGAAACTTCTGCATTGTCCCTGTCATCTTCCCATCCCTCCCATATTTCACATGTGTGCACACCCTTGTTTGATTCCATTATCAAGAGGTCATGGTCATCATGTAAGCTGTGTTTGTACACTCCAGGTTAATCAACCCTGACCTTAGAGCACAGCTAAAATGTTCTTTACTCCATTTCATGTTCTTCTAGAGAAAAGCACAACTTCTGCAAGTGGTAACTTACTCGGCAATTGGACTTTGAGGTCAAAATCTGCACCTACGTTTTCCTCAAAGGCGTGCTTTGCAGTCTTGGTATATATAATGTAAAGGAGCAGACTCTTCAGGCAGGGATTTTCTCTGGTGTAGATTTATGTTGGTATTTAAGATAGTAGCTGATAATAGCCCTCAACCTTGGCTTACAAGGATATTTTCAGAAGATAAATGGCATGTCCATAGGAGACACTTTGAAGCTTTTTGAGTTATTACAGAATGGTTTTGAATGGGTTCTTCTTGTGGGTATCATATAATAATCAGATGAATACTTAGTGATTGCTTGCAGAACTACTTCTGTTTGTCTCTGAGTGGACTCGATAGACACACCAGTTTGTTAGCATTGATACCAGCTTCTCCCTCAACTGTGTTTAATCCTCATGATCTCTTGGGAATTGGTCTGTCACTTAATAGTGCGCCTAGTTGCTGTAGCAGCAAATTCTTCCAATTATGTCACCAGGGATGCTCCCACCTGGCTTTCCACATGCATTTTATCACAGCACTTCTGACAGGAGGCAACAGGAGGAGGAGAAGGAGGTATAAAATCATAACGGAAAGAGAACGGGGAGGCTGTACATGGTTGGTGTGTGTGGGAATAGGCTGGGCTGGCCAGGGACTGGTCTGGGATGAGCAGTCACCGGCACTTGTTGGACGGGGCTGGCGGCAGCGCTGGGGAGCTCATGCAGGGACGCTGCTGACGCCAGCAAAGACTTCCGAGTGGTGAGCACACAAAGGCTAAGCCAAATAACTCATTACATCTGGGCTATCTTTTGTGTCTGCTAGCCAACACATGTTTGCTTTATACTTCTGAAGTTGTTGTGCATCCTGCCTGCAGACACTCTTTGCATCTGGCTGGAGGTGCTTGAGCAAATGGCGATGGAAGAGGGGCTGTAGTATGGGGTACATCTGTATGGTCACATATGGTCCAGGCCAGGCAGATGCTCGTGGTTGCCTGCTCGGAGCACAGTCAGCTTTCTTTTCCTACGTGAGTACTGTGGGATACAGTATTTTGTGGCTAGGCTCTTGGGAGCAGAAGGCTCTTGGGTGGGTCTTGCTTAAACAGAAACTGGATGTAACACTTTTTAAAGGATGGGTATTTCTCAGCCTGTGGCATTTCCAGGTGCGGATGAGATTAATTTGCTTATCTTAGGTGATGGCAGGTAATTGCATGTGCAGGGGAGGGCCTGGAGTCAGGATGTTAAAACACAAAGCAGTCAAATGGCTCCCATCTTCCTCCCCTCCCCTGTTGGGCAAGCTCTTTTGCATTAAAACACCCTGTCTAGCAGATCTGCAGGCAGGAATCTTCCCTCCCCCTCCTCCTCCCTGATTAGGTTTGGTGGGGGCCGAGGAACCACTGACTGTAAAACACTGTACATGGAGGAGAGATGGAAAAAACCTTCGAACCATTTGCCTTCACTCTGGCAGCACGTCCGTGGGTCGGTTATGGGCTTTATCTTCTGACATATGAGGATCTCTGACATTTCTAGCTTAGAAACAATAACTTGCCTTATCCGTCCTCATGTTTTTCTAATTAAAGACAAAGCTTGGTAAATATTTTTTAAATGATTGAATTTCCCAAGTATGGAAAACACATGTGGGGAGTCGGGCTGGCTGCGTCCAACGCGCCCGTTCCCACAGCGGCCCTCGGAGCCCACGAGTGCAAGTCCATAGTTAGAGCTGTGGGTGACAGGTTTAGCTGGGATGATTGGCACAGGATTTATAAACCCGGCAGGGATTTACTTCACCCTCCCTCTTCTTCCCCTTTCTGCCTCCTCCCCACCCCGACCCCCGTCTCAGAAATAGGAAATTGGGATCACATTAAACCCTAATTGGTTTGGCTCCAGAGCTAGTTCAGTGGCTGCCAAATAGTTAATTTATTGCGTGAGAGTTTGGCCATGTGTTGAGAGGCAAATTTGCTTCAAGCAAGGGATCTCTCTAAACCGTACATCCATTGCTGTGCCAGGGCCTGTTTACAGCAGCACCGGAGCGCGGTGCGGGAGGTGCTTTCCATCCCCATCCCATCGCAGGGCAGCGCGGGGGGGACCCTGCTGCTCGCTCCCCAAGCCAAAGCGCTTCCAGGAATAGTTGCCTAAAAGAGTTTCGAGCGGTTTGAGCTGGACTTGGCGACCAGCGTTTGGAAACCGCCGGCTAGATAAGACGTGGGAGGCTCTCAAGAGAATAAATGCATCTGTTTGGGAGATAGCAGCAGGCCTGGGCTGTCACCGCAGAGCGGGGCCAAGTGGGGAGTCCCCAGGGTGGCAACACAGCTTTTCCTGGGTGAGGTGAGGAGGGTAAATGGGAAGCAGGCACATCTGGCTGCCTTTCCATGGCCCCAAAGAAGCCCTCCTTGTTCCTGCACTTCTCCATGAGGTCACTTGCCTGGTGACTGCTGGACATCCTGAATTGCTCATTCCTGGCTGTTGGACCTGACACATTCAGTTGTGTTTGGCTCCTGTGAAGTTTCTGGAAGTTGGGCTCCAGCAGAAGAGCTTGTACCGGCTTGAAGGACAAGCAGCCCCCACTTAGGCCATGGCCATCCCTGCATTCACTTGAAATGGAGTTATTTGGATTAAAGAGGATGCTGCAGCCAGAAGTTAAGACTCAGTGCTAATACAGCTCTGGTTTTGGAGTATGATTTGAAAGAGGCTGTGCAAGGAATAAATCCATGGCTGTGGCATTTTCTTTCATTTCTCACTGAGTTAAATAACAAACTTTGTGTAAGGGAGCTGCTTCCAGCTCCGAGGCAACAGAATTATTCCCGCGGCGCTCAGCAGTGCCCTTTCTGTGTCAGCTGTTATTTCCATTGTGAACTTGATACCTGAAAGCTCAATATTGTGACCCTTTAATTTTCAGCTGCTAAAACGTACCATGCGAGTTGGCTAAAAGGGAAGAGCTCAGAGGGGAACTGGAAATAGTTAGGCTGTGGGAGCAGTGTGTTTCTTGGGGTATTTCTTAAGTGCTGAGTGTTGAGGAGAAATTGATAGGTAGCAGCAATGCACACGTCTCAATACTTTTCCTTCTGTAGCTCTCGCTTCCTGGGATGTAATAAAATCCATTAAGTTCTATTTATGATCTAAGGCCCAATATAGTAATAGTTTTATTTGGATAATTGTGGCTGTTCTCCTGATAATCAGAGTACTGAACGCTTCCAGGCCTACTGCAGAACCCAGGCTGTGGATTTAGAGGGGTACAGGTTGGCACAGCCAAACGTTAGCCAGTTTTCCTGAGGAGTCAGAGAAACATCAGCTCAACAAGAAAAAGCCTGGATCAAGCCTTTGTAGGAAGGCAGCTCCTGCCCATGGCTGCTGTGCCGGGGTTGTGCTTCCCTGGATTTGCCAGTGTGGAGCTGCTGGCAAGGTTAGGTAGGCTAAGGGGAGACAAACTAGACAGGTATAGGAAGCAAACAGCGATGGTTTGTCTGGGAGAGCATCTTTTCATCCCGAGGTCTGAAGCAGGTTAAACCTTCCTCAGGGAAGCACTCCCCACTTGTGTGTCTCCTGCCTAGTTTGAAATGCAGCCATTTCCGGGATGAGCTACTGTAATTACTTTAAAGTACACCGTACTTCCAGTGCTGTTGGCAAGAAGGAAGGAGGAATGCTGTGCTCCATCGCCAGACAAAATAGACATCAACAACTGGGATTCTTCTCAAAGAGCGGATCTATCTTCTCTGCCATTAAACCCAAGTTGGATGGAAGCCTTGTGCCCATTTTGCTTCCGCGGTGTGAGCATGGTGTTCTGCAGCACACAGCCCGTGTTCACACGAGGATTGAAAGCAGCAAATTCCAGCCAGAAATTCTTTCTAGTGCTTTGCTTTCCTTCTGCTGTTTGCTTCCCTCTTCACACTCCAGATGCTGATGGAGCACCTTCCCATGGTGACGATCATGCCGTACTTGATGCTGTGCTGAGAAACTCATCCTCAGGAACGTTTTTTCAGTGCATTCCCCCTCCTGAACTATCACAGAGCAGGAAGCACTGAAAAACCTTCAAGCCAAGCTTGAGATCACTTGTGTCAGCCTAAACATCTACCTCCTGTTTGAGCCTGGGCACATACTTAAGTGTGTCAGTGCTTGTGCCATGGTTGGATGCGTGAACAAGCTGATGCATCCAGGTTTCTGTCCTTCTGAGCATTCCCTACTCCTTTCTCCTTCCCCTTCATAGATAGAAGTTGTATTAAACTTGATCTCATCGTGGAGCCATCCACTTCCCAGAACTGATGGTTTTTGCCAGGAGATCTGCTTAGAGGTGGAGAGAAAAGGCAGCAAACTTGAGGATCCTTCCCAGAAAAAAATACGGCAGCCATGAAACAAATTATTTTAGCAGATCTGGGAGGGCATCCCGGGATCCTTCACAGAGCTGAAATGGTTCGGGGCTGTGCGATGGAGAAGCACAGAGGCAGGAACAGCTCCTTAACCTGATCTCTGCTGTCATCCCTGCATCCATTTCTCCACCCAAGGCACCCCTCATGTGTGAAGCTGTACACAGAAAGGAGAGGTAGGTATTTAGAGACACAGGGAGCCCTGCACCCACGCTGACTGTAGCATCACCATCCCTGCTGCCTGTATCTGACAGCACCTGCTTGGCCTTGCTGTAGTTTTCCACCACAGTGCTCTGACAATGTTCACGCTTTTACTCCTTTTTCTTCTTGAATATACTTGTCTCATTGAACAAACTGATTTCTTACCCTGGGTAGCATTGATTTTAGGAAGAGAAAAATTAACCTTCTTTATGCATGTGAATGGGTAAACAACTACCAAAGCACACAAAACACTGGGCAGCGCGTTTCGAGATGGTTCTTCATTTGCCTGTTACCAGTTTTAGTTAAATGTTGAGGCTTCAGTCACTGCAGCGACTCTGTTCAGCAGGTTTTATTTCCCATTTAATAATTACAGCAGTTTCCCTCGAGCCCAGTATCTCTAATTTAAGCTAAGCTTGAAATAAAGTTAATGGAATGAAATTTGTTACTTTTTTATGGTAAAATATGCTCACAAAAAATTACATTTGTAGACCCTGTCACTACTCCTGAATACCATTTTCCACATCTTGATCCTCCATCAGTGCTGATGACTCCTGTGATGGTGTATGGACAGTTGAGCATCAGAGACCAGGATCTTATGCAGAAATTCCTGCCTTCAGTCTCACAGGTACCATACAAGATAGTTTGGGTGGTATAGGTTCTCTGCTTTGCCTTTGGCATGTGTCAATAAGATTGCCTCAGTTCCCACCAGCACTGCACTTTTGCTGTCCTGCTGATGCTCTTGGTGGTGTAAGGCAGCCTGGGAAGTCCTGGAGAATCCCACCCTGGTTTGTGATGGAAGGGACCTTAAAGCTCATCCAGCTCCAACCCCTGCCACAAGCAGGGACACCTTCCACTGGAGCAGCTTGCTCCAAGCCCCTGTGTCCAACCTGGCCTTGAACACTGCCAGGGATGGGGCAGCCACAGCTTCTCTGGGCACCCTGTGCCAGCGCCTCAGCACCCTCACAGGGAAGAGCTTCTGCCTAAGAGCTCATCTCAGTCTCCCCTCTGGCAGGTTCAAGCCATTCCCCTTGGCCTGTCCCTACAGGCCCTTGTCCCAAGCCCCTCTCCAGGTTTCCTGGAGCCCCTTTAGGTACTGGGAGCTGCTTTAAGGCTGCCCCATCCCTGACAGTGTTCAAGGCCAGGTTGGACACAGGGCTTGGAGCAAGCTGCTCTAGTGGAAGGTGTCCCTGCCCGTGGCAGGGGTTGGAACTGGATGAGCTTTCAGGTTCCTTCCAACCCAAACCATTCTAAAAACAACTGAGGTAAGGAGGAGCCAATGGACAGATTCTGCCTGTGCACATCCAGCACGCCAGGAATTCAAATCTGTCATTGATGGTGCTGGCCAAATGTCTGTGCTTCCCTGAGCAGCAGCTCCGTGGATGGAGATGCACCTCCTCACACCTGTTTTATAACACAGAAGCAAAATATTTGGGGCATCCAAATAGTTTATACCCCGACAAACAAATCCTGGCAGTGGGAGCGTGAGTTTCCATCTCATTAAGCTGCTGGCAAAGCCCTGGTAATTCCAGTCAGTGATACAGCCCAGGAATGATCCCTCAACAGGACTGGTTGTGTCAGGTCAGAGCATCACTGCGTTTTCTCAGCAGCTGCATGTTTATACTTGAGGGTAAAAGAAAGTGTTGAAATGTCAGTTCATTGGGTTCTTCTTTGGTGCCGGAGCAAGGTCTTGTGAGGTCAGAAACAAGTGTGTGTACAGAGAGCATAAAGTGGATTTCTACACTTCAGTTGTAATGAGGAATTGTTTTCAAATGGTCTTATTGTAATGCAAAACCTGGCACTGATTCCCAATCTGGCAGAGGCTTGAAGGTTCAGCTTGGAGGTCACCAGCTCAACTGCAGCTCAGTGTGGCTTTGAGGAAGATCCTGCTGTCTCACTGCTCTTGGTTGGTCTGCATGAAATCAGCTGGTGGTTTTGGTCCACTTTCTTGAGGACAGGTTGGCTACACCATGGTCAGCCTCATTTTTGGCTTGTGGGAGGGGTGCTGTGAGTTGGGTGAGCTGGAGATTGTGGTGTCCTCTTGTCTCCTCCAGCAGGCAGAGGATGGGGCATTTTGTTGAAGGGGTGGCACTGGGGTCTCAGTAGCCATAGGAAGTGTACTCCAGTGCTGCTACATGTTTATGGTGCCTTGCAAACAAGCATGTCTCTCTTGCCTCCAGTTACATTACACAGCTTGAGACAGGTGCTTACAAAATTCAGTTTAGAAGTCCATTATCCAGTCCCATGGACTTGCCCCAAGCCCCTGTGTCCAACCTGGCCTTGAACACTGCCAGGGATGGGGCAGCCACAGCTTCTCTGGGCACCCTGTGCCTGTGGCATCTCCAAGACTCCTTCTGGTATTGAACAACCTCTGTTGTTGGTGAGAACCTTGGGGGTGAGTTTGCAGCTTTGCCATGTGCCAAAACAAGCAGGCAGCAAAAACCTTTTCATTTGCACAAGAATATTCTGCAGTCAACACAAGTTGCCCCTGCAGGCTTCTTGAGCCAATTCCTGGCAGTTTATCTCTGCAAGATCTAAATTTTGCCCTCAAATTCTCTCTTTCCTTCCAAAACTTTATTACATCTTACAGCTTTTTTCCCATATGGCTGGGATTCTGAATGAGGTTCAAGTCATCTAAAACTCACTGCTGTCTTTAACAAATAGCTTCTTTTCCTGCTGCTGCAGTGTCCAGACGTTTGGAGCCTATCGGGAAGTGGTTTTATTTGGGGTTTTTTTTGTCTGTCTCTGCAGTTTGTAATCACATAGTTCCATATTCTTGTGTTCTTAATAGAAATATTGTCATCACTGAACAAGGACTGGCAGGAAAACGGTGGCAAGGAATGCGGAAGCAGCACTGCTGATAAGGTAGACGCATTACGCTGCTGTTTAGTTGTAAGAAGTCCAAGGTTCTCACCAACAACAGAGGCTGTTCAATACCAGAAGGAGTCTTGGAGATGCCATGGGCAGAGGGTGCCCAGAGAAGCTGTGGCTGCCCCATCCCTGGCAGTGTTCAAGGCCAGGTTGGACACAGGGCTTGGAGCAACCTGCTCTAGTGGAAGGGGTCCCTGCCTGTGGCAGGGGTTGGAGCTGGAGGAGCTTTAAGGTCCCTTCCAAACCAAACCAGTCTGGGATTCTGTGATGGCTGGGGCATCTCATGGTGCTCTAAGCTCCGAGTAGGATCAGTGTGTATCTGCCACTCATTTCCTCCACTCTTTCAGGGTGTTTGTGGGGCTGGTCAGTGGAGAGCTGCTGTGGACATTAAATGAGCCCGGCTGAGCTCAGACCTCAGTGTGCAGCATTTGGAGTGACAGGCTCAGAGCCACCAGGTTATTAACCCCAAACACAGCATTTACAATCCAAATACTTTTGTGGCCTTAAGTAGGGCAGGAGCTGCTGTCTCTGATCTCCCCTGCTCTGCAGGCAGGTGTCTGCCTCTCCCTGCAGCTGCTCCATCTGCAGCAGCACGTGGAGACGGTCAGACCGTCACCAAAACACAGCTGGGAAAGGTTAGAGCAGCCCCACGTGGAGCTGGGTCACCTGGGCAGGATCACCGGGATACATACACACGGCTTCACGCCGGCCTTGGCTCTGCATTGAGGCAGTGAAATGCAGAGGAGCTAAATGTGTGCTCGGTGTGGTTTGTTGTTTCTTCTCCCAGTAGCAAAACAGCCAAATCAAATCAGCTCCTTCCAGAGCCTTGTAACTGCCTGTGCCATCAAATCCAGCCCCGCTTTGGAGGAGCTTTGCTGACAGATCTCTCTTGTTCATCTCCTGATGCAGGTTTTTATTATTACTTTTTGAAATTAAGATGTCTCTTTCCAGTGAGATTGGAGTTTTTTATAACTCATGGAATCAAGATTTTGACGGCTGTTGAAGTTTCATGCTCAGTAAATCTGAGGTTTGGGTTGAAGGTAATTCTTGGCCTCTTTTTTCCCCCTGTGTTCATGTTAATTCAACATACAGACATTTGACTTCCTAGCCTTGACAGTTGTCTGAACACGTACGTCCGGTGCAGGGGGTGGAAGACATCTGACTTCTTTGATGTGATGCTCTTTTCAGTCTACTGAAAAATCTCTTTGAACTGTCTCAAGTGCTTTGCAGTGTATTTCCCACCAGGTCAGTGGGAGCAGGCAGGGGTGCTGAGCACTCACTCCACTGCCACAAGGAGCTTGCCAGGAGGAGCAGGGACAAGCAAGTCTCCCTTTCTGCTGCATAGAAATGATAAGGGATGTGATAACTCCTGTCCACTTCTGTAGGGATGGTGTCACATGGATGTAAAATGCTCAGCTCCAGGGCAGGAAGCTGCTTGATAATGGTTTCCTCCTAAGCACTTAGATTGGAAAAATAAGTTTTAGGAACTTTGCCTGACTCCTTTCTCCCATCTCTTTGACTCCACTGGGAATTTCATTGCTATTGCTGCTGGAAAGAGCTTAAATGCCCAAGGAGCAAGGGGAGATGTGCACCTCTGGCTGAGGTGGGTCACCCAAAATCTGTGCTTGGGGCAGCAGTGGCTGAAAGTGTTTGGTACAGACATGGTGGTGCTGGAGGAATGTGGTGCCTCCAGCAATTATGGCTTCCTCTCTAGCTGGGTTGGTATCAAGCATGTTAAATCCTAGGGGGTTTCAAGGGTGGGTGCCCCGTGTGCTTTGTCAGCCTGGTTTTCTCCGGCTGTTTCTCTAGGGAGGAAGTAGCTGTCTCTTTGACACTTGATTTTCTGTACCTCTTGTGCTCTGTTGAACGAGTTTGTCTGAGAAGAATCTTCTGATTGAATCATTCTTCTGTTGGAAAATGCCCGTTTCTCAAGACAGAAACTTTCTCTGGGACCAATGTGTGCTCAGGGATCAGAAACTGCTGTCGGTGCCCTGTAATTGTAGTGACTAAACTGTACAACGTGGCCTCAGTAAATGTTTGCTGCTGTGAGCATGGTGCTTTGGCATCCTGGTAGAGCACTGGCTGCTTGACCTTTGGCTGTCCTGATGGCTCCTTGTTTTGTGTAAGTTTTGAAAGAGGGTTGGGTTTTGTGTTTAGTTTTGGTGGTTTTAGTAACCATATGTAAGGGGAAGGTTTTAAATTCGGGTTTCAAAGGATGGGGCTGTTTCTGCCTCCTGCTTGCCTCAGCTTGTCTCTACTTTCTGGTTATGGGCTGTGGTTTCCCCATTGCTCAGACTCTCTGGTCACTGGTGGCTGCAGAGAGGAGGGGGCTTGATCTGGGGTTGAGCTCAAGGGGGAGGATGGATCCTGGTTGGTGCCAGTGGATCCAGCAGCACCATCAGACAGCACTATGGTCCCATGTGTGCGCTTGTTGGCAGGGATGGGGCCACCCTGGTGTGACTGTGAGCTGAGCTTGGCTGCTGACCCTGGGAGGAACAGTGTAATGGGAATGACCAGAGATTTGGAGCAGAGGAGAAAAATTCATGTTGGTGCCTGAATATGGCTTTTCATCCTCTTAAAATTCTTCTGTCCCTTTGAAGTGCGAATCCCAGATGCTGCACAAGTCTTTTTCCAGACGTGGCTGTGCTGTCTTGCTGTGTATTTTCCACCAAATTGCTGGATTACTGTTTTCCTTCTGGCCTTTGCTTTTTTTCATAGCTTTAACTTTTTGTCTGGATGTTTTTACATGCCTCAGACTCATTCCTGTCTAACATACCAATGCGAGAACTCCCACGTGAGCCGGCGTCCCACCAAGCTATCGCATAGGACAGGAATGCTGCCTTTTCTTTCCCTGGAAACTTGTAAACATGAACTTCCTGTTGAGAAGAGCTGTAAATCTGCAAATAGGCTCCGCTTCCGACGGGAGAGGAAGGTAATAAAATATCAGGTCCTTGTTCACTGTGCCTGGTCCTCCCTGAGCTGCATCTGAGCACCCCAAGGGCAGTGGAAGCACAGAGGCACAGGAGGGATCCTGCTGCTTGCTCCTCACCTCTGGAAATGAGTTTTTCCTTTTATTTTTTCCCCCTTTATGCACCCAAATGCAGGTGCAATCCTAATAGAAGCCATTTGGAGAATCACAAAGCCCGAATGACTCTCAAATGATGCTTCATGGCTTGTTTTCTCCTTTCCTTTCTCCCTGCCTCTCCCACCACAGATCCGATGCTTCATTTCAGGGAGTTAACTCTATCCTAGATCCAAAACAGACATTTTTGGATACTGAGCACACCAAATTCTGGCAGCTGTTAGAAGACTTTGCACGTTACCACCCATGTCACTTAATCTTGCTGTTATTTCTACCTCCAAGAGGAGATCTGGTAGGATGCACAACCCACCCGAGTTGTTGGGTTTCCCCTTTCATGCCTAAAGCTTCACTCTTCTGTATTTCATGCAGCAGCAGCAGCTCATGGGGCTCATCCCATGTGGTGCTGGGGGCTCCTCTCTCTGCCTTATTTTACCTTAGGTCTCCCAGCACCAAGACAGGAGCACTCACAGCTTGCTGGGAGGAGCGGCAGCAGCACATGGAGAACAGCCATGTGGTTCCTCATTCCATGTGGGTTTTGAGGCTGGTGCGTGCTTTAGTTCTGGGTTGGCAGCAGAAGCAGTACCATACCGGCAGGCAGGTGAATGGAGCCAGGAGGGGGCTGGTCTCTGCTCCCAAGTAGTAGGGGATAGGACAAGATGAAACAGCCTCAAGCTGCACGAGGGGAGGTTTAGATGGAGCTGAGGAACAATTCCTTCCCCAAAGGGTGCTCAGGCATTGGAACAGGCTGCCCAGGGCAGGGCTGGAGTCACCATCCCTGCAAGTGTTCACACACCGTGGAGACGAGGTGCTCAGTGCCATGGGTTAGTGGTGGCCTTGGCAGTGCTGGGGACTTGATGAGCTTAAAGGTCTTTTCAGCCTGGTTATTCTGTGGTTCTGTGATTCTAGGTGGTTGAGCTCAGTGGATGCTCTGAGCTTTTGTGGGTTGGGTATGAGCATGCTGATCTTCAGGATCAGCTGTTGGGAATGCTGAGGCTTCTCTGTGCTATTAGGGAAGTGGAGGCAGGTGAGGAGCTGGGAGATGGTGGAAGCAGAAGTAAGGCAAAATTAAGCATGGTGGTGGAAAGGGAAGAAGGATTTAGAAAGGGAGAAGCGGATACAGGACATGGAAACGAGGAGCAACAGGCAGGCTGAAAGATCCGGATGGAGGCTGAATTCTCCATCAGCATCCCATTCACTAACCCTGGGCAGCGGAGGGCGTGGGTGAGCTCCCGCCCTTCCCGGCCTGACCTCTGCTCTCCCCTCGCTCCTCCCTGGCTGCCGGCCCCGAGCGGAGCCGCAGCCGCTCCGCCTCCCGGGGCGGGCTGGCGGGCACATGGCCCCGTGTCAGCGGAGCCTCTCGCCCTGCCTGCGCCTGGGTGGCCGCGCTGGTGCTGCTGCTGCAAACTAATCGCTCCCAGCAGTGCTCCTGCATCAGACTTGGTGGAGCCGGGAGCGCAGCCCTGGAATGCCGGGCCAGGCGCAAGGGGCTGCGCTGCCTTCTTTCTTTGCTTGTCCGTCCCTCAAACCCACCTTTTCTTAGGTCCAAAAGGCCACTGGCAGCAGGAGCCAGCAAGGGTGGGCTTTGCAAAGGAAAATGGTTGGGAAAATAGAAATAACCCCCCCACACATAACCCATTTAAAACGTGAGGTTTGGTTGGTTGGTGGGGCTGGAGGGGAGGGAATCCTGCTCAGGTTTAGCACTGACTGGAAAGCCCTGTTTCAAGCCCTGGACTGGTGGGTTTACTGGGTCAAAGGAACAAAAAGACTGAGGATTGATTGAAGTGTCTTAACCAGAGGCTGTAGTTTGGGTGAGGAATTTGGATGTTTTGAATGAAGGTGCCAGCTTAGTGACAACTAATGAATGAGGAAATAATCCTCCTTTAGCTGTGTGATGCCAGGACGTGGCTCAGCAATGACGTGAGGTATCAGCACCCAAGAGCACTCCCAGATGCTGCAGTCTCAGGGACTGGAAGGGAGGGAAGCTCAGGATGAGGTGGGGAAAAGGCTTCCTTTAAGAGTCCGGTATAAAGAAGGAAAAGCTGTTATCAGGGGAAAAGCCACAGCCTGCAGGAGGGAAGTCACCAGTTGAGGGAGGTGCAGGAAGCGAGCTGAGGAGTAATGACCCAGCTGTAGGAAAGGGGCTGGGGATCCATCACAGGCATTTTATCACTCCTAGTTTTGATTGCAGATGCTGTTCTTTCTGGGACAAGACCAAAACCACAGGTTCATAGAATCCCAACCTGGTTTGTGTTGGAAGGGACCTTAAAGCTCATCCAGTTCCAACCCCTGCCATGGGCAGGGACACCTTCCACTGGAGCAGCTTGCTCCAAGCCCCTGTGTCCAACCTGGCCTTGAACACTGCCAGGGATGGGGCAGCCACAGCTTCTCTGGGCACCCTGTGCCAGCGCCTCAGCACCCTCACAGGGAAGAGCTTCTGCCTAAGAGCTCATCTCAGTCTCCCCTCTGGCAGGTTAAAGCCATTCCCCTTGGCCTGTCCCTACAGGCCCTTGTCCAAAGCCCCTCTCCAGGTTTCTTGTAGGCGAAGTTCTGCTGACGAGTCCTGCTTTGATAAGCTTTAACATGTGCTTTCTTAATTGTCAATGATCTTCCACAGGGCAGGAATGCAGAGCACTGGGAGGCCACAATAGTGTCTGACCCGGGACACAGCTCTCAAAGCACATCATCTCACCTGCAGAAGGGAGGATTTCTGCTTCCAGAGCTTGTCTGCACCATAAGCACATGATAAAGGGTCTGGCCTTGTAAGGACTGGGGCAGAAATGTCAGCTGTAGGCAGGTAACTGGGTTTTCTGAAGCAGCAGGGAGGTGCCCAAGTCAGCTGCAGCAGAGACTCCCATCAGCTCTGCTTCCAAAGCCAGGAATGCTCCCTATCCCACCTGAGGTTTGGGCAGGGAAAGACAAGTGTGCCTGAAACTACAACTGGAGGGGAGTGGGTGCATGTACTGGAACAAACTCTGTCATCAAACAGCACTCTCTGTTGATCAGGAGGATGTTGTCAGGCTGCAGAGCTGCTGGACTAGGCTTAATCCTCCGCAGGCTGGGCTTTAGGCTCTCCAAAAAGGATTACTCACTTTTTTTCCTATTTCTGTGTTTGGTTTATATACCCATGGCAGTTACAGAGGCTTGGATCTTTCATCAGAGCAAGGGTGCTAGGTTTAGGAATTGGTTTGTTGTCTTGGAGGGGATTTTTTGACAGGATATCCATTCCTGGGTGTTTTTTCTTTACATATGCACTCATACAGCAGGAATAAGGTCAGTTTTGCTTAGGTGTTGTCCCCCCCCAGTCCCAAATCAGTGGCCAGAAGTAATGTTTCAATAGTTTCTTTAGGTTGTGCTTAATTCATTGTTGCACCTTTGCTCCCAGTGCAATGTCTGATCATAGTTTTCCTGGGTGTAAGTTCTGCCAGCTCAGTTAAGATCAACTTTTAATACATTTCCCCCCTCCCTGGGCAGGACTGCAATGGCACAAAAGCCAAGCACTCCTCCCCCTTCAGGAGGCAACGTGATTAGATTTACTTGACAAATTAAGCTTGTTACCATCATCTCCCATGTGCTAATTTAAATCATGGCTGTATTGAAAAGAGGATGTTTGTTAAATGTGATAAATTTGCCAGGAATGGAGAGGTTTAAGCTCTGTTAAGGGGGGTGGGTGCCTGCCTCTGTCAGCTGAGCTTGAACTCAAGTCAATGAGCCTGCCCTGCAACCCCACCAGCGTGGCTTCAAAGGGAGCAGCCCCTTCTTGGCTCCACTGACTTGTAAGTAAGGCATAAAGAAGGCAATAAAATGTTTGACTTTCCTGCCAGACCTGAGCCTGGAGGAGGAGGAGGATCCCCATTGGTTTCCATCAGATTCCAGTTAGCATGAATTTATGGTTTCCACTTAGCCTGATAAATGGCTTTGGCTGCCTTGGTGCATTTGGATTTATTCTTCTGTGCGATGGAAAGTGGTCAGCTTAAAAAGGCAAAGCCTTCCAGAGCTGCTGTGAATACGAGGGAAGCTTCTTTCTGAGGTAAGAACCCAGCAGGCACAAAAATAAAGCTGTGGCATGTCATGAAATATGGGTGGAACAGCAGCGAAATCAGAAGGGGTTCAGGTCTCTTGTGCTTGCTGTGGCCGTGGGCTGTGATAGGCATAAAAATTCCACTGGAAACTGGAAAAATTCTTCAGATTGCCTCTCTTTCCTCAGAAACCACACTCAGCAGCAGGTATCAATAGCTCCCAGTGTTCAGACTTTGTTTGCATCGTTCTTTCCATGGAGCATTCCCAGGAGAAGAAAGCAGAAGCAGATTAATGCGGTGAGCCGGGGAAAGCAGTTTGCCCCGCGCTGCCTGCAGTCCTCCTTCCTTCCACCCCAGTGGCCATGTCTGGGTTACAAAATCTATCTTAATGCATATCTGGGGAGCAGGTTGGCCTCTTGGTTGTGTCGAGGTGCTGCTGGAGGTTGGTAGATGATGCATCTTGGTGTCTTCTATTAGTGTGTTTCCTCTACTTCCCTTTGCTCCGTTTGCAAAGGCAGTGGCTGAGCAGGACATGGATGTGCCAGAGGCTTTCTTGTGGCTTGCTTGCAGCTCCATGGGCCTCTGCCATTGGTGAGCTTAGGGATGGGTCATGGTTTGGGTGAGCTTAGGCACACGGCTCATGTTTAAGATACAATCCACAACCCTTTCAAAGGCAGTTTTGCAGTGGCTGCTACTCAAGAGCACCCAGGTATCCCCACCTAGGTGTTTTTATGCCTTGAGAGCCCAAAACTACACGTGCATCTTCCTTACTCCAAGGTGAGCCGTGAGGTTTGGCATATTCCTGCCCCTCTAGCCAGAAGTGAGGATTTCCTTCCTGAGGATGTTGGTTTGGTAGATACTGGCCTGTGGACACCATGGCAAAGAGTGTGCACAGTTCCACAAAGGTCCATAAAGTCAAATCATTGTGATTATACTGCAAATACTCAGTGGCCTGAGGTTTTGATGTTTTAAACTACTTCAGGTTGTAAAAACAGGGAGAAGATTTATCTGGCCATGGTTTGACAAATGGGAGTTACAACCCAGTTGTCATAGTTGGGGACAGCTTTTGTTTATGTAAAGTGAAACATTTACAAGCTGTTGAGGTCCTTAAGCTAAAACAGGATGTAAAAGGAAGGAGAGGGAACACGTAGTGCTGGTTACCTATTTCAGATAAACCCCCGAATCTCAGGCTATCCTATGTGTCCTGTAAGAGGGGTTTCTCTGATGACTTTGACCCAGAGCCCTGGCAGCTCCCAGGCTGCATCTTCTGTTGGTCACACAGCATCCCCCTCCTTTTTGTGCTCAGCTTTTGAATTCACTGCCTGGTTTCAGGCTGGTTTGGTGATGTCGGGGCAGGGAACAGCAGTGCTTGATGCTGAATGCTTAATGCTTTAAGCCCAGGGCTGTGTCCATCTGCCTGGTGACATCTCCACTGGGGGCAAAGCTGCAACATGAGCTCTCCGCTTGCAAGACATCAGAGAATCCACATGAGAGCCGTCACTGTTGGCTTGACCCTGACTGGGGAGGGCTCCTGTTGGGGACCGCACAGCGCGAGGCGCCGGGGCACAAACCGTGACACACCAGTCCATAGGAAAATAACTTCATTAATTCTGGTGCTCGTGGAGCTGCTGGGGTTCGTCTCCCTCATTGTCTGTGTAATTCAGAGATGATTTTTCCATCTCAAGCTTATGAAATCTGGAGAGCTGCAGCATTTTGCGCAACCTCCATCACAAGTGTCAGAAGCCCCCGCGAGCTGAGCTGAACTGAAGTGTTTTACTGATGTGCTTTGCCAGCAGCCCTGCCAGCAGGGCCTGGGGTGCAGGAAGGAGTGGGATCTGCCGCAGCATTGCTCCACAAGGTGCTCCAGGTATCCATGTGCTGAGACTTGCCTGGGATTCATCTTGTTTGAAGTGCAGTGTGTGAAACTGCTGCTCTTCACTGAGGTTTGGAGGTGGGAGGGTAGCTGTGAATCCTGCCCTTCTCAGAGCAAGGTGCTCATCCAGCCAAGGCTGCAGCAGCTGCATGTGCTCCTACAACTGAGCATCTCCTACCCCAATGCCTCCCCGCAGTTACCATCCAGCATCCTGCCTGTGCTGGGGGGAGGTCATGGTGGCCCATGTGCTCATGAACGCATGCCACGTCTGCTCCTAGAATGCTTTTTAATACTTCCTTTAAAGCACTTTTATTTTTCCCCTCCCTTTACAGCCTTTTCCCTTCCTAAAGGGAAGCAGAGGTACCATAAACTCATTAAGAGTAAGAGGCAGAGAAGCAGGGGATGAAGGGCTGGGTGGGATGCCGGGGGGCAGTACTTATGGTGGGTTTATGGACATGGCTTGGCAGTTAGCAGTTGCTTACCAGAGCATTGGGAATGCCATAAAAAGAGGGATTTTGCTGTCTGTGAGTAAATGGAGTGTCACTTGTATACAACAGTGGAGATCAGCTTGTGTGATTTTGGGGATTTTGAAGCATCAGCATCCCTCAGCTTGGGCCACGGGAGGTTATCACTGTCTGGGCAAGGTCTCTGGTTCACAGAAAGTAGCTGGAGGGAGAGGTGGTTTTGTCTGGAGAGCTTTGGAAAGAGTTACATTGAGACTTGGATATACAAATACAGACTGGAGCAGTGAATCCTTCCTGAGCCCTGTGTGCCTGTGCAGGGTCTGCAAGCAGAGGGCGAATGTTGCTTCTCCTCCTTGGGTTCCGTGGGAGCCCGGAGGGTGGTTTGGGCAGTCCCTGTGGGAATTGCCTGTTTTCCAAGGCAGTCCCAGCCAGGGACCCCCATCTGCGTGGCCAGGGATGCCGCTGTGTAAATCCCTGTTTCCCCAGCACCCGGCTTGTGGTGAATGGTGCTGGCTGATGGGATTAGTCTGGGGCCTCCAGTTAATACCTGCTGTTCATGCTGCACGTCGGGGAGCAGCTATTCAGAATGACCAGGGGGTTGTAGGTGGCAGAGCTGGGTGTTAATGGGAGGGGGAAGATGGTCAGATGTGGCTGTGTCCAGTGGGTTTGTGTCCTGAGCCTCCCTTGCTGCTGTGAGATCCCTGGTGCCGTTTACTCCCTCTGTAAACCAGTTCAGATTTACATTTTCCTTGAACACTTCCTCTTCGATCGCAGTAATGTGTTACACATTTAATTGCTCTTCTTTTGAATTTTCGGGTCCTCCTTTGGTACCCTCACAACATCAGTATCTTGTTATCTTGTTGTTGCTTCTAATTGCTAACACATGCCAGCTTTCCAGCACCACAAACTCTGGCGCTGGGGCTTGGAGGGGAGTTTTACAGCAAAGATTTATGTGCATGGGGGAAACCTTCACAGGATTAATTCCCTCCTTTAGCCAACAGCTCATCCAGATTTCAAAATCGAGGGCTAAGATGAAGGCTGGGTTGCACCCAGCGCTGTGTAAAGGCAGAGTGGGTTTGGGGATGACCTGTGCTGATAAAACCCTCCTTTCCTCTCTCGCTCTTATTGCTGGCCATAAACAAATCCCATGTATTTAACAAGTTAATGTCAGGCGGGCTGCGAGGCGCTGGTAGGTGTGTGCTTGGTGACATCAGCTGGCGAGCAGCCTGGCAGCAGCAGCGCAGGCAGGGAGCAGGCAGGGAGCCCAGGGTGTGTGCCTCTAAGCTGGGTATTCTGGCAAGGTGGAGAGCTGGTCTGTTTGGCAGGACCTTCCCATCTGGGATCCATCTGTGTTTCCCTGGAATCGGACAGGCGGCTCCAGGCAGTGAGAAATCGCAGATGTGCGGGACCTGACACATGTCCAGCTAATGAAAGGAGAAGGCAGGCTGGGCTCCGGCTGCGCTCGAAGATCACGAGTGGAGGAGGAGGAGGAGGAGGAAGAGCCCTTTTGCTTTATATTTCAAAGAAAATAGGTGTATCCACCAGCAGCTGGATCCTTGCAGCCTCGCTGTGTAGGGTAAGCAGAGAGGGGTCTGTTGTTAAAGGGGACTGGGTAAGGCGCAGTGGGGATGCTCGGGGGTGGGGGGGATGCTGAGCCGCTGACGAGGAGCTTTGGACAGCAACGTGGGTTTTGCTGGTGGTCCAGGGAGAGCCTCAACCTTGAGCACAGGTAGAGGGAGAGGGTGGGAGCCTCCCATCCCTGCCTCCGGTCCTCTGCAGTGGCTCTGCCGGGGGAAACTTCAATAGAGGAGCCGGCGGCATGCGTGGATTCTGCAGCTGAAAAAACACTCAACTCTCTCGGAGGGGAGCTGCGTTACAGCTCCTCTGTGTTGCTATGGAATGGGTGATTATTATCTTTTCCTGATTTGTATTTTCAACCCCCCACACCTCCCCGTGCGCAGAAGGCTGGCATTCAGCGTGTGCTGGGGAAATGGGAGAAAGCAGGAAGGGGTTTGTGTGTTTTAGCAGAACGCGTTTCTCTGCTGTACTGAGCCTTACTCTCATTTCTGCCTGCTGATAGTGAAGCTGGGGGGGTGTGGAATCTGCAGAGGGGGATTTCTTCCATCAGCTCCCAGATTTTCTTAATGTTCTCTGTGTTTTCCGTGTTCCTCTGCATTGTGGCAGAGGCTGCTGCTCCCTTTTTTGTCTTTGCGCTCCTTGAGCAGCAACTGATGCTACCAGCATCTAAATCTTTTGAATCAATTTTGTGCTACTGGAACACACTTCCCTGCCCTATATATTTCCACTGTCGGGATGCAGGCTGCTGTATTTTCACTTATTTCATTATAATCTCCTGATCCTCGTGTATTTTAAACCTGCACATCCCCCCATCCCCTTGTATTTTTGGGAAGGTTCAGTGGCTCAAATTGCTCCTCCAGCCCTCGGGGGTAGCGTGTTGTAGGGATCCCTCTTGTTGTAGGGATCCCTCTTGTTGTAGGGATCCCTCTTGTTGTAGGGATCCCTCTTGTTGTAGGGATCCCTCTTGTTGTAGGGATCCCTCTTGTTGTAGGGATCCCTCTGTTGCATGTTTGTTGAGCTGCTGCCTGGCTCTCTGGGATATTACTGGCTTTTTCTCCCCCCTTCGGCCCTTGGTTCCTATGTGATGGTACTCACAGCCCACTTTATGTGCTGGAGAAACCCTGCCCAGCCATGGGAGGTGCCCTAAAATCAGCACTCAAAGTTTGAGGAGCTAAAATATGGTTGAGGATCGCTTGCTGTCAGGCTGGGAAAAGGGAGACGAGTGTTTGCTAGGCTGGTGCAGGGTGATTCCCTTTGGGGCACTTTGCTGTTGCTTTGTCCGCGTTAGTTCTCGCTGTGCCAAGTGACAGGGATTCCCCAGGGAGAGCGCAGTGCAGCCTGGCCAGGTCCCTGGCAGGGTGCTGCATGGGCTGCAGCTCCCTGCTCCTCCGGCTCAGCCCCGGCATGTGCCACCTTCAGGTTTTCCTTCTCCTGCGGCACACAAGCATTTGGGTGCAGGCTTTAAAAATCAGCTCTTGTAAGTCTGCTTCTACAGCGTGCCAAACACCTCCCGAGCATCCCGCACAGCCTGGAGAGGAGGCAGGAGGAGTGTGCGCTGCCTGATGCTCTGCAGCTCCGTCTCACAAAGGAGGAATGAAACCCAGCAGATCTCCAGCCAAGCTGCACAGAGGGTGATGATCTCTGAAAGCAGAGAGCTGTGATCCTCTGTGCAGCTCTCCCAAAGACTTCCTGAATTTGGGAACGCCGCATGTTGGAGCATCTGCTCCCATAGTCTCCGTGCAGGTTGGGCTCTGAGGCAGCAGACGGAAGTTTTGCCGGCGTCAGGGCAGCAGGATTTGGACATGAAATAGCTGATTTACAGTGTCTTGCTTAAGCCCTGTGGGAAACTGGGTTTTCTTCTCAGGTTTCCCTATTTTTGGAAAGGATTTGGTGTGCCTGATGAGCTGGTGCTCAGGTGAGAGGGGTGGTTGTGTTTGGGGAAGAGTATCAGACTGGTTTGTGTTGGAAGGCACCTTAAAGCTCCTCAACCCCCTGCCACAGGCAGGGACACTTTCCACTAGAGCAGGTTGCTCCAAGCCCCATCCAACCCGGCCCTGAACACTGCCAGGGATGGGGCAGCCGTGCTCCATCGTAGAGAAACCTGCAACTATGCAAAACTAAGAGACTGCAGTGTAGGAACCAAGGTAGAAGGGGTATAGCAAAGGCAGTGTGAGCAAACCCTGCCAACAGGGAAGTGCGGGGAGCCAAATGAAGGATTTGAAGGCTCTGAGGAAGGAGCAGAGCCTCTAAAGGCAAGGAGAATAAATCGTTAATCTGAGAAGTCTGTTACACAGGGAATGCCCTGAGGAAAAGAGCAGAAACTCCATTTATTAGTGAAAAGGCCAAACCAGTGCTGCCAAGTCAGGTTCTGCTCTGCCCAGGGCCTGGAGCCACGGCCCCTGCTCATTTCCAAGGCGCTGCTGCTATTTTTGCAAGTTGAATGTGCTGGTTTTTGCAGAGGCTCGTTTCAACCTGCTCAAGCCAGAAGCGAAGGGAGCCTTGCTCACGTGAACGTGGGGCAGGCTCTTGGCTTGTTCTTTCCCTTCTGTTTTACTCCTCTTACTCTTGCAGGACCAGTGTCCCCGGAGAGCAGGGTTTCACTTCTGCTGCTGCCTTGTCTGTCACGTCACTGGGAGTCCCTAAGTATTTGACTGCTGCTTGACAGAGCTTTGTCACACATTGCCCACAGTGGAGTTCAGCTTGGGCAGGTGGTCAGTGGAGGGAGACAGCAGGACAGAGCATTTCAGGAGCTGTATTCAAGGCAACCAGTTCTTTGGTCCCCAAATTGACCCAGAGAAGCAGCAGCAGTGTGCAGGAGGCAGCGCGCTCCCACGGCTCTCTGCTGGGATGGGTGAGCCAGGTGGCCTCTTGTTTTTTCCAGCTCTGGTTTTTTTAGGGTTTGGCTAAAACACAAGATTGGTTTGACGTGTGCGCGATGTTTATAGTGGTGCTGGAGAGCTGAAGAAAGTCATTTGAGGACTTGGGCATATGTAGCAGATTTAAGGCAACGCAGGCTGGTTCTTAAACCCGAATGGGAGATGGTTGTAATCTGTTGCCTGTTGGGTCGTTTTCCCATAATAAGAGCTGGGTTATCTATACCAATTCTGAGCTAGATCATAAGCTTGCCTTTATCCTAGCATCTAGTGACTGCTTCCATATCCGACTGCTTGTTAGAAGCTAGGTATGAAATGTGTTTTGACAGACACTCCAGAGCAGGCCCTGGGGGCAGCACCACTGCAGGTCTCTGGGAGCTTGGGCAACTTCTATTTTTATGATGGGGACTGTCTTAATTCATGCAGCGTTCAGGGAAAGGCTGGAAAAACCTTTGTTTAGAGCAAGAGAGAAGCCAGGAAGCACTGATGAGTGATGATCCTGCAGCTGAAGTGCAGCAAGGAGGGCTTTGGGTTCAGTTCCTGGGTCTGCAAGCAATTTTCTGAGGCAGGACCTTGACCTTAGCAGTGCTTTGTGTGTTGGTGGCTCCGGTCTGAATGGGAAGAGTCATTTCAAAGCATTTTAAAGTGTAACAATCATGCCTTTTACTAGGCTGGGCAGTGGCGTTTTTGCAAGCCAAGCTTAAGGTTTTACAATAATGTGCATTGAATTTCCTTGGCGTGCTCCCGTGCAGGACTCCAGTCCTTTGTGCCCATAACAGGACTTGTGCTGTTGAAGGAGGACGCTCACAGGAAGAACCAGGACTGTTGCAGATCTGCTGCTCTGTTGCTCTCCAGTCTTAACAGAAACTACAAAGGCAAGAGTCAGTTTTCCTTCCAGCAACAGGATGCCACAACCTGACAGTGGGATGCTGCATATCTGTCCCTTTTAAAGGCATCTCTTTACCAAAACCAACCCAAGAATCATGCACAGACTGGCTAGGGTTGGAAAGGACCTTAAGATCATACAGTTCCAACCCCCTGCCATGGGTGTGGATACCTAACACTAAACCGTGTCACCCAAGCCCCTGTGTCCAACCTGGCCTTGACTGAACACTGCCAGGGATGGGGCAGCCACAGCTTCTCTGGGCACCCTGTGCCAGCGCTCAGCACCCTCACAGGGAAGAACTTCCTTCTATCCACCCTGAACTTCCCCTGGGTCAGTTTGAACCCATCACCCCTTGTCCTGTCACTACAGCCTCTGATGGCGCAGCCCCTCTCCAGCATCCAGAAACCCTCAGGAGCGCTGAGCCCCATCCTTGAGCTCGCCCCAAGCCAGGGGCAGCGGTGGCAGAGCCCCAGCCCCTCTCAACCTGTTGCCGCGAGCGGCCCCGTGCGCTGGAGCCGCGGCTGCGGGCGCAGCGCGGGGGGACGGGGGCTGCGCGCAGCAGATGTGCCGCGGCCGCGTGCCGGCTCCGTGCCGCTGCTCCCGGCGCCAGGTGCAGCCATTGTTCCCGCTGGGCCCTATTCATCCCGCCTCGGCTGCCGCTCCCGCATTGTTCCTGCAGGAAATTAGCATTAAAAACCCATCCGAAACCCCCATGTCCCTCAACTGCAGGTGACTGTTATTGGCCCCAGCTGCCACCCTTGTGCTTGATTACTTCCATATGGGCTTGTGGCAAGAAGTACGATCCACTTATTGATTTTTTTTTTTCCCCTTAATATATTTCTTTTTCTCCCGTTTTTTTTCTCCCCCCTTCCCACCCAGCACAGACACTTCAGCAAGGAACAAAACCCTGATTCTCTTAAGCCCCCGACAGGCTCCCGTTGCTGTTACAACTGGGATGAACGTTTTCCAAGCAGAGCTAATTACACCCCCTCCCTGCTTGCTTCCTTTCTTCAGTGCCCACCCCATAAATGTAAAATAACCAGAGGGCAATTGGTGGTAAATGAAATCTTTGCAGTGTCCTGAGAGGAGGGTTTCTTGCTGAGCAGGAAGGAGTCTGCTGGGCTTTAGATGTTGGGTAATTTGGGGTGGGGTTGAGGTTTTTTTTACTGGAAGATGGGAAGCTGGGCTCTGGGCTATTGCTGCAGCACTGGTTAATGGGATACACGATCCCAGCCTGGGTCTGGGGAGAAAAGGGAACAGTAATTGAATAAGTGGGTTGTTAATTTGTGAGTGTGGTCAGTTATTGAGAGGAACCAAAGAGAACCTACCCACCAGCTGTGGTTCCAACCTTCTAGGAGCAAGGGGTTTCTTTCCTCCTGGTGCAATTCATCAGCAGGACAGCAGCTTGCAGGAAACCCCCAGATCTCTTCTGGCAGAGTGGGTTTGCCTCAAGGTGAGATGTGCTGCAGTTAGGAGAGAAGAGGGGGGCATTTCCTGCTGCCCTACCTAGGATTTGAACATGAACCTGTTCTGCAGAGCACAGAGCATCTCCATCGAGGCAAGTCATGTCCTGTGGCGAGGGGACCAGTCCACACAGCCCTGGACTGCTTTGTGCCGGGGGGGCAGTAGCAGCTTGTCTCTGCACTGAAGGCAGCAGGCATAGCTTTTCTTTGTGCTTCTGTCCCAACAACTTAGATGACAGAGCTCTGTTGGTTGGTTGAGGTGTATACTTCTATGGAGAAACATTGGGTTTCCTTTATGACACAGTGGGCCCCCCAAAAGGAGCTTGGTTATGCTGCAGTGTTGTAGCTGATGAGGCTTGTGCTGGTGGCTCCTGACAGAGCAGCTTGCTGGGGGATGGTGGTGTTCCAAGTATTGCATGCTCCTGCCTGCGCCTGAGCAGGCTGCTTG
The DNA here is from genome assembly GCF_963264785.1 of Psittacula echo. NCBI lineage: Eukaryota > Metazoa > Chordata > Aves > Psittaciformes > Psittacidae > Psittacula > Psittacula echo. The sequence goes on along the minus strand of NC_137747.1, from coordinate 13,009,487 downwards.
AAGATGAAAGCCCCATAAGCCTCAGCTGTTGAGGCTTGTTCATAGGTAACCAGTAGATTTTGTGTCTTTGCATTCTTGTTGGTGTCCCAGCAGCCATATGTCCATGGGATCTGTCTTGTTCCCTGCCAGCGGTGCACTGGGCAGCGCTGGAGGGTGAGCACCTGAGAGGGTGCTCCAGATGACAGCAGTGCCGCAGTCTCGTGTTGTGGCACAGATACATGTATGCAAACCTCCAGCTAGGAAAGATCCTAGATGTGCTGTTCTCTCCTCAGAGCAGGACATGGAAAACACATTCAAAACAGAGAATGATCTTTTATTCAGATAACAGAGCTCCTTTGGTCAAAGAGTCCCTGTTCCTGCTCTGGAGATAGATGCTGCAGTGAGTCTTTGGGAATGGCTGGGGTTGGCTGATTGACCTCAAGGTTGTGAATGCAAATGGAATGGACTTGACCTGAGACTTTGTGTCTCAGCACTGGTTCTTCGGCATTTGTCAGGTTGATGTCCACCTTGAGGAGCATCCTGCCTTGATGGGTGGAACCCACCAGTGTGGTTTATGAGAAGGATTACGATAGAAATCCTGGCTGGTATCTGAGGGTTTAGCTGAAGTACTCTGGTTATTCACTGCACTTCCTGGTACTGACCTGTCCTGGCTTGGCTGCCGGGGATGGACCACCCTGAAATGGTGCAGGTTGTGCACATCCGGTTGTAGACTTCAAACTCATCCCCTTAGAGGTGCTGTGCAGCTAAAGCAGGCCAGCAGGGTGGATGAAGCTAGCACCACAGCCTGATTGAGTAGCTGGAGCGATTTTCCTCATCCTTGTTTTGAACTCTTCAAAGTCAAATCTCAAACTTAGGGGGTTTCTTCTCCCTAATTAAATTAACAGGCCATATGGTGTTTACTGTGCGCGCCTGCAATATGGAAGGAGCTACCTCCTGGATCACTTTCTTTTTTCAGGAGAAGCTGCTTTACCTGATGTCACTGTTCCGCAATGTTCTTTTCAGCAGCAGGAAAGGGTTATTTCAGCCACCTCGCTGCTGGTGGTGTCACCTCCAGATCCCAGGCATGAGCAGCAGCGTGACCTTTCCTGGTCCTGCACCCACCTTTGTCTTCTCCTGGCTTCTGTAATCCAGGTTTGCTGCTTAGTGGGAGTGTGTAGAGGTCAGGAGGTTAGGGTTAGGGTTGTAGGTAATCGTGCAGGTAATGAGTCCTGTTCTTGGAGCTGAGGAGCACAGGAAACAACTCGGGGTGCGGGGGGTTTGGGGGTGGTGGTGTCATTTTGAACAATTCCTTCTGATTTTTTTGTTGAAGAACAACAGGAACGTGTGAAAGTGAAAGTTTTGTTCTTTGTTAAGGGACTGCTCAAACAAAGAAGTTACTTTGCATGCGCTCCTTTATCTTTACATGAAATCTGGAGGAGGAAATTAAGACCTTGAGGAGGAAAACCATTGGTTTACTGTCAGCTCCTTGCATTTGGATGAACAAGAAAGTAGGGTAGGAATCTTTAAAACAGTAGCAGAAATGAGGGAATGGAAAGTCTTGGGTTTGGCTGGTTTCAGCTACTCTAACTCATTGAGTAGGGTTTTTTTGGTGAGCATGGTTCTGGTGTGTGAGTGGACTTTGCTGTGAGCTCGTCCTGCATCTCTCCCATGGTCTACATTAACCTTTCTCTACAACCTTAACTCATTGATACATCTTTCCTGTAGTGACTTGGTGCTCAAAGGGGAGCTGGGTGACCCTTCATCTTCAGCCAGGCTCAGCGTGTTCTGGGGTATCTGAGCTCCCAGAAACAAGATCCATTTGTGTGTGCTGAAAACACCCTGCCACATTAGCATATTCCTTGTAACGTATGCTCCAAGGGTGTTTCTTTGCAGAGAAGCCTCTCTAAAGATAGCATCGTGAAGTTCTGTGTTGTCAACCAGGGAGACTTGATCTAAAAAACAACATTTGATACACAGACAAGGTTTGCAAGTGCCATCTGGATCCTGGGAGAGGAGCTGGGTTGTCTCTGTTTTGCATACACTCACCAGGGGAAAAAAACAGGGACGTGCAGGCAGACTTAATTCTTCAGGATCACCTGAGCAGAACTGTTTAGTCCACACAAGTGTCCTCGGTGACACGGGACACCAGTGTAACCCCATACCCCCAGGCAGCATGTGCTGCTGCGCTGCCTTAGGGTGCTGGGGGTAATTCTGTAGCTGAGTGGTTTATTTATTGAAACCCCATGGAATCAGTTTCATGGATCAGTTCTCTGGGGCCAGTGATATTGTAATCTTACATCAAGCCTACTGCAAGGCAGAACCTGCAAATCATAGAATCATAGAATAGTTAGGGTTGGAAAGGACCTTAAGGTCATCCAGTTCCAACCCCTGCCACAGGCAGGGACACCTTCCACTGGAGCAGCTTGCTCCAAGCCCCTGTGTCCAACCTGGCCTTGAACACTGCCAGGGATGGGGCAGCCACAGCTTCTCTGGGCACCCTGGGCCAGCGCCTCAGCACCCTCACAGGGAGCAACTTCTGCCTTATATCCAACCTGAACTTCCCCTGTTTAAGTTTAAACCCATTTCTCCTTGTCCTGTTGTTGATGAATGAGCAGGTTTTTGGGAGGTGGGGTGCAGGGTATGCAGATGTCATTGGCTGGCTTCAGCTCTGTATGGTGGAGAGACCATCCTCAAAACCACACCAGTGCGAAGAGCAGAAAGCTGAAGACATGAACATCTCACATATCCCTGGATAGAACAGCAAAATCACTGTCCACATCTTCCCAGGGACATGTAGGTTAGAAAACATATTTTACTTCAGGGCCTATTTCTTGACTTCCCAGCTATCCTCTTGTATGCAAAGCTCATTTGCCTAATGGGCTGGTGAGTGTAATTGAAAGGCAGCCTGCACTTACACGCTGGTGAGGTCTCACCTGTGCCCAGGCACAGATGGGGATCTGCTCACTGCTGCAACACTACAGGAAATTTATAGGCACTGTGTCACAGGCTTTGCTGTGACTGGGGAGGAAAACAGCAGCTTAAAACAAACCTGAGGCTTTGCTGGTGGGTATTTTGTTGTTTGTGGTGTGGGCTCTATTTCCTGGGCTTGCAGTCTTGGTGGTTGTGCTTCTTGCTTAACATTGTCTTTCCCTTATGCTCCAGCTGATGGTGAGTAGGCTGGTGCAGGTTGCTGGTAACTGGGTTAGGACAACCCTAAGAATGATGAGTTTGAAAGTCTTTTCTGTGCTGTGTTGCACGATGCTTTGAAAGCAAGTGCATCAGCAGCTAAGCCAACACCTTCACTCTATGGTCCCTGATGGTCCCTGTGCATCATTGAACCTCCAGAGGTTATCCGTGGAAAATCCCCACCTCTGCTGCCCATTAGAGTGAGTGGAAAGAGGCACAGCAGAGACAGTTAGTGCTGTGCATCTATCTCTGCTGGGGTTGTTCCCTGAAGAGACAAAGAAGTAGTGAGCTTTAATGGCTCTTCTGTGCACGCCCATCTCTCCATGCCTGGGCTCTGCAGGAGATGCTCTGCTTGTGTCAGCTCCTACAGGTATGTAGGTGTCCACCTACATCATCAGGCTCCTAAACACCTATAAACCCAACCTTAGATGCATTGTTCCTGTGTTTCCAGCTCTGTGGGATAGTGGAAAGTTTTCCTCATGCTTGGGGCAAAGGGGAAGAGCAGTTTGTGGTGTAATGTGAGGGTTTTTAAGCAGCAGAATTGTCATCTTGGCAGGGCTTGATATGTGTCATTGATCGGGAGTGACTATTAGCTGGGCAGCAGTTAATGTACTTAGCACCCAAGTGGATGAAGCATGATTTCTAAAGTGCCAGCTTGATTCGTGGTGTGATGAGTGGGTCTTGGCTACCTTAGGGACATCAACAGGGCAGCAAGATGGGTGGTGGTGCAGCATTGCCAGCATCGGTGCAAGGGCTGCAGTAGTAAAGCCACCATGGGGTGAGGGATGCTTGTGGTCTTCAGTTTGGACTTCAGTGCTTGTAGGAAATTGTAAGTAATGGGGATGAAACAGACTTCCCAAGTTCCTCTTTTCCAAGTTCCTCCTTGATTTCCTGGATAAAGTTTGGTGGACTTTAGCTGGCTGCTGGTGGGTGAGCTCCTGCTCTTCAGCTTCCATCCAGAGAAGGGAGACTCCCTGCGGGACTCTGCTTTATGTTTGGAAAAGAGAGCAAATGGTATGACTTCAGGGCCCCAAGGGGGGCTGTTTTCTGTCTCCGTCCTTGCTTACTTCATTTTGGGTATGTGGTAGAACTTGGCTAGTGCTTTGTTTGGGGGTGGATTTTGAATTTGTTTTGGTTTTAGCAGAAAGGACCATTGTTTTCATCTAAAGTAGCCCTTTGACTACGAGCTTCTGGACTGCTTCCTTCTCCAGATGGTCGGGACTTGAACCTACTCTGTGCTTAACAAACACTTTGGGGTTTTTTTTTTCCTAGTTTAATTTAAGCTTTTAGTAATAGCTTTGGGTGTCCTTGGTATTCTTTGTGCCTCTCTGTGGTCAAAGTGATTGTTAGGGATTAAATGTGGTTTTCTGCCTTTAGATCTTCTCCCTTCTTTAAGAAATAGCTTTGCTTTGTAAAGAGCCATTATTTAGCAGTTATTGGTCCTGGTGCTTGGGCTGCTGGTGCTGGTACTTTGAGCCTCTCTTGTATGCATTGATTTTTACATCCTTAGTTCCTGTGTTACTCAGTTGGGCTATTTTCTACTCACTGGATACCCTCACCCCTTAGACACCGTGTCTACTGCATCAGTTCCCATTAGCTTCAGATCCCCGCACACTCACTGCTGCTCATGATGCTATAAGAAATCCACATTTTCTCAGTGCCTGTTGTTTTTTGAGGTCAGTGGTGGCTTTTTTAGGTTGATCTATAGTGGTGGGAACCAAATTGTCAAGCAGCAGGGCTTGGGAAGATGGAGGAGTGAGAGAGGGATGTATTCTTAGATTGTTGGTGTAAATCTTCTAACTTAATCCTCCTCCTGTACATCTTTAGTAACCAGGTTTCAAGTTCTTAAATCTTCAATTACTGGGTGATTTTAAGAGGAATCATAAAATGGTTTGAGTTGGAAGGGACTTTAAGATCATCCATTTCCAACCCCCTGCCCTGGGCAGAGATGCCTAACACTAGAGCATGCCACCCAAGGCTCTGTCCAGCCTGGCCTTGAACACTGCCAGGGATGGAGCATTTGTGGTGGTTTTGAATCCATGCTCCTATTTTAAATGAGCTTATTTCCTCATTTAAGGATTTTCAGGCTATTCCCCTTTTATCTCGTGTTGTATGAACTTCTGAGATGCTCTGGGATGGCTCTGCCCTATGTGGGCTGTATGTTTCTGTGTCTGGTGGGAAGCTGTTGAGCAAAGGGACTTGCTGCACTGACCCAGAAACAGCATCCTTCTGACATCTGTTAGATTCATACAGAACTGGCTAGAAAATTCCCTCCTCTTCCACAACTTTATTTTTCCTACTGAAACCAAGAGCTGGGATATAAAATCCCAGGCAGTGAAAAAGAAGGGTCACTGCCCTTGTATCTCCAAATAGACCATCACTTGGTTTCTGCCCCCAGCTTCCAGGAATGAACCAGACTCGCAGCATGGAATCTTCAGGACCCAATGAAAACCCCCTGGGAAGGTGCTTGAGTTGGAAGAGTGGTTTCCTTGGGGATGCTGGACCCAAGGCACTTGCCTGGCTTCTTTGGAGCAGCACAGCACAGGGAGAAGGAGGCTGCATCACTGTATCTGTGGCCTTACTGGCAGCAGAACAGTGCTGCTGATGGGCTTTCTGCAGGTTCCCCTTTTCTGAGCCCTTATGAACGAAGAAGGGCAGCAGAGGAGGCAGGGGTCCCAGGCTCTCAAATGGACCTTGTTGGGTGGTGGTCAGCTGAATCTGTGGCTTAAATCTCTCCTGTTGAGGACTTCCCGATGGATTTTAAGCACTGATGATGATGTGCCTGCTCGGACACCTCTAATTGCAGCGTCCATGTGAGAGGCTCTTATGCAGAACATGCTGCAGAGAGCTGCAGAGCAACCAGACCCCTCCAGGAACACTTTCCCTGGGTGAGACAACCCTATAGCCTCCCCAAGGCTCTCCAGACCCATACCTGTGACGAGAGGAGCCCAGTGAGGGCTGCAGCAGTGGCCCCATGCTGGTGCTTCATGAGGAGCCTGGGTTGTTCCTAAGAGCCTGCTCCAGCATCTCTGCTGCCCTGGAGCCCATCTGCATCAGTGAGTGCATTTCTGCTGACCATTAGGAGCTGTGGGGAGCCCCTCAGAGCTCATTAGCAACAAGAGGCTGCCAGTTAAACACGGCTCCCTGGGCTCTCCCACTGATGCTGCTGGGCTGGAGAGGAAGGTAACAAACTGGAGCCCAATGTGAATGTGTTTCATCTGGAGGGCAGAAGGGTGGAGGTGCTTGTTCAACGGCCAGCAATGCAAGGGTTGAAAGGATTGATGCATGTAGGTAAAGTCATGTCCTACAGCCTGCCCCAAAGCGTCTGTTAAGGTGGAGACCGCTTTCAAAAGTTAGAGCTTGGCTCCCTGTGTTATCCTCATTTGGGTCACCCAGAGTTTTACACCTATAAAAGTTGGAGCTTTGTTTACATCATTTAGCATAAGCAGGAAGATGATTTCCACTCCCAGAATTGCCGTGCTCAGTTGTTCTGTAAAACCTACAGGGGCTTGGTAAGAAATTACTTTTTTTATACTTCAGCAGGGTTTAGCACAACTCTGGTTTAAAATGAAGATGCTGCGAGGGCTGGAGCAGCTCTGCTCTGGAGCCAGGCTGAGAGAGCTGGGCTGGGGCAGCCTGGAGAAGAGAAGGCTCCTGAAGGGGAGACCTGAGAGCAGCTCCAGTGCCTAAAGGGGCTGCAGGAAACCTGGAGAGGGGCTTGGGACAAGGGCCTGTAGGGACAGGCCAAGGGGAATGGCTTTAACCTGCCAGAGGGGAGACTGAGATGAGCTCTTAGGCAGAAGCTGTTCCCTGTGAGGGTGCTGAGGCGCTGGCCCAGGGTGCCCAGAGAAGCTGTGGCTGCCCCATCCCTGGCAGTGTTCAAGGCCAGGTTGGACACAGGGGCTTGGAGCAAGCTGCTCTAGTGGAAGGTGTCCCTGCCCATGGCAGGGGGTTGGAACCGGATGAGCTTTAAGGTCCCTTCAGACACAAACCAGGCTGGGGTTCTGTGAAAACCGGTGCTTGCAAAAGTCTAAAGGCAGTTGCATCCATTCTGAAGTTCTCCTTTCTCCAACACTTCAGTCCTGTTTCAGAATTAACTGCATTTAATGTTGTTACCCTGTACAACAGGCTGCTGCTCTTCCAGAGAAGTCTTACACCAAATAAAACTGGTGGGTATTGAATAGACTTCAAGAACTAAGCTGCTAGTTAGAAATAAGAAGGGTGTCTGAGTTTCTGTAGTGGGTACCTCTACAATGAACAAATACTGCTGAGGAACATCAGTGATGGGGAGGAAAACCGTGCTGTGCTGCTGCTGGGTGTGGAGCAGTGGTGCAGCTGGTGGCTTTGGTGTTGAAGTGCAGAGAAAGGTTTGCACACCATGCATGTTTGTGGTGCTGCTGAACTGGGGCAGAAATGGGCATCGTGTGGTCTTGGCAGTGCTGCGGGGATGGTTGGACTTGATGATCTTAAAGGTCTTTTCCAACGTGGTTGATTATGACTCTATGATTCTGTCAGTGTCTAATGCTTAGACTTGGGCTGTGTGGTGTGTGCAGGGGTGGCTGGAGGGGATGGAGCCTCCAGCCTTGGTACATGGGCTCCCTGAACTGCAGCAGAGATTAAAGAATGCTAGTAAGAGGAGGGGACTTTCAGGGCTGGCATTGCTGGGGGAGCCTGGGTTAGCGTGGCCTTCAGCTGAGAGCTTCACACATACTGGGTCATGTTTTACACTCTGGAGTAAAGTTGGTGTTTACTTTCTGGACCCCAGGGGAGTGAATCATGTGTTTCATATCATAGAACCCCAGCCTGGTTTGTGTTGGAAGGGACCTTAAAGCTCACCCAGCTCCAACCCCTGCCACGGGCAGGGACACCTTCCACTGGAGCAGCTTGCTCCAAGCCCCTGTGTCCAACCTGGCCTTGAACACTGCCAGGGATGGGGCAGCCACAGCTTCTCTGGGCACCCTGGGCCAGCGCCTCAGCACCCTCACAGGGAAGAGCTTCTGCCTAAGAGCTCATCTCAGTCTCCCCTCTGGCAGGTTAAAGCCATTCCCCTTGGCCTGTCACTAAGGGGCATTCATACCAGCATGGTTAACTCAATTCTCGCTTTCACTATACATAGCATTTACTGTAAGTGAAACTCAGGCACTTTTTTCCTGGCACAACATTTGTATGTAGAACCCCCCCAAATAATTGAAAACCAGTAATCTTTGATGCCGAGCTGCTGCTCCAAGTCTCCATCTGAATGGTCCATCCCTTTTGTCCGTGTTGTGTCTGGGCTCCGATGGCCTCAGGAGCCATTCGTCTTCCTGGTGTTTTCTTCCCTGTGGCAAATGAGAGACAGATGTTCCCATCTGGAAAGTTTGCTCCCGCCACCATGGTTACAGTTGGAGCCGCAGGATTTGGAGAGCAGCACAGCAGGCTGGGACTTTGAAATACTCATTTTTCCCTGATTGTGATAATTGCCTGTTTGATACCCATAACCGCTTTCATTTTTCATTCAGAGGGCTTTAGCCTAAGAAGGAAATAGCGCAGAGGAGTAAATATTGCTTCAGATTGTGATGGGAGTGGATGATTTAGGAACAAAATAAACCCTTATTCTGTAACTTTAACTGGAACAATGAGCTAATGAAAAATTACCGGAATGCTTTAGCATAACTAATCATATGAATTGGACAGGGCCTTGAGCAAGCTGCTCTAGTGGAAGGCATCCCTGCCCGTGGCAGGAGTTGGAGCTGGATGAGCTTTAAGGTCCCTTCCAATACAAACCATTCTGATTCTATGAGGAGGTTTCCAGGTGAGGATGAGGAGGATTCCCTGCCCTGCGACATGATGGGCTCCCCAACACTGTCACTGCATCCCTCTGGGACAATGGATGAGCAGAAGCTGTTGGCATGGACATGAAGAAATGAAGTTGGGTCTCCCAAACGTATTTGCATGGGCACTAGCAGTGAGGGAAGGGAATTGCTGTGGTATATTGGTAAGAGCAGCAACAGCTCCCAGGTGGCTGCCACACAGTGTGTAAATGGTTTTTAGGGAAGCTTTCATGGTCTGAGTAACTATTCCCTTGCTTCTTCATGGAAAAGAGAAGGAGAATGGGGGGTACCACAAAGTGATCTGTGTTCTTGTAAAAGCAAGATGACCAGAGTTTGAGGGCTTGATGTACACCCTACTCTGGGGGCTATTGGATGTGATAGTTTGAGAGATGAATCCTGTAACCATGTATTTGCACCACTGGCCCTGGTATGAGTCCATAGACCAAGAGGAAACGAGAGCTAAGGCAGCAGGGATGCTGTGCAGGTGGGTTTGTGCTGATGGATCCGATGTGGCCATGGTGAGGGCAGAGCCGGAGCTGCAACCATCTTGCCTGGGTGGGAACACAGCAGAAAACTGCTGCGGAATCCAACCTGTGCTGCTGACGAGCCTGTAGAGCCAGGCACATTAATAGGGTTTTCTAAAACTCACTGAAGGGCAGGAGGGATAAGGATCTGCAGTCTGCTTCAGGGATAAATTATTAATCTTATTTCCCTTATTAACTGCTTTCGGGACTGCCTGTGCACGATAACATACTTTGCTCTTTCAAGTTCTTCTATCCGCATTTCGCATTGAATTGAGATTTAAAGTGAAACAGCTGTGTGTGGGAGAGGACTAGATGGCAATGGAGATACACGGGTTTATTTTTGATGTATAAAATGCCTATCCCAGGCTCAGCAGCTCCCTCCTGTGTGACGCGAGGCTCTCCTGCGAGGTGCCGAGTCCTCTCCCCTCCTACAGCATCTTGCAGCTCAGGAGCCTGGATGTGCTATAAACCCAAGCTGAACAGGGTAAAAATAGGCTGATCACATTTGGTGGAGGAAATATCTGTGCAGGAACATAAGTTACCCACTGCAACAGATGCTATAGTACCATCTTGGCCAGCTCCCTGCTTTGGTGTGGAGGAGGAGGATGGAGAAGGACCAGCATTTGCTGCTGACCTGCCAGTTCTGGCTGTAAATTGTCATTTATTGACTCGAGCAAAGGGAGACCTTTGGAAGCCACCCTGCATGCAAATAAATGTCAGTATTGGTACAGAAGTAACCTTGACTGCAAAGCCCTTAATGTCTCCTTCTCCACCAAACTGGGACTAACCCAATCACCCTTTTATTCCTAATCCTGCTGTATGGGCTGCCTTGTTTCCAATGCTTATCTTCAGTCTTCCCCCTCCTATCACTTTTTGATGCAGTGATGCTGCAAAAAGATAAAATATTGGCTCTTTCCTCCACGATGTGATTCCAGTTTGAGCTTGAGGGAAGTTGTCTGGAAGCAGGTGATGGAGAGATTGCAGCGGTATAGCGGTAAATGGTGTCTTCTGGAAGTCTGAGTAATGATCCTCTTGCTTTGCATGTAGATAACCTCTCATCTGCATGCCTTGGAGAACTGCAGAGGTGCTCTACAGATGGCTTAGAGCCATCAAGGGGAGGGAGAGGCAACCTTAGAGCGGAGGAAAGATGTTAATAACATTTAAATGCAATTCTTCCCATTTCTCAGTTCCTAAATGTGAAAAATATTAGCTTGGTGGAGATTGAAAACAGATGGTGAGCAGTTGGAGCAGATAAGCATGTTATTCAAAATAAACATTCGCCGAAGCTGGGGAGGTGCTGAACCATATTTCATCTCACCCTATTTACACGAGCCGGGGAGGTTACGCTGCTGCTGCCTCTCGTGTGCATTCAGACTAGCACCAGGGAGCCCCGTGGCGGCAGCCAACTGCAGAGGGTCCATCGCAGCGTGTGGGGCTGGGGCCACTTCCCTGGCTCCTTCCTCAGGCTGGTGCATAGAGCTGGTTAGCTTAGCACTGGGCTGCAGGCAGGGTGCTGCCGCTGGAGAAGGCACCGAGGTTTGGTGCCTCCCTTTGGTTCCCTCTTTCAAGTGGTCTCTATCTGTGTGCAGTGCTGGTGTCCTCAACACAAGAAGGACATGGAGCTGTTGGAGCAAGTCCAGAAGAGGCCACAAGGGTGATCAGGGGACTGGAGCACCTCCCGTATGGAGACAGGCTGAGAACACTGGGGCTGTTCAGCCTGGAGAAGAGAAGCTGCGTGGAGACCTCAGAGCAGCTTCCAGTGTCTGAAGGGGGCTACAAGGATGCTGGAGAGGGACTCTTCATCAGGGACTGTAGTGACAGGACAAGGGGTGATGGGTTTACACTTCAGCAGCAGAAATTCAGGTTAGATATAAGGAGGAAGTTCTTTACTGTAAGGGTGGTGAGGCACTGGAATGGGTTGCCCAGGGAAGACGTGAATGCTCCATCCCTGGCGGTGTTCAGGGCCGGGTTGGACAGAGCCTTGAGTGGCATGGTTTAGTGTGAGGTGTCCCTGCCCATGCAGGGGGTTGGAACTTCATGATCTTAAGGTCCCTTCCAACCCAACCCCCCCTATGATTCTATTTAGAGAAGCTTTGTGTTGCTTTACCTTAAACCAGAGACTCTTACCCATGTGAGTGGTGGGGGAGGAAGCCTCTGGTTCCACAGGCTGTTTGTGGGAAGGATTCGTTTTCCTGACTTGTAGGTGATCCATAATTCATGCCTCTAGGCTCAGTGTCATCTGAGGTGGTAGGGCCAGTGGAAAGAGAGATGTGTCTGGAGTGTGGCTTATCTCCCTTGCTTTAATGAATGCTTTGGGATGGGCTGGATCCCTTTGGCAGTGTCTGTGTCCACTGGCTCCAGAACAGGCTCAGACCCAGAATTTCTTCTGCTAAACTTAACCTTGGCTGCTGCTACTGGGATGATTCTCCAGTCCCTTGCTCTCCAGAGGCAGGTAGGAACGTTGGGCTCTTCACTTTCTGAGGTGAGAAATGGCTTTTTAGGTTATGAGCATAATTTGCCTGTTCTAGATGGAAGTTGAAAACATCTGCTCTGACTAAACCTCTTTCTGCAGGAAACAGTTCCCTGCTTTCAATGCTGAGCCTCTGAAGCACTGGGCCAGCCCTTGTGCACAGTCTTCTGTTCAACAGACATCAACTCAACCCAAAACTGTTGGTTTGCAGGCTTTCAGTTGAGGTCAGAGCCTTGTTGTCCACGGCTGGTTTTTGAGTCCTTCTCTTTGTCCTACGAACTGCAGCAGGGAAGAGCAACCCCCCCCCCGTGCTTACCTGCTGGTTGTGTGGTGCTGTCTCATGTTCAGCGTGGGTTTCCTCTCACTGCTTCCCATATGTTTCATGTTCTGATGTCTATAGAAAGCCAGAGTGCTCAACTCTGGCAACCAGGTTGGGAGCAGTTCTGACTCTGCAGCTGCTTCATAAATGGGATGTATAAAACTGCTCCCAGGCCAGGCGGGTTCCTCCTTCGTTCCTAACCCTCACAGCAGTGAATCAAGGGGAATCCTCCACCTGTGTCAAGAATGGCTTGAAGTTATCTACATTCATGTTCACTTCGTAGCTGCCCATCGCCTCTTTGAAACATGACCGTGTGTATGGGAGATGTGACCTGGGAGTTGTGGCCCCAGTAGGGTGCGAGGCAGGTTCAGGGTCTTCTGTTACTGAATGGAAATCTCCCATCCTGGTGTTACTCTACCATCTGTTGGAACTATATCTTGAAGTTAGGGAGCAGATAGGAGGAGACAGTTTGTGTCTGCCCCCAGGGCTATTCCTGGCTCTCTTCTCTTCCTTACCTTGCTTTCTGGGAGAAGGTAACATCCAGTTTTCCTCATGAAGTGCTTTTATTTCATGCAATCACAGAATCCCAGACTGGTTTGTGTTGGAAGGGACCTTAAAGCTCATCCAGTTCCAACCCCTGCCGTGGGCAGGGACACCTTCCACTAGAGCAGCTTGCTCCAAGCCCCTGTGTCCAACCTGGTGTTGACCACTGCCAGGGATGTTCTCTAATTCCCAAAGGCATTTAAGGACTCATTTAAATTCCAGGTACTTGAGATACTCCCAAACTTGTCACTGTTTTTTTTTTTCTTGTGCCTTTTCCCCTTTTCTCAAACCCACAGGCATGGAGAGATCGGTGAAGCGCCTTCTTTATGCAGTTTACAATGCGAGTAAATGCTAGCGGCTCCTCAGAGGTTGCCTATCACAGCAACACTCCCTTTGTACCAGCCACCGCAGGAGAAGGACCTCTTTAAAGAAAAGAAATAGGATAAAATCTGTCTCAAGTGGCTGTTGAACCTGCCCCCTCTGAAACTGCTGTGGTTGGAGAGCCACAGTCCCTGGGGAGAGCAGGAGTGCAACTTCTCCGAGGACCAGTGGAGATGCGTGTTTTTGTCCTGTGCTGTTGTCTCACTTGGCTCTTCCTCCTCTCCAGAAAGCAGAATCATCAGCTGCACTTCATCCTGACATATGCTGCTCTTTAATTTGTTATGCTAGGATGGGAACTGGAGCAGCAAAGGAAATGCAGTGCGTATCAACAGTCGACACAGCGAGTCAAATCAAACCAGGGCCTTTCAGTGTGTCACTGGAGAGCAGAGGGGAGAAGGGTTTCGGGTGTATTCAAAGCTTTGGGGCTTTCTAGGCTCTTGCACACCTGGGCTCCTTAAATGGGACACACAAGTATATAGGGCACGGAGCATAAACTGGTACATGCCTGCAGCTGCCCTCACCGAGAGCAGCTTTGCAGCACCTGAAATCCGTAACTCCCATCAGTGGGAAACTTGGTCTTCAGGCTTCATTGGCTTTGGGAGAAGATGAAATCCTTGCTTCCATCCAAGGCTGGAGCATCTCTATGATCAGGTTTTGTTTTACTCCAAGTGTATCATCTTCCCACGTGAAGCTCCAGCGTGTTCAGGGGTGGGAAGGCAGCTCTCCCACCAGCTCCTGCTTCTCTGCCTGGTGAACCCCGGCAGGTTCTGGGTGCAGAGTTGAGCACGTGCCACTGCAGGTTTGACATTTGGGTTGTGCCATGAGCAGGTTCAATCTGTGTCTTACAGGCATGGCTTGAAAAACAACAACCCAACATTTGGAGATGTTTCCAACTCCAGGTAAGGCTTGGAAGGAAAACAACCCAGTGTTTCCAGCTGTCCTGCTCTGACACTTGGAGTATTCAGTCATTGACAAGAATTACTCTTCTTGGTGCATTATCCAGAAATCTATCATGGCATTTGACTCCTCAGCATGGTCTCGGGTGCTGGTACAGTGGAGAGACTCGCAGGCATTTTGAGGAGCATCTCAGCATCCTCTGAGTGCATCTGGAGGCGGCACTGAAATGTTGCCATTGATGGGGCAGTAAATATTGCTGAGCAGTGAAATGTGGAAGAAGGAGACCGGGGAGGCGGCGTCTCCCCAGGGACCATCTCACTGGCTCATTTTTAGCCCCAGGTCAACTCAAGCCTGACTCAAGTCCTTGTTTGCAGTCTGGTTTGCTCACATGAGTCTCATTAAATGGATGTGTTTAGGCTAAAAATAAGGAGTTTCAGAGAGATGGTTTTTATCTGCGGTTTTAGATGCCCCAGGTCCTTGCAGGAAGCTTTTAAATTTACCAGTCCTGTTTGCTTCTTGTCTGTCAGGGTGGGAGCTTGGAATAGAAGGTGTTGGCTTCTCGTGGACCTTGGGTTTGGTGTTTCATGCAGTAGCTGGTTTTATTTTGGGGCTATAAATTCCATGTGATTCCCCCTTATCCCTGTAAATCAACCAAATCAGTTCTGCTTTCTTAATGTGCCCTAGAAGCATTTAGGAGGAAAGAGGAGAAACCTTAAGGATGGGGTTTACTCTCCATTTCTCTCCGTAGCATGGTGTCCTGGGTTCAGCAGTTGCAGTCATTTTTTCTCCTTCTTCATAGCTGGTGCAGTGCTGTGTTTTTTACTTTCAGCCTGGGAACAGCGCTGATAACACCGATGGTTTTAGTTACTGCTCAAATGCTTACTCTGACCAAGGACTTTGTGAGTCTCATGCTCTGCCAGGGAGGAGGGGAAGCTGGGAGGAAGCAGAGACAGGACACCTGACCCAAACTACCCAAAGGGTATTCCATACCACAGCACGTCATACCCAGTATATAAACTGGGGGAGTTACCCAGAAGGGCTAGATCACTGCTCGGGTCGGGCTGGTATGGGTTGGCGGGTGGTGAGCGGTTGTATTCTCTTCCCTTGTTATTTCCCTTATCATTATTATTATTGGTGGCAGCAGCAGTGGTTTGTGTTATACCTTAGTTACTGGACTGCTCTTATCTCAGCCCGTGGGAGTTACATTCTTTCCATTCTCCTCCCCATCCCTCCAGGAGCGGGAGGAAAAAGGGGGGGGGGGGGTTGGGGAGTGAGTGGCTGCGTGGTTCTGAGTTACCGCCTGGGCTTAAACCACAACCCAAGGCAGTATCAGCTTGGACATAGACGCCTGGGGAGGAGGGTTTCATAGAAAGGAGGTGAAGAAGATCAAATGAGGCAGGTGGGTGGCAGTGTGTCGGGGTGTTGGTGGGAATGGGCCAGCAGCAAGCAGGGAGCGATGTGGTGCTCTCCTTGGCCTGCTGAGCTTGCAGAGAAGAGGATGAACCACATCAAATCCCCACCTGGTTTGGGTTGGAAAGGACCTCAAAGCTCATCCATTTCCAATCCCTGCCACAGACAGGGACACCTTCCACTAGAGCCTGTTGCTCCCAGCAGCATATTTCCTCCTTTTCTCTGCTTTTCCCTCAAGAATGCCTTTTGAGGCTGATGTAGTTGCTGGAGCCAGGAGTGTGGCCACGGTTCATGGCTCTGAGAGGGATTGCAGTCCCTCTGGAGAGACCATCTCCAAGCCAGGCAGCATGGACACAGGATGCATGCAAGTCTGGCACAGGGATCACCCTGGTGTGAGGGAGAGGAGGTGCAGGAGCCTTCAATTTTGAGCTTTTTGGTAAAAAGCCAACATGTCAAACTCATCAGGGAGCTGTTTGCCACAGCTGCTGCTTCAGAGCATGGTTTTGCTGCTTGAGGAGCAAGGCTGGAGGTGAAACCTCAGTCCCCTGTGCTGGTGAGGTGCATGTGGGCATGGGGAGTGTTGGAGGGATCTTAAATGGGGGCAAAGCAAACAGGCAGGAAGACTTTGAGGCAGCGTCTTCAGGCATGAGGAGTGAGAAGATGCAGTCAAGAGACTGGGATGGTGAACACAGGCATCCTGAGCCTGCCTGCAGCACCTCTGGACATGTGCTGCACTCCGGTGCCTGTCCCCAAGCCTGGGGCCATGCTCTGCCCCTTCCCTATGGTGACTCGGGGCCATGCAGAGCAGCGTGGGAGCCTGGTGTGACCTCCCCCTGCCTCTCCTTCTCACCCTTGCAGCGGTGCTGTGTGTGCTGGGCGGGGAAATGCTTGTCCCTGGCTGGCACTAAGCGTTACCACCTTCTCTTTGTACAGTTGCTGGTGAGAAGAGGGTGCCAGTGATGCCCGGATCGCCCGTGGAAGTGAAGATACAGTCCAGGTCCTCTCCTCCCAACATGCCACCGCTGCCCCCCGTGAACCCCGGCGGCCCCCGGCCCGTGTCCTTCACACCGACTGCACGTAAGATCCCAGTAATGCTGCTTTCCCCGGGGACCAGCTCTAGCCAGGAGGGAGGGCTCTGCTTGTAGAAGTCAGTGGGGATGTCTCAGCCATGCTGCATGGCTTTAAGAAGGAGAGACTGGGGCTTTTCTGCTGTTCTGCTCCATATGCAGGATGTGTAACGGCGTCTGTAATCCCCCCTACCCCCTGCCTGCTCCTACCTTGCTCTCAGTGCTGCCTTGAGTCCTTCTCTTTGCAAGTGCAGCCTTGATTTCCGCCATAAACTCCTTAAGAAATTGGAATCTTTTATCAGGCTGCCTTCAAACAACCGAGAGCTGGGCTTTGCACTCTATCTTTTGGAGGAGTTAATTCCCACTCTGCTCTATCTCACTTTGCAGGCAGCGTTTCTGCAGCTGAGATTAGAAAGTTTTCCTTTTTTTTAATTTCCCAGCCTCAGAAATTCCTTTCTCTCCATCCAGATTCTCTTTGCTCCATCTTCCCTTTATATTCTTGCCTATTAAGCCACAGTCATTCCTGGTCCTGCCCATCTGCAGCACAGTCTCTTGCTCACTTCTGGCTCAGAGGTGACTCCACGGATGGGATGGACACGTGGCTTAGAGCCTAGAAAGAGTCCTTTTTTCCTCCCTTAGCCAACATTTAAGCCATTTAATGTCTGTTAAAAAGCACCGTTCTGAAGAAAAGCTGCTTTTCTTTGTTGGACGTGGAGTTATCTGAGCCCTGCACGTGGCACATACTATTTTCCATGCTCTCCTCGCCCCTTTTGCCCTGCACTGAGCGTCTCCGTAGCTGGTTCTGCATTGCTCTGCTGTCCATGATGGTGCCTGGGGTATCTCACAGTTTGATGCTGGCAGGGGATTTTGGAGGTTTACAATCCAGCTCCATCAGGACACACACTAATGTATTGCGTGGTGCTGGCAGTAGCACTAATCACTGGGTTATCCCGCCAGACACATCCCCATCTCTGTGTGCTGAGGGGTTTTTAATGGCTCTCCTTTTGCTCAGGCAGAAAAAGACCATTAGCAAAGTGACAGGAATTAATTTTCCCAACGAGGTTGCTTGGCACACTGGTAAGGGCCAAGGAGCCTGAATCTGCTGATTGCACACGACTTAATTGCCTCTTTCCAAGATTGATGAGAGATGCAGCCTGTGGTGAAGTTCATTCTTGCTCCTTTACTTCTCAGTTGCATGAAAGGGTCTTGGTCAGAGTCAATGGGTGTGTGTCCTACACTGCCCGTGGCTGGGGCAGGTGAGGAGGGACATGCTGGAGGAAGGCCCTGTCTGCTTGTGGATCACTAACAAAAGAGAGGAGCAGCAAATGCCTATTAAGGACCCAAGACAGAGTTTGACAGAGTAGCCCTAGGCAATGACTTTTATGTTCCCACGAGGTTAGCATCCCCCTCTCCCCAAAAAATAACCCCACTGCTTTGGGTACCCCACCTCATTGCTTCAGCACTGTCTTCTTACCTGGAAACGGAGGTCCCAGCCCGGCTCTGTGCTCTGTGGGAAGCAGGTCCCGGTGCTGTGCAGGAGCAGATAACTGCCAGTTGCCCTGCGGTAACAGTGCTCACAGGGGGGGTCAGGCCAGGCAGGATGAGCCCCAAACACAGAGCCGTTACAGGGCTGTGTCTGACGGCAGCTCTGACCCAGAGTGTTCTGCCCTGGAGGCCATCAACAGCCACCGCTGCCACCCAGAGCAGCCTCTCCTGAGGAGCTGCAGCCCCTTGGCTGGATCCCACAGCCCTGCTTCTCCTAGCTATAAATAGAGCCCATTGCTCTGCGGGGTATTTCATGTGAAACAATAAGAGGAAGTGAAACAGAGAAGCGGGTGAAGAGCCTCAGTCACAGCAGAGCTGTTCATAGAACCCCAGACTGGTTTGGGTTGGAAGGGATTTTAAAGCTCATCCAGTTCCAACCCCTGCCACAGGCAGGGACCCCTTCCACTGGAGCAGCTTGCTCCAAGCCCCTGTGTCCAACCTGGCCTTGAACACTGCCAGGGATGGGGCAGCCACAGCTTCTCTGGGCACCCTGTGCCAACGCCTCAGCACCCTCACAGGGAAGAGCTTCTGCCTAAGAGCTCATCTCAGTCTCCCCTCTGGCAGGTTAAAGCCATTCCCCTTGGCCTGTCCCTACAGGCCCTTGTCCCAAGCCCCTCTCCAGGTTCCCTGCAGCCCCTTTAGGCACTGGAGCTGCTCTCAGGTCTCCCCTTCAGGAGCCTTCTCTTCTCCAGGCTGCCCCAGCCCAGCTCTCTCAGCCTGGCTCCAGAGCAGAGCTGCTCCAGCCCTCGCAGTATCTCCATGGCCTCCTCTGGCCTCGCTCCAGCAGCTCCACGTCCCTCTTGTGCTGCTGCCCCAGAGCTGGATGAGGGCTGCAGGGGGAGGTCTCCCCAGAGCACAGCAGAGGGGCAGGATCCCCCCCCATGACCTTTGCTGTTTGAGCAAAGCTTTCTCTGGCAGCTTCCCCCCTATTTATAGCAATTTTATTGTGAAATAAGTGCTCTGAGTAATTCACGGAAGCTTTGCCCTTCACATAGCTCTGTGTTTGCTGGTGCTCCATGGTAGCTGACCCTGCAGGTACATGCCATCTCTGCAGGACATCTCTTTCCCTTTGCTGCCTTGGGGAAGTCAATGTGGACAGCAGTTTCTGAGGTTGTGTTGTTCCATAATAAAAGGCATGAGTTTGCTTTGCCTTTGTACCCCCGTTCTCTCAATCCTGGCCTTTGCCTTCATTTCATCATCTCTTTGTCTGTGAAAGGCCACGTCTTTGTCATGCCCCCAAAGAGCCTGTCACCCTTTGGTTAGCAGGAACCACCTTTGATGGTCTCTTCAGCCTTATCTTTCCCTTGCATCTTAACTGACTCTGGTTAAATCTTCCTGGGTTCCCTCTGTGCTCACCACAGCAGGTCCAGGTGTGTGGAGCCTTTCCAGCCTCCAACCCTGGTGTGCCCTAGAGCGGTTTAACTGTTACATCCCTCCTGCTGCCTGCTCCAAAAACCCGTCCCTGGGTCAGGAGGATTTGGTGTGATCCCCACAAAGCTGCAGTCATGGTTTTGGCATCTCTTTTGGCAAGTTGTTGCTCCACCACTGCATGCCCTGCATGCAAGGGGCAGCTCTGCTGGGTGGCTGCAGTGCTTATCCTCTGAACATCGTTTGGAATGGTTTATATGGCTTGTGGCCTTCTCTTCAGCACTTACATCCATAAGGGATTCAGGGCTGGCCTGTAAGGATAACCCAGTGGATCAGCTAAAACTGTATTTACGATGATGTACTTTTCCCCTCTCAGACTCTGGTTTGTGCTGTGTTGGGGCCCCAGTGCACAGCTGCTCTTCAGACAGGGCTCTAGATTGCACAACAGCAGTGTGGGGATGTCAACAATTGATTCTAATCCCTTGCCGAGTTCCCAAACTTCCAGCCCCTCTGTCTGTTTCGACATGCTCACCACTTACAGGAGGCAGTGCTGCAGATGGGACTAGGTTGGGAAAAACAGCCCTGCTTGTGAAACCCCCTGTAAATCCCTAGGGAGGTACAGTGGGAGCAATGGGCAGGATGCTGTTGGTCCTCTTGGGGTAAGGAGGAGGCACCTGAGCTGCAGGTTCTGCTAGTGATCCCCTGGCTGTAATGAGCACCGGTGACTTACTGTAAAGGCTGGGGCTGGGAAGGATGGTTGCGATGTCTGGTGTCATTTTCTGCCTGACAAAGGCCAGGAAACCCTGATCAGTGATTCCTGCTGAGGGCTGAGCCTGTGTCCCCTCAGGCTGCCTCTGATGCAAGCAGTGATGTGCCTGCTCTGCTGAGCACTGATTCTGTTGGTGTTTGATGGCCCTGGGTATGAAGCTCACTGAGCAGAGGAGAGAAATGCCAGGGAGGAGACTGGCTGTGGTGTAAATCACACCTGAGGAAACTCGGGAGGTTCAGATTGGATATCAGGAAAAGATTCCTCCCTGTGAGGGTGCTCAGGCGCTGGCACAGGGTACCCAGAGAAGCTGTGGCTGCCCCATCCCTGGCAGTGTTCAAGGCCAGGTTGGACACAGGGGCTTGGAGCAAGCTGCTCTAGTGGAAGGTGTCCCTGCCTGTGGCAGGGGTTGGAGCTGGATGAGCTTTAAAATCCCTTCCAACCCAATGCCTTGGCTGGGTGTGTGGTTCTCATGTATTGGGGCCTGCAAGAGCATCCCTGTGAGCCCAGGGGACACTTTAGGAGAAGGCGCACGTGTTGTTGGTGATCAGCTCCACACTGGGTGCCCTCCAGCACAGTGTGCAGGCTCTGCTCTGCCCATAGCCCCTTTTCTGGTTCTTGCCCTGTTCGCTAGCAGCAATTAGCCAGCAGCAGCAGGCTCCTGGATCCTCTTAAACACCAAATATCACTTCTCTCTCCTATTTACAGTGCCCAACGGAATAAACCATTCCCCACCAACCCTGAATGGGGCTCCATCCCCACCCCAGAGGTTTAGCAACGGTCCTTCCTCCTCCTCCTCCTCCTCGTTGACAAACCAGCAGCTCCCAGCCACGTGTGGAGCCCGGCAGCTCAGCAAGCTGAAGCGCTTCCTCACTACCCTGCAGCAGTTTGGCAATGACATCTCACCAGAGATCGGGGAGAAGGTCCGGACCCTGGTCCTGGCACTAGTGGTAAGCGTCACATCCCAGCTCAGGCTGCCTTGATCTTGGAGAGCACTTTGGGATGGGATCCTGGCAGCCAGCACGTACCCACGTTGCACAACGCTGTGTGTCTGCATGTTTACAGGCAGAGCTGTTGGCTGAGCAAGGCTCTGCAGTGTTTATGCTTTCTGGTAAACTTGCTGACTTCTTTCTTGGCTTTGGTGGGTTTCAAGAAGCTGTTTGTCCAGTAGCTTTGGCATCAGCTTGTGTGCAGCTAAACTAAAGGAATTCTGGATGGCCTGGGACAAAGCCTTCCCCTAAAGGGCACGGGTCTGGTGTCATAGGCTATGCTGGGCTTTTCATTTCTTCTCATAAATGAAGCTGTTCACTCAGTTCAGAAGAGTCTGTAGTTATAGTCTGTAGCTGGGAAAGTGTTTTCTTGCCTGTGCAGGTGTTAATTGCCTCACCCCAGCCACAAATCAGTTTAACTCTCATCTGCTTCCATACAATGAAAAACCAGTTCCAGCCACTGCTTAGTGCTGGCCTGAGCTCAGTGTGGCAGCTCAACGCTGCTTTGCTCAGCAAGGGAGCCAGCAGTAATGGGAAGAGCAGGGTGCTGTCACTAGCAGGGACTCAATCCGGAGAACTGGGAATCCTGCTCTGCTCCCACGCGTGTAGAGACTTATTAGGACACTTCAAAGATGTAATTTATTGATAAGCAGTGATGTATTTAATGGGCTGTTTTCCTCTTTATGGGCTGCTCCTGCCATGTCTTAACCCAAGCCCACTGGCACAGCAGAGTGAACCATTGCCAAAGTCTGCAGAGGATGGGAAGGCAGCGGTTGCAAAATCAGAGGTCTGGGCTCTGGGTGAGCAGCTGCTGCTTTGTGGGATTGCATATGTGTGTTACCAGAGGCATTGGTTCTTCCAGACGCGTCCATACCTGTTGACAGTCTGAAGGTGCAGCTATAGGAAAGGGCTTGGTCAGTAACTTGTGCATCTTCTGCCCTTCTTTTGCATTCCCACGCTCGGATTTGAAAGCGCTGGGTGACAGTGCAAACACAGTGTGTGTGTGCGCCCTCGTGCATCTTAGCAGCTATGGACAGCTGAAAACACCCTTCAAAAACCAAATGAACAAGTCTTGCTGCACAATTGTATCAAGTATTTGCAGGTATACAGACTACCTGGTACAAATGCTGTGCAAGCCCAGACCTGGGACTGAGACCCTGGAGCACAGCACCATGGCTGGGCCCATATGGCTGATCCCAGTGCTGATCCCTGGACCAGCTTTGCTGTTTGGCGTGGGCAGAACAACCATGAGTCTGTTCATAGCCTTGAGGAATTTCAGTGTTTCATGGAGTCACAACATGGTCTGTGTTGGAAGGGACCTTAAAGCTCATCCAGTTCCAACCCCTGCCACAGGCAGGGACACCTTCCACTGGAGCAGCTTGCTCCAAGCCCCTGTGTCCAACCTGGCCTTGAGCAGTGCCAGGGTTTCAACACTGGATGCAAAATGCTGCTGCTGAAGGAAGGAAAATGCATTTCCATGGGTGCAGGGTAGTACCTTAGCTCACCCTTTTGGAAATGGAAATGTTAAGCTGTCCAGGTTCCTGTGGCTGTCATCTCAGCACTGATTATGGTGATTGCTGCAGGGCTGAACTTTGTACATGCAGGTTATCAAACGCTGCTTGTCCCAGGGAGCAGCCAGCTTGCACAGCCCCAGGGGATGTGCTGCGGGAGCAGGGTGATGGAGACCTCATGGCTGGTGGGTAGGTTAGACGAGATGAGCTGAGCAGGAGGAAGAAGAGGAAAGGGTGCAGCTCTGAGCAGCTGGAATCACTGCCTGGCTCCCTGCCGGAGCTGCCAGCTGGGTCCTGCTGCTTCCCACACCCAGGCTCTGCTCCCAGCCCAGGAGCTGGGAGGATACTGGGCCAGGCAGTGCTCCCCCCTCACCTGGTGCAGCAATCCTGCTCCATTGGCCTAAGTCTTTTTGGGTGTTGGGCAGAATCCGATGGAATCTGTCAGTCCCGGAGTGGCAGATGCAGTGTCTCTTCCAGTTCTGTTCGTTTGGAGCCGTTTCCCACGTGTCTAAAAATAAGAGCAAATTGTCATTTCATCCCTTAATTTGTTTCCTCAGAACTCAACGGTGACGATCGAGGAATTTCACTGCAAGCTGCAAGAGGCAACGAACTTCCCCCTCCGGCCCTTCGTGATCCCCTTTCTGAAGGTGACAGGGAGCTGGTGGGGCTTTGCTGGTGCTCCCTGTGCTGGGCTCTGTGCTTGGCAGCATGTTATGCCTGGGAAAGCTTCTCCTTCAAGCACCACAGCCATTTAGTTCCAGTCCAAGACAGACTGCACAGGCTGAGCAGTGGCTATGCGGGATGGGCTTGTGGAAAGCTGACTTTGTAACAAGTGCCACATATGTCTGCTTGTATGTTAGGGATAAAGGGGACAAACCAAGCTCCATCAGGAGCTTCTGATCCTATAATCTTATTTGCAGATGTTCAGATCTAGAATGTTTGAAGTGTTGGCACACGGAGCCAGCCTGGGGGTGGTTGGATTCTGGAAGCACAGAGCGCTTCCCGTGACACTTGGGTTTTGGGTGCATCGGTGTCAGGCCATCCTCAGCTCTTGAGGAAATACAGATAAATCCTAGTGCAGACACCAGGAGCTGGAGGATCCTGAGTGGGGCCCACAGGCTCTAGATGTTAATAGAACCCCAGCCTGGTTTGTGTTGGAAAGGATTTTAAAGCTCCTCCAGCTCCAACCCCATGCCACAGGCAGGGACCCCTTCCACTGGAGCAGCTTGCTCCAAGCCCCTGTGTCCAACCTGGCCTTGAACACTGCCAGGGATGGGGCAGCCACAGCTTCTCTGGGCACCCTGGGCCAGCGCCTCAGCACCCTCACAGGGAAGAGCTTCTGCCTAAGAGCTCATCTCAGTCTCCCCTCTGGCAGGTTAAAGCCATTCCCCTTGGCCTGTCCCTACAGGCCCTTGTCCCAAGCCCCTCTCCAGGTTTCCTGCAGCCCCTTTAGGCACTGGAGCTGCTCTAAGGTCTCCCCTTCAGGAGCCTTCTCTTCTCCAGGCTGCCCCAGCCCAGCTCTCTCAGCCTGGCTCCAGAGCAGAGCTGCTCCAGCCCTTGCAGCATCTCCGTGGCCTCCTCTGGCCTCACTCCAGCAGCTCCACGTCCCTCTTGTGCTGCTGCCCCAGAGCTGGATCAGGGCTGCAGGGGGTTCTCCCCAGAGCGCAGCAGAGGGGTTGAAGCTCAGTGGGATGCATTAACCCAGTGCTACTGCTCTGAGGTGTGCAGAGCAAACCTGTGAGCAGCTGGAGCTGCCTGGGTAGAGCAGAGCCCGCTTGTTTTCCAGGCCAACCTCCCGCTGCTGCAGAGAGAGCTGCTGCACTGCGCTCGTGCTGCCAAGCAGACACCCTCCCAGTACCTGGCGCAGCACGAGCACATCCTGCTGAACACAAACACCACGTCCCCCACTGACTCCTCCGAGCTGCTCATCGAGGTGAACGGGAATGGGAAGAGGCACAGTCCAGACAGGTAAGCTTTAACAGCATCCATGGCTAAAGCAGAGGATTTTACTGCTCTCAACATCTGTTCTGGCTGTTAATGAGACATCAATGATTGTTCTTCCTGCACTGTGAATTCAGGTTGGGTTCCTCTTTCAGGCCGGTTCTGTCCCAGAGGGAGCTGAGCTCCCCCTCCCTGGGCAGCCGACAGAGGCACTCTCTTGGAAGGATGCAGTTTGTTTTCAGCACTTCTTATTCCAAGTCAGAATTTGTTATGTAATGATGTGGAGCATGCCTCAGCTTTATCAAAACTGTGAAATGTTAATGTGGTCATGCTCAGAAAGATGAATCACAGCACTCGGGCATCGTGACCTTGTTCTTTGACAGGGTCATCCTGTGGATTTGTTCCCAAGCTGAGTCTGTTTGGTTTAGCTCCCTGCCTTCCCCCCCCCACTAAAATCATCACTGCCCCAGCTCTGCTGGTTTGAAATCTGCATCTTTCCCTTTCCAAGCGCATTCGTGTGGTGCTGACAAACACCTTTCTCTGCTGGTGTGGTTGCAGAAGGGACGACAGCAGCTTTGAGAGGGACCCGCTGCCGACAGACCCTCCAGCCAAGCGGGTGTGCACCATCAGCCCCGCGCCCCGGCACAGCCCGGCCCTCACCATCCCTCTGATGAACCCTGGGGGGCAGTTCCACCCCACCCCGCCGCCCCTCCAGCACTACACCTTGGAAGACATCGCAACCTCCCACCTCTACAGGGACCCCAGCAAGATGTTGGAGCACAGAGAGATCCGGGACAGGCACGGCGCTCTGGGTGAGAAAGCCTGCAGGGCTTTTAGTTGTAGGAGCTGTGAGGTCCAGGAGCTGAGCTTTAGCGTCAGTCCCTGCTTGGCCACTTGTACACAAAGCTGTGCAATGTGGCCATGTCCTCAGCAGAGATTCTGAAGGGGATTCAGAGCATGGAAGGTTAAAAATGGGAAGATTGAGGCTGTATTTCCCTGTACACATGTAAAGGCTGGAGTCACTCAGGGTAAGGAGGAAGGACCCAGTGTGTGAGTTGCATGTGGCCAACCCAGCAGGCAGGAACAGAGGGCAGGGAAGTAGAAAGTAACTTCCCTGAGATCACTGAAGCAGGGGAGCAGAGCCTGGCCCCCCAGCCCATGTCTCCCCAGGGGGTGTGGGAGGTATGTGCTGTGTTTCCAACAGGGCACAAGTTCTGAGCTCCTGTGGGGTTTATAGGGGAGACAGCTCCCAAGCAGGTCAGATCCAGACCTGTGAGTGGATTGTAGCACTTCAGAGATGGTGACACATGTAAGGATAAAAGCACCAGTGTGGAATTGCCCCTCTAGAGCCACCTCCTTGAGATGTGTTTTACAGTCCCAGCTATATGTAGCTGGAAATACAGCTCTTTGTTATCGCTTAGGGCCACCTCCCCTCTCCAGCACTGAAAGCACTTGGTCCATCTGATCACTCTTGTGGCTGTGGTTTCTTGCAGGTTTGAATGGAGGATACCAGGACGAGTTGGTAGACCACCGCTTAACGGAGAGAGAGTGGGCTGATGAGTGGAAGCATCTCGATCACGTAAGGAACAAGCAGGAGATGTGGGAAGCTCTGTGGGATGCAGCAACCCAGTGATCCACCTGCTCCAATTTGTGATTTTCTTGTTGTTGATACCATATCTGGGCTTTCTGAGAGGCTCGTGGAGGAACAGGCCACCACAAGAAGGTGGATGGTGGGGAGGGAAGATTGGAGCATCACTCCAGACAATGGCATCTTCCTGGGATGGAGCCTCCAGTGAGAAATTGAGGAGATGACCCTGTGAGCCAGACTGAGCACACATTCCTCCTGCAGGCACTGAACTGCATCATGGAGATGGTGGAGAAGACTCGGCGCTCCATGGCCGTGCTGCGGCGCTGCCAGGAGGCCGACCGGGAGGAGCTCAACTACTGGAAGAGGCGGTGCAGCGAGGCCGAGCCGCGCAAGGCGGGCAGCGACCTGCTCCCCAGGCAGCACAGCCCCAGCAGCTCCGACTCCATCGGCAGTGGTGAGCCAGGGCGGCCACGACCTCCTGTGATGTCCTCTTGTGACAATATTAGACAGAAAGTGATGATAATAGGATCAGATAATGGTATAATTTGTGGTGTGGCATCGACACAGGGTGCCCAGAGAAGCTGTGGCTGCCCCATCCCTGGCAGTGTTCAAGGCCAGGTTGGACACAGGGGCTTGGAGCAAGCTGCTCTAGTGGAAGGGGTCCCTGCCCGTGGCAGGGGTTGGAGCTGGAGGAGCTTTAAGGTCCCTTCCAGCCCAAACCAGTCTGGGATTCTGTAAATTAAATACTTCAGCAGTGCATAACTGTTCTCCATGCTTTGAAAAGAGACAAGTCAGTGGATACGTGGATGCTCCTGGGTGAGCTCCTGGAGGAAGCAGCTTCTGTTAGTGCTGGGAGAAGAGCATCTTCCTTGTCACTGAGCTGTACTTGCTGACCAAACCAAGCCAAGTTTATCCACAGCTGAGAAACTGGGGGGTGAAAAGGCAGGAGAGGTGGTTGGTTCCAGCTCTCTTTCCTTCCCAGTCTGTCTACACAATTTAAAATGTCAAGGCCTGCTAATTCTTAAAATGCTGTTGTAAGTGTAAGAGCTACCTGGCTTATTAATTCAATTTCTGTATCATGAGTCAACTTTATTGAAGCTGATTATTTCTCACCTCCAGTATGCAGGGGGTTTGACCCTTGTACAAAACCAAGTCTAAAATGCTGGTTTATTCATCTGGATGTGATTCTTATTTCCATCCCAAAAAATACGCTGTGAGCCCATGGGGTGGCTGGGCTGCGTGATGGCCTCATGAGCACAGCCAACTTTTAGCCCTTTTATATTTAAGTCTATCATGACTAATACACTTACAGCCCCATGATATTAAAGGTGATACAGTTTAATATTCTTTTTTAATGAATTGGGAACACTGTTGATGCTTCATCCCCTTGTGGGACCAAGGGCTGATTGTCACGCTCCATTCCTGCTGTGAGAACTCATGGAGTGCTTTTGTTCTCCCACCAACCTTGGACATGAATCAGCTTTTGTTCTGAGCCTTCAGAAAGTTACTCTGAAGCCGTAAAAACCAGGGACACAGGATGAGGCTTCTGAAAAGCTTCCCTGTGTGACTGCAGTCTGTGTTCAGGCGCTTGTGTCACCATCCCTAGCTGTCACATTGGCTCTTCACAGGCTCATAGGTGCTGATGGATGTATCCACCTCTGGTTGTAAGAGGTCTTGCAGGGCAGTTTGTCATCTCAAGCCTTTGAATTGCCCCTGGGAGTGGGAAGTGCTGCATTTAATGTAAGCTGCTGGTCACATAGGTTGATGCTCAAAGTCTCTGGCCAGTGCAGATGTTTGGCATACAAACATAGCATAAGCATTGCCTGTTGTTATAGAGTACCAGGAAATGGGTTATACAGGGTCATAAATTATGCAAGGCACTAATTAAATGTTGTAATTTATCATCTGAGCGTTTGATGAACAGCTTTAGCTGTAGGAATCCTCTGCTCTGAGTTCGAGCTGGTTGATTCCTCCCTGCCCCGCGATGTACGGAGGCAGTGCTGGGCACTTCAGCAGCAGCTGGCTGAGATGAGGCTTTGCCAACCTTTCCCTGTGTCCTTATTCCAGCAGATTCCTTGCGGGAGTTCAGCAGCAGGTCGGGAACAGGCTACGTCACTGAGGAGATCTGGAAAAAAGCTGGTGAGTGTTTGTGAGGAGCTTGGCGAGGGCTTGAGCCGCCTCGCCTGCGGTAAACACAGATGCTGCAGCCTTGCTCGGCAGAAACAGGAGCAGCCCAGCTGCAGAAACGCCCCGGGATGTGCACATCTGGCTGCCAGCACCCCCAGCCTGGCTTTTCCAAAGGGCTCAGCTCCCTCTGGATGATGTGTGGGGATCCCGTGGGGCTGAGCCTGGCCCCCAGGAGCAATCGCAGTGCTGGTGCTGCCACAGGGAGCACGTTGCTGCACCCCGGTGTCTCTCAGAGGCTCACCCTGCCCCTGGGGTGGGTGCTGAAGCTGCTCTTTCCTTCCAGAAGAAGCCGTGAACGAGGTGAAGCGCCAGGCCATGTCTGAGGTGCAGAAGGCGGTGGCGGAGGCCGAGCAGAAGGCGTTTGAGATGATTGCCTCCGAGAGGGCGCGCATGGAGCAGACCATCGCAGACGCCAAGCGCCAGGCCACCGAGGATGCTTTCCTAGTGATAAATGAGCAGGAGGAGTCTACGGAGGTAAGGTGCAGGGGACGTGCTAGCAGGGGACTTGCAAAGACTTGGAGTCTCCAGGTCCTGCCCAGCAGTGACTCGGAGCCTGCAGGTTCCTCATCCCTTTTCCTTTTAGGAGTCTGAGTTCAGTTACTGTTACTGTGTGTTATGGGTGCCCTGCCAGGATGCACTGTTAGCATGGAAAAACCCCTTTTGCTTTTGATTTTGCTCATAGGGAAATCAGTGTCTGCACATGAAGGCACAACTGGGGTCCATGACCTGGATCTTACTGGAGGGTAGACTGAGATGAGCTCTTAGGCAGAAGCTCTTCCCTGTGAGGGTGCTGAGGCGCTGGCACAGGGTGCCCAGAGAAGCTGTGGCTGCCCCATCCCTGGCAGTGTTCAAGGCCAGGTTGGACACAGGGGCTTGGAGCAAGCTACTCTAGTGGAAGGTGTCCCTGCCTCTGGCAGGGGTTGGAGCTGGATGAGCTTTGAGGTCCCTTCCAACACAAACCAATCTGGGACTCTGTGACCCAGTGCAATGACCAGGGATTTCTTGGGATCAGGGGAGATGTGGAAGCAGAAGGATTTAGCTCAGAAATCGGCTGTGGGTACTAGATCTGTGCAGAAAATGAAATCTCTGTTTGTGGGCTTTAAAATAGTGCAGGGTAGAAGCTTGGCTGCAGGTGAAGCTTCACGTACCTGATGGTCTCTACCACACTGCACATCATGTATATCTTCTGGGATGTTGTTGTTCCACTGGATCCCAAACCATGAGCCTGGGCCATGTGTGCTCACCTCATCTCCAGGGCCCCATGGTTCTTTCTATGTCACTCCCATACGTGCAGGGGTAGGTGGAAGTGTTGGTGCAGGGTAGCCATCCCTGCTGTGGGGAGCCTTGTAACGCCTAATGAGACATTGGAATAGAAGGGTTGACTCTTGGTTTGTCAAAGCCAGTGACACTGCTGAATGGGGAACTCGATCTACACCTCAATCACTCATTACCTTCACTGCTGCTTAACTGGAGCTCATGTTAGGCTTTGGAGATCTCAGCTGGACTGGGCAAGAATTGCACAGCTCATTCCTGTGCCACCACTTCCCATCCACGTGTGGTTTGCTTCTTGTTTTAATTTCCTGCGTGAATGCAGAGGCTTTATTTCTGCTGAGCAAAAACGGGATGGGAACGTGGAGTTAATGTCAGCTGGGTCTGTGCGGGCAGCAAGTCCCATTCCCTCCTCCTGTGGGGCTTCAATCCAGAGGTGGGGAAGCTCCGGTCCCCACGCACTGCAGGAACCATGTAAATATTAGGTGTTATTACAGAGAATTCTCTCTACATTCTGATATGTCCCAGTTAAATCACTGCTGGTTGAACGCACCAGTCAGTAAACACATGATGGGAGTGGGTGGAACTGCTCAGGAAGCCATGGAAGAAATGAGACAAGCTGGATTTCTCCGGAGGGGAATACCAGAGGAGTGTTGTCCTCCTCCAGCTGTTCCGGGGAGCCGCTGAGCATCCCCCCCAGCACCCTCCTGTGCAAGCCCCAGAGCCCTTCCCTGAGGGCCATGCTGAAAAGCTGTCGTGTATTCTGACGTGTGTAACCTCTGAAACACAGTTTAACCCCCCTTGAAGTGCAGACAGCTGTAAAGCAGTGACCCAGTTTTCCAAGTTACCACAGGCTTTGGTAGGGATTTATGGATGTGAGTCCTGCTTCAGGAAGCACTTCAGGGTCACACTGGCTCTGGAGCAGCTTGCTCCTGACCAGCTCACTTGGTGCTTTGCCTCCAGCCCATCAATCATCACCGGGAGCTGGTGGCTCTGGTGCAGGCCCCGGGAGCAGGGAATCTCAATGCCCTTTGTACAACAGGGCTGCCTGATGGCACCCAGCATCTCCCACACCTCCTTCCCTGCTCCAGCAGCTCTTTGCTTGCAGGCACCGAAGCAGTGAGCAGCCAGAGGGGCCCCACTGGGCAGGACCAGGCTCTGGCCAAGGCTCTTTCTCCATGAGCTGACCTTGCCCTGCTCAGGGCGCTGCTGACGCAGGGGTGCAGCTGCAGGAAAGCTGATCCATGCTCTGCCTCTCAGCGCAGCCACAGCTCCCGGCGCTCACATGGTGCCCGCAGGCACTTTGGTTGGGCTCTGCTCCACTTCCAGATCAGAGCCAGGCTCTGGTGCTGCTTCCACCTGGCTTCAAAGGAGCTGTTTTTCCTTTCCAAATGAGCCTGCTCCAGGCTCCTGTGCAGCGAGGCAGGGGGCACAGCACATGGTGCCTGCACAAGGCGCTGTAATCCCTGCGGAGGCACTTGGCTGGGAGCGAGACCAAAATAGAGCTGCTTAAAACAGGAAATAAAAAGGCCGAATACGAGCATCTGCAGCGTGGTTTTTAGTCCTTGCCTGCTGTTTCCTCTATGCATTTGGGTGGAGGATGTGAGCGGTGCAGGCTGGCGGGCGGGTTTGGGCAGAGCAGAGGAGTGGGGTTAGTACCCTTGGCAAAGCAGCAGGAATTAATGGCTTGCTCATGTTAATAGTACTAAATCTGGGCCAGAGGGGGGATGAGCGGTCCCCTCCAGAGCTGCTGAGTCAGCACCGACCCGCAGCCCTCGGGAACTGAACCCGTTTTGGTGTCTCTGGTCTTGCAGAGCTGCTGGAACTGCGGTCGCAAAGCCAGCGAGACCTGCAGCGGCTGCAACATCGCCCGCTACTGCGGCTCCTTCTGCCAGCACAAGGACTGGGAGAGGCACCACCGCATCTGCGGGCAGAGCCTGCACGGCCAGAGCAAGCCCCTGGCTCTGCCCACGGGCCGCTCCGCAGCCAAGAGCATCGATGGCGTTCCCAGCCCAGCCCTCGAGAAGACCTCGGCGACCACGTCCCGCTCCTCCACCCCGGCATCCGTGACAGCCATAGACACGAACGGGCTCTGAAGGGGAAGTTTGGGTTCGCTCCCGTTGAGTGGTTTCCCTTGGGGGGTTTTAAGCCAGAAAACGCCCCACAGCAACCCGTATCCCGTGACACATCTGACACACCGCGCCGCCTCCTCGGAGCGCTGACACTCGGGCTTTGCCATCTCATTCTGCCTTTTCCTGCCGTGGCTCGTGAAGAACCTTGCCCCACAACACCTTGGTGCCCATCTCTCTGCAGAGAGAGCCAGAGCATCCTTCAGGACTGGAGGACACTGGGCACTCGCTCAGGGGGACCTGGACTCAGTGGGGAGCTGCCGGCACATGCAGGAGATGCTGAGCATGGGATGAACAATGGGAGCTCCATCCTCGTGGGTCAGACGTGCTCAAGCTCCTTCCTCAGCTTCCTTTCCTCCACGGTGTGGATCTGTGCTCCCCTGGCACCCAGGTGCGGTGTCTCAGATGGCCGGGGGTTGCTGTGAACAGACCGGAGCTGATTCCCCAGCAGGAGCATCTCGTCCTCTAGTGCAATGGCAAAAGCTGAGCTCGCTCCTCCTCTGCCTGCAGGTTGGCAGCTGGTGGTTGCAGAGGGAGAGGAGGGGATTCATCTGCTCTAAACCAAATGTCAGTACCAGGGAGCTGTGGGCAGTCCCT